>NC_137773.1:4867695-6067695 GCF_963455305.1 Plecotus auritus
GACTAAAACAGCATAAACTCTCCCTCAGCGGTTAGGTTGTCCTTTACGAGGCCTCATTTGGAGAAGGGAAAGGTAGTCTTTTACTTTGTCAACCTGACGGAGGTCAGAAAGACAGACAGCACAAAAGCAGATGCTTGTCCGAAAACATTCTATTCATACACTAACTGCACGGGAGTTTGGGGAAACCAATGATTTGAAAATCTGGGTTCTGCTGATCTCAAAAAGTTAACTGATGTTGCTTGGATTTCTGAGAAAATATATTTGAAAAGTATAGGCTTTTAAAAGCTACAAAACTAACATTAAAATCTCATAGCTTCCATTATTTAAAAAAATAAATATAGTTTCAGGAACAATAAAGGCTATAGATCAAAAGCAAATTCAAACACTCTTAAAGTATTCAAATGGTACTTTTAAACTTTGATTTTGTACCACAATATTAAGCTGCTTAAATGCTGATATTAAATCCTGAAAACTATTTAGAAACATTTTCCCACATTAAGGGAAAATAAGTTATTGGCATACAATGTTTATAATTATAAAAACTGCCCATTCAAATAGGGAAATTAATATAAATGAGTACCAAAATAATAAAAACAATGTCATTCTAGGAAACAGAAAATGAATATGTTTAAATGTATGAGTTCTACTTACTATAATGCTGTTAACACTATACACTATTTTTAATTTAGATTTTGACATGTGACATATATAGGGGAACGTACGCACACAAATCACAAATGTACAGATCAATAAGATTTCTATAACATGAACACACATGTGTAACCACAACCCAGATATTGACAGAATGGTCAATGGTGCCACTTCACCTTATGGATGAAAGACATACGCAGCACCTTTTCCTCATCAACTGTAAAGTATACTTGGTGCAAACACATTATGATGAAATACTTGTTAACACAGAGGAATCCTCACCACTTTCCTGAGGAATCTGTCTTGCCAGACAGATTTCCAATCTCATGATTATCAAGTGTTGCATATTTTTGATGTTTCTCAAACATCCAAGGAAGTAGCAAGTAAAAAAATTACTTAAATATGTTTAAAGAAATATACATTTGGAAAACTTCTAGCTAAGTCAGCTGAAATAAACTGTTCAGAATTTTCCTTTAATTACCAAAGAGTACACTATTAAAAGATTTCAAAAATGCATGCTATTATTAAATAAAAACCTTCTAGTCCCCATCGGGGTTAAAATTAATACTATTTATATGTTTACCTACTTTTATTTTTATTTCTTAGTTTTGATTTATAAAGTCCTCAATAATTTAATGTTTAGTACTAACATGATTCAAGAATGTTCTAAATGGTGTGGTTAAGGCAATGGTGGGCCTATTCCAATATGTGTATAAGGTATTAGGACACAGACAAGCACAGAGGAAAATCATGCAAACACAGAGGGAAGACAGCTGTCTACCAGCCAAGGAAAGAGGCCTCAGAAGAAAGCAACTCAGACTTCTAGGCTCTGGTGCTGAGAAGAAATTTCTGCTTAAGCCACCCAGTCTGTGGTACTTGTTATGGTGGCCCTGGCAAACTAATATGTATCCAAAAAGTAGCTAGAAAACGTGTTTGTTTTTTTATATATTTAGAACCCAAGGATTCCCCTCAAAAAAATATCTACAACGAATAACCCAGCAATACACTGAATACTCCCCTAGGATGTGCACTACAGCATTCTTTGCACAGTTATCAATTACTAGAGGCCCGGTGCACGAAATTCGTGCACGGGGGTGTGTGTCCCTCAGCCCAGCCTGCACCATCTCCAATCTGGGACCCCTCCTGGGATCGGGCCTAAACGGGCAGTCGGACATCCCTCTCACAATCCAGGACTGCTGGCTCCCAACTGCTCGCCTGCCTGCCTTCCTGATTGCCCATAACCACTTCTGCCTGTCAGCCTGATCACCCCCTAACCACTCCCCTGCCAGCCTGATTGATGCCTAACTGCTCCCCTGCCAGCCTGATTGCCCCTAACTGCCCTCCCCTGCCGGCCTGGTCACCCCTAACTTCCCTCCTCTGCCGGCCTGGTCATCCCTAACTGCCCTCCCCTGCAGGCCTGATAGCCCTCAACTGCCCTCCCTTGCAGGCCTGGTCCCCCACAACTGCCCTCCTCTGCTGGCCATCTTGGGGTGGCCAACTTGTGTCCACATGGGGGCAGCCATCTTTGACCACATGGGGGCAGCCATCTTGTGTTGCAGTGACAGTCAATTTGCATATTACTCTTTTATTAGATAGGATTATTTGTTGAATTATACTGGCAATACCTTTAAAAGACATAGGTAGTTTATGGAGGCCACTGCATAATATGAAAACTGATGAACTGATGACTGAGAATGGAAAAATAACCCCAACAACAGTGATTCACCCCACCGGCTGAGTAAGCCCTTTTTATCTCTGTATTTGCAAACTCCAATGTTCTTCCAATCTAGACTGCGGAAGCTGGGAGGCTACTCTGAATCTTTCCTCTTATTACTTATTTAGGATGTAAACCCCATGTTTTTCCAAAAGCTTTGAGATTACTTGAAAATTTCAAAACAAGTTCTACAATAATTATCATAGTTGAAATTCAAATGTTCATGAGAGAAAGAGAATAAACAGCTCTTTGACAATTTTATCCAAACAAAACAAGAAATGGCTTTCAACTCAGAGAAACTTGGAAGAAAAAGCTCTGGAAGTTACTGCTAAACAAGCAGAGTAGCTAGATATAAAGGGTTTTAAAGCCGGAATAGACTATTTATGGTGAATAGGGAGCTCCTTAGAGTTCCTAAAGTCTTAAAACTGAATAACCAATATAAAGCAACACAATGTATTAGGCTTTTATTTTAGTTATAAACTGAAAGTGAATTAAGATGCGAAGTGATTGCTTTTAAAAGTGAATATAGTAAGTTTTAGGTTATCTACATTAACAATAGCCACAGAAAGCATGTTCAGCCACAATTTTTATATATTCTTCTTAATCCCTTGTATTTTTTCCTTATAAATCTTTTAACACTAATATTCCTAACCAAAAAATGACACTCTAAATATTTTAATTTTACTACATGCCAGGTGCTATGCTAATGATTTTCATGCATTTAATCAATGTATTACACCAGATCTGCAATATATGTGCTCCCAAAACCTTAGCTAAAATGAGAACCAAGCTCCTAAGAATCAATACATGAATGAGATCAATCTATCTAGGGAAGCGGCCCACCATAGAAGATGTTTTAGAAATTTGATTGAAGAGACTGGGCTATGCCTATGCCTAAATCAAAGTGACTAAGAAATCGTCTCAACACCCCTCCACCTCCAACTAATTATAATTTCATAATTGTTAATCAATCTTCTATTATAATCTACTTTGCTATTGAAGAAAAATAAGTCTATCTGTCGACTCCCACATCTGGTCCTAGTCGATTGGTTATTAGGAACTAACACTTGATCAAATCAGACAAAATCAAGTTCTGAAGCCCTAGATCACAATACTAGGTCTGAGCCCATGACAGGCATAACCTCACACTCTGGGGTCTAGTCTAAGGAGCCAGCACGTCCCTTTGACCTATCTTTATTCTTTCTTTCTCTTCCTATCTTTCAGTTTAAGCGGTGTGAACCTCAGCCAGTATACCCTTATAATAAATACAATTTTCATGTACACAATGGTAAAAAACATCTAGTCCCCTTCTAGTAAAATTTCAAAACAAATCTTCTTGGGAAAAGGTTACCTTTATTTTTTTCTTTGCCAAGTAAGGGTCATTAAAAAATGATCTATTCATAAGAGCAGAAATATTTACGGGGGCAGGAGGGAAAGAAAAAACAATCTCATAAGAGATGCTTTTAAAAAATTAAGTGAATTGAGCTTTAAGGACAACCTGCTAGAGTGTTTATTTTTCTCACTTCAACAAAGATGGACCCAGGGCAACTGATCTAATTTAGTGGCTTCATGCGGAGACAGGGACAAAGAAGAATCGATCACTTTGTCTAAGATCACACAGCAGTATCTCAAACCTGGTTCACTGCAATTTCCATCCTGCAGCCCCGACTCTGCAGCTTGTTCCCCAGGGAAAGCAACAAAGGCAACCTTTACATGATCCCCTTATCCTGATGCCACTGTCACCGCTGGGTTTTGTTTTCAGTCTACACACATTTATGCTGAAATCTTATATTTTGGCCTTATTTCTGGCAGTGAGAGCATGAAAAGACCAAAGTCGGGTGAACAAGTAAGGTTTTTATAAACCGCGTGTCTCCAGAGGATCTGATGCGCCCACAGTCACTCTCATAAATCAAATCTAACTTTTCCTGGCGCGACAACCCTGCGTCCTTCAGAACACTGACTTCCAACACCAGCCAAAAGGAGGTCCAGTCATAAAGATAACTTTCAATGCCCCACTCACAGTAGACCGTAGACAAGGAGTAGAAGTTTTTTGTGTGTGTGTTTTGTTTTTGGAATGATGAAAATAAAGTTATTTAGTCAAGAATACTTCTTAGAAGTGGTGGGACATAAAATGAGTTTTGACAAATGGAAAGCAAAATGAACACACACATTTGAAATCCACTCAATAGTAAATGAGTAGAAAGAAGTAAACAAGACCCCTGTATTCCACCCAATTACTTTAACTTCTAGCACTTGAATTCCTTCTGCACCTACATGTCTCCTCCTTCCCTGTGAAATCTAGTCTGTTTCAGCATAAGCTCATAAAAACACAACGCCACAGCACAGTGGTAATATTTAGAATTGTAATCGACTTGGCTATTGAAGACACTGCACAGGCCATAAAACTTCATTTCTCTTGTCCTAATTAGACAGCACACAGTGAATGACCTTGTCCTTTGCAATGTCAACCCCTGTGGTCTCAGGCAGCTCTTCCTGGTTTCAGATCTCTGATTATCCTGAACATTTCTCCAGCCACATGGAGCTGGTTTTTATGCTGACATTTCAAAGGTCACTCTACAGAAGCTCAAGTTAGATTAAGCCATCCTTTTTATATCATTATATAATTCTCATTGTGACCAATTTCAAGACAGAGAACTGGTTGGCTCTCAAAGTTTAAAAAGGTATTGCCACAATTTGGAGGAAAAGTAATTATTCATAAAATACCTGATGGAGTAATAGCAACTTTCAATTGTCATTACAGAATAAACTAATGCCATTTCTCTATTTGCTGAAGCATAATTACTGTATTTTTTCACCTATACTAACTGGTTTCAGTCTATGAACTTCACTAGGGTAAATTGATTATCACTTACCATTAATAAGCAGAGAGCTATCGGATCCTGGATATGAATAGTTTAGACGACCTGAAGGTAAGAGAAGGCCGTTACTAGGTTGATTCTCTTCATGGATGGTTTAAGCGTATGCAATAACAAAACTGAACTGCTTGTTTTAATAGATAAGGTATTAAAAAAGCTGTATTTGGGATAAAACTTCGTTGTGCTAATAACCACAGTGAGTCAGAGGACATACCAATCAGCACGTTGACAAACATTCAAAACGGGAAAGTCTGGAAGTAGGCAAGTTCTTCGGTCATTCTAACTTCTAAATCCCTATGCAAACTAATTTTCTTTATACCGTTATGTTCTAATACCAGTTCATAAGGACAATCTTCACATTTTTAGCCCTATACATGTGAAAAAAATTTCAAATATTTAGTATTTTGTTGCTTTTTAGAAGTATGTAATTAGCAGTAATATTTTTCTATAACTTAGGACAGAAGTGCCAGGCTTATGCCTACATGTACAGATATGCTAATGTGTTTAAATTTGCATTTTGAGGATCGGTACAGAAGGTAAAGAAAAACATACTATATGTACATGTGACAGAAAATACCAAAGCACACAACACACAGCACAATGCCCAGAGCACAGCAGGCACTCAAAAAACACTGGGTTAGCTTCCCTTGAATTTTTAAAACGGACACCCACGATGCCCATCAAAAAAGAATTGGTGACGGTGCTAACATTTTGGAGGATGCACCAACTTCTAAATTGGTAACCACAAATAAAGGGGGGATGGCGCTGGAAACGGTTTCTCCCTTTATAAGGAATTATTTTATTTTATTTTATTTTATTGATTTCAGAGAGAAAGGGAGAGGCAGGGAGAGATAGAAACATCAATGATGAGAATCACTGATTGGCTGCCTCCTGCACAACCCCTACTGGGGATCGAGCCAGCAACCCTGGCATGTGCCCTGACCAGGAATCGAACTGGACCTCCTTATGCAACCACTGAACACACTGGCTGGGCAAGGAATTCTATTTCTGTTAGGGGAGAATTTCTACATGTAAGCTGAGGTATCTAGACCACAAATCCTTACTGAATGCACACCATGTACCTAATTCTACGCTGTACATGATAAAAATCATTATGGCAATATTTTTAAGTCTCCATGTTCCATGTCCCCATCTATACCCACCTTCATAAGAATGGTGGAGAACTCTCAACAAAGTCTTGCTCATATAAGGAATAGACAGGGGAACTTGACTATTAATTAAGTAGCTACCATCGCCCAGCCCAGCACTGTATAAATGAGGAGCAGTGTGAGAATTTAAAACTGCCTCCGAATTACAACTGTTCCACAGGAAACAGCAGTCTAAACTCTGACCCCACAGGACCATAGGGGACTCCCCGAGGCTATGGAAAAGGGGGTACGCAGAGGTTCTCCCATTCCCTGAGGCTGGGTGGGGCAAGCCTGCCCACATGCCAGGAAGGCTCTACCCGGTTCCACTGAGTACTGCGCCAGCCAGAGCTAACCTGCGGGCCTATGGATCCAACAGCCATGTTTACAACTCCGGAGAGGAACCTTAGGCCTCAGCCAGCCTCCAGCCTCTCAAAATCCTGCTTCTTTGAAAGTCTCCACAGAAATGAACTCACGCCGTGAAAAGAGAACATTGTTCTCCATTGTGAATAGCTTCAACTAATCCATATCCAAAACTTGAGAATCTAAGATGAAACAAAATCTGAACTTAATAATCCTCCTGCAATTTACAATCAAATGCAAGGATTGTTTTTACTTTTATTAAGTTGTTAATTGTTCTATTTACAATGTCAGCTTGTTCCTATTAAGGGAGTGGAGGTAGGGTGGAGATAGGGAAGGAGGAGGTACAAAATAACATATCAATTTATTCCTAAAAACTGGCTTTGTTGTTTAATACTAATCACACAGCTCAGTATCCAGCTCCACTGGAATTCCACCTGAACTGCCTGACTATAACTATAAGCCCGGATCTTCTGACCTGTCTGTCACAAGTGCGCTTTGAAAAAAGCACAGACTTGAGATGCTGGAACAAGAACATGACCCTTGACGGTTAAAAACTTGGGAAGGGGCGAGCTGTTTCAGAATCACGTAACTCGCAGTAGCTGCCGACTTTTATAATGGAGCACAGCATACACTTGTAACTGAAACACCCTCGGGTACTGAACTAACAGAGCCATCACACATACCATTTTCATTTATCTTAAAACGTTTTGTAAAAAGATGATGTAAGTTAATACAGACATTTATGTAACTTCATCAGCTGAAGTGAAGAGGAAATGGTTTGCTATTTCGAAGAGGATATTCAGATATTTGAATATTTCGAATGCCAGCATTCCAGGTGAAGTTCTGGCTGTTCCACATGAACTCTAACGCCTCTTCCTGGATGCCAAGCAAGGACGAGTAACAGTGAGACACATGACCAAACAGGCTGGCCCAGTTTAAGAAATCAGCTCTGCCTCATCGGAAACTCACCTCTGGGTGACTTTTAAGGAAAGGGAGAGGACTGTCTCAGCTGGATGGGCTCCAAAGGGACCCTCCACTCAGTTCTCGAGTTCGCCTCACAGCGAGCGCACCTCCCAAGGAGAGCCTTTGATGTTTTCGCTGCTCCTGAGATGTCTGAATCCAGTCATTCTAGCCTTCGGCGAACACAATAGGGCCCTGAAGAATCACTGGCAAGGGGCAGAGTTTAACTCTGAAAGGTGATCCTTGTTTTTAATTTTTGACCTGGTCAGGTTGGAATCAATTTTGACCTCTGAGTAGCAAATCCATCTGGGATATTTGGTTCAACAACCAGTAATGGGTAATGCTTTCTACTTCAATTTAAAAATATAAGCAGTGACAGAATTTTTTAAAAAATATATTTTATTGATTTTTTACAGCGAGGAAGGGAGAGGGATAGAGAGTTAGAAACATCGATCAGAGAGAAACATCGATCAGCTGCCTCCTGCACACTCCCCACTGGGGATGTGCCCGCAACCAAAGTACATGCTCTTGACCGGAATCGAACCTGGGACCCTTCAGTACGCAGGCTGACGCTCTATCCACTGAGCCAAACCGGTTAGGGCGCAGTGACAGAATTTTTTAAGGCTTCTTAATGCTTCCCTAACCTGTCTGCCCTATCCTTCTGCAAATTCTTTCTATAATTAAAATATCTCGAGTCACCCATTCATGACATCCACCGCAGATGATACCTAGTACTTTCTTTCTGGAAACCTGCCCGGAGCTCCCATTTGAGGTCTTTCGGGTCTTCCACGAGCCTTTCACATGCTCTCTCTGCTTTAACATCCTCTGCTCTGTGGACGCCAATAAACATGGGCACTTCTGCATTTTCCATTCCATGGCTACATTACCCACAATCCCCTCCTCCTGGAGGCTATTTCTCAAGTCTTTTTTTTTTTTTCTTTCAGATTCACCTATTTCAGGGCACCATTCCCCAAAAGGAAACCCCCTTGTTAGATCAGCTCGCCAAATTTTATTTCTAGCTCTGCTGCCCCAGCCAACCTTCTTAGGTAATTATTTCAGCTACTGGCTTTCTTATCTCTCTTACATAATAACCCCTTTAGGAACGAGAGCCTTTTTTAACTAGCACCTTGAGTTTCCTGTTGGGGTACCAGGCAAACATTCAATGAGTTCATTTCCTGAACTTAGAATACCAGCTTTTTACAACTGAATAAAGCAAAATAAAAGAAAAATAACTGCTATATCTAAATATAAATACAACCCAGTGGTTGTGGGTTTTGTTTTGTTGTTGCTACTTTTTAATTTTTATTGATGTCAGGGAGGAAGGGAGAGGGAGAGATAGAAACATCAATGATGAGAGAGAATCATTGATCAGCTTCCTCCTGCACGCCCCCCACTGGGATCGAGCCCACAACCCAGACGTGCCCTTGACTGGAATCGAACCTGGGACCCTTCAGTCCGCAGGCCAACGCTCTATCCGCTGAGCCAAACCAGCCAGGGCGGTTGTTATTTTTTATAACACATCCTATCCATACACATAACCCAGGTTTGGGCACATTTAGAATTTAATTCCTCAAGGGAGAAGGAGGGCATTAGGATTTCAGACAAGTGAACCTATTTGGTAAAGAAAACAACCTCTGGATCATCTTGGTATTGATTGTGTTCAAATAGAAAGAAATACTGCCCGGTCAGTAGGCCCAATCTTAAAGGACGCTGCAGAGTCAGTCTCTGGAGGCCAGCTGTGGCACTTGGAGCCAGGAGCCTGGCATACATCATGCAGGAGGCACAGGCTATATTTGGTGACATGACTCAAACTAGCCAAATATAGGCAACTGATACAGTGCGCCTCTGGGAACCGCACTGCCAAATTCTACAGCCCTGGAAAGAGCCAAACTCCAACTAGGCAATCTATGCTAGGCATGTGCGAGTTGGGAGAGAACCAGTATTTACCAACCAGGAGGACTAAGAACTGCTGGGGAAGAGGTGCTCAGAAGAACAGTATGTGCTATCCTATTGCTTTAAGACATTAACTAAAGTAACCTAGTCAACGAGATGAAAGAAGAAAGGACTAGAAGGAAATTGATATATTAGCAGTGTATGTGCGTATTACTTTCAAAATGAGATGAAAGTTACTTTCTAAAAAGTAAGCAGGTGTTATTGCTACTGATGACTGAGCAGGAAATGATACAATAAAGGCTGCCCTCTCAAACACGCAAACAGCAAAATTCTCAAGTGCCCTCCAGGGCTATTAGAGCTCGTGCTGTGACCTTTTTCAGAATGATGCCAGCATTGCTGGTGACATGGTGCAGGCCAAGGAATGACAATGGGGGACAGCTACCAGGTTGTCCAAAATACAGATGGATAGCCATGCAATCCTCAAAGGCGACAAGTAGCGTGAAATTCTAAGTCAATGTTTTAATTGACGCACATTGTGAAAACTGGATACTCCAAAGAAAAGGGCGGGGTCTTCAGTGAACATCATTACACATTTCTACAGGGAAAGGAGACGTGTGGGCTGAGGCCCATGTCTAAGGTAGATCCAAGATTTACACACATAACTCACGGATGGGTATATACATACACATGCATTTGTTGTCGCTAACTGCGGTACTCCTGCTACCTTGCTCCTGCTAGTTTTATTTACTTCATGCTAAGTGTGTCAAAGCCACACTGCAATAAATACTTTTTTAACGGAGGTGCCCCCCCTGCCTTCCCACATCGGTTTTTGCCAATGCTGCCAGAGACTGGCAGGCGCTCTGGGGGCCTAGACAGTGCATAGCAAGGCTCAAGAAATGTGTAATGAATTCAGTTTTGGAGTACCAACTTTATGTTTATACAAATGCAGAACACATATCCATATGCACTAACAAAAATGTATTCAATATGTTCTACCATTGAATGATATAAAGATAACTATTTTTAATAATTTATTCTATTGACCTGAAAGTAATTCCCCAAATCAAAATCTGTACTCTTATTCTCCCTACTGACCTGCCTGTGATACAATCAATTCCAGTAAAGATTTTTGCATGCAATACCACGACGGGGGGACTGGCAGGGACTGACATCAACTAGAGAGGCTCCCCCCACCTTCCACCCCCCCCCCCGCCGCGCCCAAATAAAAGAGCCATTTAAATTAATAAATACATACAAAGAGTTTAGGCCAAACAAAACCCACTCTGGGACAGAACTGGCTTTCAGTTTAAAAGCCAGGGCTTACAAAAATACTGAATTTCCTTGCCTACCTCCCCAGGTTCATCTCTCCACACTGCTATTTCCCTTCCCGTATTAGGTACTTCAGCCCTTCAGAACCACTGGCCCAGTAACGTTTACTTCTGAGTTCCTCCCTCTGTCTAGAATGCCCTCCTCCCTCTTTATCCCTAGAATCTCACCACTCAAACCCTCACCCTTCTGCCCACTTAGTATCCCTCGTAAGCCCCACCTTTTATGGTTAGTTTTCCTCCCATAAGCCACCGCTCTCAGGTTCAGATAACCCATGCGCTCCATACAACACCCTGGAAATTTGTTACACTGTATTTAAATGACCTATTTCTAAACTATCTCTTCCTCTAAGGCAGTGGTCGGCAAACTGCGGCTCGTGAGCCACATGCGGCTCTTTGGCCCCTTGAGTGTGGCTCTTCTACAAAATACCACGGCCTGGGCGAGTCTATTTTGCAGAAGTGGCTTTAGAAGAAGTTTAAGTTTAAAAAATTTGGCTCTCAAAAGAAATTTCAATCGTTGTCCTGTTGGTATTTGGCTCTGTTGACTAATGAGTTTGCTGACCACTGCTCTGGGGCAACAAGATCTTTCAGGGCAGATTTGGGGGTCTTACATCCCAGAGCTTGGAGCAAAAGGTGCTCAATAATAGCTATTGAATGAATGAATGAAGCAAAGCAGCGATGGGTGGTCCCGCTGCCATGGACCACACAGTGAACAGGATGGAGAGTCAGACCAATCCCATCCTGTGACCTAGCTCAAACTACTTTCCTTCTTTGAACCTCAGTAAAACAAGGAAATTTCCATTTATCTCACGAGACTACTGGGAGAAATTGATGAGACAATTTTTGCAGAATGCCCAGAAAAATCCCCAGTATAGAGTAGGTGCTCAATTAATATGAATTCATTCCCCCTCCCCAACTATAAGCCAGAGATAACCAACAAATTTCCACTTGTGAGAGACAGAGAGAGGAAGGATTCCTTTTAGCCACATAAGACCCAAACTGGAATCTTGGAGAAGGGCGTAGCCATCTGGGGTTTTTTTTCAGCTTCAGAGAAATGAGAATTTGTGAGTGTTTTGTTACAAACATGAATATAATTCTTCCCTGGGGGAGAGAAGAGGGAAAAATCCTAACTCCTTACTTTTATAATAGCCAAACTGGCAAAGCGGACGTTACTATTTTAAAAATGAAAACTTCAAAAATTCAACTTAACACTTTCCCTTTTAATAAAATCTGGGAGCATCTTCCTTTTGTACAAAAAGATCACATTTAATTTTTCAATTGAGGTATGAGAGTTGAAACAGATTGTGAAGTGGTAAAAGAAAATAACATTTATCTGTAAGATAAGCAAAGTCAATGAGATGGGTTTCTACAGACTGTGGAAGGTTCCCTATAAAAGGATTGCTTTGAATCTAACTCAGGGCAGGTGCAAAGTTGCAAGATCTAAAAGCATCTCAGAATTTCAGGCGGAAGGGAATGTCTAGAGAGAGACCAGCACAGAGCTGACCTAATTAAGGAATTCAAAAGATTTCCTACTGCCAGTAAGACTAACAACAAGCCAGCAAGCAGGAAGGCTATTTTTAGTCCTGCCAGAGGACTTCTGACTCTAGATGCTACATTTAGAGGACAGAGCAACAAGATAACTTGCCTTAAGAGGATGTTATGATACCAGTGATTAATGGCAATTTTTTTAGCTTTAAAAAACTAGGCATAGTTTTTGTCCAAACTAAACCAGTCAACGGCAGTTTTTGTGTGTGTGTCTGTGTGTTTGTTTAAGGATAATGCAATGGAAAAAAAGGTGGAAAACAGACCAAGTGGTAGTAGAAAAGCTTTAAGAAAAAAGCCAAAGCAGCAAATTAGAGTTCTCCCACTTCGCACAGAGGATGATTAACGGCAGTATGTGTTACCAGAGACATGTTTGAAGAGAACCAGTGAGAGAGCATCAAGAATTGTGGAAGTGGCCAAGGTAAAGTGGTTTTAAGAAATGTCTCTGCACTGAATCGAGCATGAATAAAAGAAGATCAAGACCCATTTAAGAAATCCTGGGGACCGCAGGCCAGGTTGGTGGTAAGTGATTGAGAAGTTTAGAGAGATAAGCCACTCCTAAAACTGGCACTAAAGTCCAACCCCAAAAGGCAATCTGCAAAGTCACTCGCTGGCTTTCTACACACACACCTATTGTCAACTCGAATTGCTTAATTAATACACCTTCTGTTGATACCAAGGCACCAAGCCTTCCTCTTATTAGTCTCCAAAACTAAATAATCAACACGCATTCAAAGGTATCTGCTAACCATATGGAGGATAAGCTGCATGAGGCAGGAGTCTCTGTTTTCCTTCTCTGATACACACACACAGCCTGAAATAGTGCCTGGCAGAGTAGATGCCTGATAGGTGTTTGGTGCAGGAATGGCCTCCCGCAGCTCAGACTTTACAGGAACTTATTCCAAAGCGAAGGGAATGGGGGTGGAGTGGGGAGGGAGCACAGCACATCTGAATCACTTTGGGAGCACACACGCTTCGGTCTCATGACAGACCTGGTGAATCAGAACCAAGGAAAGAAAAGGCAGCCTGGAAGTTTCCTCAGTGACTATTCCGACCTCTACCCCCATTGAGGCCCTGTCTATAAGAAGCCAGCAGGCGTGAGATCTGAATCTTTTATAGATTACTAGAGGCCCGGTGCATGAAATTCGATCCCAGGGATCGAGCCTAAACCGGCAGTCGGACATCCCTCTCTCAATCCAGGACCGCTGGCTCCTAACTGCTCACCTGTCTGCCTGCCTGATCACCCCTAACCACCTCTGCCTGCCGGCCTGATCGCCCCCAACTGCCCCCCCCCCGCTGGCCTGGTCGCCCCTTACTACCCCCCCTGCCGACCTAGTTGCCCCCAACAGCCCCCTCCCACTGGCCTGGTCGCCCCCAACTGCCCCCCTGCCGGCCTGGTTGCCTCATGCAGCCTGCTGTTCAGTCGTTTGGCTGTCCCTCACTAACCCCCCTACCAGCCTGGTCACCCCATGCAGCCTGTTCAGTCGTTTGGTCGTCCCTCACTAACCCCCCTGCCGGCCTGGTCACTCCATGCAACCTGCTGTTCGGTCATCCGTTTGGTTATTTCGGTCGTGACGGCCCCTGGCTTTTTATATATTAGGATGATAAAAAACAGTTCTAAAATTTTGTGCCAGTCTCCTAACTAGAAATTAAGAAACTTTAACGCCTACTCTCTAAAACATACTGAGACAAAGATGTTTACATTTTTTTAGGTTTGTTGCCCTCTTGAGTGCTACACAATAACGACCTAAGCCAGTGGTCGGCAAACTGCGGCTCGCGAGCCACATGCAGCTTGTGAGCCGCGGTTTGCCGCTTTGTTGACTAATGAGTTTGCCGACCACTGCGTAAGGCATTACCCTTACCCAGAAGTTTTGACTTCAGGTTAAAGACATTAGTACATTATTAAAATGTTTTTAAAGTGTTTTTCCCTAAGGCAGTGGTCAGCAAACTCATTAGTCAACAGAGAGCAAACGGCGGCTCGTGAGCCGCAGTTTGCCGACCACTGACCTAAGCTATAGACCCAGGAGCTGTGTGTTCCTATATTGATCCTCTAGGTACCAGTTAGAGGATCCATGTTACAGAAGCTGTTTAATTTCTCTGAACTTCAACTTCCCCACTGTGAAACGGAGAGCACAAAACTCGTGGAAAAGGCTACTGTGAGGATTTAAGGTAGAGATACTTCTCCGAAGGGGCACAGAATAAAAACCAGAAGTGCCCCTGTATAGGATATCCAGGTCCACCTCAAAAAAGGAGAAATGTCCGCCAGCACCTAATGTGTCCTTCAAACTGCTACCCGGTACATGGAATGCCATGGGACTGGGATACAAGCAGAAATTAAGATGTAAGATACTTCCACAAACCACGTGGCTTAAAGAAGGCCGGCTCCGCTCCTAACGAGGGCTGCCATGTTACCTAACTCCAGGGGCAGCCTTTTGCCATATGGCTCCCCCTGCCCCCGGCATCATGCCAGATGTTGCCTGAAGAGCCCACACTCTTAGCCTTGCCTCAAAGGGCAAAGGAACAGCTTCGGATGTCAGAGAGAAAGTTCAAAATGCTACCTGATAGAGATAATAAACCTCGGGTTGGGAAGCGTCCCCTCAGACCTCTCTGTCCTCCTCCTCACCATTTCCTCTAGTAAATTTCTTTTTCTGTTCTGCTCCTTTGGAGAAGATGGCTATTCTAATGGTAGGAGGTTAAAGCAGAATAATGACGGAAGATCTCTGGAGCAGTGTCTCATAACCTTGTATAATTATTAAGACCCGCTTTGATCAAAATATTTCAGAGAGGCCCCCCATCATGGTAACAACTGAAGCCCCAACCCCAAGGCAGTGAATAGTACAGGTCAAAGAACAGCGCACAAAATAAAAGGCTACTGTGACTTCAGCAACACCTTTCATGTTGGAGCACACACGCTTCGGTCTCATGACAGACCTGGTGAATCAGAACCAAGGAAAGAAAATTCATGACATCAGCATCCATATGCTTTTGGAAGACAATCAGGCATATGCCAAAGACATACCCATCATCTAGCTGAAATGCCTCGTCCTAATGACTAGGACTAGGTCACAGGTCCATCAAATAATTCCCACGGCTGGAGAGGCCTGTGGTCCGCAGACCAAAAACAGAAGCACTTCGTGGGGTCAAGTTTCACAACTGTTCCTACACATAACGTATTTAGGCCTAGCTCAAAAAGAAACAACGCAGTCTAGAACAAAGCCTTCCTTCAGCCGACTAAATCTGATTCTTGGTTAGAGCCCTTTCACAAGCTACTCAATATTAACTACTGCCACACCAGGACTCAGATGAAGTTTATACGCTACTTTCAGGCCTTCAATTCTCAAAACCTTCAATTCTGTCACTTAGGAACAGCATGCCACAGAGACTATATGGAATTGCTATGATAATTTAACGATCATGAGGTTCAATCCCTCAATCCCTCCATTTCAGGTGAGGAAACCAGCTTTTAGAAAGAAGTGACTGGCCTAGAGCCAGCTCTGAACACAATCCTAAATGCTGCTTTTTCAGTTTCTTACCATTTGGGAAAGTCTGTTTGTTAATAAGCTAACAGTTTCTAATTATTCACAATAAAGAAATCAAGCGGCTGATTTAAATACCTCCATGTAATTGAGCATGACAGACATTTATTATTTGTAATATTATAGCCAGTAGAAATCAGATTTTTTAGGTTCTTTATACTTCACTTAATCATGACTGTTGGTTTCTCAAGGATTAAAAAAGGGTTCTCTAATTGGTTGATTCCTCCTTCTCTTTCCCAATGTCTGGCGACCAGCATCAGCCCATTTGGATTTGAAAGAGGTTATGGAGCTGCTTTCCTTCAGAGTCCCACTGATGTGTTACTGACTGTTAGCAGGTGGGACCCGGAAGAACACAAAGGCTTGTTTTAGAATGGAGGGCACAGGCATGGGCTGAATTCAGTCTGTCCGTCAGACAGTAATAAAGCCCAGGGCTAGCCTGGCCCTCTCACTGTCTGATTCAGAAAGTAGTAACTAGTTTAAAACCAGCTACAAATGTATTCCTTTTGCAAATTCTTACTGCTGAACAGCAACAAATTCCGAGTTTTCTCTCTTTTCCCTCTTTTCCCTTTGGTAGCGAGGACAGTGGCCACACGAGGGGGAAAAACACTGAGCAGAGAAATTCACAAATCAGGCCAGTACAGCTGATAAATGAGTCAACTGCGTACAATATTTGGGCAATTCCATGCGCATCAGGAAGAAATAACTTTGTGCACAAGTGTGTAACTGCTCTGTCCTTCCTGTTGCTAAGCTGAAAGCAAAGACAACCTTGGACGTTTTTATGACAGCTATGAAACGGGCGGCAGTGCCTCCCGCACAGTCAGCAGAGAGCACATTCCCAGATCTCGTACAGGATCAAGGCTAAGGCCTTCACACAACTCCCTATTGTATTACCCCACAATCCACAGGACTTCCGTTATGGGGATATTAGCTGTCCCCTCTCCACAGAATTACCTAACATAGAGAGAAAACGCAGAAAAGTGACATATCAAGAGGTACACTATATACCATTATTAATTTGGATGTGGAGCATGAACAGAATGGATCTCTACAAATGTCCTGCACATCCTTCACTTTTGTATATGGCAAAGAGGTCCCTAATATTTAACACCAACCGACCGTTGACCAAGTCTGAAAACCTTGCTACTTAAATGTTGCTCAGATTTCATTTCTCAGTGGAAAGTAGTAGTATTACTGCCTGTCCATATGGCAATGCCTTGCTGATTAAGTTATACACAGACAATGTGAAATGTAAAACATTACAGAAAAGCACTTAATTTGCTACCTGATGGCTGCTTGTTTTGTCACATGTAGTTCATTCCTTTACCAGTCACTGTCGAGAATGTGTGTCAAACAAAATTAAGTCACAACAGCCACAAAATATGTTCACCTTAATACAATGGTTCAAAAAACAAAGTTAATGAGTTAAGAGAATTTTTTAAAGAAATGCTTAGGAGCCTAAAGCTTCTAATAACACTAAGTGTTTACTGTCACTTTCTCCCCGGTCCCCCACCACCACCCCACCCCGCTTTTCTCTCGCCTCTCACCTCTCACCAGGTAAAATCAGAGCCTCAGCAATGTTTGAAGAGGGCTACTCAGTTATCACGGCCTCAAAAGAAGATGTGTTCAATGTTCAGGGTGAAGATAAGGGGGCTGCTTGGGTAAGTATGGACTTACATCATGGATGACATAAGACAGGTTTTTCCTTTGTGACAGCTGCTGATAGAATTTTCAGAACAAATCAAAACAAGGGTCAATATTCAATCACAAATGTACGGAGGAAGAACCACTACTTCCTCCCCACCAGGACAGGTTATGGAAATAAACTGAGGGCATGCGACAAGGGGTAGGGGAGGCTGGGGGAAGGTCAATGGGGAAAAAAAAGGAGATATATGTACTAATATATGTAATATTTTAAACAATAAAAAAAAATCGAAAAAAAGAAAAAACAGAAAGAAATGGGCAGATGAGGATCGGGACCAGGCGCACGGGCGTTGAGTGTGAACCGAGGTAGTTTCAGTTCAGAGGTCAGAGTGAGAAAGAGCTCAGTCCAATGTTATGAGCACATCGGAGTTCGTTCTCATTTCCCTTTCCCCTCCTCCCCTTAAAATACAAAACAAAATCAACACCAACCCCAAGCCCCGATCTGAAAAAGTGTAGTCACACTGTTCAAAATCCACACATGCGTGCACTCTGCCTACGCGGTGCGGAGGACCCTAAGTCCTGATCTATAGGAACCAGGAAGGAGACACCGGTGCAAAATTCAGAACACACTCTGCCCAGTAATACAAAGACAAACACCCCCCCCCCCCCCCCCCCCCCCCTGCTCGCCCTCTTCTTGCTCACAAAGGAAGTTACCTCAACACAGAAGCCCAGGTCCATCCTATGGCACAACTAAGCCAAGCAAAAGAGAAAGCCTGCAGGATCGTTCCATTTCAGCCGTCAGACGGGGGGAATGCAGGAGGAGAGAAAATCACATCTTTTCTGAACAGCCACACACGGAGTTCATTGTAGCTGAGTTTAAATTGTCTTCTTTGCTATGGGCCCTACTCCGTTCCTCAGGAGGCTTCTAGAAGTAGGACAATTTTCTGCTCACCAGAGATCTCAGCGACTCCCCTGCTGTACTGCTCTGAATCACTTGGTAGCATCCAAACACAGCCCTAAAGAACCAGGGAGGGCCTGAAGGCTCCAGCCGGCCTCTAGCAACCACCTGGCTGACCCCGAATCTCCAAGACTGGTAATATTTAAAGACTGCCCAATTTGCCAGAAGACATTTGACCCCAAGTGGGAGGAGGTATTTGATTATAAATCCGAGTAAAATGAGCTAGTTTGCATTATCCATTTCTTCTTTCTGGCAAGTTGTATCGTGCGCTACGAAATCTCCCTTAAAGGAAAAGGCCCATGTAATCCTTTGACTAGGTGACAAGGACTGGGATGTATAGCGCATCGTCTTTACTGAAATCACCACAGTCCAACTGACTTAACTAGAAATAGGTTAAATACTGTAAAATATGATACCTACCACCACCATTTGAAATACATCGTTTTAATAGTAAAGCAATAGAACTTATTTTAGTAAGAGTTCCTTTCCCTTTAGAAAATTTTATTTACTCTGAAATTCAAATGTATCACTCAATGATATAAAAGTTAGTCCTATTTTCAGCAACTCTCATGGAAGATTTCTAGAGCTATCTCAGTCTACATAAAGTCAGTATGCACTATCTGTGCTAAAACACCTGTATCAGTACGCAACATCTGTTCTCTACATCAGAGCTACGGGACTGAAGTTTGGAACATAGGAATATTAGAATTGTGTAAAATGTTAAGGTTTCCTACGTATGGTGTCCTTTTTAAGAAGCACTAACTTAAATCCCCCGCTGTAAAGAAACAGAATTTAAACATCAGCCCAACAGTCACTCTCTTACAGTGACATAAAAAAATCCTATATAAAATTAATAAAACAGGCTCTGTGTATGAAACTTTCCATTGAGTTCCATGATTTCCTTCTAGAGAGATTATTATAAATTCTTCTGCTTAGCAACAAAGAGGCACAGATGGTATCATCACTTGCCCACTCATTTAGGCATTTGTTTCAAAACCACAGCAGTGAAAGATAGGGGGGAAGGGTCCCCAAATGTAATGAGGAAAGAAAGAAAGAAAAAGGTATCAAAGTATTTTTAAATGCAAGGTCACAATACCTTCGGCAGCCGGGAATTAAACACATAGCATATGTGAAATAGATCCAACTCTTAAATTCTTATTAAATGAACGCATGGAGCAAGTGAGGCAGTGCTGGCTAACTGGCTAACATACTCCCACTGCTTACGCTACATAAGCCAGAGGTGTCTTGGGCGCTCGGGGGATGTGTAAAAGATTGGTGCTTTAACCAACCTGCATTTCTGAATGCGGTCACTATTGCTTAAAATGTAAATTCAGTTCTGAAACAGTCTGACACTCAAAGGGGTTGGGGTGGATGTGCTGAGCTCCTCCTTCCAAAAACTGAAAGCAAGATATATTCTGAAACATTATGAAAAGAAAAAGACACCAATTTCACAACATGCTGAGGGCAAATAAGATGCTACTCGGACTCATAATATAGTTAATATCTGAAGAACAACTCTAGTGTTTTGACAATGTATAGATTGCCTTTGTTCTCCCAATAATTTCCCTGTCTCATTTGGCTTCCTAGTGAAATGAAGCAAATAGGATACGAAGTTGTTCACATATATAGGATATTAAATACACAACCATTATTATGGAAGTGTGGATGGTTTTACTCCGTCTAACACCTGATAATTTTCAAGTGCTATTTTTTTGTCCCTTGATTCCTTGCTATCTATATTCCTTTATTCCCTTCACACCCAGGAAAGATAAAAAAGGCTCCTTGGTTGCAGAGGTCTCTCCTACTATGCACTGAATGTAATACAGCTTCATGAATCTTTATTTCACTGTGCCCAGCCTATTTTTCAGAAGGCTGAAAACAGATGTGCTCACATGTGGTTTTAATCTACTTCACGCCGCTCCATTTCTAAACAGTAAGTACCAATTTCACAGGCGCGAGAAAAAAACACACAAATAACAGCAAGATACAATATTCCGCAAATAACCATCTGAACATCCACCACAGTAAAAGATTCTTCTGTCCAGATAAAGCGAGTACTTGATAAGCCTAATAATATTGGAGCATTGCACAAGCTGCCAGCTGGATCAACGCGCAGACTCGGTCTGCAGCTCGGGCTCCTGGCTGGTGAGACGGGGTGTGCAGGGAAGAAAATGAAATCGCCTCTGGGGAGGAGCTCCTGCAGATGGCCACGGGCTTTGGTTGTGGAGGAGGCAGTCCATAATTGTGAGATAAAAATAACAGCCAGGCACGCCCGCCGATCAGAGCAAGGACATGGAGATAAGGTAGAGGGAGGACCCTTTTCCTCCCCAAGAGCTAAACCTCTGACCATGGAGACAACGATAGGAGCCTTAGCATTCTTAGAAAAGCTATTTTTAAATAAACTGTAAGAGCTAGGATGGATTATGAAATGAAGGCTAGGTACTCCTTTTGCACATGTGTTAAAATGTTAAAAAAGAAAAAAGATAAAAGGTTTTCAACAAGCCAGTTGGAATCAATAAGGCATTCATAAAGAAACTCAAAAACGGTATGTAAAGGTTCCTAGGTATATTAAACATTTTGCCATCTGTTGATGACAAAAATAAAAAATTTTAAATCCCACTACATTAAAGGAGATTTTTTTCCCCCAAAAGAAAAGGCACATTTGTGTTTGTTCTTAATTTAAGAGAGCCATACCAATTCATTCTACTTGTAGTTCTTGTACCAAATAAAAGCTGTATTATTTAAACATATACATACAAATCACACTTCTATGAGGAACCACAATTGAAAGATAAAAATAAATGAGGTCAACTGTAATATATTTTATGAATTATTTTTAAGATAAAAAATAAACCCAAATATAAAATTTATCTCCATATGGAGTCTTTTTTAAAAACAATTCTCAAATTAATTCTTTATCTTTTTAAAAAATTTTCTTTATTGACTAAGGTATTACATATGTGTCCTTTTCTTCCCATTGCACACCATCCCCCCACCCCCGCTCATGCCCTCACCCCCCTGGTGTCTGTGTCCATTGGTTAGGCTTATATGCATGCATACAAATCCTTTGGTTGATCTCTCTCCTTTACCCCCACCCTCCCCTGCCTTCCTTCTGAGGTTTGACGGTCTGATTGATGCTTCTCTGTCTCTGGATCTGTTTTTGTTCATCAGTTTATGTTGTTCATTATATTCCACAAATGAGTGGGATCATATGATATTTATCTTTCTCCCACTGGCTTATTTCACTTAGCATAATGCTCTCCAGGTCCATCCATGCTGTTGCAAATGGTAGGAGTTCCTTCCTTTTTACAGCAGCGTAGTATTCCATTGTGTAGATGTACCACAGTTTTCTAATCCACTCATCTGCTCATGGGCACTTAGGCTGTTTCCAAATCTTAGCGACTGTAAATTGTGCTGCTATGAACATAGGGTGCATATATCCTTTCTGATTGGTGTTTCTAGTTTCTTGGGATATAGTCCTAGAAGTGGGATCACTGGGTCAAATGGGAGTTCCATTTTTAATTCTCAAATTAATTCTTTTAAGTGAATTTTTTCTGAGAGGCATTTCATTCTCTACTGGTCTCATAGAATTAATGCCCATTTTCTGTTTTCTCTGTTGCTAAGGAAGCAGAGCACTTGGAGAAGCTATTTTCAAAATGGATAGTCAGGTTTTATATTTTATTTTAAAAGATCAATGAGTTATTTTTACCTTTAACAAAATCTCACAAAACAAGCAGAACCACAATGAAAAGCGTGCATAATTTTCCCAACAGGTATCTAAATTAATAAAGAGAGCTTGACGAGAAATAAAATATTTCCCCGAGCAAAATTCCATTTGGTAGTGACAGACTACAGTGACATACAGTTTGTCATCTTGGTTAAAAAAGATATAAATGTGAAGCATAACTACAATCTGGCAGTTTAGGACCATGAACTCGTCTGTGAATTCTTTATCGCTCTTTGAAGGAAACAATACACAAAGTTCATTTAATGCACTTAAGTCACCTTGGCACTTCAGCTTAAATCAAAACTGGCTTTCTCATTTGAGAAGCATGATAACAGACTTTGTAGATGGTTAGCAATAATTGATACTGTTTATTGAGTGTCAGCATGCTGGATTTTATAGATAGAGCGTCACACTGTGGTGGCAGAATGGCCGTCCCGATGTAGATCTATATGACTCCATTCTGCCACACTTCCTCTCACAGATCAGTTTTCCAAAATCTTTATGCTGCCAGACTAGGCCAATCAAATTTAATTTTTTCCGTCATCAGACTTAAATTTTGATTATCCCTACAGAATCAGTGAAAGAAACTTAATTTAGGTAAAAATTGGTTAGACGATATTAAAAAGGGAATGTAAAATAAAGACAGAACTTTACACAAAAATTCAACAAGAAGTGAGAAGAAATAACCTGAGAGATGTCCTGCCTATATCTGACAGCCACTAATACTACTAAAATGTGTGAAAACTCTTATTTTATTTATTTATTGTTGACAGTGTTACAGATGTCCCCCAAACTCTTTTATCTAACCTAAATACTAGTTAGAGACTTACTTCTTTGAGCATCAAAATAAACTGCTTATATGTGATGCTGTTTGTAAATTGTGCTTTCTGTAATAAATGAAGGCACTTATCATGAAAATGAAGTCTAAATTTATTATCCCTAGTAACTAGTATGTAAGAGGCTCTCCCCCCCCCAAAAAAAATAGTTGCTGAAAGAATCAAATACATTAAGAATAAACAAACGTCCTTTAGCTACTTTTTCTGGACTTAATTTTTAATTCTGAAATGATTATAGATTTGCAGCAAGTTGCAAAAAGTGGAACAGAGAGATCCCATGACCCCTTTCTCCACTGTGGCTTAATGGTTATGTCTTAACTAGAGTCCAAAAGCAGGGAGCTGACATTGGTACGATCCGCAGACGTTACTCAGATTTCTCCTTTGGCTACTTTTTAAGAATGTAGTTTTTCCTGGTCTAGGAAGGACCTTAGGCACTCTGCATTTTTCTGATGAGAACATGAGAAGAAAGGTCAAAGAGGCTGAAGGACTATGCAAAGTCCAAGTGCTAAGAAGTGGCCAATTCTGAATGAGATATCATCTTTCCTCAGAAACAGCAGCATCTGGTTAGTTACCCATCAGAATTCCACAAGGACATCAGTGAAGACCTTCAAAATTACCTTATTCCAAAGATACCTAATCGGATGGATGCATTTTAAAATATATATTACCTTTCATCTCTCCAGACTTCAAAAAGCTTTCCTCATTAAAAAATGTACCATTATTCATTTGTTGAAAAGTATTTTGTTTTACTGCATCAGTAATAAGATAAACCAAATTAAAAAAAAAAACAAAACAAAAACAAAAACTGAGCCAGGCTGGTCACCATTTGAAGCAACAGGCTGCCTTGCCACCTCTGACCTCAGTCAGTGCAACTGTGTCTGACGCAAAGCAGGCTCATTAACACTGAATGAATGAATGAATGAATGAATGAATGAATGAACGAACGAACAAATGAACAAACAATTTAAGTGGGATGACAAGTACTTTCAAGTAAAATATATTTATGCAGAAAAAATTTATTTTGTGGGGTAATTTTCACAAAATCAGAGCAGGAAGGGCCCTTAGAAAACATCTATTCTGGTCATTCTCAACCCTGGCTACATGTGAGCATCAACTGGGAGAGGACCCAGGCATTTGTATATTATTTTTAAAGCTCCCCATTATAAAGTCCTTGTTATTAGGGTGATTCGAAATTCCTTGCTATAAAGATGAAACTGAGGCTTACTCAAACTTACATGTCTTATTCAGGATAACACAGACAGTTAGAAATAGAATTGAGACAAGTAGGAATAGCACCATTTTTTCCTTAACATAATACACAGGAAATATTTCAAGAATAACAAAACATCATTTTAACTTTGAAACTCTTGGCCATTTTTAAAAATTTGAAACTAAGCTAAAAAACCTACCAACGTTTGCACTCTTTCTAGTGTCTCGTCACTGTCATGGGGTCAGACATGTAGATTTAAGGATTGAGCAGTTTTTGTCTGAGATATAAAACAGTGAGGTGTACGGTCCACGTCTTTTCAGCTAGCTGCCTACCCTAAGCAATTAGTACTCTGGCAGTTCTCTTAATTGATTTAATAATGGGCCTACAGTCAGTGGCTATCAAATATTTAACAAAAAGTCCAACATACATAAAATGGATGGACCTGACTAGATACAAAATATGAATCCAAATATTTGCCATCCTGTTGACCAGATTATGTAGATAGTATAAATTTCAAACTATTAAAATCAAATCGTTACATTTTTTAAAAGTACCTTTAATCGAATCATTTTCAGCTCTCATTATGTCAATGAGCGAACTCTCCAGGGAGTGCATGTCGAATGTCCTGGGGCGATCCTGTAACACAAACAGCCACAAACCACTTTTTAAAAAAGCATTTAATTATAAAAGAGAACAATAAGCTGCACAGGATGGGACACAGATCAAAAGTGGCAATTTTGTTCCCTCTCAGTGCAATGTATATTATTGCTACATTTTATTTTGAACACAAAACATCAAAAACACAAAAGTTAAGTACCCTGGGCTCAGCAAAGAGTGATTTGATGTCTAATAATAATTCCAATAGACGCATTACTTTTTGCTAATAAAGAACAATAAAAAGTAGTACTGAACATTCAATGAATGTAAAAATAAAATCTGTAATCTTTCTCTGCCCTTAAGATCGCAATACCGTGGCAAAGCTTTCCAAACTGGTTCCAGCAGTTACTGACTGGAGTGGCATCTACACATGCTATTCAGAATAGCTCTATTTTCTTACAAGCCAAGATTTAAAAATAGTCATCAAATGTCTGCAAGACCACCAAGAGGCAAAGTAGTCTTCATTTTGCTGCCATTAAAATTAAAGGGAAGAAAAGGCATGGAGAACACTGCTGGTCTAAATCCTGGCTTAACACAATGCATTTCAGGAGTGGGAGAGGAATCTTAAAATACACAACCCAACTGCTCTGACATTCTTCTGGATGAAAAGTACTAGCGATAACTGAAATTAATGCCTAGCTTGATAAGTGCAAAGTTGGAGATGGAAACATTTTCAAATTAAACTTTAAAAGGAGGCAGTGATACCCACTTCCATCGCATCTTAAGCATAAGTACACACACAGACCACAGCCAGCGTAGTAAAGAAAAGGAATTTGATGAGCGGGATTCCATAACCTTCTCTTCAGTGATATTGTCTCTTACATTATTTTTTAACTCAAAGATCTTCAGACACAATGTACTGAGGGTTTGTAGGCTCCATGAATTCAGGAGGAAACAGTTTCAGCAGTTTGCTGATGCAGACCAAGAGCGAGGCACAAGTGCCATACCATACATACCCTTGCCGTCCTTAGCCTCGTACGTACTCCCCACCCCTCACAACCCAGCCTTATGACCAATTATAATGATTACAAACTACACTTGTCTAACATTTCACTTCTTATCATGCTTTGGTAATTCCAAGACTTCAAAAGCTACATATTTTGACAATCTTTCTGTTCTCAGAGAGGGTGTAATGTTTATCGTTCTTAATTTATACCCTCTAACTCAGTGGTTCCCAGCGTGGGGCACAGGCAATTTGATTTTTAAGGGGGGGGGCAATTCGAGAATGAGTTATTAACAGTGAATTTTTTGCATTTCTTATGGTTCTAGGGGCCTCATATACAGGATATAAATATATGTTGTGACATATTTATGCATTTCAGTTCTCTATTACGTTTTGAAACTTCATTTGCTATTTTTTCATATCACTTCATATTATTATTATTACTTTTTAACAATTTCTTAGTGATCTCTTCTGCAATACTTCAACTGTCCTTTCACTTTTTTATCTTTCTCTTTCATGGATGCCATGTTCTTTGGAAGCCTGTTAGAGATCAAGTTAGTGGCCTTTTAGGCTTCCTCCACATGAATAGGAATTCACTTTTTGAAAAATAAGAATTATATGTCATGGGGGGGGGGGGCGGGCATCAGGATTTTAGAGATGCTTAGGTGGGGCATGGCCAAAAAAAGGTTGGGAACCACTGCTCTAACTGATCTTTTCTGTCCATTTTTAGCCTATAATTAAAAAACAAAAACAAAAACAAAAAAAACCCTAAAATGTGTTTCTGCCGTTAGGCAGCAGGCGGAGGAGCAGACACTAATAATAAACTTAAGGAATCATAACGCCGCCACGATGGTTTTCCTACCAACAACCCAAAGGCCACATCAAGAGTGTTTTCATTTCCTCAGTTCATTCTTTGATTTTGCCTTTTATGATTGTGAGTTGGGCCAAATATCATAACCACTGATTTATTTTCTAGGATCTACTTCCCAGAAGGTAAACGACTATAAAATAGAAGCCTTGTTAAGTGACAGCTCTTCTTGACTGATGATGAGCTAATGACCAAAACATGAACATCAGCAGAAACTGATGGCCTGAGCTCAGACACTAGGAAGCCCCAATGCCACCACTGGCGAGTCACGTGAACTTGGGCACATTCATCTCTAGATCTCTTCCCTGATCTGAGAAAGGAAAGAGTTTGATGAGATCTCGAATGTCCCCTTCCTAGCTCCAAAACATACTTGTGTTCTAGCTTTCTGACGGCCTTAGTCTGTGTTTTTCCACGAGTCACAGGTTAAATTATTTTATGGCAGAACCAAAAAATGTGAGTGAGAATTACTAATCAAAATTTATCACATCTGCCCACAGGAAGCTGGGGGTCCATCACAGATTAATGCCAAATAACAAGCTTTAAAAATCTACTTAAAACAATTCATTGAGGGGGATGTCTTGATTTCAAAAAAAGGTCAAAGAATCTATTATGAAACAAAAGAGCACCGGCAACTATATTTGCTTCACCACTGCCAGTTTCTCTAGGCAGCCCACAGGGAGGAAAGGGCGAAAAGCAGAACTACCCTTTATTGAGCAGCTACTAAGTACCAACCTTATTCTAGGCCCTTTATTAATACTGTCTTAAGTAATTCTCAAACCTCCTTATAACTTACGTTCTGTTATTCACATTTTAATGATAAAAACTAAGACTAAGGAAAAGCCACAGGATTCTGCACAGATAGGACATTGCATAGTTCAGCAGTTTAATCAGGAGTCAAGTCCAAGTTTCACTCCAAAGTAGGCAGTGCTTCCTTGGATGAGGTAATGGTCATGGCAGTCAAAAGACCACACTCATTAAGACATGCATTTGAATAAATGAGACACTCTGCTGAAAGGGTCCAGGGGCAGGAATGTGCTGGCTAGTGTCCGACAAACAGTAGGCACTCAAATATTACTCATTAATTGAAAGAAATAACAAAATATATGAGTAATCTACAATGATAGCAGCGATACTAAAAACATAAGAAGAGAATGAGAAGCCTTATCTTCCCCTGCTGAGATGACAGACAGATGTGGTGCACAAATTAGTGACCCCTCACAAATGTATCTCTAGGGCAGTGGTCGGCAAACTCATTAGTCAACAGAGCCAAATATCAACAGTACAACGATTGAAATTTCTTTTGAGAGCCAAATTTTTTAAACTTAAACTTCTTCTAACGCCACTTCTTCAAAATAGACTCGCCCAGGCCGTGGTATTTTGTGGAAGAGCCACACTCAAGGGGCCAAAGAGCCGCATGTGGCTCGCGAGCCACAGTTTGCCGACCACTGCTCTAGGTTATCCACTGCTAACCATGGAAGTAGAAGTGGTAGTAGTAATAATAATAATAATAATAATAATAATAATAATATCAGCAGCAAGCATTTATCTAGCTCTAATGCTTTACATGTCTAGTCTTATTTATTACAAAAATCCTATACAATTAGGCATATTCAGTTATTGTCCCATTTCACAGATGAAGAAACTGAAGCTTAGAGTGATTAATAATTTTACCAGTATCAGGTAAAAGTAGAAGCAGAATCTGAAGGAGGAGCTAAGCCTTATGATGATAGAAAATGTAGCTTAATAATCATGAATGAAAATAAAAGAGCATCAATTATTTCCAAGGCTCAGCAAAGCAAGCTGGGTTACAATGCTTAGACCTCATTTTGTTTTGTGACCTTAATTGTTATATTTAACATATGGAACTGATGTCAGTCACTGATTGGTTTCAGTTTCTCCTATCGCTACTTCACAGGATAATTCCTAAAGGGAAAATCATACAAGTCACTTTGAAAATCAAAGTTGATAAAAATACCTTCTGAAAAAACAAATTAGTATTTCAAAGAGCAGGCAGGACCCATCCCGTTATTATGCACATCTGAATAGTCTTGCCATGCAAAATAGGAAGACCTACATCAGCATGTAACTGATGACAAGACATGGCTTTCACAACATTCCAGCAGTAGCCACAGGAAGCACACAAGCCACGAGGTCTATCACTATCAGAAGAATTAGATTCAATTAGGGCCACAAACCAAAATCATCATTCGTGGTTTGGGGTTTTATTGTTGTTGTTGTTAATGTTCAGATGGTTAATCTAAGCCAGTGCTTCCCATACTTGAGAGAACATCATAATCATTTGGAGGTCTTGTCAAAACATGGATGACTGGGTCCACCCCCAAGTTTATCTTTCAGTAGCTCTGGGGAGGGTCCAAAAATTCACATTTCTAACAAGTCTTCAAGTGAAGCTAAGGACTACCACACTTTGAGGACCACTAAGGTAAGCAATTCCATTGAACAGCTTAACTTCATTAGGTACTTGGAGGTGTGATTTGTAGCTTATATCCTGGTGAC
Organism: Plecotus auritus; assembly: GCF_963455305.1. Lineage (NCBI taxonomy): Eukaryota > Metazoa > Chordata > Mammalia > Chiroptera > Vespertilionidae > Plecotus > Plecotus auritus. The sequence goes on from NC_137773.1 coordinate 4,897,055, forward strand.
CAGTCATGACACAATCGAGCTTCAATACGCCACATAAACCATTTTAAGATTTCCATATGAAGAGAAGTGCTTTGCTCTCAAAACCCAAAACAATGCCCTTTGTTCCACTCTCTATGGTCATAACATGAAAAAAAAAAATTACAATCAATTTCAACAAATCAACCACCATGCCATGACCATTCTATTACTGATTCTTCTCTCTTTTATACTTGAGTAAATATGTTTTGGCATACTAGACTGGGTCTAAAACATAAAATACAATTAACTGCATGCAGCCACATCATTAAGAAGCAAGACAGCCCTAGCCGGTTTGGCTCAGTGGCTAGAGCGTCGACCTGCGGACTGAAGGGTCCCAGGTTTGATTATTCTGGTCAAGGGCACATGCCCGAGTTGAGGGCTCCATCCCCAGTGCAAGAGGCAGCTGATCAATGATTTTTTATCATTGATGTTTCTATCTCTCTCTCCCTTTCCCTTCCTCTCTAAAATCAATAAAACACACACGCATATATTAAAGAAAAAAGAAGCAAGACAAAATTCAGCTACTCCCTTGACTCATTCTATTCCTAAAAGACAGACATCACTGTGGACACTTCTTAGACTGCTCTGTATCTATACTGGCCTGTGGAAGTTTCTCTTTCTGGCTTAAATTTTCCCTGGTGAAGAAGGGAAAGGAAAATATTTTGTTTTGAAAGTAAAGTCTATGCCAGTGTGTCAAAAGGTACCTAAATAAACAGGAAGTTTGAGATGCCAGTAAAGCCTATAATTAATCAACGGTAACTCTAAGAGTTTTAATCCGAGATTTTCCAAAATGTAAATATTCTTCTTGGATTAAATATTTAAGCCCACAGACATTGACTGTATGGCCCTGGCTGGGTGGCTCAGTTGGTTGGAGCATCATCTTGTACACCAAAAGGTGGCAGGCTTGATTCCCTGTCAGGGCACATACCTCGATTGTGGGTTCAATCCAGGGTGAGGGCGTGTGTGGGAGGCAACTAATGGATGTTTCTTTCTCACGTGGATGTTTCTTTCTCTCTCTCTCCTCTCCCTTCCTCTCTCTAAAATCAATTCAGAATAAAGAAATTAAAAGTTGACTATATGGCCCTGGCCAGTTTGGCTCAGTGGATAGAGCGTCGGCCTGCGGACTGAGGGGTCCCAGGTTCGATTCCGGTCAAGGGCATGTACCTTGGTTGCGGGCACATCCCCAATAGAAGGTGTGCAGGAGGCAGCCGATCGATGTTTCTCTCTCATCGATGTTTCTAACTCTCTATCCCTCTCCCTTCCTCTCTGTAAAAAATCAATAAAATGTATTTAAAAAAAAAAGTTGACTCTATGGTCAACTTTCAAGATTCCACCTCCAGATAACCCACATTCTTGTGCAGGCACAAGTCCCCTTTTTCCCGTGTCTCCCTTAGCATGCTGACATCCTGCATGATACTGACAAGCTCTCTTATGGCCATCTCCCCCGTGGACTGCGAGCTCCACTCATGCCCATAATCACAGATTGTAGCATATGTGTAACATACAGTAAATCCATCACTGTCTCCACCCATCTAAAAGTGGCTAACTTGTTCCTCCTGGCTCAGCGTTGTGCATATTACGTGAATTATGTATCATTTACATAAATCAGTTCCTCACAACCATCATAGGAGGTGGGGACTATTATCATCCCCATTTGAGGCAAGTGAAGCTATGAGAAGTTACCTAATTGTCCTCAAAGTCACACAGTAAGCAGTGAAGTCTGGCCTGCACATTTAGTAGCATCTCACATTTCTAGGCAGGTTCCTTCCTTAGTCAGTACTTTCTCATGATGACCATTTTATAACGAAGGCAAAGAGTCTTACAGAGCAAAGGATTGAATGTCCTCGATGTATTACCCTGATCGGAACAATAGCTCCATTCGCTCCCATGTGAACTGACAAATCAGCTCTCTCCAGAAAGCCTTTGAGAACATTTTTTTATTCCACCTTCACTAAAGAAACCACACTCATTTTGAGCATTAGAAATCCTTAAAGAGGTAAACATTTCTTGTCACCATTTAACTGTATTAAAAAAATAGACTGGCATTCTCCACTTGATTACTCAGTTCCTGGATCAATAGTCCCCCTCTTCCTACTGACTATTTGTTCTCACCTTGCCTGGCAGAGGGAAGTAATTAAAATCCATTCCAAGACCTGCGTTAAATCACCACTTACTAGACAAGTGATCTTGACCCTCCCGTGTCTCTGAAACTTGATTCCATCAGCAAAGTGAGGATCGCACTTTCCTTACGAAGTTGTGGTGAGGAGAAATGAGCCCAGGCCTGCGACCACCTGTGCACAACGCCCAGCAGTCAGCAGACCCTTTCAGTAACTATTCCCTCTGCCCCTTCTCTCTGGTGCAATGGTAAAAGAGCCTGAATCGAGCATGTCAATGCAGTATTGTTTGTATCTGAACAGTTCAGCTGTTCTGTGGTATTTCCTGTAGTCTATTTTCATAGAGATCAAAAATCTATAAACCCAAAAATATCCGTATATGATATATCCTTCCTAATAAGCTATTCAGGGCAAGAGGTCATTAAAGGAAGTAGGTAAATGCTACTAAGATTCCTCCCTAAGAAATGAAGTAAGGAGCGCCCTGCTGGCTGCCAGAGCTCCTCTGCTCCACGTCTGCCTGGCCTGATCAGGGTCCACAGTCACAGAGAGAATAGTCACCCACAGGCACACCCTATAGTCATAAGCGAGGCTTGTGTCCTACGGGGCTTGTAACCCATGTCATCTCTTCTCTTTTATGAGCCTTGACTGCAACTGTCACAAAGCAGCCTGTGCCCGATGTCAGCCTCTCTGGATCCTCATAGCTCCCACCCCACCATCCTTAGTTCTCCCGAGTCTCCGAAGCAGAAGGTACTTCTCAACACTCAGGCACAAAGTGAGAGGTCACCAGACTGCACACTTCGTCTGGAGAAGGAGCATGCTTGCCTGGTCATGCAATCCCTCCCAGGGACCTCTGGAACCACCTCACATTTGGGGATTAAAAGAAGCCTGAACCTCAGGGAAGGCTGAGAGAGGAAAACTGGACAAGCTCCTCCCAAGTTGTTGGTCACCGGCTGGTGTTTTGGTGTGTCTGCTGGATCTCTTTTTTGGTGATGCCATGTGACCACCAGCATCCTTCTCTGCCCTGAAGGTGGTTTCCTTAAAGATCAGCACCAGGTTGAGTGGCGAAACAGGCTAAGCAGATGCAACAGAAATATGGGCCCTGCTTTAGTTCCTATCTTTCTTTTAAAAATAAGTAGAGAAAAACATTTTTTGTTTATAAGGGGAAAATAGCTCCTTATCTTTTAGAAACATAGACTAAACGATTTATAAATGAAATGATACAATACCTGGGAACTTCGTCAAAATAACATGGAAGGGAGGGAAAGGGTTAGGAAGATCGAGGGAAGAGGACTGTCCAGGAGCTGATCATTGGCGAAGCCAGGTGACATGTACACAGGGGTTTGCTCTATTTTGTCCACTATTCATTACGCTTAAATTTTTCCATAGTAAATTTAAAAGGCATGGGGGGAAACTTCAATCAGAGGGGAAAAAAATAGTTGGTCACTAAATTTTTCAGAATGAAGGCATCATCTAGGCCAGTGGTCGGCAAACCGCAGCTCGCCGCTCCATTGACTGAGTTTGCCGACCACTGCCTTAGGGAAAAACACTTAAAAAACATTTTAATAATGTACTAATGTCTTTAACCTTAAGTCAAAACTTCCGGGTAAGGGTAATGCCTTACGCAGTGGTCGGCAAACTCATTAGTCAACAGAGTGGCAAACCGCAGCTTGCGAGCTGCATGTGGCTCGCGAGCCACAGTTTGCCGACCACTGGTCTAGGCTGTTTCCCATTATTGTTATTTAACTATAGTGACTTTTTTTATTTTTTTTAATATATTTTACTGATATTTTACAGAGAGGAAGGGAGAGGGATAGAGAGCTAGAAACATCGATGAGAGAGAAACATCGATCAGCTGCCTCCTGCACACCTCCCACTGGGGATGTGCCCACAACCAAGGTACATGCCCTTGACCGGAATCGAACCCGGGACCCTTCAGTCCGCAGGCCAACGCTCTATCCACTGAGCCAAACCGGTTTCGGCTATAGTGACTTTATTTTTAAAAATTATAGTTCAGTTTATAAAATTTTTCCTTAAAATTAAGCTCCCTTTACCACATGCCCATTATGCAATGTTTTTCACATTTTAAGAAAATATGCTATTTGCAAGACTTTGAATTAATATTTCTGATGATTTGCTTTCTTATAACAACAGAATCTTCTGAAAGCTGAACATGAGACATATTTCATTTTATCCTCAGGAAAACCAGACAAAAGCAATGAGAAAATGAAAGACCAGGACGGTTGAGGGCTCGCCCTGGATCACACAGCTGGTAAGTGTCAGAGCCATATCTGGACCCAAGATCTGAGTGCCAGGCTATAACTAGATCTTTCTGAGCAGCATCATTCTCAGATTGGGTTTGTTTTTCTAAGGTCCTTACAGACAGCAGCTATTTCACTGACTAGCATTTGATGCAATCCTCAAAAACAACTGGAAGAACTATTATTAAAAGTACGTTATGGAATCTTTAAATATAAATATGGCTATCAAATATATAATACTGAGGAATGATGATTGGGATACGTCTGGTAAATATTCAGCAAGCAGAATTGCCCAGTCTAATTACTCTACAATATGAAAAGCACTTGTGCAGCTGAAGACTTTAAACTTTGTACACATGAGAGAGCACCTGTAAGTGGCGGATGGAGTGGTTCTTTGACAGGCAATGGAACTTGCATTCTGCTACCCATAGATTCAAGTCTGCCTTTTGTAGTACCATTCTGCCACCAAACTTAAGTAAGCACATCTGTGTACAAGGAAGCTTGTACAAGTACCTATTTATAAATGTGACAATTAATAAAATATTTAAAAATGCCATTTATACATTGTTTTTGTTATACCTACAGTTGAATGTTAGTTTACTTTAAACAGCTCATGGATTACAATAAAAGGAAATTATTTGGGTTAGTTGCTAATCTATAATAATAAAAGCGTAATATGCAAATCGACCGAATGGCCGAACAGCGGACGCCCTTCCAGACAAAGCCGGGGCTGCGAGGGCCGAGGCTGTGAGGGCCAACTCTTGCACATCGGGCCTCTAGTTTGTTTATAATGAAAAAAAAATGTTCGTTCAGTATCACTCAAAGATTAGCACAGATAAAAAATATGTTAAATAAACCAAATCAAAATAATTTTTATGAGATATTTAGTCCTATGTTTAGACCACAACATAGCAGGTGCTTTATAAATTATAAAAATATGAAAACCAAAACTCAATTCCAAGATAAAAGCTAAAATATACCCAATTCAAATCTAAGGTATCTTTTCCTATCTCTTAGCAAAAAAAAAAAAAAAAAAAAAAAAAGAAAGAAAGAAATCACAAATTCTTCATTAAAATATCATTTTCTGTAATATATACAAATGTTTCAAATTTGGTAAAATCTTTCAAAATACTGAAAGATATAGGCGACCAACACTAATGAAAGTTTAAGGAATATACAACTATAAAACTTCTTTTCAATAAATGTAATAATTCTGCTAAAGGTACTCTGTCCTGGGTTGCATTTAGTTTATCCAAAAGGAGTTCTCTGAGAAGTAAAACCTATGTAATAAAATAAGCAATACCAAGGACTATTTGAACCATTCACAGATGCCCAAGCTATATTTGTAATTATTTTAATTTCATAATTTAATTCAATATTAGAGATCTATGCTTTAAATTAAAAAAAAAAAAATTCAAGGGACCTCACAGTAAGCCTTCACTGTCAGGTATTACCTTGATAAGGACCGTCTTCCTGAATTTCAGCAATTTGCTCAAGGTCACGCAGATAACTAAACGTTTAGAGTCAAACTTAAGGCTGGACCCAGAGCCTGTGCTTCACCGTGCTACATTTCTGGACTCACAAAATAGCCTTTCTCAGGAATTATTCAAGTGTCACCTTCAGAAACTGATTAAAAATAGGATCAATACCTTTATCTTTCTATCTACTAAGAATTTTCTGGAAACCTGAAAGTGGAACTCCTTCTGTTTCAATACTATAAAATGTGATGAGAGAATCAACACTAAATTTGAAGTAAACAAATTACATATTGCTATAAACTTATCATGGTAAAACATACCTTAATTTCTGCAAGAACAATTTTCTTTGAACCATTAAGTATAAAATGAGTTTTATCAGGAAAAATTAAGATAAATGCTAAAGTTATGGGCTCACTGCCTTAAAGAGAAACATGTTACACACGTTATGTTATCTGTGATGGGGCAAAAAACTAAGGTACAATAATAGAGTGCTGAAAAAATGTGATGGTGGATCTTCCAGCTTATTTTCCTTCTAGCAACACAGAGAACAGTCCTAAGAAAAAATAAATTTATACTTTAAAATTCAAAGTAGACATATGTGAATGTTAAGACTGCCTTTCCATTTCTTTCTCATGAACACCAATAAGGATTATTCTCAAAAGCATAAACTCACGAACTAAGTAGCATCTTTCTAGTTGCAATTTGAAAAAAACACAATCAGTAGGCTTGCAATAAACAGTTTTTTCCTGAAAGATGCTGGAACAATGTGTTGATCATATTCCATGGCTTCTCTGAAGACAACAACAAAATGTAATCAAAAACTCTACCCAACCCAAATTCTATTCCATCAGGAAAGCAATTACACCTAGTTAAAAAGCTTTCTACAAGAAGACATAAAATTAGATCTGGTAGGCTTTTCCCAAAGTTTTTCTAGTATCTCAATTTTGCTGGAATTTACAGTGAAAATATTAGTTTCCCCTCTTCTTGTATAAATAAATACAAAATCAAAGTTTCCTATGCAAGACCCCTCTTAAAATTATATTAAAAACAAAAAATGTAATGAGGTTGCACTTTAGACAACTTAATAATTCACCATGACTTTTAGAAGTGAAGCAACACAGAACACTTTCTGTTTTAAAATATAAGATGGCATTTATAATTTTAAGGATCAATAAATTGACAACCCAAGGAGAACTATTAAAGTGACATGAATTATTTGCCCGGTTAAGAAAACAAATCCGTGGTGACTGTGTCCGTAGTCAGAGCAAATAATCTCTAAGTCCTGTCAATCAATCTCTGTGACAGATTTTGTCCCCCTTTTCCTTTCTGCCTACTTCCTGGTTCTTAGCTAGTGGGGACGGGAACATAACGAGCTGAAGATAAGAGAGTATGAGAACAGATACTACACAATTCCCCTTTCACCTTTGTGTAGGGCAGATGATCTAGGCACCCCCCCCCCCCAAAAGAAATGCTCTAGTCAAATACAATTGTTGGCGGTGCCCCAACGTACTATTTGGTTTGGACATCAGAATTCCAGGATGTGCTTATAGGACGGGGATTTCCCCTCCCCCTTCCCCCCCATCCCCGTTAATAATGTAAAGGTCAAGTCATGTCTGTAGTCACATGAATATGGATACTGTTTCTTCATTTTGAAATTGGGACGATAAAACCAGACCTCACGGGCTGAGAAATCTCACATAGGAAGTGAGATAACATATGTAAAAGCACCTATTTCAGTGCCTGGTATGTAATCTATAATAATAAAAGAGCAGTATGCTAATTAGATCAGATGTCCTTCCGGGCAACCTTCCGGACGAAGCTGGGGCTTCGAGGGAAGCCCGGGTCTCTGGTGCCAGAGGGAAGCTGGTGCCAGCAGCCAGGGGAAGGAAAGCCTACTCTTGCACAAATTTCATGCACCGGGCCTCTAGTATGTAATAAAAACAAAGAAAAAAAGGTTGATTTGAATACTAAGTTTAACATTTAGAAGTTGATAAATATATTCTATTATTTTCTACTTTCAAAATGTTATCTATAATCAGCTTTAGAGCAGCATGTATCAATTATGCTCTGTAAAAAGGTTCCTCTCATCTTACATGCTTCTGGGAGGCATTTCCTTACTCCACCCCATCCCTCCCACCTGTATCAGGTCTATGTGAAGAGGCACTGTAGTATAACAGGTAAGAGCCAAATTTTATGCATGAATAGTAATAATAAAAATTTCTACCTTGTATGGTTGTTGAATGAATTAGATGAGTTTATACATGTAAAACACTTAGAATATCATAGACATGTTAGCTATTATTAAATATATGTTAAATTTAGTTCTATCTGAAAACTGGACTTGAGGAATGTTAGCTGAATTCACACAATGAAAACTTTAAGTTAAGCAAAACTTAGAAACAAATTTTAATACAAAATATCCCAAAATACAATGCTTTGGCATATCAGTTATCTGGAAGATTATTCACATATTTGGAACCTGTGCTCCTGCTCCATAAACATGGATAAAAGAGAAGGTTAAGAGTGGCCAAAAAAACCCAAAAACACCTCATTAAAAATGTTACCATTATTTTTAATTCACTATATGGTACTCAACCCTGCATTAAACAAATAAAAAAACCATTCTGATAAATATTGTCTAGTATTAGTTACCTTTCAGGTAAATTATTTCCTTTTAAGAAACAATACCATGCTAGTCTTTGATTGGATACCAATGTTATAAAGTAGCTCTATCCTGTAAGGTCTGTGGTAAGTTTAAAGATCTCTCTTACACCTAAGGAAGAGCAATTGAAACTGAATTACTAATATCTATAAAATTTCTTTCCTAAAACTAATAGTGCTCAAAGAAATAAATTTAAATAAGAGAGTATATAATACCGACTGATAGGGCCAAGACCACACATAGGTCTCCTGGCTCCCAGTCAAATAAATGTCCCTTCAAGTTTTTTCCTATCCAATTTATCCAATTCTTATCAACTCAAAACTATTTTTTGTGCCAAATAACTAATTCAAAAGAATTCTTGTTAAAACAAACACACAGAACTACATTCATTCCAGTAAGCACCACAGCAGTCAGTTTACTAACTTCTTATGATATTTTCAAAACCCAATTAGGAATTTGTTATAAAGATTTTTTTCAAATCCCTTATTTTTATTGTGACTTTCAAATCACCCCAATGCTAGAGCCTGCATACTCAGGCGTGTGCGCGTGCGTGCTTGCTCTCCGGCTCTCTTACATACCCTCTCCTCAATCTCTCTAAAAAATTGTGGGGATGGTGGGAGAAATCAGCAATTTACTTTCTAATCCTACCATATTTGAGCCAGGTATATTGACTCCTTTTTCCCATCCTCAGCATAAGAGACAACAATTCCAAGGAATGAGTTAGTTCCTAACAATATATTTTAGTAACAATCCTAGCCTACTTTATTATTTCAGAAACCAACTTAATAGAAACCATCTGATGGAAAAGATTTCACTTGTTAAACACATTCCATTAGCTCCATAAAAATATTATTCATGTGCACACATGTTGTTTATTCATTTTCTGAAATTTTTACTTTTCCCAAAGCAAACCTTTATCAAAGTTAGTAAACTGAGAATGGAAAAAAAACCTTGAGGTCATTCTATTAGTGTATAGTAGCAAAATAAAAAAGAATAGCGTATTCAATATTCAATTCTGAGCCAATCTTAATCCAGTTAAAATGTGTAAAATGCCACCTAGATTTTTTTAAATTAGCTATAATATATGAGTAACTCATAACAGTTACCTTTGCATTAAATTTCCCTTAAATTTATGTTCAAAGGAATGCCAAAAGCAACTTTTTAAAACTAGACTTCACGAGATTACCAATGTCTTAACGGCCTTTTACCTGACCACTGAAACACAATAATTGCTCCCTTTGGTCTGAGTAAAATCTCTTTCTAAAAACAGAAGCCAATTGAGCTTTTAGATCCTTAGGCAAAAAATTGTTTTTAAAGAATCTAAAACTAAATTTAACCAAATATTTTAAGATACATTCTAACCATTACACCTGAATCCTTAGAGAGGTTATATTTCATTCCTTGGAATGACACAGTGTTTTCTTAGCAAACATCCCCCACCATTAAGTAAACTATTAATTAAAATAGATAATTCTTCATGTAATCTGTTTTAGCCCTTGCAGAAAGAGATCTAATATAATTCTCTACCTACAACACATGTGTATGTATAAGCATGTGTGTATACAATACAGGTATATTTTTAATCCTTGTTTTTTTAACCTAAAGTTTGTACTCTTATGAGCTGTGTGCTCTTAGCAAAGTTATATCTTTCTGATACTCAATTTTTTCATCTGTAAAATGGGATAATAATTGAACTTACCTTGTGGGGTTGTTGTGAGGACTGATTAAATGTTAGTTTATTATCTCATATAAATTTCCTGAACACATAAATGATCATATCCCCAAAATACACAAATTTAGTGGGGCATCTGATGTTCAATTAACTATGAAAGTCTCCTTATCTCCTATCTATCAGCTAGACGGCTGCTCATTAATTCAGAAACATCAAACAATGTGAGTCTTGCAGAATAAGGATACACTGGTGGCAGAAAGACAAGTGATCCTGGCCTGGATCTATTTTTAGGCATGGTTTAATTAACTACACCCCTAGTGTTAACATTGGAAAATAAACAAATGGGTGAAAGGCATCATAAAAGAGTCACTCTGAGATCTACAGTTTCATAGTACTCACAATACATGAGCATGAAGAAAACACAGATCATTTCTCCAGCAGTCCTTGCTGACACAAGGCAGGCCAGAAACTGCGGAGGTTTCAAAGGAAATTAATGAGTTCAGACTGTTCACACCGCATGGTTCAGAGAGGTTCCAGGTGTGAAGTGTAAGCGTGAGAAAACTACAATTTTAAGGGTTGGTTTTCAGTGACTTGCCACCTTACAGTGGAGAAAAAGGAATTTTTTTGGTCATATCGTTACTGCATATAGGTAGAAATGCTCAGCCGTTTCCACAGCAAAAGGTATCTTTACATTATGCACTTCATGTAAATAAGTAGGGAAAAACTAACCCTGATTCTCTTGTCAGGCTAGAAAGGTATTACAGTTAATAATTACGACATCGCTAGCCAGCTACCTGGTATTAATTATGCCAAGTCATACAATTTTCTATGGGAAGATTACAAGGAGAAATTTACCCAAGAAACAGCTGAATATTTTGTTCCAAGTTACCCTCCTCTCCTACCAAAATAACGTCTAGTAACTCATATTCTAAGAAGAGCTCTGATAGGAACATGGACAATTCAAACTCTTAGTTAGATACTACACCAGGCCATTTCCTTATTCATCTTTATCTGTTAGTGGAACACAATCTTACCGGAAAAGGAAAAATGTTGTCAGCCCTGTTCAAGCTATCTTCCATCCAGGACTTAGGAGCAAAGGCAGAGCTGGGGCGAGCGTACTTCTGGAGCTGAATATGATTGCTTGCGAAATTTTTCTTCAAAGGCGAGATGGAGTTCAGGGGCGTTATTCCTCCATTCAGCCCTCTGCGGTGATCGCGGCCTTGGGAACCTCCCCAGCCACCATATCCACCACCTCCTGGGCTCCAGGAAGAAGAGGGTGTAGGAGAGGGACTCTGGTAGCTGCTCCATGGAGAGGGGGGTTTGTTAAGATTATTCGCCAAATGAGGCAGCTGGTTAAAAGCAGCATTTCTATGTGTGAACGGTGGGGGGTGGGGACTGGCAGGAGACCTCCTTTGCTGCTGATGCTGGCTGTGATGATGCTGGAAGTGAGGATGATGAGGGTGGTGCTGGGAGAGAGGCCCGATCTGAGGGGAGAAGCTGCCTCCGAAGCCAGGGCTGACATGATGGGGGAAATTTTGAAACAACAGAGCACCGTTATTAGCCGAAGCAGCGGGGACCCCTCCCTGGTGAAAGAAACTGGCATCTTCGTTGATGATTGTAGAGGAGGAAGGCGCGATGGCCGCTGACCAGTTACTGAAGCCAGTCAGAGACGATGCGCTGGATGTCAGGGGCTGGGTGGAAGTACCTAGCCCCGCAGCTTCTTGATAATCAAACCCTGTCAACACTGGTGATTCGATTCTGATCTTCTCCTTCCCATTGCCATTTTCTGAAGAAGTGTCCCCTTGATTTTCTTCCGATTTTGCCTTCTCCGTTTCAGGCAGTATTCCAGCTTCCTGACCGGGGCTGGGGGAGAGCTGCTGCTTTTCCAAAGGGTCTTGCTGTTCCTGTTGCTGACTCTTAGCTTTTTCTGACCCCAAGATCTCATCCTGAATGTTGTGGGTAGCCGGAGCAGGGAAGAGCCAGGCTGAGCCCGCACTGCTGCCATTGGCAGCTGTGTTATTATTTATAAAAGCAGCAGGGCTGGGGGTGGCATTTTGGTGATGGTGTGGAGGCTGCAGATGCGGGTGGAATCGGACTGGAAAAGCAGATTTATTCCCAGTATTGCTTTGCACTAGCACTCCAAACCCGTAATCCCCCATTTATTATTTTTAGGAGCAGAATCTTACAATAAAAAACAAAAAATAAAAAATAAAAACACGACAACCTGATGTTTCACGCCTTTGTATCCTCTACCCAAAATATTTGTTTGTTTGAAATGTCTTATTAATAGCTAGCTCAAAGATTGCAGCTTATCACCCTAAATAGTTCTGATTTGGAATTCTGGTCTCTGAAAAGAAAAGAAAAAAAACACCACACTAAAAAAAAAACAACAACAACCCAAATCTCATCCAAATGGGCTTCTTTCTAGGAAGGAATAAAAACGAAGAGGGTAAAAATCAAGTCTTTGGTTAGTAAAATAGGCGCTTTGTTTTTCCAAAGGAAAATGTACATGAATGACAAAAACACAGCTTCTCAAGCATCTATGGATGTAGAAGAATAAGCATTGCGCGGAGTAAAAATATATATATATATGTATATATATAATTTAACAATCACATATGGTCTTCCTCAGCAGTTTAGATTCACTCACATAAAAATTAGAATAGGGCTAAAAGGGGAGGGGGAGAATACGTTCTTTTCTTGGCAGCTTGGTTAAAAAAAATCAGGAATAATTTAAGAACATTATATATTATATATTTATATATAGATAGATAGATAGATTATATTAGGGTATCTGGGGCGGGCGGTGAATTCCTGGTTGCGGGAGAGGAAATCAGCATCGACTAATGGGGAGATGACCGCAGGGAGGTTTCTGCTGTTCCGGGTCCTGTGTCTGCTCCTTCGCGGGGTGCAGTGTTGGCCTCGGGGGCTGTCCCTGAGGCTCTGGGTGCAGATCTCGCTGCGGTCGCTGTTCTTGGGCTCCCCCCGGCTTCCTCTCCCCCATGAAATGGGCTGGAAACACCCGTTTCTCCCTCCGAGGGGGGTCGCGATCGGGAGGGATTAGCGAGACTGGACGAGGGCGAGCCGGCGGCCCGGGGGCGCGGGGACCTCGGGGGCGACCTGGAAGGTCCTGCGGGCTCGGCCTCTTCCCCTCGCGGCGGCTCCGCGGTGTTGTTCCCTCATGGGACCCAGGGGCGGTTTGTTCAGTTCTCTCAGTTCGATTCTCCGCAGGGAGGAAAGAAAGGAAAACCCCACTAGTGTCGTTAAAGGAGACGGGCCTTCCCCCCTTTGCGCGCTCTCTCTTTTTTCCCCAAGGTTTTTTTGTTTTTTTTTAAACTATAATTTAGAAGGCTTTTGTTTCTCCTCACGGTTGCTGGGCCGTCGTCGTCGTCGTCGTCGCCGCCGCCGCCAGCGTCGCTTTACCCCGGTCCGCAGTGCCCGCTGTCGTCGTGGCGGCCTCCGCCTAGCTCTTCTTCTTCTCCCCTTCTTCCTCCTCTGCTGTCGCCGCAGGCGCCGCCGCCGCCGCCGCCGCCACCTCCCGGTGCTCGGGTCCCGCAGCCGCGGCTGAGTCCTTCTCCTTAGGACCGAGCCGAGTGAAATGACAACCAGCTGGAAAGAGCGAGAGACACTTCCGGTTCGCCGAGGGAGGGGTGGGCTGCCGCGGACGCCCCGCCCACCTGCTGAGAGACCAATCCGCTGTCAGAATTGAGACGGGGCCACGCCCCTCCCCTTAGATTCCCCTCCCAGGAAGGTCGAAAAGTTACCTCGAGAGACGCCCCTTCCGTCAGCGCCTCGCCCAGTGAGGCCGGCCGCCCGGACCCCGCCCCCACCCGGAGTGAGCGCGGCGGGTCGCCATCTTTAGGGTGGGCAAAGGCCTCCTTCGCTGCTTATCTTCCCCCACCGCACTCGGCAGGAGGAGCATGGAGGGACGCGGGGAAGAGAACAGATTCCGTGAGCACCACGGAAAAGGGGCAAGGTGTTGGGTACCGAAGTGGTGACCCCCTGAAAACGCGGGTGAACGGAAGGACTGCCCATAGTAAAGGTGGTTCCCCAGGCGTCACGTGCTATCCCGAGCTCCGCCCCAGAGGGAGATCTCCCAGCAGCTGTATGGTGCCTAGAACTGCGTATGTCCCAGACTCTCCCTTCACCCTTCACCCCCAGCCCCCACCCCACCCCCACCCCCACCCCCACCCCCAGCCTGGCTTAGGTCTGGTGCAGCCTTTCGGGCACAAAGATACAGCTGCTGGAGCCGCCAGTGGCTGAGCCCTGGTGTCCATCCCCTTCTAGCCCACCTTACCCGCTGTAGCAGAGGGGCATTTTCAAAACAAAAATCGTGTGGTCCTCCCTCACCCGCTCAGATCTCTTATATGGTTTGCCCATTACCTCGTCTAAGTTTGGTGTTCAAGGTCTTTGTAAATTTACATAGAGAGAGAGAGAGGAGAGAGGGGCGGGGGGGGGGGGGGAGATTTCAGAGAGGAAGGGAGAGGGAGAGAGAGATAGAAACATCAGTGATGAGAGAGACTCATTGATCAGCTGCCTCCTGCACACCCCACATTGGGAATCCAGCCCACAATCCAGGCATGTGCACTGTCCGGGAATCCACCCGTGACCTGGTTTATAGGTCCACGCTCAACCACTGAGCAGTGCTGGGCAAGGCCTTTGTGAATCTTAAAACTCACCCCCCTCCCCCCAAACGCCCCACACCGCGCTGTTTCAAACATACTCTCAGTGCTTTCCCCCTTCCCTTCCTCTCTTCTCCACTGGTAACCCCCTTTTTAGCTTTAGTTCTCGGTTCAAAAGCTGCCCCACGCTGTCTTGTGAATGATCTCTGAGCACCCACGGCTCTGTGTGCCCCTGGTGCTTGTGTATCACAGCACTGTATGTGGTCGTGGCTGCTTATGTCCATGGCACCTGTGCTCAGCTGTGGGCTCTCTGAGGAGAGGCCCTGTAGGTAGGAGGCATCCGAGAAGGAATGCTGAAGAAATGAATGGACAAACCTGCAAGGATGAAGTCATTCCTGAACGACAGCCCCCCTTCCTGGGCTGAATTAGTTCATTCCACAGCTGTTTGGTTTGGAACTCCTCTCCCTCCCACTTTCTCAGTTAGGTTGTGTAACGATGTCCTGTTCATCGTTACACGGTCCCACCACTGTGACCACCATCAGGGTGCAGGTGAATGAACGCCTTGCTCTCGGCACAAGCTCTAAAGATGTTGAATAGGTGAGTGTTTTCCTTTAGTAGGAAATTTAAAACGAAAAAAAAAAAAAAAAGAAATTAGAGTAGAGCCAGAAGTGACTATGGCAAGAGTGGGAGGAAGAGAGAGATCAAAGACCTTTAAGAAGACCCGTTTATGAACAAAGGTGGCTTCTACTTCATTTCCGTAGCCTTCCCTCAACGGCCCCAGCTTCTGCCGCCTTGGCTTTTCAATCTTCCAACACTTCCATGTAGAACACCTGCGCAGAGCCTTAGGGGTTTTTATTCTTTCTTATCGTGTCACAAGCATGAATTTTATCCCTGTAGCTCTCCTGCAAGTACCTGGGGCACAGGGATCGGGCCTACTCTGCTGTTTACTCCCCACATCTGGGCAGACTCTGAGACTTGGCTGTCAGCCGTCACTTCCTCCAGATTGGCTCCCTGACTGCCCTCTTTCTAGCTGCTTATCTTCCCCCACCGCACTCGGCAGGGGGAGCATGGAGGGACGCGGGGAGGAAAACAGATTCCTTGAGCACCACGGAAAGGAACCTAGCATCCTACAGAGTCCCCCTT
This sequence comes from Plecotus auritus, assembly GCF_963455305.1. NCBI lineage: Eukaryota > Metazoa > Chordata > Mammalia > Chiroptera > Vespertilionidae > Plecotus > Plecotus auritus. The sequence goes on from NC_137773.1 coordinate 4,913,022, forward strand.
TTTACACTGCTGCTGCTTGTCAGGGGGTTAGTTTCCTGAGGACAAGCATGGTGCCCGATTTACCTGTGTGTCTCCGGTAGCCTGCAGGAGGTCTGCATGGAGCAGACTCGGGACGTGTTTATTAAACGACCTAGTGGATGTTGCGTGCCCAGCAGACAGTGCAGAGTCCTTTTTGGAGCTACCCATGCTCGGTGGCTAACATGGCAGCCGTTACTTGGAGCAGAGAGGACTGACTGTCTTTGGAACCTACCAAGCCGAATTTGAATCCCAGCTCTGCTGCTTCCTGCTGTACAGCCCCAGGCATCACCTCTGCTTCCTCTGGTTCCTCGCAGATAAAATGTGAAGGATATTTCCTCCAGCAGTAGGTTGGTAAATTACATGAGATACGTGTGAAGCGCAGGGCTCATAGGTTTTCAAAAATGTCAGTTCCTTATTAATATATGAAGTGCAGAGAGCTGCTTCACAGATGTCGTTCGCCTAGAAGCAGCTGCATGCATGAGCGAGTCCGGGAACCTGTGCCGGTTGGCAGAGGGAGGAGGCAGCCCAAGCCCGCCAGGGCGCTGCCAGGTCAGCCTGATCTCGGAAGGCTGAGGCGGCGTGGGCTGTCGCGTTGGGCTGGGCTGAGTGATCAGCCAGGCTCCCGGGGAGGGACTGGGAGGATGGGAGAAGGAAGAGGGAAGCAATTCTCTGGGCTCAGTTGCCTACGCAGAAACCCAGGATACCCAGCTCAGGGCTGCCCTCCTTGAAAACATTCTGGCCTCCGAAACTGTCCCAGGTAACCATGACAACAATTCAGCGGCTCCATTTGGGATCTCCAAAGGGACCTAGCGTTGCAGATGCGTGCTGGCTTGAGCACTCTGCTGGCAGAACGGGCCCCCCCCCCAGGAAGCCCGCCCACTGGGAAGCTTGGGGTTGCAGGGAAAGCAGCCTCTGCCCAAACATTACGGCGCAAATAGATTTTCAAAAAGGAAAGAACAAAACCTCCCTCCTCGTCCAGCGAGGGCTGACACCCCTTCAGAGAGCTCATAGCTTGGTGAGTGCATGTCCCCTGCTGCCTACTGCCCAGCACCCTCTGGGGTTTGAGGTCAACCACACCCCAAACCCGGAGCCTCCCAGGAAGCAAGGCCCTCATACCTCCTTCAGCGGCCTCCCTGCAAGCTTGGCAGGCGATATAAATCTCACCCCATAATCCCACAGAGTGAACTCTGCCCCACTCCAGCTCTGGTGTCCTCCACGCTGCCCTTGAAGCACACGCTGTCAGCCTTTCCCCATCAGCACATGCCCAGGCTCCGCAGGGGCCGGTCTGATGACTTGAGCGATCAGGGCCACCCCCCAAGGCCGCCCAGGCTGCGCACTGTGCGACTCCATCGGGCCCCGAAGACTCTAGGCGGGAACGGCACCCCGGAGTCGGACAAGCATCAGCCCCGCTTCAGTTCCTTTCCAGAAGGCACGGAGGCGCGCTGTGCCATTCGGACACCCCGACCGAAAGAGCCACCACGCACCACCATAAGTCCCGTGGCACATGCTCGCCGCGTGCAGAAGTGCTGAAAGCAATGGATGGTGTCGGAGTTGGTGGCCCAGGAGCTTTCCGCAGGGAGCTGAGGACACGGTGTCCTTGGGGTTGTGGTGAGCGTGGTGAGAAGGCAGGTCCGGGCAGGTGTGTGCCGGGCCCCCTGAGAGGCTAATCCCATCAGCATTGGCCAGCAGCGGCCCTACGCATTCTTTTTTTTTTTTTTTTTAATATATATTTTATTGATTTTTCACAGAGAGGAAGGAAGAAGGATAGTCAGAAACATCGATGAGAAAGGAACATCGATCAGCTGCCTCCTGCACGCCCCCCACTGGGGATGTGCCCGCAACCAAGGTACATGCCCTTGACCGGAATCGAACCCGGGACCCTTCAGTCCGCAGGCCGACGCTCTATCCACTGAGCCAAACCGGTTTTGGCGGCCCTAAGCATTCTAAGGTGGTGGGGGGATGCAGATTTTAGTGAAACTAAACAACAATGTAGTCAGGCCGTCCAAAGGCACCTTCTGTGAAGGTCGGGGAAGGCCAGAAACAAAACCAAGTCCCCACCGCAGGCTGCATTAAACCCCGCTTCTGCCCTTCCCCCCGTTTCCATACCGGAACGTGTGCCTGTGACTCAGAAGGCACCGCTGTTGCTAACCGTTCGTTGCCGGTGACAGTTTCTCTCGGTGTCCCCTAGCCTTTGTGAACGGAGTTTTCCCCCGCTTTCCCCCGGGAGGGGCGAGCGTTAGCATGGCGTCCACAGCTGAAAAGCCACCTTGATGGGGAGGGGGTGGGAAGCCGGTCCCCCCGACGCCCTGGGACTGAAGGAATGCTGCATCCTGGCAGAGATTTGCCAGGTGAGCTGGAACAGGGCGGCCTCCGGGACTGCGTCACACGGCATGACTTGCATCTTCGGTGGCTCCGGCCACCTTGGCGGGCGGGCCGCGGCCCCACGTTACCCGCGCCGTGGGGATGGGACACGCTTGCCTTCCCCGCCTCAGAACCGTGGCCGCGCTGCCACACGGCTGCCAGCTCGCACCCCGTGGCGAGGCTGGAGGATTGGCATCTGCGATGCTGGAAATGAACAGCTTTTGGGAGCTTGCAGGGAAGATGCGGGGACCAGAGAGCCGGGAGCCACAGACCAAAACCGTGGCCCCAACATGGCCACGGACTCAGTCCCTGGTCCAGTTTGTCCAGGTGGCTGATCTCCTCTCGGCCAGGATTTTTACTACCAGAAGAGTTTCACTTCAGAACCCTTTAGCAATAAAGGTTCAAAGAAAGTCACCTCTATGAGAAACACACTGAAGCTGCTCCTTTCTTTTTATGTCCAAATGGCTCATTCCCTATCCTTGCAGTGTGTGTATTCCTAAAGACTAGATTCGTCAGCATCCAACCTCAGACTTTATGTGCATGAGTCCCCAGGGGAGCCCATGACATGCACACGCCCAGGCCCTGCCCCCAAGAATTCTGACTCCGTTTTCTCATACTATTTTCTAATGAAGTTACAAGGTAGAAGAGATTTTCTCATAACGTGAAAGCACAGAAAAACCAAACGAAGAATGGCTAAAACTGAAAAAGCTCCTTTCTCGCATAAATGAAGATCGGGAGTCAACCAAGGGCTGGCGGGTGCTTTCAGGAAGTCATCCGAAACCAGGTTCATTCCAGTGGAGCGTTTTCCGGCCTCAACATGTAACGGCTGCCTTCTGATCTGAGATAGCTGGGCAAGCTCCAGCCGTCACGTCTGTCTTCCAGACGGAAGGCAGGAGGCAACGGTAACGAAGGACATAACCCTTCCCTTTGAGAAAACTTCCCAGAAGACGCGTGCATCACTTTCATCCTCCTCCCATTGGCCAGAACGTGGCCATGTGGTCACAGCTAATGGCAAAGAGGTTGGGAAGTATGGTCTTTATTTCACGCTCCTGCACTTAGTTAAAAATTGATATTCTATAAGCCAAAGAAGAAAAGGGAGGTGGATGTCATAGGGTGGGGTACTTAGACGCAGAGGTGTTTCATGACTTACCTGGGGTCTTATAGGCAAGTCAATGACCTCATTTTGCAGTTGAGGAAGCTGAGGTCCAGGGAAGGGCCTTGTCTAAAGTCAGTTCTTTTCTCCAGATAGCTCGACCCAGACTCTTTCCTCTAACCATGGTCCTCAAATCTTAGTGCAGCAGAATCATCTGGAGGACCAGTTAAAACAAACCAAGATCTCTGATTGCATAGGTATGGGATCTGAGAACTTGCATCTCTAATGGGCTTTCGGGTGAGGCCGATGCTGCTGATTTGATGAACACACGTTGAGAGCCAGTGGTCCACAGGCCTTCCCCATCTGGGTTTAACAAGGGACCTTCAATCCCGTGTGGCCAACTGAACCCATCACCTCCTTCCCAGCCTTAGCTCCCCTCCCATTTTCTCTAGCTCACCCAATGGTGCCATGATGCTTTCTCTCAATTGCCTGTGGGAGTCATTCTAAATGCCTCCCTCTCCTTTACCCTCTATTTGGACCCCAGGTCTTCTTCATATTATTGCCTCAGCATCTCCTCTTTCTCTCCATCTCCACTTTGGTTTAAGCCTGATCATTCCTCACCTGGATTTTTTTTTTTTTTAAATGAAAGCCATCTTCAGGCTTAATACCTGGCCTTGCTCAATGAATCTTTCTAAATGGAGAGCCTAATTACACGAAGCCATTGCCTAAACACTTGCAGTGACTTCCTGATGTATGGCTGATGTTCTTTCCAAACGTCAGCAATTTTCGCTTCCAGCATCACATTTTTTTTTTTGGCCATATTGGTGTCGCTCCTACACTATCGTATATTTCCTATTTTTCTATAAGCTGGCTCACCTTTAGAAAAAAAAAATAAATATACACTCAAGGCAACTTGATTCACCACCCAAAGTGAAAACTATAACCAAAAGGTAATGATCATATTTAAAACAATGAAAACAAAATCATGTATTGAATTTCCCCTAGGTCTCATATGCTTATCAAAGGCCATAGGTCTGAGGCCTTCCTTCCCTTTGTTAACAAGGAAGATTAAAAGGGTGAGAGTTGATAAAGACTTACTACCAATCTGGGAAGGTCTTCTTTATGCCATTAGAAGGACTGAAGGAGAATGGAAAAGGAACTACATTTCTCATGGTCTGATTCGAGGCTATGTCGGTCCTGCCTGTATGCCACCCACAATCCTCTCCACAATCCACCAGGAGAGGGCCGATCACCTGGAAAGCACTGCCAGCCTCCTTAACATGGCATCCCCTGCACCTGGCCACCTGACCTGCAGGGCAGTTCAGCATCACCTCTTGCGACTCTCCGAGAGCATTGTTCCAAGTATCCCGAGACACTTCCCGGGACGTTGAATCAATCATGAATACCATCTGGGTGAGGAAGAGCGACTTGAACAAGAGGTTATTTTTCTCAGACATCAAGAAGTCCAGAGGTTGGTCAATGATGTCAGGGTCCGGTTGGAACCTCGGCCCTCCCTGCAGGGTCCTAAGATGACCCCTACAACTCCAGTCATCACGTAGGGCGTTTCGAAGTAAGAAGCCCAGAGCTTCAAAGAGCTGAGAGTTGCTGGTCTGTGCTTTCCTGTGACCAGGGAGGAACGGGCTTTCCCAAGGGCCCACCAACACACTTCCTGTTACATAGAACTGGGTCACAATCTTTGATATAGACCAGACCTGGGCCTACCTTCTCTGAGACCAAAGGACCCCAACATGAAACATAAAACAAAGTCAGGACTCTGCTAGAAAGGAGAAGGGGGAGTCTTTGGAGGGGTAACAAGAGTCTTCCATGCTCACACAGTTCCCCTAGGCCAGCCTTGGGCAAACTACGACCCGCGGGCCGGATCCGGCTGTTCTATCCGGTTCTCTTGCTCTCCCCTCCGCTCCTTTACTTTGAATTTATATTAGTTCACACAAACACTCCATCCATGCTTTTGTTCCGGCCCTCCGGTCCAGTTTAAGAACCCATTGTGGCCCTCGAGTCAAAAAGTTTGCCCACCCCTGCCCTAGGCCTTTCCCTGGGGATCTGACTGCCAAGAACACGGATGCGTTTGCCAGTGGGGCTCCCCCTACTCAAGTGCCCTCGCTGGCCTGCCCTGAGCCCCAAGCAGAGGTGCGTGTCTTCTAGGTTGGCACAGACACTTGGCCACATAACTGACTATTGTCCTATTGATTCTTTGGATCCCATTAGAGTTACTCCTCCAGGTCAGGCACTTTCTTCTTTGTCTTTTGTATCCCCTGGACCTGGCATTATGCCCAGCTCATGGCAGGCCTTTAGTGAGTGAGTGTTGAATTAATCAATTTTTTTCTTCCTTATATACAAGTCTCAAGTGAGTCCCAAAGTCATAAATGTTAGGTTGAACTTAGCTAACAAGCATGCTTTGGAAAATCTTAGAGTTCTCTAGATTTTATTGTTGGTGTTTTGGGGGAAATACAGTAATCTCCTAATAGTGTACATCAAGGCACGAGTGGCATAAAACTTGGACCACGCTGTTGATCTTCTGGCAAATCAGTCGTTGTAAATCCTGGAGAGTGGTTTTATACACTCAGTAAACCATTTCAGTCTTGTGTAAGATGCATAAAACGGGTAATGGCTTCATTGGGCTGAGTCATCTCAGGGCCAGTTCCACAAGAGCATTAAGCTAGTCTTTAACGATATTCCCCCCAGTGGTAAGCAGCTCCTTAATGAAGTGGATTGCCTTGAAGTGATTCAATAATGCTTGCACACGCACACACATACACACAGACACACGTACCCAAATGCAAACATACAGACACATACACACACAGGCAAACACACAGACATACACATAAACACACAAACACATACACACAAACATACATACAAACACACAGAGAGACAGAGACATACACACACATACACACAAACATACATACACAAACCCACACAAACATGCATACACACATAAACACAATTACATACAAACACACGCACTAAGTTATCACCACCCCAAACAACTGCAGAGGCAGTCATTATCTAATATTAATGGGCACCATCACATCCGACTGGATGTGCCAGTTTCTGATGGAGCTGTGCTCATTCTCAGTAATGGGTTTCTTGAAGGACCTGGCCCCACAGCAGTACCTTCAGGTCCCACGGCCCCTGTGCAATATAGGAAGCGCGGAGATCAGCCGTGGGCAAACTACGGCCCGCGGGCCGGATCCGCCCGTTCGGCTGTTCTATCCGGCCCGCGGAGCCGAAAGAGCGGAGGGTTCTCTTGCTCTCCCCTCCGCTCCTTCACCAGCAGCAGTGTTAACATGGCAACGTCGGGAAACACGGCCGCAGCTCCTTCTTCTGAGTGGGCGGATTTATATCCCCATTCAGTAGAAGGAACAACCTCTCCATCTTCCAGAGGCTCCTTGTAATGCCCGCGCACACGTCCCCCGACATCACCCTGGGAATGCCTAGACACGTTATCGTGGTGATGTAGGGAGACACGCCCCTGGAGAGCACAGGATCAGAGCATTCGCTAAAAAGGAGATCAACAACACTGTTCCCACTGAAGTTGACGTTTTAAAGACCAAAAACCTTCCAACCCAGTCTACATTGCCATCTACATCTACGTCCCGGGCATAATTTGCAAGTTGCACTAAAGAAAATGTTTAATTTACTGTTGACACATTTTGTTCTTTTCTATTTGTTTTAGTTTTAAATTATTTTATTATATTTAAGTTTAATTTGAAAGGCTTTTGTACCTTTCCTTTGTTAGGCAATTTTATTTTGCCTTTGCCATCTTCAATATAAGGTATGTTATTGTGCTATGATTTCTCCATTTTTTGAAGTTTCAAATTATAATAATTAGTGTTTACATTCTTCTTGTTAAAATGTTTGAAATGAATAAAACTATTGAAATAAAAAAAAAAAGACGGTACCCTTTTATGTAATGATGTTTACTTTGAATTTATATTAGTTCACACAAACACTCCATCCATGCTTTTGTATCCGGCCCTCCGGTCCAGTTTAAGAACCCATTGTGGCCCTCGAGTCAAAAAGTTTGCCCACCCCTGGCGGAGATCCTTCAGCCGGGCAGGGGCAGCGCTGTGGGCGCACTCCGGCTGCTGTTCCGAAGCCCGCAGCGTGGCGGTGAGGAGCCCCTGGGTGCAGGGCGCTGTAACGCACCGTTTGCTCCGAGTGGAAAGGGGGTGGAGGAGCGCTCCGGGCCCCTAGCTCATTTTTTATTGAGAGCCCTTTTTAAAAAATCCACTCGGCCACTGAAGTTCCAAAAATAGAAGAAGGAAAGAGAAATAAACAGGCTACAAATTTAGAAGTGAAGAGGCTGGATGCAGTCCTCGTTAAGCAAGGTCTGGGAGGCATTTTTTAAGCCACTTTTCTACGAACTTGTAAACGCTCGGTGCGCGTTTAAAAATGCGTTTCCTTGTGGGTGTGAGGGCTCCCTTCTACTCCACGTACGGTGGTTACTGAGGCAGCGTCTCCCCCAACTCCAGCCTCTGGCTACACCCAGACACGTCATTTTTGCTGCGTCGCAGTACTATTACCTGTCTTATTTATGAGCCACCCAACAGTATTTGTAAATGGACTCAACTTTTTAGAACTTTACTAAATAAGTTTAACAGGAAAATTTTGTATCACTAATGTAAATAGGAAAATCAGTATGTCGTGCCGTAAAACAGATGGGCATTTATTTTTCCCCGACACACACTGAAATAAGTACATATCGAGGCAAACAAATGCCTAGTAATTAAAATAGAAGTTCCTCTGCGTCCCACCTCGAGGCATCGCGAGGCCTGTCAGTGGCGCTCCTAAGGAGCACTGGCTTCCTGGCTAAGAACACACACCTTCTCAATCAGGCAAGATTGGTCTGAGTCCCACCTCTGCCACTTGCCAGCTGAATGTCTTTTTGTCTGTCTGAGCCTCAGTTTCTGCGTCTGGAAAATGGGGATAAGATTGCTGAGCAGTTAGTTGAGAGGATTATATGAGGTAATACACCTACATCTCTTAGCAAATGTCCCCGAAATGTCCACTATGATTATTGTTCACTTGCAACTGGGAAAAGTCAGGTGATCGATCACAGGGAACCATCCACCTACAAATTCAGGCCAGAACAAACAAGATGTACTAGGCGTCTACCAGACGACAGGCTCTGTGGTAGGTCCTGGTGACATGGAGATAGGTCTAGTGCAGCCGTGGGCAAACTACGGCCCACGGGCTGGATCCGGCTGTTCTATCCGGTTCTCTTGCTCTCCCCTCCGCTCCTTTACTTTGAACTTATATTAGTTCACACAAACACTCCATCCATGCTTTGTTCCGGCCCTCCGGTCCAGTTTAAGAACCCATTGTGGCCCTCGAGTCAAAAAGTTTGCCCACCCCTGGTCTAGAGTGACAGGCTAAGAGCTAATGGCAGCGGGTACATGGGGAGGGCGGTGAGAGGCATGCGCCTGGATTTACGGCAGGCCAGAGCGGGACATGACGGAAGTCAGCATCAGGAGGGAAGATGTGCAAATCCGACTTCAGGCCTTTCCCGGTGGCTTATGGAGACAAACACCCAGTGCAAGACCAAGTAAGTTGGACTTGCACTGGGAACAGAAAATGCATGAAACCCAAACACATATACAGCGATGGGGACATGTCACCGGTTACTTGTGGGCTTCCGTGACATAATGAATTGGCGAATGTTTTTTCAAAGACCAAATAGTGGTCAAGCCATGTGTAAATGGAATTTAAATGTTCTTTCCGCCCATGGACATCACACGCAGGGGGTTACAGATATCTGAGGTCTGGCCTACAAGGTAATTCACTTGTTTTTCAAAAAGTATTCTTCGCTGACATGCGCAGATCAGCCACTTTCATAGAAAATTCAGATCCGTGTCTTCTCTCTAGCAGGTGTCCTCAAACTACGGCCCGCGGGCCATATGCGGCCCGCCGGGTGCCGCTGCCTGTCCTGCTTAGCAGCCGACTCGTCCCGGGCCCGCAGTGCGCATAGGAATTTGTTCATAGTTTTTTTTTTTTGTTTTTTTTTAACTATAGTCCAACCCTCCAACGGTCTGAGGGACAGTGAACTGGCCCCCTGTTTAAAAAGTTTGAGGACTCCTGCTCTAGGGAGTGGAAGCCATGTCCACCCAGATGCTCAGGCGGCAACCCAGGGCTGGAGTGAGTGGCCGCTGCTCTTGGAGACAGGGCGCTGGCTCTCTTGGTCACCGTATCCCCATCTGCCCCGATGCTGCTGCTGCCCTAAGACCCAGGTCGGTGGGGTGACAGGGAGGTCCCTGCTTTGGGCCACGTGGTTCAGAGGCCCGACTCCGGCCCCTCTCCAAACGTGCCCTTCCCCAGGTTGCCAGGAATCCATAAAGCCAGGGGTGTCTTGGGGAAGGAGAGAAGGGATTGAAGCTTGGATGTGCGGGCCGAGGTGCCCACCCACCTGCACAGAGCCCATTGCCGTGTGAGCTGGAGGCAGGCGTGGGAAGGGAAGAAGAGCAGATGTTTGTTGGGGGCTGGGGGACATTGGACAGGGGACCAGTTCTCCCCAGGTCATTGTTTTCAGGTAAGGAAACTGAGGAGTCTGAGAATTCTAACTTTGAACGTGGCCTTCCTGGTCATTACAAAGGTATATTTGTCAAGTTAAGAGACCTGCAGGTACTTGCATTGTTAACTCGGTTTATAACGTGTACGTACGTAGACACATGGCAAACGGACTTCTGTTCGTGGGCTTTCCCTGGGCCTGCAAATGTTAGCAGAGAACAGGAGGGGGCCTGCTGGTGGGGTCCCCCCCTTCTCCCTGCTGCCTGGCCCCTGTCAGCACCTGGGTCTGTGGCTCCCGCTGTGGGCTTCCTGAGCGTGGGAAATGTACCGCCACCACCGTATCCCGCTGCCATTCCTGGTGAGTCCTCTGGGAATGATTTCTCCTACCATATGTGCACACACATCACAGGTGATTTAGAATGTTTCCCTTAGAAAGTTCATTAAGGGCTAGACCAGCCGTGGGCAAACTACGGCCTGCGGGCTGGATCCGGCCCGTTAGGCTGTTCTATCCGGCCCGCGGAGCCGAAAGAGCGGAGGGTTCTCTTGCTCTCCCCTCCGCTCCTTTACTTTGAATTTATATTAGTTCACACAAACACTCCATCCATGCTTTTGTTCCGGCCCTCCAGTCCAGTTTAAGAACCCATTGTGGCCCTCGAGTCAAAAAGTTTGCCCACCCCTGGGCTAGACTATTTGGGGTTGTTTCTATTTTTTTTTTTTAATTAAAATGAATTTATATTCCTGCTAAAATAATCTAAAAGATTCAAAAAAGGGTAGGTAGAGAAGAGAACTGGTGCAACCCTTAGGAACATTTTGAGGTATTTATTTCTAGCCTTTTTTTCATACATTTCTGCTGATAGCCGATGCGTTACCCAGAGATTGATGATGCTACGCTGACGTATCCCAACTCTTTGGGCAGCTTCCTTCCTGCTGTTTGTCATTCCCCGTGATACATTTTAAAAGACAAATTGCCTGAGAAACTTCTAGATTTTGTGGAGAAACACTGGAGTGAGGAGAATGATGTGGTTCTGAATTTCTGTGTGAGAGAGTTTCTGATTTACCCTACTTACCAGTTGTTCATCATTTTCATCAACATCATGATCACTGTCAAGGGTCAATGACCAGCCATCATTATAATCTCTTAGGACCGTTCTCTGCTAAGCCCCGTATAAGGAATGCTGCGTGCACTTGGCCCTTTCCCTTACCAAGTGACAGATGGCCACGCACGCCTGCTGTGGTTCACTCGCCAGTCCACAGACACTGACCAGGCAATGCCCCAAAGTCACGCACCACGGAGATCCCGAGACGATCCAGTGCAGCAGGGAGAGAGGACTGAATTCCAAACGCAAGGAGCATGACGAGCCAGTTCCTAAGGTGCCGTGGGGACACGAAGAGAGGCTCCCTTCCTCGGCCCGGGCTCCAGGGAAGGCTTCCAAGAAGAGGTGACATTTGAGCGCCGTCTAGAAAACTGAGCCGGGGTGGGCAGGTGCAGAAAGGACTCAGGTGTCGGGTGGAGGCCCCTTGAGGGTGCGGCTGGTCAAGAGGAGAGAACCTAACCCACATTCACCGGCTGTGTCCTCTGTATCAGGCCAGGCTGGGTCCTCACACACAGAGGTGGGAGGGCTGACGAATGGACACGTGAACAGACCGCTGGGGGCCATCCTACCTCAGAGGACATTTCAGAACCACATCCTGAGAAGCCTAAGTCCCAGGCAGCCTAGCATATCCCTAATGAAAGGAAATTAAGGTGTCCTCTACAATTTGGCAGTCCCATTAAAGTTAAATATGTGCATATCCATCCCATAACCCGGAAATCCAATTTCTTGATTTCTATTGTAGAAAAAACAAAAACAAAACTTGCTCAAATCACTTGCTCATGTAATAGGATGTGCCCTGTAGCACTATTTGCAAAAAGGGGGAAATTGGGATGAGCCCACATACTTATGCATAGATGAATAGCTGTCTGAACTAGGTGATATCTATCCCATGGAAACGTATGGAAGGCTAGAAAGGGGGAGGTAGAGTCATATATGCACAGTCACGGCTCCAAGACAGGCAGCTGAAGGAAAAAAACACGTCCTATAATTCACATGCAATAAGATACCACTCGTGTAAAAAAATGAACACACAACATAGCATGTTTTCTCTAGTTACAGAGATATGCAAGCTTTTACTAGCTCATAGGTACACGTTTCATATAAGCACACAGAGAACTAGTTCAATGCATTTGCAGAACTGAAAACCGAGTCAGGCCTTCACTTCTAGAATCTTTCACAAGGAGAGCGTGCTCTGTGAGTCGCCTCTGCAGTGAAAGGGTCATCGGAGCCGTGGAAATGTCCCGGCGTTCGGGGTCAACCAGCGCCCCCTATTTAGAAACACATTGAGCAACGAGAAACAAGACACTCCAATGGCCCTACCCTGTGACCCAGTAATTTTCCTCTTAGGAATCCATCTGACAGAAATAACCCAGGAGAGGCGCAAAGAGTTCCCTCTGAAGATGCTCGGTGCGGTGTCATCTGTCGCCGTGAAAAGGAAAGGAATCACCTGGGCTGTTCGCTAATGAAGGACAGCTCACGAGAACGGCCGGTTCTCATAACGACATGCTGCGTAGCCAGCGAAACGGCGTCGCGGACTCATGTCCACGGACTTGTAAAGATGTTAACAAAACAATAGATATAGAAAGGTGAAGGCAGTATGGTCTCGAATGTGACAGAAGCACAAATACGTTTGTGTAAGTCCCATGGGTGGGGTGGGGGACCCAGGAGAGCCTCATGTTCCCCCAAGGTCTCAAATGCAGACCTTCGACATGATCTCTAAGTGCAGTTACAGACATCATCACTTAGGTATTCTCTCCCCGTTCAGGTGACTGCTTGCTGCGTGCAAACATGTGAAACACGGCCCCGTGTTCCCGCTGCTTGAGACTGCCCCTCCCCCAACCCCCGCCCCGGCTGGAGGACCTGTGAGGCCCCGGGAACACAGGGTCAACAGGAAGGACCCCAAGTGGGAGTGTGGGTGCTGGTGAGGTTATGTATTTTTTTTTCCCCAATGGGTCTTTTTCTGCTTTTTCTAAAATTTCAACAATGAGCATGTATATTCTTTCATAATTTAAAAATAGTTCCTCGATAAAATGTAAAAAAAAAAAATAAAACAGGAGAGGAAATGTCCTCCTTTAAAACACAAAAGCAGAGCCGGCTCGAGAATGTGCCCCATCAGGCCGTGCCCAGGCGGAGACCTCGGCAGCCTGGCACCAGGGCCGGACAGAAAGAATGCGGCTGGACTCTGCTCCGTGGTCACGCGGAGGCCGCCCCGCCCGCTCCTCATTCTAGGTGAGGCCGGAGCGGCCAGATGATTCTGCTTCAAAGCCGGACCTGATGCTTGGAGGGGGCGGGGAGGTAACCAGGCTCGGCTCAGCCAGGTGAACCTGGCGCCCTGGGGCCCTGGCTCCAAACCAGAGCACGAGAGAGCCAGGAGGAGCTCCTGGCAGGGGCACAGGGGCACGCAGGCGGCTTGATAAATAAATCCCTTTATCAGGGGCCTTCAGCACAGAGCGTTTACTTTCAGGCAGACAAGCTTCGCCGGAGATGGCCGCTCCAATAGGACGAGAGAAGACAAGAATCACTAGATTACAGGGGGGTCTCATGAATGGATCTGGGCCCTACTCTGGGCAGGTTCCCTGTATGTGTGTGTGTGTGTGTGTGTGTGTGTGTGTCTGTGCGCGCGCGTGCCCTGTAGTGAACGCTCCTTCCTCCCCCTCCAGCCCACGCCTCAGGCTTTTTCTTCCCACTGACAAAGCGGGTGGAACTGGTTCTATCAGCAGAACAAACACGAGGCGTCCAGTTCTCCCCAGTGAGGAAATGGCTCTTGCCTCCTCACCTCCGACCACAGGACCACGGGACCACGGGGCCACGGGGCCACGGGACCACGGGACCACGGGACCACGGGGCCACGGGGCCACGGGGCCACGTGCATGAACGGGTCCGGGAGCAGAGTGTCCGGCGGGGCAGCTGGCCCAGCCGCCGCCCTTGTTGCAGGAAGCTGCTCCTCCTCCCAGCCCCCCCTGCTCAGCGAACGCAGGCCATTACAAACACAGCGCGCGTTTGCACATTAACCAAAGTAAAATCATAATGTGTTCTCTCCTTTCCTGCGCTGTGCTGATAAATCCCAATTTCTGACGGAGGCATGCTGATCAGTTAGTTAAAAAATAATTAGCCCCAGAATGCGTTCCCGAGTTGGAGATGTAATGAATGCACACGCGTTGTTCTCCTGTCCTCGGCACGGGAGTCTTTGCGAGAAAAAATATTCCTAAGATGTGTTCCTGAGAGACAAATGATGAAGTCGCCTGGCTTTATTTTCCTTTCCTTCTCGCTGTGTGGCGTGAACTTGGGATGTGATGTAGGGCCTGTCAGGCTGGGTCACTTTGGAAACACGGATCCAGGCAATAGCTGTTACCCGCGACTGAGGTTTGACGGTGAGATTGACAAGAGGCAACGTCTCAGCGCAGAAGCCCCTCTTGTCTCGGAGAGGGCCTCCCCGCGGGGTGTGGAGCCTTCATTCTGGGGCCCGAACGTAAATCCCAGAAAGGCCGGAGCAGTGGGGGAGCCATCCACAAGACCAGAGTGGGGCTGTTAGACTCACAAGCAGAGGAAGCCCAAGGCGCTCCCACTGGCTGGGCGGGCCTGCCGGGCCACAGAACCAGAAGCTTCTTCACCCTTCAAGGACGAAGGGGCCTGAGGATGACCTCCCAGGGACTGTAGTGCAGGGACCAGCGGACACTGCTGCCCTGGAGCTGTTCCAGCCCAGCTGCGCTTTGCTGGGCTTAACCGCTCCAGCGGGTCCGCAGTGTATCCTGTCGAGGCCGCCCTGGAAACGCCCTCGCTGGCCTCGCAGGTGTGTGGGGCCCAGCAGGCTTGGTTAGCTGCCGTTGCTGGACTAGAGCACTGTTGCCCATACGAAGCACAGGCTTGCTTTAGGTTGCACGGAAACCACACGGAACGCGCCGAGATGCTTCGGCCAGAGAGGCCTGTGGGGACAGAGACTGTGAATGAGGGGAACGGCAGGTCCGGCGTCCGCCCCACAGCTTCTCCGGGGCGCAGGCCACTGAGAATTATGGTAAGAAGAACGGTCCATGTGCTTCAAATCCCCTTGTTTTCCAAGTGTGTGCGGTGGAATTCACGTAAGTCCAACGGTCCTACCCCCTTGAGGGAGGGCAGGGGCTCAGCGCACGGGGGTTGGTGCCAGACAGGCCTGGCTGTCCCAGCTCTTATCTTCTAGCTCAGAGCGCGTCTGCCTTCCACCGCGCACAGCTGTACCGCTGGGGTGATAAAAGCCTCTGTCACACGGACTCCGTGCCAGGACTGTTTACGGGTATGTTCACTCCTCTAGCCTTGCCGATGTGCCCACCTCCTGCGGGAGGCTGGGACTGTACGGCTGTGCCAGGGCCCATCCACGGTAGGAGCTAGCTTACTGCCACGCTGCTGCTCCTCCATCCCATCCTCCACGACTCCCCATCACACCGCCTCCACGTCATCCATTCAGCCAACGTCTCCGGACCACGCTGGGCCTTGAAGGGATCAGAGACAAAGAGGTCCCCAGAGGTCCCCTAGGGGACTCTCGCCAGCCCCTTTGCCTGGCTGCTCCCTCAGCCTGGAGTCGTTCCCCTCCCCCCAATGCTGTCTGCCCTCGCCATGTGCGCAGGCCTCACCTCCTTCGTGAAGCTCCCTCTCAGCCCACCAGGAGCTGACGGTCTCCCAGTGAAGTCTGGAGCCTGCTCTGGTGGGTGAGGCAGCCATTCTGCCCGATCCGTCAGTACCAGGAGTAAATGACCTTGATCCCCTCTGATCCCTCCCGCCCCTCCCGCCGTGTGGTCCCCCAGCACCCTCTGTGTGTCTCCACCTCTACCGTTACCCTATATGCTCATTGCTGCTTTTCCTCTCCTGTCTTCCCGACCTGACTGTGAGCCCTGGCAGGCGGGTCCGAGTGTCACTCACCTCTAGCTGGCCCAGGCCAGCCCTAGAAGGGAGCGTAATGGAAGGGTGGGGGGAGGAGAGGGGAGCTGGGTGGAAGATGAGGAATGGGGGGGAATGAGAGCTGGTGTATTTCTGGCCCACGTGCTGATCACCAGGAGGAAGTGGCCACAGGCTGTAAAGCCCTCTTCACAGGTACCCCCCCCCCCCAGCCATCTGCCCCCAAAACGCTGGCACGAGAAATCTCTACCTTTCCTATAAAATTTCAGCTCAGATGCAAGTGGCACATGCGTTGAGAATGATCTGGGTTTTGCGTGTGGAAGGAAAAACAACTCTTTTGCCCTCGCCTGTGTCTGCCTCGTTGTCCAGCCCTTTGAGGCTCTGGTCTGTGGGTGTCTGTGCCAGCGTGTGTGGCTGAGAATGGGCGCTTTATGGGCAAAGGAAGCAGGGCTTTTCTTTGGCTGGTGCTCCGAGCCCAGCTGCCAGTCCCGGGGCTGGCTGCCTCCGTCTGCTCCAGGGAAGCCTCCCGCCGGCACTGCGGAGGCCGCGGCCCTCCAGGCAGGCCTCTAGGGCAGCCTTGAGCCAGGAGCGCCCCGGGGCCCGGGTGCCAGGCAGCCCCGAGCAAGGGCACAGAGCCCTCACAGCCCTCTCTCCTCGGAAGCTGTGTGCCGCCGTGGAAAGGAGGCGGGCGCAAATCTGGCTCTCGGGGTCCCGCTGTGTGACCTCGGGCCAGCTTTTTACCTCTCCGTGCCTCAGTTTCCTCATCGGCAAAATGGGGAGAACAGAATCACCACCTCGACAGCGTGGCTGTGAGGACCAGGTGGGACAATGCACTCGATCACGTTTTGCGAACGGAGAGGGTTAGACGCAATGTCGATTTGTCACTCATGGAACGGGAAGTTGAAGGTCCACGGAGGCCCCAGCGGCTGCATCCCACAGGAGGGTCCAGGCCGGCACAGCGCAGACTTTACAAAAGCAAAACCCCCAAACCACGGCACACTTCTCAAAGCCCTTCACCGCTTTGGAGGGTGGAAAGGACCGGGTGTTGAAACCTAGGGAAGATGTTGACAGCTTTCTCGGAAAAGGCTGTGTGCCTGCCCCTCCGCCCCAGCGCGTTGGGGTCTCAGAGAGCGTGCTCTGAGCACCCTGCAGCTGGGCACGGCAGTTCTCGGTCTGACTCAGGCTCAAGGAAGCCCCAGTGGCCGGTGGCAGCCATGGAGGGAAGTAGGGACACGGCCTACGACGGCAGGTCAGGGACAGGTGGGTCAGGAGTGTAACCACAGGTGGCCCAGCAGGGACATCTCCAGAAAACTTGCCAACTTCAAGCATCAGAGAGTGCAAAGCCTGTGACAGAACCAAGCAATTGGGAACTTGCCCATCCTCCTGACCTCCCTCCTCCATCCCCTACGTGATCCTTGGAGAGACCAGAAAATAGGTTAGCGAGCTCGTGGAGGGACAGGTACAGCCAACCCACAGGGTCCTCCTGGCAGCAGGCCTTAGTGCAGCCGTGGGCAAACTACGGCCCGCGGGCCGGATCCGGCTGTTCTATCCGGTTCTCTTGCTCTCCCCTCCGCTCCTTTACTTTGAATTTATATTAGTTCACACAAACACTCCATCCATGCTTTTGTTCCGGCCCTCCGGTCCAGTTTAAGAACCCATTGTGGCCCTCGAGTCAAAAAGTTTGCCCACCCCTCCCCTAGTGGGATGAGGGAAGGAGATGGAAGTAAGGAATCGAGGCTGAAGCTGTAGGTTGCGATCTGCCCAGGGCTGGGGTCACACACGACTGGCGCCCCAGGACTGAGGGAGGTATGGAACCCAGGACTGCCTGTCCCTGATTTAAAGGACCTTTTATTGCCCAGCAGTAGCTAGAAAACTCGTGGGTCTGCCCATAGTCTCATTCTAGAGCAAGATACAGATTGCATGCAATGAATAGGTTTCAAGGGAAACGGGGGACAACAAGAAAGTTGCTTTCTGATGAGAACCCTGCTTGTCCACGTATTGGATATGTTATTATCACAGGCCCAGCACTAACCGTGTGCTGAGCACTATGCAAAGCACGTTGAGTCTTCAAAATAACCCACAGAGGCAGGCGCTATGACGATGCCCATTTTGCAAAGGGATAAACTGAGGTTCAGAGCAGTTAGATAACGTGTTAAGGTTGCAGGAGGGGTAGGAGGGAGCGGCCATCGAGCTCCTCTGGGGTCACAGCACCTCCCATCCCGGTCCTGGTGGGCAGATCAGACAAGGACTAGCATTGTCCCTCACATCCCCCAAGGGCACTCGGCTAAAAATGCTCCAAGAGTGCGGGGACTCTCCGCAGTTCCTCTGGGGAAGGACTTCAGGGAGACATGCTGTTTTGGCCAGAATGACTTGCTTTCAGGATCAAGGCCCACCCCCGGTAGCTTCAGGGGGAAGGAGGGAGGCATTCACATGGAATCAGGGCTGTATTCTGGAAGCCTGTCCCGACTCCCTCTGCCTCCACCCCTCACCTTCCTGCTTCTTCCTCCTCCTCCTTTTTCCTCGACACATTTCTCAGTCCATTTTGCAGAACGGGGCTGCCTCAGCTGGCGGGTCAGGGGCACCACGGTGCCAGCCTCGAGACCAGGTGGCTGAGTCCCGATTCAAAGGGCAGAGAAAGATGAGTTATCTACCTACTGGAGTACCCACTAGTGCAGGGGTGGGCAAACTTTTTGACTCGAGGGCCACAATGGGTTCTTAAACTGGACCGGAGGGCCGGAACAAAAGCATGGATGGAGTGTTTGTGTGAACTAATATAAATTCAAAGTAAAGGAGCGGAGGGGAGACCAAGAGAACCGGGTAGAACAGCCGGATCCGGCCCGCGGGCCGTAGTTTGCCCACGGCTGGGCTAGTGCCAGGCATTGTTTTAGGCACTTGGGATACAGCAGTGCACCAGAGAGGAAACAACCACTGATTGGTCTATGTTGGGTCAGCTGACCTCTGCCCCTGGCCCAATCAAACTGCCCGGGGGTGGGGTCAGGCAGTACTGATGCCCCAGGACCGAGGGAGGTGTGGAACCCTGACTGCCTGTCCCTGAAGCCATCAGGCCAGCCCTGCACCTGCAGCTCCAGCCTCCCACGGTGGCAGCTGCCCGCTGCTGGCCTCTTGGCGGTGCCCTCAGGAGGCCCCAACCTCACCAGGCATGCCCCTGGTCCTTTATCCAGCTGCCTTGTATGTTGGATGAAGCCAGATCTGATTCTTCCTGTTGCTTTTTGTCCTTATCTCAACCTGGAAGGGAGCGTGTGCCTTGGGAGACATGGGCGGTCTCCCCAGGGTGGCAGTGAGCGGGGGCAGGGCCGGCAGTGACAGCCCACACAGAGGACAGACTGTGCTGGACTCGTCCCCCCAGATGGTCTCCTCTGAGACAGTGACCCCGCTCTGTGCAGCTGGGCCCGGCTGAACGGGGCCTTGTCCGAGTGCCTTCATCCTCCATTGTCTGCGGCAGGGATGGCGACACCCTGGGCAGAGAGGGTCCTCCCGCTTCCTGTGTGATGCCAGCTGCTGGGTTGCAATTGGCGGGATCTGGGCCTCCCACCTTCCTACCATTTCAACAGCCATTTTCTCCTTCTTCCTTTCTTTCTTTCTTTCTTTCTTTCTTTCTTTCTTTCTTTCTTTCTTTCTTTCTTCTTTCTTTTTTTCTTTCTTTCTTCTCTCTCTCTCTCTTTCCTTTTTTTTTTTTTTAAACACGAGCTACTGCGATTCAGTAACGGAATGGATTATGTCAGACGCTGCCCTGTCAGCGCCGTACTGAGCGGGGCTTCTCGCTGCTGCTTCAGAGGGTGCCCCCCCCCCCATGGATGCATCCTGGGACGGAGCTCACAGTACAGAATCCCCCCGGTTTCTGCGGGAGGAGCTGGGTTTTGTGCGTTGAGAAGCCTGGTGGTTAGGAGCCTGAGTGTGTGAGCCCGGGGAGACCCGGGTGCACTCCTGCCAGAGCCACTCACTCTGCTGGGCCTATGCGTGCACCGGAACCCAGTTTCCGCATGTACCATGAGGCTGACAGTGGCTTCCCCACTGCACACTACGGGATGGAATCAGGATAACCTATGTCGGGGCTTCCCACAGTTCCCGGGACACAGGAAGGACCCAGCACATGGCAGCCATTGTCCATGTAGTTGTTACACACCTTCTGGAACCCTGTCCCCCAACCTAATCGCCATGGCCACAGAAGTGTGCCGAACCGGAGACAGACAGACCTGCAAAGTGTGACAATCACACACCCCTCCAGGATTGTTATGAGTGTTAAATGAGCTCGTGTGTATAACCATGATCAATCTGCCTCGGCGCTTTACACATCTTACTCATGCAGTCCTCCCAGCAGCTCTAGGAGGGGGGTACAGTTATTACACGCACTTTACACATGGGGAGACTGGGGCGTTAACAGGGGCCTGTAGTAGCCGGTTCAAGGTCATGAGCTAGTAAATGGGTCAGGCAGGAAGTGGGAGGGTGGAAACGCCTCCTCATGCCGTCAACCACTCTGTCTACCATCTGGTCTGCAGTGTCTGGCACCCAGTGGGAGCTGAGAAAATGTGAGCTGCATTTCTGCACATCACAGATGTGTAAACGGCCAGGACCCGGGGCAGGACAGTATCTGTGAGAATCGCCAGGGAATAAAGTCAAGCCAGGGGCATGATCAAATAAGGCTCCGAGGACCCCCTGCATGCCAGGCCTGCTCCCGCGGCTCGGCGCGTGCAGCGGTCAAGTCTGAGAAGCACCGTGTGAGGTAGGTGAGGAGGCCCTTGTGGCTCCTGGGACTTCTGTCCACACACATCTGCGGCTCTGACCTCAGATTCGGCCCGAGCACCACGGCTCCTTAGAACCGGGAGGGAAAGTGACCCTGGGCTGGCCCACACCGAGCAGCCAACAGGATGTGCAAAGATTTGGGAGGACACCTCTTCACGGCTAAATTTCCAGCCTCATTTTCCACGGGCCCGGAAAAATACGTGCACAGAGCGAGGCAGCGTCCAGGCCGAGCACGAGGAGGTGTCAGTTGGAGGCTGGCAGGAAGCAGGTGGCTCACACAGCTGAGGTGACTTCAGGGGAGTTCAGTGAAGGAGCTATTGACAAAGGGGTGGGGGAACCACAGGGCTCGTTCAGTTCCCTGGAGCTGAAATAGCTGAGCGCTGTCACCTCCCCTCGGCTTGAAGGGAGAGGGGCAGGTTGGGGACCTGAACCCTGAGACAGAGCACTGGGTGGAGAGGCCCATCTAGCAGGAGCTGGGGCCTCGCCCCACAGTGGCCCCGCAAAGGGGAGTCAGGGGAATAAACACCCCAACGCCCTCCTCCGCCCTCCTGCCAGGCTCTGGCCGGGTTCCACGTTGTTTGAGACCAACCAGGAACCAGAGGGCAAAGGGGCTCCACTGATTCAGTCCACAGAGATCCGACCTCCTGGGGCACAGGGCAGGGTGGGAGGGGGCGGGGCTGGACAGGCAAAGGAAAGACTTCCGGAACACTAGTTCTTAACTGGAGCCACCGAGGGACCATCACGCCTGGGCCTGGAGATTCGAAGGCAAGGAGGAGATCGAGGTCTCAGAGGTGGTGTCTGCTTCTGGATTGGGGAGCAGACGGCGGGGGCACAGCTGCACCTGTGCTGGCCGAGCCGGAGCCGGCGCCACCTTCTGCTGCTCTCACTTTGAATGGGGTCTCTCAGCCAATGCTAAGCGGATCCAGCCTGGAGTCCCATTTGTCCTCTATGGCTAAGCTACCCTCTGCAAAGCCAGAAACAGCTCCCGCGGGCTGTGCACGCTCAGGAGGGCTCCGGCCGCACACTCATTCGTGTCCTTCAACCCTGGCAGGGATTTCTCTTCCTCTGTGATGTCTTTCCTGACATTTGTGTATGTCTGTCCCCCTGTCTAAAGTATAGACTCCACAGTGGCATGTTTTATTCATGTCCGTATGCCCAGAACCTGACCAGCCTGACATACTGTAGGACCCCAATGCATATGCGTTAAGCCTTTATGTCCCTGTGGTCCTCACAGATTCCAATTTAACCAGCATTGATTAAACCCCTACGACTTCCCGAGCACTGTGTCAGGTCATTTTCATATTAATTTTCTAATTTAAATATTCCCAACAGCCCTGGTTATGACCCCCATCTTTACAAACAAGGAAACTGAGGCTCAGAGAGATGAAAGAGTTGAACAGTTCTGCTTCTTCTCTGGTCTAATGCTCTTCACTGTCATGCTCAGAAGGTGTCTTCTGATTGGTCACTGAACAGTTACTTCATGCCTATGCATGAGCTGATTGCATAGATGAGCCCAGGAGAGCCTGTGTGTGCGCACGTGTGTGTGTGTGTGTGTGTGTGTGTGCATGTGTGTGTGTGTGTGTGGCATGCAGGCGCTTCATGAAGCTCTGAGCATCGTCAGTGGTGCTGACCTGCTCACAGTGCTCGCCTCAGTTTGACGGGAGCTGCCAACTGAAAGGCTCATGGACATCCTCCTTGTCACGTCGACCTTGAGCCCCGCCCCCCGCGACATGAGCATGAACTCGGCTCTCCATTGGCTGCAGGAGCCAGGCTCTCCCACACTTGGCTTGCTCCCTGGATCCAAAGCGCACCCATTTCTGACAGCTTCCTCTGTGGAGCAGTGAAAACGTGAACTTGTCCAATGCCCACCCTTTAATGGTTCTAACCATGGAGCTGCCAGCATTCTACTCGGCCCAAAAACCCACCCGCCTCAGAAGAGCCCCAAGCACATCGCCACTGACCAAAAAGAGAGCAAAGTTCCAAGATGTTAAAAAATTCATATTTCATATGCCCTGAACTTGCATATCGTTCTATCGGCCTCCAATGGCCCTGAGGATGGGAACCATGGTCAGCTGGAGGGGACAGGTGAAGGGCCCGAGGCTCGGGGTGCTGGGCGCTTTGTCCGAAGTCACACAGCCAGGAAGTGCTGGGGCCTCGGGGAAGACCTGGTCTGCCAGCTGTTGCCCATGGATGGGACCAGCCAGAAGCTTGCTACTGCTTCTGAGCCCGCTGGCCTCAATCTCGGGGCGTGTCGCCTCCATTCCTCCTCATTACCTTCTGCCCTAGTTTCCCAAGGATTCAGGGCAGCGTCGGCTCTGGCCTAGAAAAACATCTCCTGACCCCTTAGAGAGAGCGGCAGAGACAGGAACCTGTTTCTAGGCTGTTCTGCGGCACTAAAGCACTTCCATGACAAGCCTTTCTCCTTCCCGAGAATCCTCGGGACACCTGACCTGCCTGCCCCTTCGGAGGGCCCTGCCACCGGCTGTCCTATTCGGCCCTGTCTCCCCTCTCGGCAGGGAGCGCTTCCAGGGCAGGGTCTGCGTCTCATCCTCAGGCTCCTCTCACCCAAGCCCTGCCGTCCATCAGCGTTTACCCAGCACCAATCACGCCAAGGTCCATACCAGACACGCCCACGGCTGTGGCTGTGTTTCTTCTTTGTGGCCGTCCATGTGGAGTACATGGAAGGATTAGCCCATTTTACAGAGGAGGACACCGAGGCTGGGGGGGGGGGGCGGGGGGTGAAACCCCTTGCTCAAGGTCACAGAGCTGGTAGAGGGCAGTGCTGGGATTTGAGGATGGGCCAGCCCGCCCACCATCCGTGTCCTTTCTGCATTGGCAGCTTGTGAACAAGTGCTCAATACATGTCGGTTGGATGACAAAGGGAAGAGGCAGGGGAGGAGGAATATTGAAAACAGTTCCAAGGAAGCAAAATAAAGAGAAATCATGGAATATTTCAAAGCAGTAAATTAGTGGAAGATTAGAAATATGAGTCTAGGGCCCAACTTCCTTCCTTCTAAGGCCGTGAAGAAGTAGGCACCCTCCACCCCCCCCCCCCCCCCCCCACCGATGGGAGATAGGAACACAGAAGCAGCTGGAATGTGAGCTTCTGAGCGGATCTCCCTCTAGGTTCTCTGCGGGGATGGAAACACCCCAATGGTGGTCACAACGTGCTCTCTGTATTCCTTTCAATACACATGAAAAGTTTATACATACAGTTGACATATATGTGTAAAGGCAGTGAGTCAGAGAAGTCACTGCCCTTGGTGGTAAGTGGCCAAGCAAGGTTCAGATTCAGGCCTGTCCTGTGCCAGCTGCCCAGCCTTAGCTAAACCCTCTCACGTCCCTTCACCTCCGTTTTCCCATCTGTGAAATGGCCGGGCAACATTCCTGTTTTCACGGGGGCTTCATTAAATGTCTCCCGTGTGGTTCTAGCTAATTCATTTACCGGGTTTTCAAACATGACCCCGATGTCCCCTCTACCGCCAGCTCCAAAACTCTCCACGGGGAGATGTTTGGAGCAGTGGGCGTGTCCAGGGACTCTGGCCAGACTGGGGGCTTTAAACCTGGCTTTGTCTGTTCCAAGCTGGTAACCTGGGGCAACTTCCTTAATCTCCCTTTGCCTCAGTTTCCTCACCTGTAAAGTGGGAATAGATCTAACTTCCCTCTGAGAGTTCTTAAAAAGAGTGTGCTCCCTGGGGACACATTGCAAGCACTCAGAAACTGTTCATTATGACAGCATTGTCATTACTATTATTATTATTATTATTATTATTATTATTTCCTCATTTCAATGATTGCACTATTCCCTCCCCCACTCCCCGCCCCTCCCCCTGCTGGGCCGGAGGACCCAGATCTGCAGGGCAGCGAGACATGCTGGAGCGAGGACAGAGCCTCGGCGTCTGTCAGTGATGTCAGGAGGCTCCTTATCAATAATTGAGCAGTTTTCCAGGAACCCAATCTAGAGAGAGCAGCGGCCTGGCTGCAGGGGGCCGGCGGGGGCTGGGGCTCCCGGGAGGCTCTGCGCGCAGTGGGATTCTTATCGGCCTGCTCTGGGCCGAGGGGTCTGGTTGCTGCTGGAGGGGCCTGGGCCGCAGGGTGGGGCTCAAGGCCCAAGGGGCTCCACAGGCCCTGATCTTCCCCGGGCCCTGCCCGCTCGGTCCCTTTCCAAAAGCCCCAGTAGAAGGCTCAGGTCTTTACCTGGTGCCCTGGAGGCAGCCCGGCAGTGGTTGTGAACAGCCCCCGCCCCCACTGCTCACTTCTAAGGCACCTAGAAGTCCTGACGGTTTTGTTTTCACACGTGACCCAGGGCTGCCCTGGCTTCCATTCTTGTTAGCGCCGCTCTGGAGCAGGCACGCTGGGCCCGCCACGGCCAGTGCACCGGCTTCCCTGATCCGCACCTGCAACCGCCACCCCTCCCCCAACACACACACACACACAGTCACACACACACACACACACAGTCACACACAGACACACACACACACACACACACACAGTCACACACAGACACACACAGAGTCACACACACACACAGTCTCACACACACACAGTCACACACAGTCACACACACACAGAGTCACACACACACAGTTACACACACACACAGTCACACACACACAGTCACACACACAGTCACACACACAGTCACACACACACAGTCACACACACACAGAGTCACATACACAGAGTCACACAGTCACACACATACACACACACACATAGAGACACACACACAGTCACACACATACACACACACACAGAAACTCACACACACAGAGTCACACACACACAGAGTCACACACACACACAGTCACACACACACACAGTCACACACAGACACAGACACACACAGAGACACACACACAGTCACACACACACACAGAGTCACACACACAGTCACACACACACACACAGACACACACACACAGTCACACACACAGTCACACACACACAAAGTCACACACACACAAAGTCACACACACAGATACATACACACACAGTCACACACAGACACAGACACACACAAACACATACACACAGAAGCAGCAGCAGCAGCAGCTAAGAGCAATCTTTCTAAGTGCAAATCTTGTCCTGGCACCTCCATGCCCAAACCCTTCGGTGCTTCTACACTGCTCTTCTTTTTAAAAAAAAAATTTTTGTTTTGTTTTTATTGACTTCAGAGAGGAAGGGAGAAAGAGAGAGAAACATCAATGATGAGAGAAATCATTGATCGGCTGCCTCCTGCACGCCCCACACTGGGGATCGAGCCCGCAACCTGGGCATGTGCCCTGACCGGGAATCGAACCGTGACCTCCTGGTTCATAGGTCGATGCTCAGGCACTGAGCCATGCTGGCCGGCTGAACTGCTCTTAGGAGCACAGCCCCTCCACGCGCCCTCAGGGCCTGTGGCTAACCTGCGTCCACCTCCCCCCCAGCCTTTCTTGTCTTCCCTGATGACCCTGTGGCCACGTCACCCTTGTGTCAGTCCCGTCACAGAGACTTCTCGCCTCCAGGGCCTCGCCCGTCTAGTTCTCCCCCCCATCTCCCTCCCACTCATCAAGCAGCGCTCAGATAACGTCACCTCCTCAGAGACGCCTGCCCTGACCTCTGTCTAACACGGTGACCCCACACCCTCAGGCCTCTAACCCCAAAGCCCCAGCATATTCCCGCCTGAGAGACATCCTGACCAGAGTGATTCTGCCAGCCTACTGGCTCCCTCATTTATCCTCTGTCTCCCCCACTAGAGGGGGGCTCACGGGACACAGATCCAGCTGTCTGCTCACAGCTGCGTCCTGGGACCACCAGCTCCCGGTGCCCGGCGGTGGGCAGAGCACGTGGATTAGGTGGGCAGGGGACGCAGGGCGGCCGGGAGGAGAGCCAGAGTCCTAGGTTTGAGTCCCAGCCCTGGGACCTGCTACCTGTGCCCCGTAAACCTGCCCTGGCACCTCCAGAGGCAGGAGACCCGGGGAGCAGTCCAGGAGCTCCTCTCATCCCTTGGAGCCTCCTTTCCCCATCTGTCAAAGGGGGACCTCTGGGGGTGATGGAGGGAGCCGAGGGCCTGCCGAATCCCGCAGGCATTCTGCACTGAGTGTGCAGACAGACCCCGAGTTCACCCCGCAGAAGCCACGCGAAAAGCAAGCATCCGGCCCAGAGCCTGCGGGGCGGCGTCCACTTCACAGGAGCCGAGCCAGAGCCACAGCGCCCAGGGCATGTCCTCCCGTCCCCGAGTTTCCCTCTGGGAAGGGGCTGCCAGGGAGCTCAGAGACCTGGGACCCTCGGCCACACGCCTTTCTCCTGCAGGGCGGGGGGGGGGGTCCCCGGTGCAATCATTTACAACTGACCTCACAGGCTCCCCGACAGGGCTTTGAATGGTAACCTTTGCTGTGAGGAACTTGATGACACCGGCTGGAAACGACGGTGAGAGGATTATAGAAATGCCTGCGATACTTTGCCCGGCCGTCAGAGCGGCTGGCGGGAGGGGGGCGGCGCGTGCCCCGATGATGCAGGAGCTCCAGCTCAGGTTCCAGCCACGAGCCGCCAGCCCGGGAACACCTTGGGGCTGGGTCCCCTGTGGGAAAAGCGCTTTTGTTACGGTCACTCTGGGGCTCTCTAGTCCAAGCCCCCACCCTCTTTTTTCTCCCATTGAAATAATTGATTTTATAACCATGACCCTGAACTCAGGGTTGCGCCGGCATTAAAGCAGATACACTTCCCCTGCTAGCCAGCACGCTCGCTGCATTTCTTTTTAACTTTTTAATTTTTAACTTTTATTTTTTGCACTAGCTGGTTTGGTTCAGTGGATAGAGCGTCAGCCTGTGGACTGAAGGGACCCAGGTTCGATTCCAGTCAAAGGCACATGCCCGGGTTGCAGGCTCCATCCCCATTGGGGGGTATGGAGGAGGCAGCCAATCAATGATTCTCTCTCATCATTGATGTTTCTATCTCTCTCCCTCTCCCTTCCTCTCTGAAATCAATAAAATATATTTTTAAAAAATAATTAAAAAGTTTTTTAATTGATTTTTTTAGAGAGAGAGGAAAGGAGAGAGAGAGATAGAAACATCGATGAGAGAGAAACATCATCAATCGGCTGCCTCCTGTATGCCCCTGCCCCGCCAGGGGATCGAGCCCATAACCTAGGCGTGTGCTCTGAACGGGAATCAAACCGGTGGCCTATTGGTTCCTGGCGTGACACTCAACTGCTGAGCTACACGGCCGGCCACACTGCGTTTCTTTTTCAATCTTTGAAAAAGACTGATGTGGGGAAGCACTAACTCAGTATTCCTCCTCCTATTTTATTAACAGTAGTGGAGATAAACGCACGTCATAGCAAATGGCCTCAGAGCTTTTTCTTCTCTTTTTCTTTGGAATGAGGTGAGCGGTAAAGAAATTCCAGGAGGCCGCAGGACAATCGAATGGCCTGGAGGCGGTGAATTTTGACCCTTCACCCGGCCCCCTCTCTCCATCAGGTGATGTCTGGCTGCCTCATGCCTAAAGCTGGCCCAGAGGAGAAGCCCCCCATTGGATGGGAGGGGGACTCGCATCAGGTAAGCTCCTCCCAGGTACCTCCAAATACCTCACCTTGGTGAAGCCTCGCAGCAGCCTTGGGAGGTAGGGGGCCCCCCCACCCCCACTTACAGGTAGAGACACTGAGGCTTGGTGCGATTCAGTGACTCCCGGAGGAATAATGCCAGAAAGTGGCCGTGCTGGATTTGAACCCAAGACTTTACGACTCCAAAGCCTGCACTCCTCCACCCTCTGCACTCCGTTCTCAGGTCCCGGCTCCTCCTTTAGGAGCCTGTGGCAAGTGTGAGCTTGCAAAGCTGGCATTTGTTTTAAAAAGCGCCCCCCCCACCCCGAGTTGCGATTTACTTTTGTGTGTCTGCTCCCCGTTTCGCAGGCAGCCCTGCGCCAGACCTCGGGCTTTTCCGCCTTAGCTGCCCGGGCCTCTCCTCTGTAACCCAAACCCAGCTCCGAGCAGAATCCAGGCAAAGTAAGCGATCTGCTGTCAGGGCTGCTTAAATATTTCATGGTGGCCCGGATCAAGGCAGAGGACGGATCCGTCTGCTCTGGGGGCGGCCAAGGCAGCTAATGGGTCAGCCGTGGGCACCAGATGTCCGGGGCTGGATAGATGGCCTGTCAGCCGCGCGAGCCGATGACAGAGGCTGCCGGTGAAGCGACTTGCTGACGACAGGGCTGCATGTTAGACGAGGCCGGCCTCAGCGTGGGGATGGGGGACGCGAAGAGATAAACCAACGAACGTACATGCTTACGTACATAGCCCATGGACACGGGCAACACGGTGGTGAAGACCTGGGGGTGGGGTGGAGGGGGCTAAAGGGGAGAAATGGGAGATATCTGTAATACTATCAACAATAAAATATATATATTAAAAAATAATAAAAATAAATAGTGTTCCTCTCAAAAAAAAAAAAAAAAAAGGCCAAATTTTTAATGACTCATTCAGATGAACCCTCAAACCTAGACTTAGCGGAGAAGTACTTTAGTGTTTTTACCCTCATCGCATGATCTTTAAGAAACACACACGCGTGCGCGCACACACACACCCCATAGGGAGGCTGGCTGAGCACCCCGATCTGCAGAGGGGCCAGGGGAGGCTCCCAGAATTTAGAGGACGTGCTTGCTGTGGGCTCCGCTGGAGGTGATGGCCCCTCCTGTCCTGGGTCTGAGCCCCGTTTCTCTGTCTCCCTCACAGGAAAGTAACACGTTAGTGAAAAGGCCTTGGAATCTGGAGAGAGAGGAAACCGAGGTCCTCCTCCCCTTACGGCCCATCATGACCCGTCGCTCCCCGTGTCCGAGCTGTACTTCCATCTCCGGAGAACTCTTGGGGTCCATGATGCCACCGCACCGTGACCTTCCCCCACCCCCGCAGCCCAGACTAGTAGTTGGCAAACCGCGGCTCGCAAGCCACATGCGGCTCTTTGGCCCCTTGAGCGTGGCTCTTCCACAAAATACCACGGCCTGGGCGAGTCTATTTTGAAGAAGTGGCGTTAGAAGAAGTCTAAGTTTGCCAAAACCGGTTTGGCTCAGTGGATAGAGCGTCGGCCTGTGGACTGAAGGGTCCCGGGTTCAATTCCGGTCAAGGGCATGTACCTTGGTTGCGGGCACATCCACAGTGGGAGGTGTGCAGGAGGCAGCTGATCGATGTTTCTCTCTCATCGATGTTTCTAGCTCTCTATCCCTCTCCCTTCCTCTCTGTAAAATATCAATAAAATATATTTTTTTAAAAAAAGAAGAAGTTTAAGTTTAAAAAATGTGGCTCTCAAAAGAAATTTCAATCGTTGTACTGTTGATATTTGGCTCTGTTGACTAAGGAGTTTGCCGACCACTGGCCCAGACGGATGATAAGGCCACTCAGGTCTGCGCCCAGGACTTCAGCCTAGAGAACACGGTCATCGATCCCGAGCAGAGACACGGACTGGGGGCCAGGAAGCTGCTGTGTGGTGGCTGTCGCCTTTATAAGAGCTCAGTGCAGGGAGAGACTGCCCTCCCTGGCGGGCTCCCTCTCTGCCTCTCCCGGGGGCCACGCCGATTGGCAGAGGCAGCGAGCAGGGCCTCCCAGCCCATCACCAACACAGTCGTGGGTGCCCCATCGGTCCCTTACCCTCTAACAAGTGGGAAAGATGCACACGTGGGTCCCCAGAGACAGAGAGAGCCTTTCATCTCAGCTCCCCTTCCACACCCACTGGTCCTAAGGAAGCCCCATCTTGCATTTTGCCTTTGCGTCAACAGTCCCTGGAAGGGAACACACGTCAGAGTCAGCCCCGTCCCACCGACCAGGTGCCACCAACACACCCGCCACTCCAGGCACAGTCACTAAGCACTTCCACCTAAACCTCGGGAGGCCACAGGTACCAAATGTTTGGAATTAATTGGCTTCTACTTTCCTTCCCCGTACATGCGCCTTGGTGCCTTTTTAGGGCAAGAGGAATCCTGCCTGCGTTCTGGCAGCCCTGATTCGACGTGGAGTTCATTATCTCTAAATTGCCGTGCAATTCCCTCCGTGCCTCTTATGACACGGAGCGGAGGCATCGTTTATCCGTAAGTCTATCACCTGAGACTCTTTTTCTGGCAGAGAGAAAACGGTGTGTGAGCCTGATGAAAATATTTACTGAGCCTGTTATTGTTTATTCACGAGATGTCTGCTGAGGACACACGGCTGGGCCACGCATCGCGACAGGCTGTTTATGATTCATTGCCAAGCGAACGGCTCACAAGCCTGTTAGGCCAGTAGCCTTATCCCCATTGGGCAGAGAGGGAAATAGTAAGTTCAGAATGAGGACAAAGGTTGGAGTCTTCAGTCCCCACCCCTACCTGTTGGACGGCATGTGTCCGCCAGCAGTGGTGTCCCTCTGTGACCGTGACTGCTGGTCGCCTCCCATTACATGGTCCCCTCCCTCTGTCCCCTGGCCCGGGGGCTGGGCCCAGCTTCCCTCTTGGTGTCTCTGCATGCCTCCACCCCTCATCTAGCCATGTGCAGGAAGGGCCTTTTCTCAGTCAACTCGGAGTCGTGAGCGTCGTCACCCTCTGGGGGTGGTGGTTTCCAGGTGCTCGGTTTGGGGATGCTCGTTACACAGCATCGCATGACTGCAACATGAGGCACGTCCTTTGCCACTCTGTCGCTGACAGGCCAGCTTCCGGTGACTGCCCCTGCTGCTCCAGGCCCTTTGTGTATATTTCTTTTCTGTGTAAATAGGCGAGAGTTCTGGTTGCAGCAGGAGCCCTGACGGACAGGGCCACGGAGGGGGTTTGGCCAAGGAGTGTCCGGATGAGTCTGCACTTAAGAAAGGCCGCGTTGGGGGTGACTCAGAGAAGAGCTGGGTGAGGGAGATCCGGGAGTCAGGGAGGCCAGTGGGAGGCCATTGGGGATAGTGAGCATGGGACGCTGTATGTCGTGGGGATACAGAGGGTAAGAGAGGTAGGAGGCACCTGGATGGATGGAGGAGCCATGGCAGAGACCGAGAACCCAGGAGACGGACGGCAGATCATTTTTTTTTAATATATTTTATTGATTTTTCACAGAGAGGAAGGGAGAGGGATAGAGAGTTAGAAACATCGATGAGAGAGAAACATCGATCAGCTGCCTCCTGCACACCCCCCACTGGGGATGTGCCCGCAACCAAGGTACATGCCCTTGACCGGAATCGAACCCGGGACCCTTCAGTCCGCAGGCCGACGCTCTATCCACTGAGCCACACCGGTTTCGGCACGGACGGCAGATCTTAGCTTCCGTCTTCCTTCCGAGGCGCGGCGGGTGCAGATCCACACTCCGACCTGAGCCGGGCGATCGTTCCAAGAAGCCCGTGTGATCATGTCACATCTCCCCCTGAAGACCCTCCCGGCACCTCCATTCTTCCAGGATGGATCACGGTCCTCGGGGACTTGCTTCTCGGCCCCCAGCCTCCTCCTAACCCTTCCCTGGGACTTCCAAACACGCAGGTCCCGCCGTGCACGCACATGCTCTGGCCTCTTGGCAGGCCTTGGCTCCCACGACTCCTTTCTCCCTCCGTCACGGCGGCCTGTTTATGTGCCCGGCTCTCCCGCCGGACAGACAGAGAATTACCCGAGTGTTTGTGTCCTCGGAGCCGGCCCAGAGTGGCCAGGGCGTCCAGGCACCACCTCACTCCTCGGCTGTCCTGTTATCATCGGCATTTTTGCTATTATTGTTGCGTCTCCTTCTGTAACAGATTCTCCTGGGGCAACACTGTCCCCACAGATTCATCAATGTATCTAAAGAAAAGCAAACTTGCCTCAGAATGGAAGAAGAACATGAGAAAGTAGCCCCAACATCTGTGCACGACTTCCTCAGGTGGAGGTGGAAGCGAGAGGACAATGAGTCTCCAGGTCGAGTCTGACAGGCACAACAGGTCCCTGAGGACACGCGGAGGCCGAGGAGGGCGAGACTGCGCAGGGTGCTGAGGGCGTCAGCCGAAACCAGCTGCTGGGAGGGAGAGCGGCTCAGCCTGTCGCGGCCGCCTCCGTCCCAGCCCCTTCACCCCAAGTGCTTGCAGGTCCGGGGTCCACACCCACGCCATGCACTCAGGGGTGTACCGCCCCCGGATGGCGTTGCTGGCTCACATTGCATGTGCATTAGGAAGTGCCATCCTCGATGGTGCGCCGTGCACACGCACTGAGGACCACGGATGCTTGGCTCAGATGGCCACGAGCCGGTTTCTGGAACCTCTACAGACTCGCTCCCCGGGTCTGTTCTCCCAAAAGCTGAGCCAGCTGCCCCGAACAAACCTCAGGGCCCCACGGAGCCCACCGGGCAGCCGGGGGCGGGCAGAGCGAGTGGACGACGGGGCTGGACATGAGGCTGAGGGACCCTCGGGTGTTTGCCCGCACGAGGCCCATCTCAGCTCAGCACAGGGACCGAGGTGGGGGTGGCAGCCAGGCGTGGGCCCAGGGACCAGACTTAGGCACGGGATTCCAAGGCCTGTGCGATCTCTAAAGTTCACCTTGGCCTTCCAGATTGTCAGGTAGGTCTGTTTGTCACGGTGCGTGGCTAGAACCTACCTTATTTAACAGCTTGTTAGCCTGTCTTATAACTTCGAATGTTGAGATATAGGGTACGTGGTGCTCCAGGCCTCACTCTTGGCCTGGGCCAGCAAGGGAATCACTGTCCAGCTTCATAAGGGCTGTGGTAGGGTGATCCCGGGGCAGTGCGCGCCCAGGGAGGGACACGCTCTGCCGGGACACAGTGGCCTTTGAATAATACTGAAATCCACAGGAAAGGGGCAGGCGGAGGAAACATGGCGCAGTGGGAGGAAGCTAGGCTCGATTATTTTTCTGTGGCAGGAAGGCAGGAAGGCTGTCTGGGCATCTAGCTGCTGAGGTGGGGATCCTGGTCAGCAACTCGCCAGCCCCCCCCCCCCCCGCCCCCCCCCTCCCCCGCCTCCACTTGCCACCATGGAGCATCTGATTGCAACACATCCAACACATCATCTGCTTCCTGAGCGTAAACAGAAGATGCAACGCCGCCAGGGCCCGGGCTGGGCCATAGTGCTCTCAGCCTCCAGACAGCAGCTGCCCACGCAAGATGCAGGCCCGCGGGGGACTGAATTCCAGGGCCCTCTCTCTGGGCCTCAGTTTTCCCATCAGTAAAATGGGCTGGACAATAACAGTACCTACCATACGAGGGTCCTTAGGACGGCGAATGGAGATACGATCCATAAACGGTGCCTGGCTCGGCTTACGCGCCACACAAACACCTGTTCTTCCGGCTGGGTGTGGAGGGCAGCGCGGCGAGGTCATCTTGCGTTGGCACCACACCCAGCTCGGGACACCCCTGAGGTCCCAGCCCAGCTTTCCCTTCCCCCAAAGCCTCAGCTCTTCCCTGCTGTCACGCTGCCTCTCACATGCGAGCATTTCTCAACCGCCGAGATAAATCGGTCTCCTCTTTCATGTGGGCGCATTCTCCGAGCTGGAGCGGGAGGCTAAAAATACCGCAGGGGGGGATCTGATCCTGTGGGAAGCGGGGAGCCGTGGTTGGGGGGTGGCAGAGAAGGAAAGGCCCAGCTCCCTGCCCCTCCCCAATGTTTCAATCTAAGGCCTTGGGTGTGAGCATGCACCGGAGCCTGGGATGAGCTTCTGGAAGCAGCCTTGTGGTGACAGTGCAGGAGGCCTGGCCGTGGCCCTGTGGCCTTCTCCAACCTCCTCTCCCGCCACCTCCTGCCGGCTCGCCCTTGGCCCTGGCCCCACAGAGCATGTGTCCACCCCAGACAAGCCAAGCCGGGCCCTCTTCCGGGCGTCATGCACATGCCCAGGCTCACAGCTTCCCAGGCTGGCTGCTGGCTCAACTGTCCCAATCCACGTGGCCTTCTCCGCCCGACCACCTACCTAAAGTGGCCTCAGCCACTGCCCACTCACTCGCCAGCGTGATGCCCGTGTCGTCTAGACAGCACTTAGCGCAACCTGGAATCACCTTGTCCATTTCTGTGTCCATCTGCCCCTGCGGCATGCGAGCTGTTACCCTGGAGCCGGCAATATACATCGTGCCTGTTCACCCTCGAAGGTATTTTTTGATAAGTAAACGTATGCACGGAGGAATGAATGAACAGAGGAATGGAGGGGGCCTCCGTGCTGGCCTCCATGGTGCCTGCCACTCACTTGCTGTGTGACCTCAGGAAAGTCCCTTGACCTCTCTGGTCTCATTCTTCTCAATTATGCGACGAGGGGGCTGCACTAGGAGAGGAAGTGTCGAGGTTGACGCTTCAGGTAACACCAAAGGGTTGAAATAGGAGCGTCTCATGCGCGTGTTTACATGAAAAACAACAACAGAAAGCATTCAGGATCCAGTGGAAAGTGCATGGAAGGTGCCCATGCTGGGCCCAGGGAGTGGCAGGAGGCCGTGACAGGCATACAGGCCAGAGAGGAGTGAGTCACCGGGCTTATCAGAAGACAGCAGATAAAGCTGTCAAGCACTCTTAGGTGACAAACCGTCACCAGGGACTCAAGCCAACAACAGAGAGATATATGCTGTGGTTCCCGCACCCCCCCCCCCCGTCTCTCTCTCTCCTCCCTCCCTCTCTCTCTCTCTCTCTCTCACACACACACACACACACAAACACACTGATCACTCCACCCTCCCCCCCCCTCGAGTTTCCCAGATTATGTGATTACAGCTGATTAAAAAAAATTAACATTTTGATAAATCATCTTCCCCAAGACTATTTGTAAATAATTCACCCCTTTCCACCTGAAGCTTACAATAATACATACAATATTATGTATGTGCAATCACAGAATGCAATACAATCAACTAGAAAACTCCACGAATAAACTAGAGAACATATCAAGATTAGGGAAAGACAGATTAAAAAAAAAATCCTTACCTGAGGATATATTCAAAGAGAAGAAGGGAGGAAGGGAGGGAAGGAGGAGGTGCGGGACAGGAGGGAGAGAGGGAGAGAGGGAGAGAGGGAGAGAGGGAGAGAGGGAGAAAGGGAGAGAGGGAGAGAGGGAGAGAGGGAGAGAGGGAGAGAGAAACACTGATGTGAGAGAGAAACAGATCTGTTGCCTCCCGTATGTGCCCCGACTGGGGATGAAACCCACAACCTGGGTATGTGCCCAAATGGCCAGAACAAAAAGGAAAACATGACCAGCCACATTATTTTCATCGTATAAAGAAAAGGTGTACTGATATAGCTTAGGACAGTGGTCGGCAAACTGCGGCTCGCGAGCCACACGCGGCTCTTTGGCCCCTTGAGTTTTTAGCAAAGGCCAGCTTAGGAGTACCCTAATTAAGTTAATAACAATGTACCTACCTATATAGTTTAAGTTTAAAAAATTTGGCTCTCAGAAATTTCAATCGTTGTATTGTTGATATTTGGCTCTGTTGACTAAGGAGTTTGCCGACCACTGGCCTAGGAGAAAAGCTACATCCTGGGAGATGACTTTGCTGCACAAACAAGGAGCTGCAGAAAGGCGAGGCTCCACGTGTGGGAAGCACTGATTAGGAGGCGATGGTACGTATCTAGGCAAGAGATGATGGCGGCTGGAAAGAGGGCAGCAGCGTGGCTCTAGGGCAGGGGTGGGCAAACTTTTTGACTCAAGGGCCACAATGGGTTCTTAAACTGGACCGGAGGGCCGGAACAAAAGCATGGATGGAGTGTTTGTGAGAACTAATATAAATTCAAAGTAAAGGAGCGGAGGGGAGAGCAAGAGAACCGGATAGAACAGCCGGATCCGGCCCGCGGGCCGTAGTTTGCCCACGGCTGCTCTAGGGTTTATCCAGGATTGTGCTTCCGATGCGCTGTAGGCAGTGAGCCATGAGCCACCCAGGTGTACGCGCAGCTCAGCGTCTTATCCACATGGATCAGGAAGGAGACCACCAGACACCAAAGGCGGAGTGCCACATGCCGGGCGTGGCTCACGGAGAAGACCGAAGAACAGGCTCTCTTCCCTCCACCAGATCAGGCCGCCAAATGCTGCCCTTCTTGGCACCTCGGACTTCTCCGAAAACGCACCCCCTAGGGCAAGGGCGTCCCGCGGAGCCCGGAGCAGGGTCCAGAGCACTGCCCTCGCGCCAACCGCAGGTGTGCGGCTGGGGGTTGGGAGCGGTCTTCGCCAGCCCCTGCTGTTCATCCCGGATTGCACCCAGTCCCTGGGTTTCAAAACAGGAAGCAGCCCAACGGGGGGTGCTGGCCTCCCCTTCCCGGCAGCCCCTCCTTCAGACAAAGAGGCGAGGCAGCTGTTCCTCCAAGAGTGAGACATCACCGCCCTTCACGGGGCTCTGGGGCCGGAGACGGGGAACTGGGAGGGACGGCATGGCAGAGCCTCTGCGGGCACACCGGGCTCGAGGGAGCGAGAATCCCCCGGGGGAGAGGGACGGGCACTGGCCGCTGGCGATGTGCCAGGCGTGGACCTTCTATCTGGACAGAACGCTCAATGGTCCTGAGAGGCGGGCATTGTGTCTCTCCTTTGACAGCTCGGCGTTAGCGAGGGACACATTCAGGACTCACGCCCTGTTGGACCTCAAGAGTCCATCCTTTCTCAGCCCATCGCCTGGTTGCTTTCACCTCCACAGCGACCCCATGACTCCAGCCAATGTTTTCCCTGTTGATTCGGGCGAACCAGAGGAAGAGCAGTCAGACCACCAGCATCGGAGAGCAACTTTGTAGCTCTGTGCGCGTGCATGCACACACACGCACACACACACATGCATACACATGCACACACGCACAGACGCACACACACGCACACACGCACTTTGCATATTGCAGAGGGTAATGAAAACTTAGGGCTTATCAGATGCGCAGCTCTCCCATTTGTCATACCGATTCCTCTCTTAAATGAGGTCCCTCGGATTTCTTGGAGCCGGCATCCCTATCAGTTTCATCTCCTCCACCCACAGGACGGCTCCCTGTCAGTATCTCACCCATGGCGGGTGCTCACCGGATATTGCTGAGAGGAAATGAGCTGAGTTGTATGCTCTATCTGTGCTTCCCAATTCTTGGGGATGTACGGGGAGCTGGGACTCCACACATTTTATTGCCTTGTCGATATTGAAGAGCTTTCCAGAAGGGAGCATTTTCTTTCACCCCCAAACGGGTGGTCAGCGTTCGTCTGGAGGAGCGTGAAGGCACGGTGTGCGGGCCCTTCCTCAGAGGGGGGCTTCCGGTCTAACACATGCACAATTGTGCCTTGACCCCGCCTCCGGCAATGCCTTTCCCTTCGGCTTTGGCGAGAGCCTGACCAGACACCCAGAGGCCTTTCCAGCTGTCACGAAGGCTTCGGCTTGTCTTGCCAGAAACTACAGTTCCCGGCCACGAATCAATGCCCCGGCCCCACCACGCTCAGAATAGACCACTTGCTTGTAAAGATGTTTGAGGGAATGGCCCGGGGCTTCCGGTAACAGCTAGCGTGAGTGGGAAAGATAAAGCATCGGGGGTGGCGGGAGGTGGGGGGGGGGGGGGCGAGTGGAGAGGAATGAGGGATCATCCTCAATGGTTTCCCCCAAAGCAGAAGTGATTTAAAAAATAATAATGACGATGATCGAATAAATAAAGTAGAAGAAAATGAAATGCAATCAAATGCACATAACAAGGTCAAGGTCATTCACTTCCTGGTTCATCCGGATTGGGACTTCAAACAGCGATTCTTCGTTTTCAGTCTTTTCTAGGCGGCAAGATGTGACGGCAACTGAAGTCCGTCGATGAACCCCAAATAACGGCCCCTCCCCGAGCTGGGCGCTCCGGCATTGTCTGGAGACCCCGCTGCTGTGGGAGCTGGCCTGTGGGAGCCTGGTGCCGATCCTTGCACAACCATTCCAGCCGAGTGACCCAGAGAAACGTCAGCCCTACGCGAGGACGCACAGTGCAATGTAATTAGTTTAGAGAGCGGGCGGGACAGCGGGACCCCTCCCTTCTCCCTCAACATCACTGGAGCGCAGGGTTTCTTTATGGTCTTGTTAAAATCGTTGCACGGCTGCAGTTTTGTTCCCAGGCTAACCCAGCAGGCCCGCGTGGGTCATTAACAAGCACAGTCAGCCCGGCGAAGGTGGGTGCATCCTCTGTGCTTTTACAACACGGAGGGGTTGAGCCACTTGGCTTGTGCAGTGGCACAGGAGAGAACCAGCGTGCATGTCGGCGCGGGGCTGAGCGCGGTGAATAACAGCCGCTGGCTCGGAAAGTCTTCTGCGGAGTTGAGTCAGGAATTTTCCATGGGAGCCGAGCTGCCCACGGGGTAGCCGGGCGGGGGCATCTTCATTCCGTCGCGCACATTCTTCTGCTCGTCACAGTAAGGAGAACATTACTGACTGGAACATGTGAGCAGACCCGTGCTCCCCTCCCCGGGAGCAGAAACCTTGCTGCTCCCCCTCCTCGGGAAAATTCCTCTGAGACACTGGAGAGCTGTTCTCTTGAAAGGGAGACAAATCATCGCAGTTTCAAAATATTGGCCTGTCGCATGGATCCCAAGCCCCCAAGCCTTTCTGGTGTCACGGTGTGTTGTCATATATCGCCTGCGGCCATGCCGGCCACTGGGGCAGCCCTCTCTCTACCTGACGTGGGATCCAGGCTCTGACAGCACAGGGACGTCGCGCCCCTGCTGGAGAAACGTCCCTGGCTCCCCAAGGCCCATGAGATAACAGTTAGACATTTTAGCCTGACGTTCAAGATCATTCACAAGCTGGGCGACAGACCCTTCCTGGCTGTATCTCCCTTCCCAGGCCGCCCAGCCACACTGCAGGCTTCCTTAACGGGGCCATCAGGGTGGCCACTACCATAAAAACAGGAAATAACAAGGTTGGCAAGGATTGGGGAGCCACTGGAACCAGAGACTGTTGGTAGGAATGTGAAATGGTGCAGCACTGTGGAAAAGGGTGTGGAGGCTTAAAAAAGCAAAAATAATTATCGTATGACCCAGCAATTCCACTTGGGGGTATACACCCCCCGAAACGGACAGCAGGGCCTCGAAGGGCTCTCTGTACACCATGTTAGGAGCAGCATTATTCACTGTGGTGCGGTGTTTCTTCCTTTTCCGCGTCCCGCACGGAAAGGGAGAAAGACAGGTTCCCGAGGGGAGGAGCTGGGGGTTAAGAAATTAGAGAAAGAAAGAGACAAGAGACAGAAATAGATTCAAGCTGGGTGCCGGGTGGCTTCCTGTCCTCTGATAGAGAGACAGTCACACTCACCTCAGACAACACAGCATATTTATTGGTTTCCAAAAGGGATTTTATGATCAAAAGGAGTTTCAGGTGTGCCCAAATCCTATTCATCAGGATCTGAGTAAGCTCCTTATTTTGGGTGGGTCAAGGTCCTTTTTGTTCCTCATTCCAAGTACTTGGAATCAGTACTGATAACAGGATTCTGCCAGTGCCCTTGGGCTCAGCTGAATAAGAATTAAAAAGTATCCATGTGCCTTCCCAGACGGCTCTCTACAATTCACAACAGCTAAAACATGGACGCGACCCACGGAAGCGCCAATCGATGGGTGCATGGATAAGCAGAATGTGGTCTGCACATACCGTGGCCTCTTATTCAGCCCCAAACACGGGGCAGTTCTGACACATGCTACAGCATGGATGGACCCGAGGACGCTACGCCAAGGGAAATGAACCGGTCACACAAAGGCAAACACTGAACTTACAAAAAGTACACAGAGGCGTCAATGTCCCAGGAAGTAGAAGGGCGAGTGCCAGGGGCTGGGGGGAGGGTGGGCTTGGGAGCTGTTGTTCAGTGGAGATAGAGCTTCAGCTTTAAAAGAAAAAGAAAAAAAAAGTATGGAAATGAATGGTGGTGATGGTGGCACACATGATGAATATAGTTAATACCACTGAACTGCACACCCAAACATGGTTAAGATGGTTGCCCTGGCTGGCGGCTCAGTTGGTGGGAGCATTGGCTCACACACAAACATTGGCACGCTCAGTTCCTGGGCAGGGCACAGAGTGAGGCTGTGGGCTCCATCCCTGGGCAGGGAACTCATAGGACCCCCTGCCTTCCTCTCTAAAATCATCCTGTGTGTGTGTCTGTGTCTGTGTGTGTGTGTGTCTGTGTGTGTCTGTGTGTGTCTGTGTATGTGTGTGTGTGTGTGTGTCTCTGTGTCTGTGTGTGTGTGTGTGTGGCTCTGTGTGTGTATGTGTGTCTGTGTGTGTGTGTATGTGTATGTGTGTGTGTGTGTGTGTGTGTGTGATATAAAATGGCCTTTTAAGCCATTTGCCCTTCAGGGAAGCCGGTGACTCCCAGAGCTTTGCTACTCTAGAGCAGGGCTGGATATCAGCCTCAGGCGGGGTTTTAGGAGAAATGCGCAATCTCAGGCCTCGGGGGAATCCCTTCTGCATTAAACTTCGGGAGCCCTGGCCTAGGGGGCTCCACTCACGAGGGTCCCCTTCCATTCCATTCCTCCGTGGTGCGTGGTTACAGAGTCAGCAGGGGACTCTCGAAACATCACGCCCACGTGGGCCTTCCCCGACTCAATAGGTCTGGTGTCAGCCCTGACAAGGGTTATGTTTTTAAGGCCACAGGGGAGGTCAATGCACAGTTTGGTGGAAACATTGGCCTAGCCCAGTGGTCGGCAAACTCCTTAGTCAACAGAGCCAAATATCAACAGTACAACGATTGAAATGTCTTTTGAGAGCCACATTTTTTAAACTTAAACTTCTTCTAATGCCACTTCTTCAAAACAGACTCGCCCAGGCCGTGGTATTTTGTGGAAGAGCCACACTCAAGGAGCCAAAGAGCCGCATGTGGCTCGCGAGCCGCAGTTTGCCAACCACTGGCCTAGCCCAGTGGTTCTTGAACTTGAGTGTCGTATCAGAATATCCTGGAAGGCTTGGTATTCCCCTGGCTGGGTTCGCCCCCCACCCTCGCCCCAGCATTTCCCACGCACAAATGTCCCAGTGATGCTCTTGCTGTGGGTGTGGGGACCCCACTAAGAGCCACTGGCTTAACACACAGGCAATACTTGTTGGGTGAATAAATGGAAGGGCAGACTGAAAAAAAATCGATTCAAGCAATGCCTAGCGTTTTACTTATCCATTGTACAACCAGCCATCCCCAAGTGCAGGGTTGAAGACAATGTGCTGTTCCCACAGTCCTGGGGTGGGCGGGCTCAGCTGAGTCGGTCTTCCGCTCCACGCGGTGCAGGTCGCCGAGGGCGCGCGGGAGGTGCCTCCGCCGCTCGCTTGGCTGGAGCTGCGGTGCCCAAGATGACCTCGGCCTCCCGGGCCCTCTCCGCGCCGTGGCTTCTCACCCAGGAGTCCGGCCCAAGCTTCTTGGAAGCAGCTGGCTTCCAGGAGGCAGAACACAAAGCC
The DNA here is from genome assembly GCF_963455305.1 of Plecotus auritus. Classification (NCBI taxonomy): domain Eukaryota; kingdom Metazoa; phylum Chordata; class Mammalia; order Chiroptera; family Vespertilionidae; genus Plecotus; species Plecotus auritus. The sequence continues at coordinate 4,955,023 of NC_137773.1, forward strand.
GTCAGCCTTCCTTTTAAGGCCTGCTCTTGGAAGCCCCGGAAGGTCCCTGTTGCCACATTCCCCAGACAGAAGCCAAGTCCCAAGGCCAGCTGCGATTCCAGAGGCAGGGAGCTGGACTCTGCTTCTTCGGGGAGGAGCAGGGAAGACTCTGTGGCCATCGTTAACCCACCGTATCGAGTGTGTTTTCTTTAAAGGACACAATGAGAAACCCAAGGAGAAATAGCGAAAGTCCCATGCCTCTGTCAGCTGGCCCCACCAGCAATGCCTACCACAGCCTCTCTCTCCACGCGGGGCCTCCACGGCGGGACCCAGGGCTGGGCATCAGCTTTGCCCAGCGTTCCGGCTCAAGTCAAGCTCTCCTTGGCATCTCATATTTTTTTTGGACCCAGGCTTTCTTCCTGTTTCATCTTTCATGCCAAAGATGGGAGGGGATTAGGAGGATCTGTTTGTAGGTATGAAGAAGCACTCCCCAGAGCATTCTAGAGCAAACCTTTCGGACCTCACGGACCACGAGTGGTCCACGCGACCGCTGTTCTAGAGGACTCGGATGCTGAGGTAGTGAGAGCCCCAATTAGTGCAACAAAACACAGATGAATCTCTTAACCCTTGATCATCAGATGGACCAGTAACTAACAAAGTCTGGGGAATGAATGGGAAATTGAGTGACTGCGACAGGGGGCTCTACCCATGGTCCATTCAGCGGGGTGTTGTAATTAGTAAATGCTATTATTTTAGTTTTTATTCCTTTAATAACAAAGTGCTCAAATAACCATACTTTCTATAGCATCTACAGAGCCCCTTCTCAGGGGCATTATCACACCCGATCCTTCATAACCACCCATCAGGTGTATTAGCCTTATCCTGCAGATGAGGAAACTGAGTTTCTTGAATGTAGAAGTTGCCCAAGGTCAGACGTGATCACTACATAGCGGCTGGGATTCAAACCCAGGCCTCCTAGCCACGAACCTTTTCCACGACTCTATTTCAGGAAATTCCTTCTAGAAAGGAACTGAACTGAACATCCTGTACCCGACATAGTAAGAGGAAACACAGTGTCAGTCAGACCTCTGTTCCTTAAAGTGAGTGCTCAGATCCGCACATCAGTCTCCTGGGGGAACGTCTTAGAAATGCAAAAATCCTAGGCACCAATCCAGAGCCTGCGAACGCTTGAGGAGGACAGACTGGGGGCTCAGTCTTGGAGTCGGATGGGCTGGGGTCCAGTCCTGCCTTTGTCGCTTACTAGCTGCATGACTCGGGCAAGCAGTTCTCAGAGCTGCTGCCTCTGCATCTGTGAGATGGTGGGGAAAAAAGGACCTGCCCTCCCAAGGTCATGGTGAACATTCCGCAGTTCCCTGCACACACGGTGCTTCGCTGGCCGTCTGGCTGGTAGTAGTAAGTGTTCAGTAAATGTGAGCGACTATTATTAAAAATAATCACCCTCCTGATCAGCCAGCCGCACGGTGCATGACGCTCCACCGGGAAAGGCATCATTTCCCTTCCCCCAAACTGCAATAGGAAGAGGAGACAGCCCCTTTCCCTTGCTCTTGGAACAAGGACCGATGCACAGAAAAACAGACGAGCAAGCTTCTCCCACGGAAACAGCTCTCACAGGCTCCATCGGCTGTTTGATGAGGTGCCCACAGGGAAGAGGGATGCGTTCTGCAGCTTGTTAACTAACTGATGAGTCAGGGGCCACAGCAGCCGAAGCGTGAAGGAGGAAATAGGCAAACAGGGCTCGGCGTGGCCCTGCCTGCCAGAGCACATGCCCCCTCCTTTGTCTTCGTCCCCCTCCCCCCCCCACTGATGACAGTGCAGAGAGGCCTGGCAGGCTGTGGGGAAGCCTGGGGGGACAGGGTTAATGTGTGGTCAGGGCTGGTTGCTCCCTGGGGTAACGGGGCATTGGGGCCTGAGGGGCTGACTACGCCAGAGAAATGCTGGGATCCAAGTCCCTGGGGCAAGAGAACTGAGTCCAAGTGCGGGGAGGCGGTGGGGTACTGGTAGGCTAGGCTCCAGCAGTCAGGAGAACCACAGCAAAGACCCGAGATGCAGGCTCTGTAAGAACCACGAGCTGGAGCGGGCTCAGTGTGAGGGTCAGGGCCCTGAGGGCCGCCTGGAGTCACAGTATTATCCATAGTTAACAGCGGCTGCAATAATAACCTAATAGTGCTGACATTTATCAAGTGCTTATCCACGTTGGCACTTTCTACGCATTCGCTCGCTTCATCCTCACACGTGTATGAAACCAATACATCCTTAAACAGACGGACATGGAGATGGCAAAGGGTTTGCTCCCTGTCGCACAGCTGGTAAGTGGGAGAGCAGGCCGTGTGGCTCTCGGAACTGGCCCTTTCAATGCCTAAACCATGCTGGACACCAGCTGGTCTCTGCTGCTGTTCGTAGGGGAGGAGGGCTGATGTGTGAGTTGGGTCTACCTGGCTTAAGGAGCCTGGGGGGGGGGGGGAACCATTGGGATGGCCTGTGACACTGTCTTTTGAGGGGGTGGCCGCTCTGGAGATGACGTCACCTTTTTTGGATGAGACGGTGTCACACGGCCATCTCTAGCTGCAAGGGAGGCTGGTAAACCATGTATCTGGCTTGTCTCTGTAAGGGTAGAGCCGGCGATGGAGACGTGGATTGCAAATGTCTGTTGAGAGACCAAGCGAATGGGCTTCGAGTCGGACGGGCTGGGGTCCAATATTATCCATAGTAACAGCGGCCCCAACCAAAATGTTGTCCCTCTAACGAACCAATCTGCTCAGTATCCCCCCCCAAAACGCAGACAATTTCAGCTTCCCGGTCATTGCGTGTGCTGGTTTCTCTGCCTGGAGTGCTTTCCTCCTCTTGTTTGTTTGGTAAACCCCCACTACCTTCCAAGATTCAGCTTGCCGACGCCTTCCTGTAATCTGGGTTGGACGGACCTCCCCTCTGTTCACCGAAAGCTTCTCTGATTTATTTCTACAGCCTGGAGTCGGCAAACTTTCTGTGAAGGGCCATTTAGTGACTCTGTCAGCCTTTGCAGGCCATACCGTCTTCGTGGCAGGCAGTGGCAATGTGTACAGGAATGGGCACAGAGCTACTCCAATAAAACTTTATTTGTCAAAACACAGGGAGGACGAGGTTTGGCTGGTGGGCCATGGTTTGCTGAGTCCTAAGTTAGAATCCTTGCTCATGACCTCAAGGTTACCCTGAGCTCTGAAGACGGTGAAACGATGAGAAAATGTGAGTGATTATTATAACCCTTTTCTACCAAACATCTGCTATGTTCCCTCCCTAGCTGGCCAGAGTCAAGTGACTCCCCAGACTTAATGGGTCACGGAGCTCTCGTCCAGCCAAGGTTAAGGGTAACCAGCGTCTCCTCGGGGCTGGCTAATTATTACTGCACAGGTTTAAAGGGAATGTCAGGCAAGTAATTTTCTTACTGAAAATGAGAACAGGAACCATATGCACCGAGCACGCCCCCATGAGCGGTGTGGGGTCACTTCCAATGGCGCATTCACCGCCGACAATTGTTCTGCTGGCCTGTGCTAAACAGCCCTTGCCATCAGTGGGGGGCTCTGGGCACCGAGGCGGGCTTTTCTGGGCCAGCTACCCCAGGCCTTGTTTTTCCAGCGGACACAGCCTGTGTCAGCTCATTCCGGCTTTGGAGAATGCATTCCAGGGCCAATAAAGGCTTGACAGCCACACTCTTTTCTCACCCTCTTATTAAAACCCAAATGGCTTTGCTGGATCCTAATGTGGTCGGGAGAGTTCCCGGCTAGCTTCGCAATGGCCCGAATGTCACAGAAGCGGGGTGTCCCATTGGGAAGACGAGGCCTGCGGCTGATTTGTGGTTCCTACGTGATTCCGGTTCTGCGATGCCGAGGCAGTGAGTGAGGCGCAGTGGCAGAACATGGAACCCGCGATTTGACGGAAAGGCACCCATGTTTGAAACTCTGCAAGGCAGCGTTCCTCTTTGCCGCTGGGAACCTGGGCCGGTCACATCGCCTCCCCGAGCCTCAGTTTCCCGTTTGTGAAATGACGACCTGAGACCGATCGCACGGTGTTGGCGTGAGGGTGGTGCCGGGTGGAAGTGCCTGGGACGCCCTCCCCGAAGGGCAGCGGGCATGGGAAGCAGGAAGGGCCCGGGTCTGGCCAAGCCAGAAATCGCTGAGAACTGGCTCCGGAAACCTCCCCAGTGCTAATTGGAAATTAATCAGCAGAAACAAGAACCAGCCAGAAAAAGGAGGAGCATGAGCTCCTGGAACCTTCCCACCCCGAGCCTTGCTCACTCTGGGTTGGCAGCTGGTCCTCCCCAGGCCAGGCCCCAGCTGCCTCGAGGGAGGACGGCTGCACGGGGGGCGGGGGGGGGGGGGCGCACAGGGACAGAGGGAGTGGGGCCTCATTTCAGAGCTTCCGTCTTTATCTCCACCATCAGTTCTTAAGAACGCTGCCTTAGGTTACCAGAGAGGGCAGCGGGGCCATCCAGCGGAGGCCTGGGGAGACGTGTAGATGTCCCCCAAAGAACAGGAGAGGTACAGGGAGCGGCCGGACCTCACCTGGGGCCCCAGCTCTTCCGTGATGGAGCTGCAGGCAGGGGCCAGACTACCAGTGGTCGGCAAACTCATTAGTCAACAGAGCCAAATATCAACAGTACTACGACTGAAATTTCTTTTGAGAACCAAATTTTTTAAACTTAAACTTCTTCTAACGCCACTTCTTCAAAATAGACTCGCCCAGGCCGTGATATTTTGTGGAAGAGCCACACTCAAGGGGCCAAAGAGCCGCATGTGGCTCGCGAGCCGCAGTTTGCCGACCACGGCTCTAGACTCTGCACAGCCCTTCCAGATAAGGACACTGAGGTCCAGAGAGAGCCAGTGAGGTGCAAAGCCAGGCAGCAGGGTGAAGGCAGGCTGGGAGCTGAGCTCAGATCTCTTCCTACTGACCCGTCCACCTGGAAATCCCTTTAGAAGTGGGGTGGGCACCAGAGGGGGGTGGGAGAGGCGGGGGCTAGGTTGGAAGGGAGGGGGCAGAGTGAGGTCAAGGAGGCAGAATTCTGAACGAGGTCACAGGAAAAACCTTTCCCGACCACGATGACACCCACATGGGAACAAGGATCCTCCCCCGGCCTCTTCCCAGATTGTATTCCGATCACATGTCCCCACCCAAAAGGAAGGACCCACGCTGCTTTGGCCCCACGTGCCTTGTGGAAGACTTTCGATTCCTGGTCCCGCTGCCCCCTCTCTGCGTCCTTGGCCAAGTCACTTCCCCTCTCCCAGCTCGTTTTCCCACCTGCAAAGCTGGAGTGGCGGCAGAGTGGAGGCTCTTGTAAGCCACCCAGCCGCAGGCAAACGGGAGCTCTGACCCCGAGGCTTTTATTTCTGTGCAAAGCAGATGGAGGCAGCGAATTCCCCCTCGCTAGCAGGTGTCTCTGCTCCTTACAGAAGGGCTGAGAAACATGCCGAGCAGCCCCCTGCAGAGCTGGGACCCCCCCCTTCTGCTCGAAGAGCCTCCCTGTCACCTGTCCGGGGAGCGATGAACTCTCTGCTGTTGCAATCGTAAGTTGCATTCCAGGCGGACTCGCCATTCATTAGCATGTGACCTTGTTTATCCTGCCCAGGCCTGGAATTTGGACTCTTACAAAACCCCAAGCTACAAAAGAACAGGTTGGACCAAGACTGCTGAGTGAGTGCAGGAAGTGTCCTGGAGGCTGAGTGTTTATTCAACAGACCCAGGCCGGGCCCACCCAGCAGGTCTGAGCAGAAGCCCTGCTGACCTTCCTGCTGGCGCTGATGTGAGAGTCTGAGGTCTGATCTGACCCCACAGAGGACAGCTCCCAGATTCAGATCATTGTCTCTAGCCCCACCCCAAAGTCAGGTCTTCCCTCCTGATGACGGCAGCGTTGCCTCTAATTATTTGCGGGTCCCCTTTGGTGGGGCGGGGATGGGGCATCCTCGCCATCGCTCTAGGAAGGTTTTTCAGTGTGGAGAGGGGCGGGGCCTCTGATCCACTGAGTCACTGGGCCAAGGTCTCGGAGCCAGGAGGGTGGAGCAGCCAGGGCGGCTGCTGGCACACTTTGCCGTCTCTTCCTTTCTTAGGGTAACAAACCCAGCTGCCGGTCCACCTGGGCTGGGCACAGACCCAGGCCAGTCCAGTCACACAGCCACCTCCTCCTGGCAAAATGAGAGAGGGGCCTGCAACAAGCAGGGCCAACCTGACGCTGTTTTAAGCACTTTGCACCTATAAACACACACACACGTCCGAACAACCCAATGCAGAACCTAGGTCACACATGACCTAGACCCCATTTGACAGACGAACAAACCGAGGCGCCGCAAAATCAAGTAAGTTGTTCCAGGTCATGCAGTGGAAGGGCTAGGATTCAAACCAAACCGTCTGGCTTGAACCAAAACCCACACGCTCAACCGCGAGGCCAGCCCGAACCTGAACACGCTGGGTGTGAACGTGGGCTACAGGAGAGTCGGCTGTCTTCTTCTCCTCTGTTTCCTGTGAGACCTGCCAGGCCCTCCTCCACTGGGCCTCTGGGTGCCATTCTGAACAACCTAACCCGGCCACCCTGCCTCTCAGAGCTTCTGGATCATTCTGTCTCTGACGGAATCCAGTCCACGTAGTTGTCTTACTATTGGGTCTGCTCTTCCTCCCCTCCATGCTCAACCACACACACACACACGCACACACACACACGCACACACACCACCCTTGCAGACGGACCAAACCACCTATAGTTTCTGCAAAATGTTGGCTTTCTTTCTTTCTAGAGCAGCACTGGTGATGCATATAATAGAAGCCACAGGCGCAATCTAAATTTCTTCTCGTAGCCACATTTAAAACGTCAAAAGAGCCCGGCCGTCGTGGCTCAGTGATTAAACGTCACCCTATGAACCAGGAGGTCGTGGCTTGATTCCCAGCCAGGGCACACGCCGGGGTTGCGAGCTTGATCCCCAGGTGTGGGGCGTGCAGGAGGCAGCCGATCAATGGTTCTCTCTCATCACTGATGTTTCTATCTCTCCCTCCCTCCTCGGTTCCTCTCTGAAATCAATAAAAATATATTAAACCATAAAAAGGCAAAAGAAAGGAGCGGAAATACTTTTAGTAACATCTTTAATATATTCTAAATATTAACCTTTAAGATGTAACCAATATAAAACACGCTATTCATGAGGTTCTGATTTTTGTGCTCATTTCTGCAATCTGGCATGGAACTTACGCTACAGCACAGGTCTCGGTGGGTACTAGGCTTGTGATTCTACCGAACGGGACAGTGCGGCTTCAGAGGGAGCCTCCTAGACGCTTCGAAGATGTGTGGTGCCCTGGGGCAAGGAGTGGAGTGATGGGGGCTGAAGGCAAGGGGGCCACATCCACATTGCCGTCACCCCGCCAAACCCCACGAGGGCTGGACCATATGCATATTAGGAAAGGCAACTTGTCTGGGGATTTCAGTCCCCTCTGCCCTTGAAGTGGGAATTGGATGCCCTTGTTCTGTGCACAGCCTGTATCCTTGTCCCTGCGGAGGCATGAGGGAGAGATTTCTGGGCACAGGTATATCCAGCCACGTTTCCACCTTGCTGGGACCCCCCCCCCCCTGACCTGAAGGAACCAGACGCACATCTGTCTGGCCTCCGTCCCACCACCATGTTCTTCGAAGAGCAATCAGAGGAAGAAAGAGAGCCCCCCTTCCACGCCCTCCAGCTCAGGGCCTCCTGGCAGCCCAATCCGCCCTCTGTCCTGGGTGGCCTTCACCCTGTCCTGCCCTCAGGTCTCGGGAGACAGGCGACAGCCAGACAACCACCTGCCAACAACCGCCATCACTAACGGAGGAGCCAGGGGTGGTCCCGCGCTGCCTTCCCAACCCTTAGAAGGGCTCAGCAGAATGAAGGGTCCCTGCTTACTGGTCCCTGCTTACTGAAAAGCTGTCAGGGCTGGCGCTGACAATTTTCCCCGTTGAGTACATTCCGTGGTGATTATTACGATGTTAATTATTCACTCGGGCAGCCACGGAAGAGAGGCGACATGCAAACAATGTGATTAAGAGAGACACGTTCTCATCCTCACGCCGGCCACCTTCTCCCCAGCACATCCCGAGGGTCGGCACACGCCCGCCTCCCACACCCGCACCTGTGGTCACCTCGCCTGCGTTCCTTCCCTGACGCCCATCCTCCATGTTCATTTTTATCCAATTTCCTCCACCAAACAACTCATCCAATACATGGACATTAGCACAGCATTGAAATGCCAATTTTACCTCTTCTGACCAAACATACAAGTATGATCCAGGATGTAAAGCATTTGACCACACTTGGCAGTTGCAAGCACTATTAAAGAAAGGCCCCTACCCTTTCACCTGGGACTTATCACACAGAAATAATTCCTGAAAGGAAACCTGTCACGGGCATGCGCACTGTGGGAATATTTCCAGTAGCTCCAACCTGTAACCTCAACCCCAAATGCCAGGGGACAGCGAAGGCAAACGCACAGCACCGTGCAGCAGTGGAACGGGGTGCAGCCACTGCAAATGACGGGGAGCTTATGCAGCCACATCCAAAGGGCTTGCAACTTGGTGTTCGGTCTACGAGGCAGAACACCAGACTGTCCCTCTGAACCCTCCCCCAGGGCCCTGCGCGGCCCGCGTTAACCAAATCCCGCTCTGCCCTGCCTGTTTCCCTGGCCCGGCCGGTTCAGGCCTCACCGCTGCCAGAACACACACAATGTTGGTGGTGCGCAGCCGCTCACGCCCCACGCCCTCCTCTGGCCCCAGGTGACGCTTCCAGGGGGACAGGCACTCTATTGGATCTGGCTCTTAGCAACGGCTTACTGAGTGCTTATCGAATGAAAGAATCAGTGACAATCAGTTCGGCTCCTGTTTATTGAGCACCTGCTAGGTGGCAGGCATTTTGATTGGCGTTTGCCGTGCATTATTTCACTTCTTTGTCTGAAATAATCTTACCCAGTTAACACTGTTATTATCCCCTTTGTACAAATGAGAAACGAGCTCAGAGAAGGGTCGCCTACCCAAGACCCTGCATTTGGGAAAGACGGGAGATGGGATTTGAATCCAGTTTCTGTTCATTTCAAGATGCGTGTGTGTGTGTGTGTGTGTGTGTGTGTGTGTGTGTGTGTGTACCTACCTATGACGGTATAGGTAAGTGGGAAGAAATCAAGGAAGGCTAAAATGGATGATTGACGTGGCTGATGACGAGTGGGGTGGTGGGTGCTTTTCTTCTGTTTTGTGTACAATTTCTTTCCATGTTAGGGCAGGTGGGCTGAATAGGGAGGGATCCGGATCCGGCTAGGGTTCCACGCCGGCCTGGGGTGGAGCCCAGGCAGACTGAGTATCTTAAGGGAAGCAAACCAGGCTGGCCAGTGAACGTCGTTCCTGTTTACCTGTCAGGGCCCAGGGGACATTCCGTTCCAGAGAGGTATCATGTGCCAGACCTGGGCCCGTGACTCGTGCCAGGACCAGAGAGAGTCTGTTGCAAGGAGGCGTGCGGCTGACCGAGCCCAGCCCGCCCGGGTGCGAGTGAACTCCCACGCCACGCTGCTCTCCCTGCCTTTGCTGGGAGCTGCACAGATGATGTTTTGGGGTGCATCTCGTCATAGGCAGACGGTGCTGGGGCACATGGGTGACGGAAGAACATGCCGTGGCCACCGTATCCACGGAAGCCCTAGGATTACAAAGCCGATGTTATCTCTGCCCGAGTGGAGTTGCTAGAAGTCAAAGAAGATACCCATCACACTGTTTTCAGCTTGCGTCTCATTACTGTACCACTCCGCCTGTGTGTGATGAGTTAATGTTTTAATAAATCCTGTAATTATCTTGTGAGTCGCATAATTATATCGCTTTGTAATTTTTTTCTGTGTTGACAGCATGAATTTGGTAAATGCACATGTTTAAAATATATTTCAATTTTCCTAAATTTTGTTTCAGCATGTCTTCATTTTTAAAAACATATACTCCAAAGAAACTGACAAATAAATGAAGTGGCCCAGGCTTCGTTTATTCCTGAGGAATCCAGACCCCTGGTGTCTGAGCTTATGTGAGAGAGAGACAGACTCAGTCACGGCACATTTTGGAGTGTTCATTATGCTTGCAAATGGAACTTATTCTTCTAGCAAAATGAAATGCATAGGGAAAAAGAAGAAAAGAAGATGAAAAGAAGCAAAATCTAGATTTGTGAAGGACAGCATGAAACTTCCATTTAAAAATGGAGATCTATTTCAGTCATTTTTATGTTTCTTCCTTAAACACCACTAAATGACAAAGGAATAAAAAAAGGTGTAAGTTTGCAAAGAGGACGATAAAAAGAGCTTAGATATGTCAACTTTATGGAAAAGGAAAGTGGATGGGTGAATAGTAACCAATTTTGCCAACTAGAGAAAGTTTAACCTAAGCCCAAGAGAGAAGCTGGATAACACCAGGACATCTCAGGAAATGGAGACACCAGGCATCTGGGAGGTGGTGAGGAGGAGAGCTGAAATAGAAGGAATGGTTGAAGAAGCAGAAGATGGAAAGTAACACCACCATCATCACCATCACCATCATTGTCATCACCACCACCACTATCACCACCATCACTACCACCACCATCACTACCACCACCATCACCACCACCACCACCACCACGATCATCACCACCCCCACCACCATCATCATCACAACCACCACCACCATAATCATCACTATCATACCATCACTATCATCACCATCATACCACCACTATCATCATCACCACCTTCACCACCACCACCACCACCACCACTACCACCACCACCATGATCATCACCACAACCACCACCACCACCATCATCATCATCATTACCACCACCACCACCACTACCACCACCATCATCACCACCACCACCATCACCACCACTATTCATCACCATCATCACCAACACCATCATTACCACCATCATCATCATCACCACCACCACCACCATGACCATCACCACTACCACCACCACCATGATCATCACCACAACCACCACCACCACCATCATCATCATCATTACCACCACCACCACCACCACCACCACTATCATCACCATCATCACCACCACCACCATCACCACCACTATCACCACCATCATCATCATCACCACCATCACTACTACTATAAGCACCACCATCATCACCATCCACTACCATTATCTCCACCACCACCAAAGCCTGCCTCATCCAGTGAGTCCTTCCTTTATCACAGCAAAAGCCTGGATGCTTTTCTTTGGGGGAAGATGAACTAGAGAGACATTATCATGGCTCAGAATAGGAGCAAAAGACTTTATTTTACCGGGGTCTTAAGTGAAAGTCTCCATCTTGAGTACAGAGATCCACACTGGGTGCGGGGAACCGCCCGCAGGCAGGAGCCTGGAGGACTCCCTTCTAAGGAAGCTGAGCGGACTGGGAGCAAAACCCATTCACCACTTTCCCACACAAGCCTCACTCATGAGCTTCCAAACAGCTTTTCAGCTCTTAAATAGGAACACCAGCCAAAGCCACTCACCGCCTCTAGAACAAACCACACAGAAAACAGGGGACCCAACTGTGACCGCGTGACACTGGGGGCAGAAGAAAACAGCCAAGGAACCAGAAGACCCACAAGAAGACACTCAGAGCGAGAGGCGTGGCTTTCCATTCCTCGGAGAAGAGTCTATCAAAATGAAAGTTCAGAGAATAAGAAAGAGCCCGGTGAAAAAAGAGAATAAAATAGAGTTTGGAGGTTGCGGGGGGGAGGCCTTTGCCCCCCAGAGTCTGGGCAGAGTAACACATCAGACCACAATGAGCTTTGGCTGTGGGGCACCTCGTTCCTCCATCTGCAGCAAAGACATCTGAAAACCCGTGGGTTTAGCTACAGGTCGTAGCCAAATGGCCTGTGCTGTGCCTTGGATCTCCATAGCAATCCTAGATATGAATTATTCCCCTCATTTACACACTGGAGTGCAAAAGGATACAGTATAAGGTCAAAACATACAAAACAGCCGGTTCTGTAGGTCACTGCCATTTCCATGTCAAACTAATACATGGTCTGAGGACACCCTGCAACTTTCTCTGGCCAAGGTATAACATGTTAAACGATAAGACGTCATGACCTGAGGTCTCAAATGTGCTATTTTTTGGTGTGTGTTTTTCACATGCTGTGCCTGAATCCCAAAGGGGAAAAATGCATATGTTTGTAGTGGTTACTAAAGGCCTCTTTCTAGATTGGCTGTGTGTGTGCATGTCCGTGTGCCTGTGTGTGTGTGTGTGTGCATGTGTGCGTGCGTGTGCGTGCGTGCGTGTGTGTGTGTGTGGTTTAGGTAAAGAATGGAATGACTGCATGTCCCAAGGTCATCAGGGGACCGAGCGTGCGTGTTGGTGGGAGTGTGGGCTGGAACCAGAACGCCATTCTGGATCTTTCCGTCAGCTGACTGCACAGAGGTGCAGCCCTTGGGAGGAAAGCGTGGCCCTCAGGCTCCGGGCACCGAGGCGGAGCTCCATTGCCTCTGCCGGCCCTGTGAACTGCCCGCGGGCCGCCTCTCTCCCTTCGAGTGGTGAAACTCAGCTGTAATTTCTTTGGTCACCCATCTTATATAACAACAAATCCTCCCCAGACCATTAGAGTCCCGGGAACAGTCTCATTTGCATAATTAAAATTTCCAGCCCGGGTAATTGAAGGAACGCCATATTTTATTTAAAGTGAAGGTGGGTCTCCTCCCCCCGCTGGGCCTCGTGGGGTTGGGCGGCCACTGCCTGGGCCTCCCCTGGCTCCTGCAGGTGCAGCGGAGGGTGGGCTGGGCGGAGCCAGTCCCCGCACCCTGGTCCCGCGCTTCGTTGCCTCTGGCTCTGAGGCTGAAGCCTGCCCTTTCTCTCTGGTCGCTCAGCGGGTTCTGGAAACCCTTATCCAGGGGTCCTCAAACTTTTTAAACAGGGGGCCAGTTCACTGTCCCTCAGACCGTTGGAGGGCCGGACTATAGTTTAAAAAAAAAAACTATGAACAAATTCCTATGCGCACTGCGGGCCCGGGACGAGTCGGCTGCTAAGCAGGACAGGCAGTGGCACCCAGCGGGCCAGATAAATGTCCTCGGCGGGCCGCATGTGGCCCGCGGGCCGTAGTTTGAGGACCCCTGCATCCCTGGGGACGGGCAGCTCCCATCTGGAATTCCGGGGGGGCAGGGAGCGATTTTCTCTCTGGGCTGTCACCTCCTATCCACGCATCACCGGGGTCATGGCAGCCGGTGGCCTTTCTGTATACAGCCTTAGCCAGCTGCTCTGCATGCTCACGCGTCCATGGAAAATGCCCACGCGTTCTCTCCCCAGCAAGCGCCTGGGTGCTGGCCACTCCCAGCTCAGTGCCCTCCTCCCCTCCCATCCCCTCCTCAGCCAACATCTTCTCCCCTGCAGGTGCTCCCCAAACTCCAGGGACACAGGCCAAGCTCTCCCGGGGGTCCTCAGGCCTCCAGCCACAGGCTTAAAAAGTTCCCCCATCTCCTCCTGCCTGAGGAAGGGGAGCGGAGAGAGAACATGCCAGAGCGTCCAAGCTTTTCCCAAGACCTTACCTCCCACCTCTTCCACCTCAGCACTCTACCTGGACGGGTGGGGCTCAGGGCTGAAGAGCTGCTTTGCCCCCCAGCGTGGTAGGTTCTGCGTAGGGAGCGTCCCTCCTCACTTTGCATGGTGACACCTGCCGTTCGTTTCTGCGGGTGCGTGCGTGGCGGTGCGTCAGGGGGGAAGAGGTGCTTGTACGTGGGTCTGTGGAGCCTGCAGGGTGTGTGTGTGTGTGTGTGTGTGTGTGTGTGTGTGTGAGCTGGATGCAGGTGGACTGTTGGCCTGGGTGAGTGGCGTGTGGGAATGACCTCTGTCCCAGGGTGTGTACATGCACACGTGTGTGCATGTAGAGGCGTGCACTCTGGATCTCATCCGCAGACACCCACCATCAGCTTCCCTGTGGCTCCCCACTTGCTCCAGGACGAAGCTTCCTCTGCAGCCTCATGGGTCGTGGTAAGTTGTGGAAAGCTGACGGCACCTGTGACCGGAGCCAGGGCCTCATCAGCCTGGGCGGGGACACACCTGTTACAGGGCACCCCGTGACCACAGGGCCTTAGGCAGAGCAAGGTTTGGCCTCCCCCTGCTCACCAGGAGACCTAGAACAATGATGCCATTTGCCTTCCAGCTAAGGGGCCTCTCTTGGTGTTGCCTCTTAGCTGAATGTGTGGGGCGGAGCGGGGGGGGGGGGGGGCGGTTGGAGGGGGAGGGCTGGGGGGAACGGTGGGGGGGGAGAGTCCCAGGAAGCTTATCGCATTTGTGAATCGAGGTTACTTCCCCTCCTCTTGGCACATGAGCCCCACGGGCAGGCATGTGAGCCTTAAACCTGCCATGTGACTGGCTCATTCCCAGGTCCGTGGTGTCACAGGGCCGTCAGAGCGACTGCACACCCTCGGGTGTGTGTGTGTGTGTGTGTGTGTGTGTGTGTGTGTGTGTGTGTGTGTTCAGGCCCTCGCTGAGGGCAATCGGATGTGTGGATGAAGGTCACTGGAATAGGCCTTTCTGGAGAGCCGGGGCCCCATTTCCGTGACAACGGACAGAGAAAGCCGGGGAATTGGGGAATCGGGGGAACATGGCCAGATGCCATGGCTGGGCAGGCTGTCCGCGGCACAGGAAGGAGAACCCAGCTGGAGTGTGTGGGGCAGGGGGAGGTCTGTGTGCCGCCTGTGAAGAGTTTCTGTTGGTTCTGCAGCAAGTTGAGGGCACACCTAGCCTCCGGAGGATGGGCATTTGCACTGCTACCGCCCTTTCCCCGGAGGATCCAGGAGCCCGCCTGGCACCCTGGGCAAACAGCACCCCTGCTGGCAAAGCAGGAGGGGCTGACCGGGGACACGGCTATGAGAAAGTCACTGCAGGAAGGGGGAGACACCCATGCGTCTCCCTCCCCAGGTCGGGTAGGGCCATGGGATTACCCAGCAAACCTGCTGAGGGCTGGGTCTCGAGGGGATTGAGACACTGATGTTCTCTCTTCCAGGAAAGACGCGGCCCAGCAAATGTCAAGCATTCATAGACTCTCACAGCCCAGACCCTGCAGGTCGCTGCCTCGTACCGACGGGCACGCCGAGGCCATCCATCCGTTCATTCATCAGGGACATATTTACTAACGATCTCCCAGGTGCTGCAGACTGGGCTCTGCAAAGACAACAGTGTGTGAGTCGGGCAGGATCCCTGCCCGCGTAGAGCTGACATTTCAGCAGGGCACTGAGCGAGACCACTAAGTGAGATACGTAGCATGGCAGGCGATGAGCGATGCTATGGAGCAAAACACAGCAAGGAAAGGGGCGTAGAGGGAAGTGGGGGATGGATGGAGGCCTCGCTGCTAAGGTGACCTGTGAGTAGAGTTCTGGAAAAACGAAGGGAGCACACCATGAAGATATCAGCACAAAGAGGGTTCACGTCCGAGGGAATGCAAGCGCAAAGGCCCTGGGGCCGGAGCCTGCGAAGTATGTCGAAGGACTACAGGAAGGCCAGAGAGGCCGGGACTGAGACGGGGGCGTTCGTTTTGGACATATTAAACTGGATCTCTTCTATCTGTTCACCAAAATGTTGTTAGACATCTAGGTGGAGGCATTGAGTAGGGAGGGGATACCTGAGTCTGGATTGCAGGGGCGAGGTGCAGGGTGGAGTCATCCATGTCGTAATGATACGAGGTGCCACGGGCTGGTGGAAGTCCCCCTGGGAAGGAGTGTAGACAGAAGCAGAAGGGAAGAGAAGCAAGCCCTGGGTTCTGGCATACTAGCATGGAGATGTCAGGAAGACGAGGGGAAACCAGCAAAGGAGACTCAGACGTTGGGCGGTGTCCCTGAAGTCAGGTGGAGAAAGCGTCTCAGGAAGGAGAGAATGATCAACTGTGACAGGTGCCACTGACAATCACATGGGACCAGTAGGTTTAGCAACGGGGAGCCCCTCCTGGGATTGGAGAGGGGACGTCACCAGGAAAGGGGACGTCACCAGGAATGGAGCAGACCATGCCAAACACAGGCTCCCTGTGGACAGCAGGAGTTGCTTGCTCCTCAAACACCTGCTCCATTCATTCATCCCAACCGATGTTTACCGAGCACCTACGATGATAAAAGCGAAGATAACATCTTTTAACACCTACTATGTGCCACGCACCGGGTTTCCCACGAATCTGTCTTGTAATCTCACTCCCCCCCCCCCGAGAAATGGGGACACTGTTGTTGTTTTTATGTTGGAGTCCTCAGAAAACTGGAGTCTTTTATTTTTTTTTTTTTGTAATTGTGATTTTTAAAAAAATCACATAAAATTTACCCTGGTAATTATGTTTAAACATAGTTCAGTCTTACGTATATAAAGATTGTTGTGCAACAGATCTCCAGAAAGTGTTTCAAGCTTACAACACTGAAACTCTGTCCCCATTAAACAACTCTCCAGTTCCTCCTCCCCCAAGCCTGTGGCAACCACCATTCTACTTTCTGTTTCTATGAATTTGACTGGTCCAGGAACCTCATGGGAGTGGAGTCATGCGGTGTTTGTCTTTTTGTCACTGGCTGACTTTGCCTAGCACGATGTCCTCAAGGTCCGCCCATGTTACAGGATGGATCAGAATCACCTTCCTTCTCACGGCTGATCGCCGCTCCGCTACGTGTTTATGGCCCGTTTTGCTTATCCATCCATTCATCAGTGCGCACCTGGGTTGCTTCCACCTCTTGGCTATTGTGAATGATGCTGCTTTGAACACGACTGTGCAAATATCTCCTCAAGATCCTGCTTTCACTTACTTGGGAGATCACTAGGAAGTCTGGCTTCTTAACAAGTCCCTATGAACACAATGATGCCCGGGGGTGGGGAGGGTGGTCCCATGTTCACGGACAATGTCTAGCAGGGAACACTGAACACGTAACTGCAGATATCCTGAGCGCATGAGACCACACATGTTAGGGGACGAGGGTGGGAGAGCCTCCTGCGTGACCTGGAAGAGGAACCAAAGATGGGGACGATCTGGACCCTGCCCCGGAGAGGCCCACGGAGCAGAAAACAGTAGCCGGCCTTCTTCACCAGTGGGACGTACACGCCATTTATAACCTGCACGTGGGGAGGTGTCACGGTCTCAGTGTACCCAGAGCAGACTGAGTAAATCTCTTAGATCTTCAACAGCAAGACGATGATGGTGATGATGGTGGCGAGGACCCTGCTGAGCGTTCACCCTGTGGTAGACACTGTGCTAAGAGCTGAAGGCACTCCGCCTTGCTGAATCCCTGCCGCCACCTTGCAAGGTAGGGACTGCTGGCATCCTGCTTTAGCAGAGGAGGGAACGGAGGCTGAGGAGGTAAGCCAAGGAACGCAGCTGGTGGCTGCCTTGGGGCTCAGCCCGTGTCCTGTAAGCCCTGGCGGCCCTGCCCTGGGCCCCTGTCCCCAGATAGCTGTGCCCCCCTTTTCTGGGGAGCTGGGTGAACCAGGTTATGGGAAGGCCACGAGGGCCCCGCCCCGCCCCCCGCCGTGCAGAGCCTTGGCCACCGACACAGGCGCCAGCGGTTTCAACACTGATTTCCTCATCTTCCTTTCCCAACATGTGACCTGCCGGCCCCACCAGGCAGCCAGCGGAGGCGGGTCAGGGGCCGAGACGTGTCAGGGGCCAGCTCTCCCCTCTCATAGGACGACCGTGCCGTCTCCCGGCCGTTCCCTGTTCCCTCGGCGTCCCCCGGCCATCTCTGTGCCACGCAGCCGCCCGGGTGGCCTTTCACCGTGTGAGTTGGATCATGTCACTGCCACAGCTACAATCTGTCACTTCCCACAGCTCTCAGAAGGAAAATGACACGCCCTCCGCTGGCCGGCCCGGGCCCACTCGCGGCTACCTCTGCCCACGTCTCCCGCGTGGTCTCAGCCCATTCGCTCCCCACCGTCTGGGTCCTTCTCTGTGATCAGATGTCCCTTCTCCAGAAAGGCCTGCCCCTTCCCCCTCCATCTCCCGCCGCACGGAGCCAGCGTGTCCTGTGCCTCCGGCCGGCTGCCTGGAGCCCACACGGATGCCAGCGAGGGCCCAGGCACGGGCCACCGGAGAGAGGGGGTCCCAGAAGCAGCGGGTGCCACACCATCAGGAACACACACCGGCGGCGTCAGGATGACCAACGGGGTGTGACTTGTGTTTTGTGCTCCTGTCCTCACGCTCCCTTTCTCCAGGGCGAATAGGCAGCCTCGCGCCATCACTCACCGGTGCTCCAGACGGCTGCCTCCCTGGCTCTTCCACTTCAAAAGCCTGAACTTGAGGTTATTATCCCGCAGGGAGGGAGGAACAGCCAAGGGCCGCTGAGTGCGAAGGAGGGGAGATCCCCTCACGACTGGGTAGTGGGTGGAGGCTGCCAGGGTCAGCGGGGTGGCTGCGTGGCACATTAACTTGGGGAGCCAGAGCCCAGCCCGGCAGGACAGGGTGCCTTCCTGCGGGCGACCAGGCAGGAGGGACGGGCAGAGTTGAGGAGTAGCCATGGCTGGAAGGTTGGACGGAGGACCCATTTCAGGTGGTAGTTGGGGACCCATCCCAGATTGTGGGCCGGGTAAAGGAGAGGGGTCCCCTCACCTCACTAACCACCGAGCTCAAACTTCCAGCCACGTCAGCAAGAGTGTGGGCTCGGGGTCAGAGTTAATGAGACGTCAAGGAAACAAAGGAACGCAACCGTGCTCGCCTCGCACAGCCACGTTTATGGAGCGGGATGCACAATGCTGTTCACGGGGCGTCACCGCGGCCCCGAGGTCGTCATCGGGAACTGAGGTCACATCGCCTCTGCGGGACTTGCTTGCTGCATTTGCCAATGGAGAAGCAGGACAGACAACTTGCAGCAGTGGGGACAAATTCTACATCACATCATCCCCCCGCCCCCAGATGAATCTATCCGATGAACCCTTATTGTTGGTGAGAGGCCCCGAATGAAGACTTGAAATAATGACAGACCCAATGACAGGCGTATGCCCATGGGTCTCAGGGAGGTCCTCCTTCAGATCCGGAACCTGGGTCCGCCCCATCGCTCACTTTCTCTCTCTCTTGTGCTGGTTCCAAGAAACACTTTGCTTCAGGGTTCGTAGAACTTAGGTGGAATTTTCCACTGGAATTTCAGGATACAGTCTACTGTATTTACACGAACAAAGTAATCTGGTCTCTTCTACAAATATCTTAGACTTGCTTTTAATATATGTGCAATGAAACATATTTCATTTTTCCCCAATTTCTTTTTCTTGGAAAATTGGAGTTGTACCCCCACCAACAGCACGCCATACCCTGACAAATACGGGGCTGCCCTGAGACTCGGTCTTCCCGTCTGTCCAGTGTTAGGGGATGCCAACACAGCCTACCTGGCGGGGTCACACAAGACTGGCACAGAGCACAGGGAGTCAGTGTTCGTCTAATAAGTTCCTCTTCCTGTAACACTGCCGCTAGGGCCCAGCCCCGGCCAGCTGATTCAGGGCCTGGGTATCTCGGTTTGTTTTCCAAAGTGTTCATCAGATTGCTATGGAGAACGTCCCAGTAGGATCAGGAAATCTGGTCCCATTGGCCTGGCAATGGGAGAGGGGTCACAGGGCACAAACAGGGCCACCTGGGCTGCCCATGTGGCTGGCTAATGGGGAGCGTGATTGCCAAGACACCGGACGGGCAGGTCTGCGATGACACCTGTGTCTACAGTCAACAACGAGAGGGTTCTAGAGGCCCAGAGCTGGAAGGGCAACTGAGATGATTTGGCCTCGTCGCTCCACGTTTAACGGTCAGACGCTGAGGCTCTAAGAAACACCGTGGCCTGCGAGGGCCACACGGTGTACTGGATGCGGAGGCTGCCTCCAAAAGCAGTCCCCCCCCCTCCCGTCCCACCCAATGGGGCAGGGAGCCCTCCCGACCCCCCGGCTCTTCCCACAGCCTGTGAGTTCAGCAGGGTCCCACCCCTCCCCCTGTCACCAGCCTGGAATCCAGGCTGCAGGAAGTGCCGGCCCCTGGCCCTCTGCTGCCCAGCCCGGCCACCTGAACAACCAGATTCCACCCATTCCAGCCCGCCACGCAGGTCTGATTGCCACATGTTTTTCTCCCTCGGCACCTTTGCTCGGCGACTCGGTGAGCAGTTCCCTTTACCTGAAATGCCCTCCGCCTCCTCCCCCTCCCCACCCAGCTGAGCTATAGACCTCCACCTCCTCCAGGAAGTCTTCCTGTCTCACCCTGCCTCCTCATGTCTGTCTTGTCCTCTCTCTGAACCCACCAGACCACTGCCTGCCCCATGCCCGGGGCACATGCGGGATTATGGACCGCCCGCTGATGTTATATGTCCTCTCTTGGGGTTAGAAACTTTGTCCTAAGCATTTTGCATCGCTAGAGCGCCCAGCGTGTGCTGGTGCTTTGCGGGGCTGGGTGAACACTGTGGAAGGCGAGGGTGAGTGAATTAGGGAAGGGCTGCAGCGATGGTCAGCCGGGGCCCCTCTGCCCCTCAGAATCCTGTGAGTTGGGCTGTCCTGGCCCCTGGGTTCCTGGGAAAAGTGTGTGTGTGGGGGGAGAGCGGGGGGGCGTGTCCTGATCTGTACAGTAACAGCAGCCTGTCCCGGAGGATCATGGGATGGTCAGGCTGGAAAGTCCACTTGACCACTGCCCATCAGGTCTCACAAAGCCCCTGCAGTCACTCCCGTTTCAGCGGAGGAAGCGGGGGCTCAGAGGCAGAACTGATTCGCTGGGGTCACATGGGCAAATGTACCCGCCTCACCTTGTACCTTGTACACAGGCCAGGTGCTCCTGGGCTTGACCCCCAGGAGCACCCCAGGGCCTGCTGGGCTGTGGTCAGGGGCCAGCTCTGTGGAGACCAATGAAAATAGGAGTCCACGTGCCCACCAGCACGGAGGTCACAGGGGCTCACGGGAGCATAAGGAGAGGCCCACGCTAAAGGGGGCCAGTGACCCTCTGCCTGCACAGCAGCCTCTGGTCCCTCCGACCTTCCAGGTCCCCTGTGAGACGGGTGGCATGAGGATCAGTAAACCCGACCTCCAGGATGATAAACTGAGTCAGGAAGGCAGGTGACGGGCCAAGGCCCTCAGAGACCAGCTGGGGAACCTGCGCTCCCAGCTGCCCTCTGGCTAACAGACAGGGACGTCCGGTGCCAGAGGGCCAGCTCCTGTTCCCAAATACACCCCTCAGGACTGGGCTGCCAGCCTCTGCCAGGCCGTGCCCCTGCCGGATGCCCTCCTGCACTCTGAACTCGCCAGGGCCCGGCTTCAGGGCCCAGCCCAGATCTCACTTCCCCTCGCAGCTTCTCCGAGTCCCCACCAACCTGAACAAACAAACCCCTCCGTGCACCCCGAAGACCCTCTCCCCAGATCATGCTCTGACTCAATACTTCTTTTTGTTGTTGTCAATCCTCACCCGAGGATATTTTCCCATTGATTTCTAGAGAGAGTGGGAGAGAGAGGGAGAGACAGAGAGAAACATCGATGTGAGAGAAACACATCCATTGGTTGCCTCCTGCACACGCCCCGACCAGGGTCCAGGCCGGGGAGGAGCCTGCAACCAAAGTACATGCCCTGGACAGGAATCGAACCCGGGACCCTTTGGTCTGCAGGCCGACGCTCTATCCACTGAGCTAAACCGGCCAGGGCTCAATACTTCTTTAAATAAGAATGTGAGCGCCTGGCCTGATGCCGCCCACCGCAGCTCACACCCATTTTCGGGCCCGAGGCGGTGTTCAGCACATGCCGGCAGGATGAAGCGGGACCCAGTGGACGGGTGGACGATCGGGGCCCCTGCCTGCCTTTCTCTGTTGCTGAGGTTTATTTCAGTGAGAACCTCCAAGCCCGCGGGCACAGATTGGTTGGGAGCAGCACTGTCTCCTAGGCCGCCCCGGCCGGCACAGCTCGGCTTCCTGAGCGGGACCAGTGCCAACACCGAGGTCCCAGTGGGCCCGGCGCCAGCGAGCTGCCCACTGAGCTCCAGAAAGGAGCCAAGTCGGAGGCCCCGCCCGCCGCCCGGGCCCTGCCAGCTCAGGGCCGTCTGCACCGCCCACACCCCCGGCCTCCCGGGCCTCCAGTTTGGGGAAGGAAAAGAAGGGCTGATGGAAAATCAGGTTCAACCAGATGGCCGAGCTGTTCTTTTCACCAGCACTGCGGGGCCTGGGGCGGAGGTCAGGAGGTGTGGCTGCCAAGCAGGCCAGCGTGGCGTGTGGTTAAGAGCACAGGGCCAGGATCTGAGTTCAAGCCCTGGCCTCTGGGTTCCAGCTACCCTGACCCTGGGCCAGGCTGCTCTCTCCCTGAGGCTGATTCCTCACCTCAATGACGCTCAACGGCCACCTGTTCACCTACAGACACACGCTGTCTTGGGACAGCTTCTTACCCGTGTACTCATAACAAAAAATAATGACAATGACAGTGTACTTCTCTCTCTCTCCATAAACACACACACACACACAAACACACACACACACACACACACACACACACACACACACGTAGGTAGGTAGATAGATATATTAATATAGATATCACACTAACAGTTTCCAGTTGCCCTCCCTGACGAAGGACTGGCCTTTATTCTAAGACTAGATCCTTCCTGTATTTTTATTTTTGTGGCTGGAAGGGCTGAAGGGCCTCTGTACTTCTATTGTTTCTGCCTAGAACAGCCGTGGGCAAACTACGGCCCACGGGCCAGATCCGGCCCGTTCGGCTGTTCTATCCGGCCCGCGGAGCCGAAAGAGCGGAGGGTTCTCTTGCTCTCCCCTCCGCTCCTTTACTTTGAATTTATATTAGTTCACACAAACACTCCATCCATGCTTTTGTTCCGGCCCTCTGGTCCAGTTTAAGAACCCATTGTGGCCCTCGAGCCAAAAAGTTTGCCCACCCCTGGCATAGAACCTCAACCCACTTCACCCCCCCACCACGAGACTCACCCCTCACCAGTTTCAGCACTTACTCAACTGTCTCCTTCCCAGGGACCCCTCCCCGCGGGCCCTGGCCCCTCCCCGGCGGGTTTTCCTCCATAGCCCCACCACCGTGGGCCCGTTACTTATTCCGGGTTTGGGTGCACTGCCTGACTCCCCCGGAGGGCACAACTTTTTGTCTATCTTGCTCCCAGCTGCATCCCAGAACCTAAAATAATGCCCAGCCCCTCGTTGCCCCTCAGCAAATGTTCGCTGAACGAATAAACAATTGAGTGGCGTTTCTTTTTTAACGCCTTTCCTTAGCGAAATAACGTGTGAGCAGCTCACTCACTCTTCAGTTCCCAGAACTGGGCATCGGAAAGGATTTATGAAATCCTTAAATCACTACGTAAATGTATGTAAATTTTGGTAAAACTCACTAAATGGTAAAAGGATGCCCCTCGGTCTTCCGCTCCCCTCCCCCACCCCTCCGGCCTTATCAGTCCTCACCAGCGCCCTCCCTGAGCCTGCAGACTCCCAGGGGCTCTCTGTCCTCTCCGTTTGCCTAATTCACTTATCTGCTTTCAAGATCCTGACTGCAGACGGGCTGGGGGGCTGCCAGGTGGCCTGGGAGGCCAGCAGCCCGCCCTGGCACAGCTGGTCACGGTCACCGCTTTTATGACTCCAGGTCACAAATGAAATAAATGAAAACACATTAGTTTGCACATTTCTCGGCTCTGGGCCTGCTGTTAGGGACTTTGATCTCCATCCTGAGGATGACTGCGCTCTTGAGGGGATGGCCCCGGCAGGAAGGCCTGGCCAAGCTGATGGCTGTTGAGACCCACCGGCCTGAGGAAGGGCAGGGCCAGCTTAGGAGCCAGAGGAAGCTCAGAGGCTGACTAGACGACCCGGGCATTTCACAGCTGGGGAGACTGAGGTCAGAGGTTCTGGGACTGATTCAAGATCTCCCTTGGAAAGAGCAAAACCAAGAACCTAAATTCCCCGCCCGTCCCCCCCCCCCCCCCCCACCAGGACAAGAGGGGCTCCGACCCTTGGCCCTGCCTGTACTTCAGAGGACCCCTCTGTCTCTCCTCCCCACCAGTGAGGAAGGAGGCTGGGGCACAAATGTTGAAATAATGACAATGACGGCGTACTTCTGGATGTGCCCAGTTGGAGCCCAGGCACCTGTCCTCCAGGTGACGTCCAGGTTCTCAGAGGCTGGGATTCCCTGTTAAACGCCCACTTCCAGGCCTGAGGCTCCTCACCCAGCCATTCTCCCAGGATGGCCCATGTGCCAGGGGCGCTGTTTGCTGGGGGAGGGGCTGAGGTGTGGGCTGGGAGGGGGTGTGTGGGCATGGAGAATGGGGACACAGCTGCATGTCCAGGTGTCAGACTCTGCGCTGGGCCTAACCCCAGGTCATTAGGAAGCTGTTTGTCTGGTTAGGAGATAAAACATACTTTATTTCATAGTTCATTACCATGATTTATGAGTTTTGAAATATTTAGACTATGTCTACGACCCTGCCTCGGGTGAGCCTGCTGCACGGGGCACCCCTGCAGCACTGCGCAGCCTCTGGCCTGGACTTACAGGCAGCGGAGGGAGCGAGCAGGGGTCCTAACACAGGGGCTCTGGCAAGGTCACACCCAGAACAGATGACCGAAGGACTGTCACCTTTCCCAAATGTTGAAATAACAAAAGAAAGGGACAGGGAAGGCTGGGAGCAATAGTCCTGGGAGAGAGGGGGAGGCATGGATCAGGGTGGTGACAGGAATGGAGAAGAGGCAGCTTGGAGCACTGTTTGGGGGTGGGGTGCTGAAACAGCGGCAGCTCATGTAGAACTGAGTGAAGGGCCACACTCGGGCCAGGGGACCCAAAAACAAAACAGCTGCCAGAACTGACAGGCCACTTCCGAGTCACCAACTATATAGCTCCTCCCCCCACCCCCCGACTTTGAAGTGTTGCTTCTCAGAGGCAGATCCCGAGATGGCTCTGGGGGGTTTCTGGACGCTGAGTCCCTGGAGTCCCTGGCGTCCCTGCCTTTTCTTTCCTGGTGGAGACAGCCCATCGCGGATCCAAACGCTCACTGGGGCCTGGGCCTTCGTCAGTGTCTTGTTCCAGCCGTGGGCAAACTACGGCCCGCAGGCCAGATCCGGCCTGTTCGGCTGTTCTATCCGGCCCACGGAGCCGAAAGAGCAGAGGGTTCTCTTGCTCTCCCCTCCGCTCCTTTACTTTGAATTTATATTAGTTCACACAAACACTCCATCCATGCTTTTGTTCCGGCCCTCCGGTCCAGTTTAAGAACCCATTGTGGCCCTCGAGTCAAAAAGTTTGCCCACCCCTGGGTTAGCCAATGACAAGTCCGTTCCAAGCCAAAAACATGACAGCAGATCTTGGGGCGTTTGGGGGAACCCAGACCAAGCAGCCTGGCCCTTGGACCCTGGGCCCTGGATGCCCAAGTGGCCACGGATGAGGGGAAATTCTCTTGGGAGGCAGGTGACAGAAGTTGCTCTAAAAAGCTGGGGGCTATGGCTGTCACCTCAGCAAGGAAGGGAGGTGATAAGCTTCGGAAAAGCTCCTTTCAAACCATCATCAATGCGTGTACTTTTCCCGAATGCGCTCGCTCACGTGGTGTCAGGAAATCAGATACCCACCCGTCCGGGCCAGGCCCTGCTCTGAGGGCCGGGGCACAACACAGACAGCAATCCCTCCCCTCTTCGACTTCTGGTTGGAGGAGACGCCCCAAACCTCACAATACACAAGCCGCCCCGACAGAGCAGGCTGGCGGGTCCCTTTTGCTCCTCTGTGCTACGCGGTGCTCCGCCAACATGTTGGAGCTCAGCGCCCCCTTCACGCCTTCACCCGGGCAGGCAGAAGGAGACTCAGTCCGGACACAGCTGGTCAATCAGCGACAGGAAAGTGCTGGGGACCGATCACCCCGATGTTTCTCATTCTGGCATTGGGGAGAGTGAAGATGGGAGCCTGGAGACCCCAGAGGGGAAATGTCCCAAGATCAGTCAATTGACAAACAGGACGCAGGTACCCCAGTCCACGCGCGGCGGTGGCTCACCGTCTCATCACCTGACCGCAGGCAGGGCCGCCTGTCCTGGGGGCCCGAGGGCTTGACCTGCGTGGCCCCCGGTGAAGATGTTATTGAGTGCACGGGGCCTGGGAGGTGACAAAGCACTTTCCCAACTGTTATCTCACCCCACGCTCCGCGGAGAGTCCCTAGATTTAGCAACCAGAGTTACAGGGCACCCCGTCCAATTGGAACGCAATATTTGGAACAAACTTATACAAAAAAGAAAAAAAAATCCTTGTTTATCTGAAATGTAAATTTAACTGAGTGTCATAGTCCATCTGGGCTACTATAACAAAATGCCATGGTGAGGTGGCTGAGAAACATGTTTATTTCTCACAGTTCTGGAGGCTGGGAGTCTAAGATCGAGGCATCGCCAATCACTGTGTCCTCATCAGTGGGAGGGGTAAGGGAGGGCCCCTTTTATAAGTCCCATTCGTGAGGGCTCTATCCTCATGACCCAAGCATCTCCTAAGGCCCCTCCTCCCAATACCATCCCATTGGGGGTTAGGGTTTAACCTAGGCATGTGGGGGGCACAACATTGTGCATAGCACTGGGCATTCTGCATTTTATCTGACACCCCACATCTCTAGCCCCCAGAGGCAGGCAGTATCTGTGAGCCCATTAGACCATTGAGGCTCAGACAGTCAACTGCCGGAGGTCAACAGACCCAGGGGGTGACAGGCTGACAGAACTGGGCTCTGCTCCTTTACTGGCCCCCAAGTCACCCCTAGGTGGCATCTTCAAGGCATCAAGGAGGTGCTGGGGGGTCGGGGGGAGGCCCTCGGGGCTGGGAGGGCGGGACCGAGGAGGGGAGGCCGTGGAGGGGCCACGCTGTGCTGTCTTCAGGGTGTAGTTGCACCACATTTTCGGTTTTAGTTCACAGCACCAGGGCCTCACCCCAGCCAGCAGGGCTGGAAGTGCAGGAAGCCATCTGGAGCTGTGCTGAGTCATAGGCCCGAGAAAAACAAGGAGGTCATGAGGACAGCGGTGGGGGCGGGGCGGGGCCACAGCCCCCCTGGAGACCTCGGTGGGCACCGGAAATAGAAACTGCTCCCTTTGAAGCATCTGTTAGAGGGGCCAAGATCACCAGGGGTGGCAAGGCAGTTCCTACTCGGCGCTGCCTGAATGCAGAGCTCTGTTCTGCGAAGGTCAGAGTCAGGTGGGGAAGCGGAAGTTGCTGTTTTCGTGGGATTTTAAATTTTATTATTTTTTTAATCTTGGCTCATCCTCTTACTACCCGTCACCCTTTGGGCAGTTTACTTAAACTTTCTAACCCTGTTTCCTCTTTAGTAATATGAATCCTTATTTCATTGAGATAGTGTAAGGGTTGAAATGAAAGCACTTGTTTTAAAAATCCTCACCCAAGGATATGTTTTTATTGCTTTTTTTTTTTTTTTTTTTTTGAGGGAGAGAGAGAGAAAAACATTGATGTGAGAAACATCCATCAGTTGCCTCCTGTACACACCACGGCCAAAGATCAAACCCTCAACCTGGGTATGTGCCCTGACCCAGAATCGAATCCACAACCTTTGGCTGTACGGGACAACGCTACAACCAACTGAAGCAGGTGGCCAGGGCTGAAATAACATTTTTTAAAAGTATCCTGCATAGTGTTAGCACACAGTAGGCGCTCAACACATGATAGGTCTTACTATAAAAGCGACAGAAAAAAAACTTTGCACCAGGTTGGTATGGGGATGAATGAGATCCCACGGCTTCACTCTGAAGAGCACACGAGACCTAGGTATTCGTGAGGCTTCAACTGGTGACACAGATTCCTGTCGCCTTCCTACCCTGGGTCCTGAGATGACGGTTCTGGTCCCCTTGGTGCCGGTCAGTGAGGCTAAACACACACACAATGATTGCTCACATGACAGCTGTTTATTACATTCCACAGATAGTTCCTTTCAACACTGCGCATGTCGCTGGCTCAGCCCCTGCAGAGGTCCAGAAAAAACAAAAATGAAGATAAATACTCCTGCTTTTCTGTTGTTTTGAGCAATTATTCTGTGTCAGGTGCTAAGCTAAGCACTTTACACGCATCAAATTCTCAGAGCAAGTTTTTAAGGCCCGTACTCTTATCTCCCCATTTCACAGGTAGGGAAACCAAGGCTCAGAAGGACTAAGTAAGTTGTCTAAATGCATGGCGCTAGCAGGTAGCAGAATCAGCCCCAGGCCTGCTTCTTCCAAAGGTCCTGATGGCCATACCCCCAGACTGTCACACTGGGGACAAGCTCCAGAGGGAAGCCCCTCACGGGAGATTTCAGGTTATCCAGGCGCAGAGGTGTGTAAACAGCACCGGGCCGCGAGATGATGAAATGCCAGAGGCTGATGATGGAGTTCTAGCAGCTCTGGGCAGGGTTCAGTGTGGCCTGCTGGCCGAGCCTG
Source organism: Plecotus auritus (assembly GCF_963455305.1). Lineage (NCBI taxonomy): Eukaryota > Metazoa > Chordata > Mammalia > Chiroptera > Vespertilionidae > Plecotus > Plecotus auritus. Next base: position 4,983,337 of record NC_137773.1, read on the forward strand.
CGTCAGGCTTTGGAGAGCAGGAGGACTCCCCGTTGGCAAAGTCTCCCTGGGGCCGGTTGTCACCAGCGTCAGGAACGATACGCTCCTCCGTCCGGCTGAAGTGACTCCCAGCCTCGGCCCATGACCCCTGAGAGGATGACTTATCACATGCTGGGCCTGGTCAGCGGCGCTCCAAGGGGGGCCTGCTGTTGGAAAGGAAGGCGGCGTCTGCAGTCAGTGGCCACAGCCTGTCTTGCCCCGTGGCCTGGACCTTGGCTCTCCTGGGTAAGGAGAGAATGACACCCCCTTTGCCTTCGAAGAACTCCACGGAGAAGGCCACACACTAAGGGTCACCAAAGTCAACTCTGAGATGGTAAAGCTTTTCTTCGAGTCAGTCTGGCAATATCTACCAGAGGGTTAAAGCGATGCACACCCTTCAGTCCCGCGATTTCACCACTAGGAGTGACCCCCAGGGAAATGGCCACGGTGGTGCGCTACATCGGGGGTGTGAGCAAGGATGGTCGCTGGAGCACCACATGCACAAGAATCAGAAACGGCCCAGCTGGCGTGACTCACAATATGAGGTCATGGTTCAATTCCCGGTCGGGGCGCATGCCCAGGTTGTAGGCTTCATCCCCAGTAGGGGATGTGCAGGAGGCAGCCAATCAGTAATTCTCTCTCATCATTGATGTTTCTTTCTCTCTCTCCCTCTCTTTTCCTCTCTGAAATCAATAAATATATATCCTATCTAATAAAAGAGAAATGTGCAAATTGACCGTACCTCCACTACGCCCACAAGCCACTCCCACCAGCGAATCAGGAGCGAGTAGGCAAATTAACCCAACCAAGATGGCAGCGGCCACGGAGCTGGAGCAAGCAGGAGGCTTGGGTTGCCCCCAGCAATGGAGGAAGCCAAGCTTCCCACCGCCCTGGCCTGCCCTGGCCTCTGCTCAAGGCTACAAAGTTTCAATTATAGAAGATAAATAAATCCCAGATACCTGCTTCTAGCCTATGCTTGGGTCACTGGGGGGCATGGCCAGCTTGCAAACCACCACAGGCCCCTCGCCCAGGCTGCCCCACGCCCCAAGGGAACCCCCACCTTGTTCCAGGACACCCTTCAGGGCAAACCAGCCAGCCCCCACCTGTGCACCAGGCCTCTATCCTATCTAATAAAATGGTAATATGCAAGTTGACTGTCACTCCAACACACAAGATGGCTGCCTCCATATGGTCAAAGATGGCTGCCCCCATGTGGACACAAGATGGCTGCCACAAGATGGCCAGCAGGGGAGGGCAGTTAGGAGGGACCAGGCCTGCAAGGAAGGGCAGTTGGGGTGATCAAGCCAGCAGGGGAGGGCAGTTGGGGGGGACCCAGGCCTGCAGGGGAGAGCAGTTGGGGGGGACCAGGCCTGCAGAGAAGGGCAGTTTGGGGGGACCCAGGCCTATAGGGAAGGGCAGTTGCAGGGGGACCAGGCCTGCAGGACAGGGCAGTTAGATTTGACCAGACCTGCAGGGGAGGGCAGTTGTGGGGGACCAGGCCTGGAGAGGAGGGCAGTAAGGGGCAATCGGGCTGGCAGGGGAGTGGTTAGGGGGTGATCAGGCTGGCAGGCAGAAGTGGTTAGGGGCAGGCAGGTGAGCAGTTGGGAGCCAGCAGTCCTGGATTGTGAGAAGGATGTCGGCCTGCCCATTTAGGCTTGATCCTACCAGGCCTAAATGGGCAGTCGGACATCCCTCGAGGGATCCCAGATTGGAGAGGGTGCAGGCTGGGCTGAGGGACATCCCTCCCCCGTGCACGGATTTCATGCACTGGGCCTCAAGTCTAATATAAAAAAGAAAACAGAAACGTCCCAACTAGTCAGTAACAGGGGCTTGGTTAAAAAGGATGCTACATCACACAATGGGATATTACCCGTGGTCACACCTTATTAAGTGCAAATTCAAGTTCCAAAACATGGATATAGTATGATCCCAGCTTGAAAGTGCACGCATCTAATTCATTCACCTATTCAGTAGCCCACATGCTGTGCTCCAGGAAGTACCCTGGGTGCCTGGGGTTTGGGGGGATTGTTCCGTGAACTGTCTGGGGGAGGTCAGGCAATGAACACACAGACTTGGGAATAAACAAGATAATTCCCGAGAGTAGTACAATCCACGAAGAAAAGATAAGATGGGCTAGTTCAGGCATAAGGGAGGAACGGTCACTTGCATGTCCAGTCACGAGAATGTAGGGGAGAGCATTTCAGACAGAGGGACACAGACTTTGAGGGGGTATTGCAACCGGTGTCTTAGGAAAGAACATAAAGGGAGAGAAATAAAGTCCAGGAGAGAAGAGGCGGGAAAGAGGCAGCACGGGCTGGAGAATGGAGAGAAGGAACGTCAAGGTCAGGTCATAAAGAGTTAGGATTGTATTCAAGTACAAAGGGAAGGTCCAGGTGATGACTATATTCACATTCATTATATACTAGAGGCCAGTGCATGAAATTCATGCACAGGTACGGTCCCTAGCGGCTGCCAGCTCGGGGTGCCTCCCTTCCCCCGGCCACCTGCTGCCACCACCACTGCTGCAGCCGGCCCCGCCTCCTGGTCGAACTCCTGGTGGAGGGGACAATTTGCATATTAGGCTTTTGTTATATAGGATTTATGTAACTGGAGGAAAGAGCCAACAGATTAATCGAGATCATCAGTGGGTGGTGGGGTAATGAACACTATTAATTTGTTTCTGTGTGCTTTTCTTTAACTTCCAAACTTTTAGTCATTAGAAACAAGTAATAATTTCTATTTTTTTTAAAAAGTAACTGGAGAGCAAATGGCTACCAGGGCGAAAAGTCTTCTGCCTCCACAGTCTCGCTGGATTTCCACCATAACCGGTGAGCTAAGTCGAACCATCTGAATCAGCTCCACTTTGCAGGCGAGGAGACTGAGGTGGGAACGTGCAGAGACTCACAGAAAAGGCAAAAGTGCCACCAGAATCGAGGTTCTGCAGCCCCTGCCCAGGTGTCCTGATTTGGTCGCACAGCGGCCTATGGGCGGGTCAGCCTTAGACGTCCCCAGAAATCCAGCTCTGAGGTGAGAGGCCGGTGAGATGACTCCCTGCCTGGGGGGGGAAGGCAGGGACAGCCCTCAGCCCCCAGCTGCTGAGGATGTGCCAGAGCCGAGGCAGGAAGAGGGGTCTTCCCCACAGACTGATGCTCAAGAAGCATGTGCTGAATTACGATGAAATCACTTGCTTTCAGGAAACGCCACCCTTGGGTGGCGGCGTGGCTGACTGAGGATTCCGTAGCTGTGCCATCTGAGGCTGGTTATCCTCCCCTCGAGCCGCGCTCTCTGTAGGATGGCGGTCAGGTCGGTGCTCGCCCACGTCCCTTAACGCAGTGGTGAGGGGGGCGGGGGCGGGCTCCAGAGCCAGACTCCCCGGCCGGATCTGCCTCTGTCCTTTCCAGCTGTGACCTTGGAGAACGGCTTGCCCTCGAACATCTCAGCGCTCTCATCTGCGAAGCGGGGGTACCACCCTGGCCTCCGAGCGTGGTCGTTAGGAAGAAATGCGTGAGTCGGGTGCCCGTGAGGAGGTCCTGGCAGAGAGTGCGTGCTCCTGAGATGCCCGCTGTGATTAGCGCCGGCTTTCCTGGGCTGCTGGGAGGATTAAGCGGGCGGCTTTCCGAAGCCCACGCAGAGCTTAGCACGGCTCCGGAAGCAAGAGTTGCTTCCACCACCCTGTCTCCGCCTCGGCTGCCGTCCCTACCTCTCCGCGGCTTCCCACGGGAAACATACGGAAATGCACTGGACATGTTTCCTTTCGACCCTCGCCCAGCAGGAGGGTCCTTCACCCAGTCAGACACCAGATCTGCTCTCTCATCGCAGCAGTTTCTGTCTGCTCAAGGTCACGTGGAGAAGTTCCTGGCATTTTCCAGAGTCTCTGGCTCTCGTTCATTTACGGAGCCACCTTGGAAATGTCAGGCTTGATGCTGGCTTCCTGACAGGCCTGGAGCCGGCTCCGGGCAGCGGCCCTGCAGCCACTGTGCTTCTGACCTCCCCCCACCCCTGTTTGCCAACTTCAGTTCTTTAAGGATCAGCAATCCTTTTGCCCCAGCTGCATGTCACTCGGTCTGGTCTCGCCCTCATTATTTTTCTTTAACTTTTTTCACGTTTAAAATGTAAATACATTTACTCAAAAGGGGAACGGGCCCACCACCATAAATGGAAAGCCCGCAAAAAGAAAAACTATGACAATAAAGCAATATTATTATTTTTAATATATTTTTTTATTGATTTCAGAGAGGAAGGGAGAGGGAGGGAGAGATAGAAACATCCATGATGAGAGAGAATCATTGATTGGCTGCCTCCTGCACGCCCCACACTGGGGACTGAGCCCGCAACCTGGGCATGTGTCCGTCACCGGAATCGAACCCAGGACCCTTCAGTCTGCAGTCCGATGCTCTATCCACTGAGCCAAACCAGCTAGGACAGAATAATAAAGCAATATTATTGGATTCTACGGGAACAGGGCTGCCCTGGAAGACGCTGGCTCGAGGCTGCTTGGTGTCCATTTAGAAGGGAGGCTGGACAGCTGTTAAGGTTGCAGAGCGGTGTTCAGGGTCTGTTAGCTCCCCCGAGAGTTCCTTTTGGTGCAATAAGAAGTCCTGAACGGGAATTTAAAGAGGAAACACTCTCTGACCGCATGACTCAATGTTTTATTTCCTTGTCTGTTTACCTTCAAGAACTTTCTCCCGTCTGCCAGGGGCAGGGGGGCCTTCCTATGTGATTCAGTTCTTTTTTTTTTTTTTAAATATATTTGGTATTTTACAGAGAGGAAGGGAGAGGGATAGAAAGCTAGAAACATCGATGAGAGAGAAACATCGATCAGCTGCCTCCTGCACACCTCCCACTGGGGATGCACCCGCAACCAAGGTACATGCCCTTGACCGGAATCAAACCCAGGACCCTTCAGTCCGCAGGCCGACGCTCTATCCACTGAGCCAAACCGGTCTCGGCATGATTCAGTTCTTTATGGAGCAAAGTTAAGGAGAGAACAGCCCACCCTCTGCCTCTCACCTATTAGGGCGTTTTAGGAAGATTTTAGAGAAACGTTCTCTGATGACGTCCCGGCCCCAAAGAATCCTGCTCCGAGGATGTCCCAGAAAGTGACGTGGCCGCACACCGGAGTTCCCTCGCCTCCTGATAGAGCGGAAGTGAGACCCACCGGAGGGTGGCCTGGGAATGGTTCGGCCACTGCATCCCCATGCGGAGCAACGTGTGGGACTCAGCACGTGTCCACGGACAAGTTCGCGCCCTGGGGGTGTCCGGACCAAACTGGTGGCTGTGCTCGATTGAAAAGAGGGTAGCCAGCCCTCTCTGCCCAGCCGGCCCCTCGGAAGAAGGGACCCAACAAGCACCAACTTCGAGGTCCCGCCCTCGTCCAGCAGGTGCTTCCTTTATGGAGAGCCAGGGAGCAGCCACAGGAGCGTGGCCCCTGCCGGAGGCCTGTTCGCAGGTCTCCTCCCTGCCGCACTGTCCGGTTACATCCACACGCCAGCCCTGGCCGCTGCGATGTCCTTTCTAGAACCCTCTGCCTCTGACCAGCTGGCTACGCGGCGCACAGTAGGCGTGAAGGGCTGTTTCAAATGAAAGGCTATGCTTTACACTGGACTGCCTCTACAGTTCATTTCAACGTATTTCTTTTTAAAAAGACATATTTTAATGGAATTTATTGGGGTTACATTGGTCATGAACATGTCCACATTACCCAAAGCAATCTACAGATTCAACACAATTCCCATCAAAATACCAATGGCATATTTCACAGAGATAGAACAAACATTCCCCCAAATTTATGGGGAACCACAAGAGACCCCAAGTAGCCTCAGCAACCTTAAGAAAGAACAGTCAGAGGTCTCACGCTACCTGATAGCAAACTACACTACAAGGCCACAGTAATCAAAACAGCATAAAAACAGACATAGGTCAACGGAACAGAATAGAGAGCCCAGAAATAAACCCACGCCTTCATGGTCAATAAATATTTGACAAAGGAGGCAAGAGCAGACAATGAGATAAAGGCGGGTCACTCAATAAATGGTGCTGGAAAAATTCCACGTATTTCGTGAGTGTCAGGGACAAACGGTGCTGGAAGGCTTCCTACCAGGCACTGGTGGGGTGACCACTGTCCGAGTTGGGGGGATTCTCCTGGTGGTAGCACAGGAAGTCTGTGCATGCCCCCAGGAAACCGCCCCCACGCACACACATCAAGGCAAACTGGGACAGTTGGTCACTCTGCTGGGTTAGGCCCCACATGCTCTATCGTCATGGGACTTCCCAGCAGAGTGGGAGAGGATGACATTAAACAAACCATCCCACAAAGAAATGAGTAATTACAACCCCTGGTGAAGAAGGAGAAGCCAGCCCTGTGAGGCCGTGTGCACGGGGGGGAGGCATATGGCCCTGGCCCTGGCCCTGGCCCTGGAGAAGCTCGTGGTTGCTAAGAGAGGGAGGGACAGGCAGCTTATCTGGTAAAAGGCGGGGAGCGCAGAGAATGAGAAATCTGCCTCTCTATTCCCGGTTCCCATCGCACCGTTTATATTTCAGTTGGGTTTTTAAAAAATATATTATTTTTATTGATTTCAGAGAGGAAGGGAGAGGGGGGGAGAGAGATAGAAGCATCAATGATGAGAGAGAATCATGATCAGCTGCCTCCTGCACACACCCCACTGGACTTGGAGCCTGCAACCCAGGTGTGTGCCCTGACCGGGGTTTGAACCATGACCTCCTGGTTCATAGGTCAATGCTCAACCATTGAGCCATGCTGGCCAAGCTCGGTTGGGGTTTTAAGCATCAGAAACCCGCTGCGGTGAGCTCAATAGACACACAGTGAACGCGCATTAGAAGGGAAGGCTGACGAGGCCTCCTCGGGGAGTGAGAGGGACACAAACAAGCCAGAACTGAGAGCCCCCTGGTTCCATTCCCATTAGAAGAATCGACTCTGGCCATTCTCTGCCCTTGGGTTTCCCTGCCCCATATTCTAATTCCAGGAAGAAAGAATCTGATGGCCAAGCTCGGGTCTCATGCCAGAGCCTTGGCGAGGCAAGGGAGGCACCATGATGAGAAATTCCCCCAACACTGGGTGCTACGGGGCCTGGGCGGGATGGCCGGTGATGGCAAAGGGAAGGGCCGGGATCCCGGTCATGGAGGCCTCAGTTGCTGTTCAAGAGGCAGCCCAGAGCCCTAGCCAGCTTGGCTCAGTGGATAGAGCGTCGGCCTGCGGACTGAAGGGTCCCAGGTTCCATTCTGGCCAAGGGCACATGCCTGGGTTGCGGGCTTGATCCCCAGTAGGGGACGTGCAGGAGGCAGCCGATCAATGATTCTCTCTCATCATTGATGTTTCTGTCTCTCTCTCCTTCTCCCTTCCTCTCTGAAATCAATAAAGAAATATATTTTTTAAGTTTTTTTTTTTTTTTTTTTTTTTTTAAAGCAGCAGCAGCCCAGAGGCGGCCTTCCAGGGCCTCTTGCTCCGGTCCCTGCCTTCGAAGTAGCTCTCTGCTTGCCTCCCGTCCAGAACATCGTTACCATGGCCAGCCCCATGCTGACAGCTGCTTCTCGGGCACAGGGGTCTGACCCAGCCACCCGGACTGTATCACCTTGGAGCACGTAGCGTGCCCTTGGGCGCGGCTGGTACAAAGCCTGGTGCAGAGGAGGAAGTCTCTGAGTGTTGCTGAGAACTTTCTAGAAAGTTTTAAGGAGCACACTGCCACCAGGATCCCTGGCCCGCTGCCCTCCAGCCACACCAGTCTTCTCCCGCTGCTCAACCTCTCAGCCTGCCCTGCTGTCCCTTCTACACATGTTGCCTGTTTGCTAATCTCATGACGGACTCAGGGGTTCCCAGCCGGGGGTTCTGCTCTCCAGGGGACACTGGGTGAATCTGGGACAATTTCTTGGGGCTGCTACCAGCATCTTGTGGTGGAGGCCAGAGATGCTGCTAAACCTCCTCAACGCCCAGGACAGCCCCACGTCAGGGAGTCATCGGGCCATAATGTCCCTCGCCGAGGCTGAGAAATCCCAGGGCCTGGCTAAAGGCTCACACCTCTGCTCTGAAGTCCCCTCTCCAGGGAGCCTTCCCTGACCAGCCAGCGCCCTCTCACGCCCCCTCTGCCCTGTCTTCTTTGAGACACTTCACTGCCACCTAACATGATCATGATCGTGTCTGCTGGCTCAGTTGCTCACTGGGTGCCCTCTGCGAGGGGCCCGTGGGCCTTGTTCTCTGCTGGCTGCCCGGCATGTAGAGCAGCACCTGGCAGGCTGCGGGCTGCTCCATAATAATATGTCACACGCATGTTTCATAGAGGACAGTGGCCTCGATTGCTCAACCACCGGGGTCAGACGCTCCGCTGTGAGGCCCAGTTCCGCCGGCTGCCCAGCGTCGTGTGTGTGTGTGCGTCTATTTCACTGCCAGTTCAAAGTCAGCCTCTGTTGGCTGCTGGCTGTGTGGCCTTTGGCAAATGTCGTAAGCTTCCCGGGCCTCAGTTTCTGCATCTGTAACATGGGGCTATCGCTATGAGCCCTTTCCCGGCAGAGATGTGGTGTGGATGACATACATTAGTCCACATGCACAAAGCGCATAAGAAAATGCCTGACTCAGAAGAGCCTCCGTAAATGTCACCACCACCACCACCACCACCACCACCATCATCAGGGCTTGGCTGGGGTCACCAGTGACAATGACAGAATGGGCTCTGGGGCCCCACCAGGTGCTGAGGGGATTAAGGCAGCGTGCAAGGCCAAAGCTGTCCCCATTTGGTGGTGTCAGCTCCTGCTCCCTCCGTGAAATAAACCGGCGGAAGCCTTTATTCCTCTCTTATTTTGTTTTTATTTTTTTTAAATATATTTTATTGATTTTTTGCAGAGAGGAAGAGAGAGGGATAGAGAGTTAGAAACATCGATGAGAGAGAGACATCGATCAGCTGCCTCCTGCACGCTCCCTACTGGGGATGTGCCCGCAACCCAGGTACATGCCCTTGACCGGAATCGAACCTGGGACCTTTCAGTCCGCAGGCCGACGCTCTATCCACTGAGCCACACCGGTCAGGGCCCTCTCTTGTTTTGATAAGGAGGCTGGTAGAGAGCATGGGTTTCAGGTGGCAGATGGTGCCGCCCTTGGATTATGACACGAAGCAAGGAAATGAAAGCGCTTCCTTGCATCAGGTTATGGGCCCGGAGGGGCCGAAGGCAGGGCTGGGGCATCAAGGAGAGCAGAGCAGGTGTTTTCCCAACTGGGCAATGGCTGCTCTTGAGAGTAGCTGGAGCCCCAGAATGATACAATTCTATGGCCCCTTCATCTCATCCAGGCACATGCAGCGCAGAGAGGGAACGGGACCCCAAGGGCACAGGAGCAATTAACGGTACGGCACCCACGTCTCTCGATTCCCGGAACAGGTTGTTTTTGCTGCCCCGGCCACCGGGAGACTGTCCCAGGGCATGGCGGCTTCAGGCTCCTCTGCTCAGCCCAGGACTCCCGAGGACACGCACCCAGGGCCTCCTCTCAGCACGCCAGGGAGAGTATAAGCCAGAGCCCGGAGCCATCCTGTCTGGGTCCCCATCTCAGCACCAGGGCACGTTTCTTACCCTCTTGGGACCTCAGTGTCCTTATCTGTAAAATGGGAATAATAATAGGCCTCCCCTCACATGGGGTCCTGTGAGAATGTGATGAGTTACCATCACAGAAAGTATTTAGCCCTGGGCTTGGCACATAGTAAATGCTCAATAAAAATGTTAGTTCTTAAGGAGGTCCCAGAATTGACTTTGGATCTCACCGTCCCCTAGGTTGTGAGCCCTTCAGAGGTCAGTCTAGCCCTTGTTCTCTATGCCTTGCATGACAACTGACATCTGCTGGGGGCCTGGTAAAGGGTGGTGGCTGATGACCGGCCCCCTTAGGGACGCCCCTTTCTCAGTGGGCACCAGGAAGGCCCAGGGAACATGGCAGCAATGCATGTGACTCTGGCACTAGTTTAAACCTTAGTTCTCCATGGATGGAGCCAGCCTCCTGGCCTCTGTGAGCCAGCCTCCGCCTCGTGGTGCGGGCTGTTTTTTGTTTTCCCTGCAGCCCAGCCTTCCCCCAACTGGACTGTGGGCTATTTGCATTTAAATTGGTTTTCTCTCATTACAGCAACCTCTTAGGTCAGCTGGAGTTTCCATTTTCCTCGGGATCCGTGTGGAAGCTCCATTTCCCAGCTGAGGGTCCCTCATGCCGCCCTCCCTGTCGCTGACAAGGAGAGGTGGCCACGCATTCTCCCGCGCCTCGCGGTGACCAGGTAGCCTGAGAAAGTCGCCCCATTCCAAGCAAGCTCAGAGTGTTTGTCACAGGAAGGTAGGGCTGGGGGAGGGGCTAGAGGATCCCAGAAGAGGCTTTTGGTTAGTGCTCATCATAGACCACAGTCACACACACATGCGCGCACACACACACACGTGCACACACACATGCATGCGTGCACACACTAGCTAACCTGTTTATAGCACTAGCTGTGCTCAGGGACTTTTCTAAGAGAGTCAATTGCTAATAACAGCACTTTCTTCGTGGCGTCTCATGAAGATTAAATGAATTAATAATTAATGAATAATGTTTTCCAGATAAGAAAATGGAAGCACAGAGAGATGGAATCACTTGCCCAAGGTCATTGCTAACACACTGCAGAGCTGAACTTGAACCCAGGCAGGGTGGCTCCACAGCCTGTCATTCATCCTCTGCTCCGGCCACATCTCACCACCCTCCTGTGCTTTCTAGTCTAGTTCATTGTTCAGACAGTGCTGGTCAAGACCCATGACCAGGATTTCCTGACCCGTGTATGGGCGTGAACCATGGTTTGTGAAGACTGAGTCGAACCCTAGATGGACTGGCCACGTCTGCCTGGGAGAATGAGGAGGGGGAAGCAGGGCGGAGATCCTAGTGGTGGACTTGAAGGATGAGCAGTTTTCCAGATGGATCAGAGGGACAGCAGAGCAGTTCATGAAGGAGGGCTAAGTTAGGGCCCCCCAACTTGCCTGGCAGTGCTCAGATGTGATGTAGGCTGAGCAGGTGGTGAGGTGTGGGGCTGGGAGACTGGCAGAGACCAGACCGAGACAGGCCTCGGATGCCGTGTGCAGGGGCTCCGTCCTGAGGGGTGAGCAGGAGAGGGACAGAGACTGTCAGACAGACAACCGTCGGTGGCCAATGCCACCCAACGGGAGCGCTAGCTCACTTTCCTGAACATCACTCTACACCAGGCACTGGGTCAGGAGCTTTACTCGAGTGATCACACTTCATCCCAACAAAACCCCAGTGAGGCAGGTTATGTGTATTAAGTAGCCCCATTTGACAAATGAGAAAACTGAGGTAGAGGTTCAGTACCTCTGGGGCTTGGAATCAGGCAGTCCAATTCCAGACTCTGGGCCCTCCACCACTCCCCAGAACTCACGCCCCAGGCCACGTGGAAGCCTGCGGTTCTTAAAGCCATCCCACGTGTCAGCACTAAAACACTTGGCGGCCTTTGGTCCCCTGGCCTGAGTGTCACTGTTATTGGAGACAAGCAGGCTGGAGGGGAGATAAACCATGTGATTCAAAACCAAACCAAACCGAAACCAACAGGCACCTCTCTCTGCGGGCTCTATTACTGCGGGAAGTGGTGTCAGAAGTGGGCTCAGCTGAAATGCATATAGGAGGGGACTGATAGGTGAGGGTGTTGCATTTGACAGGGCGGGGACAGAAAATGGGAGGTCTCCACGGGTTTACTCCGCAATTGTCCACCAGGAGCTCTGTGGCCCTTGTCCCTGCCCTCCAGGAGGGTACCAGCTGCAAGGGAGCCAGGCACAGAGCAGACAACTGAATGCCCCAGAGGTCATGCACGGGGGGGATGAATTTAGGGTGCACTTTGGACAGAGAGCAGGGACAGCTGCCTTAGCCTGGGCAGAGGCACCTGGAGCCCAGCTCAGAATACCTGGGGGGTAGAGTGGCGGTGAGGGATATGTCAAGGGGGGGTGGGGACAGCATCTTCCACGGCAAGGAGGGTGCAGTGATGCTCACATGAGCAGACCACACAGAAGGGAGGCAGCAGAGGGGCTGGGTCCTGAGCGTTGGGCCCCCAGCAGTTGGCCTGGACCACTCTGGGCTGGAGGCCACCTCGTCCCAGACCCTCTCTGCAAGTAGAACCGCCTTGGAGCTCTAGATGAAATGCAAGGCTTGCCAAGAAAGCGGTGATGCCAAGAGCAGTCTGCTGACGCCGAGCATCTTAAAACCGTAAAAGCAAGTAACCGTGTATCGCTCGATCCCGCCGCCCGCTGCCCGCCGCCCCTGCACCTGCAGAGGCTTTGCCTGGCTTAGCCCTGCTGAAGGTGTCAAAGTGTAAAAGTCGGAGGAGCTTGCCATCACCCCTGTGGTATAACGAAAAACAGGAACAGCTCCCATTCTGAGGACCCTCATCATGGCCAGCAGTAGGCTAACTGCTTTCTGTGTAATATCCTATTTAACAGAAGAGCAATCTGCAGCTCAGAGAAATATAACTTGCTCAACGTTGCACATCGGGGAAAGAACGGAGCCAGGACCCAGACCCCCATCTGCCTGACATCCGAGCCCAGTGTCCCCCCGCCGGGTCTCTATGCCCTGGCGTTGCACCATTTGAAGACTATAGGTGGTTGAGAACATTTTCATTGGTTCTTATTTGTCCCTCCAAAGAACTGTCTAAGTTATGCAGGTGAAGAACCTTGGCTCAGAGAGGTAAAGTGTTTTCCCCAAGAACACACAGCTTTCGAAGGGATCAAGAAGGGATCAAAGAGTCCTCAAACTTTTTAAACGGGGCCAGTTCACTGTCCCTCAGACCGTTGGAGGGCCGGACTGTAGTTTAAAAAAAAAAACTATGAACAAATTCCTATGCGCACTGCGGGTCTGGGACGAGTCGGCTGCTAAGCAGGACAGGCAGCGGCACCCGGCGGGCCAGATAAATGTCCTCGGCGGGCCGCATGTGGCCCGCGGGCCGTAGTTTGAGGACGCCTGAAGTAGAGACTTGCACCAAGGTCATACCCTTCCTAAAGCCAGAGCTCTAGCTCTTTCACCCCGGCTCCAAGTCCACAGCAACGAAGATGGACGGCTAACATGCCACCCTGGGATGATTCTTTTTAAAACAAAACAAAATTCCCGTCTCTCAGTCTCCACACTGGCAGGTATTCATCCCGCGATCAAAAGACAAACACCGAGGAGAGCAGGACATGCAGATCGCAGCCAATATGACATCACCAGGCGCAGCTGTGCCAAGAAAATCTAATTTCCTCCGACAGAGTGGCAGGCCGGGAGATAAGCTGAGGGCACTGGCGCTGGTGTCCCGATTCTGAAGGACAAGTTAGATCAACTCCACAGAAACCACCGGGGGGCAGGGAGGGGGCAGGTCACCCGCACACACCCACAGAGGCACACACACACAGACACAGACACACAGAGACATACACTGACATATGCATAGGCACACAGAGACACAAAGACAGACTCATACACAGGAAAACATGTGCCAAGAGCCGTGCACACACACACACACACACACACACACACACACACACACACCTCTGTGGGCAGGGGTCTGGTCTGTTTCCACCTAAATCAGTCCCCAAGGCTTAACAATGTCTACCAGGCACATAGTAGGTGCTCAGCCAATACTTGTGATATGAATCAAACAAGTCTACACCCTTAGAGTCTAGCAGGGACCTGGCACACACTAGTTCCAGTGAAGGTGGGCTGGAAAGCAAGTCATGCAGGTGTCATCGCAGGCACCCACCAAGTTCTGACGACGCGGCAGGTCCTCGGACCTCGTTCCACCCTCTCCGTGAAGTAGGCATCCTTTTGTAGGTGAGGGAGCTGACACCCAAAGAAGGGAAATTGTTCACTCGAGGTTACCCAGCTTCCTGGGTGGCAATCAAAACCAGGACTCTGATTGCTAAGCTGACAACCACAGGCTTCCTGAATAAATATGTTCCTCTCGGGACACAACTCAGCCCACGACTTCCGCAGCCAACTCTGCCTGCCAGGTGTGGGGGAGCTCTTTACAACGGAATGTCGTATCGTCGTCAATCCCGGGCTGACTCCTCAGGATCAGGCATCTGTCCCGAATACCTTCCATAGAGCCATGGAGCTGCATTTTAAACAATGACAGCCCGAAAGCTCCTGCCTCCTGAATAGCTCCCAGCACCCTTTCAGCCAATATCCATATCCATATCCCTCCCTCCCTCCCTCCCTCCATCCCTCCCTCCCTCATCCATCCATCCATCCATCCATCCACCCATCCATGCATCCACCCATCATCTATCCATCTACCCATAACCTGACGTTTTTCCTTCTGTGTTTGTGTAAACCACACAGCTCCATCTTGAATCAACACTTTATTTTTTCTTACATTGCTACATTGCCTGGGTTTAAAATTCAACCAACCTGTGGGCTGATTAAGCTCTTTTGCATAATAACCGCACTTGGCAGTGATGGATGGTGCACGGTTCAGCACCTTGCAAATCCTGAAAGGTTCCTACCCTTGCACCATCCCTGCCTCTGCCCACCTCAGACCTGCTTGAGTGGCCCCGTCCAGCAGCCCCAGCCTCCTGAGAAAAGGGGGTATTAGGAAGGATCTCTGTCTCTGTCTGGGGGAGGCGGATTAGACGCAGGCACAGGGCATGGAGGCCCACAAAGGAAAATAAAAATGTCCAAAGATAGTGGCCACCTGGCAGGCAGGGCCCGGGCAGACGGCAGTGACTCATCCGCATGCCAGGCTGTCCCCTGCGCACGTCCCGTGCTCGCTCACAGCTCTGCCAGGCGAGCAAGCACAGCAGAGGCAGCTGGGGGTGAGGGAGGCTCTATTTCTGATCGCTTAAACCATCGGATGACACGGGTGGCCTTTGAGACTTTTTTTAAAAATCACTGTTTTATTTCCAATTTGGGACTCTCTGCACTCGGAGAGCCCCATGGGAACAGAGTAGATTTTTTAAAAAAATAATAGCCAAGAAACCCAGCTTTCCACCCCAAGTCCCTCTCCCCTCAGCATCTGCGTGAAATCCCACCATTCCCAGTTCATTTCATGAG
The DNA here is from genome assembly GCF_963455305.1 of Plecotus auritus. Taxonomy (NCBI): domain Eukaryota; kingdom Metazoa; phylum Chordata; class Mammalia; order Chiroptera; family Vespertilionidae; genus Plecotus; species Plecotus auritus. The sequence continues at coordinate 4,998,386 of NC_137773.1, forward strand.
ATGGACCTCGCGGCTCTCCTGGGCGCTTCTTTAAAATGCCAACTTCCCCGTGAACGGAGCAAAGTGGGATGGGGAGGGGTTGCCAACGCGGGAAAGGAACCAGGCACCTCACAAGGACATGTCCCCGGACCCTCCCAGTCCCCGCCGTCTCCACGGCAGAGCGAGGAGAGGGACACTCGGAGAGGGGACGCCACCCACTCAGGATGTGCAGAAAGGCCAGCTGCAGACACGGACGGGTCCCTCTGGCTCCTGTCCCCGTTCCCTCCCCAGTGTTCGCTCGGCCTGCTAACCTGCTACCAGACACACCGCACTTTGTCCACGACGGGGTTATGGATAAATGCCGCCCCACGGGCCGAGGCCAGTAGCTGGTTGTACCAGGAAAAGCACCGTGTTTCCTGATCTTTCCAGTGGGACAGGGAACTTGGGACGCGGCGTGCATCCTGCTAGCAGGGGGTCAGCACGAAGTCCAAGGCCACACTCAGGACAGCGGAGAAGAGAACACGGCGGGCCTGATGGGACAGCGGAGCCCCGGGCAGCCTGGTCGCTCTTTGTCAGTGAGCCCGCCGTCCGTGTTATTCCTGGGCCACAGTCCCGGCACCTTATGCTCCTCTGCCGTTCAAACGTCCTATTGACCATGGTCCATGGCGACGTCAGGACTGGGGTCCGGGGCTGCCTCTCTCACATGCTTCTTGTGTGGGGTTTCCTGTTCCACAGCCTGCTACGGGGCGCAGAACAGAACCGGGAGCCTCCTCCCCACAGAACCCTAACTCCCAACTGGGCTTCAGGCTCAGCTACCTCTCGCCAACGCCCCAAGCTTCTTCTCTCGGGTCACCATCCTGCCGTCACGGTCAGTGAGGCCATCGGAGGTTGTGGCGTCCTCACAGACGTTGGGCTCCCCGTGTCCCTGCCTCCCCTCGGGTAGCAGACGGCCCTGCCCTCGAGTCTCCCGGGATTCTGTCCGCTGTCCGCCACCTCCATCTCCCCACCACGGCCCTGTGGGTCCTGGCCTGGGTGGCTGCTCAGGTGCCTCTGTGACACCCTGACTCCGGCCAATCCTCCACCCAGGCTCAGAGAGAACGTTCTAGAGCAGGGGTGGGCAAACTTTTTGACTCGAGGGCCACAATGGGTTCTTAAACTGGACCGGAGGGCCGGAACAAAAGCATGGATGGAGTGTTTGTGTGAACTAATATAAATTCAAAGTAAAGGAGCGGAGGGGAGAGCAAGAGAACCCTCCGCTCTTTCGGCTCCGCGGGCCGGATAGAACAGCCGAACGGGCCGGATCCGGCCCGCGGGCCGTAGTTTGCCCACGGCTGTAAAGCAAAGCCACCGATGCCACCGCATGCTTACAATCTTCCCACGGGTCTACATTCCTGAAGGAAGCCCCAACGCCTAGGCCTGCCATCAAGATCCCTGCTCACTTCTCCCGCCTTATCTGTAGCAACTCTCCAAGACACGACCTGCGTCCCTTTCAACGGCCTGTCTCCATACCTCCCACCTCGGAGCAGGCTTCTCTCGGCCCAAGGGCCCCCTCCTGCTTATCTCCCCGCCCCCATCCTCCAGGCTCAGCTCTGACCTCCAGGCCCACCCCCTCCCGGATGGTCGGCCCAGATGGGGTGCCTCCTCTGGGCCTCCACACCCTCCAGTGTCCCTTATCACACCGGGCAGGAGTCCTTGGCTTCTGAGCTTCTAAGACGAGATTGTCAGGAGATTGGCAAGAACTCATGGCTTAGCCACAAACACCTGGAGGAAGACATGGGTGAAGCAAGGTGCTCCCCGCTTCCCTGCAGAACAGAAAATGCCCCCAGGGTGCTGGGAAAGGGACTGGAAAGGGGACCGACCAGAACACTGATGACACTGGGAGAGAGGCCCGCCTGTGCAGGGCCAGGTGAGGGACAACAGCAACGTCCCCAAGGAAATGATCGGTGGGATCACTGAGCAGAGGGGAAGAGGGGGCCCCAGGGAGGAAGGAAGGCCCCGAAGAGCCGAGTGGACACTCTGTGTGTCTAGGCCAGGGGTGGGCAAACTTTTTGACTCGAGGGCCACAATGGGTTCTTAAACTGGACCGAGGGCCGGAACAAAAGCATGGATGGAGTGTTTGTGTGAACTAATATAAATTCAAAGTAAAGGAGCGGAGGGGAGAGCAAGAGAACCCTCCGCTCTTTTGGCTCCGCGGGCCGGATAGAACAGCCGAACAGGCCGGATCCGGCCCGCGGCCGTAGTTTGCCCATGGCGGGTCTAGGCGATCTGGGGCTTGGACATCGCACGGACCTTCCCACAATCCCATGAGGCACAGGACGCTGTACAATGAGTCCTGTGAGCCCCAGAAGGTCACAGAAGTAAGAGTCGCCTGACCTGAGGCAGCTGCAGATAGGAGCAAGGGACGGCTCCATGGTGACCTGTGCTGAACAATGACTCAGAATGACAAATGCCACTGAAGGTGGCCTTGCTCCCACCACCTCGCACACCAAGCACAGGTGCAGCCTTTGGGAAGGGGAGGAGATGGGTCAGCTTCGACGGAGTGGCCCCCTACCCTGGCTGCAGGGAGGCCCTGATCCTAAACTCCATGCACCATCTGAAGTCGGAGGTCAGCTGACATCTGATTTACTAACCTCATGGGGGTCGGTGGGCAATGAGGGGTTGGACGGGATGGGCTGCCGAAACCTGTGGAGCACTAGGCCCTGCCCGGTGTTTGGCCTTGAGTGTCCGTTGGCCTTTATGGAAATCAATGCACGCTGAGGGGTGCAGGAAGGAACTCGCCCCAAGACACCCAGCCAGCGAGAGGGGTGGAGGGATCTGAGGTCGGCTGCATACCACAGCCCTCTGACATCACTCTCACCGATGGTCTCTCCAGAAACAGCTGGTCCCCTGGGCGAGAACCGAGAGTAGAGAAGGCAGAGGACCTAGATGCCTTCTTGTTCCGGAAAAATATTCCCAGTGTTGGCCCAGGAGGACCTTTCCGGTGAGACTGAGTAGCTGCGGCACTGGCTAGGGCCGGGACAACGTTCCCCGTTACTCCTTCCTAGTAGAGTCTCCCTGTGATATTGGGGTGTCCACGCGCCTGGTAATTTCCCAGCTTCCCTTGCTGTAGGGCGTGGCCCATAAGCTATAGGTGGAAGTCATTGGGCGGAGCTTCTGGAAGTTTTTTATTTTTATTTATTTATTTTTTTAAAAATATATTTTATTGATTTTTTTACAGAGAGGAAGGGAGTGGGATAGAGAGCTAGAAACATCGATGAGAGAGAAACATCGATCAGCTGCCTCCTGCACGCCTCCTACTGGGGATGTGCCCGCAACCAAGGTACATGCCCTTGACCAGAATCGAACCCGGGACCCTTCAGTCCGCAGGCCGACGCTCCATCCACTGAGCCAAACCGGTTTCGGCTTCTGGAAGTTTTTTAAAAGTGCTGACTCATCTGAGAGGTGCAGCCTCTCCTTCTCCTCCCACGCCGGGAATGTGGGCGCGAAGGCTGGAGCCGCAGCAGCGTTTTGGAGCGATGCAGTCACCCTGATGAAGGAAACCACACCCTGAAGGTAGCAGAGCTCGAAGACAGGGGAGTCTTGGCTGCTTGGGGGGCGTGACCGGGGAGCCGCCGTTTCAGCCCTTTTTCACAGGAGAAAAAAGTGAAGTATTGTCTTGTTTAAGCCACTCTTCTCTGGCGTTCTCTTACAGGGAGCCGATGACTAGGCCTTGGTGATATACTTGCGTTCTTAGTAAGGTCTTTAAACAGGATTTAGACCAGCCGTGGGCAAACTATGGCCCGCGGGCCGGATCCGGCCCGTTCGGCTGTTCTATCCGGCCCGCGGAGCCGAAAGAGTGGAGGGTTCTCTTGCTCTCCCCTCCGCTCCTTTACTTTGAATTTATATTAGTTCACACAAACACTCCACCCATGCTTTTGTTCCAGCCCTCCGGTCCAGTTTAAGAACCCATTGTGGCCCTCGAGTCAAAAAGTTTGCCCACCCCTGATTTAGAGATTTCATTTAAATTGCCAGGACCCCAGACTGTCAGAGAAAGATCTTGCCTTGGGCCCTCTTAGTGAAAGAGCTATGAAAGGAACGGGGGGGGGGCTAAAATTTCCTGAGCATCTACTCTACTCCACACCCTGCGCTGGACTCAATATCCGTACTTGCCTCACAGTGTATTTGTGAGCTGGGATTACCGTCCCATTTTACAGATGAGGAAATGGAGGCTCAGTTGTTCTGTATCCCTGTCCAGGGAAACACAGCCCAGGATCTGAATCCACGCCTGTCTGACCCTGCAGCCCATACTTGTCCTGTTGCTTTCGCACTGCCTCTCGGGTCAGGCCGAAGGCGGGGCCGGTCGGCCCCTGGAGGGCCCTGCATCAGGGGGCCCAGCCTCCCCCAGACCTTCCAAGTGCAGCCCTGGAAGGCTTCCGCGCTGCCAGGTGACCGAGGCAGACTGCCCAGCTGGCCCTCTCCCGACCTCACTGCCGGCCTGCGCACTGGCCATCTGGCCCTCCTCTCTCCGATTCTCTCACTGACCCTCCTCAGGGACCCGCTTAAAGGAACAGAGACAGGGTCCCTCCTCGATTTCAGTAAAGGACCTCCATCCTTAAACCAATACATTCCCAACCTTTACCAGGGCGAGCCCGACAAAGCCAAGGCCAACGCGGCAGGGACTCCTGGTAGCAACACAAGTCTGTTTCTAACCTTGGATTACAGCATCCGGAAGGATTACCTGTTCCAAGCAAGCACACCCCCCGCCCCTCCCGGCAGAAACGCCATCGGCGCGGCCTGACTCCTCGGCAGGCCCCAGATACCCTCCACCGAAACTGGCTTCATCCTGCTTGAGACGCCTGCCTGTCCCAGCAGGGCCTGGAAATACACTCTTTCCAGGAGCCGGTGGAAAATTAACCCACATTAGGAGAGAGCGAGGTGATGCTGAATCGGGGACAGGGAGGTCCATTCGAGAGAGAACAAAAAAACGTTCTTTGTAACCAGGACAAGGCTAACCATGCCTTCTCTCTATTGGTCCAAATCTGTGCCAGCCTCCCACTGGCATGGTGGGTGTGCTGAGAGAGAGCTATGGATTTCTATAGAGACCGTCGCCATGGCACTAGGGGCCTTCTTCGGCTATTTCAAGAGGACACAGAACCCAAAGGTCAAGGAAGAAAGGCTACCACAGGCCTTTTCAAACTATAAATATGTATTAATGCTTCGGCGTGTGCCCAGCAGCGCACTGGAGGCGGGCGACACCGAGGTGGGCCGGGCGGTTCGCCTGTGCAGCAGCCAGCCCCTGTGAGGTAAGCACAGGCTGAGCCAGATCATGGATGGGCAGGACCCAGCCTTGCGCTTAAAAGGCACAGAAGCCGGAACCACAGGAGCACAGTCAGAGCCTCTGCCCGCCTCGCGCCCACCCACGTTGTCAGCTGGGGTACAAAGTGACACTTAGGTCACTTGTCCAAGGGCACACGGCAGCTGGAGTCAGGACTATGGGGTGGACCAGGCTGAACTCCTCTTGGAAGCACAGGGTACACGCAAGGGGGTTCTTTTTTAAAATATATTTTTATTGATTTCAGAAGAAGGGAGAGTGAGAGAAACATCAATGATGAGAGAGAATCATTGATTGGCTGCCTCCTGCATGCCCCCTACTGGGGATCGAGCCTGCAACCCAGGCATGTACCCTTGACCCTTCAGTCTGCAGGCCAAGGAATGCTCTATCCACTGGGCCAAACTGGCCAGGGCCACGCAGGGGGGTTCTGAACATAAAGTCCTCCCAGGTCTGTCCCCAGAGACGCAGAGTGAGTCAGGGAGCCGACAGGGGTGTGAGGCAGCTGGGACTAGCACGGGGCAAGGAAGGAAAGTGTCCCCAGCCCCGTGGGGACTGGAGGTGAGGCGGGGCCCCAGAGCAGGTGGGAGTTGGGCAGAGTGGGTGGGGAGGGGTAGCGGGGAGTCTCAGGTCCAGGTCCACCTACTGACCATGCCCGGATCGCTCACCTGGTACCCAGGCTCACCCGAGCAACCGCGACGGGGGAGGGGGGGATGCCCCCCGTGGGAACTGGCTGTTCCTGCACCAACTCTGGGCAACGCCACCTCACCCAGTGCCTGCGCTAATGAGGTTTCCTTGTGCTCATGAATCTGAGAACAAATTGGGCCCCTGCTGGGGTCGCCGGGCTCGGCTCCAGGCTGCAGGTCAAATCAGGTCTGCGCCTGAAGCACACGAGCACAGTCAGAGCCTCTGCCCAGCTCATGCCCACCCCATCCCACGGGTCAGCGCGGCCTCTTACAAGCTCCACCCCAGCGCAGCCGTGGGCGGCACGGAAGCCCAGGAGGCGGGGCCGTGGTGTAGGACCCTGTTACATGGGGATGAAGGGTGAGAAGCTGTCTTACAGTCTAGCATAGTCCCCAAAGGAAAACAACAGTGTGAATATCAAAGAGGAAGCGATGCGGGTTAAAAACAACCAGGGCCCACCACCCACCACCGCCGTCTGCACTCAGACAAGCCGGAGGTGCTGGGGCCCTGAGAGCGGCGGCTGGATGCCTTCCCATCCTGGTCAAGGCTCAGACAGCGCAGTCAGGAGGTGCTAGAGGCTACAGGGGGCAGGTCTCCGGCGTTGGCTTCCGGACTCTAAACTCAACAGTGTCCTTCTATTCATGACATTTATGAATGTCAGGATGATCAAATTCATGGAAATTACAAACGTAGGGGTCCTAGCCCCACGCTGGGTCCTGCAACACTTTGAACCCCCAAATACGATGAATGGCGTGTATGAGAGACTGAATCCATTCACACGCTCTTTACAGAGATAGTTGGAGGTCCTGCCCACAGGGGCCCAGCACTTGACCACAAGGGATTTGGCTTAGTTCTCTGCTCCTAAGGACAGCCCCTCCCTGAGCCTCAGGGGCCTCGCCTGCAAAATGGGGCTAATAAGACCTGCCTTGGAGAGATGGGGTGAAGGTTCCAGGCAACACTGTATGGACACTGAGCCTGGAATCTACGGGGTGCTCTATGCATGTTGATGCCTGAGCAACCTCGTCGTCATAGCAACAGATGTGCCCATCGCGTAGGCATCCTAGCTGACCCAGAGATCAAGCTGTGTTGGGTGTGCCCCGCAGGAAAGCTGACAGAGCAGGTGCTCGTCATTGAAGGAGTCTTGCTTAAACGGGGACTTTGATCCTGGGTAGCACGTCCAGGAACAGCCACAGGAAAGGGGGGGAAATTCAACGTCCTTTCTAACAAGAAGGCTGAAGGGAGGGGGACCTTGAGGGAGGACGAATCACAATGCAGATACTGGCCAGCGTGGTGTTGGAGAGAATGACTTCTATTTTGAGAACGTAGGAGGCTCTTGGGTACAGATGGCAAGCACTTTGGGATTTGGGCTCGAAGTGGAGCGACTCTGAGCCCATGGCAGCTGCCTGAGTTTAGAATGTGCTGCCTGTTCTGGTGCCTGGTCAGACACGCCCCAGGCAAGTCCTGGCTTAGCTGCTGTGTCTGCCCTGTGTGACCTTGGACAAACACTTCCACTCCTCTGGGCCTCAGCCGGGTCAGAGTGTGATCACATAAAATGCTAAGGAACCGGGGGGTGGGGGGAGTGGGGGGTGGGGGGGGGCATGGATGACAGTCTCTCTGATTCTGACCGCCAGTGAGGATCACCCCTCCCCCAACCAGGGAGGAGGCAGACGCCATATGAGATGGAAAGTTGACCCCATTGGCAGCAGTGGAGATGAGACATGTGAAGGTCACTGTTTATCACCTGCCTCAGGGAGAGGGAGGGTGAGGACACTGCTTGCCTATTAGGGCTGTCCCTCCAGGACATGACACAGTGACAGCCTTTGCTCAATACCGGAAAGAAAGAGAGAAAGAAAGAAAGAAAGAAAGAAAGAGAGAGAGAGAGAGAGAGAGAGAGAGAGAGAGAAGGGAGGGAGGGAGGGAGGGAGGGAGGGAGGGAGGGAGGAAGGAAGGAAGGAAGGAAGGAAGGAAGGAAGGAAGGAAGGAAGGAAGGGAGGAAGGGAGGGATGGAGGAAGGAAGGAAGGAAGGAAGGAAGGAAGGAAGGAAGGAAGGAAGGAAGGAAGAGGGGGCGAGAGGGAGGGAGGGAGGCAGGGAGGCAGGCAGGGAGGGAGGGAGGAAGAAAGCAGAGAAGGAAGGAAGAGGGAGAGAGGGAGGAATGAAAGAGAACATTCTCTGTGCCCAACAGTCCTCCCTTACAGAATGTAATCTTTCCAAGTGCCTGACAAATTGAGAATTATCATCCCTTATGTTCTGAATAAGCGGAAATTAGCAAATTGCCTTTTGCAATGTATATGACTTTGGGCAAGTTACTTAACTTCTCTGTGCCTCCGTCCCCTCACCTGAAAAAGGCAGCTGATCATGCGCTCTAGGCCATAGCTTTGTTACGTGAGGACGGAGCACATAATAAACTGACAGCCTGGGAGCGGTTGGAAAGGGCAGCTCTGAGGCTAAAGCCTGTCTCCCTGGCTGGACGATTCTTTCTGCCAACCACACGCCTCTACAGAGAAAGACCTAAGTGGGTCCATCATGGTAGTCAATGCCTGACACGTACATCCATTGTCAGCTACCTTCCTCTCCAGACGCAGGCCTGAGCACAATTTTGATAAGCCACAGACGTAAAGTTGCTTTAAACTGGATTTTTTTATAGGTGAGAATGCAGCCCAGAGCAGAGAGGAGTCAAGGACTCACACAAAATCATGCCAAAGCCATACATGCAGGTTGCGGGGTTTGCGATGATGACAATCCATTGGTGCCCAGAAGTGTTTGATTGGCAGCCCCAGGAGGGTGGCCCGGGACCGGCCGGCAGCTGAGGCTGGGGCTTTGCAAGGAATGCACCTCAGGAGGGAAGCTGACCCCACACCTGGCACCCCTTCCACCTGGAGCGTCTGCCGCCCAATGTGGAGCCTGGGGTGGTCACCCCAAAGAACCACGGGGCGAGGAGGAGGAAGGACGCTGCTCACCACCCCCACTTTCCCAGGGAGGGCCACAAATGGCCAGGGTTGCCCTGGCACTGAACTGAGAGAACTCCATTAACAAGGGCCAGAAGCCACCTAGGCCTCCAGGGAAGAGCCAGGACAGTGCGAACCCATCCCCGAGCCCCGAGCCGTCCTCCAGCCCGTGTCAGGGACTGCCTGGCAGCAGCTCAGGTTTCTGGCTGAGTGGCCAGCACACACTGGAGCCTCTCGAAGCAGATGCGGTGACACTCCAGCCCTGGCCGCCGGAGCCGGGAAGCTCAGCGGGAGGAGGTCGGGTCGGGCTTGCTGGAGCCCCCGGGGAGGGCCTATTGCTCATGGAAGCTTCCCTGAAGAGGAAGTGCCTGAGCCCTTAGCCTGCCCCTTTGCACCTCGGGGGTGTGAGCTCATCGCGTAGCCGCTCTGAGCCTCAGTTTCCTCATCTTGACAGTGAAGCGGATAAAGGGCTCGGGTCTTGGTTCATTAGGAGACACGCGTGAGCTCAGCCCGGCAAGCGCATTGCACAGTGTCTGGCCCACACTAGGTGCTTCGTAAGTATGCGCTCCTTCAGTTGGGTGGGGCAAGGCCATCTTTGTTGGAGCGAATGGAACAATGAGATAGATTAGTGTCCAACCACTTCCTAGAGACTGGGACTCAGGCTCAGATAAGCAACTTCATCCAGGTCATACGGTTAGCTGGTGGCAGAGCAGAGCCTCCATCCAGGCCTCCTGAGTGTCCTCTCCCGCCCTCCTCTTCCCCTTCCTTGTCCTCCTCCTACTCCCCCCTCCACACACACACACACACACACACACACACACACACACACACTCGTCCTCCTCACTGCACTGTCCAGTGTACATGTACCTGCCACCAGCGTGCCAGGCTGCCGCAACCCCAGATTTGAAGCCACATGCAGAACAAAGGGGATGGGTTCCTGCAGCCCAGTCTCCTTGGCCTTGGCTCCGCCTCTCTTGCAGTGCATTCTGGGAAGCTCCGCGGAGCTCTGAGAAGCCTTGACAATTAGCATCCTGGGACAGGCTGTTTAATGTCGGGAGGAAATCCCCACAGCAGCCTCTCCGAGGTTTCATTTGCCCTTAAACGTTGCCCCAGCCTCAGTGCTATCTGCTCATCAGCACCCCCATTGCCAAGGAGAGTCGAGGGCACGTCCTGCCTCCAGGCTCTTCCTGTGAAAGTTAAAGCAAATGCCCGGGGCACGGGGCTCTCCCCACACAAGGAGGAGGAAAGGAAAGAGGGGGGGCGGTGAAAACATGCCCCAGGCGCTGAGCTTGGCGCCCAGGCGTGAAGGTCACCTGTGCTGTCATAAGTGCGATTTCTTCCGTGAGCCTGACATGAATTATTGTGCAGGCAAAACCGTGTTTGGCCTAAAAACACAGAACAGCTGAAACTGTCAGCCAGGGGTCCTCAAACTTTTTAAACAGGGGCCAGTTCACTGTCCCTCAGACCGTTGGAGGGCCGGACTATAGTTTAAAAAAAACAACAACAAACTATGAACAAAGTCCTATGCGCACTGCGGGCCCGGGACGCGTCGGCTGCTAAGCAGGACAGGCAGCGGCACCCGGCGGGCCGGATACATGTCCTCAGTGGGCCGCATGTGGCCCGCGGGCCGTAGTTTGAGGACGCCTGCTGTAAGCCATGAGGTACATGATGGCAGCAGGGAGAGGGATACAGGAGGCCCCCGGCTTTGAACCCAGGCAGACCTGAGTTCAAGTCCCAGCTCTGCCAGGCCCTGGCCTTGAACACATCCCCAGACCTCAGTCTGTTCATCTGCAAACCAGGAAACCCCGCCCACCGCGAGGGCTCTCTCAGACGTAAATGAGACAACGGATGAGAGTACCCAGCACAGGAGATGGACCATCAGCGAGAGTTCTCCTTAAGTGTGACCGTCACCAAGGGGCGTACCTTCCCCCAGGGGCATCTCCAGCAGAACCCCAGAACGCTTCTGCTCAGAGAAGTCTGGGAGAGTCGTGGACCTTCCTTTTCCAGTTGAGGAGCCCGAGGCTCTGCGGGAAGTTACAATGCAGGCGGGGAAAAGCTGAGAATGTCCCCAATGTCACGTGAGTCTCTTGGCTGATTCTGCTCACGGGGCTCGAGAGGGACAGATGGTACCATCGGGTTTTGGAACAAAGAACACAGTCACGTTCCGGATGGAACAGAGGCCCCCACACAGAGGTGCGCAGGCCCCACAGTGTGGGGAGATGTTACTGTATTTCTCCCTAAATGGCTGACAATAGAAACCTAATGCAGAGACAGTTACCACGGACTCCCACGTACACGTTTCACTCACGTAAATGGCCCGTATGTGTACTGAAAGATGACTTGCTGTTTATCTGAAATCCAGATTTAATTGGGTGTCCGGTACTTTTATTTGCTGAATCTGGCAGCCCAGGGCCAGAGCAAGAAGATTAACTGTTCCCTCCATCCCAAGGGGCTGATGTCACCCACGGCGTGCTGCATTGTCCCGTCAGCCGGCTCACTCACCAGGGGATCTCAGAGGCTGCTGGGTGGCCGCGCCGCCACTGCCCCCGATAGTTACCCAGGCTGGCGGGGAGTGACGGAGGGACTTTTCTGGAAGCGGTTTGGCACCGATCCCATGGAAGAGAAGAGGCTGAGAGCAGAGAACAGATGCTAACGGAGCTTACGCTTCAAAGCCACTCTCGGGCACAGGCCCCGTCCAAGGCCCCAGTTCATACTTGTAAACATTTGGATGCTCCTTCTTTATTTCTTTGCTGTTAGACTTGATCTTTTCAGAGCATTTTAGGTTTACAACAAAACTGATAGTTCAGGGGGGAGGTTAATGGGGAAAAAAAAAAAAGACATATGTACTACTATTTGTAATACTTCAAACAATTAAAAAAATAAATTAAAAACAAAAACAAACAAAAAAACTGATAGTTCATTTCTTTTTGGTGCTGAATAATATTCCGTCATCTGGATGTACCACGGCGTGTTTATCCATGTACCTTCTGAAGAATATCTTGGCTGTTTCCAAGTTTTTGACAATTATGAAGAAAGCTGCTATAAACAGCTACGTGCAGGTTTATGTGTGGACATACGTTTTCAGCTGCTTTGGGTAAATGCTGAGGAGCACAATTGTTGATTGCATGGTAAGAGCATGTTTAGTTCTACAGGAAATCATTAATCTTCCAAAGTGGCTGCACCATTTTGCCTTCCACCACCAATGCATGAGCATTCCTGTTGCACCACATCCTTGCCAGCACTTGGTGTTGTCTGTGGCCAGATTTTGGCCATTCTAACAGGTATGTAGTGGAATCTCATTGCTGTTTTTAATTTGCATTTTCTTGATGATGTATGATGCAGAGCATCTTTTTATAGGATTGCCATTTGTATGTCTTCTTAGGAGAGATCTTGGTCCCTTTTTTAAATTGGGTGGTTTATTTTCCTATTGAGTTTTAAGAGTTCTTTGTATATTTTAGATAACAATCATCAGATATGTCTCTTACATATATTTCCTCCTAGTCTGTGGCTTGTCCTCTGACTCTCTTGATATTGTGTAGAGAGCGCCTGGAAAGGCACATGGGCATTTCTTTAATTATTGTCAGCTGAATCCAGTGGCATTGGCAGAGCCACGTCCTGGAAACACACCTTGCCAGAGGCAGGAGTGTTGTCAGCTTGACCTTCAGCCCAGGCGCCAGGGGGTGGGTTTCGTTATCTAAATCCAGCCAAGCACCAGGAATGAATACGACTCAGGCCCACCCAAGAATGCACATAATCTCCTTTGTCTTGACCTTTAGTAAAACTTCCTGGTTTTCGCTGTATAAAATAAACACGCTGTATTGGCTCTAGGTCCCTGTCTCTCCATCAGAGGACAGTGGTCCCAGCCGGCCCCAGCTTTTTCCTTCCATCTCTGAGTTTGTCTCTTTCTTTCATTTTCTCAATCCCTAGCAGCCCCTACTCAGGAACCGATCCACTCTCTAGCTGCGGAAAGGAGAGAAATATTCACTATATTGTCTTTTGCAGAACAGAATTCTTCATTTTCTGAAGTCCGTGTGATCAGCTATGTCTCTCATGGACATGTCTTTGGTATGGTATATGAAAAGGCACCACCATAGCCAAGGTCATCCAGGTATTCTCCTCAGTTATTTTCTAGAAGTCTTATAGTTTTGTGTCTTACAGTTTTGAGGTATAAGGTCAGTGTCTAGATTAATTTTTTTTGCATGTGGATGTTACAGCTTCCAGCACTATTTTTTGAAAACTATTCCTTTGCCATTGTATTTTCTTTGCTCCTTTGTCAACTATATTTACATGAGTCTATTTCTAGACTCTCTATTCTGTTCCATTGATCTATTTGTCTCTTCTTTCACTGATACAACATGGACTTGGTGACTCTCGCTTTACAGAAAGTTTTGAAGTTGGGTGGTGTCAAGCCCCTAACTTGTTTGTGATTTTGTAAATGTCATGTTGGTGGTTCTGACCTTTTGCCTCTCCCTTTACACTTCAGAATCAGTTTGTTGATATCCATAAAGTCACTTGTTGGGATTTTTTTAAAAATATATTTTATTGATTTTTTACAGAGAGGAAGGGAGAGGGATAGAGAGTTAGAAACATCGATGAGAGAGAAACATCAACCAGCTGCCTCCTGCACACCCCCTACTGGGGATGTGTCCGCAACCAAGGTACATGCCCTTGACTGGAATCGAACCTGGGACCCTTGAGTCCACAGGCTGATGCTCTATCCACTGAGCCAAACCGGTTAGGGCACTTGTTGGAATTTTGATAGGATTGCATTAAATCTATAGATCACGTTAGGGAGAGCTGACATTTTGACAATGTCAAGTCTTCCTATCCATGGACATTTATTTAGTTCTTCTTCAATTCCGATCATCAGAGTTCTGTAGTATTCCTCGGGTAGATCTTGTATAATTTTGTTAGATTTACACTTAAGTTTTTTATGTTAGGGGATGTCATTCCCCACATTAGCTTGTCACAGCGCTGCCAAGTTGTGTGAAAACCTCAGGCTCTGGAAAAAAACAAAACAAAACAAAACATAAAAGCCCTAGCCAGCTTGGCTCGGTGGATGGAGCGTCGGCCTGCGGACTCGAGGGCTCTGGGTTCGATTCTGGTCAGGGGCATGTGCCTTGGTTGCGGGCACATCCCCAGTGGGGGGTGTGCAGGAGGCAGCGGATCGGTGTCTCTCTCTCATCCATGTTTCTGGCTCTCTGTCCCTCTCCCTTCCTCTCTGTGGAAAATAAATGGAATATATAAAAAACAAAACAAAACTCAGGCTCTGCAGAAAGATGTCCCCGTTCAAGTCGGGCTCTGCGGCTGCAGCGCTGTCGTCCTGAGGGTCCTCTTTGGCCTCGTTAAGCCTCAGCTCCCTCACCTATAAAATGGGTCCGATGACAGCATGTAATTCACAGGGTTGTGGTGAAGATGAAAGGCCCCTAAACTGTTTCACCAGCCGCTCAACACGTCTTCACTGAGTCCTTTCTCAGGGCTCCCTGGACACGCAAAGGCCCCGAAGAGGCCCAAGCAACGTACCCTCTCTTTGAGGGAACACTATCCATTCAGACACAAGTAATCTCCTTTCATCACCCAGCAGCAGAAAAGATGTTTGTGTCGGCGGCAAAACAGCTTGTTCCAAAATGGGGGAAATCCCGGGACGGCAGCGAGGGCAGGGCTCTGCCTCGGCAGCCGGAAGGCTGGTGCAGGAGCTGAGCTCACCGGTGACTGTGTAAATGTCACACAGTAGGTCTTCACCACCTCGGGGGGCGGGGGCGGTTGGTTGTCAAGGACCAGGGCAGATCTCCGCCTTCAGCCAGAGGGCTGGTTTCACTGTGCCAGCAGCTTAGCTGTGGGGCGGCCCCCCCGCCCGGGGAAGCGGGAGGCAGAATGGAGGGCGAAGGCTGGTGTTAAAAAGAGGCTGGGAAGGCCCTCCTGTGTTTTGTTCTCAGAGGCTCACATCACATCTTGTCATCGTGGCCGCTGTTGCCTTGCTGCTGAGGCGGAAGCAGCTGGCATTGCCATGGCAACCAGGCAGCATCCACTTCCAACTCAGCCCTGGATTTCCTCTAACAATGGCGGAGCCACCGAAAACATGTTTGGCAAGTGAGAGCCACGAACAGAAAATGACACCAGGGAGCTGCGGGGGACCGGCCGGGGGGCCTCGTGTGTCCTCCCTCCGGGGTTAACGGAGCACGCAGCAAGGAGACATGCGACCGACCCAAATCCAAGCCTGAGAGAAGGAAATGTCGCTGAGGCTGCCTGTAGTGACCCCACGCGCAAACTGTTATCTCTCAGGCCCCAGGTTCGACTCTGGAACGAGGAGCCGAGGGGATGAGGAGAAGGGTGGTCCCTGCTTGTCAGCGGGGTGGAAACACGGGGACCCAGCCTGGGGAGGCCTCATGGAGGGGAGAGCTTCAGTAGACTTTCGAGATTCAGATTTCCAGAAGATTCATCAGCCCCTGGGGGTCCAGGAAGAGGTCCCTGAAGAGGAATCCTGGGAATAAATGAAGTAACCGGGGGTGGGGGGGCTGAGACCCCAAGGTCAGTGAGAACTCGCCCCACCCACCAACCGGCTCTGGGGACACGACCTGCAGAGCCAGCGCCGCCCAGGCCAGAAGGGAGCTCCTCCCAGCATCCTCCGAAGGCTGCAGGCCTCTGGACCCTCCCTCCCGGCTCCCTGGCCCGGCCGCCTGCCTCCATCTCCTGGGAAGCAGGATCACCCGGGCCTGATTGATTAGGCTTGTCCTCGAAGCATCCCAGATGCCGGCCCTGCTCTCATTGCTGACCGGCCTCGGGGCCGGGAAGGAAATTCATTAGGCTGGGCAGAGCTGGCGGCCAGGCCCATCTGTCTGGGCATCTGTCTGCTCTCTCCTCCCTCCCCATCCATCCCTCCACCTGCAGAGGGAGGAGCCTGTGCCTGACCCAGCTCAGGATCACCGAGGCAATGACACCGCAGAGCCGTGGTCCCCAGGGGACAGCCGAGGCCTCCCGCCTGACCCACTTTCCACCCGAGGAAACCTCTCGCAGTGACTGATGGCAGGCACACCACACTTGCCCGTGTGTATGAAAAGGTATCTTCGCCAGCACGTTGTAGACGGCGGCCTTTAACGCAGAAGGCCAGCATTCTCACCCCATCGCGGGGCAAACGAGATGCTAAGGAGTATAGGGAGCAAGCTTTCCATGTTAATATGTCTTAAATCCGTTTAAAAATATACCCATTTATAATCCGCATATCTACGTCATAATTGTTTGACATAAAGCTTGGATAGCTATTTCCATCCTTAAAAGCACGTCAATGTGATGAAAAGTGCTAAATAAATAGCAGTTCTGAGAGGTGTGCAGATCCGATGGAACTGCTCGAGTTCAGGACACACCGCTTTTAAAGGAACAGGGCAGGCAATGCAAGGCCAAGGTTAAGCTTTTCCTGAGGAGAAGCCGCCTTGGAGCCAGCCCTTCCCGTGCAGGCAGATTGCACGCAGGAACCTGCCCAGCCAGCACCTGCTCTCAGCCTGCAGGGGAGACCACTGGCAGAGGCGGTGTGTGTGCAGTGACCCCGAGGCTTAAGCAAACATGGCCTCCTGCTTCGGTAAATGTTTAGCCTCGGTGCCTGGCTTGCAGAGGGGCGAGGCCCGAGGACCTCTGTCCCTGACAGCTGACACCACAGGGAGCAGCTGGGGCAACGGGGACAGGCGGGGGAGCCTGGGCCCCTCTCCTCCCCTCCCTGTGGTGACCTCTTCTGCTCTAAGAGAGGTGATGTGCTGAGCTCGGAGGCTGCAGGGAACACATAAATAGCAGTGTTTGCAGCTTCGTCATCATTAGTAATATCCTGGCATCACACACACACTCACACACACTCACACATACTCAAACACACACACACACACACTCACACACATACACTCACACACACACTCACACACACTCACACACACACACTCACACACATACACACACACTCACACACACACTCACACACTCACACACACACACACTCACACACACATTCACACACACACACACACACTCACACACACACACTCACACACACACACACTCACACACACTCACACACTCACACACACACACACACTCACACACACACACACACTCACACACACACTCACACACACTCACACACACACTCACACACACACACACACTCACACACACACTCACACACACTCACACGCACACTCACGCGCACACACACGCGCACACACACTCACACACACTCACACACACACTCACACACACACACATAAACACACTCACACACTCTCACACTCACACACACACTCATACACACTCACACTAACACACACACTCATAAACACACACACTCACACACACTCACACACTCACACACACTCATAAACATACACACACTCAAACACACACACACTCACACTCACACACTCACACACACACTCACACGATGCAAATATATACCCTCAACTATGGCACACACAGCCCACCTCTGGCTTAGGAACATCACATCAGACATAACAGGGTCCTCCCACGTGTCCCCTCTGCTGTCAGCTTCCAGCTCACAGAGGAGGCGCAGGAGCTGGGCCTGAGCCGGTGTCTGCAGGGAGGACGACACCTTGCCCCCTGTCAGCTCTCCGCTGCACCCCCCCCCCACACTCCCCACAAGGAGCCCAGGGGCTGGGAATCAGAGCGAGATGCCCCGATGTCCCAGAGGCTGTGGGAGGGACCAAGGTCTCATCAGGCCCTCCCCACACCAGGTCTTCGTTTTCGGCATGTGGTTTGTATTAGGTGCCCCGTCTGCTGCAGCACGAAGCTAGCTGACCTGCCGGCAGTCAGTCACAAGGAAAAGGGAGAGAAGCGGAACCAGGGACCATTTGGGGTAGTGGAGTCAAGCAGACTCACATTCAAATGCTTCCTCTGCCACTGGATAGCTGTGCACCTTGAGCAGGTCACTTCCCGTCTCTGAGCCTCAGTTTCCGCATCTGTAAAGTGGGCGTGATGATAATACCTCGCTCCACGAGGACTAACTTACGTAACGCGTATAGAACACCTAGCCCAGCTCTCATCTCACTACAAACCAGGCTTTCTCGGCCTTGATGCTCCTGACACTTAGGGCCAGACTGGTCTTTGCTGTGGGGACTGTCCTATGCATTACAGGGTGCTCAGCAGCATCCTTGGCCTCTGCCCACTGGATGCCAATGGGACCTCATCTCCAAGTTGTGACAACACAAATGGTCAGAGAAGGTCCCTGGGCAGAGACCTGGAGGGACTGAGGGATCAAGGAGCCAGGGGGGATCTGTCCCCGCAGGGTGCCCCGTGGGGACACACTTGGTGTGTTCAAACACAGAGGGAGGTCAGCGCAGGCGATGGTCTTTGCAGGCGCAGGGAGGACCTTCCGTTTTATCACCGCGAGGCGGTCTCTGGAAGGTGTGGGCAGAGGAAGAGGTGGTCTCATACAACACCCCCCACCACCAGGTTGTCTGTGGAGTCTCAGATTTGTTCCAGAAAAGCGGGCTCACTGCTCCTGGACTCAGGACTACAGTCAGCCCAGGCCCTGCACCCGAGGGTCCAAGGGGAGGGTCAGCTGAGGTCCCTGTGGGCGCCAGGCAGGAACCACAGGTGCCGAGCAACGCTGGTCACCCTCGCAATGAGATGCTGCTGCATGTGGCGACGGGCGCTCTCACGCACCGCTGGCGGGACAGCCCCCGCAGAGGGGGATCCACGATTGCAGTCCCAGCTGTGTGCCTGCCAGGAACCCCTGCACCCGGAGTGCTGGGAGGCACGCACACGCACAGCCCCGTGATTCACAACAGCAACAGCGGGGCCACCCGCGTGTCTGCAGAGAGAAGAAGCCGGGCTCATTCCTCCAACGGCACACGACGCAGGAAACAAATCCACTTCTGTGAGTGGGAGACGCGGGTCACGGGGCACATACAAATGATGCCATTTCACAGCGGCCCAAACCGGGCAAAGCCAGCTCTAGCTACATGGGTACGGGCCCTGGAGTCGAAAGGAAAGGGAGGGAGGCGTTAACAGAACATTCAATAAGGTGCCATAGAATCTGCCTTTTTTTTTTTTTTTTTTTAATTGAAAATAGTTGATTCTTGACTTTATAACCTGTCTGGAAAGAAGCTGAAATGTGTGAGTGCCTCTGTCTGATTTGCTGTGAAAGTCGAGGAGGCCAGTAAGATCGTCAGGAGGCTAAAGGAACCCCTTGCTCTCCCCGCTTTTTCCGTGAGATTGGAGGGTTCCGGCTAAAAGGTGCTCCCTGGCCATCAGCCAGGAGATGGTACCGCTCAGAGGCCGCGGAGCGGGGCTCAGAGGGGCAGGTCACCCGGGATTCAGGTCAGGGCTGTGTGTGACTTCAGAGCCAGCAGGACTCCAGGCCTTTGAAGGACAGGAGACCAGGTGACGGGGCGGAGAGGGCGAGCCGATGACGGATGTGCAGGTCACAGAGAGCGACGGGGGTTTATTCGCGGTGCCCTGGGGAAGTTTAACGATTTTTTTTAAGTAAAAACGAACAGGTTTTTAAGCAGAGGAGTGATGAGGCCAGAGCTGCAGGGAGAAACACCCCCCACTCCCCAGGCGCTGTGAGGGGTAGACTGGAAAGGAGGAAGAGGGGGGAGACCCCGGGAGGCGGGCGGTGCAGGCACGGGGAAGCTGGCGTGGTCCTGAGCTTGGCAGGGGGGCTGTGGAATGTGGCGCAGGCTGGCATTTGGGGCTTGAAGAAGAAGAGGTAAAGGAGAACCCTAGTTTCCAACTTCATCACCTGAATAGAAAGTGGTGAAATGTGAAGTAACTGAAAACCATACAATTGGGGGAGGCGGGGGGAGGGACGGGGAGCATTTCCATAAGCTAGGCCTGCCTGTTCCTGTCCCGTCGCCTGGGTGGCACTAGGAGTCACCTGCCCCATGCCAGGGGCCATGCCCTGGGCACGCTCACACACCTAACGCCCACTTCCCTGCAGGGGAGCGCTTTCCCAGGGCCCCCCTCTGCCTGTCCCAGCCGGGCCCAGTGGGTGAGCCCAGGCGAAGCTGCCAAGCTGAGACACACCCCACTCCCCTCCCCCCCAAACCCCCTGAGCATTCCTTCCTTACCTTTTGTGAAGTCCCCTGCCTTGTGCAAGGTTGGAATCAATCCCCCAAAACCTGCACTGGCCCAGAGCTGCCAACTCTTGCTGCCTGGGTTCCTGGACGCTAGAGAGCAGCGTTAAAAGCACGGCCACCTTGCCCTTCCCCGGAGCACGGCCCGAGCGTTGAATGATTGGCTTTCACTGGACACGGGAGAACAAGGCACCTAAGCCAGTGGCGTTGCAGTCAGACAGGTCTGGGTGTGGTCTTGGGGGAAGCAGCCCAGGGCCTGGCACACAGTAGGGCCTTACTCAATGGAAGGTAGCAGAGATCTGGGGAAGTTGAGAAAGGAGAAGAGAATTCTGGCTGGAAGGGGCCCTTCGAGATCGTCTGCCATTATACAGGTGGGGTAAACCGAGGCCTAGAGGGACTGAGGGGCTTGCCCGAGGATCCACTTAGAGGTAGAACCTGGGGGTAAATGCCACACCCAGCCCCCGGCCCAGACCTCTCCGGGGAGAGTCCCGGACGCTAGTGGAGGCAGCACACGTGCCTTTCCAGTTGCGGGCAAGGCTGGCCTGGAGCAGAGGGGCGCACGGGTGTCCCCGTGGCCGGATGGGGTTTGCTTGCTTGTACAGAGTAGGCAGCATGAACTACTCCCTACAGTTCACAGGCGTGTCATATAAAAATCCACATGTTTTCATTTGTTTGAAAAAAATCAGAAACGGTGGTCACTCCAGACCTGGACTCCTCCATGGCAGCAGCAGCTGGAGCTGGCCTGGGCTGCTCCCTCCGGCTGTCCTCTCTGCTTCGCCACAGTCCCCACCCCTCTCTATTGTCTCCTGCACCCCGCAGCTCGGTGTCCCCTGCACCTGACCGTCCTACAGGAGCTCATTTACGGCGGTGAGAACACGTGGCTCGCTCCCTCACTCACGTGACCTGCCCTGTCTGCTTTAGGAAGTAAAGCCCTATACATGCTGCAACCCATATGTTACATGTGCAACCCTGAGTCATTTCTCTCGAGCCCTCTTGGCAAAGGTTTTCCCCTGAAGTCTTCCTGCCCACATCCACCTGGAAAGAAAAGGCCCTGCCTGTGGTCCTCCGTGGGCCCTCTCTCCACATTCCCCACTTTCCCTCTTCCTTTTGGGATTATGCCAAGGGTTAGAGCAGCTGTGGGCAAACTACGGCCCGCGGGCCGGATCCGGCCCGTTCGGCTGTTCTATCCGGCCCGCGGAGCCGAAAGAGCGGAGGGTTCTCTTGCTCTCCCCTCCGCTCCTTTACTTTGAATTTATATTAGTTCACACAAACACTCCATCCATGCTTTTGTTCCGGCCCTCCGGTCCAGTTTAAGAACCCATTGTGGCCCTGGAGTCAAAAAGTTTGCCCACCCCTGGGTTAGAGTGTTCATTTTCCACATCTTCTTTCTTTTCCCCTCCCCAATCCCCTGCCTGCCCATCAAGTGCCTCTCCTCCCTTCCTCCCTGCAGAAGCCCAGCCCAGTGCCCTGTGGGGCTGGCCCTTCTTCTCTGCATCTGGCGGCCAGAGGACCCAAGGGCAGGCAGCATTGCCAAGGGCGCTATTTACCTGGGAGCGGGATTGGGGGGGGGGGAGGGCGGGCAGGGGAAGGCGGGCAGATTTCTTGAGTTCCTTGGAGCAGGAAAGATAATCAAGACCCTCCCCTTCCTGCCCCCCTCACACACACACACACACACACACACACACTCCCATGGGCTGCTCTGGGGGTGAGATAATAAATCTTCCCCTGCTCCCCCTGAGCTGCTAGAGATGAATAAATGAGATATGTCCTGGCGGAGATATTTGGGGCCTCCCTGCTTTGACCTCCTTCCCTACGGCCTCTAGTTAGACCTGCACCACTTTCAAACCTGCTGTGGTCTCCTCTCCCCGCAACCAGGTCCCCTCCCCCACCCCACCCCTCCTGCCCTTTTTCCACGCTGCCTCAACCTTGAGCCGGCCTCCCCCTGCTTAAATGCCACCCAGAGCTCCCCATCGCCTCAGGATAAAGCCGAAGGCCCCGGCCAGCCAGCCAGGCGGGGCCACTGAACTTCCCAGCAGCATCCCTACCTTCCCCACAGGCAGGCGGCCCTCGGGCCAGGAAGCCACTGCCCTCACCTGCCCTCCGTTTGCCTGCGTATCTTCCTCGGCCCCGACAACCTCCGGCCCAATCAGTTCTGTTACGAACAGAAACAGCAGGCCACAATGGAGTCACTGCGGCCACATCGCCGAACGAACGTGTTTAACCATTTGCTTAAGCCAATGACCTTGGAACTGCAGCCTCTCCCAGGGGCAGGCTGTCAACCACCCAACCTGGAATTTCCTGAGCAGCACAGTTAGGCAGCTCCAGTTGGTAAGAGATATATCTGCCAGATAAGACCCCAGCCTTCCGCTAAGAGAAGGGCACCTTGCCTGAATAATCCACTCCTTTCACTTCCTCCTCCCACCCTCTTTCTGCCTATGAAAACCTCCCATTTTGCACAGCCTCTCCGAGCACCCTCCTAGTTCCTAGATGGGGTGCTGCCTGACTCATGAACCGCTTAATAAAGCTGATTAGATCTTCAAATGTACTCAGCTGAATTTTGTTCTTTAACAGTTGCAACACCACCTCCTCCTGATCCCTGTCCCACCACCTACCCCCACCAAAGTGGTTAGATTGTTCCGTCCTCCTGCCCCCGCCCCCACTTTCTGCTGTGTTCTGCCTGGGTACCCGGTCTTAGAGATCTGCCTCCCACACTTGGAGGCACTCAGGGGCCTCTAGTCCAGCGTGTCCTCAGAACCGGGAGCGGGGAGGGCCGGCCTGAGGAAGGGCGATGACGACGCGAGAAACTGAAAGAATTCGGTGCTGAACTTCAGCAGAGACATGGCGAGGCGCTCATGGTTGCAGGCGTTCTCCTTGGGTCTCTGACAATGTGTCTCCCATTTCATACCAACAGGGACTGTTCTTCAAGGAGATGATAATGGGGGCCTCCCTCCACCCTTGCCAGCCAAGGCTCTTCCTCTTCATGGACAAGGTCCTTCCATCCCTGGATGCAGGACACTTGACCCCAAAGGGCCTTCTATACTAACCATTTTCTGGGTTTAGATCTTGTGACTCTGAATGGACAGAAAGATACTCAAGGGCAACCTGTATTATTCGTTCACCCATTTATCCATCCATCCATCCATCCATCCATCTAACCATTCATCCGTCCATTCATCCATCCGACCATCCATCCATTCATCCATCCGACCATCCGTCCATTCATCCATCTGACCATCCTCCATCCACTCAAGCATCCACACTGTGCCACACACCCCAGTGGGTGCTACAGATAAAACGGAAGCAGAATCAGATGGGGCCTCTGCCCTCGGTGCAGCTAGCGGTGCAGTCAGACGTGGAGGAGATGTGAACAGACAATTACAAAGAAATGCAGATCAGCCGTGAGAAGTGCCTTGAAGGGTACACTGCAGTGTATGAAGGCCTGTCACAGGGAGACTGATGCTGTGTGCGGGCCAGGCAAAGCCCAGCGTGGCGGCGGCAGCAAGACCATGGGGTGGGGGTCGGGCGGGGGGGGTTCAAGGGGGGAGCCAGGGGCAGGTGAGCAGGCACCTCAGAGCCGGCTGCGTCCAGGCGCCCTTCCTTTATGTATGAACAACAGTGAGACAGTGGCTCGTGTGGAGGCAGCATACGCCACTGAGCTGGCATTTCGAACGTCTCTTTGTTCATTCATTTAGACGAACGTGCTCAATAATGTATGTGCATTCTTCCTGTGGTGTCCTTCTCTCTTATGCAATACCAAGCGTATATTTATAGACCACATATGTCTATCTGCATATAAATACACATGCACACACGCACACATGGACAAGTACACGTGCCCAAGGCTTCTTTCTCCTCCCTGATGCTCAGCTCTACATAAGGTCGTCAGTCAGCCCACTGAAACGCAGCCCTCACGGCCATTTCATAACTCTATGACCATCACGTCTGGTATTGGTGTATTCCATATTTGATAATGAGAGAACTCTTTCATGAGTGCCATGTCACCAGGAAGACCACAGCCATCTTCTCCACGCCTCACAACAGCCCCACTGGGTAGGTTTTGTTTCCCCGTTTCACAGATGTGGAGACTGAGCCTTGGGACTTGACAGAAATGGGGGGATGGATGGCGGGAGGCCGCACTAGATCCCAGGTCTGTGTGATTCTACCTCCATGCTGCCTCCTTTCAAGAATTTTAGGGCCCAGAGAGACCTGAGAGAGTGGTCAGACAGCTGGCTGAGTCAGGAGCCCCCTGTGCCTGCCGGGGAGTTTGCCTCTATTTAAAGAAAGAGCCATTCAGAGAGGGGGACCATGACCGTGGCTGCACAGACCAGCTGGGCTCTGGGGACTCCATGGAGCTGCCCAGCCATCAACAGCCCCTGAACAATAGGTCCCCTGACCTAGCGGTCAAAGGTGAGGCCGGAGGTCACTGGCCCCCGGCTGAGGAGGAGGAGCCCAGACCCGGGTCCCTTTTCCGTGGACCACACAGGGAGAGTGAGAGAGCTTGAGCTCAGATGGACAACCTTAAGGCCCACGGGGAATCGGCCCCAGGCCTTTGGGGTCAGACTTAGATTCATATGCAACCAGCTCGGGCTGCGTGGCGGACATTCGGCAGGCACTTTCACAAGCATCTTTTCACCGATCCTCGTAATGACCACTCGAGGACAGTACTATTAATATCTCCATTTAGAGGGGAACAAAGGGAGGCTCCGTTTAACATTCATTCATTTGTTCAGTAAACATGTATGGCATGTCTACATGTATCAGGCACTGTTCTAGACACTTGGAATACAAAGATAAACAAAACAGACAAAACCCCGCCCTCGCGGAGCTGACATTTGAGAGCCACAGTGCCGGGGCCTCTGCAGTCCGTCACCGCCGAAACAGAGGAGAAAACTAAGGCCTTCGGGTCGGGGAACTCTACCCCTCGCTATGGAGGTCGGGGAGACACATGGCTGAAGGGGAGAAGGGACTCAGGTGGACTCAGGCTTTTAGGAAGAAAAAGTGAGTTTTAACCAGAAAAGTGGCCCAAGGCTGCTGATGGCTTCAAAGATCCCTCTGGGGCTGAGTAGAGGCTGGAGTGGAGGAGGTGAGGATGGAGGAGTGAGGACAGAGGAGTGAGGACGGAGGAGTGAGGACGGAGGCAGGGAGGAAGCCTCACGGGTATCCAGGCAACAACAGTGGATTGGGAGGGGGATGGCTACTCCAAGTCCAGTGCTCTGAAAATTGTTTCTTTTTAATTTGTCTTTGCAGAGGCACAATTATCCTTGTTCATTATAAACCATGTAAAGCGAGGGAGGGAGAGAGAGGGAGAGGGAGAGAGAGAGGAAGGAAAGGAGAGAGGGAGTAAATAGAAAGTGGGGAGAAACATCTAAAAGCAAAGTCAAGCTCAATATTCTTTTTTCAAACCTTGTATTAGGAACTATTTCATGCAGTTTATATTAAACTAGAGGCCTGGTGCACAAAATACAGGCACGGGGCGGGGCAGGGTTGGGGGCCTCAGCCCGGCCTGCACCCTCTCACAATCTAGGTCCCCTCGGGGGATGTCTGCGGGATCGGGCATAAACCAGCAGTCAGACATCCCTCTTGCAATCCAGGACCACTGGCTCCTAACTGCTGGCCTGCCTGCCTGCCTGATCACCCCTAACCCCTCTGCCTGCCTGCCTGATCGCCCCTAACCCCTCTGCCTGCCTGCCTGATCACCCCTAACTGCTCGCCTGCCTGCCTGATCGCCCCTAACCCCTCTGCCTGTCTGCCTGATCACCCCTAACTGCTCGCCTGCCTGCCTGATTGCCCCTAACCACTCTGCCTGCCTGCCTGATCACCCCTAACTGCTCACCTGCCTGCCTGATCACCATAACCCCTCTGCCTTGGCCCCTGCCATGGCTTCATCTGGAAGGACGTCTGGAAGGATGTCTGGAAAGTCATTCGGCTATCCAGTCTAATTAGCATATTACACTTTTATTATTATAGACTATACAGCATGATCATGAAACAAGCACCTGTGACCCTCTCCGTGGAAGAACCGGACCTCGCCAAGGAGATCGCGGCTAAGGTGGACCCACGTGATACCCTGCCCCATGCCTGCTACATCCCCTCCCACCCCGTGTTGATTCCCGGAATTTAATTTTGGTCTCCTTCCTCGGCTTTATTTTTTGTGTTGACCAACTCTGAGCGTGTGTCCGAGCAATGCAGGGCTTGATGCGCCTGTTTTCCAGCTTTATTAAAAGTGCATCTTCGCTCCTTCAGCCACTTGCACGTTCAAGTTCAGGACCGGGTGTCTCAGCTTCCTCTATTGAGGCATGCGGCCGGGACTTAGTCCCTCACAGGTGTGTGGTGTCGTCCACAGTGTGATATTCCGCAGCTTCTCTATCCATCCTCCTACTGATGGCCAGCTGTCTGCCTCCTGGAGTGCGCGGTGTGAGTCTCTCTGGGAGACTTTGCGCTCTTTCCCTTTCTGTCCCAAGCAGGGCCCGCCAGCGTTTAGGCCGGCCTCGGGGCCAGCACGCTGGGAGCTCGAGCGGCGGCAGCCCCCCAGTCACTTCCCAGGACTCAGCTGCCACCAGACAGCAATCCCCCAGCCGGCGTCTAATTAGGTCAGGAGAGTGTCGCTCTCTCGCTCGCGTTTGTTCCGTTCCTTGGTTCCAGGAAGGCTCTGATCACAGCCACTGGGCCCCGGGGAGACGATAATAATAGCAGCCACTGGGCTGCCTGTGCCCCAGGCACTGATCAAACCCTTCCGTCACAACAGCTCAACCTTCGTAACGACAGCACGAGGCAGCGCTGCATTAGCCCCATTTTACAGACAGGAAAAGTGAGGCGCAGCAAGACAGGGTGCTTACCCCAGACCAGGCTTCAAGCCAGTGGCTGGCACCTGCACTCCCACCACCCTGCAGGCCCATCTCTTAGGGGAGGGAGAGAGCAGGCTCCGGCCCAGCCTGGCCCCGCCAGCACCCCTTCACGTTCGAGGAAAAGAGACAGAACCCGAGTGAGCGTAAGCACGAAGGGGACCTACTGGCTGACAAAAATAAGTCCCGACAAGGCAGGTAGGAAGCCGACCTTGGGGCCCGCTGGGTCCAGGGGGACAATGCTCTCAGACACTGCCCAGCCCTCTCCCCACTTCCCCCGCCCCACCTCCCCGCGATGTCTCCCCACCGCCTTTAATCCCTTCCTATTACAGGCACAGACACATGGCTGCCTGCAGCCCTCCCCTCACCTTCTAACAGACCCCCCAGTTCCTGTTGAGAAAACAGAGCCCACCCAACCAAGCCCCCCAGAGGGTGCCGATGGGCTCAGCCAGGCCACCGGTGGCCGGGAGGGTGCGGCCTGGCAGGGGCGCACGCAGTGGGGATCACGGGCCAGCCCACGGCCACGCAGGCTGCATCTGCTCCCGGAGGGCACTGCCCCAGCCCGGCCGGAGGTGGGTGAGTGCCGGGGGGCAGGCAGACGGCCCCAGGGGCGGTTTCATGTAGCAAAGGGCCTGCCTGTGCCAAGGACGGAGGAAGCCTCGCCTCGGGCCCTCTTTCTGCTTGAGTAAGCCTGGTCCTCACCCACCGAGGCCCGAGAAGCCCCTCCTACTACTTTCTGGTTGGCATCCGGGCGAAGGAGTCTCGTTATTTTTAACCAACAAGACCTCCTTCCGTACACCTCACCCATGGGGGCCGGGACCCGCAGGAGAGTGGACGTTATGCTCCTGTCCCGACGGGGCCAGGGGTCCCCTGTGGTCTGCTGGTGCCCTCCCCACCAAGGGGAGCAGGCTCAGGGCGCCGGGAAGGGACACAGGAAGCAGGCCAGGGACGCATGATTTGAATGAGAAAACCCTTCCTGGGCTGGTCTGCTCCTCGCTGCCCATCACCCCCGAGGCCCGCCCTCCCCAGCCCCGCCCTCCAGCCTCCCCTGTGGACCCTGCGACGGCCCTTGTGTCCTGAGTGAAACCAGGTCAGAGAGCGTTCCAGAAGCAGCTCAGAAAGTCAAGCGGACGCAGATCTGAACAGCAGAACAAAGCCAACCTGTCCGCCCGGGAAACTCAATCCGGCTACGCCGGGCCGTGGCCGGAGCAGCTTGTGACAGAGAAGAAAGGGCGCCTTTATGGCTGGGCCCTGCCTGCTGGCAAGCGGGCCCCACGGTGCCTGCCCTCTCCCCCAGGCCCACGGGACCTGCTGGCCCTTCAGCCGCCGGGGGGGGGGGGGGGGGGGCGGGGGGCGTGGGGGAGGCCTCCCCCATCCCGCCTCGGAGGAGAGGGGAGGTGAGAGAGGGACATCAGGAAAAGCCAAAGACGGCGAATGGCTTCAAGGTGAAGGCCGCGGAGATAAGAGACCACGTGTTTGTCCTGGAAATTGGCTCAGGGACAGACTGAACCGAGGAGGAACCAGGGCAGACACGCAGGGACGTGTGCTTCCTGAATGGCCCGTCTCTATTTAACCGCTTCGTGGGTTACGGGGCCAGCCAATCCGGAGGTGACTCCAGAAGTCACGACCATGGAGACAGGGACGGGCTGGGCCCTGTGCCGCCACATCAGGGCGGGCTCCCGGCATCCAGTCCTTGGGCCTGCCATCCTCACCGTCCTGACGGGGCAAGGGGGGGGCGCACTGGCCCCTAGGTGGTCGGTCCCCATTTCATTTTCCTAACAGGGAGGTGAGCGGGACGGGCAAAGTTCATGTGGGGGTGCTTCTACCTCTCCCCCTCCCCCCCGACACACCTCCCTCTCCCCAGCCAGTCCCAGGAGCCCTCCAGCCTCCTGCGTTCCCTCCACGGGTTCTCACCCACCCAGCTGTCCATTCATTCGACAGTGACCCCGCGTGTCCAGCGTGGTGTCCGCGTGTGACTCAGAAAGCATCAGGGCCGTCATTGCCTTCGTGAAGCTTCTTACAGCCCGTGGGGAGGCAGCTGTCCTTCAAGCAGTCCCACAAGGAAGTCATTATGTGGCTAATGCAAGCGGTGAGGGAAAGGGGAAGAAAGTGGGATTCAGGGAGGGGGCGGGAGGGGTGGGAGCACAGGCCAGGACACTATTCCACGCGAGGCTGGGTCCGTGGGTAACCTAATCCCTCCCAGGGCAGTGGCTGACGATGCATTTGTCAAAAGCCCCAGGACTGGACTGCACGGCACAGGGCTGGGACTCCAGATGGTAACATTGTATCAGCAGCGCTGGCTCAGGAACAGTAACAAGCGGGCCCGCGCCCAGGCTGCAGGACACAGTGAGCGACCGCCTGCGGCCGAGCAGAGACAGCCAACCGCTAGGAGTGAATGTTCCACACTGCTCCCCACGCGCTTTCCGGTGGAGGCGAAATCAAAAGGTAACATCCGCACCCCTGAGGCCACATCCTTGGGTGGCAAATCAAAACCTGGGGCTGAGTCCTGGCTGTGACCTCCCTGCTGTGGGCAAGCCACCCCTTTCCCATCCCACAGGCCAACGAAGGAAAACTAATTCAGCTACCCATGCCTCAGTTTCCTCTTCAGGAAAATGTGGGTGAAAATGCCCACCTCGTGTACCTGGGGAGCCCTGGGCTTCGAGTAGATATGCTCCAGGTCAGTGGTTATCCAAGCGGGGTTCCTGGCATCGCCATCACCCGGACATTTGCTAGGAATGCGTATTCTCGGGTCACAGCCCAGATCTACTGCATCGTAACTCTAGGGTGCGGCTCGGCGCTGTGTGAGTTCTGAGGGGTCCCCCGGGGGTTTCTGACACCAGCTCTCGTTGGCAAGGCACTGCACTACCTGGTTGCTGTCTGGGGGTTACCCACCTTCTCAAAGTCGTTTCCTGGGCCAAAGGATCTGGAGGTGACTCCACACGTCACGGCAGTGGCTATGGGCAGGGCCCGGGGTCACACAGACCCAGGAGAAGTCCTGCTGCCTCCACTCCTGGCCGGTGGCCCTGGGCACGTTGGTTGCTCTCTTGGAGCCTCAGTCTCCTCATCTTTGAAATGGGAGCAGTGCCTGACTTGCAGCTTGCCCAGGGCCCCGGATGTAACGACCTCAGTGCCGGAACCCTGGAATAGTTCAGTGACTGGTGGTACTATTATTGTTGTCCACTTCCTCCTTAAACCATCAGGTATCAGAGATGTTTGTTCTTCAATGGGATCTATTTCTCTGGCATGAATCCCCGCCCAGCCTTCATCGTCCGTCCCCCAGATACATGTCCCCATCAGGACCGGTGGTGAGTAAATTGCCAAAGGGCCCTCCGCTACCATCTGATGGGAGGCCTCTGTGTTCAAATGAGATGGAGGATTTCAATTACCCAGGATTACGAAGGAGGGCCTCAACGCACCATCTGGCCCAGGCCTGGCCGCCCATTGCCCTGCGGGATCAGAGGCCCTCGTGTGAGATATTAACATAATATTCCTTCCAAAAGCAATTACAGAGTCGCAGGCACAGAATGTCATTGGTGGCCGCAGCCCCGCCCATCAGCAGCGATGACTAAACAAGCTAATCAGATCAGCACACATTTGCAGCCGCGCCTGGCAGCTGGGCCTGACATTGCCATGGCGGAGGCGCAACCCACCATCGGAGGACTTGGCTAATGGGCTCCCAGTGGGCAGCCAGGCAAGTCTGCGTGGCGAATGTGGATGCGGCCACAGGCAGCCGCTGCCAGGGTCCCAGCAGGGGCAGAGGCCACATCAGCAAACAGCACACAGAGGGAGGAGCAAGAAGGGCAGGCACTGGCGCATCAGCCCCTCACTGTGTGTGTGCGTGCGCTAATGCATGTGTGGATGTGTGTTCATGTATGCATGTGTGTGCATGAGTGTGCATTTAGTGTGTGCGTGTAGAGAAAGAGACAGGGAGAGATTGCTACCACATGCACCTCCCATGTACCTCCCATGCCTCCCTGAGAATGCGGGCTCCAGAGAGGAGCAGGGGCTGAGATCACAGAGACTTAGAGAGGATCATCCCAGGATCCCTCCCATGGCCCCACCTCAGGGACAACTCCCTTCACCTAGAGACCCGCCCCACCCTACCCCCAACTCCACGCCCACCTCTCCCTGTATCGCCACTCCTGGACTTCTGCCCAACCTTCCCCCCGACCCTTGAATGCTCTCTGGAGTCCTGGAATTTCCCAACTCCCCGCTCAGTAAATCCATCCTCCTCTTTACAGCTAGTGTGAATTTAGGAAAACTGAATTCCAGCCATGTCGTTTCCCTACTAATGACCATTGAGGACCCGCAGGTCCAAGTTCAAGATCTTTAATTGTATGTACAGAATAGACCACTGTCATCTGGCCCCGTGCTCCCTCTCCATCCTCGCCTCACAGCTCTCCTCCGATCACACACTGGCTCCCCAAGCACAGATCCGGTGGCAGCTCCCCACCTAAGCATGCTCTCTGCACCTCAGGACCTTTGCACATGCAAGTCTCCCTGCATAGAACAGCACTGCCATCGTCTAGCCTCTGTCCCACATTCCAGCCTGCATCCTTTTAAGGGCAGGGGCTGTTTTATCCCGAACCTCAGCATAAAGGCTGGCTCACAGGAGGGGGTCAACAGACACTTCTAAATAGTAACTGGACAGTTTGGATAAAGAAGCCCTTAGGGGAGACTCAGGGCCCTTTTGGGGGTGCCAGTCGCATATGTTCTCTTGCAGGATTTTAACGAAATTTTCCATCTCCCTCACTAGTCTGACACCTCATCTGGGAGGGAGGGGCTAAACTGGGGTGACAGACCCAGGGCCCCAACATGCCCCATGGCCTGCTTGATTCGGCTTACCCCATCGTTCTTTTTAAAATATAGTTTTATTGATTTCAGAGAGGAAGGGAGAGAGAGAGGGAGATAGAAACATCAATGATGAGAGAGAATCATGGATCGGCTGCCTCCTACATGCCCCCCACTGGGGATCGAGCCCACAACCCAGGCATGTGCCCCAACCAGGAATCAAACTGTGACCTCCTGGGTCACAGGGCGATGCTCAACCACTGAGCCACGCCTGCCAGACTTCTTTCTTCTTTAAAAAACATTTTAATGAGTTGACAATACTGGGTGATTTCTACAAAGTTCCAATTCAGGCTTCTCGTAAAGAATATAATCTGCCTGCACTGGGCGGGGTCCTGGGACAGGTTGAGAAGCAGCTGCCCCTCCCACCGGGCACCTGCTATCCAGTCCCCACAGGCCCACCCAGCCCCCTGCACACGTCCCCTGCCACCTGCCTGGCCGCCCTGGAATGTGGCTTTTCATGCCTCAGGACATGGTGCGTTCACCCTAGGAACCCCTCTCCTCACCGTGTGCCCCTTAAGCCTCGTGCATGTGGCACGCCTGCGCGTGAGGCCCAAGAGCCAGCACGTCAGTGAACTGGGCCTGCTTTTCTTCGCGAAGAAACAAGACTGATTGCAGGAGCCACGTGCCCCTGAGAGTTTGGAAAGCACCGACTGTCCCGAGTCAGCACAGACGGCCTCCTAAGAGGACACGGGCTGGGGCCCTCTAGGGCGGGCTCCTCCCGTTTCAATGTGCAGGAACCGTCGGGGGAGGGCCCTGCCACAATGCAGATTCAGATCCCTGGGTCCGGGCAGGGCCTGAAACTCTGCATCCCAACAAGCTCCCAGGGCGGCCGATGCTCTGGTCCCTGCACCCTTCACCCGCAGGCTCTGTGACCTCCATCCCCGCAGCAAGTGAGAGAGGCCGAGAGCCAGGGGCCAGCGCTCCCACCACCTGGCGACCTGGGAGGGTCATCTCCGGGACCCTCAGTGTCCTTGGGACGGCCACCTGCCCGTGTCACCAGGATGAAGGTAGGAAGCCCTTCGGGAAAGAGCACCGTGAAGCAGGGGACACACAGGGCCGGGCGGGTGAGGGTGGTGGGGTTTAGACACCTTTCCCCATCCCCACGGCCGAGCCCCGTCAGTCCCCGAGTGAGTCATCTCAGACTGTGACCCCCACATTGGTATCGGGATGCTCCCCAAAACTCAGGGAGCAGAAGATCGAGGCTCAGGTCAACCCGAGACGCCACCGCAACGTGCAAGGCGGTTGTTTTGAGCGGCGTCACCCTCGCTCCTGTTCCCAGCGATTATTTTTCCAGGCGCAGGAGGGAAGCGCGTCAGGGCCTGGGAGGAAGTGGACGAAGCCGGCAGGAGGGCTGGTCCCAGGGGCTCCCGCTCGGAGCTGTAAACAGGAAGCGGCAGGTACCTCGGAGCCGCGGGAACACCCTGGTTTGTTTTGCAGCCTTTGGGGTGCACTGAGCAGAGGATTCGCACACACTCGCCTAGCGGGTCCCCAGCCCGCTCCGCACGCACGGCTTGGCGGGAGCAAGGCTCCTGGGCAAAGACGCGTCCGGAGGTGGGGAGGCTACAGCTGCAGGGATGTGCCCTCCCATTATTCCAGCCCTTTCCCCACATTCCCGGGCCACCTCGCAAGGAAGCGCGTCTCAGGGCCCGGAGGCCAGCGAAGCCGACCCTGGGTGGCGGCGGCAGCTGGCGCAGCTTCGGTGCCCACTCTCAGCTGTCATTATTGTCTCATGTTTTCAAAGCACCAGCTCCAGAGGGAACTGGGCAGAGCAGCGCCTGGGGTTCGTCCAGCCGAGGTGTACGTAAGCAGCAGCAGACACGATGTCCTTTATCAGCGATTTCCCAGGAAACGGGGAGAGAACCCCTCGCGGGGCCCCACGATGGAGAGCCACACCGTGGTGGACGGTGGCCCTCCCCCCCGGGGGACCCTGAGTCACTGTTCTCACCCCCCTCCCAACCCCCCGTGAGGGTCCCCATTGGAGAGAAGCAGGGGCTGCAGGGCTTGGGCAGCTGCTGAGAAGACCGGTTCCCTGCCAGCCAGGCACAGGCCTTCCTGCCGGGAAAGGGAGGCACGTCGCCTGGGGGGAGGCCAGGGGGAGACGAGCCCAAAGGAGCTGAGCCTGGCTGTTGGCGTTCCGGGGGTTGTGAGCTTGGGAGGAGAATGACGGCGGATATATGTGAAGTCCTTTTCCTGAGCCACGCGGAGGCATTGGCAGCAACGTGTGGCGTGAGCTCGCCGGGCCCTCGCCTGCTGCTCTGTGCAGGGCGGGCTGGCTCCTTCTTCCCGCAGGTGTCCGGCCAACACTCGGTGTGTTTTTCTTTTCTTTCTTTCTTTTGTATTTTTGTTTTTGACCCAATTTGAGTTTTTCTCTCCTGCCCATTTCCTGTTTCATTTCTATTTCTGATTCAGATAAAAGTGACTTTAAAGGCCCTTGGAGACTATTTGTATCACAGGAGGATTTCAGATTCTCAGCTCTCTTGTAAGAACTGTAAGTCCAGCCTCCTGCCGTCATGAGCTAACGTTTCCGCCAGCCCTTACCGAGCGCCTGGCTCTGTGGCCGTGCCGCACGCCGGGCCTTCTCAAAGACCGACCGGTGGTCCTTCTATTTTGAATCACATTTTGCTGTTGCTGTTTGGTTATTGGATGGTATGAGTTCCTTACCTATTCTGAATATGAACCTTTTAGCCCAGTGGTCGGCAAACTCATTAGTCAACAGAGCCAAATATCAACAGTACAACAATTGAAATTTCTTTTGAGAGCCACATTTTTTAAACTTAAACTTCTTCTAATGCCACTTCTTCAAAATAGACTCGCCCAGGCCGTGGTATTTTGTGGAAGAGCCACACTCAAGGGGCCAAAGAGCCACATGTGGCTCACGAGCCGCGGTTTGCCGACCACTGCTTTAGCCGATACACGACTTGCAAATAATTTCTCCTGTTCTGTCGGCCGCCTTTTCATTTTGTTGATGGGTTCCTTTGCTGCCATCCCATGGAAGGCTCGTCCAAAAATCCGATTCCCGGGTATTTGTAAACAGGAAGGAAAAGATAGCTTCACTGCCACATCTGTTGCAGAATTATCCACAGTGGCCGAGAGAGGGAAACAGCCTGAGTGTCTATGTGGATGAAAGGTAACGAAGATGGGGGCTCTATACCCACAGCGGAATAGTAGTTGGGCCGGGACAAGAAAATGCTGCCATTATGCTAAGAGTGATAAGTCAGAAAAGAAAGACAGCTGCTATGTGGTCTCACTTGTATGTGGAACCTACAAAAGCTGAACGCACAGAAACAGAGGGTAGGAGGGTGGTTGCCAGGGGCTGGGGGGGGGGCGGTGCTGGTTAATGGATCCACACAAGCAGCTGGACGATGAGCCGTCCTGTGGATTTCACGCACCGTGTGCTGGTGAGTCGACAATACTGTAGACCTTACGTGTTCTCGCCACGAAAAGGAGTGACACCACACGATATGACGGAGGGTTCGCTAGCGTGCTGTGCGGTAAACATACCGCAGGAAAGACAGTAAGTACATCCGTCCACGTGGCACCTTCAACTTACACGACGTTACATGTCGATTACATCTCAGGTTTTTGTTTTGTTTTAAAAAAGACAGATGTGTGAGCACACCCCCCGAGGGCTTGTCAGGAGACCCTGATCCAGGGCTCGGGGCCCGGGCGTCGGCATTCCTAAGAGCTCCCGGGGACGCCAAAGCTGTTGGCTCCTGGACCAGATGTTGCGTGGCAACGCTGATACCCGAAATCTGCCCTAATCCTCCCGTCAGGGTGCAGAACTGATTTCATTCAAGGGAGCGAGGGAGTGTCCCCACAGAAGGGAGGGAGGGAGACGGGCCTGTGGCAACCTCCAGTCTTGGGACAGAAGGCGCTGATGTGGAACGTGAGCGGGTGCAGATCAGGTGCCTGGGCGCAGGGCGGGCCCTGGCTTGGGGCATCCTCCTTGAGCTGCAAAAGACGGGAGTGTGGACTGTGCGCTTTGGAGACAGAGACCCAGACTCAAGTTCCAGCTCAGCCACTCGCTGGCTGGATGGTCCCGGGCAAAGCTACGCCACCTCTCTGAGCCTCAGTTTCCCCACTCGTAACCTGGGACCCAAACCCTACCGCCCAGGGTTGTTGCAAAGAACAAGTGAGAAACCACACATCGAGCACGCCTCACCGCTGCCCCGTCGTACCTGCCTGATACATGGTAGGCGTTCATTTACTCAGCAAACTCATGAGCACCTGCTAATGTCCAGGCCTCTACTACACACTGAGGAAATCAAGGGAATCCAGGGGTCCTCAAACTACGGCCCGTGGGCCACATGCAGCCCACCGAGGACATTTATCCGGCCCGCCGGGTGCCGCTGCCTGTCCTGCTTAGCAGCTGACTCGTCCCGGGCCTGCAGTGCGCATAGGAATTTGTTCATAGTTTTTTTTTTTAAACTATAGTCCGGCCCTCCAACGGTCTGAGGGACAGTGAACTGGCCCCCTGTGTAAAAAGTTTGAGGACCCCTGGAATAGACTAATGTGGTTGCTAAAATAATGACCCCAAGACCCCCAAAGATGTCCATGTCCTAAACCCTGGAACCCGTGACGGTGTGACATCACTGGCAAAGGGGTTCCGCAGATGTGGTGAAGGTAAGGACCTCGATGTGAGGAGGGGAGCTTGGGTTACCCAAGGGGGTCCAATCTAATCACACGGGGAGGTGAAAGCAGAGAGCCTTTCCCGGCTGTGGCCAGAGAGCAGCTGGGCCTGGCCATCTGGACACAGGATGCTCTGCGGCTAACGCTGCCACACCCACGGGGAAATCTAACCCCTCGTGAGAACTCAGATCCGCTCTCACAAAGTGCTTTCCACGGTTCATCTACGTCCGAGCGTCTAGCTATCAGCTACCACCCCTTGCTAGAGGGTATCGGATGCCACCGGCATAAAAGCGCGAGGCAAAGAAGAAAGACGCGTGGCCGCGGCTGGAACACAGTGACGGAATGCACGGAAACTTCATTCAGGGCAGCGCTGTCGGAACCAATGTTTGGGGTCAGTGGGTGAGGGGTGCAGATGACGGCGGCTGTGATTGCACAGCACAAGGCCATTCCGGCAGCACCGCTCCAGACAGCGCCCGTGAGCACGGCCCCTAGAGGTGTGCAGTGCGCAAGTCCTGGGGAGACACCCCCAATGACATACTTTGACGACAAATGTGGTCCCTGAACCGGCAGGGGGAGGTTTCCCCGGGGGCCCTGTGTGTAATGTTTTGGAGGAGACACCGCATCATTCTCCACGGGGAGTGCACAGGGGCCCACCCCCCGCGTCTTCCTCCACACGTGTCATTTTCATTTGCTCATTTAATAGAGTAGCCACCGTAGTGGGTGTGAAGGGGGGTCTCGTTGAGGTTTTGATTTGCATTTCCCTAATGATCAGTGATGCTGAGCACTTTTCATGTGCTCATCGGCCGTTTTTCTGTCGCCGCTGAGAAATGCCTATTCTAGTCCCTAAGACACTGCCCAGTGACAAAACAAATGGTCCATGACAAAGACTCCCACAGTCGAAAAGGGGCGCCCGCCCCCCTCTCCCAGCCCTTCTCTGCTTAGCTCCTCATCAGAGCCACGCCGGCCTCCGGGGCAGCGGGGACCATGGCCCAAGCGAAGGCCTCTATTCCCTGCCCCCCGCTCTCCTCCTCTGGGGGGGCCTTGGATTGGCAGGGGCTGGAAATCCCCTTCAACCAGTTCCCACGCTGCAGCGGCTGGTGCCTGAAAACCCCCAGGTCACAGACACATGCCCGCGGGCAGCTGCCCCGTGACTTGAGTGTTTCACTTACGGGCACCCGGTCCTCCCCGGAAACAGGGGGAGATCGTGGGGTACGTATTGAGAAAAATGGACCTTCCCTTGGTTTCCAAGAGAAAGAGCAATTGAATTGTGCAGGATTGAGGCTGTCCATTCTTAAGAATATCCTTTTTCTTTCGCTTTGATAACATGCAAATTTGAGCCCAGAGGAGTTTGGTCTGTAAAGCTACACAATAATATACCAAAATGCTTATTTTTAGCCCCAAAACATATGCATGTTCTTGACTGTGGAGCAGGTGTGTGCATGGTGTGTTCCCTGTATCGCACAGCACACTGTAGGATGCATGCCCCATGTATCTGATGCCATGTATTAAACAGCTGGGCACGGCGACCACGTTAGGAGAGGTACACGTGCCAGTCACTGCTAAGCATCAAGTGTATCGGGAGAGGGAGCGAGGAAGAGGCAAGAGCAGGAACCCCAACTGTGCCCGTTATTAGCTCTGAGACCCCGATCCAGCTACTGAAGCCTCAACTTCTTCATCTGAAATATAAACAGTAGGACCACATTTCAGCCTGGCTGGTGTGGCTCAGTGGTTGAGCACTGACCGATGAACTAGGATAGGAAGGTCACAGTTTGATTCCCAGTCAGGGCCCATGCCTGGATTGCAGGCTTGCTCCCCAGTGGGGGGCATGCAGGAGGCAGCCAATCGATGATTCTCTCTCCTCATTAATGTTTCTCTCTCCCTCTCCCTTCTCTGAGATCAATAAAAATACATTTTTTAAAAAATAGGACCACATTTCATCAGTGCCCAGATGCACCATTTTTTACATTGTAGTAGGTCTGAGATCAGAACATGCCATGCAGCCCACTTCAATGCGATAGAAAGAGCATATTACCGGTCCAACCACATTGTCATGAGGATTCAATGAGATCCTGGCACATACGAAATGCGGAGCCTCGGCTCTGACAGAGCCCTCAAATACATGTTAGGAAATAACAGTTAATCCCCAGCTCCAGCTCGGGCTCCCCCACAGCTGCCTAACTTGTCGAAGCAGGACCCCGATTTCCTCACCCCTGTCATTCCCTCCAGAGTAAATGGTACCACCTTTCACCAGTTGCTCAAGGCCAGAAATCTAAGAGTCATCCCTTAAACAAAATCCACCCCCAAATCCTCTAGGCTCCGACTACGACACAGACCAGGAATCTGACCACTTTTCGCCACCTCCCTTCTCCTAACCCTGCCCCAGGCACCATCTCCTGTTGCCTTTGCGGTTACAACAACCTCTAGACTCAGCTACTGGCTCCCGCCTTGCTGTGTCCCCTCCCACCTCCCAGTCACTCCCCAGCCACTCCCCAGCCAGAGGCTCCTTTAAGACCCAAGTCCCGCGCCAGCTGGGAGCCAGACAGGCCTCTGTCCCACTCGGAGCACAATCACACCTTCCCCTGCCTCACAGCCCTGCAGGACCCCCCTCTCTGGCCAAGTATTCTCCTGCCCACGATGCCCCCCCTTGTGCAACACGTCCCTTCCACTCTGGCCTCTTTGCTGTTCCTGAACCTGCCAACTTCCTTCCTGCCTCAGAGCATCTGTAGTTGCTGTTCCCCCGGCCCAGGATGCTCTTCCCTCACGTCCTTCAGGTTCAGGAGACAACTATGTCCTCATCTGATTATTGTCTGTCTTTCCTCTTAGAAAGAAGCTCCTTGAGGAGGTCAGAGACCGGCCATCTCATTCTCTGTGTCCCTAGCACCCACAATGCCTTGCACATAGTAGGTGTGCCACATACACCTGTTGAATGAGTGAATGAGTCTGCATTAGATATGCTTTCTAGACATATATATGTGTGTATGTTATATATACCATATCGGCCCTCCATATCTGCAGGTTTTGCATCTGTGGATTCAACCTACCATGGATCCAGAATATTAAAGAAAAAATTCCATAAAATTTAAAAAAGCAAAGCTTGAATTTACCTCACCACGCATTGCACTGAATCCACAGGAATGAAGTGAGGTGCAGGCACCCTGCTGTGACCTCTATGCAAATAAGGGTTCTATGCAAATTTTATGTAAGGGACTCAAGTGTCCCTGGATTTTGGTACCCGAGGGGAGTCCAGGAACCAATCCCCCGTGGATACTGAGAGACAACTGTATGTGTGTTTACATACACACACTGTTCATATCTATATGAAGGAGTATGCATGAAGCAGGACATACTCCTGTATAAAGGAATACAGACCAAGAAATCCTAGCGACAAAGCAACGTCATGTTTGAAGAAACACAAGCCCAAGGTCCCATAGCTGCCAGCTCCATCAGAGGTCAGGTTCCTAACCGCACTAGGTTGCCTCTAAAAGCCTCGGCATAAACTATGGAGAAGGAGAAAATAATAGCCCAAGAATGTTGGTGCTAGAAGGCTCTTTGAGATCCTCTGACCCAGAGTCAAAGAACCCTTCCCCTCCCCGTCTCCTGCCCTTGGCAGACATGACCAGTGGTCACAGTACTTTCCCCACTGAACTTCTGAGTCCTTCTTCACGGAGTGCTCAAGGCAGCCTCAGCCACTCAGCTGACTGATGTGCTAGCCCAAATCCGCCTCCCTCCATTCGATGTTAGGGTGGACATGCTGAGACCCAGAATTGTCCCAAACTGCACGCATGCCAGCACTGGACACCCGGTTTGTGTCCCCAAGGTCAGACGTTAAGCTGGAAGGGGACTTAGAGATTCTCTCTAACATGGAATCACATAGTCAGAAAGGCATTGCTTTTTTTTATAATCTTTCATTACTTCTGATTATTTCAAAAGATTCCAGTCCATTGCAGTGAAAGGTGATTTGCTAATAAAGTGAGTACAGGGATCAGACAACTACAGACTGCCAGCAAGATGCTAAATAGAACCAACTGCAGTCAGGACACTAAGAGGAAATTCCTGCTTTTTTTGGGAAACCAAGAGCCAGCTCAGCCAAAACAGAAAGGGACGGAGACGCTTGAATGGTGGGAAGTGAAGGCAGAGCAACATGTTTCCCAACTGAAAATGAAACCCCAACTGGACTCAGGTCTCTGTTCCCCAGACGAGGTCACCTTATCCCTAGCTCAAGACTAAAACCTGATTTGTCCAAGCAAACATACAGTCCCATTCCCTCGGCCAAAGATGAATACAGAACTGCATGGGACACAATTCTGACCACAGTTCTGCCACGGTCCCTGGGGAAAGCTGGCTTGCTCTTCAAATGAGAAACCGACAAAGCCAGTGCCTTTCTGTCTCTGGCAAAAATTAATTGCATCTGCCCTGACCGGTTTGGCTCAGTGGCCAGAGCGTCGGCCTGCGGACTCAAGGGTCCCAGGTTCGGTTCCAGTCAAGGGCATGTAACTTGGTTGCAGGCACATATCCCTGTAGGGAGTGTACAGGAGGCAGCTGATCGATATACCCAGTAGGGGGTGTGCAGGAGGCAGCTGATCAATGTTTCTCTCTCATCGATGTTTTAACTTCCTCTCCGTAAAAATTCCATAATATATATATATTTTTTAATTAATTGCATCTGAGTGCGATGACCAGGCTGTGGCAGCCACTTTGGCGCCGTGAGGAAAGCAGAACCGGCCGGTCTAGGCAGCCAGAGGCAGAGGATGAAAGGAGACGAATGCTTGGTGATAAGGAGAACCACGGAGCTCACCAGCCCTGAAGACACTCCACCTCAGATCAGAGATCTTCACCTTCAAACCATTTTAAGTTGGGGTTCATGTTACCTGTCACCCGGCATGCCTCCCACCGCTTCCTGGAGATGGAAACAGGCCTAGTCACATCTCCAGGCCTTTCCCAACTCCCAGGCATTGCATTTCCCCTCTGAGAGGTGCGGAGACAGCAGGCCCTTGTGTGAGGGCAGCCGGGCGGGCTCCACTGTTCCTGAAAGCACCCGTTGCCCCTGGCACGCCGTGCATGGCACACGCTCAAATACATCTGCTGGGCGTGGGAGGAGATTCATGGAAACGCTCAGGATTGAATCGCACTGCGGCACAGGCTTGCATTCCGCCCTCGCCCTTCCCCACGCTCACCCCCAGGAATCTATATTTAATTGTCTTTGCAAAATCAGAGCCTCCAGCCATTCCACACAGGAGATCCTTTCTGAGCGTCAGAGAGGAGCAGCGTGGCCGGCTGCGTGCTGCAGTCTATTCAGAGCCGGGCCGGCTCTCGCAACGCTGCCTTTTGCTTAGTGGCACAGAAGCCAGGGCGACCTTCTAAGTCCCACCTCCCCCACCTCGCCTGCCCCTCCCCGCCCCTGCTCCTTCCCCACGTCTCTGTCTCTGCCCGCTGTCCATTCTGCAGGGCGGTGATTTATTTCTTTGTCAGCACTCATCAGAGTGGTGGGGAGGGGGAATAAGAGCCCTAGCCCCTGCGAAAGCGCTCTGGCAGGGTCTCCAGGGAGAATCCCGTGCTGTGTGCAGCGCCAGAGGTCACTGTCACCTTGGCCTGGAGGTGGCCTGTTTACCCGAGTGAAATGAAGATATCAGTCAGATGTCAGCCAGGGGAATGCTAATGGGGGGCCTGGGCAGCGGGCCAGGCTGGGCTGAGCGGCGGGCTGGGCCTTCCTTCCCAATCCTGCACCCGACAGCTCTGATAACAGGTCAACAGCAAATGTCAGCTCTCCGATCAAATGCTCCTCCTGGCCCGCGGCAGGCGCTTGGCTGCCTCCCTCCCTCGGAACCTCCCCGCGTCTACTCAACAGGAGGAAGGAGAGCTTTTGTCTGCAGGCACTCCTGGCCCGCCCGCCCTGCCCTGTCTCTGGCGGGAAAGAAAGCCTCATCCCGCGGGTCCCCAGGTCTGGAAGCAAATGGGAGCCAGCGCCATTGTCCTGCAGCCGCAGACGGGAAAGTGGGGGCTCGTCACTCCAGAGGATGGGTGGGTCTGGATGGATTCTGCGCAGGAAACGTGGAGCCTGTTTATCTCTGCAGTAGATGTCACTGCCGGCGGCCTCTGCCCGGTCACACTAAACAGTGGTCGGCAAACTCCTTCGTCCACAGAGCCAAATATCAACAGGACAACGACTGAAATTTCTTTGGAGAGCCACATTTTTTAAACTTAAACTTCTTCTAACGCCACGTCTTCAAAATAGACTCGCCCAGGCCGTGGTATTTGGTGGAAGAGCCACACTCAAGGGGCCAAAGAGCCGCATGTGGCTCGCGAGCCGCAGTTAGCCGACCACGGCACAAAGGAGTCACTACCTGAAGCAGCCCCAGCGTCACGGAGCCCAAGATGAAGGGGGGCTGTTAGGTCTGTCTGCCTGGAGAGGGGCCCCTTTCTCATTCCTGCTATTGCTTTTCCGATGTGGGATGGGCCTCCGGGAGGAGGGCCCTGGCCGGGGAGAGCACCTCCGATGGACAGCTGGCCAGCAGGACGCCGGCCCCATCCTGCTCAGGCGGCCCCTTCCGCCTCCCAGCTCAGCGCTCCTCCTCTGGGCTCCGCCCCGAGACGCTCAAGGGTTGCTGTGTCTTGATTCCTCATCTGGGTTTTTCCACAAACTCTCCTGCCCCAGTCAGCCCGCTGCCGGGAGCCTTCCCTGGCTCCTCCCTCCCGTTCCTCGGGAGCCCCCCTGCTCCTCTCTAAAGCTGTGGCCATCATTTCAGGGTAGAGCAACAGGGAGAGGTCGTTCTCATACACAGTTCCAAAGGAAGCTTGAATTACCATCAACGCCCAGGCTCTCCCTGCCACCTACAAAAGGGCAGTTTTGGCCCAGCCGGCTGTGGCTCCGTGGTTGAGCGTTGACCTATGAACCAGGAGGTCACAGTTCAATTCCCGGTCAGGGCACCTGCCCAGGTTGCAGGCTCCATCCCCAGTGTGGGGCGTGCAGGAGGCAGCCGATCAATGATTCTCTCTCATCATTGATGTTTCTACCTCTCTCTTCCTCTCCCTTTCTCTCTAAAAATCCATAAAAATATATTTTAAAAAAGAAAGGGCAGTTTTGAAAATGTGGCTTCAGTTGTCCGTCCACGAGGGCGGGGACGGCAGAGAAAGCCCCTGGTCCCTGCCAAGCCCGAGAGCAGACCTTTGGTGTCCACCGGCCACGCCCAGTTCCTTGTGTCCTGCAGGCCACGGCCTTTCTGCTCATTGGCGACCCCTGTCAATAGGATGTCTTGGGCCAGGGTCCTGCAGAGAGGGCGGGCCCAGGAGAGCAGCTCAGCAGCCTGGCGCCTCGGGCATTCCAGCACCGTCTGGGGGATGGTGGAAGGTGATGGAAGATGCGGTCCCTGGGGCTGGCTGGTGCTCTGTATGCTCCCTTCTCATATTTCTTGGCGTTAGGGGGGCGGGGGGAGTCGTGCGGGCAGTGGTGAGCAGGGCATGGACTGTGAGAAAGTTACCCACTCAGAGCCCAGGAAAACAGGGCTGTCTCAAGTCCTTTTTCCTTCTCCAAGAAACCACTGGCCCTCCGTGTGTGTGCGTGTTTCTGAGGACGGAGCACTCCCTCGGACCATCGGGGCTGGGGACCCACCTGGAATAAGTGTGAGGACTCAACCCTCCCCCGCATACGCTGGCCGCTTTCCGTTGGTGCCCTGCGCCCTCCCCCAGATCCACTCCCAGCCCCCGAGGCTGACCGCTCTGGACTGCGCTACCCAGCCTCTCCTGACCTCTGGTTCCCCGATGCGTTCCCTGAAAAGAAATGGGAGGGGAGGAAGAGAGAGAGGCTGGGGTATTCCTTTCTGCTCCCACCTTCCCAAGGCACATGTGTGTCCCTTCAGACTTCCTGTTACTGTCCCAGTTACCACTGCCGTGTAACAAGTCACCCCAAACCTAGAGATTCACAGCAACCCTCATTGATTTGCAGGTGACTCTGCAGCCTGGGCTGGGCTGGGCAGTTTGGTCTTCGGGAATCACGTCATCTGACTGCCTGACTGGGCGATGGCCTGACCGGCGGTGGGTGCTGGCTGTTGGC
The DNA here is from genome assembly GCF_963455305.1 of Plecotus auritus. Lineage (NCBI taxonomy): Eukaryota > Metazoa > Chordata > Mammalia > Chiroptera > Vespertilionidae > Plecotus > Plecotus auritus. Next base: position 5,042,750 of record NC_137773.1, read on the forward strand.
TGGCAGCCTCGGTTCTCCGGCCCCTGGCCTCTCATCGTCCACCAGGCTGGCCCAGGCTTCTTTAGTGCAAGCGAGGCCCAGGGCAGCTTCCGAGAAGGGGAAGGTAGGACTTGCAAAACTCCCGGAAGCCTTGCCTAGGACCTCTGACGACGCCGCTTCTGGCACGTTCTATGGGCAAAAGCAAGTCGCAAGACAAGGCCGGATTCAAGGAGGGGGGCCTGGACACGGGGACCCCGTCACGTGCCATCTAGCACCCTCGCCTTGGACACCACAGTCTTTGTTCCCATCACGTTCCGTTCCCATGTGAGCGGTCCCTTCACTAAAACCCCTGCAATGGACTCATCTGGAGAAAGTTCTCTTTCCTGCCAGGACCCTGGTGGATACACCTTATCGCCATTCACACGTGGCACCGGTGCCCCGGGGTCTTTTCGGTACTCCAGCGGGGGTTTGCTTCGCCCCGACACGGTGCTCGAGTCCGTTCTCACCGGTGCTCATGAAGTCAGACCCTCGCCCAGAGGTGAGTTTCCGGGGTCCGGTTAGCGAGACGCACTTTGGGGAGCACTCATACCCGCCCCGCTCGCTACTGGCCTGGCGCTGTCCAAACGCAAAAGCCCGGGAAGCGCGTGCTTGAGAAGGGCTCCCTGCTTGTGTTGGGGAAGGTGCCTCTGTCCCTGGACCAGGGGTGGGCAAACTTTTTGACTCGAGGGCCACAATGGGTTCTTAAACTGGACCGGAGGGCCAGAACAAAAGCATGGATGGAGTGTTTGTGTAAACTAATATAAATTCAAAATAAAGGAGTGGAGGGGAGACCAAGAGAACCGGATAGAACAGTCGGATCCGGCCTGCGGGCCATAGTTTGCCCACGGCTGCCCTGGACAATAACGCGGTTCCATTCTCCGACCTGGAGCAAGAGAGCAGCTCTCTGATTGGCAGCCCGGCTTCCCGCCCCTCCAAGCGAGCTGTCCTCTTAAACACAGACCGGGTCCTGTGACTCTCCTCCATCTCCGAAATGACCACAGAATCCTCAACATCTCCCCACACCCCTTCCCGTGATTGTGCCCACCTCTCTGGCTCCATCTCGTGCCATCTCACCTTGCTCACCAGGCCTCAGCCACACTTGCTTCCTCACGGCTTCACAGATGGGCCAAGACCTGTCCCTGCTCAGGGGCTTCGTGCTTGCTGTTCCCTCTACCGAGGAGGCTGTTCCCTCAGATCTCTACATGAGTTGGCTCCTTCCTATCAGGCCTCCCCTGGAATGTCACCTCTGCAGAGAAGCCCTCCAGTCTTTCTCTTTCAACTCACTAAGCTGCACCTTGACCACAGCACTTACCACGAGCCAGTACCTTTCTGGCGATCGAGGTGTGTGTGTGCTCTCCTTCCCCAGCGAGAAGAAAAGCCCCATTAGGGCAGCAGCACTGTCTGGGGTCACAGGCGCGACCCAGCCGGGAGTTCTAGCCATAGCGCCCGCCCGCTTCTTGAACAAGTGTTGGCTTTTTGCTCTCAGCAGCTTTGTAATCGGATATCACTCCCGCACCCCGTGACTCAGCCGGCGACGGGGGGAGGCTGGGTTGGGGACACAAGGGTGCCTTGGGTCTTGGCACAGATTGCAGCACTCCAAGGAACTGGGGTGGCCGGTGAAGGCCGAGAATCAAGCCCGCGGCCCCTGGCGCCCCCTGAGCCCCCTGCGCCCTGGAAGCTGACCCTCCCTGGACCTGACGACTCAGCGTTTCACAAACGAGGCCGGCTCCCGGGCTTGGACGCCAGTGTCACCAGCTGCAGAGTTAGCACAAACAGGGCTGGGGGTGCAGTTAGATGCCCCCTTGCAGAACACACACCAACGCCTCAGCCCATCCTGGGAAGCTGCACGCGAGGCCAGGTGCTCAGAGCCCGTGGCCGTCTGCCGGCTTCAGCAGCGCCGGCCAAGGGCAGTGCGGCCCTCCAGCCCTGAAATCCAAATTTCTGCTCAAGGCTGTGAATCCATCTCCAAAAACCAAAAAAAAAAAGAAAGAAAAAGAAAAAAAAATGAGGGTGGCGTAGCGGGCAGCTCTCATGGAACAGTCTCGACGAGCCCGTGTCAGCACTGACATTATACCTTGCGGGGAGGCCCGTTTGGAAAAAACCAGTCTGATCGGCTGAGCCGCTTCTGTTGAAAAGACCCATCACGGCGGCTGCTGTCGGGAATGAGAAAAGGGAAATCACGGGCAAACAGAAAACACATCCCCCCAGCGTCCTAATGACCTCAGGGATAATGGCGCTGGCCTCGCACATCCAGGGACGGTGACAGCCTGGGTTTCCGCACGAGGGTCAGGCGGGTTCATGTTTTTTTAATTGGGCTCATCGCTAAGCCATGTGCCTGTCATGATGCCTTAATCCCTTGCCTGTCGCCCAGCAGAAATGCCTGCCCTCCCCTCGTCTCCCCCACACACACGCCGCTTCTCAGAGGGGAAATGCGCTTCCCTCTCTTGCAAACAGATTCCTCATCCTATGATGGCTCTGAGCGCTCTGGGGGAGCTTGCCTAAGAGAGCAATCCCCCCCCCCACCAGGGGAAAGAAAAGGAGGGGGGTCCGCTGGCTGCTCCTTGGTTTCCGTATAAACGCCTTCACCTCGCTCCCTCCCTCGCGGAGATAATGGGAGAGAAGCGGCTTTATTTCAGGAGGCCGAGCATCCATCTCCCAGGGAGCCCCACACGTTTTCCTGCACTTGTTTTATTGGGTGGGACTTGCGAGGAGGAACAAATGAGGAAACGCTGTCACCGGGCTGAATATAAATCCGTGGCCTTCATTTAGAATGCTGATGGTGACGGGTGAGATCTCAACACCAATAAAAATAATAATGAGCCTTGGGATAGGAAGGGGCGGGGCGTGTGATTTCTCAAGAGGGCTCTGAGGGCTGAGGGTGACAGCGGCCATCCGTTAAATAAAGAAGCACCAGGGCTCTGACGGACAGCGGCCGCACCGTACGGTCTCCGGGGCCGCAGGTCTGTCTGGGCCATTTCACTTCCCTTCCAGGTTCTTGCCCGAGAGGGCAGGGAAGCCGGACCCAGGTCCAGGTCAGTCCTACAGCGGAGCAGGGGGGCGGGGGGGGGGCGGGGACTAAAGGGGGGTCAGGAAAGAGAGAGGGAAGGAGAGAGAAAGGGAAGAGACCAGCATTCTACATTTACACTGAGTGGCCAGATTATTATGATCTCTGAACACATAATTATCTGGCCACTCAGTGTATATCCTATAGAATAAAAGGCTAATATGCAAATTGTCCCCTCGACCAGGAGTTCGACCAGCAGGCAGGCCGGCCAACCGCCCATGTCCCCTCCCCCTGGCCAGGCTGGCCAGACCCCACCCATGCACAAATTCATGCCACCAGGCCTCTAATATATATATACTGAGTGGCCAGATTATTATGCGTTCAGAGATCATAATAATCTGGCCACTCAGTGTATTCATTGACTTAATCAATGCTTGTTGCACACCTACTATGTGCAGGCTCCTGGGAGGTGCCAGGAAGACGGCAAGCAAAGCGAAGCCCCACCCCCCACCCCTCTCGGTACTGATGGAGAAGATGATTTCAGCCACATAAACACACAGATAACTGTGGGTGCTGCTTGGCTGAGGGCCACCAGGATCGCCCGGGTCCATGCTCCTGTGCACAGGAGTAACCAGGAGACAAGACCTGGGGGTGGGGGGTGGTAAAGACAGCATCCCTGGGCACAGGGGAGGGTGGCTGTGCATGTCCACTATGTCTGATGCTTCTCATCCGCCAGGCCTGGCTGAGTATTCTGCAAGATCGTCTTGTTCATTCCTCCAACCAGCCCAGTGGGACGGGCGCTGCTCTAACCCTATTACAGACGGATACTCAGACCTGAGACGTCATATTGTTCACCCAGGAGCCTGTTACATGCAAGATCCAGACTCAGAGCCAGGTGGCCCCATCTCCACAGCACCAACAGCTCCGGGGTGGGGGGGGGACACAGACGGGGCGGTGGGGAGGACACAGACAAGGCCGCCTTGCCAACCCACCTCCCTGCGCTGGTCTCCTCTTTCGGGCAAGCACATTCTCTCTCTCATTCTCTCTCATTCTCTCTCTCTCTCATTCTCTCTCTCTCTCTCTCTCTTTCTCTTTCTCTCTCTCTTCCCCCCCCCCCCCCCCCGCCACAAGCCAAGGTGACCCTCAGCTTCACCACTTCCCACTTCCTTCCTCCCCAATCAGAATGCTTCTTCGGGTCCTGTGATCTGGGCCAAGAGCGAGGTGAAGAGCGGGGTTCCCACCCGGGATGTGGCCGAGGGCCCTGGCGGAAGGGGCAGCGGACTGGACACTGCAGACACAGGCATTTGGCCCAGAAAGCAGAAAGGACAGCTCTCCAGGCAGAGGAACAGCGTGTGAGAAGCACGGGTGTGGGAAGCAGGGCACATCTGGGAAAGCGAAAGTCCTCCCGGGCTGGCTCAGATGTCCCCGCTCTGCGCAGTACCCCCTCCCCCAGCACTCCCCATATCAGCAGGGGCCTCGCCAGCCACCCCGGTGCATGAGCCACACACACAGACAGCACCCTGCACTGCTCACTCACTCATCCAAACTGTCATCAGGTCCCCCTCAACATAGCCCGAATCTGCCCACTTCTGGCCTCATCTTCCTGCTGCCTCGCTCCTCCATCACCCACCATCTCCTGGGGCCGCTGTCCCAGCTGCTGATGGGACCCCACCCACTTTCGTTCATCAACTGCTCTCCCACGCTCTGCTCGAATGGCCCGCCCCCAGCGGCAAAGCCTGCACCCCACACTGGTCAGGTCCCCGCTTCCTGCCTCACCAAACGCTCGCTGCTCTTTCCTCTCTGGCTCCCGGCAAAGTCCGCACGTGCACGCGGACGCATGTGATGACTTGGGCCGACACGTGGAGCTGCAGGAGGGTAGGGGCTGCCACCACCCCTCCCAGTCCCACACACAGCAGCCCTGCAGCTGGTTTTTTAAAAAATTGATTCCAGAGAGGAAGGGAGAGGGAGAGAGAGACAGAAACATCAATGATGAGAGAGAATCATGGATCGGCTGCCTCCTGCACGGCCCACACTGGGGATTGAGCCCGAAACCCCGGGCATGTGCCCCAACCGGGAATCAAACTGTGACCTCCTGGTTCATAAGCCGATGCTCAAACATTGAGCCACGCCGGCCCAGCCCTGCAGCCAATCTTTGTTGAGAGATGGGTAGATGGTAAAGCACTCGGGGGTGGGGCAGAGATGGGGCCCGTGGGGGAGAGAAGTAAGGGACAGGTCCCGGAGCCTCTCGGCCACCATGCGGAGTGATACAGGGGACAGCACCGCAGTCTCCCTGGGCCGCATGGGGGTGTGGCCTGCTCCTCCCCTGGTGCCGGCCAGCTGCCTTGGGGCTCACCGCAGGGCCCCTCTCCACCAGCGCGGCTGAGCTGCTAAAACAAACTAGCCGAGGGAAGATGATGTGTTTGGGGGGTGCTGACACCTGCCATGGCTCAGTGGGGCCCCAGGGGCTGGCGGGGTGGCCCAGGAGTGGGCAGGGTGGCCCGCACCTTCCTTGGCTCCAGTAATCCCAGTGAAGCAGTTGGGGAAATGGGGGGCCTCCTTCCTGGTGAGGTGCCGGAAACCAATCATTCTACCACTAATAGAAAGATGTGGCCAGGAAACTGGGAAGGCTGGTCAACAACCTTAATTGTTTTGATCACTCACTGTTTAGTTGAAACATTGTTAGCTGAAGCAGCCTTCACCTGTTTGTTTCATGTAAATTTCTGTTATTGGAATTTCCTGCCTAAAGGTTATGGGCGTATCCCATAGTCTCAATAAAAGGGATTGCAAGGCCAGAGCAAGGGGTAGTTCTTTCACTAGAGCTGGGCTCCCGCCTGGCCCCCAATATTCCCAAATTAATACTTTTCCAAGTCTCTTCATTTGTGTGCGGCCTTCTCCAGAACCCGAACCCTGAACCACGTGGGACGTGAAAGGGGTTCCCACAGTGGGGAAATCACTGTGTGATTGAAGGAAAATTACTGAATGACTCTGAGCCTGTTTCCATAGGGCTGACAAAAGGATGCAATTTTATTGTCATTATTATGTTTAATTATTATGTTTCACCATCTTGCAGGTTGCGGGGTGATTCTTTGGCTGCCCCTGGTGCCAGCTGAGGCCCAGGATGGCTGGAGCGTCTGAAAGGCCTCCCTCCCACGATGCAGTTAACTCTGCCCACCGGCTGGGACCTGTCTCCTCCTCCGTGCACCTCGCCACCTGGCTGCTTGTGCTTTCCCACAGCATGGCGGGAGGGGCGTCCCAGGAGGAGAAGAGGGAAGCTGCGGCTCCCTTAAGGCCCAGAGGTTACCCCAGCGTCACTCCGTCACCTTCTACTGATCAGAACAGGTGTACGGGCCAGCCACGAGGACTCACGGTGAACGCTCTGCCTCTCGATGGGGACATAGGTCTCCCACAAACACAGGGTGGGCAGGGGCGCGTGGTGCAGCCACTGTGGAAACACCGTTTTCTGCTGATGGATTTCCACAATGACTAGTACCCAGGAGACCTTCAACAACGTTAGTTTCATTCATTCATTCTTCATTCATTCATTCATTCCACACATCTGGCAAGCACTCACTGTGGGCCAGGCCTTCAACTGGGCCCGGGGCAGGTGGAGTTGGTTCCAGTCATCGGGAACTCAGTTCTCGGGGGGAAACAGACGAGGAAAGCGGGAGTTACAGCACCCGTGGCACCAGTTTTGCTAGAGGGATGCACGGGGATCGGCAGGTGGATCAGGCTGGGCCATCGGGACTGAGCCTGGGGACGGGCTGCCTCTCCTGGAAGGAAGGCTCTTCTCACAGGGATGCCAGGCTGGAGCGGGCACCCGGGGCTGCTGGGGGCAGGCTTGCCTCACAGGGGACCTGCCAGCTCCCATCTTGCCACGGACAGGGAGGGCTTACGACAGATGAGCCAACCAAATGTCCTGTTTTGCTAAAGCAATTAGGGTGCAGCGTTCCCTCACTTCTCATCCAAGAGAATCCCCACACCCCACGCCATCCTTATGGCGCTCAGGGCCTGATGGACGGGACCGAATGCAGCAAATGCTGATGTCTCCGTGTTGTGTGGGATAAACAGAGAGGAGCGTGGGTATCGTGGAGGGACGGACTGGGTTCACTTTCTTGGAGGCAGGTCAAGAGGTTCTGGACCGTTTCCTGGAAGAGGCCCCGCCCACACACCTAGCCCAGGGCGTGGCTATGAGTCTGACGCTCTCCTGTCTAAGCGCTGTGTGATGTGAGGTCCTATGACATGAACCCAGGCCATGGGAGAAAAGGCAGCATCTCAATACAAAACCAGCAGAGGCCAGGTCTCCTCCTTTAAATCCGCCCCTTCCTAACTTCCTAAATGCGGGTTTTTATGAATGGCCGCCCTAGCGTCTCCATGGCAGACACAGAACCTCCTCAGCGGAAGCACCGTCTGCTAACAGACCCGCGGTGTTAACAGGCCTCACAGCTCTCTGACATTTACTGGTTTTACGAGCCAGTGGATCAGACTCGGAAAGCCGATCAGATGTTGCGAATCGATGGGGTGCTGTCTGTGCAGAGCCGTAATCAGGTGACCTTGGATGCCTGAGCTCCGAAGGCACAGAGGATGTCAGCATCCTGGGAACAGCTACGCTGATCAAGGCCCGCACAGAGCCCGCCGCCCTCCTGCCCCGCGGCTTTGCAGCAACCGTAATTGTGTCTCCTCCGCCTCACCCGCCTGAGCGGCTGCAGGCACCAGTCTCCTTAAACACCCCTTCCCTCATCCCACCAGGGGTCCTCAAACTTTTTAAACAGGGGGCCAGTTCCCTGTCCCTCAGACCGCTGGAGGGCCGGACTATAGTTTTAAAAAAAAACTATGAACAAATTCCTATGCACACTGCGGGCCCGGGACAAGTCGGCTGCTAAGCAGGACAGGCAGCGGCACCCGGCGGGCTGGATCAATGTCCTCGGCGGGCCGCATGTGGCCCGCGGGCCGTAGTTTGAGGACCCCTGCCACAAACATTTGTGCAAAAGCTCTGTTAAGACGGCACTTACAACGAACGAACATCTCCTGGGTCACTCCTCGGTGCCAAGCACAGTTGAAGCACAGGGGACCCAGAAGAGACTACGACGTGTTCCTCATCCTCCGGCCGCTGAGAGTCCGCAGGTCCTGTTTCATAGAAACAGCTGCGTTTTCTCCCGTACTCTCATGGCAGCGACTTGTACGATGTTTAATTGCAGTGACTGTTACACTGACACAAAGCGCTGTAAGGACCAACACAACCTGACTCCTGCGAGCCCAGGAGTCAGCAGAGGGAGCGGAAGGTGCAGCGTACTCTGACAAGCGTGTGGGCGTACCGTGGACACCCGCCTGCATGGGGACAAACCACGGATGCCCAGCAGCCAGTGGGCACACCGTGGACACACCCCCAACAACATGTGGGCACACTACAGATGCCAACAGTGTCTGGGCTCACCATGAATGCCCAACAGCCAGTGGGCACACCGTGGACACACCCCCAACAACATGTGGGCACACTACAGATGCCAACAGTGTCTGGGCTCACCATGAATGCCCAACAGCCAGTGGGCACACCATGGACACCCCACAGCGTATCTGCGCTGGGAATGGAGGGCCCCGTCAGTCCAGCAACTCTCTGTAACAGCAGTTGGTCAGAGAGTTCTACCCTGTTGTTAAATAAGAAAAGCAACTACGGAGAGATTTATACGGTGTGACCCAATTTTAGGAAAACAAACATGCTAGAACGTATTAGCATGAGCAAGGAGGCAGGGCTGGGTGGGTGCCGGGGGCAGGGCCTGTCCCTGCAGGGGGACAGCTGTGTGGAAGTCACTCCTGGCTCAGCAGTCTCCAAGCTGGGGCTCTGGCCTCCCAAAGACTCTGGACAGGACCCCACAAACAGCTTGAAATGCTTTTCGGGTTCCCCTGGCCAGGCCTGGCTCCAGCCTGAGCGAGGGCAGGAGGCTGCAGAAGCTAAGAGCTTCCCCGGAGCTCACCTCCGACCCCCGACTGCGGCCTGACTCCGGGAGACTCATGAGGACTCCAGTTTCTCGCTGGATTCCAAGGGAGGAAGTGGGGGCCGGGAGAGGGATGCGGAATTGGGCAGGAAGGGTTTCTGTGTGCGAGTAAAGGCCAAGGACTGATTCTGCACCCCAGGCTGGGGAGAAGGGGTACCCATTCCCCTCCAACGCTTTACTAAACACATCTTCAGAGGTGGCACTGGGGCACTCACGGTTCATCAAAAGGGGAGGGGAGAAGGAGGTGAAAATTGGCAACAATGGAGCTTTGGCCCTGAAAAGGGGACCCATTTTGCTCACCTACTCCACTCACTGGTTCTGGGGCTGAGCGCACTGGGCCTACGGGCTAACTGGACAGCACAGGCCCTCCATGAAGGGGAGAGCAGAGGGGTCCTGGGGTTCAAAGAGCCCCGGTTCCCCTGACTGCAGCCCCGTCTGTGCCAGCACGTGCCACCAAGCCCGGCTTCCGGAAGCCCAGGCTGGGAAACCGGGGCCCTGCATTCCAGACCCTGGGCCGCCGCGTGGACGCGCCCTGCGTCCCGGCCCGGGAGAGCCCGCGCAGGCTCCCCTGGAATTCGAGGTATTTGTCCGTAGGCTGTGTAGAGGTCTTCAGTGGAGAATCGGGCCTTCATTCAGAGAAGCCAGGCGTGTGCACTTAAAATGCCAACAAGCCAAGCGCGCGGTGGAGGGGCCGAGCGAAAGGCCGCGCCCCCGCGGAACCCCGCGGCCCTGGGTTTACAGCTCGGCCAGCTGAGCCCACTCCTGAGCGCCCAGCCCTCCCACGAGGCCTCGGCTGGGGGCCTCGGCTGGAGGGATTTCGGTTGTTTGGGGGGTTGTGACTCAAATGTCCTAAAACCGATTGTTCTGATGTTTGCACGACTGTTAATGAATTAAACAATCGTTAACGTGCGCACCTTAAAAGGGTAGATCGTACGGAATGTAAATTATACCTCCGTGAAGCCATCACCGCATTATATCAAAGGGGCGTGGCAAGGGCAGACTGGGTTCGAATCTCAGTCCTACTGTGCACACGGGCTGTGGGAGACGCTCAGCCCTACTGTGCGCGTGGCCGTGGGACTTGAAGCAGTCACCGAACCTGGCTGCCCTTGGCTCCTCGATCCCTAACGTGACCCAATGAGATCGTGTCCCACTTACATCAGGGAGTCCACGTAACGGGGATAGGCGCGGCCGCTGCGACACTGCCTGCCTCATCAAGTCCCCGTTGTATACCAGACACGGGGGCAGAGACAAATGGCACTTGGCTCCTGCCTTCGAGGAGGAAGCAGCTGAGGGGAGAATGGGCTGTGACATTATAATGTCATCAGTTGTGAGGGCGGCCGGAGGGCTCAGGGGGACAGACGTCACTCCTCAGACACAGCTTCCCTACCCCCGTCCCCGCACCCCCGGCACTGTCGACCCTCCCGTGGCTGCTTCCTTCAAGCCCAAGTCTCCCCCTGAGATGGAGCACCCTGAGAACAGGCCCTGTCTTGGTCCCCAGGGGCCAGCACAGGGTCCTGTACTGAGCGGACACTCAGAAGCATTTCCTGAAGGAAAGAAAGCATGGGGACAAGGCTGGGGGGACAAGGAGGAATTAGCCAAGTGAAGAAGACATCACTGCGTGGTGTGAGGAGGGGGATGGGAGAGGAAGGGGCAGAAGAAGAAGGTGGGGACAGCCCCCAGATAAGCCGTGGCCCTCACTGGAGGGGGCGGGGTTCTGCCCACTATCTCTCTCTGCTGGCTCCAGTCTATGAAAACCACAACAGATCCTGGTAGGCATGCAGAGCTGCGTTACTATAGTAACCATCACCATGGCATCAGAGGCCTGAATCCAACTTCCGGCTTTGCTGAGGCCCTGAGCCCCTGTCCGCCACCCCCAGCACCCTTCAGCCCACAACACAGCGAGGGGACGAGGCTGGGCTTCTGCACCGGGGACCCGCGAGGAGGGCTGTGGCCAGGTGCAGGGCGCAGGACGTGGGGTGAAGCCAGATCTGCCACAGCAGCGCACCTGCAGGCGGATGCAAAGTGAACATGCACTAGCAATTTCAATTTGCATCGCTTTTTGCTTAGAGAGGGGCGGGGAGCTGGGTTTGAACACACAGCAAGCACTGAAGCAGGGAGGCCTCTGTGTGACTGGCAGGGCGGGGCCTGGAGCTCAGGGCAGGGGGCCTGGGAAAACCCTGGCTCCTGAGCCTCCCAGACCTGTGGCCTCACTCTTCCATCCTGTAAAATGAGGAGGATAAACAATGACTATCAGCCCACTCAGATACCAGAGAAACGAGCACAGTGCCTTGTACCTGGGAGGTAATGGATAAATATTTAACAAATATGTGAGACAACTAACAAATCGAAAATGAGTGTCATATCTCAGTCAGCAAAGCTCCAAGGCCTAATCCCCTTCTCTCCTCACTCTCGTCCCTGCTCCCCTTTCTGTCCATGAGCTTCCAATCCCTCTCCTCTTTTCTGCCCTGCCCGGCCGCTCCCCTTGGAGGAGTCACCACGGGGTCCTGAGTCACAGACTAAGTTCTAATCCCGAGGACTCGCTGGCCTTGTGACCCCGGGGCAGGTTGAGTCACTTCTCAACTGTCTGCTTCCACTAAGGTCCTCGAAGCTGTGAGGCCCGACCAGCTGGTTTGCTCCCAAAGGTGGGGTGAGTTCAGGGCTCCAGGTTTAGCAAATAAAAATTCAAGATGTAGATTTGACTTTCAGATGAATAACAAGTAATTATTTAGCACTGGAATTCATGCACTGGTGGGGTCTGGCTGGCCCACCCCGATTGCCGGATTGGGGAGAGGGGAGGCAATGGGGGGAGGGGCCACAGGTGATTGGCGGGCCGGCCCCGCCCCCTGGTTGAACTCCCCATCGTACTCCCGGTGGAGGGGACAATTTGCATATCAGCCTTTTGTTACATAGGATAGGCATGTTATGAATCTTGCATGGGTCATACATATTCTAAAAATACTCGTTGTTTATTGCATGTTCAAGTTTAACTGGCCCACCTGTACGGTACCTGGCACCCCCAGATGAGGTGGCTGCTCGGGAACTAGAGAACCGTCGGGAGCCAGGAGTTCAGTAACGCCCTCAGGATCCTCTCCTCCCTCCCCATCCCTGCACGTTGGCGCCCGCAGCTCAGGGCGGCTCCTCCACAGCCATGGGCCACAGTGTCCATCTCTGGCTGTTTCCCTGGGTCAACGCACACGCTGACCACCTGGCCCTGGCTTAGAAAGGGGGGGTTCAGAGGGAACAGGTACTGAGCACCTACTGCCTTCTCTGTGCTGTGCCAGGCACCCATGGCTGGGATTTGGTGTGCACCCCTCTGACAGGACAGAAAAGCCGTCCGGCCCCAAGGACGATGGGAACAGGGCAAGGAGAGAGGTGGCTGTCCCCTGGGGCGGGCTGGGGAAGACCATGAAGGAGCTGGCCCCAAGGCTAGGATGAGAAAGATGTGTCCATCAGAGCCACGCAGAGATGGGAGGCGGGGCCTTCCCTGTGGCTGACCGTGTGCAGGGGGCTTCGCCCACTTCCTGCCGGCTCCTTCCACCCAGCGCTTCCCAGGTGACTCCCTCACCTAAGCCCCTACCGCGCTTGCCAAATCCACCTAGGACAGTGCTCTTCCTTATCCCACATATTTCTCTAAGTCAACTCATGTTCATTTCATCCAGTTTATGTGAAGAATCTTTCTCTCACGAGGGTAATTGGAAAATAGATTTCGCTCGCTATAAATAGACGGCTGCCAGGGAAATAAGAACATGGAAAGCAAATAATGCTGCTGATACCTGCCAGGCCGGCTGCCGGGGGCGCTGAGCCAGCAGCCACTCTTTTTTTGTTGTTGTTAGAAAGAGAGAATGGGGAGGCATTAGGGGCACCCTAACACCAGCCGAGACTCTCTCCTTGACGTCTGGTTGACCCTTGAATGACACAGGTTTAAACTGGAAAAAACCCACGTAGACGTGGACTTGCGCACGTTCACACGGCGTTGTCCAAGAGGCGGGGGCATTTTGGACCTGAGGTTGGAGACCCGCGGAGGCAGGGGGCCGACTTTAGTTACACACGGATTTCAATGGCGCGGGGCCCTCGGTTCTAAGCTCTGAGCTGTTCGGGGTCAGCTAATCAGGACTGAGAGCGGCCTGGAACGAGAGGTCTTTCTTGCATGCGCTACCCGTGGCCCCACTAAGGAAATCGTAGGGCCTGCCGGTGTCCCACACACTTTGGGAAACTGTCCCAGTCAAAACCTGACCCTAAGCCCAGCCACATGTTAACCACCACCCCCAAGAGCAATTCTATCCTTTCCATAGATTGAATTCCATACACGATCTCACTTATTTATTCACTAGGGGCCCGGTGCACGAATTTGTGTACTCGGGGGCGGGGGCGGGGGCGGTCCCCTCAGCCTGGCCTGCACCCTCTCACAGTCTGGGAGCCTCGGGGGATGTCCGACTGACGGCTGGTTGGACATCCTTGGCACTGCCAAGGAGGCAGGAGAGGCTCCCGCCTTCGCCGCCGTGCTCACCAGCCTTGAGCCCTGCTTCTGGCTGAGTGGTACCCCCCCGTGGGAGCACACTGATCACCAGGGGGCAGCTCCTGCACTGAGCGGGATCGAGCCGAAACCGGCCGGCTCTCCGACATCCCCTGAGGGGCCCCGGATTGAGAGAGGGCACAGGCCAGGCTGAGGGACCCCATCGGTGCACAATCAGAGCCGAGGAGGGACGCAGGAGGTTGGCCAGCTGGGGCGGGACCGCGGGAGGGCTCCAGAGCGTGTCCGGCCCATCTTGCTCAGTCCTGATCAGCCGGACCCCAATAGCAAGCTCACAAGCGAGCCGTTGAGCGGTCTTAGCATATCATTAGCATGTTATGCTTTGGTTGGTTGAACGGCTGACTGGACAACTGGACACTTAGCATATTAGGCTTTTATTAGATAGGATCCTTTCATCCAAACACATTCGGCAGCACGGCATTGTTGCCCTTGATTTCCTTTGAAGCAATCCTTACTGCTTTTGAAAATGAAACCCGCTGCTTCCGGCTCTCCCCACGCTGCAACTCGCCTCCCTCCGCCCCGCCCCGCCCCGCCCCGCCCCGCCCCGCCCCACCACGCCCCACCTCATGCTTCCTCAGACCGCCTCTGCTTCGCCCAGCAGGCACCAGGCCCCGGCACGCCTCCCTCTGCCTCTGAGAGCGTTGGCTGCTGGTGGCGCTCACTGAGTCCTTCTCCGGGAATGACGGGAGACTGAAGAGAACTGTATGGCCCCGGCTGGTTTAGCTCAGAGGTTAGAGCATCGGCCTGAGTGACTGATTCCCAGTCAAGGGCACATACCTTGGTTGCAGGTTCAATCCCCAGCCTCGGTGGGAGTGCGTGCGGGAGGCAACCAATTAATGTGTCTCTCTCCCATCAATGTTTCTCTCTCCCCCTCCTCTGCCCTCCCTTCCACGCTCTCTAGAAATCAACGGAAACATATCCCCGAGGCACTGATGGCCTTAGTTCTGTGCCCCCCGCCCCCAGGAGGCAGCGGACAAGCAGCGACTGGCCTCTGTGCAGAAGCAACGCTGAGCCCCTCACCTCCTGCAGGACAGCTCTGTGGGGGCCCATCTCTGAGCGTGCAGGGAACCTGGCCGAGGCCTGCGGCAGCTGCCCACAGCCCAGCGTCTCCTGCGGGTCCTGTCCCGTGGTCCCTCACGGGGGGGCTCTGTGCCCACTCCCCAGGGCCTCATCTGCCTCGGGGCCTGCTGCCTGGGGCACTCCACCTGGGACCTGCTGTGTCCCCTGCGGCCTCCTCCCACGGAGGCTCCAGCAAAGGCAGCCCAGGTGTGTCAGCCCCTCAGAGTCTCCGTGGCCCCAGGTCACCGCAACCTCACAGCCGGGGGGCCTGCGCTGGCTGGGTTTCTGGGCTCTGTCTGAGCGCACCAGCTAATAAGCTTTGTTCCCGGGCCGTTCCTGGCTCCAGAGTATCGTGGCCTCGGCTCTGATGACAGACAGGCACACAGGCCGCCAGGAGATGGGAGATACACACCGCAGCCCAAGGGATCCGCCGAGGGAGGAGAGAGGAAGGACGGGGAGACTGGATTACGGGGTCAGGGAAGGTCACCACGCCCCCACTTCTTTCTGCCTCTGAGCTCTGCGGCTTCCGGATCAATCACTGCTGTCCGGGGCATCCTTCCGAGGCAGGCGGAGGCCCAGTGTGAGTGGTCCGCCTTTGCTCCACTCTGAAGCGGCCCGTCTTTATAAATAATCGAGCTCCGCCCCAGGCTGGACCTCAGACATTTCTTAGATTTAATTGCAAATCACGCAACCACTCCGTAGGCTTCCCAATCCTGCCAAAACCCTGAGATAAAGGCAGAAAGCAAATGGGACGAGAACCTGCCGCGTGCTGAGGCGATTCGATTCGGAATGTGGACGCCAGGGCTCACGGGAGGGCCTACTTAGCATAAACCAGGCGGCAGGGCTCGACCTCAAGGAGCTCCAAGGTCACCGGTTCAGGCCCCGCTCAGAGTCATCGGAGGGAGGACCGGGCAGACCCAGCACTGCCCTTCGAAGAACAGAGAAACAGGGTGACATCGGGGCCAGGCAGCCTGGCCTGGCCTCACCCCGAAGGCCTGGACACCACACCTATTTAATGAGCACCTACTATGTGCCAGGCCATGAGCCGGCAGCTCTCAAAATCTTTGCTCTTCAGACAACTTTACCCACTTAAAAAGTATTGAGGACCCAGAGCATGTAAGAAACTCCCTAGCATGTAAGAAACTAAACCTGAAGAATTACATACATATTCATTCATTTAAGAACAAATAACAAACCCAATACATGTTAACATCTAACATATTTTATAAAAACAAACTCTATTGCCCGGCTGGCATAGCTTGGGGGTTGAGTGTCGACCTATGAACCAGGAGGCCATGGTTCAATTCCTGGTCAGGGTGTATGTCCGGGTTGTGGGCTTGATCCCTGGTATGGGGTGTGCAGAAGGCAGCCCATCCATGATTCTCTCTCATCATTGATGTTTCTATCTCTCTCCCTCTCCCTTCCTCCCTCTCTGAAATCAATAACAACTTATTAAAAGTAAATAAATAGACTACCGGCTCGTCAGTTGTTCTTTCAAGTAAGAACGGGCTGCCGTGACCAGGAAGAAAGTACTGATGCTCCAGCTTATGAGCCACACCATCGCCTGGGCTCTCCCCAGCGTGACAGCCCGCCCAGCATTGTGCTTTGGGGTGCCACAGAAGTGCTCATACGTACTCCCCCCGCCCCACTTTCCCCACAGATTAGTAAAGACATGTACTCAGGGGCCGAGACCTGATAAAGTTAATCACTTCGCTGCTTCCTTAAGGATGTTCTAGAGCGAAACTGGCACGTGTTTTAATGTCGGTGTGTGATGGCAACGGATACAGTGGGTCCTCGCACACCTTGGTGCCACTTTTGTGATCCATACAAGATGCCAGCAGCTTCCTACCACCAGCACAGGTGTCAACAGGATGGAAAATGCAAATAATGTCCTAGCTTGTTATGGAAATACTAGTGGCCTGGTGCACGAAATTCGTGCACATTAAAAGGGGATTAATTAGAGGAAATACTTTAATATTGCTACTTGCCCTTTCTCTATAATAGAAATGTCAGAGATGAAAGAAAATTAGTAAAATGTATATGAAAACCTTCCTCCTGTCAGAGTCTGGGGCGCACCATGGGACCCAGAGTCAAGTTCCCGCCCACCCACATGCACCTCAAAATTGCGTGAGACCCAGACCCGGCCGCCCCCCCCCCCCCATTGGGCTACAGACCCAGCCAGTCCCACCCTTGTCAAGCCCTGCCAGATAGGGGGCATAGCCTCAGGTCCCCTGGCCCGGCGCCAGGACAGGGGGTCATGGCCTGAGGTCCCCCAGCCCAGACCAGGGCGGGGGGGCGTGCCTTGAGGTCCCCCGTCAAGACCCTCTGGGTGGGGGGCGCGGCCTGAGGTACCCCGTCAAGCCCCACCAGGCGGGGGGTGCGGTCTGAGGTCCCCCAGCCTGGTGCTGGGGTGGGGGGCACGGCCTGAAGTCTCCTGTCAAGCCCCACCTGGTCGGGGGTGCAGCCTGAGTTCCCCAGACCCAGCACTGGGGGTGCACCTTGAGGTCCCCTGTCAAGCCCCGCTGGGTGGGGGGCACAGCCTGAGGTCACCTGTCAAGCCCAGCCAGGCAGGGGGGTGCAGCCTCAGGTCCCCTGGCCTGGTGCTGGGGTGGGAGGAGTAGCCTGAGATCCCCTAGCCCAGCACCAGGACGGGAAGTGCACCTTGAGATCCCCCGTCAAGCCTTGCCAGGCCGGGAGCATGGCCTCAGGTCCCCTGGCCTGGCACTGGGGTGGGGGGCACGGCCTAAGGTCCCCCAGCCTGATGCCAGGGCAGGGGGCGTGGCCTGAGGTCCCCTGTCAAGCCCTGCCAGGTCGGAGAGCGTGTAGCCTCAGGTCCCTGCTGATTGCTCATTAAGGCTCCTCAGGGGAACTTGGCCTCAGCTGTGGGTGCAGCCATCTTGGTGATGGAGTGATGGTCAATTAGCACATTCCCTCTTTATTAGATAGGATTTCTTTACCTTGAGGACTTGCTGAAAGAATCTGAGAGACCCCCGCGCCCCCCGGGGTGCAGACCAAACTAGGAGCACTGCTGAGCAAGGGGAGAAACTCCCAGCCTGGCTGAGAAGATAGACCAACACAGACACAACCACCCTGTGACGTGAGGAGGGCAGGGTGCGGGCGTGGCAGAGAGCGGCCTGCTCTGCCCTGTGGGAAATGACAACGGCTTCACGGCGTAGGAAACTTCTGAAATGGGTCTTGAGGGTTGAGTAGGAGTTCATCCGGAAAGACAAGGTGGGTCTTCAGGTTCCCTGTTTCAGAGGACAGGTCCTAGGGGGGCAAGACTTTGGAAACAGGTACACACACAAAAGGAAACCACTGGAGAGTTCATAGGACGAGGAATAAATAAAAATACTGGCCACCATCATGGAGCGCCTGCTGTGTACCTCACCCTGGACGTATATTATCATGTTTCATTCTCTCCCAAAAAAACTGTGAAACGCATGCAAGTATTCTCTTGGGTTCAGAGCAGTCGGGTAACTTCCTCAAGGTCACAGAGCAAATTCACAGAGGAAATCAAGATTAAACCGGAGGTCCTGCCTCCAAAGGGCACGTGTCCTTCCTACTTCCTTCCCGCAGCCGAGGAAGAGCAGTGGCCTGGGCCACCACTGACCCCCAGTTTCTCTTCTTCCCTTCGATGGACCAAAAAAAAGTCCAGTCCCTCACACTTGACATTCAAGGCTTCCCAACCAGCTCCACATGCCTTTGTAGCCACACTGGGTCCTTCCCTTTTACCCAGACTTGGTTATGGGCCTTCGACAGAGGAGTGACCTCCAACCGGAGTCTCTTCCCCCTCTGTCCTTCCATCTTGCTTTACAGTTGGGATCCTACCAATCTCTTCAGGCCCAGACACCCTCCTCTCTAACCCTCTGCGTCTCCGAGTTGTGTTGATGTCATGCATCGCGGTCTGCCTACAGCTAGTGACCAATCTCTTTAACCCCAAACCCACTGACCCCGTCACTAGACTGTAGGTGCTCTGACGGCTGGGGGCACACGGATCTGAGAATGTATGACCTCTTGGTTCTTGCTTTTGCCCGTTGAGCCTCAGTTTTCCCCTCTGTAAAATGGGGAGAGTAGCCCCCAGCTCATGGGGTTGTGGTGAGGATGAAACCCATCAGCACACATCAGGGACCTAGACAAATGCCTGACCCACATAAGCACTCAGTCCGTGTGAGCTGCTTCCGTTACTATTACCATCACAATCAGTACTGCTGTTGATGTCATTAGGGGGCCGGGTGAGTGCGTCCCTGCCCCCTGTCGGTGTCCTGGCCCACTTCCTCAGAATAAGGGCAGGCTCTGTTAGCACCGCGCATTTTAAGCTGATCTCAAAGCGTGACAATATGTTCAGATATTTATGACTTTGGTTTTCCCGCAGGGAGTTCTATTCCTGGGGGCTTATTCCTGCCGGGGCCTCTGTTCTGTTCCTCAGCCTGCCCAGCCTCCGCGGGCCTGACAAGTCTGAAAATAACTGAGCCAGGCGCAGCCGCGGAGCCTTGGGGAGGGCCGGGGGCACTCGGAGCCCTGATTAAACATGCAGTGGGGTTGGCTGGTGTCAGCTGGGCCTCCTTCCATGCTCAACTCCACGCAACCACCCTCGCGGGCTCCTCGGATGTGGCAGCCCGTTCAAGCCCGCTGGGCACCTGCACACAGGAACTTTGATCCCCGCAGCTGTCACTCCTGTGCCCGCGGGCGCCTGGGGCTGGCTGGCGGGCTGTCAGCGCCTGGGATGGCTGTGAAGGTGCGTGAACAAAGCGCCTCACGGTGAAACTGTGTCTGGTTACTCCGCGGGGTGTGCCCGAGCTCCCGGCATTGTGTGCCTTCTCGGGACGGATGCTGGGTGTGAGCCCCGAAAAGCACCTCCAGGGCATCGGTCCCCTAGGTGCTCCAGGTTCCGTTTCCAACACCCTTCCGGCCCGCAGAAAACCCCACTGGAGACGTGAGCAACTCCGTGGAGAGGGGCATCGCTCCCAACTTATTTCATCATCTTCCTTTTCCTTTTTTTTTCTTTTTTAAATATATTTTTATTGTCCTAGCTGGTTTGGCTCAATGGATAGAGCGTCGGCCTGCGGACTGAAGGGTCCCAGGTTCAATTCCGGCCAAGGGCACATGCCTGGGTTGCAGGCTCCATCCATAGTAGGGGGTGTGCAGGAGGCAGCCAATCAATGATTCTCTCTCATCATTGATATTTCTATCTCTCTCTCCCTCTCCCTTCCTCTCTGAAATCAATAAAACATATTAAAAAAAAATAAATGAGTAATTGTTAACATTAGATAATAAAACATTTAAAATATATATATATATATTTTATATATATATATATATATATATATATATATATATTTTATTGATTTCAGAGAGGAAGGGAGAGGGAGAGAGAAACATCAAAGAGGAGAGAGAATCACTGATGGGCTGCCTCCTGCACACTCCACACCCGCAATCCAGGCATGTGCCCTGACCGGGAATCGAACCATGACCTCCCGGTTCATAGGTCGGCGCTAAACCCCTGATCCACACCAGCCTGGCTTGTTTCATTGTCTTCCTAAGGTTGGTACGGAGGCTCTGCCCGATGCCACGGAAGGGAACAATGTCTGCAGTCCGTCCGGGCTCAGCCGTGGTCGCCATGGCAGCGATGCCAGCACGTTCCACGCCAGCCCCTGAGGGCAGTGCACACGCTCGGCCAGGTCCCTGCTGAGCACGGCCTCTGGGGGCTCTGGAATCTGTTTTAGGGACGAGGAAACAGCGGCTCGCAGCGGGCGCGTCCGCTGTGAAGGACACCTCCTGGAGCCAGTGTCCACGCCTTCCTGCCCGCTCACTGTCTCCATGGTGCGGGGACATCGGCGTGCACAGTGGGCAGGCCGGTCACTGTCAGTGAGAGGAAGGGGTGAAGGTCCGATACCAAAAAGATTTGGGGAGGGGACTCAGTGAGGGGAGAATGGCCAGAAACAAGAAGGCAGGCCCCAGGGGTGGGGACAGGGAAGGTGGGGAGACAAGTTGGTCCCACGATCATGCCCGTTCTCTCCCAACTCCCCCCGCCTGATTCCAGATCATTCCAAACGCCATCCACAGCCTGCCTGCCGCCCACAGGGCCCTGACGCCCGCGAGCGTCTCGGGCCGGTGCCTCTCCTCCGGCTTCCGCGTGGACAGTCCCTGCTGCAGTCCGTCTCGAGTGTCCTCAGATAGAAAGCCCCCAGCAGAGAGGAGGCGCCATCAGACAGGAGCTGCTAAGAGGGAGGCCACTGTCCCTCTCGTTCCTGCTCCCCCTCCCAGAACCCGGAAGATGGGCAGAAACAAACAGGTGCTCAGGTGGTTTTGAACCGCGCCCGTCTTACAGAGAAACAGAGGAGGCCCTGTACATTAGGTCCATAGATCCGGGGTCATCTGATTTCCCGGGAACATTACATCTCCAGATCGCTACTACACCCCAAATCCAAGGCAAATAAATGGGATTGATTTAAGGAGGGGAGGGAGGGAAGAGAGGGGGGAGGGGGAGGAGGAGGGAGGAGGAGATGAGAAAAGGGAAGAGGGGGAGAAGGGAGGAGGAGGAAGATGAGGAGGGGAGGAAGATTTTGCTCTGGAATGGGACACAGAGCTTAGAATTGAAAGGGGTACAAAATCAGATTGGAGGCAGAAATAGCATCTTTTCTCAAGCGTGAATTCTCTTTTGCCTAACCTAAAAAGAGACTTTCCTGGCATGCAAACCGCCCCCCCCCCCCCCGCCGCCGTGCCCGCCACGTGACCCTAAGCTGCCATAGCATGAACCACATTCAAGGGCCTCCAAGCTAACAGCTCGCATCCCGGGGGCCTGGCACCCACCAGTCACCGATCATCGATCACCGATCATCGATCATGGGATTTAACCACTTCCATGAACGTCCGATTTGGCAGCTAATCTCAACACCGGCAGACGTCAGACCTTCCCTACAGCACGGCGCTCGGGTGCATTCACTTTGGCCCGCATTCTGAATAATGAACCGTCCGGGTGACCCGGGCACCCCTGGCGTTTGTCCCTGACTCGGCCCTCACCTGAGTGTTCATACCTGTACCATGGATCAGGTTTGACCAAACGCGGACCTGCAGAGTATGTGGCATGTCTTGTCCTTGTCTTTCTCTGTCACTTATTGTGGTTCTGAATTATGTATTTTGGGGTTTGCCTATTTTGTGTCTGTTCAATTAAAATTACTGCTGTCCTTGCGGACCATAATCGCTGCGATTTTGTTCACCACGGAGTTCTCCATGTGTATATAGTATGTAACCTGGCA
Source organism: Plecotus auritus (assembly GCF_963455305.1). NCBI lineage: Eukaryota > Metazoa > Chordata > Mammalia > Chiroptera > Vespertilionidae > Plecotus > Plecotus auritus. The sequence continues at coordinate 5,064,608 of NC_137773.1, forward strand.
CTACTATAATGCATGGTGAACGGTAGGTGCTTGTCAACATTTATTGAATGGATATATGGATGAATGAATAGATGAATGGATGGATGGATGGAAGGATGAATGGATGAATGAATGAATGAATGAATGAACGAATGAATGAGGCTGGATTAAATGCCTCTTAGCTCCTTAGCTTCTTTGGACAGGAGGAGTCTCAGGCTCCCTATGAGCAGAGGGCCTTGGCTGCCTGCCCGGAAGGGGTCAGCACTGTATGAACTGCTGGTCATGCCAACATGGTGTTGGGACCCCAGATCTGACCTCCGAATGTGGCCGCAGGTCCTCCGTTGGGTGCAGCGAGGATCAGGGGTGCCTGGTCTTCGGGGTGCTCAGACTGGGGGCCTAGAGGACGGGCCCATCATGGGGCCCAACTCGGGCAGGGCGTCCCTGGCTCCAGCAGGGCAGCCTGCACTCCACGTACGGAGGGAAGTACATCCCCCCCCAGGTGGGACCCCGAGGTCAGGGGGACGCACTTGGGCGGTGGGCCACACATACGTGCTGAGTCTGGGCGCTCGGCTCCATCCTGCAAGGCCTGTCCTTCAATGCAGGCACAGCCGGTACCGGCGAAGAGCGGCTGGAGGGGACCTCGGGGGTGCTGGTGGGAGCGCAGCCCACCCTCTGGGCCCACTTCTGGAATGGCTTCCCAGCGGCTCCCACAGCCCACCTTCCCCCCGCCCCTCTGCTCAGTCCACAGAGGCCACATCTCCGAGCATCTCCACCCAACGCCGCCTCCCATCAGAGGCCTTCCCTGACCACCTGAACCCCAAGTGATTCTGATCTTGGTTTTGCTTATTGGCATCTTGCCGGCTTGTGAGCTGCACGAACTGAGACTGTGCGCCTTTTCCCGAGTCTCTCGGCCCAGGCCGGCGTAGGGCGGCGGCACAGGAGGGCACTGGGCAAACGTCTGTGTGAATGATCGCCTGGGCCAGTGACTGCTGCACGTGCGCAGTGAAGCAGCGAGGACCGGCTCAGCCTCCCAGGCCAGGCCTGCCTGGTCCTGAGAGCAGCCCCAGCCCCCTTGGGGACGAGGCCGACACTCTCCGGAGAGTCTCCGTGTGGGAGTGGGTGCTGAGTCTGGGGGAGGACGGCACTGCTGGTTTGTATTTTTATGGAGCACAGACTCTAGGGCAGCCTTTGTTCGCTCTGCAGCCTCCCTGAGTGGTTGCCATGGTGATGCCCATTTCACAGATAAGGAGACAGACTTGGGTGGGGGGGGGCGGGTAAAGCAACTTGTTCAAGGTCCCTGGCTGTGAAGTCACAGACCGGATCCCATGGCCCCCAGAGACGCAGAGCTGAGGCCTCTGTCCCTGGTCCCCGCACCTCTCCAGGTCAGGGACAATGCAGAACACAGCGCCCCCTGGGTGCCACTGCTCCTGCCTTCCCACCAGTGTCTCCCATGGCCAAGGGCGGGGACCCAGCGCCAGGCTGAGCCCACCCTCCCGCACTCAGGGACACCCTGGTGGTGAGCCCTGCCACATGGTATTAAAATTAAAATTCCTGAATTAAGGGTAATTAAAACTCCTCAGGTTTTGAGGATTTCTTAAAATTCCTCCGGGGGGGCGGGGAGTCGCGGGGGGGGGGGGTGACGGTATGTGGGGTTAGTGCTGCTGTCTGAGCTCAGGGGAGACGCTGGTTGGGGCGGTTTGGACAGATGAACGCTGGCTAGGTGGGCTGGCCTCCCAGGCCTGCTCCAGTTTGGAGCCATTTCCTTTCCAAATTCTGACTCCCCAGCCGCCAGCCTGGAGCCCCGGGCCCAGCTGGGCCCAGAGGGCGCTGGGGTGGGCTAGGTGCCAGCTCAGCATTCTGGAATTTTCCCATTTAAAGCCCAAAGTTCATGCTCTCTCTCTCATTCATTCGTTCCTGGCACACTGCACATTCCCCGCCTCCCACCCAAGCCCATGGCCATTCCTGGGGCATTCCAGCCACCGCGGGCCCCGCGAGAATCCCTCTTCCAGGTCTCTCTGTCGGAGCGCTGGCAAGGACAAAGCCATTAGGAGCAGGATTCGGTGACTCGCTTTTTAATTTCACGGCCGGGGGTTGTCAGGACAGCGCGGAGAAAACTGCCAACGATTCGGAGAGCGGCCGTGAATCTGGGGCAGAGCGCGAGAACAAGGGCGCGCTTCAGCCGGGAGGGAGGGGGGCGCGGGGTGTTGGCAGCCACGCGGATGAGAAAGTTCTCTTCTCCCCAATGCCTTTGATTCAGGTCCCGTGCTAATTTTAAAAGGCCGATTCAGCCATTTTCCGCCCTTCCTCAATAAAGCGCTTTCGATGGCGGGGAAGGGGAAGGGGAAGGGGAAGGGGTGCCTCGGGCTCCTTCCCGGGCGGGGGACAAGGATCAGTGGATGACAGGCTGCTATGACACTGGGGTCATGCCTTTGAGGGAGCGTCGTTGTGTCTCCCAGTCGTCTTTGCAAAGGCGATCACAGCACCGGGCCGAGGCACGCTGTCAGAGGGAATCTTCGCGTTACTTTCAATCTGGGGTCTCAGGTCTCTTGGGCGGAAGCTCCGGTGGGCCTGGGGGTGAGAGGACTGGCCTGCGACCTCCCAGGGGCTGAGGGACAGAATGGAGTCAGAAAGGGCAGCCTCCATTTCTCTGTCACCTCGACCAAGCTTCCCCGGTTGGACATATTCAGGCAAGCTAACACAAGAATAAATGGGGTAAACTTGCACGGGGGTCTTACGGTTTCTAGAACGCTCTCAAATACATCCTCTTTCAAATGCATTTGCTCTCTACCACCCTTTAAAAGTGAGGTCCTATTATTTGCTCCATTTTACAGATAAGAGAAGTGAGGCTCACACGCCCAAAGGCTGACCGCATCTGACCAGAACCCCCGCCCCCTTAGCCTGCCCCGGGCTTACACAAAGGGTGCTCTCAGGAGAAGCTCATGGTGGGGAAGAGAAGTCAGCTGCATCTCCCCCCATCTTTCCCTCCTGCTTCCCTCGCAGCCTTGCGCCGCCACCCCACTGGCCGTGTCAAGCACCTTGCACCCCTGGGTGATGTAAGCAGAAAGGGAATGGATGGAGAGCAGACGGGGCAGTTCACGGAAGAGAAGGAAGGCTGGAGAACGGGGCTTGGGAAGCCGGCCAGAGGAGAGCGAGGTTGCACAGCCGGAATCGCAGTCCAAACTCTTGCTACAGAGCCAGCGCGGCAGGGTCACGCGAACAGCCCCAGGCACCGCAGCTGCGGCCCTGTCTCCGCGGGCCTTGGCCCCGTGCCTGCACCTCAGCCGCGAGGGAAGCAGGAGCAGCAGGCGTCTGGCATTGTCATGCAGGTCTCAGAAAGCGGAGAATGCGCCCCCAAACGGAAGGACATGGAGATGCCAGGCAACCAGATAGATCCGTGGTCGGCAAACTGCGGCTCGCGAGCCACATGTGGCACTTTGGCCCCTTGAGTGTGGCTCTTCCACAAAATACCACGGCCTGGGCGAGTCTATTTTGAAGAAGTGGCTTTAGAAGGCATTTAAGTTTAAAAAATTTGGCTCTCCAAAGAAATTTCAATCGTTGTCCTGTTGATATTTGGCTCTGTTGACTAATGAGTTTGTCGACCACTGAGCTAGATGGTAAATGTGTCCTATCAGCCAGGTGTAGGCGTCCTCAAACTACGGCCCGCAGGCCACATGCGGCCCGCTGAGGACATTTATCCGGCCCGCCGGGTGCCGCTGCCTGTCCTGCTTAGCAGCCGACTTGTCCCGGGCCCGCAGTGCGCATAGGAATTTGTTCATAGTGGTTTTTTTTTAACTATAGTCCGGCCCTCCAACGGTCTGAGGGACAGTGAACTGGCCCCCTGTTTAAAAAGTTTGAGGACCCCTGGTAGGGAATGCTGTGGTAACAAAAACTCCTAAATCTGAGTGGCTTCAAACCAGTGGGGATTTATGTCTTAGTCACTCTACGCGTCCATCAGAGGTCGGCTAGGGCAGTGGTCGGCAAACCGCGGCTCGCGAGCCACATGCGGCTCTTTGGTCCCTTGAGTGTGGCTCTTCCACAAAATACCACGGCCTGGGCGAGTCTATTGTGAAGAAGTGGCCTTCGAAGAAGTTTAAGTTTAAAAAATGTGGCTCTCCAAAGAAATTTCAATCGTTGTACTGTTGATATTTGGCTCTGTTGACTCATGAGTTTGCCGACCACTGGGCTAGGGGACTGGATCCCGGTCACCCTGAACCCGGACCTCAGGCTGACGGAGCAGCCACCATCTCAAATACTGCCCAACGTCACACGGCAGAGGAGAGAGACCTGCCCAGCAAGTCCAGGCTGGAGTCCAGGAGTGACAAGTCCGGCCCTGAGGCTGCGGCGAGTCATGTGGCCCTGCCTCGTGCCGGGAGGCAGAGAGCTGGGGACACCTGCCAACCAGAGGCCTCTGGGGAGGGGTAGAGGCCAAAGGCACCAGCATGGAGGCCAGAGACCTGACTTCCCTTCCATGGTTGAGCCACTAGCTCCCTAGGGGCTGGAGGCAACCCCCACTTTGGGGTGTGGTCACAGCAGGCGGTCCGCTGCTCAAACTGCAGGTGGCAGCAGCCAAATGTCCAGAACGCAGCCCACCCACCGGGGAGGGACCGGAGGGGCCAGGAGTGATGGGAGCCAGGAGCTGAGCATAGCCTCCTGGAGCTCCAGAGTTGAGGGAGGACTGGCCGAAGCTGTCTAAAAAGAGACACACAGTGGCCTCGGTTGACTTGTAGTCATTCCAAGACATGATCCAAAGGGAAAGGGCCTGGGAGGAGGAAACTGATTCATTCACGCATCCAGCCAATCATGCATTCATTGGTTTTTACGTTACAGATGATGTGGGTTTGCTGGTGGGAGGTGGTCTGGACTCTATCAGTCAGGATGGGCTGGGTTATGCTGCAGTAACAAACAATTCCAAAATCTCAGTGGCTGGAAATAACCAAGGCCTACTTCTCACTCTTGCTCCATGGCCATGCGGAGCCTGCTGGGGCCTCTGCTCTGTGTCTCCTAACTGCGGGTCCAGGATGATAAATTAGCCACTTTCTTAAACTGTGCCAGTTACCATGGCCGATGGAGAGCTCTTGAAGGGCGTCATGTGGGTATTTAAATGGTTGAGTGTGACGACAACGGTAAATGATGGGTCCAGACCTCAGCAGCAATAACATGCAGGGTTTGACTATGAACTTGGCTTCACTAAGCCCATCGATGGCTGAGTGGCTCTCTACGTCAACACAAGGTTAAAACTAACGAAGTAATAAGAACAAAGTTATGTACTAGTATATGGTTAAGTCTGGATACTTATTAATCAAAATTTCTGCCCAATAACACACTACACCTGAATATATTAGGATCTTGTATCAAGACCATGTTATTAACTATTAGCCAGTGAGGGCCTGCTGTGTACCAGGTTCTGGATACATTATCTCTAATTTTTGTGACAACAAAAGGTACGTGTTGATAGCATCCCCATTTTACAGCAAACAGAGGCTCAGATCAGTTCACGGACTGCCCTAGGTCACACCGCCGATAAGCAAAGGGGTTTGATCCAAACCCAACCCAGATGCTAAACATCTTTTCCTCTCTATTACATCAGGTTGCCTCTCTCGCTAGACATCCCTGAGTAATAATTTACCCCGAAATGACAATGTGTTAAAAACACTGCGGCCCGAGATGTTACCCAAGATGCATCGTGTCGGGGAGAGGCGGCGGCAGTACTGATGGGTGCCAAGGGCTCCTGCTTCTGAACGTCCCGCTTTCTCCGTGTGCATGTGGATCCAGCGGTCCTTCGAGAGGCTGGGAAACGTCAGGGAGACACGAAAGGAAGCAGCTGAGATCTCACGTGCAGCTGTGGCCGGTACAGCGCGGACGACACAGGCCGCCCCAGCCGCTCAGGCTGCTGTTCACCAAGAAGTGCCGGGCTCTTTGGACAAAGCCACGGAAGAAGAAGGAAAAGGGCCACGCCGTGAACATGGCTACGGACCCACACCCTGTCTTCCCCGCCTGGGTGTGGTGTCTAGATGTGGCCCTGCGCTCAGTCTTAGGGCTCTGGAATGCCCTTGCTAAGGATGGAGACCTTGGAGTGGAAGGTTGGAAAGTTGCCAAGGCAACCCACCGACTGCCTTCTCATCTCCGGGCCCACTCCCTGGCTCCACCTCCCAGGCTGGTACAGCACCTTCTCGCAGCTCATACCTTCTGGGCCGCTCACTAGATTTTCCCTGACCCCTCTGAATATTGCCTGTATTCTAACATTTGGTTGAGGGCAGTATCAAATATTTTAAACGGCCTTATTCTATACTTAGAAGAACAAATTTCCTATCCACTCCTTTCTTCCTTCCTTTCTTTCTTTTTCTTTTTTTCTCTATCAATCATACATTTACCAAGAGCCTAGTGTACTAGCTTACACTCTAGCAGGGGAAACAGGTGGCCAATTAGCCTATAAATTACCGGGCACTGTTCTGGGTGCTGGGAATATGATGATGAGGAAGGAAAACCTACAATCTCTTCCCTCATAAATTTAGAAGTTAGGCCGAAACTGGTTTGGCTCAGTGGATAGAGCGTCGGCCTGCGGACTGAAGGGTCCCGGGTTCGATTCCGGTCAAGGGCATGTACCTTGGTTGCGGGCACATCCCCAGTGGGAGGTGTGCAGGAGGCAGCTGATCGATGTTTCTCTCTCATCGATGTTTCTAGCTCTCTATCCCTCTCCCTTCCTCTCTGTAAAAAATCAATAAAATATATTTAAAAAAAAAATTTAGAAGTTAGTGGATGGGGGGGGGAGGGGGAGGAAGTAGAGGCAGAGGTTAATCCAGTAACCTCCCAAGCCCAATGTAAATTCGTGACCACAACATGTATTAAAGTTTGCTCAGGGCCAGGCATGATGAATGGATTGCCATGATGGTGCTTAATCCTCCCCCAAGGTCCTGAGGAACCGAAGCTCAGGGGATGCACCTTTCCCAAAGTCACCCTGCCCCAACGTGACAGAGCTGGGATTTCAACCCGGCACCGCCCACGCAAAAATCCCACGGCCTGGCTGCTGCTTCATCTCCCCCATGGCAACCACGGGCCTCACGTCTCCCCAGCTCCTGCCCTTTCTCCTTCCAGATCGGGGTGTGGGCTGTGGGTTTTATCCCCTGATGTTCTCTTTGACATAAAATATTCCAGCACCTTAACATGTGCGATTCTCTGGGATGAGGCAACTTGTCACAGATTTAATGCTGAGAGCCAACCAAGATTTTTTTTTCTTTCCTTTTAAATGAGATTACTACACCTGGGCAGAAATTAAAACAACATGCTGCATAGAAATATCTAAAGGTCCTGAATTACTAATGCAGTAATGGCGCTCCCTGGTGACCATTATTGTGTATTACACAATGATGACAGGGAAGAGTGCTTGTGGGATGCTGTGGTGGCTTCCCTATTCCAAGTTGGGATGAATAATAAGCCCCGCCCCCCTAGTCTTAATCACCTTTAGGCCTCATCTCCCACCGATTTATGTCAATCCCAGTGGGGAGGCCACAGGTCTAGGGTACAGCACCTTCTCATAGCTCATTGTTCCAGCAACCAGGACACAAAGTCCCATGACCCGCAGTGAGATTGCCAAAGGGTGATCCATCTGCTGCCAATCTCCACGATCACTAACCCATTAGGTCCTGGCAGATTAACCCATCATATCCTGCTGTAACACTTCTTTTCTGAAGAGTGTGGCTCTCAGTGACTCGCCTCCCCGCACCCCCCCCCCGTTTCTTCTCTCTCTCTCCCTCTCTCTCTCTCTCTCTCTCTCTCTCTCTTCCCTCCCCCCTTTCTTTCTCTGATCCTGTCCCATGACTATAGGTAACAGATGGAAACTTACTCATTCACTCTGAGCCAGGCATTGTGCTACAGGCTGGGGACACAGTGAGAGACAATTTGTGCTCCTAGCTCCAGAGCTTACACTCTAGCGGGGGAAACAGGTGGCCAATTAGCCTATAAATTATTCATTTTCCATTATAATAACTGCTACAAGAATAAATCTCTGAGTGTCTATATCAGTGAGACAAGACCCCCCTCCACTGCTTATTTAAGGTGAGGAATAACAACAGCAGACGTAATTCCTGGTTTGCCCAGTTGAAGTAACAATGGGAAAAAGTCTGAAAGGAAAAGAGTTTAGTGGTGGCAGCCATTTTTTTGTATCAATTGTGGCTACAAAACAAAAACAAAAAAAATCAGGCCATAAAGCCTTATATAGTGTATGATACCACCCAGCTCTCGGGATGTAGTTTCACTGAGGTTAAACATTGCAAGATTTGGATTCAGAAAACCTGTGTTCAGATTCTCCTTTGCTGCTGCTATGTGATCAGGGCAGCAAACTCTGTGCCTCCATTTCTGCATTTGTAAAATAGCAATTATAATAGTACCTGCTTTTTATTATAAAGTAGTGTGTGTAAAGTTTTTAGCAGCATGCCTGGTATATTCCAGTTCTCATTGCTAGTTTATTATTATTATTATTATTGACAATAATTAACACCTGGGAGGAAATCCGCACATGTAAAAAAGAATTTAGGAAAACAATTTCCCATTATTTTCCAATTTTCTAAAATAACCATGCGTTACTCTTAAAATCAGAAGGGGGGGGATGAAAACGCTTCTGAATAATAGAAATTTGACGAGTTCATTGTTTCCCGATTTCCCGTCATATTGTCCAAGGAGGCCGAGGGAGTGCAGGTTAAAAAGCTCAGACTCCTAGGCCCCGACCCAGAAAACGTGGATGAGTATCTCTAAGGCAGTGGTCGGCAAACGGTGGCTCGCGAGCCACATGCGGCTCTTTGGCCCCTTTAGTGTGACTCTTCCACAAAATACCATGTGCGGGCGTGCACGTATAGTGCGACTGAAACTTCATGGCCCATGCACAGAAGTCGGTTTTCGGCTCTCAAAAGAAATTTCAATCGTTGTACTGTTGATATTTGGCTCTGTTGACTAATGAGTTTGCCGACCACTGCTCTAAGGGATGAACCTGTTAATCTACACATTTACCCAGCCCCGCGGATGATTCTTATAATCAGGCACCGTTGGGAGATGGTCATTTACAGCAAGGGTTGCAGTGATGGGCCAGAAAGGCCCCACCTGCATGTTGCGGAAATCACGACAGCCTAAGCCTACAAGTCCCATACTGCCCCGCAACCTGCCCGCGAGCGAGCGGGTCGGAAGCCTGCCGGGAGTTGTAGTTCCGGCCCGCCCGCCGTCTTCCTATAAGAACGCCGGAGATGAGCGCTGCAAACCTCCCGCCCCACAAGGCCAATGCCAGCGGTGACGTCATCTGAGGAGCGCCCGGGATGGAGCGGGCGGTGTTGGCCGCTTATTCCACCACCTCCCCAGCCTCAGAACCTGCCTCCACCCCCTCTTTCTCCGCTGCCGCCCTCTCCTCCTCCGCCCCCTCCCGCTCCTTCTCCACCCCCTCTTCCCTCTCCCCCGCCGCTGCCGGCTCCGGCTCCCGCTTCTCCGCCACCTCTGCACGACCTCTGCCCCTGAGAAGCAGCCGCATTGGGTCTCCCACGCGGGCCCGGGGCGCAGGCATGGCGGACGGCGGGGGCGCGGGCGCGGGGGGCGGGGGTGCGGGCCCGGCATCGTCGGGGGCGGGGACGGCCGCGGCGGGCGGCGGTGGGAGTGGCGGCCCCATCAACCCGGCCTCGCTGCCTCCCGGGGACCCTCAGCTCATCGCGCTCATCGTGGAGCAGCTCAAGAGCCGCGGCCTTTTTGACAGCTTCCGCCGGGACTGCCTGGCCGACGTGGACACCAAGGTACTGAGGCCACCTGGACCGAACGGGACCGGGCCCGGGACCGGCGGGAGGCCGCCTCGGTAGCACCTTTGCATTTCCAAAGCCGAGAGGAAAACAAAAGATGCCTCTGAAAATCTCAGCGGGGCGGTTAGGCCGCTGGGGGCAGCACCGGGCGCTTTCGGAGCGATGCGCACGTGGGTCCGGCTCCCAGCCCCGCCAGTTAGCTGTCCGATTAAGCCCGGTCTGTGTGGCTTCTCTGAACTTGGGGTTTCAATACTGGTGTTAGAGCCCGCGCCCTAGCTTTGCCAAGAATGGGATTCCTTAAGCCTCTCTAACAAACCTCACTATGTTAATAGTGGAGAGAGCCAGGTAAGTAAGCGAGAATTGTGTGGGCGCACAGCCATCGGTACTGTAGCTGCCTGTTCCCTTTCTCCAGCTCCGCGATGCAGACTCGCCTACGCAGCTGAGTGAAGGCACGTTGGTGGAGAGCCGGCACCCCTGTTTTGTACCCCATCGCTGACCAAAGGGCATTTGGTGCCTCTTTTCTATCCTCATGCCATCGGTCAACCCCCTATAAAAGGCTCCTTCACTTTACCTAGCTGCCAAGGTCATCCCTTTGGTTACTGGCATCTCTTGATTCTGTCTTACTCTAGCTTCCTCCCTTTTATCTTCCTCCCCCAGAAAGGGACTGTCAGCTCCATTTAAAAAAAAAAAAAAAATCCCAGGGAATGTTTGCATTGCCTTAGTGTGGGTCAGACGCCCTCTGCTGTGGCCGGGGAACATGGCGCCCACTGCCCTCCTCTGGTCTAGATGGGAAGACGGGTACCCAGAAAAAGGAGTTGCTAGCAGATAGTACATGAGAATTTTAACGCGTTCATCTGCCTGCCTTCCTCCTTCCAGGGTTAGTGGAGAGTCTTCGTGTCTGTGAGTCAGTTTTCGTGGCCTGTTGGAAGAGTCCACTCATGGAGTGAAGGCCTACTGATGCTTTTGGCGATGTTATATATCTGGCTGTGAGCAACCTTTGGCCACAATGACACTACGTCTTAAACCAAATCTGGGTGGCTTATCACAAGCATTTGTTCTCCTGCCACAGGGCTGCGTGTCCCAGAGTTCAGCTGGTCTTGGTGGGCGTTAGCTGGGTGGCCCAGCTGTAGGCTGCAGGTTGCCTAGGCTGGGATCCGGCTATGGGTTGGGGTTAGATCTGCAGCATGTATACTCATCCTAAGTCCCAGGCTAAAGGGGCAGGGGCTGTCCAGGACATGGGTGTTATGGAGGGTCATCGGGGCACAAGAACTGTCATTCCATTGACCAGAGCAAATCATGGCACTAAACTCAGCATCACTGAGGTGTCCGGCTGAGGGTGGGGTGGCCCTTCGCTGGGTGAAGAGGCTTTCCTGGGCCTTGTTGCTGAGAACACCCCGAGAGGGAGGTGGGGCGGTAACAGCACCGCTTTCCAGTTGGCAATGACTGTGACTCAGATTGTGGGCGTTGTTGAAGTCAGAGAGCTGGTAAGCGAGGGAGCGGCCTGGAACCCAGCCCCTTTGATTCGGAAAGAGCCTGGGTCTGGCCTGTGGGCAAGCTGTTTACTTCGTCTAAGCCTAAATTTCCACCTCTAAAAGGTGGTGGTGGGGGGGGGTGGGGGCTCATAGGACCTCCCTGGGAGAGTTACTGGAAAAGTGAGTAAGATGACAACATAAAGCATCTGGCAGGGGCCCACCGTGAGGAAGTGGGCACTCATTAGCACTAATTCACACTCTGCCTGCTGCGTGGCCATGGAAGTTAGTGAAGAACCGGCAAGTCCGTGTCTGTGAAAAGCAGTATTCTGAATGACATGACCAAGACGTCGGTGCGTGTAACTTCTGACCTTGCTCCTTCTTTCTGACATTTTAGCCAGCTTACCAAAACCTGAGGCAGAAAGTGGATAATTTTGTCTCAACACATCTGGACAAGCAGGAATGGAATCCGACGATGAACAAGAACCAGCTGCGGAACGGTCTGCGGCAGAGCGTGGTTCAGTAAGTATGCGGGACTGAGAGCGAAAGGCGGTAACGCGGGTCGGACACACGGAGGCCGGTGCAGGTCACTGTCTGGTCCAGGTGGACGGTGGCTCCATAGGAGCTGCAGCAGACTGTCCTTTATTAAAACTCACGTTCAAGGATGCACAGAACTCAGCTGAAATTCTTGCCAGTTTCTCCAGCCTGTGCAGGCTTCCTGTGCACATCCCTATGATGCATCAGAAGTCATTCCAGCCCGCCGGTGTGGCTCAGTGGTTGAGCGTTGACCTATGAGCCTGGATGGAGGTCACAGTTCGATTCCTGGACAGGGCACATGCCTGGGTTATAGGCTCGAACCCTAGTGGGGGGTGTGCAGGAGGCAGCCGATCAGTGATTCTCTCTCATCATTGATGTTTCTCTCTCGCTCCCTTCCTCTCTGAAATCAATAAAAATGTTAAAAAAAGAAAAAGTCATTCCAAATTCCAAGACATAATCTCTGCGCCTTGGAGTTTCCAGTACTGAGCATACCTGGGCGTCTTAGACCAGGACAGCAATGTTTGGATCTTGGACACAAGGACCTGGGTCCATATTCTCACAAGCGAATACATAGTTTTACCACCGTGTACATTTCCAGCTTTTTTATTTGACCTAGAATGTATTTAACCAGAAACATGAATTTGGACTTACAATGGGACCTTTCTCTGTGATCCCCTTTTTTCTCTTTATAAGAACTTTTATTGAAGATTTATGCTGGGTTGGCCACTTTTTTTTTTTTTTATCCTCACCCAAGGATATTTTTCCATTGATTTTTAGAGAGAGGGAAAAACAGAGAGAAACACTGATGTGAGAGAAACACATTGATTGGTTGCCACCTGCACGAGCCCTAACCAGGGCCCGGGCCGGAGAGGAGCCTGCAACCGAGGTACGTGCCCTTGACCGGAATCGAACCCGGGATTCTTCGGTCTGCCGTCCGACACTCTATCCACTGAGCCAAACTGGCTAGGACACTCTGTAGTCTTGCTAACATTTTGAATTTGAGGCAAATTCTAAGGCAGTTTTGCAATGAAGATTTGCTACTTGGGCCTGGAGTGTTGTCACCGGTGAGACCCTGCAGCCCCAGCGCCGGCCACTGGCCGTTCAGGCCCAGAAACTGGGTCCCAGGTCCACAGCGTGGAAGGCTTTGCAGGCATCGGGCTCTGCTGTTGAACCTTATTGTGACCGAGTCTTTTCCCTGCGTGATATCTGCCCATTTCCCTGCTGCTTTAGGCTCGATCTCCAGGAAAGTGAGCCGCTCTGTGCTTCCCTGAGCCACACTGCTTTCCCCGATCAGGCGGCCACATCAATAAAGACACCTGTGAATCTGCCTCCGGAGACGGGGGTGCGGTTGGAAAGAGATGAGCTTGTGACTAGGGAGGGGCGCCTGGCACCGCCCTCGCTGTGTCACGAGCTCCGCTTGGAGGGCACACGCTGTCTGACGGGGTCTCCCTGAAGGTGCCCGGGCTCTAACGGCGATGTGTTACACCCAGGCTTCCTGCCGAGAAGCTGTCAGCCCCCTGAGGCCAGGGCGCACTTTGCCACCGCTCGGCCTCAGCGCCCAGGGCCTGTGTCTCATCTCACTGGTCGCCATGGCGTTCTCTCGTTGGTTTCCTGCCCCGTCTGCCCAGTCACTGCAGGACCTGTGCTACCCAAGCAAAGGCTTGCCTGGCCCAAGCGCTCGACCCTAAAGGAGGAGAAGCAGAGCTTACCCACAAGCTCTGGATGGTACTCGCCTATTTCAGTCCTCGGGAAGCACTTCACTTTGAACCTCCGTGGACTCTTCCAGACTTTTCTCTTCCAGACTTTTCAAATGCGATGTTTCCCGTCACCGTATCTTCCTCACTACCTGCCCCAAGTGTTTGAACACAGACATTCTGGCTAATTTTTGCTCTACTTCGAAAAGGAGTTGGGGTGGATTTTGGCCCCTTAGGAGCTCAGAACCAATTTGTTTCCTGTCTGTTTACAAGTCCCTAGTGTGTGTTCTAGGTCACAGCCACAGCCGCGGGCCCCGGGGAACTGCGGGGGGTGACCGTGCCTTTGGTTGGCGTAGCCAGGTTGCTGCGGGAGGCTCCTGCTTCGCCAGTCAGAGAACAGAGGCGGAGGAAACGGAGCCACGCGGGAGGCTCGCTGGCTCTGACAGCTCGATGGCGGTTTCAGCTCTGCCCATCACCCAGTGCTCCGTCAAGTCACTTTCACTCTCTGTGGACCAGGCCTTTGAGCGCGGTCCCTGCACAGGCGGAGTTAGGCTGGCTGGGAGCTGTTGCTCTAAAGTGGAAAGATGGCAACGTGAACTCTGCTAAGCGGGTGGGTGCCCTTGGGGAAGAACTCCCTGGAGTAGCCGCAGCTTTGACGAGGGGCACGTTTGCTGGGCGCTCACGTGACGCTTGCTGGGGACGAAAGGACTCAGCAACTGAGTAACGGGATGATCTCTGCCTCCACCAGGTCGGGGATGTTGGAAGCTGGAGTGGACAGAATCATCTCTCAGGTGGTGGATCCCAAGCTAAACCACATCTTCAGGCCACAGATAGAGCGAGCCATCCATGAGTTCCTGGCGGCCAAGAAGAAAGAAGCCGCACCACTGCCCCCTCCAGAGCCGGAGAGCCAGGACGCCCCGGGCCCCGCCCAGGACGCCTCCTAAGGTCCGTATCCCGTCAGTGCACACGTTCCTCTCTGGCTTACAGTGAGCGGGTAATGGAGGGGCAGCCGGCACTGGGGCACCTGTCTTGTCTGTGCAGAAAAGTATGCGCAGACGGACCTCACTGACCACGCAGTCATGTCACAGCGCATCAGTGAGAAGTCTGCCCCGGAGCCCAGTGTCCCAGCTGTGAGGAGGCGCTGCCTTAGGCACCCGCCGGGGTGGGGAGGCGCTGCCTTAGGCACCCGCCGGGGTGGGGAGGCGCTGCCTTAGGCACCCGCCGGGGTGGGGAGGCGCTGCCTTAGGTACCCGCTGGGGTGGCTGGTGTGCCCCAGGGAAATTCAAATGAGAGTCCCTGCTTTTCTGAAATGGCTTAAATTTGGGTTTGCAATTTGGATATAAAATCACGCAATGCATTCAAAAGCAGCCTCACCCTAAATGGGACTGAAGTCTGCTTGAAACTCTGCTGGACGTCCTGCGGTTAAAGGGAACTGAGTGCCACTGTCAGTTACCGGGGTTCTTCTGGGCAGCGCCCCCTCTTACGACAGTTGGGATTTAATGTTTAAAATCACCTCTGGATGCACAAAGCACTGCTCCTTGCGGGGTCTGGGAGAGGTCAGTCTGAGCCGTGGCGGCAATGGCCTGGCACCTACCATTGTTACAACCACTGGACTGCCTCGCCCTCATTCTGTGTCGGGTCCTGTTTGTAGGCTCCTCGGGGTGTCTGTTATTTTGAGAAGCATCAGCGAGTGAACAAAGCGGAGCACCAGGCTCACACGGGCACTCGTTCAAGAGCAGAACTGCCTTAGGTGTCCACGTGGGAGCTGCCATGCCATGGGGGGTGAAACAGTCACCTCACGCCCTCCTAGACTAACTGTCAGTGCCTTTAGGAACAGAAAACTCGGTCATTGTAGTCTCATTTTGATAGATTCTCCTCTTTTTAGACGATGCCTGACATCTTTTGGAAGCTCCATTGCATAGTGGTGAAGTGGATTCCGTTCATAACGGTACGACTTCAGAATGAAGACAGGCCAAGGTCGTCGCTGATTCCACCTTTGACTTTGGAGCGTGGTCCACGCTGATCGGGGAGCGAGGCTGGCGGCAGGAATGCTGGCCTGTGTGCCCCTGCCACGTGGCCAGCCCGTCCCAGGGACCACACCAGCAGACACTACAGAGAACTGAAGAAACACTACATCAACCGGGCTTGTCCTGAAGCAGACCTTTATACTTGAACTTGGAGACTGCGTGTGGGTTTTAGGGTTTGTGCTCGGGGAGAAACGAGCTGCGGTGAGGGAAGGTGAGCAGTCCCACGTGCAGCTCCTGAGGGCAGCGCCGAGCTGGGAGGGGGTCTGCGGCGGGCTTGTTGGCATTGCTTCTCAGAGTTGCAGACTAGAGTGTACAAGCCGTGAGCAGCACATGGCTTTGAAGTTGTGACCCTCTTGTGCGTGAACCTTGTAGCTTTAGTGTCCTTTCCCCGAAGAGGCGACCAGCATGTGACCCCACAGTGCAGGACACCCAGACACTAGTAAAGGGAACGTTCGCAGGCTCTCTGTCCAGGGCTGCTTCCTACCCTGCGAGGATGGGACGTCTTGGGTGTGTTTATTGTATTCTCATGTTTGTGTTTTTTAGAAAGTGAATGGTTAATAAATAGCCTAAGTTTTGTAATAAAATCATTTCATACTCTTACTCTGAGGCTTCCATTAAATCTTAGACCCCGGGTCTGAAAGGTAAACCTTCCCCCGCCTACATGCCACTCCTGAGCATAGCACATGGCATCCGGCGGGGGAGGGTCGGAAGACATAACCTGAAGCCATAGGTGCAGGTGGGCCTGGCGGGCCGATCCTCCTCCCCGAACCAGTTAGTGCTGGTCTGCAGCTGAGGGCAGTGCGTTATATTCATGTTTCTCAGACTTGAATGTGCAGGAGGATCACCCAGTGGTCTTGGAAAAATGCATATTCCAGTGGAGAATTTCCGGGTGGGATCTGGGCGTGTGTCTAACCAGCTGGTGATGCTGAGGCTGCTGGTACCTTATAAGCACAGTGCCCCCCCTCCCCCGCCCCGACCCCCGCTCTGGGCCTTCGGTTCTCAGTTGAGTCTGCTGCTGGATATTGTTAACCTAATAAACTATCACCTGCAGAAGTCCTAACTTAGCGTCATCGACAGGTTCTCAGAAACAATAACATGAAGCAAAACGAAATACAGCAAAATCCATCCTACCATCGGCTAATTGCTCTACACAAGAGCTAAGTTCCCATGGCATCCTGGTCACAGAAATATCACCAAACTTCTACATCAAGACCCAAAACACTTGTAATATTAAAACAAATGCGAGCTATACGTACCTTTAAAAACAATGAAGAGAAGCAAGATCGTTCTTTTCCAGCAGTCACTACAGACATTGCTGTTGGCACAGAGGACTGACTTTTTGGCTCAGGTGAGCCGAACTGAAGGGAAGTAGTGCCCATAATACCTTGGGTAAAAGTTTCATTGTCAGTCTTGGGAGGGGAGTCATGACCAACAGCACTAGGGTGTTGGCAGAGGCTTTCTCTGAACTCCCCTTATCTGCCAAGGGACAGATCCTCCAAAAGGAACTGAATTGTCATTAATCCTCTTTCCGGGAGTTTCATCAACCAGAGAAGATTGACTTATCACAGGAGAGGAGACCAGAAGTCCACACCACACCCAGACAAACTGTCACATACTATCACACCCCCATCTACTCAAGGACACATTTGTCTTTCCTAAAAGTCATTTACTCTCCCCAAAGATGCCTACATATCCCCCTTCCTCCTTCCCAGTTAAGATGGTATTTAAGCCAGAGTTCTAAGCCACCTCAGAGAGTTACTCGTTTTTCCCTGGGTATCTCCCACATATACACGAGGGATACATGTTTAATAAACTGTTATTCTGTTGTTCATGTTTTCCTCTTGTTAATTTGTCTTTTATTACAAGAGTCTCAGATAAGAACTCTGAAGGGAGAATTATTTGTGTTCTGTAACAGCAAGAGATTGGATGTGGCAGAAGCTAAACCAAGGATCAGAGAGGCTGAATGTGGTCAAGTTTACCCAGCATGCTGTGTGGAACAGCAGTTGGGTAAAATCTTGAGTCTGTGGGGCTTCTGGGAGAAATGAGGTATTACATTTGGTTTTCCCTGAGCCCTTTTGTCCAGCTGAAAAGTCTGCCTGGGCATGGCATCCTTAATGTTGATCACAGCATGGAGCTCTGTCACACAGGGCTTCTCTACATTCCTTTCTCGCTGTGTAAGTCCCCAGTCATTCACTGTCGGGGCTTGCCTTCTCCCCTTTCATTTCTGCTTACACACTGGAGTTTTCTCCGAGTTCACCTCTTTCCTATAAGGCTTTGCCAATCACAGGCAATTCCACCATAGCACACTGCCATGGAACGTTCTACTTCCCAACCTCTTCCCCGACAGCCACAAGTTCGTTGGGCCCAGGATCTGCCCCCCAGTTACTGCTGCCCAGTCCCTATTGCTTCTCCTCGCCCAGCCCCACCTGGCGGCTCGGGACTACTTGTAACCTTTGACCCCATCCCTACTTCAAGGTCACACAGTATGAACTGACAGCTCCTTCCTGAAGGAACCAGCCAGAGGGTGGTAACGATGACGATGAAGACAAGAAAGGGCTGAAGCAGTGAATCCATGGCCTGGGACCGCGCCTGCCCGCTGCAGCCGGTGGCTCCGCTGACTCGGGCTTGGCCACACCAGCAAACAGAGGGGCCACCTCCCAGACTCGGGAGCCAGGCTGGCCCCCTGTGTTCTCTATTCACACTGTCTTATCGTCTCCACCCGCCCCTCTGCTGTGTGTCTCTTGCTGTGGTTCAGTGTCAGCCACCGTGGTGGCAGCTGGCTGTCTCTGGTGCCTGCCCAGGGCTCGTTCCTCGTACACCAATCAGACCGCCCCGACGTCCCCACCAAATCGGGTCTAAGTCCACGCAGCCCTTTTCACGAGCTGTGGCAGCTAACAGGAACTCACTGACATCCCATAAGTTATTAACACGTTAGGATTGTGCTGGTTTCCACTCCAAGCACAAGTCGCTGCATGCACGCTTGGGCAAGGGCGGATGAAAGCACAGGGCACATTATCGGATCAAATCTCCACCAAGGAGCGTTGTCTCACGTCATCGCTCTCCTCATGAAGCCTGTGCTGGGAACACCAGGACCACTTCCACCTGCCCTGGACCAGCCTCCCACCTCCCCGCGTCCCCGGGGACGACACTGGCACAGCCACCGTGGTAAAGTGGCCCTTTCCTATCAGCAGAGTCTTTAGCCCCAAACCCTGACAGTGAGCTCTGGGAGACCAGCTGGACCACGGGGCCTGGGGCTACCCAAGCCAGTTCCAGGATGGTGGGCCCGCTGTCCTAGGTACACTGGAGAGGGAACCGTGGACACCCCCCCTGTGAGCCGGGTCAAGAGGAAAACACCGAAACGCCATGCATTTCCCAGCGGAGACGTTTCCATGGGAACAGAGCTCCTGCCGGGCCCCTTTCCTCACCAACGGGAGGAGCTGGGTGATGGCCCCCTGTCACTTCCTACCGGTGCAGCCTCTGCACATCACCGCTCCCCTCTGACCCTCCGTCTCCTCGTCTGTAACCGGCTTTGAGGACTACAGCTGATACTCGAACAGCAGCCACTGGGTCCGTTTTACCCGGGAAGGCAAAGCAGCCGAGGTGCACACAGCACATCTCCCACTTCAGAGCGCTCAGGCCTCACATCGCAGCTCCCGGGAAGCAGCCGCAGCCGCGGGCCAGGTCCCAGCCTGTCCATCATCCCCGTGGGCCCGGGCAATGGCTTCGAGGTCTTTCCTCGGCCTGAAGCAGACCTGGCCTGACTCTGCCCTCCGGCTCACCCCGAGGTCGGCCATTCTCCAGCCGAGGGCATCTGAAAGCTGCCTTTGTGGGGCCGCCCAGGCCCGACCACAGCGCTGGGTCCCGTCAGGGCGGCTGCTATAAATGGACAGAGGTGGTAAGTCACACCACCCCTGGGGGCCCACAGGAGGTCAGCGGGAGGGTGCACCCTGGGTGGGCAGAAATAACAACCAAGCCCAGGGCAGGCCACGGGACAGGGCAGGCCACGGGACAGGCAGGCCACAGGACAGGGCAGGCCACGGGACAGGGCAGGCCACGGGACAGGGCAGGCCACGGGACAGGCATGCCACGGGACAGGGCAGGCCACGGGACAGGGCAGGCCACGGGACAGGCAGGCCACGGGACAGGGCAGGCCACGGGACAGGGCAGGCCACGGGTAGGGCAGCAAGCAGGGTGCTGGAGCCAGAGGGCATCCAGGCCGCGTCCCCGGCTTCTGTGTTGCCAACACTCCGCCCTGGTTTTTGCTCTCCTTCTAACTTGCCTCCTGCCATATGTGGCCCAGGGCGCACGCCCACATACCTTACACACCACCTCACAGTACCCTCGCCATCCCATGGGACTGGCGCCATCACAGATGCGGACACGAGTCTCAGTACAGTGACCTCAGAAGAAACGTGCCTCTCAGGTCTCAGCGAGCAGGTGGCCCAGGGACAGACCTACCCAGAGGACGCCGTGCCCTGCAGCCGAGCGCGGGAGCGTGGGTGCAGCTGACGGCGACGGCGGGGGAGAAGGTGATGTCACCGAGACAAACCTCGGTCCTTAGGGGACACCAGCTCCTTCGGCAGGGACTGCGTGACCTTGGCGGGCTCTCACTGACCTTGAGACCTTCCAGCAAGCGAGCTCCATAATCAACAGGACAGACCTGAAAGTGCCCGCAGAGCTCCCCAGGGGCCGGGCAAATGCTGGCAGTTGGAGCGTTTTATTGGATGGCTGTCCCTCTGCAGGGAAAATAACCTTTGCATTCAGTAGCCAGATCTTGTTTTTTTCCAAATCGTGTTTGCTGTCCATGAAACAGTCCCGGCTACAAGCGTCTTCCCTTTCAACGGGCGGAAGGTCCCTGGTGGCTCCCCCAGAGCTGGGACCTGCTTACAGCCCAAAGCCCATCTCCCTGCCCGGTGACTGGGCCACTCACGGAGAGAGGACACGTGGGTCCAGGAGGCCCCGGCACACAGCTCAGCGCTGGCCCCGCGTCCACCGAGGGGAGGGGAGACATTCTTGGGCCAGGCTACTTTGCTGTGTGTTTGTAAATGTTTGACCTTTTTTTTTTTTTTCTTTAACACTCTTCCCAGAGCAAAAGAGAAAACTTTTCCACTATCGTTTGGGAAACTCAGAAGAATATTACGTCAAGATTCTGGGGAACGGCCATCAGCGTGAGTGGAGCCGTGGAGGCAGGCTCGTCTCCTCCCTCCCTCCCCTTCGACTGGCACCCTCCCCCGCTCCCCCTAAGGGTTAGAAGAGCTATCCCAGGCCTGGACCCCCTCCGGCCCCAGTCCCCCTCCCGCTCCCCCTTTGGCTGGTAAGAGATTCTCGATGAATGGCTCCAATGTCCCTCTTGTGCAGAATAACAAGCAGATAACTCCCGCAGCTCCTCCCGCAGGAGGGAGCAGGGCGCCCTCTGTAAGTGTGGGCTGCACTTAGGAACTCCTCCAAAGCCAGCAGAGTGGAACCGGCGGAAAGGCCCCCTCAAGGTCAGTGGTCAAGGTCAGCGTCAGAGCGATAAGTCATTGGATGGAATGTTCCTCCCCCAGACCTATAACCTCCGTCTAATCAGGAGAAAAGGAGCAGACGAGTCCCAGCTGAGGGACGTTCTACAGAACAGCCGACGAGTGCTGCTCACACGGTCAAGGTCAGCAAAGACAAGGCACGTCCGAGAAACTGTCAGACACCACGAGCAGCCTACGAGACACGTGGAACCCTACAGACAGAAAGGGGACAGAAAGGGGACGTTACGTAAACACGATGGCTCTCTGAACCCGTATCTGTGAACAAGCGTGTGGCGCCGTTGGCTCGGGAATGGTGGCAGGACCGTCCTAACAGGGTATTGACGATAAAGGAAACGGGTGTGGGATGTACAGGAACTCGCTCTATTCCGCTTGCAACTTTTCTGTAAATCTAAAACCCTCTGGACATGTGAAGTTTATTTTAACCCTTTCCCCTCCCTCGTCTGCCTTCTCGCATCACCTTCCGACCAGCCCTGGTGTCTCAGCCACTCTTACGTCTTCTCTCGTATACTTAGATATTTATTTCTTCGGCTCTCCCGTTTGGGGGATACTCATAAAAGTTCAGTGCGTCCAGCCAGGAATTCGCCCAAAGGCGGGCACCCCCCACCCCATGTCTCCGGGCCCCGGGCCATTTCTCAGGGCGCTCCTGAGAGCTTGGGGGCCAGCGTCCCATGCGAGCGTTTGTCCCTAACCACCTGCCCATATCAGCTATTTCACGGGGTCGAGACGCTCCGATGGTTCCTATTGGAAGCTCTGAGTGGATAATAAAGGAAAAAAGGCCCCAGCCAGTGTGGCTCAGTGGATAGAGCACTGGTCTGCAAACCAAGGGTCCCGGGTTCGAGTCCTGTCAAGGGCATGTATCTTGGTTTGGTTGCAGGCTCCTCCCCGGCCTGGGCCCTGGTCGGAGCACGTGCAGAAGGCAACCAATAGATATGTTTCTCTCACATCGATATCTCTCTCTCTTCCACTCTCTTTTTTTAAAATATATTTTATTGATTTTTTTTTTTTTTTACAGAGAGAAAGGGAGAGGGATAGAGAGTTAGAAACATCCATGAGAGAGAAACAGATGAGAGAGAAACATCGATCAGCTGCCTCCTGCACACCCACTACTGGGGATGTGCCCGCAACCCAGGTACATACCCTTGACCGGAATTGAACCTGGGACCCTTCACTCCGCAGGCCGATGCTCTATCCATTTAGCCACACCGGTTAGGGCTCTTCCACTCTCTTTAAAAATCAATGGGAAAATATCCTCGGGTGAGGATTAACAACAACAGCAAAGAGACTTCAAAAGGAACGTTAGTGACCTGCGTGCTGCGGGTCCCCAGGACTGTTTGGACCAGCAGATGCTGCAGGGACCACCTCGGTATGGAGCGAAGCGTCTGGAAGCAGCGCAACAGCCCCCCGTTTCACTCCCAACCCCTTGCCTGCAGGCAGCCTTGCCCGGCGTCAGCGTGCACCCTCCCCTGAGCGCAGTCTGTCCCGTGAGCTCCGTCGCCCGTGGGAATCGCACCCCTGAGTAGTGGGCGCCTCCAGGAAAGGCCCTGAGCCCGGCATCTCCCTGCCAGCAGCGCACGGCGCGGGGTGGGCATCTGTCACAGGTCCCTTCCCAGCAGAGGGTCCCTGGGCCACAGAGCCAGGGTGCAGGGCGGGTCCCCAGTAGAGGGCACACTGCCCAGAGCCCCCAGACGGCGCCCCAGGAAGGCAGTGACTCCCAAGGCCCTCGATGAGCACCCTGCAGGGGCCCACACTCGGCGTCACCCCTCTCTCATTTCCATCATCTGATGCGTGCACAGAGGGGAGTTTCACGTTGAACTTTTACCAAAAGCCTCCTCTCCCTGCTGGTAAATCTGAGAGAAGGAGGGAAGGAGAAGAGGCAGTGGGCTGGACGGGAAGAGCTGGGAAGTGAAGTGTTCTGGGTGCGGGACCCTGGCCATCCTGGCACGCTCACCTCGTGGAGAAGGCAGTGCCGCTGGACACTGGGGACCTGGCTTCCCCGGCAGTTTGGCTGTGGCCCCTTCCTGCCCACCTGGGAGCGAGGGGGGTGGGCCAGCCTGGTCCTCGCCAACTCTTCCTCCCGGCTCTCCCAGCCCTTCCCTTCTCAGGGGATGCACTCTATCCTGAGGGCGACCTGTACGCTGTGCCTTCATCTTCAGCCCCCTTGGCTCCGTCTTCCCTCTTCCGTCTTCCGTTCCCTCCCTCCTGCTCCCCCCGTGGAGCAGATGTGGCCCGACCCCAGGTCCTCAGAAACATCTGCTGAACCCCCGGCTGCCTTCCTCCGGGACCAGGGAGCCCCAGCTCCTCCAACTGCCGGCTTTCATCCAAGGACCTCGCTTCTCCAGCGATGACCATCCCTCGCTGAAATCCCTGAAGGTCCGCACACATAGAAGGAAGGGGCAGATGCTATTTCGTTTAAATATCGGCCACCCTCGGGGCCTGCTGCCTGGAGGGTGTGGGTTCGCTCGGGCCCTGAGGCGGGAGGGGGAGTGTGTCTCTCTGGGAACCACCTGGACACACGAGATGCGTGGAAGGGGCCGTTGAATCGTTCTGATTAAGAAAGGAGCGGCGTTTGGAGCTGGGCCCAGGGCTGCACGCCGGCCGCGGAGGAGTCACCCCGGGACTTGGGGCCGAGTGAGTCCCTTGGGGAGGACACCCTCCGCACTGCAGACCTTCAGGAAACGTGTGCGGCACCTGACAGCTGTGAGCCGCTGGTCAGGGGACACCAGCCACGCTGACATGGACAGAGAGAGAGTCCCACGGGGCGGCAGGAACGAGGAGGAGTGCTCAGTGTGAGCAGGAAATCAGAGGCAGGAAGTGGCCACTCAAGTGTCACCCTGAGGAGGGGGCAGGTGGGAGTCTGGGAACATTTGGGAAGGAGCCCCAGGTTTTTCCGTAATACGGGGAGGCAGGCTCAGGAAGGGGGCCTGACTGCTGAACGTGGGGACACGCAAAACTAAGGCATGTGGTACACACACACGTGCATACACACACACACACACGTCTGCAGGACCAGTTCATGAGCAGTGATTCTCAGTCTTGGCAGCAAATCTGGGTTCCCAGCCGACCCTCCACCCGAACAGGGACAGACTCCCTGGGGTAGGGCCGGCTCGGGTTTGGAGCGTCCGGGAGGTTCGGTGTAGGCGCAGCGAGCAGCACTGTCCCCGAGCAAGGAAGCTGACTCCCAGCGGCAGAGAGCTGGTGTCGCTGCGGCCTCCTGCAGCAGGAGACTCCGCTGAACCCTGCCCCCTCCAGCAGGCACTCACCCCCCTCCCCTCCCTTCCCATTACTCCCTCCTTCCGGGCCTCCCCCAGGGCCCAGGAGCTCCTCCCACGGGCACCAGACATCAAAGGCAGGAATGTGCACTCCAAACACAGAGAATCATTTCTTAGAACAAGTTGTGTTCCATGCAATCATGCCACACACTCGTACTAAAAAATTACCCGCGTTTTAACTGAAATTCCCATTTAACTGGGCACCCAGGGTTCTTAGTTGCTAAATCTGACAACCCGAGGTAGGGACAATTTAAAAATACGAAGGGGAAAGACTTCTTACCCCGCACGGAAGAGAGATCTGGCGAGACTACCAGCCCCCGCCCCAGAGTCAAACCCCAGTTCCAGGCCCAGTCCCATGAGAATGAGCCGCGGAGCTTTCCTCTCCCCAGGTGACAGGGGCCCGCGGCACGCTGCGTGGCCACCAGCAGAGGGCGCACCGTGAGCGGCAGGAGGAACCAGCGTGGGAGAGGCAGCGAAGAGGACAGGCCTTCCACGCTGCACTGCAGTCGCTCACGGACAGGACGGGGCGAGGGAGCACGAAGGCCCCAAACTAGCATGAATCCTCAGGCGGGGGGCGGGGGCAATGGGAGGAAACTGGCTTCCTCTTCCACCTAAACCTTGACAGCAGCCCAGGTGAAATCAGAGTCGGGTACACACAGGGTCGCAAGGGAAGACCTCACGCGCTGGGAGATGTTCCTTTTCGTGTGGTTTCCTGTCTGCTTGCGTGTTTTAATTGCACAGATGAAACAGTCTAACTGTTCAGGGTTCAACGCGAAACTCCTCTAACACCTCCACCCCGCCTGCCGCCCTGTAGTAACAGGGGTGACACGTTTCCTGTGGGTCTCCCCAGAACGTTCTCCATGCATGGGACTGTGTACGCGGGCAAATGATTTGGGTTCCCTGGTAAAAGTCTTTACACAAAAGCCATCACGGTACGTATGATGCGGTTTATCTACCTATCGTTTCAGAAATTGCATTTTTTTCCCATTTAGTAAGTTTGGAGGGTCATTCTATGATGAACATGATGCTGATTTCATTTTATCTTCATCATGATCCTGTGAGGCAGGGGCGACTGTGAGCCTGCATTTACAGAGGGAGAACGCACAACACAGAGAGGTTAAGTGAGCGGCCCGAGATCACACAGCAAGTAAACAGCGAAACTGAGATTGGAACCGAGGCCGTCTGTCTTCGGAGCATAAATGGGTCGTCACTCTTCTGTGGTGCTTCCTTCTCAGCAGGCGCCACCGGCCAGGCCACAGTGCGCTGAACCGCTGCCTTTCCTCCGGACGTGGAGCGGTGCCTCGGCTTCCACCAGGTGGGGGGCCTTGTGCGGGTGGCTGGGGCTCTGCGGGGTAACGGGTCACATTTCCACAAATACTGCCACACGTCACCCCCCTTCCCAGCAATTGCGTCTGAGCGTCCTTGTCCCCCTTGCTGCCACCAAAGGCATTCTGGGAAGAAGGAGCGGTCTGGAGGGAGGGAAGGGGATGTGGCTAGGGGACGGCTCCCCGGAGGCTGCGGGTGGGGTCTGCGTGCAGGTGGTAAAGGTATCCGTTTTCTTCTCTGCAAACTGAATGGGTGCCTCACTGACCCTGTACTGTGGTTTTGGTGTGTATTCCCCCATTACAGCATCTTTTTGTATGTTTATGAGCCATTTGTAATTTTATGCTGCGAACTTTACGTTGATACTCTTACTGCACTTCACCCAGTGGGATGTTCGTCTTTGTAGCTGTTCTGATATTACGGGATATTAGTCCCTCATCCGTTACATAAGCTGCAAATATCTTACAGCCCTGTGGCTTATATGAACACAGTTTTATTTTCCATCCACACCCAAGGATATGTTTATTAATTTTAGAGAGGGAGGAAGGGAAAGCAAGAGAGGGAGAGACATCGATGTGAGGAGAAACATCGACCAGTTGCCTCCCATACACACTCCGAAACCTAGGTATGTGCCCTGACCACGAACGCAACCCGAAAAGTGTTGGTGCACAGGCGTGCTCCCACCACCCGAGCCACCTGGCAGGTGAGGTTGTACTAAGAGTGAGGGCACGTTGGTGCGTCAGGAATGAAAGGTGAAGGACAGATTGGATGCCCAGATTGTCACTGATGGACGGAAACGCCAGGGAGCAGGGCCGCTCACTTACAGCCCGCAGGGATCTAATAAACTGCCTCAGTGCCCGTCGGACATAAACGGATTTCTAAAATAATAAGTATTTCGAATGAGAGTGAGCAATAAAGCAAATATGACAAAACTAGAGGCCCGATGCATGAAATCCATGCAAGAATAGGCCCTCGCAGCCCCTCGGCTTCGTCCGGAAGGTCGTTCCGCTGTTCCGCCGTTCGGTCGATTTGCATATTACACTCTTATTATTATAGATATTAACAATTGATGAATATGGAAAGTCTGTGCTATTCCTGCAACTTTTGGTCAGTTGGAAATTACTTCAAAATAAAAGCTGTCTAAAAAATCCTTGAAAATGTTTGTATGTTCTTCCCCAGTGTTTAAATATTGCTCATTGAGAATACGTGTACGTGTTACTAGTGTTAAGTGGTTTTAATGATTAAATAGACATGATAAATGAAACCTCTGGTGAACTGAAAGTCATCAGCTGTTAATATCAATTACTATATGTATGGCCATTCTATTTATTATGAATATGACTGTTATACTTATTATTGATAGTGTAACTGTTTTGAGTAGTTCTCAAATTGCAGAGAGCTGCTGCTTCCCTTGCTCCCGGGTGCCCCAGCCATGTCATTTCGACCCCTGGGGCCCCACCAGGTCATTTTCCATGTTCCTGGCTGGACCCCAGTCCCAGGGAGGTCTCCATCCTCCCCCCCCACCCCCCCCCACCAGCCCCAGGCTTTAGGCAGTGCCTCTCTCTTCCCGCTAGAGGGCGCTCACAACTCCTGGTAGGCCTGGGCTGGGGCAGAGCCTGAGATACAGGCCCATAGCCACAGGATCTCCGCCCCACACCGCTGTGGGCTGAAGGGAACCTGTCCACTCCAGCGCTGATTGCCTGGGGTCTCTGGAACCCATCTCAATTCCCTGATCCCTTCCCCCCTCCCCCCTCCCACCCCCACCCTCACCCCCATAGGTATCTCTTGCCTCGAGAGCGATACTAAAAATGCATACAAACCAATGATTAAATTCTGGAGACTGGATCTGGGGAAGTGCAACGAAATCACCAATATAGGCCTCCGCCTCTACTGCCTGGCCACACAGGGCAGGCTCCCAGCTGTCCTCTGTGCAGCCTCCATGCTGTCAGAGGCTGAATTAGGGTCCACGTTTTAAAATGGAGAGAGCTCATCTAAATTCAGATGTCCATCTTTGCTTACAAAATGGGGCGAAAGGAGCCCACATTCTCACATTGGCAACACGTCTCTGGGGCTATGGAACGGTTACCCCTTTGAGTGGGGTATGCATTCCAGCTCCCCACAGTCCCCACCCCCCCCAGGCCCTGTTGTCTCACCTTGGAAACATGCACTGCCTGTCACCTGTTCCGTCTGTCTGGACCTGTGGGCCTCCGGCTTTGTCGCCCGGACCTACAGACAAGCCTATATTACCCAGATCCCCTGAGAACGGGCCATTCCCATCTGTCACATTTCTGTCCGCATTTAAGAAAAACCCTTGAGGTGGCAAGGTTTCCTGGGAATATATTTTTTAATTATACAATATGTCGCCATGCATCCGTGTCATCATCATGACCACTGTGGAAACTCAGAGGTGGACACTTGAGTTCAAGCCTGGGTGACCCTGAACAGCCCCTCAGTCTCTCCGTGCCTTAGTTTCCCTGCCTGTAAAATGGGGAGGTTAAAAGCCTCCTAGAATGCTTGGAAATCAGGGAGGCCATCTGGGTGAAAGCCCTTAGCCAGCGCCCGGCCCACAGGAAGAGCCAAATAAGTGTCAGCGACGATGATCATTCATCATTGTGCAGGGCAGCTGAGCCCCTGGGGAAAAGAGGCCAAAAAAAACCTGAGTGCACATGACAGTCACCTGAAGGTCACGTGGGCCCCACCCCCCCAGTTCCTGAGTCAGTCGGTCTGGGCTGGCGCCTGAGACTGTGCCCTCTTTAGCGAGTTCCCAGGTGATAGCCGGTCTGCTGGCCACACGCCCAGGCAAACCTTGAAAAGAGTCATGGCCAATATTAAAAGCATCGACACATCTCACGTGCTTTTTAAAAGAGTCCTAGCAAGTAACGCTCCCGAAGTTAGAAAACCGGGGAATCTAACGCTGGAGAGAAAGACACAGGGAGCAGGGGACTTGGGCTTTGCAGGGCACCCCGTTCCGTCGCCGCCACAAGCCTAGGAAGAAGGAACACGTGAGGAAAACAGTCCTTGGAAACGAAGGGTCACAGGTCAGTGCCGTCTGCTGCGTGCCAGCCACTCTGGAGGCGTGATGCGGCTTCACGCTGTGGTCACGGCCCTTTGCATGGCCTCCTCTGCAAAGTGTCCACTCAGGTCTTCTGCCCAGGTGTCTGCGGATGGTCTGCCCTTTCTCTTACCGACGTGTAGCTCTTCGTAGATCCCAGATACGACTTCTTTGATGAACTTCTGGGTCGCGAGTACCCCCTCCTCCCACCGGTGTCCTCTTGTTCTCCTGAAGGTGCCTTCGGTGAAGCAGGATCGTGCAGATGTTTTTTAAAAGAACCGTACAGACTGTTACAGGTGGTAAAACCCATCAACTTTTCCTGTAAGGTGAATCGGTCCCGGTCCCAGGTCATCTTTGCCTGCCCCTTGTTCCCTTCTAGAAGTGTTACAGTCTCATCTTTCACATTTGGCTTGATAGCCCCACATGCCTTTTGCGTGATCCGTCAGACGTCGGTGCAGGTGAAAACCCTGTTGGCAATGACCTGACCCGGAGCCGCGCTCAGCGTGACACATGAACACCAAGTGTTTTGTGTTGTTTTTTTGCAGTTTAATTTGCACTGAGTTTCCCAGAAAGTAGCTGCTGTGTAAATTTAGAGAAGATTGTACTTTGTTTTATTTGGAACTTTACCAAGATGTGACTCACCATTTCAGGAAAAACACGTCAATGACAGCAAAACTACTCGAGGTGCACGGGTGAGCCGCAGAACACACCTGTGTCTGTCTATACTTCCAAATGGTTCTATGTTACAAGTAGACAGACGTATGTGGTCGACCCATTTCAAACTATTAACTACGAAGGACGTTTCAACCATCTTCCGTTGATTATCATCTTACTTCTCTGAAATCCAAACTAATTTATTAGAGCTCAGAGCATGTGTCTGATCACTCCAAATATACGCACCCCCACCCCCGCCTCGTGGTCCTGCCCACGTGTCCGGCATTGACACGTATGTGATTTTATCACACACGACTTTGTTTCTCTTTTCTATTATAATCAGGGTGATATATTATTGGGGGGAGGGAACTGTGTGTGTGGATGCATTTCATTTCAGCATGAAGGGGAATTTACAAAGTATGTCCTAGCAGAAGGAGTGGGGGGCCAGCGTCATGGGCTCTGCCCAGGGGGCCTCACATTTCAAATCAAACGGGAACATCAAGGTGTTTTCCTAACCACAGGGACAGTGTCTCCTAAAATGGAATGTTTCTCGGACCAACCACTCTTACGGTAACAACAATGTTCTTCTCATGACATGTGGGAAGCAGAAGTCCCACACCACCCCCAGGAGAAACCGCAGGCGAGTGCCCGCTGCTGAGAGCCGCCTCGCCTCCTCCCAGCACCCGCTGCCTGAACTCACGCCCCCCTGGTCCTTCGCCGGGGCTAGTTTCCCAGGTGGGAAGGTTTGAGTTCGAGCCCCGGCTCTGCCTCGAACCCGAACCCGCTGTGTGGCTTTGGGCGGTGCTGACCCCTGTGAGCCAATGGCATGCATTCACAAATGAGTTAAAAAACCTCGCTGACTGGGCCATGCAAGTCAACAGGAAGAACTGCTCACAGTTCCAGGGGGGCTAGCTCGAGGCCGACGTCTGCGCTAGATGCCTCCTGAGGCTTAGCTCCCGCCACCCTCACCCCCGGCCCTGAGGGCGGGACCAGTATCTCCCCATTTTACAGATGAGGAAAGTGGAGGCACCGAGAGGGGAAGCACACCGCCCTAGGTCACACAGTTGGTAACGGCAAAGCTGAGAGTCTGGCTAAGTCCCATGAAATGATACCTTGTGGGAAACCAGTGCCCAGCACAGGGAAGACACTCAGTAAGTGGCAGCTCTCGGCTACGGTTACATGCCTGCTGGTTACGTGACTCTGAATACATGTATGTACATTCCGGTTAATCCTCAGTGGAGGATATTTTTCCACTGATTTTTAGAGAGAGTGGAAGGGAGGAGGAGAGACAGAGAGAGAGAAACATCAATGTGAGAAACAAATCGATTGCTTGCCTCTACACGGAGATCCGGCCTGCACCGAGGCATGTGCCCTTGACTGGCATCGAACCTGGGACCCGTCAGTCCACAGGCAGAGGCTCTGACCACTGGGCCACACCGGCCAGGGCCTGAATGCCTGCGTTTTATTTTTGCTTAATTGCCCCGCCCCTCTTGAGAACTAGGTTCATGCCTTTGGCTTAACCCCGTGTAATATGTCACAGTGGCTTTTAAACGAGTTGGTTTCTAACACCCCACCTGCCTACGCCTGGAGGGTTCCTCACCAGGACACTTGCCAATGTGACGCTCATTTTAATTTACCTGCGAATGATACAGGGAACCCTGTTTGCCCTGGAATCCACACTGGTATTTACCTTAAAACAAAAATCCAATCCCATAAACAACGCAAAGCTGACTGGGTCAAAAATCCTCCCCAAACCCAGGCCACTCCAGCCTGGAGACATTTGACACAGGGAAGCACGGGGAGGGGGGGGGGGCGGAGAGGGGGCGCTGAGGGCTGGCCGCCACGGGCTTGACCCGCGTGTCTCGGCGCCTTCAGAGTCTCCGCCGAGCAGACCAGGTCAGGGCCGGCAAAGGCAGCGGCTCCAGAGCAAACCGACTCCACTCCCAGCAGGTGTGGCTGCTGGCGTTTTCCATTTTTGAAAGCGGGTGCGGGCGGGGAGCGCTTCGGGGCGCTCTGTCACGCCAGGTGCGATCAGGGCAGCTGGGAGGCAGGGCTCAGGGCTCTGAGCCAGTGTCGGGGTGAGCCTCTGCTGTCACCCAGTGTCACACGGCCCGACGTCTAGGCGCGAAGGAGCAACACTGCATGACTTGGGATCGCTGGGCGCTGGCTGAGCCTGTGACCAAGGCAGGACTCCTCCTGCCGAGCTGTGTGCCCGGCCCTCCGCTGCACCTCTCTGAGCCTCGGTGTCCTCCTTAGTGAAGTGAGAAATAACAACACTGATCTCACAGCCTTGTTGGAGAGATAACATTTAAAAGGACTGAACTTGCCCGGCCGGCGTGGCTCAGTGGTTGAGCGTCCACCTACGAACCAGGTGGTCGCGGTTTGATTCCCGGCCAGGGCACACGCCCGGGTTGTGGGCTCCATCCCCGGTATGGGGCGTGCAGAAGGCAGCTGATCCGTGATTCTCTCTCCTCATTGATGTTTCTCTCGCTCTCTCCCTCTCCCTTCCTCTCTGAAACCAATGAAACATATTTAAAACTGAAGAAGGACTAAGCATAAAACGGATGCTCAACAAATGTTAGTTTCTTGCTCTCACACATTGGCTCGCCTTCTCTTGTCACTGTGTCATCCCCACCGTCAGCCCCAGACCCCTGGGCACTCACTCCGTCCACCACTTCCCGGGCCCCAGCTCCCCTGCCTTTCCCCCAGGAGGGCCGAATGCTCCAGGGGTCCTCAAACTACGGCCCGCGGGCCACATGCGGCCCGCCGAGGACATTGATCCGGCCCGCCGGGTGCCGCTGCCTGTCCTGCTTAGCAGCCGACTCGTCCCGGGCCCGCAATGCGCATAGGAATTTGTTCATAGTTTTTTTTTAAACTATAGTCCGGCCCTCCCACGGTCTGAGGGACAGTGAACTGGCCCCCCGTTTAAAAAGTTTGAGGACCCTTGGTCAACTCTTCTGCCCCGAACTACACCCACTCCGAGACCCGCTGTCCCGGGGGGAACCACTGATACATCGATACAGTCACACCTGCTGCATTAAGACGTCTAACGGTGGGACTTCAGTGCACGGAACAGAGAGGAATGGGTGAGTTCAATACAGCCACGTTTGCGGGAAAATTCCATTCCCAGAGGATGCTATGAAGGAAGCTCCCGGATGGTGTCTCCCTGGTGTAGGTGATGCACCCCTCCGTGTCACCGACCTGGCTCCATGATTTATTTGTCATCTGTCTGGTTTTCCTCTTGGCAAAATAGCCCGCGCCAGTGGCCCCAGCTGAGGGGCCTCGCCAGGGGCAAGTCCGAGCGCTGGCATTCTTGTTCGCTCTCCAGTTGCCCACCTCAAATTCCTTCCGGGAGGAGGTGGCGCGTGGGTGAAACGCTGGTAAACAGAACTCTCCCTTTGGTCTCGTCCGGACAGGCCTTGCTCTCTGCGGGCTCCCTCGTGGCTCCCAGCGGTAACTGCCGGCTGCTTTCCGAGCGTCCTCTGAGCTGAGCGTCTCCGCTGTTCTCGATGCACGTGGACCCTCCTGGGCCCGGGCATTAGGTGGCTCTTCACTCCTGGGAGTCAGAGCCGCCTCGTCTGAGGAAACATGCCGGGCCCTCGGTGTGCTGTGTGGTGAGATGGGCCAATTGCAGCTGCTTCCCAGCACCTCCCGGCGGGGGCGGGGGAGCGGGGGGCAGGGGGGGGAGTGCGGGGCAAGGTGGCCTTGGGGAGCACGAGGCGTCCTTCTGAGCCTCACCTCCAGCCTGAGGACCCTTAACTCCTGTAGCCCTGACCCCTGGGGTCCGGGATCATGGAAACGGAGACAGACACCACCGGGCCAGAAGAAGGGTGGTTTTATAGGCCACACGGTCCCCCTAACATCGTGGGATTCGAGTAATGCCTTCGGAAAGGGAGGGAGCCAGTCCCAAAGATTCTATAAACTCCACTACCGTATAATAACCCAGGCTCCCTGCTCCCCACCATCTTCCCAACAGAACACCAAGTTGGGGAGGGAGGGGGGGAGGGGTCTGATCGGGAGCCACAGCCCCCCCCTACCTCCCCCCCCCCAGCAGCTGGCACAGCACAGCTCTCCACAATGAAGCTCACGGTCAGGGGTCACCCCTCAGGCAACCACACAGCCTCTAGGACAGGGGTCCTCAAACTTTTTAAACAGGGGGCCAGTTCACTGTCCCTCAGACCGTGGGAGGGCCGGACTATAGTTTAAAAAAAACACTATGAACAAATTCCTATGCGCACTGCGGGCCCGGGACGCGTCGGCTGCTAAGCAGGACAGGCAGCGGCACCCGGCGGGCCGGATCCATGTCCTCGGCGGGCCGCATGTGGCCCTCGGGGCCGTAGTTTGAGGACGTCTGCTCTAGGAGGACATCAAGGACCAAACAACAAATCAAAGCCACACGGAGGCAACAAATTACCGAGGAGAAGAAACCTCCCAAACTGGCCCTGCCGGCCTTCGCGGGAGAAGGGGAGACCTCGCCCCCTGAAACAAGGAGGGGACGCTATCAACAAAGAACGCCGACAGACAGAAGCTCTCTCTTGACAAGAAAACACGTGAAAATAGAAGGTAAGAACTTTGTGCAAGACGTATGCCCCCGTCTTAACTAATTACACCCACGGGGAGCCTATTTCCAGATAATGTCACGCTCTAAGGTTTCAGAAAAGACATGGATTTGGGGGGACAGTGTTTAACCCAGTTCGACACACAGGACAGGGGGTGAGAAGCTGCGCTGGGTAACAGTGGAGGACTAAGGCCCAGCCAACAGCTGTGCGCGGGGCAGAGGGCACGCACCCCGACGGGGCGGGCGGGTGAGAGGCTCCGGAGATTTTATCGGGAAGGTGAAATTGAGATTTAGGGATTGAATGAATGATAAATTCATCAAAAACTGAGCTCAGAAACAACAGCAACAACAAAACGGTAACGGTCAATGCCAGGAAAACAGAAGACCCGTTCATACCCTCAGCTCTCCGAGGCGCCCGTGAGGCGTGCAGGAAACTCCATAGTGTTTATCGGGCCAAGGTCACACCGCACACACAGGAGCGGAGCCGGGGACAGGGGAGGGAGCAGTATGGTAAGCCCTGGTCGCCCACAGTTAGTGAATGAATTCATGGGTAAGGCCCGAAGCCGCATTCTCTTCCCTCTAAGAACTGCGTGTTCCTCCTCCCCAGCCTTAAAAAGAGCCCTTGAATCACTGTTCTTGCCGACAATTAAATGTCTTCCACTCCGCTCGGGCGACTCAGAAACCCCGAGAGGGTGGATGCAGGAACTAGGAACGCACAGCTTCTTCAAGAGTCTTCCTCACTCTCTTTCCGGGGCCTGGAGGCAGCCTTCCTCCGCCCCCTGCAGCCCCCCACGGCCTCTGCCCTGCCTGGCCAGCGCCCACATCCCAGCCCCTCCCCTGGGAGTGTCAGCCTGACTCCATCGGGGAGCCGGGGAGCTGTTCCCGCAGCAGCCCAAGGCCTTCCGGAAATTGTTCGTGTTTGCTCGTCTTCCCGAAGGGGCGGCCTGACAGCTCCGTGAGGCCTGGCACCCCAGGACTGCAGCCGGCGTGGGGGCGCAGACTCGACTTCACTCCTCTCCCCGCCGTCTGCCCCGACGCCCTGAACGGCTAGTACATGACAGTGAATCGCAAAGCAAGCCAGGCCCTGCCCTGCTGCTCTCCAGAGGGAACGGGCCGGGAAGGCAGACAAGTGCACCTTCTTTTCCTCGGTGGCTGTAAGCAACTACTGTCATATGATTTAGATCGCAATTATTTAAGGGGTGTAAATCCAATTCCAACTGGATTTGGCCAAAAAAAAGGGGGGGGGTTAATAACAGGGTATTGGGGTATCTCCAAAAAAGCTGAGGGAAGGGCAGGGGTCCTGTCAGACTGGGGGGCTCACCATGTACAGTTGTGCAAGCTGCACCCCGCACACCCCCAGGGCCACTAGGGCCACACGTCCTGAAGGTGTTGGAGGTGTGCAGGCCCCAGCTCCTCAGCCTCTCAGGGTCTCTGCTCCAGGGCCTGGGAGTGACCGGAAGCAGGTCCTCCAGTGCCACCAGGACCCTGTCACCCCCGAAACGGCTCCTCTCTGAGGACTGACGCCATCCCTCCCACCGCGGGCTGGTTTCATTCGCGGGGTCTTAAGAGCTTGGGCAAAGTGGGCGCTATATGCACATTTTGAACACTAGGGGGGGGGCACTGAGATCCCTGTGCAGTCACATGCGGGCGGCCCCCAAGCTCTCCGTCTCGACCACAGAAAACACCCATTCCCCTCCCGCGTGAACAGCCCCCGGATGCTTGGGACCTGCCTCCATCAGGGACCGAGAAGAAGCAACAATCGTCAAAGTTCAGCTCACCTCCCTCTCCCCCCGCCCGCCGCCCCCCACCCCCAACACAAGTGTGGAAGGTGCGCCCCTTCCTGTCACCACCCCGATGGCACTTTCTTCTGGACCCCCAACTTTTCACACCAACTCTCATCCGTCACCATGGCTTCGCAGTTGGGACGTGAAAGCCAGAGGACTCTCGGGGCGTCACGACATCCAGGGGTGACCCTGAAAGGGACTGGGGGGACATACGTGTGGAATGAAAGGAAAACGAACGCAGCTGCCACGCAGGTGCCATTAACATCCCCCGGCCATGCCATCCGCATGGAACGAGGGGGTGCGTGCCCGTGAATGACCAAAATGAACAGCCGTCAGTGGTGATGGCGGTGATGCTGCTGAAACTGGCGGGGAAGGAGGCCCGGGGCCGTTTCCCTCGGCTGGGGAATGGGCCGCCCGCGGGGCCAACAGGAGCTTCCATGAGAACGTGGCCGCGTCGGCGACACAGGCAGCTCTGGCCTCGGCAGTGGCCTCTGAAAAGGCCGGGATTACTTTCGATGGCCCGGCGCTGGGAGTTCCTTCCTGTGCGCGCCCACCCCGTCTCCAGGCCCCCGGGCTCCAGCGGCCACGCCGAGGACCGGGCTGCGAAGGATGGCGCGCGCCCTGGGTCTGGGCAGGGAGGACCTGCCAGGGCAGGAGACGAGGGAGGAAAAGAACGCGGTTTCTGTACAAGGGGCTGCGTGTCCTTCCCCGCACTGCCCTGCAGAGCTGCTGCAGAGAGGGTCATGGAGGCGGCCTGCCAGCCCTCCACCCGGGGCATGTGCCCCCCCCCGCCACTGCCCCGCACAGGCCGCACAGCCCCGCCCTCGGCTGCCCCTGCGCACCCAGCGCCCTTGGGAATTTCATGGAAATCGCTCTCTGCTGGGCCCTGCCTCAGTTTCCCTTTATGCCTCTCTCCCTTTCACTCTATTTCTTGCTCTGTCTCTCTCTTGCTCTGAAGAAACGAGGGAAGAATGCCTCTCACTGGCCACCATGTGGGGTCAGGGGGCGTAACATTCCTCTCTCTCGCTCTCTCTCTCTCTAACTCTCTCTCTCTCTCATTTGGATAGAGGCCCACTCGCTAAACGTGGACCACACACCAGCCTCTCCAGAGGGAAGCCGCCTTCCCTCCCAAGGCCTCTCAGAGGCTCTGTCCTCCACGCTTCCTCTGCAAATCCACTGACCACTTTGGAGGCTCCCTCCATCCCTCGTATGGCACAGAGACCACGGTCAGACGGTCAGACAGTCAGACGGTCAGACGACGGTCAGACACCACACTGAGTCCATGGCTCGGCAGACAAGCATCCTCTCCGCTCGCCGTCCCGGAAAAGCCCAGGGAGAAACGGGTGCGGGCGGGATGCTCCCGGCCCTTAACTGCAGCCCCTTCTTCCCCTCGTGCCTGCGCGGGGCTCTGGGCCAACCCCTGGGCTCGCAGACCCCCCCACCCTGCTCCCCTCCGGCGCAGGGGGGGGTGACTTCCACGAGGCTCCCATGAGGCTCCAACGAGATAATGCAAGCTCCATGCTGGCCACCACTTGGGCCACTCTCCTCAGACGCTGCTGTGGCCTTGTTGATGTGTCCTACCCTCCCAGCACGGAGGGCAGCCACCTCTTTATTTAAATGTCTGAATCAAAGACAGCAGAGCAAGGACAGGAGTTCCCACTGGGTCCGCTGCCTCCGGAAGAGGTGAGCCCACGGGGCCCATGCCTTCGACCCAGGCTGCTCACACCTCCCAGGGGGTGGGGAAGGGCCTTCTCCTTGGGCGCGAGTGGCCTTGGCAACCTCCGAATCACCTTCAACTCCAAGAGACTGTGTAGCACCCAGGCCAACCCGGAGCTCATCCCCTGTCCACGTTCTCTAACAGCACCCAATAGAGCTGGGCTGCAGCACCGCAGCTCGCCTGTAGGTGGCACCAGTGCACACGCTTTTGTATGTCAGCAAGAAACCCAGGCAAGGGGATTAGGGACACCCAGCACCCCCTCCCCAGCAGTGGGAAATCCATGGCTAACGTTTGGCTCCCCCAAAACTTAACTACTAATAGCCTACTGTGAAATGGAAGCATCACCGCAAACATACACAGCCGGCTAACACATATTCTGTATATGTATTATATCCTGTATGTGGACCATAGAGGAAGCTTAAAGAAAATGTCACTTAGAAAGTCCTCAGAGAAAGTACGTGTACGGTAGTTAAGATACAAGCACAGCACCATATTCACTGAGAAAAACCCACGTACACGCCGACCTGCGCAGCTCACCCTGGTGTGGCTCCAGGGTTCACTGCCGATCTCGAGACGGAGGGTCCAAGTTATACGAAATGAATCGGCTGCAGAGTCCTCTGTGCTGAGCAACTCACAACGCACCGACGAACCTTCCAGGAAAAGGGAGAAGCTGAACCGACTCCACTCTCCCAGGTGCTAGTCCACAGGCCCTTTCACGGGGCACTTGCCCTGCGGACTCTCACACAGCCAGCCCCTCCCCACAGCACGCCTGCCCCCTGCAGCTGTTCCCCCAGGGCGTTCCCCCGGGGGGTAGTCAGCGACTGCCCCCCACCCTCCTAGGTCACAGGTCAGCACAGGCCCTAGAATGCAACGCTTTGCTGTTAGGACATAGGTGTATCCTCTGTGGAAAGGGGTGGGGTTCCTGCCTCCAGAACACAGTGTGCTCCTGTCAGCCAGGGGCCTCTGACTCCGCCTCCGCCAGCCACCGCCTCCGCACCGCCGCCGTGGTCCAGGCAGGCTCCTCTTCAACCCTCCCTCACAATGATAAGTTTGAGCAACAAGGACCCAGTGGCTTTTTTTTTAAAAAAAAAATATATTTTATTGATATTTCACAGAGAGGAAGGGAGAGGCATAGAGAGTTAGAAACATTGATGAGAGAGAAACATCGATCAGCTGCCTCCTGCACACCTCCCACTGGGGATGTGCCCGCAGCCAAGGTACGTGCCCTTGACCGGAATCGAACCCGGGACCCTTCAGTCCGCAGACCGACGCTCTATCCACTGAGCCAAACCAGCTAGGGCGACCCAGTGGCTTTGAGGCAAATCAAAGGCACCACACCGGACAGCATCTGAAAAACAATCTATCTACGCCAACGTCCTGCCTGCACCCGGACAGGGGCTCCAACGAGGCCGCGTCACGGGGGCAGTCTCTTGTCCCACCTCTGCATCTGGGTGGGGGAGGGGGCTGTGGCCAGTCCCCGGGGGAAGGTAGCCGGGGCCTCTAGGTGCCGTGGTCAGTGGCCGGCCCCTAAACGATGAGCTCGTTTGGGTAGAAAATGACATGCTGTGAGCCAGCTCGACGCGTGGCACAATCCGCCCCTACACGGGCCCTGTCTGCACACTCACCCCTTTCCCGCTGGCACGGGCACGCGTCTCCCACAGCCAGCCCCTCTGATCAACGCGCTGATCAAGCCGGGAAAGGTGATCTGTCGGAGAGGAAAGAGCACCCGGGTCTCTGCTAGCTGCTGCTGCTTCCTGGGCCCAGCACCTCCTGTCACCACAGAAGCTCGGCCCTCTGTCTGTCCATGTGAACACACCGTGAGAAGGGACGACGGCTCCAGAAGGAAACAGACCACATGAGCAGAGCCTTAAAGGCACATGCGGTTTATTCAGTTATTCCCCTGCCCACATGCTCAAATAAGACTGCCAGCCCCTTTAGGTGCTGTGGGCGGACAACCCAGAGATGGGGCCACTCAGTCACTGTGCTTCAGTCAGCACGAGCTGTGTAACAAACTAGCCCCCACTCAGCAGCTTACCACAGCCATTTAACTGTGCTCCTGGCGTCCCTGGGTCAGGAAGTGAGTCAGGGCACCGCAGGATCAGCTCCTTGAAGTCTGAGGCTGAAGGGGGGGAGGGGGATTTGGTGGGGGGAAGGGGGATTTGGTGGGGGGGAGGGGGATTTGGTGGGGGGGAGGGGGGAGAGACAGGAAGCCCAGAGGTGACTTGCAACTGGGGAATGGAATCGTCCACAGCTCTGGCTTGGGATGGCCAGAGGGCGTCCTGTGGCTGCTCCACGGGCTGGGCTCTCTCAGGGCGTGGCAGCTTCGGAGCGGCCGCCCCCTCTCCGTGGCCGTGGGACCTCAGTGCGCAAGTGTCCTAGACCACAGGAAGGAAGCCACGTGGCCCTTCAAGACGCAGCCTTGGAAGTGACATTGTGTCAGTTCACCCACCCTGCTGGTGAGCGCCATCACGAGCCCGCATACCCACGGGGAGGGGCCAGAAGGGCGTGTGCGGTGGACAGTCTGTTCCAGCCGCCCCTGTGCAGGGTGGGCCCAGCGAGAAGGGCCCTGGGTGGCCCATCCCCAGTGCATTCGTCATGGCCCTTCATTCACTCGCTTGCTCACGCACGTGTAACCAGAAGCAGCTGCAGCCTCGTGGGTTCCTGAGATCGTGCAGAACTACCTCCCGCTCACACTTCCAAGGTCTGCCACCTCCCCCGCCCCCCCCGCATCGAGTCGGAGCTGGGGGGTGCAAATGCAGCTGCGAAACTCGCCCTTTTTGTTGGGGGAGCGGAGAGAGGGGGTGCATCGGCAAATCTCATGCAAACAGTTTAAACACTCGCATTTACAACTGTCTGTCTCCACTGTCCTCCCAACACCCCACCACACACACACACACACACACACACACACACACACACACATACACACGTACCCATCACTCGGGCCTCCTCCCCCTTGCGAGCAGTCCCAGCCTCCGGGGCTCCCTGCCCCTCCCCCACACCCGGGATCCTAGCTCTCTGAAGCTATTTGCCGTGCTCTGTGCTCTGCCCCGTCTCTCCCATGTGCTCACAGGAGCTTCTCTGCAGGCCCAGCAGAGCGAAGAGACTGCAGCCCGCGTCCTGCTCACTGATCGCTCATTCGGCACATACTGGTCGGGTACCCTACTGTGCATCGGGCACCTACTGTGCACCAGGAACCTACTGTGTGCCAGGCACCTACTGTGCGCCAGGCTCGGGGTGGGCGGGGGCGGGAGGAGGACTTGGGGCTGTGTTTGTGCCCTCTGCATTACACTGTGTGGCAGCTGCTTCCATCTGGCCCGAGGGGAGCCTGGAAATATTATCATGGGGCTGCGTCTGCCGCTGTGGTTGAATCTTTTGCCGTGACAGATCCCTTTCCCCCGCAAGAGACTGCAGCACAGTACACACTCTACCGCCCGACGTCAGTCATGCGTAAGCCTTCCTTATGGTTTTCGCCGTAAGCGCGTACCACCTGTGTTTTATTGGCTTTCTAGAAATCTTTAAACGGACTCACTTTCTTTACTTAACAGTTTGAAATATTTTATATCACTCTCATAAAGGGAGCACTGTAATCCCTTGCCATAAATAGAAAGCAACCCTAACATTAAATTCCACTTTAAAACTACGCTATAAAACTTCAGCTAAATACAGAAACTGGAGCCCGGGCCCACGCTCTGTGAAACAGGGAGCATGGGGTGCCCTGGGCAGGTGTTAAAGACAGTCCAGCACCGCATGGGACTTGCGCCTGGTGTGAGGCAGATCGCGGAAGGGGAGGAGTGTCCGCATGAGGGACGGGGTACAATTTCACGCCGTCTCTGGGCACCGTGTGTTCTGCCTCAGTCCGTCAGGAGAGCCACGGTCTGCTGCAGTAACAAACAACCCTCATGGCTTAAAGCACAAGGGCTCTGTCTCGCCCATATTTACTGAGGGTTGGCTGGGACCCACTTCTTCTTGCTGCTCAGGAATCCCGGCTGACCAAGCAGCCAGCACCTCGAAGGTGGAGGCCCTTGTGGCCGGAGGAAAAGGGGGAGCGCGGGGGGAGAACGCACTGGTCTGAGCACTCCCGCCAGCGGTGGCCTCTCACCGCCTCCGCTCACTTTGCAGAGGCCACATCAGGTCACAGGGCCAGCCCTGGCTCCCGCTGAGCAGGAAACACGGTCCTGCCGTGTCCGAGAGGAGGGAGCTGGAACACGGTGCACAGCCGTTCGGACTGCCATCCCGCCCCAGGCACCGAGGACACTGCCCCGACAGCTGGGCCTCCGCCTCCTGGGCCTGGCTTTTAGGACACTGCCCGGGACGCTCACCTTTCCCTGGGCACCGCCATGCCTGCATTCACCTCCAGGCCTCTGCTCATGGCTTCCACGGACAGACGGATGGACGGACGGACGGGGACACCCTCTCCCCAACACTGCTGACATTTGGGCCAGACGATTCCCTCGGAGGGGAGCGTCCTGCACCTAGCGGTCCATTTAGCAGCATCCCTGGCCTTTGCCCAGATGCCGACGGCAACTCTTCCCTCTGGCTGTGAAGTCTGGTAGCAACCATACTTGGGTAAACATTGCTGTTTAAGATGTTAACCTTGCTGTTTTGGGTTCTGTACTCATTTAAAAGTTATTTTGATTTTCTAAACTTATGTATGATTGAATACTCCCTTGATGGCGGTTTGAATATCCCATTGATTGTGGTCTCACTGGTCATCGAAGCACATTCCTCTGGGACCCAGGACAGATAGTGATCCTAAATTGTCTCAGTAGCTACAGATAACTGAGTTTTGGTTGACTCAGTGGTCCCGGAATCTGGACAGCACAATTATTCTAAATCGTCCAGGTGGTCCCAGATAATGCGTTTCTCTTGATTCAGGGATTCGTAGATACTTTAGATAACTAAGTTGCTCTTCTGTAAAAATGCTTTTTCGCGAAACAGGTTCCTCATTCCAGACCCAAAGATATAATCAATACCTTTGTGACATTCTGCCAATATAAGCCAGATGTGGCGAGCTGTTCGGGGCTGCGAGGTCTGGAGCGCTTTTGCTCCCTCGTATGCCACCGGCTTTTAATAAATGACTCCATAATTCGACCTTTTTTGAGGCGTCCTTTGTAAGATGGGCGTTACACTACAACAGCTGTGACGCTCAAAAAGAACACCAGACACGGAAGGTCCTTGGGACGTGGAGCAAAATTCCCTCCGTCGAGAACCACTGCTTCACCGGCGGCCAGAGGTGAACAACAACGTGTCCACCAGGACAGTGGGGGCTCGTGGCCAAAAGGCTGGAGGAACCCAGGATCCTGGCCCCTGCTAGAGTCCTGGGTGCTGGCGCATGGGGGTCGGGGTCGGGCTGGGAGCATAAAGCAGGGAAATGGGCAGGGCTCATATTCTTCTGACGCATTTGATGTGACTATTGCACACGTCCATAAAGAAATCTGCTCTCTCTCTCTCTCATAAAACACACACACGCACACACACACACACACACACACACACACAGACCTCCTGGTCTGTCCTACACTTTTCAACGTTTGATATAGTTGAGAGGAGCACAATTTCCTTTTCCTTTAGTTCTACCAAAAGGAAAAGAGCAGCGCTGGTCCAACAACAACATGGCCGCTGGCGATGTGAAGAGGCAGACACTAGGGAGCACTGGGGAGTGTGGAAAACTGGAGAATGGCTCTCCCTCTCTGAAATCAATAAAAACGTATTGATTAGGGGCCTGGCACTAACATATAAAAAAAAAACACTTTGTTAAAAATGGTTATATCCTCCTAGCTGTGACCTTCATTATGAAAGAAATCCTATAATTTTTACAGCTCTCCATAAGACAATTTGGGTCAAAGGTCCCAAAGTGATTTCCATGAATTTCAAAAGGCCACGCTAAGAAGATACGTCAATTCTTTGTGTTTATCAAGATCTCAAGATTTTAATTTTTTTGGGGGGGGGGGGTGGTAATACAGTTCTGAAATTCAACTCCTTAAAAAATGGATCCAAATAGCATTTCTATGTTTCAACTACCTTCTCGAAAGTATCCTGCTCACAATGTGAATAAACTTAATGCCACTGAACTGTACACTTTTTAAAAAAGATTAAAATGGTTACTGTATTACACATTAAAAAAAAAAAAAAAAAAAGGCCAAGCCCTAACCGGTTTGGCTCAGTGGATAGAGCGTCGGCCTGCGGACTGAAGGGTCCCAGGTTCGATTCCGGTCAAGGGCATGTACCTTGGTTGCGGGCACATCCCCAGTGGGGGGCGTGCAGGAGGCAGCTGATCGATGTTTCTTTCTCATCGATGTTTCTAACTCTCTATCCCTCTCCCTTCCTCTCTGTAAAAAAATCAATAAAATATATATTTTTTGTTTTTTATTTTTTAAATATATTTTATTGATTTTTTACAGAGAGGAAGGGAGAGGGATAGAGAGTTAGAAACATCGATGAGAAAGAAACATCGATCAGCTGCCTCCTGCACGCCCCCCACTGGGGATGTGCCCGCAACCAAGGTACATGCCCTTGACCGGAATCGAACCTGGGACCCTTCAGTCCGCAGGCCGACGCTCTATCCACTGAGCCAAACCGGTTAGGGCAATAAAATATATTTTTTTTAAAAAGGCCAAGTGTTAGGATTTTTCAAAGAGACAGAATCTGGGTTTTAATGAGAGATTTCCTGATTTTTAGAGCCTGGAAACTAAAAAAAAAAAATTTTTAATGTGCAGCCCTGACTATATAGGCCACACAAAGTGGCAGGTCTGGCCCTTGGACCACGGAAGTCTGCTGCCTCCACATTACACAACAGCCACATCCCGTACCCACGCAGGAAGCCCCGGCTGGGCCCTGTGTTTTTGAAAAGCTTCTAGATTATTCTGATGCAACAGGTCCCTGGGCAGGTTGGGAGACCCCAGTACGAACTCCTCTCCCCTCCCCAGACTGTGAGCTCCACAAGGGGCTGAGGGGCCCCGTCTCAC
Source organism: Plecotus auritus (assembly GCF_963455305.1). Taxonomy (NCBI): domain Eukaryota; kingdom Metazoa; phylum Chordata; class Mammalia; order Chiroptera; family Vespertilionidae; genus Plecotus; species Plecotus auritus. The sequence goes on from NC_137773.1 coordinate 5,108,928, forward strand.
ACGCCCACCCCCAGGACGAGGACAGAACCAGCACAGCCTGCGGCTCTTTAAGCATCTCCTCACGCTGAACCCACAGGAAGGTTGAGTAGTAATTGTTTCCAGGCTATTCTCTTGGATCTCACTTGTTAAAAAAAGAAAAAAAAAATCTCTGTGGCATTTGTTGCAACATTCTTACAGGGACTTCAAGGCTGCTGGGAAGAAAGAGCCGTGGCGTGCAGGGCAGGGAGCGGCAGGTGGCACTGCCGACACTCGAACTGAAGGGAGAACGTCTGTGACGAGGCCTCCGTTCCAGGAAGGTCCTCGCTGCTAGACAGCCCCCCTCCAACGCCCTGGAGGGCGGGCCAGCGCGGGCTGCGTCTCGCGTGGCCTCCAGGAGAAGGTGCTCCTTCTGCATCATTTATGAAATCCAGCCAATGTCAACCTCCCACCCCCAACCCTGTGCCAGCGGGGCCACATCTGGGGGATTCCTTTACAGGACAAAGCGCCGAGATGCACGTACAGGGTGCTCGCTGCGCGTGGCTTGAGGGAGTGAGGTTGTGGATAAGGCCTAGTGTCCCATGGGCGCAGGTGAAACTGACGAGGCTCCGTTGATGCAACCGGAGACCAGCCAGCAGGTGGCCCTGCTCATCTCTGTCCCGGCCACTCCCTCACGCCCCCCGCAGCCGCCCCCCCACAAGGTCCCCTGACAGGTCCCTGCTTATTTTTGGCCTCAGACGCTAGGCTGAGATTTTCCCAGAATGCCGCAGCACGCATGTCCCGAGAATAGACACGTAGGCGCTGATATGGAAGGACATCCAGGATACCGGGCTGAGGGCCAGAGAGGTGTCACGGGGTTCCAGCAGCAAGCACAGGGCACCGTCAAAAGCGGCAATTTCCATCTGCTTCCTCATCAGAAGGCAGGACCCCCGCCCTGCAGGGTGTCGCGGAGGTTGAACGAGAGGGCCGCCCCGTGCCTGGCCCCTAATAAACGCCCCAACAATCGCTGGTATTATTACTGTTGTCGTTGGGAGGGCGGGCAAGGTCCTCGCTGGAGACGGCGGACGTTTGCATTCCGCGGTCACACGGTGTCCCCCCTCGCCCGCCAGCTGGCTGACAGCCTATAAACAGATGGCCGGGCGGGGTGGCCAGTGAGACAGTGCAGATGGCACTGAGCAAGTCCAGCCACACTTTCAGGAAAACAAGTCAGAGGTGATGGGGGCCCCGTGGGCCTCGCGGTGACGGACAGCACACAGGACGCCTCCGAGGGGAATGCTGAGATGTCCCAGACCACGCGCGCCTCGCCAAGGGCGCGCTCCACCCGCATTCCCGAGGCGCGCTGCCACGGGACACTGCAGGCGCCGGAGGTCACCCGGCAGGCCGGGCGGGGAGTCTACCGAGGCCCCGAAGGTCTGGCATCTCCAGAGCCTCGCCTCCTCAGCTCCGTCCCCGAGTCCTTGCTGCTTCTGGCGCCTTCCCACCCGTGCACCTGTGGGCTCCTCCCTACCCTGGTCCTTGGGGGAGACACACGAATGGGAACACGTGGCTGTGTGAACACAGGCTGCCACGTGGCGTGGCGGGAAGGGTGGAGGATAGGCCAACCATGGCAGAGTGTGTGTGTGGGGGGGGCCTGCCTTGGGCTGGATCGGGAGGGAACCCCCTTTACAGCCACGAGCCCTCCATGCTCCCTGCCACTGCCCCTTCTGAATCATTCCTCGGACAAGGCGAGTGCTGCAGGACTGCGCGCCTCTGCCCGGCTCTCCCTTTCCCCGCGGGCTGGCCCTCCTCGGCCAGGCCTGACGCCGCCGGCACGTGCTCGGCGAGCCTCTCTGTGCCTCCACAGCGTGGACAATGCCTCCTTTGTGCCCTCGCCGCACCTGGTACGCACCTGCCCTGGGAGCTATCGTGTTCCCTGCGTGTCTGAGCTCCACAGCACACAGGGCGCGCGCACGTGCACACACACACTCCCCCTCCCTCTAAGGCCGATTCCAAAGCTTTAACCAGAGACGTGGGCACTCTTTTTTTTATTATTATTTTAGGGAGGAAGGGAGAGAGAGAGAGCGATAGATGAGACAGCATCATTGATCGGCTGCCTCCTACACGCCCCGCACTGGGGATCGAGCCTGCAACCCAGGCATGTGCCCTGACCGGGAATCAAACTGTGACCTCCTAGTAATCCGTGGTCGGCAAACTGCGGCTCGCGAGCCACATGTGGCTCTTTGGCCCCTTGAGTGTGGCTCTTCCACCAAATACCACGGCCTGGGTGAGTCTATTTTGAAGAAGTGGTGTTAGAAGAAGTTTCAGTTTAAAAAATGAGGCTCTCTAAAGGAATTTCAGTCGTTGTGCTGTTGATATTTGGCTCTGGTGACTAATGAGTTTGCCGACCACTGGCCTCGTTCATAGGTCAACGCTCAACCACGGAGCCAGGCCGCCGGGCAGCACCGTGATTTTCACCAGGAACTGTCAAGTCGAAGGAAACCTAGGTTTACACTAACACTAACGGCCACGCTCGTGCTGTGACTGACAAAGAGAGCCAACATTCACCCCTACGGGGCGGGGCGAACCCTGCAGGCACTGCTCTGACCCTGAGATAACCCACCCGGAGCTGCTGTTCCTGCCCTGGCCTCACGGGTCAGCCGCCTGCAGCCCAGCGGGAAAGCTGCCTTGCTCAGGCCGCAGCTGCTCCGGGGCTGAGCCGCCTTCAGGTCCAGCTGTGGCTCCCAGGGATGACCTCACCGCCGAGCACCTGCTCGCAAGCCTTCTTCCTGCCGGTGCCTTCCTGCTCCCTGCCACGCCCTCCAGGCTGCTGCGCTCGCACAAGCGGGCTCACCAGCTCCTGTGAGGCAGGGGGTGTCGCTCCGGGTCCTGTCTGCTGGGGACGGGCCCTTCCTCGCTCTTCCCACTCCCGCTTCCCCCATGGCCAGGATGGCTTGCTGCCGGAGAGCTGCGGGTTCCATGGTCCCCACCGGCCTTCAGGGCAGGTGCGCCAGGGATGTCCCAGTGTCCCCTGCAGGGTCCCTCCGCAGCTGCCAGGCCCGCACGGACCCCTGCGTCCCCCCACGCACAGGGACTCTGAAGTCCCGCCGCCGGGGTCAGAGGTCAGCCTGCCACTTGTTACCCTGGTAACCTTGGCCACGGGTAGTCCCCTCTGAGCCTCACCCCTCCCCTCTGTTAGTTGGGGATAATACAATAACCTGCTTTGGAGGGTCATTTTAATGCAAAAAAAAAAAAAAAAAGTCAGCAAAGAGCTTAGTGCAGGCCCTCTGACATGGTAAGTGCGCCGTAAATGCTCGCATAGAGTATTAAGAAGAGACTTACACTGAGTGGCCAGATTATTATGATCTCTGAACACATAATCATCTGGCCACTCAGTGTCTATCCTATAGAATAAAAGGCTAATATGCAAATCGTCCCCTCGACCAGGAGTTGGACCAGCAGGCAGGCCAGTCAACCACCCATGTCCCCTCCCCCTGGCCAGGCTGGCCGGACCCCACCCATGCACGAATTCATGCACTGGGCCTCTAATATATATATGTATATATATGTGTATATATGTGTGTGTGTGTGTATATATATATATATATATATATATATATATATATTCCCTGAGTGACCAGATAATTGTGCGTTCAGAGATCATAAGAATCTGGCCACTCAGTGTAACGTGCAGCACTTTTCCCAGGAGGCCCAGGCCCACAGAGATCACTGTGACGTGGCGTGTCGGCGCTGAGGTGGAAAGCTCTGTGGATGACCTTTGCCATCGGGACTCCAGAGGAGGCTCCCCAGAGAGGCCCACCTTCGGCAGGGAGCAGGGCACCCCGCTTCACACCTGCTATGCCCTGCTTGGGGTTATCCTGAAATTGCTTCTCCCATAGATTTATCTTGTCTCTTGCAACGTGAAGTCTTCATTACAAGGCCTTCACGTGTCCTGGCCCTTGGCCTCTCTCTCCCACCCACCCCGGGGCGTGGCATCGCGTCGCTGACAGCTGTGCTCGCCTGCGATCCGCTTTATTCTTCAACAGCTAGAAGAGGAAAAAGGAAGAAGAGCGCATGCTTTCCAGGGCCACCATCTACAACGCCAGGTGTCTCACCCGCGTTGGCAGTGGAATCCGCCCCGGAGCCCTTCGAGGCGAGCACGCCATCGCTCCCACCGCACAGTGAGGTCAGAGGGAAAGGTACCCCAGGGGACAGAACTGGAGACGGCGTGGCTGGAATAGGCCCGTCTTCATCTTAGCCCTGAGCGTGCTCCAAGTGCCCAAACCACATGGCACGGTGCTGGAGGCCCAGAAGACGCAGAGCCTCAATGGCCTGTCCCAGAGGAGGTGAGGTGGGGCCTGCGGTGGCTGCGCCGTCCTCGTCCTCTAGCTCGGTCCCCTGTCCTCTCTCTGATCATACCTCATGCCCGTAATCGATCCACACAGCAGGGCGCCCCTCAACACAAGCTGAGCCCATTATGTTGGCTCTACGTTCCCTTTAAGAAGCTGGGATCCTCTGCCTCCCTGTTTCTCCCGCTCAGCTCCGCCCTGGCCTAGATGGAGCACTTCCGTGAGCATCCGACCACACCTCTCGCCAGCCTTTCCGCCCTGGCTTCCCACCTTCCCAACCAGGGATGTGCCCCAAAGGGGCAGAACTGACCGGCCAGACCCCCAGGTCCAAGTCAATATAACTCATGGCCCTCCCACCACCGTGCACCATGGCGCTGACGTCGGGGGCTCTCTTCTGGCCTGGGGACCTCTGCCAAGGTCGCTTGAAGGTCTACGGCCACCTCTGTCTATGCTGGGAGGATATCTCTGGCGAGACGCGGCCCGTGCCCAGGTGCCAGGACCTCTGGGATGTGACACGGGACCACCCCCGGGACACGGCCCTCGGGGTGGAAGTCTACTGTGTCCTCCAGTCTCCCTCCTCTCACAGGCCAGAGGGGCCCAAGGGCCCAGCCTCTGCGGACCCACCTTTCAAATCCATCCATCAAACCATAAAGCCACACAAAGCAATGAAGTACGGATACATGTTACAACACGCATGAACCGCAAACACACACACAGAGGAAGAGCCAGCACAATGGCCACGTGTTATATGATTCCATTTCTATGAAACGGCCAAGACTAGGCAAACCCACAGACATAGAAAGCAGATTGGTGGTGCCCAGGGGCTGGAGAGGGGGACGGCAGTGACTGCTCAAAGGGTCCTGGTTTTCCCTGGGGTGATGGAAGTGCTTTGCGATTAGACAGAGGTGGTGGTCACACAGCCTCGTCAGGGCGCTCAACGCCACAGGACTGTGCACCTTAAAATGGCTCGTTTAAGCTATACTATAGCCCTGCGCACGAATCCATGTGCCAGTAGGTCGCTGCCGCCCTCCTGTAGCTCTCCGCCCGCTGCCCCGCCCTCCTGTAGCTCTCCCCCTTCGCCCTCCCCCCACCCCACTCATAGCTTGCTGCCCTGCCCCCTCCTGCAGGTCTCCTCCACCCGCTTGTAGTTAACTGCCCCACCCTCCCACAGATCCATGAGCTGGTCGTTATGCCGTTAGCATATTCCTCTCTCATTATATAGGAGGATGAATTTCACCTCCTTTTTTTAAAATGCCCCATCCCTGCAGAAGGACTTTGATGTGGCTGACTGAGAGCATCCGTGCGCCAGGACACAAAACAAAGAGCCAATGGTGGCAGGAAAGCGACCTGAACCCTGGGTGTGGTGAGCGCGCAGACTGCAAGCCCTGAGCTGCCCCTCGGCTTTCAGAGGCGGCCGTAAGCTCAGCTGCGGCTTCCCAGCAGCTGCAGCAAAACAGAAGACCGCATTCTCCCGACCCCTGCAGAGTCCCAGGAGTGCAAGCGCTGAGGATTCGGGAAATGCTCCGCTGGGGGCGGAAGACTTTCCCAGGAGGAGGCCCCAGAGGGGACCACTTGGGAGATGGGCTCCCATGGGCGACGGGGCTCCGGGCAGTGCCCCTCTGCCTGGCCATCCACACACCAGGACTCAAAGGTCAGCCTCTCCTATGCAGCAGACTTGGCAAGCCTCCCAGCCCACCTTCCCAGGCCCACCAAGGAGACAATCCCATTCGAGAAAGTGTGGGGCCCACAGACACCACCCCCCCAAATAAGCCAGAGACGTTGTCTAGACAGTACATCGTTCAACCATCAGCTCACCTAGGAGCTGCTGTGCCCAGCCTCGCCTAGGCCCTGGGACACGGTGGTCACAAAGCAAATTCCTGACGCTTGCCTTCTAGGATGGGAGGTAGACATTATTTATATTTTTAAATATATTTTTATTGATTTCAGAGAGAAAGGGACAGAGAGAGATAGAAAGAAACATCAATAGTGAGAGAGCATCACTGATTGGCTGCCTCCTACCCGCCCCCTACTGAGCATCAAACCTGCAACCTGGGCAACCTGTGCCCTTGACCGGGACTCGAACCGTGACCTCCAGGTTCATAGGTCGACACTCAACCACTGAGCCATGCTGGCCGGGCGACATTATTTCTTTTTAATCCTACGAGCACACCACTACGAGTGTTTAGCGTGAAGAAAAAGGAGAGGAAGCGTCTGAGGGACTAGCAGTGGGGGGACAGGGCCTGGCCGTGTGGAAAGGGAGGCTTCCCTTCAGGTAGCCCAGTTGGCGATGAGAGCTGAGGAAGGGGCCACCAGCGGAGAGGAAAGAGCAGGCAACAGCCCTGGGTGTGGAGCCTGGAGGGGCGGAGGCGGAGGGTGACAGGGAGCGTGGAGGGAGGAGCGGCAAGGAGGTGGATGGAGGCCAGACCTTGGGGACAGAGCGGGAGGAAGGGATGTGGGTCCAGCTGCCTGCTGCCCACTCCGGGGGATCACAGAACAATGGCCCCAGGACTGGAGGAAGCTGGTCTCCAGGATGAGGGATGTTGGGATGCTGTTTCAGGCATCACCCCAGGTGCAGGAGGGGACGGGTCCTGGAGGAACGGGCCCTTGTCCTGGTAATACCGGCGGAGGGTTCTCCTCACCCTGGGGAGCCTTTCCCGCTCTGGCTCTACGGGTCACTGGCGTGTGGAGCCTAAGGCTGTTAGCTCTTCTCCGGTGTTTGCCTCCAGTATCGGCAGCATCTCTCCTCACGTCCCCAGGGAGTCCCAAGGGCCCTGTTGGCTCCCATAGCAACCGTGTACTGAGCCTCGTCACGTGTCAGACCCTCCGGATATCACAAGCGCCGTGAGAGAGAGGCGATATTCGCTACATTTTCAATAGGAGAAACCCGAGCCCGAGGGGTGGAGTGTTTGCCTGTGGTGACTCAGGTAGCGAGTGGAAAATCCGGATCCGAGCCCAGGTCTTCCTGACCTGCAAACCGCTGCCTTTCCCACCACCGTCCGCTGACCCCGTGTCTGGTTACCACGGCACGCCTTCAAGGGCGCTCCATCTAGGTCAGATGGACGCCTGCAACCGGCTCGGAGACTTGAAGAAAGGCGCTGCATTATGCTTTCCCAGGGAGTGTTCTGATGTAGGGTTTCCCAAAATGCACTCCTCCATGTCTTGGCCCCTCAGGGTTCTCCATGGGAAAGAGCTCGCGGTCAGACCCACGGGGGAAACCTTGCACACTCGGCCTCCCTCGTGGCGACTCGCGACGTGGTCGGGGCTTTGAGGCGCTCGTGCGGCAGGCCCTCTCCACACCTGTCTGACCGCGGGATCCCCAGGCACAACCTAGCCATCGGGAGTTCCGAAGCCCACACTTGGAGAAGCAGGAGACCTGAACACCCGAGCGCTGAGCGCTGTCTCCCACGTGCCCTGCTGGGCTCTGGGAGAAAATGTAAATGGTCGAGATACATGGGTCCTGCTGTCAGGGGGAGGGGGGGCGGGACATAAACATGTCTGCAGGGAACTGGAGTGTCATGTGTGGAGGGCCTCGCCTGGTACCAAGGGACAGACGCTGCATGAGGGAGGCTGGGAGGGCTGACAAGTACTGAGATGACTGAACAGAAGGCGCCGTGCACCCGGTGTGGGTGGAGAGGCGTGGGGGTGGTCAGGAGGTCCTGACGGATGAGGTCACCAAGGGGGGCCTCGAAAGATAAGCCAAAAAGAGGGGCGGAAAAGGAGACAATCAGAACTTCGTTGCCAAGAAGCTTCATCTGCCAAGGCACAGAACGTTCAGGGACTGGTGAGTAATGTGACAGCTGATGGGAACCCAGTGGGAGGTGCGGGGGGTGGGGGGAGGAGCCGGGTGCTCTCTGAGACACCCACTCCCCCGAAAGGCCATGAGTGTGTGGCCCAGGGACCCTCACTGCTTCCTCTCTGATCTGTAACAGCTAGAATCCCTGACCTAGCCTTTCTGAGCTCACCCCACTGCTCTCCAAGTCACCAGCCCCACTCCAACCAGAAGGAGTGGAGACACGTGGTCAAGACCAACCGTGAATTCACCTCCCAGTTGCCTAGCCCTGCTCAGCCATGAGGAATGCTTTAGGCTGTAATAGAAAGGTCAACTAAAGTGATTGGAATAACCTTTCCCTGTGGGACAGGAAGGGCCCAAAGTGAGGTGAAAGTGCTGGTATCCGGGCTACCCACACACCTAACCCACCATGACGTCAGTTCAGGTACCTGCTCCAGAGCAGTGCAGTCATCTGGTCAACCCAACTCCCGCCCCAGGCCTCTCCCGCCCCAGGGCTTTGCTTCTGTCCCGTGATAACGGGGGACATAGGAGGTGCTGCTGGCTCTGCCATCTCTTCACCTCTCCATCTTGTTGACACAATGGCTTCTTGGCTGCTCCTGCAAACCACTCAGCTCCCCGAGGCTCATGCAGAAAGCATTTCACTGTGTAGATGAAGTACGTGCACTCCGTGGGACTCTAAGGGCGCCTTTAAAAGACCCCGGAGAAAAGGCACAACGGATCACGTGCCTTAAACACAACACGCAGCAGACCCTGAGCAGGGACTCCGAGTGCAGGACAGCCCGTGCTCTCGGGAAGTGACGCCGCCTGCCCTGCAGAGCCCTCGGGGTCTCCCATTCTTGCCACGGGACGGGGTGGGGAGGGCCTTCTTGCTGCATTTGAGAATCGGTTGGAGATCTTTAAAAGGGAGGCCCACAACAGAGACCGAGAATGAAGGCCAGGGACGCCGGGGAGGGCGGGGGTCTTTTGTAGACACAGTTCCATCACCATACAGTGGTGTCTTTCTTTGGTTTGGGACTTCCTGCTTCCTGAAACGTTTTTATGATGAAGACTCGGCTCCCCGCTCCTGGTCTATGCTCCCTCGGAGTCTTTAAGGCCGGATAACGGCAGCTACCCTATGAGCGCCATTTCATGCAGGCACAGCCCCACGTGCCCTATACGTCTGTCTTACTGGCCTCACAACCACCCTGCAAAATGAGAACTCTCATCACCCAGGCTCTTTCTTAAACTCCAAAAAGCCTATGGAATTTTTGAATAATTCCAAAACACCAAAAATTCCAAATTTCTAAAGCGGACTATGAAGTCCCATGCTTTCTGTGTGAGAATCCAGGATGGGGATTCAGGTCAGCCACAACTCGACTCCGTACAGCCCCTCGGGGGCCCAGGCTCCGCCACGTTAAAAAGTCCTCAGATGGGAGGTGTTCAGGGCCAAATTGGAAAGTTGCACTCCTGACTTCCATTCACATTCCATTGGTTAGAGCTCGGTCACATGACCACCTAAGAAGAAAAGGAAGGGAACGCAGTCCATGTGTCCGACGAGGGTAAAAATGGATTTTTCTGGATGGACTGAGGATACTAGCACCTGGACTTTCCAATCAGGCTTGCCAAACTCTAGTTATTTCTCATCTCTCCCACGGGGGTAGCCTTCTGTAATCTTCTCCTTCTGTGGCTTGATGTGTGTGCACTCAGCTGAGTCTCCAACCAGACATCTCACCGTTTCCCAGTTCTGCCCTCAACGAGGAGGTCATCTGAGAAATCACTGAATGGGCTCTCGACAGCAAACCCCAGGGTCTCCTGCAATCCACTCATCTGGTGCTAATTCACTTGGATTTTCTTTTCCTCGTCGAGAGGAGGGCAAGGGACTGTTTGTTCAGTCCTCCATCCCCAGTGCCCAGCAGCGTATTCCAGGCACACCATCGGCAACCCAACAAATACTTGTTCAGTGCCTGCATGAACTTCCTCTCGGTCTTAGAATCTTAGGAAGTTCATAACTGTTGCTGGGGAGATCTCCCCTCACTCGTTATATAGGATCCTACCTCCCTGATCCCAGGTGGGCACCCCTGGCCACAAGCCACCCCTCTCCCTACTGCTCACTCACTCACTGAGCCCCCACTTCCTCTCCACCCACAGCAAACTTTAAAGAAACCACAAGTATCAGGAGGCCTTTCCCCCTCTTTTTGTGGCATCGCCCATCTACGTGGAAGCCGGAGCAGAGCAGGTTTCAGAGTCTGCCTGGCGCCCGCGTTCCAGTTTCCTTCCACATTGGCTGTTGGGATGGGATCCGTGTGGCTGAGATGCGTGTCCTTGTGGAATGAGCCCGGACTGAGCAGAGAAAGACGTGTTTGCACTGCAGCTGGCCACTTAGCAGCTGTGCGGTGCCTATAAATCACCCTCGGCTCTGAGCTCAGCGTCCCCGCTGCGGAGCCCGGAACAACATCCACCCTGTCAACTGCACAGACTATCGCCAAAATGCATTTCGTTCGCTCATTCGTTCGTTCGATAAGTAGTTGCCGGTGGCCTACTGTGTGCCAGACATTGATCCAGGCTCTGGGGATGCATCAGTGGGTAAAACACACTTCCTGCACCTCAGAGTTCCTGGTCCAGGGGAACGGACTGTGACGAAACCAGCCAGTGGAGGTACCCGCCAGTAGGCGGGGTCCAGGCTGCGGAGAGACGCAGCACAGGGAGAAAGAGTTGGGGGCCGTGGAGGATGTTTCATAAACAGGATCCAGAAGGAACATTGGGACCATGCAGGCAGAGAGCGAGCCGGGCCAAGACGTGAGGGGCAGCACAGGCATGCTTTGGGTTATGATGCAATACTAGGACTTTATGTTGTTGCTCAAACTGTTCCAGCTTTGGCCACTGGGGGCGCTCTCATCTACTCAGCAACATTTTATTTTTATTTATTTACTAGAGGCCCAGTGCACGAAATTCGTGAATGGGGGGGCGGGGGGGTCCAGTCAGCCCAGCCTGCACCCTCTCCAATCCGGGACCCCTCAGGGGATGTCCGACTGCCAGTGTAGGCCCGATCCCGGAGATCAGGCCTAAACCAACAGTTGGACATCCCTCTCACAATCCAGGACTGCTGGCTCCTAACAGCTCACCTGCCTGCCTGCCTGCCCCTAACTGCCCCCCCCCCCCCGCCAGCCTGATCACCCCTAACCGCCTCTGCCTGCCAGCCTGACTGCCCCTCACTGCCCCCCCCCCGCCAGCCTGATCAACCCTAACTGCCACCTCCCCCCGCCCCCACTGCCTGATCACCTTTAACTGCCTCTGCCTACCGGCCTGATTGCCCCTCACTGCCCCCGCTGTCAGCCTGGTTGCCCCTAACTGCCCCCCCCCGGCCAGTCTGATCACCCCTAACTGCCTCTGCTTGCCAGCCTGGTCGCCCCTCCCTGCCCCCCTGCCGGCCTAGTCGCCCCTTACTGCCCCCCCTGCCAGCCTGGTCACCCCCAACTGCCCCCCTCTGCTGGCCTGGTCACCCCTAACTGGCACCCTCTGCTAGCCTGGTCGCCCCACCAGCCTGCTGTTCAGTCATTTGGTCGTCCCTCACTAACCCCCCCTGCTGGCCTGGTTGCCCCACACAGCCTGTTAGGTCATCCATCCAGTTGTTTTGGTTGTGAGGGCCCCTGGCTTTTTATATATATGGATTATATTTTTTAAAATATGTTTTTGTTGATTTCAGAGAGGAAGGGAGAGGAGAGAGAGTGATAGAAACATGAATGATGAGAGAAAATTATTGATCGGCTGCCTCCTGCATGCCCCCGACTGGGGACCGAGCCCACAACCCAGGCATGTGCCCTGACTGGGAATCAAACCGTGACCTCCTGGTTCATAGGTCAACCACTGAGCCACGCTGGCTGGGCAACTCCATAACATTTTGATGAGAAGAAGGCAGTTTGTTTCAGTGGCAAGATAAACTGAGACCGGACAGCCCTCTCTGACTCCTGGACTCGGCTGCACACACTCAGCCCTCCTCTGACCCTCCAGTGGCCGGCTAAGATCCCCAGGCAGCCCCTCAATGAAGTCAATGAGGTCGCGCTGGTTGTAGAAGGTCCTTGTGTAGGAGGCCTCGCCATATTGGGAAAGCTCCCGGCCAGGGGAAGGGTAATTACATACCTCCACAGAGAAGTATGCAACATCTGAAGGGTGCCGGGTCGCCCTGGAGTGGTCTGAGGCTCCATAAATAGGGCTGCCCTAGTCCTCAGACGTCTCAGAGGCAAATTAAAGCCTGTCTCGGTGCTGGTGCTGGGCATGAACTTGCTGCCCTGCCCACCCCAGGGCTCACGGGACCTCACCGGGAGCGCCATCCGTGCTGAGGGACAAGATCTGCGGACACTCACACAACCTCAAGCGCAGGAGGTGAGTGTGCGGGGCCCTCGAGACACACCTTTGCTCTGGAATCTCACAAACACCATCTACAACAAACATCCTGGAACCTCACACTCTCTGCCCTGGCCACGGACCCCAGGAAACAAGTGTCCATGACTACACACACCCTTCCCTTCGCATCGGCAGGAACACGCTTGGGAGATACACCAGCTCTGGGTGGAAAGAATAAAAAACGCCATCATGGTGAAGGCTTGCAGGGGTGGGTTTGGAGAGGGCAGAGGGGGGAAGGGGACTGAGGTAATACTTTCAACAATAAAGATGTATTTTTAAAAGGCCATGACAAAGGGGCCCCTTTTGAAGAAACTTACATGCAGGGTCAAATCCTTCAAGGGTCTACATTGTATCAGTGGGTTAGACCCCGACTTCCTTTAGGGGGAGAAAAAGCTCTTTCAACCTTGACCTCAATGATGTGCTAGGTGGCTGGTCATTCAAATGTGAGGCGCGTGTCAACACCCAGGTCCCCATCTACACGGGGCAAACTCTGGACAGACGGCTCACACAGCAGATGCTTTCCTTTTTAATTCCAACACCTCTTTCTGCAGTAACTTTTTAAAACTAAGCTGTATCACAAGCTGTTTCAAATATACAGGCAAGTTTCCAGAATATTAACACACGCCTTGTCACCTCTAACCCACTTCATCGTCTCGACAATATGCCGTACTTGCCACAGATCTTTCTTCTTTCCACATGTCCAGCCAATCCTTGGTTCACTATCATGGGACCAGGATGGTGAAGTCATGTGACACAGATGCAGTTCATTATGCAGGAGACCCCGCTCTCCCGCGGCGTCCTGTGGCTGCCTCAGTGCGCCCCGCCCCCCCATCTCTGCCGTCTTCTCACGGCTTTCTGCTCCCTGAGTGCGGTGTGTGTCTGCGTCCTCTCCTCTTGCTATAAGGATGCCAGACACTGGATTGGGGGCCCACCCTAAATCCAGGATGAGTTCATCTCGAGATCCTTCCTCATGGTGTCTGCAAAGACTCCGTTTCCAGATAAAGTCACCCGCTGGGTTTCCAGGTGGGTGTGAACGTGGGCTTCACCGCTCTGCAGCTTCTCTTTAGTGTGGTGTCACACAAACACACACATGCGTGCGCACACACACACACACACGCACGCACATGCACACACACGTGAACCATGGGCTCCGAGAAAGCAGGGGCCATGCCTTCGTCACTTCCTTTGGATCTGCCTCAACGTGACGCCAGGACAGACACAAATCCTGAGAAATCCCTCGATCTGGGATGTGACAGAGGTCCCCACCTTCCGTACGTGGCTGTACCTGACTTTGGCCTCCTTTGTCCCCCGTGGTTGCCGGTGGCGGCTTCCTGGGCCCCCCACAGCGCACAGCACCATCCGCGGAGGTGGATCTGTCACCTGGCCCCCCATTGGACAGAGGCTGCGCCCCTTGTCCCAGAGCTGACCGGGTGCAGACCTACCCCGGCCTCCTCCCACGGTCCTGCCCGGAGCCACCGAGTCCCGAAGCCGAGGTTCTCTCGCTGTCCCCTCCCTGTCGCTCGAGGGGACCAGACGAGTCTAGTCCCGTCCAGGCTCGTTCACCAGATGTTCTCTGGTGGAAGCAAAGCCAACCCCAGGCTCTGACTCGGTCCTCAGTGATAGAGGAAAATACCTGGGTTCGGTTCGAGGTTGAGCCAATGGGTTCCCAGTTCCGTTTCCATCCCGCTGCGGACAGCAGGAATGCCGCGGAATGCCTCCTCGGCGAGGGCGCCACGGCTGAAGGCTGGGCGGCCAGACAGAGGCCGCCTGCTCAGCAGACACCCGGGGCTCCCCTGCCGCTCCGAGCCCGGGCGTCCCAGCCAGGCCGCGTCCCAGCCAGGCCACGTCCCAGCCAGGCCACGTCCCAGCCAGGCCGCGTCCCAGCCAGGGCCCGGCCGCTCCTCTGCCATGCCACCTTCCAGGGACACGCAGAATGCCACTGCCCCAGGGGCCAGGCACAGGCGTGGGTGGTGGGTGTCACTGTGCAAACTACCACGGGAGGCCCAGCAGAGCCCCGAGGGCTAAGCAGACTTTTGGCTGAGGGGGAGATGGCAGGGAGTGTGGGCGCTGGGGAGGCAGCCAGAGGCCCTCAAATTCCAACGGTCACCCCGGCCGGTTAGGTTCAGTGGATGGAGCGTCAGCGGACACACTGAAGGATCCCGGGTTCGATTCCTGGTCAGGGCACATGTCTGGGTTGTGGGCTTGGTCCCCAGTAGGGGGCATGCAGGAGGCAGCCGATCAGCGATTCTCTCTCATCACTGATGTTTCTCTCTCTCTCCCTCTCCCTTCCTCTCTGACATCAATAACATATACATTTTAAAAAGTGCCAACTGTCACTGGCCGGTGGTCTTCCGGGAGGCTGGCTGGGGCAGAGGCCTGTGAGCACATGCCAGGCCTCCGCTGGGAGTTGCAGACTCAGAGCACAGCGCCTGGGGGCCGAGCAGCGCTCTCCGCCCCAGCCAGGGAACCGGGCCAAGGACAGGACAGCACGCACACTCATCCCCAGGGAGGGGCTGCAGGGACGGAGCAGCTGGGGGCGTTGGGGATACCTGGCAGTCTGGCAGGGAAGCATCCGTGAGGAATTCTGAAAGGAAAACATAGTTCTACGCTGTCTCCCTCCCACGCTGACCCACACAGCCAGTGGCTGCTCGGATCAGAGGACTGGTCAGCTGGGCTGCCTGGCTCTCCCTGAATCTGGGGACCCGAGGCTGAGACCAGGAAGCACGTCCCCGGGGCACTGCCCCCATCCTGCGATGTGGGGGAGACGCCCTCCAGTCGCCACACGGGGAGCTGAGACATGCCGTCCAGGGACGAGGAATTCAAGCTCCAACAAGAGCTCTGGTCCAAATACCTGTTTCTCAGAATTGTTTTCCCTCTTTTCCCTTCAATCATCGGCCGAAGGGCAACCTTATGGGAAGCAAATGGGGTGTTCCCTGACCTAGCCCGAAGCCATTCCTATCTGCCTTGCCTCTGAGCATCGCCAAGGCCGCCTGAGACAGGATCCAGGCGCCCTCCGCGCTGGCCTGGCCGCCGCGGGCTGACAGCTACATGCCCGTGTGCCCCGTGTTCGGTACACTTCTCCGCACGGGGCTCCAGTACCGACTCTCCCACCCGCACAGCGTCATCCGCTCTCACTGCCCAGGACAGGGAATGCGCTGTCAGCTTTTAAAAAAAGAAAGTATGTTTGTTTTTTCAAGGCTTCAACACCGTCCAGTCCTATTTACAAAAAGGGGGGGGGACGAATCTCTTGGCTCAAGCAGACATTGCTAACTGTCACGGAACTGATCCACCAGTCCCCACCTCTAGTTTCACAAAAGGAATCGCTGCAGCCCGTTGGTTCCACAGCCAATATCCACAGCCAATATTAAATATATATTTGGCACATGCGAAATATATATTATAACTGAGAAAGAAAAAATATAAATGAAAAAGAACATTTAAAATATATTTATGTATGTATATAAATATATATGTATATCCCCCTACAAAAATCTGTGGTAAAGATTTTGTAATATATTTTTATTTATTTCAGAGAGAGGAAGGGAGAGGGAGAGAGACAGAAACATCAATGATGTGAAAGAATCATCTATCAGCTGCCTCCTGCACGCTCCACACTGGGGATCGAGCCCGCACCTTAGGCATGTGCCCTGATCGGGAATCAAACCGTGACCTCCTGGTTAATGGTCGACACCCAACCACTGAGCCACGCCCGGTGGCTGTGATAAAGATCTTGAAAGAAGCAAACGAAGAGCCTGCAGAGATGGAGAGCTGACGCCCCCAGCGCTCCGAGGCCAGCCCCAGGCGGCCTGGACACGGGACGTCAGGAGGAGCGGTGTCCACGCAGCCTATTCCACAGCCAGCGACGCTCAGCACGCCGTGGCCACTGCCCGTGGCAGAGCCCACCCCAGAGCCCTGGGGGAGCCTTTGCCTGGCTCCCTGTCCACAGAGTTCCACAGCCTCTTTGTGGCTCTGGGGACCCCAGTTCCCACGCTGCCCCTAACTGGGCCCAGGGAGCTGGGAGGTGTGCACAGGGGGACACAGCATGAGGTGGGCTGGGACCGTCCACAGAGCGCCATCCAGAAACCACCCCAGGGAGGAGCAGGACTGCCGGGCGGGTCTGCAGACCCTCAGCACCTTCCTGGGCAGACGTGTAGCGGCAGCAGCTCCGGAAGGGAGTAGACTCGCAGGCGTCCTCAAACTACGGCCCGCGGGCCACATGCGGCCCGCCGAAAACATTGATCCGGCCCGCCGGGTGCCGCTGCCTGTCCTGCTTAGCAGCCGACGCGTCCCGGGCCCGCAGTGCGCATAGGAATTTGTTCATAGTTTTTTTTTTAACTATAGTCCGGCCCTCAAGCGGTCTGAGGGACAGTGAACTGGCCCCCTGTTTAAAAAGTGTGAGGACCCCTGGAGTAGAGGCAGGCCTTCCCCAGGCACGGGGAGGCCAGGGGCTGGATTCTCTGGATCCAAATGTGCGGTTTGACGTTGGTCTCTTACACGCGCTCCTGGTGGGAGCCTAAGACCTTCGGCGCTTTCTCTCTGTCGCCTATGGGTGCCTCCCAGCCTGGTGCTCCTTCCTGCAGAGGCGCTCAGTCCACGGTGTGCCTTCAGTGAGGCCATGAGTGACAAGCTGGGCCAGGCCAGCCCTCCCGGCCCACGGACTCCACGCAAAGGGCCCACCCCCACCCGTTTATCGAGAGGGCTGTTCACGCAGGGCACGCTCGCCGACCTGCTCCCCACCCCCCCAAAGGGTAACTGACTCGGGGTGGCGCAGAAGGGACAACTGGGGCGCAGGCTGCTAAGGGCCTCGTCTCTTCCTCGGGGTTCGCAAAGCCTAGGAAACGCGAGGTGCAGACAGGACGCGGCGGGTGGAGCGTGGAGGCAGCTGTGGCCCCCGCCCGGCCCCTCCGGCGAGTTCCACGCCACAAGGGGAGCGCCCTGGCTTGCCCTGGTGTTGTGCCTGGCAGGAGAGGCCCATTTTTAAAATTCTGGCAACGAGGTGGGGTCTGTCACACGCTGCCTTTGATCGTGGGGTCTTGATTTTAGCTCAAACCGCGTAATTTCTGTCGGGTTCCGTTCAGGCCGCCTCCTCCCCTTGGACCGGGCTCACCAATGCGGGTCTTCCAGAAGGGCCTCGGACCCCGCCCGTGCTCGGGGCATGTCCTGGATACTCGGTCCCTGAGGGGTGGCAGGGAACGGAAACACCGCCCTCCCGCATCAGGAGGGTCAGCCCGAGGACACGGAGCATTTTTTTAACGAGAGAACAAAAAATACTAAGCGTTTGAGAGAAGTAACTGGAAATCCAGTTAACTCACAATCCACATGCGTTTCGTCATCCGAGAGAAGGCGGAGCTGCCCTGGGACGCTCCGGAGGCTAAAGGGTTAACTTCACAGCAGCTGGACTCAGAGCCCATCCGGTCCTGAGCGCTGGCCCGGGGCGGCCCGGGGGGTGGGGGGACACGCTCCTCCCCAGGGGACGCGGGGTTTTCTGGGCCACGTGTTCCCATTTTATAAACTGGCAGCGGTTACGACGAGAAGGGGTTTGGCTGCCAATTTGAGGACATATAGAGCAGCGGGGCCAGGGGAGGAATGTCACCTCCCGGGCCAGCTGGCGGGGGACAGCTGTTCCCGTGGAATGTAAACGGAAAGTGGAGGCCGGTGGGGGGCTCGGAGGAGAAATACCTGCCCTCGGTCTCTCGGGGGAGGGCGAGGGCAGTCTCGAGGCACATTCTTCCCGAGTCCTGGCCTCCTCTCCGCTCCCTTCTCTGTCAGATGGGGGGGGGGGGCCTGTGCAGTTGCGAGGGCTTAGTAAGAAGATATTGGGAGTCGGAGGACGGCTGGGAGGGAGTGGGGAGAGGAAAAGGAGAGAGAGAAAGAGAAGCTAAGGAGAAAGAGACAGAAGAGAATGCCCCTTCCACCCAAGGATCTGTACTGCCCGAGGCCGAACCAGCCCACAGAGAAAGGCCTGGTTGATTCTGTCCATTCGCCTGATATGTACTGTCAGGGTACGGTTCTAGTGACTAGACTGCCTCAGAGAGTAACGCAGATGAAAACACCTGTCCTCGTGGAGAGGAGAGAGCCGTGTGACAGCCTGATCAAACCGCGCCTGAAGCCTTCCCACCCTTAGACCTTTGAGGTACCTGAGCCAAGAACTTCCCCTAACATTTCAGCCAGTCTGCGGTGGCTTTCTTGTTCCTTGCCAAGTATCCTCACTGCTACCGCCATCCTCTAGGCGGGGTGGCTCCGGACCACACCCCGGGTCTGGTCACATTTCAGTCCACATTCAAAATGAGGAGGGACAGAAAAGACAGCATGTTCGTGTCTCTGTCCGAAAACAGGCCACCTCTGGGTGGCACACAGCTCTTACAAATAGCCGGGAAGCAGGCTCAGGATGGAAAAGGAATCTTAACAATCTACCCCCCTCCCCCCCCCAAAAAAAAAGAGATAAAAGGGGAAGAATTCCACAGGAAATTGAAGGGGAATTTGGGAGATAGAATGTAGCAAGCTTCCCTGGACCCCCTCCAGAGCAACGGGCCAGAACAAACCTCCCCTGATTAAAAGCACTGGGAGAGCCCACATATGAGAGAGAGAGAGAGAGAGAGAGACAGAGAGGGGGGGGGGGGAATGGGGATCTTCCCGCTGTCTCCGTGGAGAGATGTTTAATGGGTGGCATTTCCGGGTAGAAGTTATACACGTGGATAAGCATTTCCGGTTCATTTCATCCCCTGAAGCTCACCTGGGAGAGAGAATGCTCTGAATTTAAAGACTGCGAATCTCAGAGGGAAGGGGTGAGGGGGATGCGGGAAGAGATCAACCAAAGATCTTACCTGCACATATGCATTCCCTATGGACTCAGACAGCAGGGTGGCAAAGGCCTGCAGTGGGGCGGGAACCGGGTGGAGGGGGGTCCATGGGGGGGAAAAATGGCAGACATCTGTGATACTCTCACCAATAAAGATTCGAAAATAAAATACAATGGGTTTGGGTTTATTTTTAAACAAAAGCGGCGTTCTTGTTCTCCAGTTTGTAGGGTCCATCCAATAAACCTCATTTGTCTTGGAGTCTAATGGAACAGGCCCCCAACGGGGGAGGAGGGCTATCGGTTACGACACCAGTGTTCCGGGAAAGACTCATACAAGCAACGCACGCCCTTCTGGCCCCGGTGGAAGTACATGGCATCCCGTCATTGCCTCTTCATAACCAACCCTTTCACCTTTGCCGGTTGCCACGGGCCTTCTGCTCTTTCTGTCTCGCCAGCATCTATCCCACCGTCTTCCTTGACCAGCACCCCGTTCTCCTGGGGAAGCCAGCCTTCCTTCACTTCCAGGCCTTGTGTTCGGGTGAGGTCCTCGGACCCCAGTGCCTCGGGGCGCAGGGAGGGACCCGAGATCCAGACCCAGCCCATGAGAGCACCACACCCGCCTGGCCAGGGGGCAACTGGCTAAAGGCTGGTCACACGGCCCACCCCACGCCAATGGGGAGCAGCCCAACAACTCAGGTTTCAATTACGGGGAAAGACACTGTCTCCTTCCACGCATGCTGCTCAGCCGAGAGGAGGCCGGTCCGCAGCTGCCAGGCTGAGCAAGTGCGGAGAACACACCTGGGCCCCTAAACCAGCCGTGGGCAAACTACGGCCCGCAGGCCGGGTCCGGCCCGTTCGGCTGTTCTATCCGGCCTGCAGAGCCGAAAGAGCGGAGGGTTCTCTTGCTCTCCCCTCCGCTCGTTTACTTTGAATTTATATTAGTTCACACAAACACTCCATCCATGCTTTTGTTCCGGCCCTCCGGTCCGTTTAAGAACCCATTGTGGCCCTCGAGTCAAAAAGTTTGCCCACCCCTGCCCTAGACCCAGCAGCGCCTGAAGGCAGGCTCTGCCTATGGACTCTTAAGTATTTGACCCCAAAATTGTCCTGTTTTGCTTAAACCCGTTTAAGTCACATTTCTATCATTCCCAACCAAACTTCCTCGCTCACTGACCCCGCCTGATAAATAAAGGCTGCCTGAGGGTCCCCTTCCCCGCCGACCCCTGCACATAACACACTCAGTCACGGCAGTTTAGAAAGAGCGGAAGCCCACCACCCACCCCTGTGTCTTCTAAATGCTGCTTCTCTTTAAAAAGACTCCGTTCTCTGCCCTAGCTGGTTTGGCTCAGTGGATAGAGCGTCGGCCTGCGGACTGAAGGGTCCCAGGTTCGATTCCGGTCAAGGGCACATGCCTGGGTGGCAGACTCGATCCCCAGTAAGGAATGGGCAGGAGGCAGCCGATCAATGATTCTTTCTCATCATTGATGTTTCTATCCCTCTCCCTTCTCTAAAATCAATAAAGATATATTTAAAAAAATAAAAAAGACTCCGTTCTCTGCACTGCCCCCCTCATTGTCGCCACTCCCTGTGAACCCCACTTGTTCTTGAAGCCGGGCCTGCAGACCACCCACCCGCACTGGCCCAGACCTTTAAATCAGGTGCGATTGCTGTGGCCCAAGATCTTTTTCTAGAGGAACCCAGCCTCCAGCTGCTGCACATGATGTTCTGTGGCCGACAAGGGAGAGCACCCCGAAGCCCTGGTCAACATGACTCCCCTCGGACCTCAGACTCCTGGTCAGCGCCGTTCAGAGAGGCGAGGAAGTCTCCGGAAAGAAGCGGGGCTTCCGCCACAGGCGGCAAGCTCTCTCCAGACAGCTGGCTGAAACCCGCTCAGCCCAGCCCTGCCGTCGCTGAGCGCCGTCTACGCACACTCACCATCCATCTCTCTGTTCTTTCCAGGAAAGGCCACTGCAGGCCCCCTCACCAGCTACGTGTGGCCTCAGACCCAGGGGTGTCCACATGTACCGAGGAAGGCCGGCCTCAGGTCCCCATGACATCCACTCCCTTCCTTCCACAGCGCTGGGGCCAGGGCTCTGTGACCCTCGGGGCGTTCTCCCCCTCCTGCCCCGCGGGGCATGTGGGTGAGCGCTGGCTCCCAAAGGTGTCCCGTCCTAATCCCTAGAACCCGTGGATGTGACCTTGCACGGAGGACAGAGGCTCTGCAGCTGAGATCGGTCGAAGCCCTGGAGATGGTAGAGTGTCCCATGCGTCCGGGTGGCTCTCTGTCACCACGGGGTCCTTAGGAGAGGGGGGAGGCAGAGGAGAAGCCACGTGGTGACAGAAGCAAAGGCGGGAGCGATGTGCCGCCAGCCGGCCACGCAGGTGGCCTCCAGAACGTGAGAAAGGCCAGAACAGCTTCTCCTTTCGAGCCTCCAGCAGACCAACACCTGACAGATCGAGACGTGTACGAGGGTAATCTATGCCGATGGAGGCCGCCGCCGAGGCACAGGGACCTCACTCAGATCGCCTGGGAGACGCCGGCAGCCCCGTGCTCAGCCCACGCCGGGCTCTGGCTCCCACGGTCTGTGGGGAAGGAGCTCCATGTGCAGTCTCCCACCCCACAGCTCCCAGGACCCCCGGCCTCCTCCTCTCCCCGGAGGCCCCTGAGCTCACACTCAGCCCTGCTGTCAAGCGGAGCCGGCGGGGAGCTCTGAGGAGCAGGGAGCTGCACCCACGGCTGCACCTGCATCGGACGCGGCATCTCCCCGACCTTGCCCTGTAGCTGCGCGAGGAGAAAGCGTGGCCGACACCTCCCGGGAGATGGGCAGTGAAGGAATGAATCTGTGTGTCCCAGTCTCCTGTGGCCTCTGGAACCACATACCGCAAGCTCAGTGGCTCAAAACAATCAGAAATCCGTTCTCTTTCCTTCCCGAGGCCGGGAGGCCCGGCGCAGCCTCGCTGGGTCACGTCAAGGCATCAGCGTTGGGAGCCCCAAGTACAGAAACTAGAGAACGTGGTTCTCACGGAATCCGTCAACACGACTGACCCTAAGTCCCAGCCCCCCAGAGGGAGCGGTGTGTCTTCCAGGGGCGCTCTCTGGCCTCTTCAGGCCAGTCCTGTCCCCGGTGCCAAAGCCGTGCCGGCAGGGGTCCTAGCGACCTCCTCCCGGTCACGTGCTCACGGGCCCCCTCCCCACGGGACCCCTGGCTGCGACCTAGCG
Organism: Plecotus auritus; assembly: GCF_963455305.1. Lineage (NCBI taxonomy): Eukaryota > Metazoa > Chordata > Mammalia > Chiroptera > Vespertilionidae > Plecotus > Plecotus auritus. Next base: position 5,131,418 of record NC_137773.1, read on the forward strand.
GATTCCCACCGTGCACCCGTGCGGGGGAGCCTTGCTGGAGAGCGGCTCCTCCTGGACAGCGCCCAACGGGCCGTGGCCGGTCCTCCCCGGCTGTGACCCAGCGCCCAGAGCAGCTCTCCGCTCCGACAGCCTTGCCTTCGGACCAGCAGAACAGAATGTTCCCTGTCCCCACAGACCAAACACAGGCACCGGGAGAGGGTGGCCCTGGGGCACGGCCGTTCATATGCCAACACACTGTGCCCTCTGCCAAGATGCTCTCACGGGCAAAAACTCCAACAAGGACAACGTGGAGGTACAACGCCTCTGCCTCCTGGCATGAACATGGCACCAGGAGAGAGCACTGCCTGTGCGCCTTCCCCACAGCACGGGGCGGCCCGGCCGGTGACGGAGGATGTGCACTCTGCAGACAGCATCTCCTTCGGTCCTGCCAGCAGCCGGGAGGAATCAGGCCCCGGGGGTCTGCATTCCCCTTTACGGGCGAGGACACTGAGTGCACAGAGTAATCTGGCAACTTCATTTACTCCGCCCGGCCCTTCTGTTGTTTCCAACAACTGCTGTCCACCCGCAGAGCTGCCACATCCACGCACGCGGGACACTTCTCCCCCAACGCCCGGCGCGAAGGGCTCTGCTCTCTCCTGCTGCCCCCGTGATGCTCCCTCTCCTGCAGCAGCCGGACGTTCCGGGCCCTCCCCGCTAGGAGGAGATGACATCACACAAGAATGTCTCCCACCTTGACTTTCCAAGGTGCCGTCCCTTCCAGACACGGAGAGGGCCTCGCAGAGACGACACAACAGACTCAGGAGAAGCCGCGACCTGGAACAGCAGAGCTTCCCACCACCCCTGGGCCACCCCATAGCCAGGGTCCAGGTTCCTCAGACCTGGGGAGGGAAAGAGTGAGGGCAAAGCAAGGGAGGGACTCGGCCAAAGAGGAGGCAGAGGATGGCAGTCCCAGGCCGTTTTCCCCAAACTTCCGTCCCCTATGTGTCAACGCCGCGCAGGTTTGCTGTGACTTCTCACCTGGGCGGTATTTACCTGCCATTTCCCTTTAAGTGGACGGTAAGAGTGGAGCACAGAGGACTCCAGGACAGTGCGACGCCCCGCGGGATGCTGTGATGATGAAGAGGTGTCGCTACCCATGGGTCCTCGTCCACATGTGCAACCTCAGGAGGGAACCCGAAGGTACACCACGGACTGTGGGTGATCATGACACGTCTCAGGAGGTGCATCGACTGGATCAGACGCACCACCCTGGCGGGGGATGTGACAGTAGGGGGGGGGGCGGGCAGGGAAGCTTCTGGGCCTCCCTCCCAACGTTGCTGCGAACCTAACTGCTCTAAAAAACTAAATTCTCAATTTAAAAAAAGAAAGAAAGAAAAATAACTCCTTTTGAAACTAGCTTCCTCTTAAGCAATAATATTCTTAAAATCGTAGACGTGACGTGCTATTATTACACTTTTCTAATGCTCATGAAAATAAATACATTCCCAACAAACATTTATTTATTTCTTTTAAATATATTGCATTGATTTCAGAGAGGAAGAGAAAGATAGAAACATCAATGAGAGAGAATCATTGATCAGCTGCCTCCTGTACGCCCCCTACTAGGGATCAAGCCCGCAACCCGGGCATGTGCCCCTGACCAGAATCAAACCCAGGGAATCAAACCCAGGACCCTTCAGTCCGCAGGCTGACGCTCTATCCACTGAGCCACACCAGCTGGGGCTGAACACTGTTTTAATGGTCACAGATCACTCCATGCTCACCCACGGAGGAGATGGGTGTCAGTGTCACCTGGGACCACGCTGCCCCTCAGGCGGAGCCCTGGGCACACGGAGCATGCCCAGGAGGGTTGCCCTGGGCAACCACAGGAAGCCATGGGCCAGGCTGGGGCTTGTGCTGAAATTGCCGAGAACACAAAAGCTGACCCCGCCCCCCCCCCCCCCCCCCGCCCCGGCCCCGACACAGGCCCTGCTCTCACCGAAGCAGCGTGCTCTCTAAGACTTCTGGTGTGGGACGAACTGGGAAATAAACCCCTTTCACACATTCCTGGGTGCACCCGTGCGTTTACTGCCACCAGAGCACCCTGACCTTTGGATCTCACAGGCGGCGAATGACCGGAGAGCGGCTCCCTCCGGAAAACACGAAGGCTGTGTCCCCGTGGAGCTGTTTGGTTTTGCTGGGTCTACCAAGGCCCATGCCCGCAGGGGCCAGGCAGACGGTGAGTGGACTGGGTCTGGAGGTGGAGAAGCCGCAATGCCAGCAGGTTGACTAATGGCCACTGACACTCGGCCTCGGGAAGGGAGAGGCGAGAGGGAATGGTGGGGACTGGGGAGAATGGGGGAGCAGGCATCAGCTTCACCTCAGTGCCAGCCAGTTGCTTCGCGCCCAGTGGGGACCCGCTTTGGCCAGAATTTCAGACTTTTTAAGGTCACCTGGAAAACGTTACCGTTATGGACACGCTCCTAGCTTTAAGCATGAAAAGAACAAAACTTTCTAGGAATACCGCATGGGCCACGAAGGCAGGGATCAGACCTTGCTTCTCGCTGGAGAGAAAACTGTGCACTGCTGACCTCATGGTCCCAACAGCACCTTGAGGAGGGCCTGGCTGCCCTCCTCCAGCCCTCACACCTCCCTGTCACACGGACAGCAAGTTATGTCATCTGAAACCCTCACACCCTTCAACTCTGTGCCCGAATCAGACTTCCCGGGGAATCACTCTGACGCACGGGTAGTGATGCGCACTATTTCCGGCTTGGGAATTTGAGTGAAAGCTCTGTGGGGCCACAGGAAGACCTCCCTGCATCCAGACCCAAGCTGCATGACCTCCCCTCTCTGAGCCTCAGTAGCCCCATCTGAGAAATGGGTACAATAGCTACCACAGTTACCCCACTGAGCTGCAGTGAGGTCTCAGGGATACATCAGGAAGCAAGCTCTTCAGGAATTGAGAAGCGCCCCACAATACCACGCCAGCTGACATCGATCATTTCTTAACTGTGGCATGGTCAACAGATCCAGCATTTTTAGATTTGGCCAGACAGGGTCAGGCTGCAGCAGAGGAGGCCAGGAAGTGGCTCGGGGCCTCCCGGACCAAGGGTTGGAGGAGAGGGGGTCTGGGGAGGGGTCTGCATCCATCGCCCGATGTTGAGATCATATGGGATGGAATCAGAGTGGGCAGCAATCAGTTGGGTCTTGGGACCTCACAGTGGCTCCGTGACAGCCTGCGGGTAAGGGGAACTCGGGATATGGTGATGTGAGGAGCTGGGGTCTGGAGGGAGCCCAGGAAATGCAGAGTCCCTGGAGCCTCCAGCTTTGCTCACTCGAGGTTCTCACTCCCCCACCCCCCGAGAAACCTCTGTCCCAACCACTCCGAGACACTGCGCATCCACACCCTGACTCAGCAATCACCACTTCGGGCTCTTCCCAAGAATCCTGCCAGTGTGCCAGCTGCAAGGCCTTCTGAGGGACCCTGTTGGAAGAGATGCCCCCAAATACTTATCTCGATCATGACGCTACGGCACTTGGGCCTCTGTGCTCCACCGAGAAGGGAGGAGGCCAGCGGGGAGCCTGCAGCCTGCAGCGGGCCCAGCCCCTCCGCCACCTACGACGGGAGCTGAGATTCTCCGGCGTCGGGGACGGATGTGTGTGGAGCACAGAGGCCCCCGGCTTCTTGGACGTAATGAGGAGCGAGACGCTTTGCTTTGATCTCTGCCCCAAGCGTGGGCCATCAAACTGCTCTGAACTGGTATTTACCGAGGTGGCTCCACTTTTAGGCAACATTGCACAGAGCACAGGAACCAGGGCTGGCACCTCCTGGGTGCAGCCTCCCTCGGCGGCCCAGGCCCAACCTTGTAGGTCGGAGCCCTGGCGCACCAACCCCAAGCAGGACATGAAAGGCTTACCGAGCTACATCTTTAATAATATTTTTTAAATGTTTAAGAACCACCATAAAAACCCATTGGATGGCATTTTTTTTTTCCACTTTGGCAAAACTAGAGTCATAGTCTGTGTTATTACAAACCCAACCGCAGGACGAGGAAGCCGGCCAGTCACAATTTAGCAGGTCACATTCCAGTAGCCTGGAAGGGCCTCCCAGCCGAGCGGAGATGCGTTCAGTCGCATCTGTCTTTTTCCACAGACACGGCTCCCCCAGGCCGCTACCGAGCAGCGCGTCCCCTTCCCGCCAGCCTCCGCGTGCCGGAGACCGACCTGAAGGGAGGGATTCTGTTTTCTCCAACCTACAGACAGGGAGGCCGCCGACCCCACGCTGCCGATTTAGAGTCTTTGGAGGGGATGGGAACTCTCAAAGGTCCCTTCGAAATGGGAGATGCTTTCAACCACGTCGCCATTCACACTTACGCATGCAGTGGTCTGATAACAGCGACCATGTATTAAGCATCTCCTCTGAGCCAGGCACTGGAGCGGTCACTTTAAATAGCTACTTAATCCGACGTGGAAGGAATTAAACATGGTGACGTTTGGATGTGGGGGAGTGTGGACCTGTGCGATCAGCAAGGGGCTGGGGTGGGGCTGGTAGGCTGATGGATGAGATCGACACCACAGAGAGAGAGGGATGGACACGGGGGGAGGGGTCACTCCCAACGGGGGACTGGAGAACCGGGTCACAGAGGCGACGTGTCAGTGGGATTGGGAAGGATGAGGCACCTGGAAAATACCCCGCAGAGCGCCTGCCGTGCGGCTGGCACGGGAAGTTTGGTCGGGGGTGGAGGTGACAGGGACACAGAGCGGGGATGTGACTGTGACGGAGCCTGTCCGGCCAGGAGAGGGTGGGAACGTTGGACGGACGTGGTCACGGAAACCCTGGCCACTGCTGGCCCTGCTGACGCCCTGGGAACAGCGTCCATCAGAAGACCCGGCGGCCAGTACCCGCTGAGCCGAGCCCACGCCCTCGGGGCTCCCCGGCTGCGCCCTGAGGCTGGCCCAGCAGGCGCGGCTCCCCCCGCCCCCCCGCCCGCGCTCCTCACGCTGCAGACAGGACAGCGGCCTGGCGAGGCCGAGGGCAGCCCCGATGCTCAGACCAGTCTCTGTCTTCACTCCGCTCCGTGCCACCTTCCCTGCCTCACGTGGGAGAGGGCCCCGAGGAGAGCAGGTCGCGAGCGCAGGTTTCCCAGAAAGACAGAGAAAGTCTGTCTGCTCCCCCCGGGGGACAGGGCCAGGCGGCCCGCGGGAGCCAAGTCAGCCGGGCCTGCAAGGCTCAGAGAAAGTCCGCGCCAGCCCCCTCCCGTCTGGGAAACATGAAAGGCGGCCTCTGAAGGGATCCATTAAAGGCAGGCCAGTGGCAGGAGCCCATCTCCCAGATGTGAAAATAAACACGGAGGGGAATGCCAGCACCAGCGCGGGCTCCAGCCTTTAAACAAATGCACAGCGAGCCGACGGGAGGGGCGCCCTCTGTCCTTCCAAGCCCCCGGAACCCACCCCGCGGGCCAGGCGGGTTCCCAGGAGGCCAGACTCTGAAAACCATGCAAGCACGCCCTTGACCCTCTGGGGCCCTGCCCGCTTGAACTTCTCCGCGGCCCACGGGCCAAGGCCAGTCGCCCAACCTCACCAAGCTGCGGGGGGCGGGGCGGCCTTCGGCTCAGCCTTTGCAAAGCAGCGGGAATTAAAGCGATTGCTCCATTCTGCTCTGAAGTTGGCATGCAAATAAATGGCGCGTGAACCAGAATCAACAAAACTGAGAGCCTGTGTTCACGGGTGAGAACGTGCCCAAGTGGGAGAAGACGGGCAGACACCGGGGCGCAGGGACGTGCCGGCCTGCCCCCCCCCCCCCCCGTGTCTGTGAGCGCGAATGGCAATGCCCGGCGTCTGCAGACACGTCGGGGAGAAAGGGAGGCAGATCCGCCAGCGGGTGAAGCCGTCCGGAGCCCAGGAGTGACCGAGGCGCCTGCTTTACCTGGGGAGCCCAGGAGGCCCGCAGCCAACCGCCACATCCCGCCTGGTCCCTGGGGAGGGCTGCGGAAAGGTGTGCTCCTTGAAGCCAAAGTCACACCCTTCCCCTCAGGAAATATTAAACTGCTCCCCCACCACGGGGATTGCCTTGTACCGTTCTTATTGTGGTCAAATACCCATCAATTCACCATCTGCACCATTTTTTAAGAGGACAGCTCATGGCATTAAGCCCAGGGTTGTGCGACCCTCGCCTCCATCTCCAGAACCCTCTTCATCCTGCAAACCTGAAACTCTATTCATCCAACGACGCCCCACGGCCCCCCGCCCCCCGCCCAGGCCCTGGCACCCACATCCCACTCTCTATCTCCATGAACTTGACTGCCCTAAGTGCTTCCCGTAGGAGCACTCTGACAGGGCCGCCTCCTTGTGACCGGCTCGGTTTACTCAGCCAGAGTCTTCGAGGTCCGGCCAGAGCCCCTCCTTGCTGAGGCTCAGCCGCGGCCCACGGGCTGCACACACGCATTCTGCTCCTCCGCACGTCCATTGCTGGGCCGCCTCCGCCTCTGGGCCCGTGTGAGTGATGCTGCTGTGAACCACGTGCGCAAACAGGTCTTGGAGGCCCTGCCTTCAGTTCTTTGGGGTGCAGATTTCTGTGGAGCAATGGAATGTCCCCGGAAAGGTGGGGGTGAGTGGAAGACAACCCAGCATCCTCTGAGGCTGAGCGGGTGACTGGAGAGCATGCAGTTACGAGCTTCCTCCTATTCAGATGAGACTCCGCACCACGCTGTGCGCCAAGAGGTGTGAGCCGGGGGGGGGGGGGGGGGGGGGGGGACTCCTCGTCGCCAGCGGCTGTCCGTGCCCAGGGAAGGCAGGGTTTGGGAGCCTCAGAGACCAGGTTCAAACCGCGGGAGGAGCCCTCGTCAGCTATATGGGTTGGGCACCCAGAGAACCAGGAAGACCCCCCCCTTCCCCCCGCTCCTCCCACCTCTTCCCCCCATCTCCTCCCACCTGCAAATGGCAATCATAACACGCTCTCCCCAGGGCTGAGGGGACGCCTCCCGCCGCCGTGCTGCGTGTTGTCAGCGCCCGGGAAACACAGGCTCCGGCTTCCTCGGGGCCTCCCTGTCCTCCTCTGCCTCACGTTTCTATCCGCACATTTCGGAATGCGGGGTGAGCAGGACAGGCGGCAGCTTTACCATCACCTGAGCGTCCAGTGACCTCACGAACTGCTCTGAAACCACAGGCCTCTCCCAGGAGAAGCTGGGGCTGCACACGCACCGTCCAAGGTGCCCGCTCCCTTCTGATGAGAGAGGGGTTTCCAAAGAGCGAGTCCTCGGCCCCGTGCGGCGGAGCAAAACTGAATGAGGTGGCCGAGGAGCGGACCCCCGGGACGCAGGGCGGAGGGCGGAGGTGCTGGACCCGGCAGTCCTGGGCGTCCTTAAAGTGACTTTGCTTCTCCACACTCAGCTTCTTCATCTATAAAGTGGGGCCAGGGACAGAGCCACCTCCTCGGGGACCAGGAAAGCACAGCTGGGCAGTGCTGTAAAGCAGCCATCACCAACCTTTCGGACCTCACGGTCCCCCAGTGGTCCGCGGACCGCTGCTGCAAAGCGCTTGGCATGGAGCCCACCCCCCTCAGCTGTGGACCCAGAAGAGATGAGCCAGGGCTGTCCCACAGTCCTCGGGCAGGAAGTGTTCATGGGAAGCTCGCACCATGCTGGGCCCCTCTCCAAACTGTACCATCAGCACCCCCACATTTCCCTTCATTACCTTCATAGCCTTTCTTATAAAGTTTAAAAGAGGTCAAAACTAGCTCATCCGTCCATTTATCCATCCATTCCCCATCCATCCTCCCATTCCCCATGCAAACTTCTATTCCCCATCCATCCATCCATCCATCCATCCTCCCATTCCCCATGCAAACTTCTATTCCCCATCCATCCTTCCATCCTCCCATCCATCCTCCCATTTCCCCATCCATCCTTCCATTCCTCATCTATCCACCATTCCCCATGCAAACTTCCATTCCCCATCCATCCATCCACCATTTCCCATCCATCCATCTACCCATTCCCCATCTATCCATCCATCCATCCATCCACCCATCCATCCACCATTCCCCATCCATCCTTCCATTCCTTATCCAACCACCCATTCCCCATCCATCATTCCATCCACCCACCATTCCCCATCCATCCTTCCATTCCTTATCCATCCACTCATCCCCCATCCATCCACCCACTCCCCATCATCCATCCATCCCTCATCCAACACTGACTGAGTGCCTACCCCATGCCAAGCCTGACGCCGTCACTGGGAACCAACAAATGACAGAACAGGCTTCCCCTCCGCAGGAAGCCACAGAGGACGTGGGCGAGGAACAAAAACGACAGGAAGAGCAAACACTTGTTCGGGACTCCGTGCTCGGACGGCTGCGGGCGCCTGTGCGTGTAACGCTCCTGCAGTCCGAGGCGGCGGTGCACACCAGAAGCCGCCGGTGATCTGTCAATGCCTAAAGAAATGCAGAGTTCAGATCCAGACGGGAGCATGAGAGGAATCGAGACAGGCGGTGGGTGAATACATCAGTGGATGACTAAGGCAGACCGGCCTCCCTCTGCCCTGCAAGGACATTACTGCCTCAGCAAGGTCAGGAAGCATTCGGACCTTGACTTCGAATAGCCAGTCATGAATATACCTCCTGATATGTCAGGAAGGCAACAGCATCACAACCATAAACCTTATACTCATCGGCTGTGCTAAGCACTTACATGGTGTGCCTGATGAGATCGACATTGCTTCGTCGGGCACATCAATTATACGAAAGGCCCCATTTTACTGTCAAGCACACAAAAATCAACTGAAGAATACAAGACAGCCCTAATCGGTTTGGCTCAGTGGATAAAGCACCCGCCTGCGGACCAAAGGGTCCCGGGTTCGATTCTGGTCAAGGGCACGAACCTCAGTTGCAGGCTCCCCACCCCAGCCCAGGTCCTGGTCTGGGCGTGGGCAGGAGGCAATCAATCGGTGTGTTTCTCTCACATCGATATTTCTCTTCCCCTCTCTCTAAAAATCAATGGAAAAAACAAAAACAAGCCAAGGGCACCATCCACTTGCCCTAAAGCTGACATGTGAGCTGGAATAGACATTAAAGTAGCACCAAGTTGACCCACCTTCTCAACATGTAACAGACTTGGGAAGATGGTCTCAGCAATCGCTTCTGAAGACGGTGCAAGAAAAACCAAGAGGCACGCATTGTCCTTCGAGAATGACGTGAGTGGGTCAGGGGTGGGCACTCGACCCAAGCCAGACCCCAAGAGCCACCCAGGGGGCTTCGGTAGGAACTTTTAGGAGGAAGGAGCCCTCTTTCTGATTAGAGTTTGGTCCGGAGCAGCCGACGCCACCACACAAGGCAGACAGCCCAACGGGGAAACAAAGGCAGAGGAAAGCCAGGCCACAAGCTGGAAAGAGAGAGATGCCTCAGCACTCTGTGCGAGCACCTGGAGCCAGCTGTGCCTGAAGGCCATCCTGCCCTACACCTGAGCCCACACACTTCTTAGTGTTTCTTCAGGCCGTGGAGTTGGGTCCTCTCCCTCCCCTCCACCCCCACAAAGAGACTTGATTCGGATACTCCCTTTGTTAGACACGCTGCTCGGTTGCTTGTCTCCATCCTTCTGCCTTCGAGGTCTAATTTTAAAGTTAAGGAAAGGCATAGCTTTAAAAAAAAAAAAAAAAGGCACAGCATTTGCATGCTCCTCATTGGAATTTCTCTGGCTGGCCATTTGGTCGAGCCAGTGACTCGAACCCTTTGAGGGTGGCCAGTCCGTCACTGTGGGCCAGGATACTGCGCAGCATGCGTTTATTTATGTAGGCATTTATTATTTTCTCAGCGAGTGGTTAACCTTTCATGATTCTTGAGGGAAAAATATTGGACATATCACCACCTCCTTCCCCCGCTTCCCTGAGGATTTAGGGCTGACAAAGTCGAACTGAATACTTCCCAACTTTAGAGAGTTAAAAATTAATCAACCCATTCCGCCTTCCAAGCCCTCCCCCACTGAAACACACACACACACACACACACACACACACACACACACACCCCTATCTAGTCGCCGAGGTCCTCTCCCCTTAGATGCATTCCACAGCGATGCCACAGATGCGTGCAACCCAGCCAGGTGCCATGGCTGCTGACTGAGGCCGTCTGAAAACCGGGAGCCCTTCCGGCCACCCCACCCCAGCTGTCAGGGCTCCGCTCCGCGAGTCCTCAAGTTGCTGAAATGATACGGGCAGCGCACATGTCACAGGGATCACGCCAGGCATCCGTGCGGCCTCGGCCTCGCGTGCTCCCCTGCTCAGCTGTCACAGCTGATTCGGCCCCGGGTCCCACCAAGGGCTCCCCAAGACAAGACTCACTCCCCTGCTCCCCGCCCAAGTCAGGATCCCCATCCCAGCGATTGTGACTGGCAATGCTAACCCCTCTGAAGTCACAGCCTGGACTGTCATTTTCTTAAATTCTCATCTGCATGTGATAAAATGTCCATCATATGAAACTGACCATCTTCACCACGGTTCAGTGTACTGTTCCTTACTGTTAACATCGTGCAACCAATCTCCAAACTTTTTAATCTTGCAAAACTGAAATCCTGTGCCCATTAGACAACAACTCCCCGTCCCCCTCCCCCAGCCCCCGGCCCCCAGAGTCCATGCAGCTCCTTTCTATCTCTATGGAGCTGACGACTCCAGGGACCGCGTATAAGCCGAGTCATACAGTATTTGTCTTTCTGTGGCTGGCTGGTCTCACTCGGCGTAACGCCCTCAGGGCTCACCCGGGGTGCTGCTGGCTCTGTCCGTTCTTCTGACCAGGCACCCCCGAGGGTAATGGCCGGGTCACGCGGTAGTTCCGGTTTCCATCTTCGGAGGGGTCACCACGCCGTTCCCGCGGCTGCAGTCCCATGCTGCTTTCCTCCAGCGGGACATGGCGCTCCGATGTGCCCGCAGCCTCCCCAGCGCGTCGCTCCCTGGGCTCTCTTTCCGTTTGGCCGTGTGAGAGAGCGGCCATCCGTGCCCAGGGGTGTGAGCCGGTCTCTGTGGTTTTGATGTTTGCCGTGACTCCTGGGGGAGCTCCCTCCTGGCCCTTTCTCGGCTGCATCCGCTGTGCATTGATTTCACTGCTTGCCAGGCGAGCTTGCTTCACTCTGGAGACTCGTCACCCTGGCTACACGGGGCCCGGCTTCCGAGCGGCAGAGAGATCCCGAGAGCCTGGGGTGGCAGGAACGCCGAGGTGGGCACGTGTGGATTGAAACCCGGCTCGGCCACGCGCCAGGGCCTCTCTGAGTCCACCGTCCCAGGACCCGCCAGAGCACAAGCCCTGTCTCTCCCACACGTGGTACCTGCTGTCGGGCTCCAGACGTGTGAGGCCTGATGGCCAGCTGCTGCCTCCCAGCTCAGCGCCGCTGACGGGACCAGCACGGACCGCGCCACAGCCTTGCCGTCACCGTCCTGGGAGTCCCCAGGGCTCGCGGGCCTGGTGCGCATCCTCGCCGCCGCGACGGCCACCTGTCCCCTTCCTTCCTTGGACGTTCTTTTCCACCAGCGATTCCAGAACTCTCATTATGTCACCCCCCCACACACACATTCTTGCAATAGTTGAAGCAGTGCTGATGAACGTTAGGTAACGACATTAGGACATGATCCATTCAGTGGGAAAGCAGGATACACACTGCATGCCCCGAGATATGAAAAAACACATACGCGATAAAAAATTAAAAAAACACGAGGCTGCCCGCTGCGAGCGTGGTGGTCTGGTAAGGTTGTAGGCGATTTTTTTTTTCTTCTCTCTTGAGTTTCCAAATTTTCTGTTATGCACTTGTAATTTTAAAAACAGGTGAACATGTTTTTAAAAATGTGTCCTTGTGTATCTGGCCTCTCTCCTGGGAGGCAGCAGAGCAGAGCGTGTCGGTTAAAAGCATGATGATGAGAGCTGCACAGCCTGGGTTCAAGTCCCAGCACCCCCCCCACTCACCAGCTGCAGGACCTTCTCCGAGTTCCTTCGCTGTTTATTCTGCACCTCGGTTCCCCCATCCGTGACATGGGCTGATACGAACACCTGTCTCCCAGGGTGGTTTTGAGGGTTACGTTAACATGTGTAAAGCATTTAGAATGGTGCCTCATACACAGTTACATGCTGTGGAAGTCTGTGCAGACACAAGCCATTTCACTGCACCGGGTCCATGGGGTGGGGTGGGGTGGGGTGGAGTAGGGTGGGGTGGGGGGGATGCGTCTTGGAAGGGACTGTGACGCAGAAGCAGGACAAGCTCTTGCCATTCTGAGGAGCTTGGGTGGTGGAAGCTGCAGAGAGATGGATTTGTGCAACCCGGGAGCTGTCTCAGGCTGGAGGTGAACTCCTTAGCAAGTCAGCGCTGGGGCTGTCTGTCATTAGTCCCATCTGATGCTTTATACACTGAGTGGCCATATTATTATGATCTCTGAACGCATAATAATCTGGCCACACATAATAATCTGGCCACGCATAATAATCTGGCCCAGTGCATGAATTCGTGCATGGGTGAAGTCCGGCCAGCCTGGCCAGGGGGAGGGGACATGGGCAGTTGGCCGGCCTGCCTGCTGGTCGAACTCCTGGTCGAGGGGACAATTTGCATATGAGCATTTTATTATATAGGATGTACACTGAGTGGCCAGATTATTACGCGTTCAGAGATCATCACAATCTGGCCACTCAGTGTAGTTCATAAAGCATCCGCACGCAAGGCTGCTGAGAATCAGGTGAAGGGAAGATGGGTGAACCCCCCCGCCCCCCCCCCCCCTCAGGGCACAGCGGCCCTGAACAAGCCTTCCTCTGCTTAAACAGGAGCAAGTCCTCTGGTGGCCAGGAGGTGACACTGCAACTCCTCCTCAGAGTCGCCACACAGATGCCCACGGGTTGCGGGCGACCGTCAGCTGCGTTCGGTTTTGCCAATCGCGTCATCGTAGAATGCAGGGCTCCTCCTCTCCCCATGCGGTAGCTGAAGCGGCCAAAGAACGTCTCCTAAGCCAGCGGTCGGCAAACTCGTCAGCAGAGCCAGATATCAGCAGGACAACGATTGAAATTCCTTTTGAGAGCCGAAAACCGACTTCTGCGCATGGGCCACGAAGTTTCAATCGCACTGTATGTACGCGCCACACATGGTATTTTGTGGAAGAGCCACACTCAAGGGGCCAAAGAGCTGCATGTGGCTCGCGAGCCGCCGTTTGCCGACCACTGTCCTAAGGCATTTCCAGATCTGCACGTTTGTGGTCCAAGCCCACCTTATGCAGCTGATCTCTAGAACGGAGGTCCCTTTCCTGGGCACATTTGAGTGTGTGCCACTGTGTACACATTGCATCTGCTTAAGAGACAGGGGGTTTCTAGAAAGGATGGCTTGGGCCCGGCTGGCATGGCTCAGTGGGTGAGCATCAACCTATGAACGTGGCAGTCACGGTTCGATGTATTTAAGCCACCCCGCTGGTGGCATTTTGTTACAGCAGCCTGAGCTGACTAAGACTGACTGTGGTAAGTCCGTTACTTAGAACTTTAAAGGGAACTGAAGATTTTGGAAGTCGGGCAGGCTCCAGGTATTGTCTGATCTACGGGCTGAATACTGTCACTCAGCATCCATTTCTTTCCATCTTCTGTGGGCCTTGCCCACCGTCAGCTTCATCCTAACGCTGACTTCTCTCCCGGTCTCAAGAGAGCTAACAGGGTTCATCGTCCTCATTCATATCACAAGGAGAAGAGAGTTTCTCTTTCCCACAATCTTCAAAGAACTCCTGGGCTTCCTCTGGGCCACTCACACCACATTCCCATTCCTGAACCAGCTCACTGCAGCAAGAAGTAGGCCGGTGTGGCTCAGTTAGTTGAGTGTCATCCTGCACACCGAAAGGCCACCGGTTCAAGTCCCGGGCAAGGCACATGCCTGGATTGCAGGTTCAATCCCCAGTTGGGGTGCATATGGGTTGCAACCGATTGATATTTCTCTCTCTCCCTGACTCCCTTCCTCTCAAAAAAAAAAAAAAAAATCAATAAAAAAATTTTTTTTGTTAATCCTCACCTGGGGATATTTTTCCATTGATGTTTGGAGAGAGTGGGAGGGAGGGGGAGAGACAGAGAGAGAGAAACATCTATGTGAAAGAGACACATTGATTGGTTGCCTCCCACACATGCCCCAACCAGGGTCAGATATCAAGCCTACAACCACAGCATGAGCCCTTGAATGGAATCGAACCCGGGAGCCTTCAGTCCGCAGGCTAACACTCTATTCGCTGAGCCAAACCGGTGAGGGCCAATAAAAATATATATTTTTATAAAATAACTAGAGTCCTTCCTTCCCTTGGCTTCCAGCACCAGTTTACCAGTTTTCCTCCGGCACCTGAGACCCAGGCCTTCACTCCGGCCAGAGTTTGCCATCTTCGTCTTTGCTGCAGATTCCGGCTGGAGTCTGCCATCTTTGCTGCAGACTCAGGCCGAGTCTGCCATCTTTGTCTTCGCTACAGACTCAGGGCGGGGTCTGCCATCTTCGTCTTCACTGCAGACTCCGGAGTCTGCAGTCTTCATCTTCGCTGTGGCCAGAGTGCCCCTCCTGTAGATGCCTTCGCGCCCCACCCTCCCTCTCATAGCAGGCATCCTGGCCGCCCCCCCACCCCCCGCCACTCCAAGCCTGGAGCAGCTGGGCAGCCGCCATCTTCTTCTAATTTGCATATTCCCTCCTGATTGGCTGGTGGGCGTAGCAGAGTGATGGTCAATTTGCATGTTTCTCTTTTATTAGTGTAGATTAGGCTAATCCCTTCAAGCAGTAAAGGTCCACTTCTGGATCTGGGAGTAGGGCCACCCAAACCCATGCTGGGACATCGGGGTCCCTTGGGGAAGCAGAAAGGAAAATGGGTGCTGGGGAGTCACCAGTAATCCTCAGCACAGTGGGTCTTCCGAAATTTCAAGCCGTCCCAGGTGGCTCTGCCCTGTCTCCACACAGGATTAGCTCTGGGGGCCCGCAGTCAAGTTACGGTTCGTATGAGATACGAGCGAACCTAGCCACGGCTTTGGAATGTCTCTTGTAGAAATCAGTGGTGAGCAGGCCGAGCATACAATTAAGGATTGAATTTTCCTGTAAACACACAAACACAGATACACACAGAACAGGGCACGGCATTCTGTCCTCGCGCAGATCCGCCCCCACCAGCCTGCCTTGTGCCGGAAGACTGCTGGTCAGAGAAGGTGCCAAGTGAGGAAGGTGAAAGGCTGCATCGAAACTGAAGCCGGTCCCGGCAGCGACTCCGCCCCCCGCACGGCGTGGGTGCCTTCCTGTAAGTGCGCATCTCTGTGCGCCGGCCCAGGCCTCAACGCTGAGGGGTCTTGCTCTCTTTACGCTTAATCTCTCTCCGTCTTTCTAAGATTCACAGGAACTAAATGCTAGGGAAATCTTGACTCTGTCCAAGTGTTCCAGGCCCTAAATTAGTTTCCCATCTCAAAGTGATTAAAGGATCCTGAAAAGCTTCCTTGTCTATTACCAGCTCTGCCTGGAGCATAAAATCCCCACAGCGGCCACGCCTTTGCACTGGGGGTCTTGAAATTGCAAGACAGTCATCCCTTGGGTACTAAGCAGCAGCTAATGGCTCCCGGGGCTGCTGGGGCCTCAGGGGCGAAGCCCTGGTGCGCACACTTTAATGGGACGGAAAGAGTGCTCCATACAAAGACCAGACCCAGGGAGGACCTGTGACCGGGAAGTAGGTCAGATTTCCCATGTCCCAGCTGGGAGGCATGTTGCTTCTTTTATCAAACAAAGGAAGGCAGCCTGGGTTAGGGTTAGGGTTAATTAGGGCTAATTAGGGTTAATTAGGGTTGGGATTAGGCTGTGATTAAGCTCTAGAGTCTAACATCCTGAATCCAGAGAGCAGCCAGGAGCCACTTTACCTGGTGGTCAAGGTGGAGGGAAGGGCAAGTGCCAAGGGTCTGAGGCCCCGAAAGGGCCCTTGGCCCGAGAGGAGGGGGGGAGAGAGTGGGAGGGGCGGCGGCAGGGGCAGGGGCACAGGCAGGGGCTAGCCTCACGGGGCGAGGCAGGAGGATGGATCTTATTCCCAGTGCAGTAGAGGAGCCGCACAGGGTCTCGGGCATGGGGTTGAGGATGCCCAGCCCGCAGGCTGGCTAGGAGCTGTGCCCGTGTCTGGGAGGAGGTGCCCTGGCGTTGTGAGGCCCAGGATGATGGCATCGTGTTTTAGTCCTTTCTCAAAAATGAAGCCTCGCTGACAAGACAGGGGCCCAAGAGCTGAACTACAGGGGATACAGTCCTAGATGAGGCATCTGCTCATGGACTTGGGGAGAGGCCGTCCCGGGGGCTCTGCCCAGCGATGCCAGGACCAGGTGTGACCACAAGTGGTGCATCAGAGTGTGTCAATCATTCTGCCACTCAGTGTCACCTCCCGTCACCCTGACAGCCTGCTGACTGTGCCAATTCTGACTTCTACAACACACCCCACCCTATATGCCTGCTTCTGTGACTCAGTCACACATCACCCCCCTCCCCGAGTCTCTCAGCACCCCAGAACCATGAAGCCGCTGGCCCCGAGCAGTCTGCACTTTCCACCGCCCCCCCAGGGGGATGATGCTGGAGGGAGACCCTCTGACTGCACACCACTCTCCCACCAGACTCTCACCTCCTCGCTCTCCATCCACGCACCTGACCCCGGGCCCCACAGGCAGACCCCACAGGCAACAGGCACACACGAGGGACATGGAGCCACAGCCTTAGGAACCTTCAAAGATAAACCTAAGTACCCCAGAGGGTACCAAGTCAATGACGCAGTTATTTGGAGAAACAAAATCACTCCAGTTCCCAGCATTGGAGGAGGGGGCGGGGCGGAGGGCTCCAGGCTCGCCTGCGGTCGGGGTCCCTGCCCCCTCGTCCGCAGGGGGAAATGCCCCTACCTCCTCTGCAAGCAGCTCCGGCCCAGCTCAGACCCCCCCCCCCCCCGAGAGCCCCCTCGAACCCCCAGTGGAAGTGAACTTGGCCTTCTCCGTGCATGGGGCCGGGGAAGCAGAGTGCAGCTGGCCTTTGGGGCCAGTCCTCTGGGGTTCAAACCCGTTTCCACCTGATACCTGTGCGCCCGTGAACGAGTCATGTATAAAACACGGGTGGTGCCCTAACTGGTTTGGCTCAGTGGATAGAGCGTCGGCCTGCGGACTGAAGGGTCCCAGGTTCGATTCCGGTCAAGGGCATGTACCTTGGTTGCGGGCACACCCCATTAGGGGGTGTGCAGGAGGCAGCTGATTGATGTTTCTCTCTCATCGATGTTTCTAACTCTCTATCCCTCTCCCTTCCTCTCTGTAAAAAAATCAATAAAATATATATTTTAAAAAAAAAAAAAAAAAACACGGGTGGTAACAAACCCTACCTCTCGGGGGGCTGGAACAATGAGTTCACGGGTGCCAGATGCCAGGGACCGAGCCGGACGTAAAGGACACACTATGCTAGCGGTTGCCATTATCATAATCACTACCATTATCATTATTTCTCGTAGGGTTAGGGTCCCAGCCTCTCTGGCAGGACCACTGTTGAATTCTAGCCTGGCGGTGTCTCCCAAACCACTGACCCACAGCTTTGCTTTGCTCTGTGTGGCTTACACCGAATAAACATACATCGACAAATAGTTCCTCAGTGACCATGCAGGTGCCCTGGAGCGAGGACACTCCGTGACCCGCTGCCCGTGATGAAAACGAAATATTGACACCAATCATGTCCAGCGAGCCTGTCCCCGGAGCCTGGGCGGTGGCGGCGGCATCAGCGCCTGGCAGAGGCAGGCCGGCGGGCTCTCTCAGGCTCCAACCCTCCCTCCTTTTTATAACCTTCCTGTCCCCCTCAGCCTCCTTCCCCACACACACGAAGGGGATGGATCCCGTGGAGGCTGAAGAGCAGAAACGAGGGATCCGAAGTCAGTCTAATAAGGAGGGACCCGGCAGACAGGCGGCCTGCGAGTGCATGCTGGCCCTCTCTGTGCAAAATCTCAGCGAGGAGGGGGGGCGGGCGGATGGGGGAGGGAATCAACAAAGAACTTGTATGCGTATATGCATAGCCCCTGGGCACAGACTAGAGCAGGGGTCCTCAAACTTTCTAAACAGGGGGCCAGTTCACTGTCCCTCAGATCGTTGGAGGGCCGGACTATAGTTTAAAAAAAAAAACTATGAACAAATTCCTATGTGCACTGCGGGCCTGGGACGCGTCGGCTGCTAAGCAGGACAGGCAGCGGCACCTGGCGGGCCGGATAAATGTCCTCGGCGGGCCGCATGTGGCCCGCGGGCCGTAGTTTGAGGACGCTTGGGGCGGGAGTAAGGGATGAGCTGGAAGGGGTCCCAGGGGGGAAGGGGACATATGTAATACTTTCAACAATAAAGATTAAAACAAGTGCTGGCTCTGTGCATCAGGGGCTGCGCGGCCTTGGACAAGTCAGGCCCAGCCTCCGAGCCTCGTCTTCCTCACCCAGGACGTGGGGCTAAAATGCCAACCTCCAGTCGTGGGGATGGACGAGCAAGTTTGCCAAAGGGGCGTGTGTCCTGGGCCTGGCAGCGGCAGGGGCTCCCCGCCCTGGGTTCTGAGAGCCGGGAGAGCCTGGTGTGTCCAAATCCGTGTTGTCTACACTGCAGAGCCCCCGAATGCTCAGAAAGCCGCTTGTTTAGATTCACCTCGGTTTACTTTTCCCAGCAGCCCGAGAGACTGCCCTGGGCAGGTGACGAGCACCCACCAACACCCCCCTCAGAAGAGCGGGGAGCCCCTGGCCTCCTTGGGCAGAGGGAAGGGTGAGTGACTCAGCGGTGGAATTGGGACTAGGATGCAGGTTTCCTGACTGCGAGTCAGAATCCTCCAGGCAGCGTGGCAGCTGAGGGGAGGGTTACCTTATAAACTCACGCTCGGGAGCCCACAGCCTGAACCTGAATCAGAGGCCACCCCATTGCCGGAAACAGAGATGGGGTTTTAAAAGTGGCAGCATTTGGGGGAGAGGCAAAGCCCGCTCGGCTGGCTGTCCGTGGGTCTGAGCAGGGAAACGAGAGGCTTTCAGCAGCCAGGCTGTGCGCATGGAAGACGGGAAGGCCTCTGCAGGCAGGTGGCGGTGATGGTCGCACAACCGTGTGAATGGCTTAAAGCCACTGGTCGGGGCATTAAAGCTGGGTCAGGCGACCCATTTCGTATTATGTGTGTTTTATCACAGTAAGACCAATGTTTGCAATGTGGCGTGTACAGGCAGTAGCACTGGCCATGGAAAAGCATGAGACGCTGATCTATGCTTCCTTGGGTTCCGAGACTCCATTTCCAATGTGGCGGCGAGGGTCCACCCACACCCCATCAAGCAATTCCTGGGAGACCTTAGTCCAGCTCAGTTCTGACTCGCTACCCGGAGACAGTGCCAGAGGCCACAGGCTGAGAGCTCAGTCCTACAAGGCCGCCCCCACCCACTGGAGACCCTACGGCAAGCCAGGTTGTCCCTGTGCTCTGAGCACTGGCCGCAGATGGCAATTCACCTGCTAGCGTGGCTCACAGAACTCAGGAGAACAGGGTACGGACTGGATCACTGGTTCATTATAAAGGGTGCAACTCGGGCACAGCCAAAGGAACAGGTGCGTAGGCAAGGTATAGGGGAGGGGCAGGGAGCTCCATGCCCTCCAGGTGCCCGCCGCCCCCAGATCTCCACTTTGCCGACCCAGAAGCTCTCCAGCCCTGCCCTTTCGGGGTTCTGCAGAGGTTTCATCACATGGGCATGAGTCATTAGATGACTGGTTATCAGCAATCCATTCGACCTCAAGCCTCTCCAGGCGTCCTCAAACTACGGCCCGCGGCTGTCCTGCTTAGCAGCCGACTCGTCCCAGGCCCGCAGTGCGCATAGGAATTTGTTCATAGTTTTTTTTTAAAACTATAGTCTGGCCCTCCAATGGTCTGAGGGACAGTGAACTGGGCCCCTGTTTAAAAAGTTTGAGGACCCCTGCCTACCCCTTCTGATCACCTGGCCAGGAGGCCCCATCCCTAGATGCTTTCCAAGTCACCTGTTCACAGGACAAAGCACACCTTTATCACTGTCAACACGCAAGGAATCCCAAGCGTTTGGGGGGCTGCGAGCCAGGAACGTTGGATGAAGATCAAATCCTGTATACATAAGAAATATGCTTTAGTCATCCAAGTGACCAAATATTAGCCTATATAATAAAAGGGTAATGTGCAAGTTGACCGAACGGTGGAATGACTGGAATGCCCACAGCCCCTCCCCCCTGGCCAGCCCCACCCCCGAGCGGGCACTCCCACCCTGATCAGGGGTGGGGCCGCCAGGAAACCACCCACGAACCCTCCCTCCAGCCGGCCCACCCCCCGGTAGCCCCCATTGGGCGGACCAGCTGGACCCCACCAGTGCATGAATTCGTGCACCAGGCCTCTAGTTTCTTATAAATCACAGTACTGCAATGCTACGACATGATAAACCTTGAAAACATCATGTTAAATGAAATAAGCCAGATACAAAAGGACCAATATTGCACAATCCCACTTCCATGGGGTACCTAGAAAAGGCCAGTTCACAGAAGCAGAAAGTAGAACAGAGGTTACCAGGGCTGGGAGAGGGAGGAAGGGGGAGTCCATGTTTGAAGGGCACAGGAGGTTTTGTCGGGGATAATGAAAAGGGTCGGGTATAGATAGTGGCGATGCTACACAACCTTGTGAATGTATTGAATGCCACTGAATTGTGTAGTTACAAATTGATAAAATGGTAAATATACACTGAGTGGCCAGATTATGATGATCTCTGAACGCATAATAATCTGGCCACTCAGTGTATATCCTATAGAATAAAAAGCTAATATGCAAATTGTCCCCTCGACCAGGAGTTTGACCAGCAGGCAGGCCGGCCACTGCCCATGTCCCCTCCCCCTGGCCAGGCTGGCCGGACCCCACCCATGCACGAATTCATGCACTGGGCCTCTAATATATATATATACTGAGTGGCCAGATTATTATGCGTTCAGAGATCATATTAATCTGGCCACTCAGTGTACATTGTACCACACAAAAAGGATTGTTACTCTTCAAGGAAGCACCCCTCTCTGCTCAGCCAGAAGTCCAATTCTGCATCCTGCAGGGGGCGCTACGCGGCTGGCCTCTCCTTACCTGGCTACAGGGAGGTTCAAAGATCTGGGTAATGTGGGGCCAATGTCCTTCCTGAGTTTGTGCTGGCGCCCAGGTGCCTGCAGGAAACACCCCAGCAACCTTGTCTATAAAAAGCAACTAGCTCAGAAGGTGTGGCTGAAACCTCCCAAATCAAATGGTGAATTTAATGCCGCCTGGCATCAGGAACCGTCCCCTCCACCCTTCCTACTCTGGGGCAGAATAAACAGAGATGGCCATGACGCGGACTTTCCACCTCCGTGCGTGCTGCCCTGCCCCGCTTGCCAGGGGGGCCAGGACAGCGTGATTGTGACAAAGATCCCACGTTACGTACGGTAACATCAACAGCCTTCGGGTGGGGGTGGGCGCATGGCCACAGACCGTGGGTGTCAGAATTTAAAGCATCCTTTGAGGTCATCTCACCAAATCTCTTCCTTTTCCCCAAAGAAAAAAATAGAGAGGGAGTGGTGCAGATCATTGATTTTCAGAGTTCAGTGGCCCTGGATCTGAACATGACTTTGACACCTTCTAGTTATGCGGTCTTGAACAAGCTGAGTTATTGCCTTGGTCCATGGTTCGCTCATTTGTAAAATGGAAATAATAATAATTGGTGGTGAGAATTAAATAAGATTAACTCGTAAGTGTCAAGAGCCTGGTACGTGCCTCTCACTGTGGTAGGTCCCCTCTTCTTCGTCCTCCTCCTCCACTTTCCTCTTCCTCTTCACCACCACCATCATCATCATCATCATCATCATCATCATCGGCAGAAAGCTAACGCCAGGGGGATGAAGGCTTGTCCAAAAGCACACGGCTGTGGCCTGTAGCGAAGCAAAGGCTCCCACACCCGTGGTTTTTTCCATGTCATCACCCTGAGACAGCACTACCGCCCGGGCCTAACATTTTACAGCGCTTCATGGAAAACACTTGAAATTATATGGCTTTTCCACGTTTCCAAACGAGAAGTCCAGCTCCATGTCCAAGAGCCTTCAGCACAGAAACAAACCGTCCAGAGTTAAGATCCTGGAACCGAACACGCCGAGGCTCTGCTCCCGCCCTGCACGTCGGAACGCGGAATTCTCCAGGGGAATGACAGCGGGCCGGAGCCCGGCCAGGGAGCTCGCCTGGAGGCGTGGGCACAGGAGGCGCGCCCGGACTTCTGCTCAGAAAGCTAAAGCCGAAAGGAGAGTTCCGACGCGTGACGCAGGGAACGGATGGAGTAATCACAAGGACATTGATGGAGCACTTAGGATGCGCCAGGCGCCGTTCTCAAGACCTTACATCTATGACTTTCTTTAATCCTCCACCCTGTGATGTTGGCAAGATTATTACCCACAGGAATGAGAAAGACAAGACCAAGAGGCCTTCACCAGCTCACCCCCCAAGGAAGCCTCGTCCCACCTCATTGCGGAGGCCTGGCCACACCAGGATGGCGACGTGGCTCCCCACGCCCCCGACGGCCAAGTCTCCCGTGTTATCTTTCCACGTGAGGGGCCTCCCCGCCCCTCTGCTCGCCGTGGTCCCGCTCATCCTTCAAGGCTCAGCAGGCGTGTTCTCCTCTCAGACTTTCCCGTCAAAATCCTCCATTTCGCTCTCTGACTCATTCTCCTAGAAGCTCAGCCCTTACCATATTGTGTGTGTGTGTGCGTGTGTGCGTGTGTGCGTGTGTGTGTGTGTGTGCATGTGTGTACTTCTACATGAGGGCTCAAGCCCAACCTGGGCCAGAATCCGGCTTGATTTGCCTTGATAGATGGCTCAGTGTACATAAAAGATGGTCAATAAAGATTGTTTGGAATTTTGTTAACGCCCTGGGGCACACAGAAACCACCCACACGCGCCCACGGGGATCTGAAGGACACCACCCACACGCGCCCACGGGGATCTGAAAGACATTCTCTCCAAAGCTACTGAAGGTTAAAATGTGCACAGGGATACCGTTTCCAACGACGGGGTCACTGAACGAGTGGACACAGACCCACACGCGGGGACGCTCACTCTAGCCTTGTTGGCGATGGGAAAACGGAAGCGAGATCGTGGCTGCCTGGGAGGACTGGCTCAAGGCATCTCAGTAAAGAGGCCGCGGTGTGTGGACCTAAAACAAAATGCTGTTCCTTTAAAAATGATTGCGTACAGGCTCAGCGTACAGACATGGAAAGCGTCTGCGATGTTTTCCCGAAATAAAAAGCACGTTACAGAACCACTCATTAATAGTACCTCATTGTGGTAAACTTCCATCACTACACGCTTCACACACACGTGCTTGGGGAGGGATTGAAGGGCATGGGACAAAATTCACAGTGATTGTCTTTGTGTGACGATTATTTGGGGGAATTTTTACTTTCTTTCTAGGCATTGATGTATTCATTAAGCTCTCTATTTTGAGAATGCATTGTTTATAAAATCAGGAAAAAAAGCAGTAAATATATTTTTATCTGGGGGAGAAAGGTATATGACCTCAAAGGATATTTTATCAATTCACAGGTGATGAGACTGCAGACTGCTTCCTGAAGAGAGGGAGGGACCCTCAAATTGGAGGGCGCTGTCCCCATCCAGGGATCCTAACTTTCCCATCTGGGAAATGGGCGCGATGCTAGTGCCCTGCCCTTACCAGGGCTGCGGCTGGAGCTGGGGGGGTTGAAACGCTCTGGAAAAATAAAAGGCACCAAACAGACGCAAAACACAGGTAATTATGTAATCATTGCTTAGTAAGAATTTCCGATACACTTAGGAAGGCATGTCCTCAAGGTGCGATCTCAAATGCCGCCAGGGCCCAGGCCGGCCAGAGAGGCACCAGGGCCTCCAGAGTCCAGGACAGCGATCACGCCAGAGAAGCCTGAAGTCATGCTAGCATGTGAACTCTCTCAACTTTTAAATGTTGGCATCTCATGTTTGCCATTTCGAACATTATGCCATTGTGCCATTGGTATGAAACAACCCAAAATTCACATTTGCAGTTGCTGGTATATATTGCTTTAAAAATGCACAGAAAAATCCAGATTTAACTAGCTGATCCTCAATCCGCTGACACAGCTACATTCATCATTCCAAGACTGAAGTACCTAAAGAGATCCACTTATGCGCAGTCCAACTTAAGAGTGAGATGTTTTATTGCATTCTTATTTTAATTGAAAGCTTTCAGATGACATAATTAATTTGTTATGAACCAGAACATGTGACTAACAAAAGTACCCCATGAATCCTAATTATGCCAAGTGACAGAATTCCAAATACCTGTGTGCATATTTGCGTTTGCATCTGTGTGTGTACATTTATTGACAGACTAGAAGCCCGGTGCACGAAAATTCATGCACTGGGGGGGTGGAGTGGGTCCCTCAGCCCGGCCTGTGCCCTCTGGCAGTCCTTGAGCCCTCGGGGGATACCCGGCAGTTGGACATCCTTAGCGCTGCCATGGAGGCGGGAGAGGCTCCCGCCACCACTGCTGCCCTCGCCAGCCATGAGCCCAGCTTCTGGTTGAGCAGCACTCCCCCTGTGGGCGCACACTGACCACCAGGGGGCAGCTCCTGCACTGAGTGTCTGCCCCCTGGTGGTCAGTGCACGTCACAGCAACAGGTTGTTCCACCGTTCGGTTGATTTGCGTATTAGCCTTTTATTATATAGGATGTGTATGGTCAAAGACATCTACACAGGAGTATGTTTTCAAGCCAAAGAAATCACATTAGTCCTTTAGAAATCGCTCTGAAAATATTTGCAAATGATTTATCTGATAAGGAGTTAATATCCAAAATATATAAAGAATTTATACAACTAAATATTTTTAAAAAAACACACACACAACCACAATCTGATTAAAAAGTGGACAGAGGATCTGAAGCTTGACCCAAGTGCACGTGTTTCCCAAAGTGCCGCCCTTAGGGACCCCGCAGGCGGGCATCTGTCTGCAGGGAGCTCGACGAAGTGCTTCTCCGGGTACAGAACCCCACACCCTCTGTGTAAGGAAGGGGGAGAATCAGAGCCTATATCTGATTTGTATTTGAATAAAGAAACTCTGCAAGGATGGATGCACCACATACCTGGTGCCGGTGATCAATTATAGGAGGTGGGGGAACGGAGACGGGATGGATGTGAGGCTTGGCACTGTGAACCTGTCTATTGTTTCCACCTAACCATTTGAAAGCATCACCAGCTTTTTAAAATATAAATTAAATTCAAAATAAAACCTAAACATTAACCATAGGAAAAAAGACTGGAAGGAAACAGTCCAAAATGATAACAGTAGCTATCTTTGGAGGGTAAGCCTTTGCATGACTTTTTTTTCTTTGAAATTACTATCCAAATTTCCTAAATGCACACATACGGTTTTTCACAATGAAAAGAACATAATCCTTTTATTTAAAAAAAAAAAACAACCTGATCTGGGTAAAATATGTTCCAAATTATGATTTCTGATATTTAGAGGCATCAGTCACATGACATGGAGCAGACGTCGTAATTGTGACGGTGTATCGAGTTATTCCTCATTCCCTGCAAGTCCAGTGGCCCTGAGCCACCGCCCACCAGGGCCGCTGAGGCCAGGCAACGGCTGAGCGCTGAACTGCAAACACGATTGGTTAATGGCAGCAGCACGGAAATCATTCTGAAAGCCGGCTTTGCTGAGAGAAGGCTCTTTCTAAATTCCATGCTGCTTCCCTGCAGAGAAGCCTGTGTGGTGGCCTGAACATGTCAGTGCATTTAGAGAAAGACCGGGTATGACAGGCGGGGTCTCCGGGTTTCCTCTGCAGCAGGAGGAGGGAAAAGCAGGGGGAGCTGAGGTCGCAGGGAGATGCGGACAAGGCGGATGGGGTCCTCCTCCCCTGGTCTCTGAAGGACCCCAACCCTACCCCTCCCAGCCCTTGGCCACACCGTTAGGGAGCGTCCAGCAAGAAAAAAGAACGCCCAGATACATGGAGGGGCAGGGAACTGCGATGGGCCCTATGATGT
The DNA here is from genome assembly GCF_963455305.1 of Plecotus auritus. Classification (NCBI taxonomy): domain Eukaryota; kingdom Metazoa; phylum Chordata; class Mammalia; order Chiroptera; family Vespertilionidae; genus Plecotus; species Plecotus auritus. Next base: position 5,157,424 of record NC_137773.1, read on the forward strand.
CCCCCCACATTCATATGTTCAAGTCCCAGCCCCCAGTACCTCCCAATGTACATACATGTTTAAAGAGATGATTGAGTTAAACAGAGGTCAGTAGGGCAGGCCCTCATCCCATCTGACTGGTGTTCTATGAGTAGAGAGAGAGTCGCCAGGGCTGTGTCTGAATATAGGGACGACCCTTGAGGACACAGTGAGAAGGCTGCCACCTGCAAGCCAAGGAGTAATGAACCCTGCGAACGCCGTGACCTTGGCCTTCCAGCCTCCAGGGCTGTGAGAAAAAGTGTTCATGTGGTTTAAGCCACGCAGCCCGTGGTATTTTGTTATGGCAGCCCTAGCAAATGCATACGGACACCATCTCGAAGAACGTTCCCCGAGCAACGGTGAGAGAGCGGCCAGGTAAAATCGAGATGCCACCTGGCACAGTGAGGCGCTCCTAGGAGCGTGAGTACCCGAGGACCCACAGAGGCCCGCAGGGTGGGACCCAGGAACCTCACCGCCAAGGGGAGTGGAGAGGTCTGAGATTTCAGTAGTGGGTGCTGGCGCGACCCACAGACAGACCAAGAAGGGTGAGCAGCCCCCCATCCTGCAGGACCCGCTCAGGGTGTCCGAGACAGGCCGGATCAGCACAGGCCGGATCAGCACAGCCGGCCCACAGGATGCTGCGGTGAGTAGTCCAGCACCCGGCCACAGAGCTACCGAGCACCCCCCGGCCCCAGAGGCCCCTGGAGAAAGGGAAGGAGGAGGAGAAGAGGAGGAGCTCCAAGTATTTCCCCAAAGAGACTGTTTGCACCGAGAAGCATTTAAACTACCTTTAAGGACGAGTTTGAGGCCTTCCCCCCATATTTCTTTTGCACCTCTCAATTATTGTGGGTTCATTTCCAACCAAACCATGGTGTGACTGGTGGTAAAAAGCCATCTGTAAATGAGACGGCACCCAAAAATGACCTCAACTGAGTCCACCCCGTGAGTAAGCTGGAGGCACTGGGGCGGGGAGTCTGGCCGTCTTGAAGTCCATTCAACTGGCAGGAGCTCCCGGAGCCCGAGGGGGCCCGAGCCGCGGGAGCCTCTCCGGAGAGGTGGCACGGGCCCCAGCGGCCTCATTAGGTGAGGTTCTGGTCTGTCTCACCAGCGTGAGCTCCATGGAATAGCCTGGAGGTCTTCCTGCTTTTTCCACATTTAAAAGAGCAGATGTTCTCCTGGGAAAGAGTTAGCTACCCAAACAAACGGAGGCGCGCAGGAATGGAAATACACCGGCATCGCCCGCCCCGTGGCAGTGCGGGGGGATGACACGGGCTGGCGGGAGCACCGGCCCGGGAGGGCTGCGTGCCTGGCTCGGGGCCGCGCTGAGTGGATGACGAATACGACTGTCTTTGTTCCGGTTCTCAGCGTGAGGGATGGTCTGTGGGTCCCTTGTCTCGTGTGTTGACTCTCCTAAAAGACGCTCATAAATTTATTCTTAGAGTCGGGGTGCTTAGCAGTGTCAGCGTGCAGTCTCTTCAGACAGTTGCTCCGTATTAAAACGCGCCACTCGGTGCATCTATAAATCATTGTCTGGGCTTCGTGGAACTAACAAACGGCTCTCTCTCTCTCTCTCTCCCCCCGCCTCTCCTTTCAAAATCAACTCTAAAATGATTTCATAAACAACGGGAGGAATTTCCCATTAATATTGAAGTGTGTCTGGGTTGGTCATTTTAATAGAACTTTCCAGAGGGAACAAGCAGTCCTCCTGTCTTGTCCTTGTTCCCTTTTCTGAGCAAGACACTTGGCAGGCCAGCCTCGCGAGGACCAGTCACTGCTTCCCCTCCCCCCCTGCCCCCCCACCCCCCGCCCATCCCTTCCACGGTGTTGGCCAAAAAGGAGGGACGTGGCCAGGCCGTGGACAGCAGCTGCCTGAGCCGCTCAGTGTTTCTACTCTGACCTCAGAGCTCCAGAATGTTCCTTTGCAGGCCCCCACCCATCCAGGATGGAAAGGTAGGGTTAGTTATGGCTGTGTCTGCCTAGTTGATATAACAGAACTGCCCCCTGCAAATAACAGTGGCATAAAAGAGGACAGAAATTTGTTTCTCTCTTGCATCAAAGTAGTCTAGAGATCGACAGCTTAGGGTGGGTGTGGTGGCTTAATATAGTGTCACCTTCTGTCTTTGTTCATCGCCATCTTCACCTGTCGCCTCGTGGTCCAAGATGGCTGCTCGAGTCCAGGCATCACGTTTGCCTTCCAAGCGGCCGGAGGAAGAAAGAGGAGATGAAGGGATGTTCCCTCCCACTGAAGGTCACCTCCTGAATGGTCACACAGTACTCCTTCTCATAGTTCATGGGTCAGAACTGAGCCCGATGACCTCACCTAGCTGCAAGGGAGGCTGGGACCACCTTGGCAGACGCACCTCTGTAAGGATGAACGAGTCCGTTTCTCCCAGGTGTCAGGATCCCGATTAAAACCATCTGCATGTCTCCAGCATCCCGCACAGGGCCCGTGAATGCTTGTTGAATGACTAAGCAAATGGAAGCGAGAAGTATAACCTAAGGAAGCAGGAAAGGCCTCAGCTTCTTTGGACAGGGGCTACAGATGAAAAGCAAAGACCACATGGCCTGAAGTCTGCTCAGCGATGCTGGAGGCCATCCCGCCGCCACCAGGGGAGCACCAGCCTGAGGACGGAGTCAGCACAGAGGAAGGCAGAGCCGACAGACAGGGCGAGTCCCTGCTGTGCCATCTGGACGCCTGGATGCAGCCATGCCTGAAGCAGGCCCCGCTCCTGCCCTGCTCAGGGTGATGAGATGATTGTGATGAGCTCTGTTTTCTTACACCCAGTTAACACAGGGGCCTGGGACACAGACTCGGCTGTTTCCTGGACTCTGCCCCGGTGGGAGGAAGTCTGCTCCTGGGCTCTCAGCCAGAACCGAGGTGACGGAGTTTGTGAACGGGAGAAACTGCCCAGCCAGACCACCCCGGCACCCCGAGCCACTTGCTGCTCTGGGACCCGTCTCCCTCCTTCCACGCGTTTTGCTCTAAAAGCCTGAAGCGTCAAGAGGAACACTCCTCGGGTGGCCCTTCACTGATGCCCGAAGGTCAGCGGGCTATGAAAGCCCAGCTCTCTTGCTCAGAACCAACCCCCGAGTCCCTGCCGGGGCTGAGCCACCTTCATGGCACCGTTGCGAGTCGCTGTCTGGCTTGGCTTCGCGTCCTGTTCACACCTGTCACTGCCTTCCCTTGGGGGCACTCACCTCATTAATCAACTGCACACAGATCCCCCGAGGGACAGGACTTGAGCCGCCAGGTGCTCAGGTCCAGGTGGGCCCTGAGCAGAGAACCGGAGACCTGGAGGTCGCCTTTCCCACCCCCCACCGCCCCCCCAGGAGACCTCACGGCAGCGACACAGGCTGCTGTCTCCCCGCTTCCTCCTGGCAGCCGCCGAGCAGTGAGGGAGCTGCCTCCAAATGCCCAGCACCCGGCCTGTCACACGGGGAGGGAAGCCGGCCTAGCGCCTGCCCGAGCGGGCAGCAGGGGGGACAGGGACACGCAGGCTTCCCCCGACTCCGAGCCCGGGACTGCAGGCCGGCCACACAGTCCCTCCCCGCCTCCAGCTGTCCACGCTGGCCTGGAATGTTCCGGGTCACCAGTTCAACTCCCATGGTCCAGGGACCGGGAACTCCAATAGTCAGCTCTCCAGCCCCGGCTGGGACCGGCCCGCAGCGCCACGCGCCAGGATCACACAACGGGCACGCGTGTCTCCTGCTCGGGGCACGGCAGCCGGGCAAAGGGGGGCCTCGCTGCCTGTGGTGGTCCCTCTGTGGGTGCCCCCCCACCCCGACTGGGGACACTCTGACCACTGGCATTCGGTGGGCACTGCTGCTCTTGTCTGTTCCTACGGGTAAGAACCCCTGGAGCCTGTCACTGGTGAACGACGAAATAAACACATAAACCCTTGGCCCCAGTGAAGGGGGGGGGGACCCGTGACCACCGCCAGGCCACGGAGACCTGAGGGTGGCCGTGGGGTTAGACAGGCCTTCCCTCTGCGGGCAGGAAGCTGGGAGCACGCAGCCCGGACAGGCCAGGCGCCAGCCGGTGGGTCTGGGGAGGGAGGTCGAGGCACGCCTTCCCTCTGCGGCTGGGGTTCTGCTGTTTCCATCTGGCTTTCTGTTTAAGCTGGTGTGAGCGGCCTTCCTCTGTCCCTTGCAACCTAAGGCATAATAACTAACAGAAACACTGATCACACGCACCAGAGAGGAAGCTGCCGTTTCCTCTTTGGCTTGGGCGAGGCCCTCAGCACCTCAAACACGGTGGACAGGCGGGTGGAGGGCGCCCCGGCTCTGAGCAGAAGGCAGCGCACCGCCTGCCTCGGCCTGTTCGCAGCACCTCCTTCGCAGCTGCCCTGGGGCGTCAGGACCCTGCCCCGCCCTCCCCCGCCCCTGGGAGCCGCTCCCAGTTCCTGCAGCGTCGCCTGCCCGTGCACCCACTGGTGCCTGCGATGCCTTTATATGTCCAGGGACACCCAGGCGCACGTTGTGTCCCCCGAAGCTCCTGAGAGCAGCTAAGCTCAGCGCATCCCCGCGGTCCAGGCCCCGTGGGCAACCAGTCGCGTGAGCTCCCACGTGACGCTCGCACGTCCCACGGCGGGAGCGCGGTCACTGTCTCCTGACCCCCATTCCGAAGGAGGAACGGGAGCTCCAAGAAGAGAAGTCACTGGCCAGAGGCCCGCCGGCCAGGTGAGCCAGGACTGGGATTCTCTGAGACGATAAACTTCTGGATCGTCCCCTCAGCCCAGTGTCACGCGTCACTTATGGATCCTTCCCGAACATCTGCTGCGGATTCGTCCCTGGTGAGCCGATGTCGGGAAGGTGCGGGTCAGGCGCGAGGGAGACCCAGCTGGGCGGCAGCGCAGGCTGCGATGGAGGGGCCGGCACCCCGCTGGTGACTGCCCCCCCCCCCCCGCCGCCCCAGCTCCATCCACCACCTGGCCAGAGGGGAGGCGACATGACACTCAGGCTCTCCTGGGAGCGTGCGGGCAGCTGACCAACAGAGGAGCCATTCTCCCCGGAGCAGGAGGAATGCAGGTCCCAGGCGCGCACACTCAGTCCCCCGCCCCCCCCCCGCCAACACACACACACACACACACACAACATTTGACAGAGTGGTTCCACTTCTAAGCATCTATTCCTAAGGAAAACCATCCCGGCTGAAGATACTCGCATCCAGATACCCAGTGAAGCTTAGAAACGCAAAAAGTTGGAAATAGCCTCACTGTCCAAACAACGAGGGCTGGTGTGATATATGACGGCATTATTCACGGGGACACCTAGGAGGCCATCCCAATGACAACAGAGAAATACGAAACAACGCGGAATTGTTTATGATGTATTTGTTGGAAGACACTGGTTACAAGTGGTTTGTACACTATGAACCCACTTTTATAGATAAATATAGGACACATCCACATTTAATTTTTAAACATCTGATTACAGGCTATTTTAATTTTCTCTGTGCTTTTCTGCATTTTTTTGTAATTAAAAGTCTGTGTGTGTTTTTTAATAAAGAATACCCTCTGTGAAACCACTCCAATCATCATTTTCAAGTAGTCAATCAGGAAACAAACATTTTGAATCCACAAGAACCAACGACTCATCAAATAAGATAAAGTCGTATCAACTGTTCCAAAGAACCTCTCCAATTCATCTTCCATGCCTTTTTTTTCTTTTTCTTTTTTTTACGGAATCTGCGTTCATACAGATGAGGTCATTGTGTTGCAAAACTTGCTGGACCGGGACAACATTCTAAAACCATAACGTGCTCTCACCCACAGGGAAGCACAGAAGCCGCACGCGCCCTTGTTGTCCTGGGAGAAAACAATCGCATCTTAAACCTCGAGATGGGAAGGCGGGGGCCAGGTTTCACAGGGCTCTGGGGCCGGGATGGCGTGGTTCTCCGTCGGCATTGCTTGGTGCAGGATGAGACTCCGGTTTGCAGAGGGAAAGGAGGGGGTCTGCTTGAAGGGAAAATGCTATTCGCAAGCTGCAGGATGCTGATATGGGTGCTCAGGAGGAGATGAAACAGCAGAGAGAAAACTAGAGCGCCTCGGCACTCTGTGCAGCTCCCTGGGGCTAGAACTCACACACACACACACACACACACACACACACATTCACACACTCACTCACATTCACACACTCACTCACACACACACACACATTCACACACACACACATTCACACACACTCATACACTCACACACACACATTCACACACACACATTCACACACACACACACATTCACACACACACATTCACACACACTCATACACACACATTCACACACACACTCATACACTCACACACACACATTCACACACACACACATTCACACACTCACACACACACTCACACACACACACACACACACATTCACACATTCACATTCACACACACACATTCACACACGCACACACATACACACACTCACATACACACACATTCACACACAAACACACATTCACACACACACATTCACACACACACATTCACACACACTCATACACACACACACATTCACACACACATTCACACACAAACACACATACACACACTCACATACACACACATTCACACATTCACATTCACACACACACATTCACACACACACACACACACACATTCACACACACATTCACACACGCACACACACATTTACACACACACATTCACACACACACTCATACACACTCACACACACATTCACACACACTCATACACACACACACATTCACACACACACACATACATTCACACACACACACACATTCACACACACTCATACACATTCACACACTCATACACACACACACATTCACACACACATTCACACACTCACACACACATACACTCATACACTCACACTCACATCACACACATTCACACACATACACACACACTCACACTCACACACACACACACTCACACTCACACACACACTCATACACTCACACTCACACACTCACACACACATTCACACACTCACACACACACTCATACACTCACACACACAATCACACACACACACACATTCACACACACACACACACTCATACACTCACACACACACACACTCATACACTCACACACTCACACACACAATCACACACACTCACACACACAATCACACACACACTCACACACTCATACACATTCACACACTCACACACATACACACTCACAACACACGTACTCACACACACATTCACAGACACACACACACACTCACAACACACATGCACACACACATTCACACACACACACATTCACACACACACACACACACACACACCCCTGGAACTTAGTAGCTGCTCAGTAAATGCTGGCTGAATAATAGTGCTGGTGAATTTCACGAGGCTTCTCTCACAACTCCGATTTGACTATCCTTCCTCCACCAAAAACAGTTTCCCTCTCGATGGAGGCCGCACAACACATTTAGGCCACAGAACACTACACCATCTCAATCCAGGGGACAAGTAAGACACAGGAGAAAAGCGGAAACCGGATGCCAATGGCTTGATCCCTCAAACCTCTTCTCCACTCCATCTCCTGGAGATCCTCCCCGGCAGGCACCACCCTCCAGAAATAACAAAGCATGACTGGTAAACCCATTAAGGACTCCTGGTCAGACACACACACCCGTGTGCGGGAAAGAAAGTCTCCTTGGTTCATCCAAGTCCTTTGGGCAAGGCGCTGTTTTCCCTCCGATGTGGATTTCTATGGTCAGCACACCGGAATCACCGCGTCTCCTCTCTCTGTACTATTGACTCTCCCAGGATCCAGACAACAGCCCATTGTGACCGCTGACGTAGCACGGAGACAGAATTTCATTTCTCATGTACCGTTTTTTAACCGAAGGATGGGATTGTAAAAGAAATTTACCAGCACTGGCCTTTAACCACCCTGGGCATTTTCCCCATTGTTCTTGCATTTCCATCCCAGCTGCTCACGGCGTGTTGGGGAGGCTGTGAGCACAGCGTCGTCTCGCTGGGGAAGGATCTGCAGCTAACCCTCGCGCACGCAGAACTCTCGCAGAAGAGGGTTCTGTTTTCTTGGAGAGACCCGCCCGGCGGGCAGCTACGGAGGACGTTTCCTGAGGGAGTTTTTGTGCACCAGGTGGGTTCCACGAGGTCTCTGGGAGGCACCGGAAGGAAGTCTGTCCATGGGAGGTGCTAAGACACGAGAGGCAGGCAATGTTTGCTGGACGGGGTCGCGCTAGTGCATGAAGGGTTTGAGCCCTGAGCAATGCAATCAGAGGAAAGGACAGAGAAAGGCTCTGTGGCCAGAGCAGGGGGAGGACCCTGAACATCAGAGAGTCAAAAACGCCGCACGTCACCTTGTTGCAAGTCCGGATGCTCATATTTAATGATTGACCCGGTAGGTAAGCAACGATCATTGAGTGTAAACTGTTTAAAAACCGCTTTTTTAAAAGAATAGGGTTTGTTCACTTACATGTGGCATCTAAAAAAATTATACGAACAAACAAAACAGAAACAGACCCATATATCGGGAGCAAGCTGATGGTGGCCCAAAGGGAGGGGCCTGGGAGGATGGGTGAAAGGGGAGGAATTAAAAATCAAAATAATTTCTAAAAACCACTTTATGGAAAGAATGTTCTTTGTCAAACACAGGATGCTGGCCATTCTGGGCTGGAACTCTGGCTTACACGATTTATTCCGAGATTTATTAACGCCCGGACGACTTTGTATATACTTGTGTGCGCCTGCTCCCTCATGCTTTGCATACGGTCAGCACTGAATGTATGTTTGCTGCAGAAAGAGATAAATGAACCGCGGCCTCTGGAACGCAAACATTCCCAAACATTTGGCCGAGAAACTGGGGAAAATGCTGAAGGTCCGATAGGTTATGAGACTGATCCACTCTCCTACGACCTGAAGGATCCCATCTGGAAACCGCCCCAGAAGAAGACCAGAAAAGCATATCTAAGCAAAGGAGGGAAAGAAGTTTAAGAAATTAGGGACCATGTTCATTTTCTAAAAGCTCAGATCCAGGAGGACCAACCACCGTCGGTTCTGCCCCTGAGCCTCTTGCACCTGCTCCGTGGATGGCAGGTCGGCCCTCACCTGGCACGCCACGCCCAGGGATGTGAGGTGGTAGTCAGGGCCCGGTTTTTCTCAACCCAGGTCTCCTCACATCTCAGGGGTGAGACCCCACATCCAGAGAGGATTCATGGAAGCACACGGGTCAATCCACACTCCACCGAGAGCTGGGCCCCCCGAGGGCGGCAGGCGGGCTCCCCACTGAACAGATGCAAGATCACCTTAGGTGGGGCTCAGTCGCATAGGTATTGTTAAACTAGTGATCTACACTAATAAAAGAGAAACATGCAAATTGACCGTACCTCCACTATGCCCACAAGCCACGCCCACCAGCCAATCAGGAGCAAGTATGCAAATTAACCCAACCAAGATGGCTGAGGCCACAGAGCAAGCAGGAGGCTTGGGTTTCCCTGGCAATGGAGGAAGCCAAGTTTCCTGCCCGCTCTGGCCAGCCCTGGCCTCCGCTCAAGGCTACAAAGTTTCAATTATAGAAGATAAATAAATTCCAGATACCAGGGCCTCTGTTTGGGTTGCCAGGGGGCGTGGCTGGCCTGCAAACCACCACAGGCCCTCACCCAGGCCGCTCCACGCCCCAAGGGAACCCCCACCCTGATCCGGGACACCCTTCAGAGCAAACCAGCTGGCCCCACCCGTGCACCAGGCCTCTATCCTATCTAATAAAAGAGTGATATGTAAATTGACTGTCACTCCAACACACAAGATGGCTGCCCCCATGTGGACACAAGATGGCCGCCACAAGATGGCCAGCAGGGGAGGGCAGTTGGGAGGGACCAGGCCTGCAAGGGAGGGCAGTTGGGGGCAATCAAGCCTGCAGGGGAGGGCAGTTAGAGGTGACCAAGCTGACAGAGGAGGGCAGTTGGGGGCGACCGGGCCTGCAGGGAAGGGCAGTTGGGGGGGACCCAGGCCTGCAGGGGAGGGCAGTTAGGGGCAATCAGGCTGGCAGGGAAGCAATTAAGTATCAATCAGGCTGGCAGGGGAGTGGTTAGGGGGTGATCAGGCTGGCAGGCAGAAGCGGTTAGGGGCAATCAGGAAGGCAGGCAGGCAAGCAGTTGGGAGCCAGCAGTCCTGGATTGTGAGAGGGATGTCCCAGATTGGAGAGGGTGCAGGCTGGGCTGAGGGACACACACCCCCGTGCACGAATTTCATGCACCAGGCCTCTAGTTTATTATATTATTTGTGGTTTTTTAAATACATTTTATTGATTTTACAGAGAGGAAGGGCAAGGGATAGTTAAAAATACCAATGAGAGAGAAACATCAATCAGCTGCCTCCTGCACACCCCCTACTGGGGATGTGCCCGCAACCAAGGTACATGTCCTTGACCAGAATCGAACCCGGGACCCTTCCGTCCGCGGGCCGATGCTCTATCCACTGAGCCACACTGGTTGGGGCTATATTGTTTGTTTACATTATTTGTATTATTTATTTTTATTATTTGTTTATATTTTCTAGGAAAATGGTAGCCAACCCACGAGATACGGCTTCAGATGGGTGCTTGCCACAAGCACCCCCTTCCAGGAGAGCATGAGGCGAGGGGGTCGTTGGGGAGCAAGACCGCGTGGTTCCAGCTTTGGGGCCTTTTGCCTTCTGCCCTCCCACCCCCTGCTGGACGCCCAAGACCCTAGGGACACAGGACACACGCAGAGGGAAGCAGCCGAGTCGGTTTCAGAGAGCCCGCAAGCCGTAAGGTGTGAGCACATCCGCCCACCCACGGCTCTGCCTCTGCGAGTGTCTGCAGGTTACAGAACAGCCCGCTGGCCCTCCCGTCACCTTTTCCCACGCCCTGCGGGTTACTAGCCCGCAGGACACGGCTTGCCGGTCACTGCTCCAAATTTTCTAAATTTTACCTGCGGGTAAAATCCGCCCATGAGAAGGCTGAATGCTTGGGCCGGAGTGTTTGAGTTCTTGTCTGATCGTTTGATTGGCAGGGCCTCCTTACAGGCATCTGTCCGCACAGCGGGACTCTGTTGGGGCGGTGCGGGAGGAAGCCCTCCGTGCGGTCCCTGCTCGGCCTCCGGCCTCCCGGCCAGGAGGGGCTGCGCTTCTCCCAGGCGAGCTGGCTTGCGCTCGTCTGATGGACAGTCCGCGTCCTCCCTGGATCTTACGACCCCTCTTTGCCGTGGCCACCGCGAAGCTCACTGCCAAACACATTTCCAGAGAGTTAGCCGGAGGGTGTCCTGGATCAAGGAGGGATGGATTCACAGCCGGCTCGCCCTTCTTTCCCTCCGCGAAGAGGAGTGGGCCGGGGTGGGAGAGGCCGCCCGCACACAGGACAAGCAGCCTGTGTGTTCCGGAAGGAACGCTTGGCATTTTCACGTGGTCGGCTTCTCATACGACGGTGGTTTCCTGGAATTATTTGTTTGGGTACGGATCATCGAAAGTGACGTTTGCATACTGCTTGTCTATTTTAGGGTTTGTCTTTTTTTAAGGTCCTGTGGACTCCGGGTCTGGGTCCATCTGCCCTCCACCTACGGGGCGACCTCTCTGCGAATCTCAGAGGCCAACCCGCCCTCTTCCCTGCTCTCAGCTGTAACAACGGGACGGGGCCTCGGGCTGAGGCCGCCACCTTGCAGCCTTCGTCCTCACCAGACCCTGGCTGCGAGCTCCCGGCACGCAGCGCTTTCATCTGCAGTCCTCTCCCGCGTCGGGGAGAAGGGGGACCCTCTGGTCTTCTCTCACCGCATCAGTGAACTCGTTTCCTTACAGACACCTCCCACGCAGGACGGGGAGGGGGCTCTCTCCATCTCGCCAGGAGAAAATCCAGGCTCGAGTTAAGAAGGCTGAGTTTGCATTGCTTCCATCGGTCAATCCCTCGGGGTGGGGGTGGTTGACGGGGAAGTGGGGAGGGCGGTTCTGGGTTCAAGGAGCTCGGGTAGAAAGGCAGCATGAGATTAAATGGTGGAACGTGCTTCCTGCGGCCCTGCCCCCTCTTGGGCAGCTCCCCACCTTCATTCAAAAACTCCCCGTTGTCCTCATCTCACCCCTCCCCAGACACCTGCCAGGAGACCCCACAGCCCCGATGCCCCCAGAGTGCCTTTCGCCTGATGCTTCTGTCTTCCCCAGCCTCAGTCACTAGACCCCCTTCCCATCCTCACTCCCATCCCCCTTCCCATCCTCACTCCCATCCCCCTTCCCATCCTCACTCCCATCCCCCTTCCCATCCTCACTCCCATCCCCCTTCCCATCCTCACTCCCATGCCCCTTCCCATCCTCACTCCCATCCCCCTTCCCATCCTCACTCCCATCCCCCTTCCCATCCTCACTCCCACCCCCCTTCCCATCCTCACTCCCATCCCCCTTCCCATCCTCACTCCCATCCCCCTTCCCATCCTCACTCCCATCCCCCTTCCCATCCTCACTCCCATCCCCTTTCCCATCCTCACTTCCAGGGAAAGGGCCAGAGCAGGGAGCGGTGTGCACTAATTCACTGAGGCAGCTAGGACGGCCCTTCTTTTTAAAGAAAAAAAAAAAAATTGCTCTTCGTAATCAATCCAGAGTATCTATCTATCTATCTATCTATCTATTTATTTTAAATATAAATTTATTGATATCAGAGAGGAAGGGAGAAGGAGAGATAGAAACATCCATGATGAGAGAGAATCATTGATCGGCTGCCTCCTGCACACCCCCCATTGGGGATCGAGTCCGCAACCCGGGCATGTGCCCTGACCGGGAATCGAACCGTGACTTCCTGGTTGGCAGGTCCACGCTCAGCCCCTGAGCCACGCCAGCCGGACAGATGGCCCTTTCTTAATATGCTCCTTCTCTCAGAGAGAGCGCATCCTTTTTAAAGGGGTCACAGGGCAGCCCTAGCTGAGCGGCAGGCCCGTCACACCTCGACTCAAAGGCACACCATTTCCAATGCGGGAGCTTCAGGCTGAAGCAGGAGGCGGGGACTATGCCAGGCTGTGACCCGCTTCCTGGCCCCCTGGCCCCGTATTGGGGTGTTGTAGAGACAGACACCGTCCGTGTCCTCCCCCCAGGGCCCAGGAGCCTTCTAGGGCTGGCCGAGGACAAAGGACAGCACTGCCACGGATGGAGCACAGCCTGGAGGTCAGGAGGTCAGGAGGGCAGAGGTCACCGCCCAGAGTACAACCCTCACTGGCCCACCTCGGACCAAACTGGACCCGTTTCAACTGCCCATCCTTCCCCCAGAGCCAGACCTGCCTCCAACAGGCATCTCACCCAAAGGCCTCGCCCCACAGGGCCTGCCGCTCAGCTCGGGCTCCGGCTCTGGCTCCGAGCCGCCTGCTCCCTTGCCCCTGAGCTTAAGGCCTGCAGCCCGGGCTGGGCATCCAACCTCCCCCACCCCCTAGTGGAGAGAGGAAAGCCGTGCACCGCCCAGCCCAGCCCAGCCTCGCTCCTGCCAGGACAGGCAGCCCTCCCCCCGCCAGGCACAGAGGGTACAGCGGGCACTGCAGAAAGGAGAGGAGCCCCTGGGCACATCTATCCCTGCCCGGTGCCCTCTGGGGGTCTCTCACGGCCTTGGCCCCAAGCTCCTCTGGCCCACCCAGGCCAGGCAAGCCTCGGACTGTGAGAGGTCAAATACGTGCATGAAAATGGAGCGTGTCCACGCTCTTGCTCTCCCCGGGGAGCACAGAGACTTAAGGAACCAGCACAGGAGGCTTCCGTCCTCCATCCTCACCCAGGGGTCCGGCAGGTCCGGCTCGCATGGCCCGGGGACACGCCGCAGTGGCCGCTCGAGGGACGTCATCGGCTCAGACACCCGTGTCCCCCTGCCCTGCGGCTGGAACAGCACCAAGGCCCCAGGGAGGCCCACCGCTCCCTGGCCAGGAGCCGGCTTGACACCCCCTCTTTGGAGCTTAACCTCCGTGGTGTTGGACAAGTGGAGGACCTCGGTGTGGGATTTGGGGGCTTGCTTTTGGTGTATTTGTTGCTTTTCCGGAAATGGACAAGAACGTAAGGAAATGCCGTGTTTCTGCATGCTTCCAGGAGGTGAGCGTTCGGGCCCGGTGACTCACTCTCTCTAGAGTTTCAGGAGCGGGGACGGGGACGGGGACAAGACGCAGCCTGTCCCACGGGAAGGAGAGGCCCAGGAGGACATTCCAGGCATCTACCACTCGCCTGTTCCTTCCCCCTCTGCACCAGCCGGGGAGGCAGGATAAAGAGGGACATACGCCCCAGACGTGGCCCTCCAGCTCCCCAAGGCCGGTGAGGGCGGCTCACGTGCGGGCAAGTCCAGCGTTCAGTGTCTGAGTCGTGAAGAATGAGCAGGAACCTCCTCCGTGGGGACTTTCTAGCGGCATCCCCTTCCTGCCGCCAATCTCCGCAGCCCCAGCACGCCAGGCGGGCCAGCCGGGAGGCGGCCACTCGCTGCTCTGCCCCCAGGCCTAAGGATGGTGCCCGCTCCTGGCACTGCCTCCTCCGTGGCCCCTTAGGGTTCCCCTCTCCTCCTCCTGTTACCAGTTAATGACTGTACCCCCAGTGAAGTCATGAGAGTACATTCTCTCCCCTCAAACAGCAGGTATGGTTTCTGTCTCCCGAATGGGGAGTGTCAAAATGTTTGCAATTAAAAGGGTTCGGCCAAAATGAAAAAAAAAGATACACAGTTCACATACATGTAACTCTAACACACACACAGGTACGCAGACATGTGTGTCTGATAATAGGGCAGCGGCAAGGAGGTGGAGAATAAGGACTCTCGGATCCTGCTGGCCGGGCTCCAAGTCGGTGGAGCCGCGGTGGAGACGAAATCCTCAGTATCTAGCGACGTCTGGACACACACGCCTACAAAAAAGCAAGCCGCTCCTCACGCCCGCCCTCGGAGAGACGCTCCCCGCACAACAGCACCAGGAGCATGAACGTGAAGATTCACGGAGAGGTGCCGTAGGAACAACCTGAAGACCCATCCACAGGGCAACAGACAAACTAGACCAGGGGTGGGCAAACTTTTTGACTCGAGGGCCACAATGGGTTCTTAAACTGGACCGGAGGGCCGGAACAAAAGCATGGATGGAGTGTTTGTGTGAACTGATATAAATTCAAAGTAAAGGAGCGGAGGGGAGAGCAAGAGAACCCTCCGCTCTTTCGGCTCCGCGGGCCGGATAGAACAGCCGAACGGGCCGGATCCGGCCCGCGGGCCGTAGTTTGCCCACGGCTGAACTAGGGTGTGGCCATCCGGTGATGCCAGCGGCGGTTAAGAGGATGGAGGAGGCAGAAGCAAGGAGACCCCGTGGCGAGGACCGGCCAGCCCACAGACCTGGGTCCACGATGCCAGGCCCGACAGAAGAACCCCGAGGTCCTTGGAGGAAGGCCCGATGCAGGGCTGAGGCAGGGCAGGTACGGGACGAGCTCGGAGCATCTTGTAACGCCAGGAATAAGGGGGTCTCAAACAAGCGATGGGCACAGGTCACAAGGACACAAGAAGGGGTGTCCGCTGGCCCAAGCTGGGACAAACTGAAGACCAAGATAACTAAGGACAGTAATAAACTACAGTCCACTGAAAAATCCGAACTGCTGAGTCCATGATAACTATAAGCGAACACCCCCATAGGGGAGAGGGGGAACCCGCGCTTCCAGCGGGGTGTCCAGCCCACTGGTACCCCTAGAGGGATGGTCGCAGCTGGCAAATCAGAGTTTGCAGCCGTGCAGTAAAGATCGGCTCAGGCAAACACCTCCAGTGGCTGCTGGGTCTGGGTGGGAATGCTGATGAGGAGCAGATATTTGCATCGTCCGACATGCTTTCCCACGGACTGCATATTCGTTGCAAGGGGAAAAGACAGTCATTTTACACGCAGGGGTCCTCAAACTTTTTAATCAGGGGGCCAGTTCCCTGTCCCTCAGACCATTGGAGGGCCGAACTATAGTTTAAAAAAAAAACTATAAACAAATTCCTATGCACACTGCGGGCCCGGGACGAGTCGGCTGCTAAGCAGGACAGGCAGCGGCACCTGGCGGGCCAGATAAATGTCCTCGGCGGGCCGCATGTGGCCCGCGGGCCGTAATTTGAGGACGCCTGCAATAAACAAACCAGACCACACCTTGGCCAGGTGCTCAAAGTTAGCCTCACCAACGAGGGCAGGTGGACATTGTGACCATGCAGGTGAGGTGCCCTGAAGACTTGTCGCCCACAAATCCTGGCTGAAAACGCCCCAAATCTACTCATCCATCTAATAATGAGGACATCAGAAAACCCCAAGTAAGAAATAGTCTGTTTCATCAAGTGATAGTATCCTTGAAAAATGCCATCATCATAAAATACAGAAAATGACTGTGAAAGATCATCTATATTAGTAGAAAAACTAAAGACGTGACAACTAAATGCAATATCTGACCTTAGACCAGCTCCTAGATTGGAGGGGAGATACTACAAAGGACGCTATTCCGTTCGTTGACAGAAATGGAATCCAGGTGGTGGACTGTATGTCCATATTGAACATAGAGAAGTTGACAACTGCCACGACTATTGAGAGACTATGTTTACTTTTGGGAAATGTGCAGGGAAGTATTTAGGGACATGAACCACAGCGCTCATTCTCAAATGACTCAGAAAAGAAAATTACAGTATTTGTAATAAAATTATATTACATATAATGCGTTTCTATACACACACTAGATATGGACACAATATACACACACATATAGCAAATCGGGCAAAATAATAAGTCTGGAGAAAGGGTATGTGAAGGTCCTTTGAACTATTCTTATTCTTGCAACTTTTCTGTTTCAAAATAAGAAGTTACTGCTGCAGAAGAAGACGCTGGGGGAGGAACGGTGTAGCTTTAGACACGTGCATAGAAAGAACGCCAAAGATACCACGGAGTGACGAGAGGAACGGCCACGGATAACTCACTCCGGCGACCTTTCCCACGTTGCACCCTTGTGTCCATAAGGGACACCTACGCACGGACCATGCGGTCTGCCTCTGGGGAGGGAAGAGGACGCCGGGACAGCAACGGCGGAGTCCCGCAGCTCCTCAGCCATATCTTTGCACTTTTTGTGAGTATTGATGAACTGCTCACACAAGAAGAAATAACACATTCAAGGTCGCAATGCCCTTCCTCTCCATGCCCTTCAGTGCCCAGGCCGGCGGCTCCGGCTCTCTGAGTGAGACAGTGCTCATTGAAGTGGCTGAGCCCACTAACAGTGACCGTCTCCGAAACTCTCGGGCGTTGGGGTTTGGGACATCTGGCCAGACAGTGGCAGCCACACGGGGTGTTTAGGAAAACCCTGGGCTCAGAGGGAGACAGAGCTGATCCGAACCCCGCCTACATCTGACACCAGGCAGGAGGCAGCGGGCTCCGGATCTCGGGTCCCTCACCTTAAGGAGGGGAGCCGGCAGTAGAGAGCAGGACGGCTGTGAGCCTCAGCTACCACGGACCTCAGAGGCGCTAAGTGTGGAGCCCGCCTGGGGCTCGGGCCGCCATGGGACAGCTGTTCACTGTCACTCATCCGCCTCGTGTTAGTCATCTGCTTTAGGGACCCAGCAGGAGGGTCCTCCCTCCCGCACGTCTCTGGTCCCCCTGCGCCTCCGCCTCCCGGAACGTGCTGTACGCCAGCACCTCACACGCATCTGGTGGCGGGAGGGTGCACCTTGCCACGGAAAGCTGGAGCAGCGTGTCAGTCTGCAGCGAGGCCCCGGTTTGCATCGGAATTATCCCGTAAGCAAACACGGCCTCTGTCACCCTGCAGAGATCTGTCAAAGCCAAGAGGTGCCCGGGGACCGGGGACTCACGTGCCCCTGAGCAATGGCGGTGAGAGGGCTCTGGGACGTTGCTCAGAGCCAGGGGTGCCGCGGAGGAACAGGTGTTATTTTAAAACCAGGCCGTGGTCAAAAAACGTTTGGCAAATGCCAAGCAGGCAAAACTAGGCAGGCTTATTCACTGCGAGACTGATCACCTCCTTTAACATGCTAATGCGCCTCGTGAATATCCCGCAGACTGTCCGATTTGCATATACTCCAACCTCAGGGCCTCGCTCCCATAGAAAATGCTTTGGAAAATGCTGCTCGAAGCTGTTTCCCGCGGTCAGTGCCTGGTGAGAACGGTACTAAGTGGAAATTCAACACTAGAACTTGTTCACTAACCCTCGGGGGCAGCGAGGGGAGAAAGGAAACCCAGAGCATGAGGGTCACTCTCGAGCCCCCTGGGTCCCCCCACATCCCTTTGCCCTGCTGGCCCAGAGCACATCCGCAGAGAACCCTGAGGAAAAACCCCGGTGGTGACCCCAGACTGCAAAGACAGCCCCAATGCCCTTGCCCAGGTTTTTTCAGCTTCGCCTGGTCCCGTGCATTCGTTCAGCGCTGTGCATCCGAGGTGGGGCAAACGGCTCAAGTAGCCGGGACCCCGCCGGGCCGCCTCGGGGGTCACAGGGAGGCACGCCCGCCTCTGCTAGGACCAGGCTGAGGAGACCAAGAGCCACATTCGTGCTGGTGATGACCTCAAAAGCAGACCTGGCGGCAGCTCCGGACTCCTTCCCCATTTCAGGAGGCGTTCCAACCCCACCTACTCCTCCATCCGGCCTGAGCAAGGTGCCCACAGCCCGGCCCGGCCCACTGTGCTCCCCTCTGTCACGGGCTCCCCCATGCAGCTCTGAGCCCATTTCCCAGTCTCTCCCCCACTGGACAACGGTGAGCAACTGGAGGGCAAGGCCTGGCGCTCCCTCTCCGTGTCCCCGTGCCGAGCACAGCGCCGCGTCCAGAGCAGATACCCGAGGAAGAGCATGGAGCTGAAGACACTTATCCTGAGTAAGGAAATCTGTCCTTTTAGCCCGTGCAGTAGCCACGCCCCCTTTTTTGGGGGGCTAACCACACACTTTTCTTTGGTGTTTTCTGCCCCGCCTCTCCCTCCCGCAGGCCCCCACTGCATGCAGCCCCATTGGGCCTGGCAGTCCAGGTGCCCTCGGCTCTCACGCCCGAGGAACGGGTACTGGACCCCAAACCGGCCAGCTGGGTCCTGTCTCAGCAGGAGCCGGGAAGCTGGCGTAGCACAAGGCCGAAGAAGGCTCGGCGTGCTGCGCTCGGCGGGAGAGCGACGAGGGACGGCCTTCCCGATCCGCCACCAGGTCCCGGCACCCTGTCCGCTCCTCTGCGTGAGCGGGCAAGCAGCTTTTCCTCTGACCCCGGAGTGCGCGCCATGGCCCGGCGAGAAATTCCCAGAGAGCCTCTGGAATGGCAGCGGAAGACCCTGCACTGAGCCATCTCAGCAAACTCCTCCTCGCCTTTCCCAGGACCCCTGGGCTGAGACCTGAGCGTGACCTGAAGCCCCCTAACGGCCTGACCACATTTTACAGAAAAAAAAAAAAGACACTCTTATCGTGAAAGGTCAACCCAGGGACCTCCAGTTCCCGGGCCGCGGCGGTCAGGTTCCCACCGGCCTGTTTCCGGAGCAGATTCCCAGTTTCCATTTCCCACGGAGACACAACCTACGCTCTGGCTGGACACTCGACATGGTGACTATTTCTCCTCCCTCCCGTGCCCAACGGGCCCTCGGCCACCATCGCTCTCCAGAGCCAGAGCGCGCATCCACTGAATAGTCAGTCCCGGGGCGTGTGCGGCCCCCAAAATGTTCCCAGCACGCCACCCACCCCAGCGCTTCGCTTCCTGGGCAGGCCAGCTCCCATCTGGGTGGTGCCAGCAGCTCGCCAGGGAGCCCCACGGCACGCCAAGGACATTCCTATTCCGCGTGTGGCCCCGGTATATCTCATTTCATCGGCAAAGCACCAATTTACTCCAGAGAGATGTTTTGGGCACATTCGTAGTAGCCAGAGAGCAGTACTTCCTTATATGCAGAACACAAAGCCAGCGCTTAACACCCACCCCGGCGTGGGGGTTGAACAATCACACTCACCCCGGATCGCCTCTCTGGCTGCGAGTCTGACCTCGGAGTCACGGCTGCACCGGGACACGGAGATGCTACCAGACGACAGGGCCCTGGGCTCCCTGGGGAAGGGCGGGCCACGCCTCCATCTTTCCGGTCGAGCTGAGTCTGCTGGTCACTGCGTCTGCGCCCTGTGGACGAGGAAGGACAACGGAGTCGGTGCCGTTCTCTGCGGCTGCCTCGGGTTTCAGAGCGAGGACGGGCAAGGAACCAGACTAGCCTCCCCTCGCCCAGGGAGCCGGGAGGCCTGCTGCCCTGCCCTCCCCAGCTGGCCAGCCCCGGCCTTTGCTCAGCCTCCCCCTGCGCTCCGGACTCCTTCCTCATTTCAGGAGGCGTTCCAACCCCACCCACTCCTCCACCCGGCCTGAGCAAGGTGCCCACAGCCCGGCCCGGCCCACTGTGCTCCCCTCTGTCACAGGCTCCCCCATGCAGCTCTGAGCCCATTTCCCAGTCTCTCCCCCACTGGACAACGGTGAACAACTGGAGAGCAAGGCCTGGCGCTCCCTCTCCGTGTTCCCGTGCCGAGCACAGCGCCGCGTCCACAGCAGATACCCGAGGAAGAGCATGGAGCTGAAGACACAAGGGAAGCACCGGCACAGCGACACACAGCTCCCGGCCCAGGGGGGAGCAGCTCTGTCCAAGGGACACTGCCTGGCTGTCTTCGACCTTCCCAACGGCCAGCAGTCAGCCCCCGTGTCGGGACCAGAGTGTTGGACGCGTGGTGCCTTTACGATGCTAGCGTAGCCTCTGAGATCAAGGCATCCCGAAGCAGACAGCCAGGTTCAAATCCTGCCTCCCCTACTTCCCAGCGGTATGCATGTGGGCAAGTTAACATCCTACGCCTCGACCTCACCTGGGAGGTGGGGGTCACGGTAACGTAACATCGGGAGAGTGGGGGAGTCTGCGTAAAACTGCCTCCACTGTTCAAGGGTTGGTTCCTGCCGAAACCAATCATTGTCTCACTAATAGAAAGAGGCTGGTCAACCTTGAAGCTCTGAAAGGTCAGAGCCAACCACTCCCTATCTAATTGGGACAATGGTAACTGAGGCAACTTCCCCATCTCGTAATCATGTAAATCCTTACTGATATGATAATCCGCTTATTACCTGCTTAAGGGCTATGGGTGTTTCCCAAAGCTGCTTTAGGGTAATGGGTGTATCCCACAGCCTCAATAAAAGGGGTAGCAAGGCCAGAGCCTGGCGGTAGTCTTCCCACTAGAGGTTGACTCCCGCCTGGCCCCCCATCTTCCCAAATTAACTCTTTTCTAGTCTCTCTCTTCATTTTAGTGTGCGGCCTCCTCCAGAACCCGGACCCTGAGTGGGCCCTGAACCACGCGGGTCGTGTTAAGGGATCCCACAAGTTCCCAGTACCTAACAGGGTGTGGGTGGAAGCCAGGCATCGCTGTAAGTACCACGGCATTGAGGGATTAATCTCTCCTCAAACCTCCTGATTAAGTCAAGGGAGAAGTCACAATTCAATGCTAACATGACTTCCACAGGTCTCTAAAGCTTGCCCCCTCCCTTAGCGCAAAGAGAAAGAAAGCTTCAAGTTCAAGTCTCTGGCGGGTGAGAAGATCTAGCCGAGATCAGGAAGCGACGTCGCCTTTCTCGTACGATCGTTATCATTTATTACCATTTAACGGCAACTGGCACTGATTTTTCTATGCACGATTGTGGTATCATTTTGCACTTAAAATGCATTGGTTGATATTACACAGTAAGTCCAAAGGGAAAAGAATGAATAAAAAGTTATTACGAACGGTGTGTGCTGCCGAGAGATGCGTAACGAACTGAAATGGGGAATACCAGGGAAACCTATTCCGAGACGGTCGAGGGAGCCTTTCTGAGGTGACCTACTGCGGAGCCTGAACGAGGAGATGAAGGTGCTACCCGTGGAAAGTGAAGGCGGAGTATTCCGGCAGAGGAAACAGTGCAAAGGCCCTGGGGTCGGACATGGAATTGTGCATTCATGGAACTGAACGATGAGACTCTCTGGAAGCAAGTGAGTCCGAGAAAAAGCATCACTCAGAGGGAGGCTGGGAGAGAGGCCCGCCAGGTGGTGTAGTGTCTTACATGTACCTCCTAAGACAGGCCTCAGTTCCCTCAGCTGTAAAATGGGAGTAAGAGGGTGCACAGGAAGTGCTGAGTGCTCTCCCTGGTTGGAGAATGGGCTGAAGATGTTCAGAAACGCCAACCTGCGCCAGAATGCCCTGAGGTGCTTGTTAACATGGAGGCTGCTGGGCCCCACCCCGGACATTCTGATGCGATAGGTCTGGGCGAGGCCCAAATGGAGGCACGGCAGGCAAATTCCCAGGTGGCGATGTGGCTACCGGTCCGGGACCCCACCCTGAGAGCCCTTGGGTTAGAGGGAACAATAAAGAAGCGAGAGATGGGACAGGATGCTGTTGGGATGCTGTCCAATGGCTAAGAGCTGGTGGAGTGAAAGGATGTCAGTGAGACGGAGAAAAGCGGTCCAGAATGGTTCGAATTTGGAGGTGCCACAGACAAGACGAGCCAATGGACTGGATGTTGGGGATGAGGGAAAAGGAGAAATCGGGAGGGGCGCTCCGAGGTCTCTGGCTTGAGCAATGAGGCGACGAGAGTGGCAGGAACTGGGATGGGGTACACGTGAGGCAGAGCAGATTTGGAGATGAGGGCTGAGACATTCTACCTTCGAGACCCCACATGGCTATGTCAGAAGGACGGCGATCATCTCTCTCATCCTTCCCCCTGTATCCCCAGATCTGTCCCAGAGCCTCCTGGCACCTCATCAATCTTCAGAAAACCTGTGTTAAAGGTTGAAGAATAAATGTGGGCTGAAGAACCGGCTCACCACGGACACGGGGGTGCGAATATGCCTCCGTGTGTGAGGAGGCCACGAACACTCACTCTACTGCGGCGGCACCATGGACCGGCTGAACCATGAACTACATCCTGCCCTTGGCCTGTGCGGTGAAGTGGGAGGTTGGGGGAAAGGACAGAAGACGGACGTGAGCCACCCAATTCCCGGCCGGGCTCTTCCTTCAGACGTCAGATATCACCCTGGAGCCCGCCTTGAGCGGGTTTTGAGGTGGAAGGTTTGAACCGTAAGCTTCATGCGGATGAAGGCCAGAGAAATCTGGTTAACGTGGGTTTTGTATAAAATAAATCATGGGCAAAGCAAGCTACGCAACTCAGGGAAATGAGAAGGGAGGGATGGGGACACAGGCCGAGGAGGAACAGGAAAAGTGGCTGCACGGAGACCACTAGCCCCTCGGGGGAGAAGGGGCCAGCCTCCAGAACGCGACCTCCCGGGCCAGCCTCCACCCGGGGCCCTCGCGGCACGTGGACCCCCGGCCTCCCGACTTAGCAGCTTGTAAAGGAAAAGGCTGTATCCCCAGCCAGGGGTTCTGGTGACATCATAAGCCACAGAACCACAAGCTCAAGTCACCAGAAGCCCCAAGATGGAATTACAGCCTGTTTCCCTAATCCAGGCAGCTCTGATCACTGCTTTTCTCATGATATCATAGGAGGGGGCAACAGCTTAACCATCTGTGTGAGGCCTTTCCCATCCAGCCGGAGGGCCCTGTCTCCTGGCCTGGATTCTCCTCTCCCGCCCGCTGTGCGCCTTCCTCCTAAGGCGGCTCGCGAGCGCGGTTTGCCGCTCGGTTGACTAATGAGTTTGCCGACCACTGTCCTAAGGGGTCTCCTTCAGGGACGCCCCCGCTTTGCCAGGCCACCACCCCTTTAGGCCACTCCTCTCTCCTCTTCCCCCCCAGATCTCTCCTCCTCTGCCGTCTCCGCCGATGAGCCAGCAGAGCCCTGGCCTCTATCTTGAATCTGCTTTGCAAGCGAAGCCCCATCTGGGCCCAGGGCACGGTCCTGGAGAAGAGGCCCCATCCTGTGTCTAAAATATGTCCCCCAAAGTAGCTGGGAAAGGAAGTCCTGGTTAAATGAATCAGGAAGTTTACAGCTTAGAGGTGCATCATTCTGAAAGCAAACGATCGCTTCCCAGGGCCTTCTAATTTGCATGAAGTTTGGTTTCGCACCAAGTCTACCTGAGGACACAGCCCCCTTCCCCCTGCTCAAGCCCAAGTTGTGCTTACGTTCCTGTGGGAATCTCGCCGGGGAAAAGCCACGGAGGGCAGTGACGACAACGGCCATTACTCGATGAGCATCCCCTACGTCTCAGATTCTTGTGTTGTTCTTCATCACGTCCTCAGAGACACTATTTTGCTCATTTTAGGGGCGAGGGAAACCAAGGCTCAGCAACGTGGACCACTCTGCCCCAAGTCCTGCTAAGTCAAGCCCTTGGATTTGACCCCAATCTGACTCAAAAGCTTATATATACATGCCCTGTGTCCCTCCGAATAAACCCTTTGAGAATAAGAGTTGCATGTGACTGCAAAAGGACTTTAACGAGTGATCTTCAAGTAACATTTTTTTTTTTTATTTCAGAAGTGATGAAAATTCTCCACTATTTTAGGGTACAATACGAGTCAAAAACACATTCCAATGTTCCGCGTATGAAAAAAGCAAAGTAAATTATTTCAGAAGGATTGATTTCCCCAAACAAAACAACTCGAGGTCCACGTGGATATAATTCGGCAGAAGCGAGGCGAGCCTGTGACCCCTTTTATAAAGTGTCCTCCACAAACACCAGGTCAGTTCTGGAGAGGCAGCTTCCAAATCACAAAAAATGAAAGCGCACGTTCCCTTAGAGTCTGTCCCCTAAATCTCGGGACACGCAGCTGTGGGGCTGGACAATAACAAGACACGCACCTATCACCGATCCGGTCATGGCGCAACAGGCAGCGGCTATCGCCAGAGGCGGCTACCCAGCCTGGCACTTCCCGAAGCTGCCACTGCAGAGAGGAGAGGCAGCTACAGGGCTGGACTGTCACCAGCGTCTACCAGGACACGGCCACTTCAGTGACAGGCAATAATAATAATAATAATAAGGTGGAAAACACAGTATGGTCTTGAATTGAGCCTAATTGGTTATTTTATTTTTTATTTTGTTTGTTTTTTAAATATATTTTCATTGATTTCAGAGAGGAAGGGAGAGGGAGAGAGAACAGAAACATCCATGATGAGAGCGAATCATTGATCGGCTGCCTCCGGCATGCCCCACATGGGGAATCGAGCCACAACCCAACCGTGACCTCTTGGTTCATAGGTCAACGCTCAACCACTGAGCCACGCCGGCCGCGCTTGCTTATACATTTTAAGGTGATTCCCATCCTTTTTGGAATAAGGCGTGGAATAAACATAAACATATACAAAATAAATAAATAAATGAATAAATAACTTTTAAAGATGGCAGCTTCCAAAAGAGTTCATATGTACACGTCTGCCCAGGCTCCATGTGACCCGCAGTGCAAACCCTGGGCACCTGGGAGGTGTCCCCGGTGGGAGGGTCTGGTGCCTGGGCACCTGGGAGGTGTCCCCGGTGGGAGGGTCCGGTGCCTGGGCGCCTGGGAGGTGTCCCGGTGGGAGGGTCCGGTGCCTGGGCACCCGGGAGGTGACTCCTGATGGCTTGAGCGGGTGAGGCGCAGAGAATGGATCTGCAGGGGTTAGCGACTTCAGAACTTTGGACACTGTTACAGCAGAACAGAAGGCTCTAGTCAAGCGCATCACAGGGTCAGCCACGTGTTTGGCGTCGCTGCAAGCCCGGCCGTCCGGAGGAAGGTTGGGCTGGAACAGCGCGCGCTCCACCGGGACCAGCAGGTGCCGGTGGCTTGAGGACAGGGTGTGAGGCGGCGACCCCATCTTCCTCCTCCAGATCAGGGACAGGAAACACCAGCTTCCAGGGAGCGCCAGGGGGCAACACCGTGGCATGTGTCCCGTGAAGTTACAGAGGGGAAAGGAGTGCCGCGCCAACAAGCAGGCCTCTTGCTTCTCCCACTTCTACATGAGATGACTGGTCCAGTGCGGCTCAGTGGTTAAGTGTCAACCAAGGATCCAAGAGGTTGCTGGTTCGATTCCCGGTCAGGGCACATGCCCGGGTTGCGGGCTCAATCCCCGATGGCGGGTGTGCAGGAGGCAGCCGATAGATGTTTCTCTCTCTCTCTCCCTCTCCCTTCCTCTCTGAAATCAATTAAAAATATTTTTTTAAAAAACAAAGAGAGCCATAACCGGTTTGGCTCAGTGGATAGAGCATCGGCCTGCGGACTCAAGGGTCCCGGGTTCGATTCCGGTCAAGGGCATGTACCTTGGTTGCGGGCACATACCTGGTGGGGAGTGTGCAGGAGGCAGCTGATCAATGTTTCTCTCTCATCGATGTTTCTAACTCTCTATCCCTCTCCCTTCCTCTCTGTAAAAAATCAATAAAATATATTAAAAAAAAGAGAGAGAGAGAGAGAGATGACATACCTCCTCGTGCTGGAGGACAATGTGCTCATTCCCAGCACGAACATCTAATTACCAAGGTCATCCCAATCGTTGCACCGCAGGACGGAAAGTCGGCCTCCTCTCCTGAAGGTAGGAAGACAATGGATTTGGGAACAACTTGTGGGTTTTTCTCACAGACTGATCGTCCAGGACCCCACGGGCGCGGCCCACATCCATGGACCTGTGGCCCAACCAGCCTCCATCGACAACACAGAAAGCACCAAACCTTGGAGACGGCAACCCAGGGCTCCCCTGAGGCAGTGGGTGGGAGTGCAGGCTCTGGGGCCAGACCGCCTAGGTCCAAACATGGCTATTGGCCAGGAGGAGACTCCCAAGTCAGCCAGCTTCTAACGAAAGAAGGAGCGTCCGCAGGGACGAGGCTCAAAGAGAGTTTCCGGAGCGGGATGATGTTAACATCAGAAAGCGATGGCCTCAGATAGTTTTGTCAACATCAATCTTCTTTATGGTAAGACTCCAGTTATATCTCGCACTTCCTCCTTAGGATTTGGTTTTTTAAAAACGACACCAAAAGAATCAACGCTTGACCCTTACTTCGCAGGTACGAAGCGTATTGCGCAGTTGCCACTGTAAACTACATTGGTTTCGTGTGCGGTACGTTTTCCCAGTGAAATGGGGGGAAGGGTCCTCTCGCGGAGGACTTGGTCTGAATCCCCCTGACCCCTGAGATGAGCAAGAATTCATCAATGCCTGGGCCTCGCCCGTGCGTCCTGTGCTGAGGGGTGCCTGTGCCCGTCTCTGCCCGCTTTCCTATCTTCTCTCCTTACTGATTTGTACGTGTTCTTTTCATAGTCCAAATGCTACCCCGTTGTGTGTGCGTTGCAAGTATCTCCTCTGAGTAAGTTCCTTATTCACGGTATCTTTTTTTTTTTTTAATATATATTTTATTGATTTTTTACAGAGAGGAAGGGAGAGGGATAGAGAGTTAGAAACATCGGTGAGAGAGAAACATCGATCAGCTGCCTCCTGCACACCTCCTACGGGGGATGTGCCCGCAACCAAGGTACATGCCCTTGACTGGAATCGAACCTGGGACCTTTCAGTCCGCAGGCTGATGCTCTATCCACTGAGCCACACCGGTTTTGGCCTTATTCACGGTATCTTTTCAGGAACAAAGCTTTGGCCACGGGCTTTTTGTCTGTTTGTTTTAGATTCCGTCAGAGATTTCAGCCCCTGTTTTAGGCAGGTTTGCTTGAAGAGTGGGTCTCTCCCAGCACCGATGATCTTCAGCTAAGAGCTGTGGTTCCAAGTCAAACTGCCTTCCTTCAAGTCAGGGCAAGATGCCGATCAGGCCCTAACCAGTTTGGCTCAGTGGATAGAGTGTTGGCCTGTGGACTGAAGGGTCCCAGGTTTGATTCTGGTCAAGGGCATGTACCTTGGTTGCAGGCACATCCCCAGTAGGGAGTGTGCAGGAGGCAGCTGATCGATGTTTCTCTCTCATCGATGTTTCTAACTCTCTATCCCTCTCCCTTCCTCTCTGTAAAAAAACAATAAAATATATTTTTTTTAAAAAAAAAGATGCTGATCAGTTTTTAGGCTTCTTTCTTTCAACATTCCTAACCAGCATCAGGGAACCACCAACAGCTTTTCCTGAGTTGGTCCAAGTCGGGTGTATTAAACAGGCTCAGGGTTCCCTTACGTGATATGGTTTGTCTTAAAACCCGTCACTTCTGTTCCTTTAAGTTCCTTGTTGGTAATTAGGAAACAATCTAGTTGCATCAGCAGCATACTTGAAGACCATCAATCAGGTTAGCCATTTTCTTTCTTTTTTTAATATGTTTTTTATTGATTTCCGAGAGGAAGAGAGAGGGAGAGAAAGAAACATCGATGATGAGAGAGAATCTCTGATCGGCTGCCTCCTGCACGCCCCCTACTGGGGATCAAGCCCGCAACCCGGGCATGTGCCCTGACCAGGAATCGAACCGTGTCCTCCTGGTTCATAGATCAACACTCAAACAATGAGCTACACTGGCCTGGCGGGTTAGCCATTTTCTAAGATAATATCTATCAAAGCCCCTGATCATGTCTTTAGTTCCCAGTGCAGAAAGTAATGGCATCTTTACGAAAACCCTATCTACATGGAATTTCATCCACCATCCTGCATTCAAAAAAAAAATTGTTTTTCTCCATCTAAGAGAAAACCAGAGTTAGCGCTTTACCTCCTACCACATAAAACAATTAATTCCCGACAGAGGAGTGGTCTAAGTGCAAAAATAAAACGCTATCCAAGAGCGTGCTCACCACGTCTATGAAGACCTTCCTGGCAAAGAGGCACGACAGTTAGGACCCCCCCGCCCCGCCCACCCCCCCAGAAATGAGGAGGCAGATCCAACCGCATAACGTTTTCCCTTTCTCAGGGTGTGAGCTTCTTAACCCAACTGAAAGTGAATAGGCAAGAAGGACACTGAGCCACCAACGCCAACACAGGGAGGGTCCCGGCTCCGTTAGCTCCATCTTCTCCATGTCAGCAGAACCCAGGCTCTTACTTACTCTCCCACTCGAGACCCTGAGCTCCGGCTTCCGGCCTGGGGCGCGTCCCAAGATGCTCTAGCTGCCGCACCTCGTCCTTCCACGGCCATGTCCAGAGGCAAACGAAGGAAGGGCAGCACTCCGTGGGCCCCGTTTTAAGAGTAGGAGCCCGCCGAAACCGGTTTGGCTCAGTGGATAGAGCATCGGCCTGCGGACTGAAGGGTCCCGGGTTCGATTCCGGTCAAGGGCATGCACCTTGGTTGCAGGCACATCCCCAGTGGGAGGTGTGCAGGAGGCAGCTGATCGATGTTTCTCTCTCATCGATGTTTCTAGCTCTCTATCCCTCTCCCTTCCTCTCTGTAAAATATCAATAAAATGTATTTTTTTAAAAAATAAGAGTAGGAGCCCATCCGGCGCCACCTCCCTTCCCAGAGCCCCCAGGAGACCCACATCGGCAGGTGTCCACTCCCACATCTCACTGGCCTTCATCCCACCACAAGCCGAGGCCCGGAGCACCGATGCAGTGGGATGCGAGGGATCACCAGGGGCGGCCTGAACTAATCACCATTTACCACCCGGGGAGAAGCCCAGCTCCCACCCGTGAGCCCACGGCTGCCCCCGTCAGCAAGGAGGAAGGGGAATGGCCATCGGGTAGACAACCCGCAGGACCTGCCATCCACGCTAGGAAGTCTCCTCACAATAAATAATTCCGAAGTTTAAAATGAGTGCCACGCGGCCCTCTCAACGCGCCTGGTCTGCTGCAAACGTTAGCGAGCTTTTTCCGCCAAAGGCGAGATGATCAACATCTCGGGAGTTCAAGGACATTTGTTCTCTCGCACGACTACTCGCTCTGCCCTCGTGGCCCAAAGCAGCCACAGAGAACGTAAACAGAGGGGCGTGGCTTGCTCCCTTAACAGATTTTATTCACCAGATCCGGTGGCGGGCCGGATATGACGCCGGGGCTGGAGGTGTTTAACCCCTTGTCTGGTGGGAGGAGAAACACCCTGGCCTGCAGACACGTTTTGCCTGGCAAACATCCACTTAAGCGACACTCACTTTCCACTTGGCCACAGTCCGCACTACTCCCTACTGTCTCACGCCAAGTGCTTTTCCCATTCGCTGCCACGATTCCTGAGAAAGGCCAAGGCTTTCGCCCAGAGTCCCGACAAACACCCACTGGCTTATTTACGGCACCCTCAGAGACAGATATTGTGGGTACATACGTTTCATTAATACCACACAATGAAACCGTTTGTTCCCCTGTGGTCCTTGGGACACACTGGCATGATTTAACTAAATTATTCGGGCGCCGATTTTTCTAGGCATGTAGTCTGGAGGCGCCCGGGGATAATCCTTTCTCCGGAGTGATCCGCAGCCCGGAGTGGTCCCTGTTGACACTCCGTGGTCACCCCGTCTCCGCAATCTGCTGACGGGCCACATCTCATGGTTTATGAGCTCAGTGGAATCCCTCGATAGAATTATACCCTTTTATTGAGTCCTGAACCACATATTATCACGAATACCAAACCAGTTCAAGTGGGCCATCCCCTCCGCCTGCACAGCAGACAGGGCCTTCGGCGCGCACCCTCCTCTTCAAAGAATCTGTTTTCTCCGGCACCGAAACCTGAGGTGCCCGGGGCCTGCTGCGCACCCCCTCCAAGCCAGGCTGCCCGACCGACCTTGGTGTCTGGGGTCACTCAGACAAGGACTCTTGGGAAGCTGAAGGTCTCCCTTTCCATAAGGAAGGATTGGCAAGGAAAATGAGAAGCGTGGACTCAACTTCAGAGGGGATGCTGACACCCCTCCCAAAGAGCAGCAGCCCCCTGTCACCTGACATCTTCGGGGGACGTCAACCAGGCAGTGAAGACGCGTGCCTTTCACCCCCCGTGAAGCAAAGGCTCTCCAGAGTGGAGCGTCCGCCGCCACCCTAAATAACGAAACTCGCCACTTGTTCTCATTCATCCCATATCTACTCAGCACCTGCCGTGTCAGGTACTGGGCTGAGCCCCGCAGACACAGTGGAGACCAGAAAAGAGCCGGATCTGGCCGTGTAGTGTGGCGTGGAGGGGGCCCAGGGGTCGGTAATAACCAGGTTGCCCACTCCATGATGTGAAAGCAAGTCAGCGTAACGGATATAAACAGAAAGGGCAGGATGCAGTGTGTATGAGTTGCCCGTAGCTGCTGTAACAAATCAGGGGACTTACACAATGGAGATGTGTTCTCTCACAGTTCTGGAGGCTGGACGTTCAAAATCGAGGTGTGGGCGGAGCCACATTTCTCCCGAGGAGGTTCCCGTGGCCCCGGGTGTTCCTGGCTTAGGGCCGCCTCGCTCCAATCTCGCCTCCGTCTTCGTATGGCCTTCTCCCCGTGTATTTCTCCTCTGCCTCTTACACTGACATTTGTCATTGGATTTAGGGTCCAACCAGGTCATCCAGGATGATCTCACTTTGGAATCTTAACCTTAATTTGCAAAAAAACAAAAACAAAAAAAAACAAAAACACCCTTATTCAGAATAAGGTCACATTCCCAGGTTTCAGGACCTATCTTTTGGGGACCACCACTCAAACCACTATACCGTCAGAGGTAATAATGGGGCAATAACGTAGTCTAGTTTAGATCGGAGAGGGCCTCGGAGGAGGTGAAATCTTAGGCGAGACTTGAAGGATGAGGGAGAGCCCAGCACGCGGAAGGGAGGGGAACAGTGGGTGGGGAGAAAGGCCTCGCTGACTGAGGGCACAGCCTGTGCCAAGGCCCCGGGCGCAGCCGGGTGCACTGTCCTCCAGGAGCAGAAAGGCCCGTGTGGCCAGAGAGAGCGAGTGAAGGGGCCTGAGGTCCCTGGGAGGGGCAGGCAGAGGCTCATCCTGAAGCCACAGCAGGGAAATGGGACGTTACTTCCAGTGCAAGGAAGTGCCTGCAGCCTCTTAAGCACAAGAAGAGCATGATGAAACGGACATTTCACCTCGAAGACATTTTCCAACAGCCTCGCTGGCCGCGGTGTAAACTGGGAGTTGTTGTTTTCATTGTGGCCTTAGCAAGAACAGAGGCTGAGCATTTGCTCATTACACCCTATAGGCCTTAACTCCATGAGGAAACGCACATAACCCAAATACGAGCCCGGGCAGGCCGTGTCCAGTGTCGGTCTGATGTCACAGAGAGCAGCCTGGAGATCGAAAGTAATTCAGAGTAATTCCCGTCTTTACCAGCATCTCTGCTAGAACATCGAAGGGGAGCTAAATCAGAAGCCAGACCAGCAGTAACCCCTCTTTCCCCATTGCTCTCCTCAGCTCCCAGCTCTCTTGACCCCCAGCTTCCCCGCCAGCTTCCTCCCCAAGCTCAGTCTTGACTAACTCCCCATCAAAACCCCCCCAAAACCCCAGCCCAAGGTTCTCGATACTTCACCCCATCCCTCCTTAATGGACCACAGTCCCCGTCAGCAGAGGGAGGAGGCTAGGCCTGAGCAGCCAGGAGAGAGTCCAAAATCCACCCTATTCTCTAGAGAGAGAGCTGGTGTCCTGTACAATAAAAGGCTAATATGCAAATCAACCGAACAGCCGAACGACCGGTCGCTATGATGCACAATGACCACCAGGGGGCAGATGCTCAATGCAGAGGCTGCCCCCTGGTGGTCAGTGCCTTCCCACAGGCAGAAGCTGGGCTCATGGCTGGCGAGCGCAGTGGAGGTGGTGGGAGCCTCTCCCACCTCCACGGCCGGCGGACATCCCCTGAGGGGTCCCGGACTGCGAGAGGGCGCAGGTCGGGCTGAGGGAATCCACCCCCACCCCCACCCCAGTGCACGAATGTTGTGCACCAGGCCTCTGGTAACATATAAGGAGAGGTGCTGTGAGGTATAGATGCAGAGAGATACCTGGACAGGGGGTGAGGGCAGGAGTGTGAATATAATTTTTATGTCTTATCTGTTTTACGTTCACACAGCAATGTTTACAGTTTTCATTCCAACTTCGCTGGGGGTGGGAACTACATCTGATGCCTCTGCCCACCCCACCCTGCAGAGCGACCTGCCTGCACAGAGCCTGAGCCCGTGCTCTGCGGCCAAGCACCCTCCCTCAGCACTGCCAGGTCGCTGAGCTGAAACTGCCTGGTCCTAATTAAGTTCTGGCGACATCTGTTATGAGTGATTGGTGACATTTTTCCATCCACTCATCACTCCTAAAAATGGACTCATTCCTGCAAACGAGACATCAGGGGACTGTCAGCCGGAGCCTAGGTTAGGGAGGGGGCGGGAGTCATGGGGGGTTCGGGGGGGCACAGGGAAGGGGAGGAGCAGCTGCCGCAATGGGTACCCTGCTCTGGACACAGCTGGCACGGAGGCCAGAGCCCCTCCACCAGCAGCTCATGGGTCAGTGATGCGATTCTAAAAGAGACAGAGGAAAGCAGAGGAGTGGCTCAGTGGTCGAGCATCGACCTATGAACTGGGAGGTCACAGTTCGATTCCCGATCAGGGCACATGCCCAGGTTGCAGGCTCTATCCCCAGTGGGGGGCGTGCAAGAGGCAGATGATCAATGATTCTCTCTCATCACTGATGTTTCTCTCTCTCTTTCACTCTCCTTCCCTCTCTGAAATAAATAAAAATATATTTTAAAAAATACATAATTAAAATAAAAAATGAATCCCTCCTCAAATAGGAATATATTTTAATCACCTATGTATGGCGCCACAGGGCAGCTGGTCTCCAATGCCTCCTCGTCCTACGCCTAACGGAACTTTGACGCACTGTATAGGCCAGCCGTGGGCAAACTACGGCCCGCGGGCCGGATCCGGCCCGTTTGGCTGTTCTATCCGGCCCGCGGAGCCGAAAGAGCAGAGGGTTCTCTTGCTCTCTCCTCCGCTCCTTTACTTTGAATTTATATTAGTTCACACAAACACTCCATCCATGCTTTTGTTCCGGCCCTCCGGTCCAGTTTAAGAACCCATTGTGGCCCTCGAGTCAAAAAGTTTGCCCACCCCTGGTATAGGCCCTTGCCCATTTTTGGTGGACCTCTGAAAATGTGACCATACGTTGAAATAGTACAAAAGATGCTGTTCCCACTGTATTGTAAATATTGACATTTTATATACATATAAAGCTGTGACATCAGTCTTCGGGATGTTTCCCACAGAATCTAAATGCCATGGAAATGTGATACCCACTGTCAGCTGTTTTAAAAACACACGAGCCAGATCTTCTTCATAAGTGAGAAGAGTACATTTTTCCTCCTTGAAATCTTACTTGCTTTTACTTGCAGAATTTTATTCTAATGGAATTTTTATGGTAGAAAGTATTTTATTCATCACCCTACAATAATTCGATGCAGGAAATGCATATAAACGCAAATGCTGGTTTACTTTTTAATTTCTGCAACCGTTAGACTCTGAGCGTTTAAATCTTTTCCTCTGGATTGAGCTACCCGCGCGATTATTATTGGCACACAATTATTATTGATATGCTAGAGGCCCGGTGCACAAAATTCGTGCACTCAGGGTGAGGGTCCCTCAGCCTGGCCTGTGCCCTCGGGGGATGTCCGACTGATGGCTTAGGCCAGTGGTCGGCAAACTGCAGCTCGCGAGCCACATGCGGCTCTTTGGCTCCTTGAGTGTGGCTCTTCCACAAAATACCACATACGGGCGCACATGTACAGTGCAATTGAAACTTCATGGCCCAGGCACAGAAGTCAGTTTTCGGCTCTCAAAAGAAATTTCAATCATTGTACTGTTGATATTTGGCTCTGTTGACCAATGAGTTTGCCGACCACTGGCTTAGGCCCACTCCCTGTGAGCCTGGCCACCATGGGGCATCTCTGCATTGAGCGTCTGCCCCCTGGTGGTCAGTGCGCATCATAGCGACTGGTTGCTCCGCTGTTCAGTGAATTTGCATATTAGCCTTTTATTATATAGGATTAAAAATGTTGGTGTGTACGTGTTAAATAAATACAATTTATTAAAACTGCCTCACTCGGGCTGAGGGAAGGCATGAAGATTTCGCAAACCCCACTACTCTTTTCTTCCTGAAAACTCTTGAGCGTTTTTTAAATTTTCACATGCCTGCCAACAATAAATAATGTTAATGATTCTGTAACATGGAAAAAATTTTTTCATTGAAATGTGTCTATACCAGGGGTGGGCAAACTTTTTGACTCGAGGGCCACAATGGGTTCTTAAACTGGACCGGAGGGCCGAAACAAAAGCATGGATGGAGTGTTTGTGTGAACTAATATAAATTCAAAGTAAAGGAGTGGAGGGGAGAGCAAAAGAACCGGATAGAACAGCTGGATCTGGCCCGCGGGCCGTAGTTTGCCCACGGCTGGATACTCATAATTTCTATAATCTTTTATTTTTTAATGCCTCCTTTACTTTGTTATTATTTTTTAAATATATTTTTATTGTTGATAGTATTACAGATATCTCGCATTCTGCTCCCCCCGCCCCCGACCCCACTATTGGAATGTCCCTGTCTGACACCCACAGCGAGGGAGGCCTGAGTCTTTCCCTGGGAAATGAGAGAAGAGCGTCGGGAAGGGGAGGAGAGGAGCACTGGGCTCCGGGGCAGGTGCGTCAGGCAGGTGCGTCTGGGAAAAGGACCCTTCAATGGATTCCTTTGAAACTCCCGTAGCTGCCCTCACCTGGGGAACTCCCCTACCCCTGCAGGGAGCCCAGGTATGAAGATCAAGTCACAGGCTGGTCAGGTACGAACAAGACATGATTTCAGCCTCTCGGGCGTTTGCCTCTGCACCTGAGACCAGGAGCAGCAACAGATCTAAAGAACTGCGCAGGGCAATGGCTACCCTGGGCGGCAGAGGGGCCCCGGAGACCTGCCCTCCTGCCCCCCAGAACCTGCGGCCATGTCTCTGTACATGGCAAAGGGGATGAAGGCTGTTAATGAGCTGACCTCCAATGAGATCAGCCTGGATTATCCAGGGGGCCCAGGCCATCAGCAAGGTCCATGAGGGTGAAAGAGGGAGGCGGAGAGGTGATGGCGTAAGGATGGAGGGCGGCGGAACAGCGGGAGCTCATTCTGCTTCGGAGGCCTCCAGGTAGACGCAGCCCTGCTGCCACGCAGGTCGGATTTCTAACCCGCACGACGCCAAGGTAACGCACTGGTGTTGTCTGAAGCCCCCAGCTTGCGGTCTTTTGTTCCAGCAGCTGCAGGGACCTCCTGCCATAGAGAAACGTTCCCCACCCGGGGGACCTGGAGTCGTGGCAGCTCAGGCAGAGGCGCGACTCCTGCGTGTGGACCCAGCGCCTTGCAGCGTGGCCTGGGGTGCCGCTAGCGTGAGGACACAGGCGGGAGGCCTCCCTAGCCGTCTGCTACTACTGTCCCCACGACCACCCTTGTCCTCTGTGGGGCCCCAGCGTGTCGGAAGTCTAATCCGCACACAGCATTGCAAGGTGTACTTATCCCCGTTGTACAGCTGAGGAAACTGAGGCTCAGAGACGGGGGATTTGCAACTGGCCATGGCTATTCCACGCCCATCTGACTGCATCCTCCCTGCCCCTCCCACAGGTGCCCGGCGGGGCAGCCCTACCCCAGGTGTGCTGCTCCAGCTCCCTGCCACCCCAGAGCCACCCTCCACTGACACTGTGTCCCCAGGAGAAGCCACATTTCATCTGATCAGAAGTGTGATGTTCTTTTTAAGGCATTTTAAAACATTATGGGCAGGTGAACATTGTGAAACGGGAGGGGGCTGTTTGCCAAAAGAATGTGTATAAAAATTCCCTTTCCGTGGAAATGCGTACGTCTACGTGTGTCTGATCCGGGAGAATGTACACCAAGGTGCTGGCAGAGGGTGATGTGATTCTTATTCTTTCTGATGACCTGGGTGTTCTAAGTATCTATAATAATAAAGGCATAACATGCTAATTAGACCGGACAGCCAAATGACCTTCCAGACGTCATTCCGGACGAAGCCGCAGCAGCAGGGGCCGAGGCAGAGGCGGCTAGGGGCAATTAGGCAGGCAGGCGAGCAGTTAGGGGCGATCAGGCAGGCATGCAAGTGGTTAGGGGTGATCAGGCAGGCAGAGTGGTTGGGGGCGATCAGGCAGGCAAATGGTTAGGGGTGATCAGGCAGGCAGGTGAGCGGTTAGGGGCAATGAGGGAGGCAGGCAGGTGAGCAGTTAGAGGTGATCAGGCAGGCAAGTGAGCAGTTAGGAGTGATGAGACAGGCAGGCACGTGGTTAGGGGCGATCAGGCAGGCAGGCAGAGTGGTTAGGGGTGATTAGGCAGGCAGGTGAGTGGTTAGGGGTGATCAGGCAGGCATCAGGCCTGCGGGATCGGGCCTAAACTGGCAGTCTGACATCCCCCGAGGGGTCCTGGATTGAGAGAGGGTGCAGGCTGGGCTGAGGGACCCCAACCCCACCCCCATGCATGAATTTCATGCACCGGGCCTCTAGTTTTATAATAAATCTGCATTGTTTTTGAAAGAAGGGGGAAATTGAAGTAATTATTTGTTAAAGAAATGGTTTTTAATAAGATGCTTGGAATTCTAACGAAAGTATTTTGGTACCTAATTCTTTATTGGCGAGGGTTGCTAAGGAACCGTGTGAAGCAAACTAGGAATAATCCGAACGAGCCCGACAGGGTGAAGACAGAGCAGGCAGGCAGGTAGGCGACACCGATGGGTCAGAGGAAGGACTCACCATGAGGCCTGGGTCCCGTCTTACCGGCTCCTGCTCCTCCAGCTCACAGGGAAAAGAAAGACGGCTGTTCCCCAAAGCACAGACCCTCGCGTCGCTGGGGGCAAGAGGGTAAAGGCCAAGGAGCTGCACCGCCGGACAAGGCAGGGCCGGAGGGAACTAGTCTCATCAGTGCTGATGGGACACTCAGCCTGGGCCAGGCCCTGGCTCACTGCTGTTATTAACCCCGGTTTGCAGACAAGGAGACTGAGGCACAGAGAGATAGGTGGCTCGCTCAGTCCCACAGCCAAGAGTGTCAGAGGTGGAACTCTGAGCCAGACAGCCTGGCTCCAGAGGCCATGAGGTGACCCCGCGTCCAGAGAGAGCCAGTGAGAGCTTTCAAGTGAGGGAGCCGAGAACGAGCCTCAGGGGCTGGGGGAGGCAGGAGCGGGTCAAGACACAGGGCGACGAAGGAGACTGGACTCTGGGCGGTGAACACACAATGCAAAATGCGGTCATGTGTCATAGGACTGGACATCTGCAACCTACATATGTTATTAACCAGTGTCACCCCAACAGACCTACTAAAAGAAAGGAAATACTAGTTAGACCCAGGGCAGCTTTCAGAGCCAAAGTGAGTGAAAGGAGGGAGCAGAGTGGGAAATGGAGAAGGGGAGAGAGGACAGTTATGGTGAGCAGCCACAGAGAAAAGTAGGAGATCTTAGGTTGCCGTTTATTTTACTAATTTCTGCTCGCTTTGTCGTTTCTAT
Source organism: Plecotus auritus (assembly GCF_963455305.1). Classification (NCBI taxonomy): domain Eukaryota; kingdom Metazoa; phylum Chordata; class Mammalia; order Chiroptera; family Vespertilionidae; genus Plecotus; species Plecotus auritus. Next base: position 5,195,598 of record NC_137773.1, read on the forward strand.
AAATAGGGGGTTGTTCGACTTTTGCATTCGCCTGCTGGATAGAGAAGCTGCGTGGTGCATGTCCGCGGGTGTGCAACGTGTGCATGAGTGTGCATCCACATGTGCGTGTGCTCGTGCATGTGCGATGTGTGCATGAGTGTGCATCCACATGTGTGAGTGTGCTCATGTGTGTGCGATATGTGCACAAGTGTGCATCCACGTGTGTGTGCTCATGCATGTGTGGTGTGTGCATGAGTGTGCGTCCATGTGTGCATATGCATGTGCATGGGTGGTGTGTGCACGAGTGTGCATGCACATGTGCCCGTGTATGTGGACACGTGTGCCCATGAGTATGTGCAGGGGGCACATGCGTGCGTCTGCACATGCCAGGGCCATGCCTGTGTGCAATGGGTGGACGAGCCCCGTGAGGAGCCTGGCCGCGGCCATCGCCCAAGCACTTGTGTTTTCCCATGGGCAACCTGGCCTAAACCCTCACGGAATTAACCAGCCTCCTGGAGCCAGCCCTGCGCCCGCCTCACAGTGGCCGCGGCCGCCCCCGCTGTCTCCCCTGCGCCCACAGAGCCCCGAGGACAGAGCGGCTCAGTCCCAGGTGCTGACAAGCTGGCAGCAAGCGGGGCTGTGGCCGGCAGCGGCAGGACTGCCAGCGGCCCCTCCTTCTGGCCGGCACTGGCCTTGCCTACATTCCTCCGACTCCGCAGGAGAAAAGCTCGCTTATTGCATCCTCCCTGCTGCTGCCCAGGGCGGCATGGCAGCGCTGCCAAGCGGAGCCCCGGCGCCCGGCCTGGTCACCACGCCCCCTCTCCGATGGGCCGCACGAGTTCACGGCATGCTCCTGAGCGGGGCTTTTCCGGCCGGGACCGTGACCGTGGCCGCACGTGCACGCCTGTCCCTCTCACGTACTGTACCTGACCCCACGGGAAGGCGTCCCACTTCGGGAGCCTTTCTCAGAACCAGGCAAGAGGCAGAAAAGCAAGGCCTGGCGGAGACTTCCTGGCGAGCGGGTCCTCCTTGCCTACCCCGACTCTGTCCTTCCCCTCCGACCGTGCGCGCGCACACACACACACACACACACACACACACACACACACACGTCCCGCAGCGAAGCGTGTGCACCTTCCCCCGCTCAGACCCGCGACGCCTTCCCCAGGGCAGCTCAGGAGAGAGCAAGACTCACCCCTACGACAGCCAGGCACCACAGGCAGGCTGTCCACAGGCTTCTGTAACCCGAAGTCACCCCCCACCCAGGAGGGCCCTGTCCCGTCCGCGCAGCCAAAGAGCTCCGGGGCCACTTTCGAAGCCAGGCGAGCGGGGTGAGACCTGGAGAGAAAGTGCAGGCAGCCAGGAGGAAGGCTCGGTTCCCCCAGGAGGGAAAGTGCGGATCAGAACAGGCCCGGAGGGAGAGCGGGGAGAGCGGGCCATGCAGAGCAGCAGGCGGGCCCATCTTTAGAGCGGGGCGGGGCGGGGGGCGCGGGGAGGTTGAATGGACAAGCAAGTGTCGCTGGGGACCAAAGCCACCCTCCACCACAGACACCTGATCGCGTCTGCTTTGCCCCAGGCCCCGGCTGCTCGTTTTCTGAATGTGAGCAGGTGCCAGAAGCCAGTCGGCATCCCAAACAAAGCGGTAAGGGGGCCCCAGCCCCCTCGGACCATGTCTGTCCCCCTCTGAGCAAGCCAGCACCCCTTCTCCTCCCAGGCTTCACCAGCCCCCGGGGAGACCATCAAGGCCCAACCTCCTCGTTTCAGAGATGAGGGGCCGAGGGGCGGCCCCACCACATGCGAGGGGCGGGGGCAGGGCTGGCACTCAGGTCTCCCTGGGCCCGACTCTTTGGCGGCACATGGACACGCAAGGACCCATCACGGGCACAAGTCTGGACGCAGAGAATGCTACCCGGCTCCCGGTGCCCCTCAAACTGCGTTCCATAGACAGACCCCACAAAGCACCCAGTCACAAGAGGGGTGCCATCCCAGGCCGGAGCTGACCCCACTTCCCGCTGTAAAAGGGAACGTGATCGCTGAACCTCCCGACACTTGTGGGGACCATGTGCCAAGTTCTGCGCCATCGAGCGTGAAGTCATCGTTTTTGTTTTGTTTGTTTGTTGTTGTTTTTATTTCAGAGAGGAAGGGAGAGGGAGAGAGGGAGAGAAACATCACTGATGAGAGAATCATAGGTAGGCTGCCTCCTGCCCACCCCACACTGGGGATCAAGCCCCCAACCTAGGCGTGTGCCCTGACCGGGAATCGAACTGTGACCTCCTGGTTCATAGGTCGACACACAACCCCTGAGCCACGCCGGCCGGGCGGGTGTGAAGTGTTAAATGCCTGAATGCCATGCTGGTGAGGCCAGGCGTTACCCGTAGGATGGTACATGAGGCGGGACACTGGCAGGACCCTGGAGGGCTAGCACAGACCCGATGTGCGTTGTAGGAGGGGTCCAGAGCCACGTCTGGAGCCGAGAAGGAGCAGAGCCAGGCCCCGTGCGTTCAGGTGCAGGACGTGGGCCAGACGGCGGGGTGGACAGCCGGCCACGCGTTCTAGAGATTATTTCTGTAACAAAACTCAACGATCCTCTGTGGCTGGATGGGGGTGATGGTCGCACACTGTGAATGTACTTCATGCCGCTGAACGACACCCTTAAAAATGGTTAAAATGGGAAATGTTGTGTTTTATATATTTTACCACAATAAAAACATCTACCTCCCCTTCCAGGTGATACTTCTCATTTGTCAAAGGGACAGAAGGCTCCCTGGCTGGTGTTGCTCAATGGTTGGAGCGCCATCCTGGGCACCAAAAGGTTGTCGGTTCGATTCCCAGTCAGGGCACCTGCCTAGGTGCAGATTTAGTCCCCAGTCGGGGTGGGGATGGGAGGCAATCATGGATGTTTCTCTCATATCTCCTCTCTTTCTCTCTCTCTCTAAAAAAAAAAAAAAAAAAAATGAATAAAAACATTTTTAACAAAGGACTTTTTTTTTAAAAAAAAAAAAAAAAGGACAAAAGGAATAAATTCCAGGACTGCCCTCCCTGGGTCTCAAATCCCGTGAAGAATGAAGATGGGTAACCTTATTGAGGGCATTCACTGCGTTCAGATACCGTACTAAGTCCTTGTCTCAACTCACAGCAGCCGATGCTCTCATTACGCCCATTTCACAGATGAGAAAAAGCAGCACAGAACCTCCGTGACCACCCCAGAGACAGCGGGTGGCAACGTCCAGGATCTGAACCCAGACGGGCCGACGGCAGAGCCCGCGTGCTCGCCGCCGCCACCCCTGTCCACGGCGACGCGAACTCTCTAAACAAGAACAACAAAATGTGGTCGACTGACCAGCCACCCCCCTCCTCGACAGCGTGGCTTCGCAGGGAACAGAAATCCAGACAGCTGGCCGAATTTTCTTCTTTCCATTTCCATCCAGATGTTTGGCATCACAGAAACAAGACGACGTGCCCATGACCCGGAGCCACTAGGGAACTGGGATCTGCCACTGAGAGAAACACCGCCATCGTGCAAGGGCGTCCTCTCACGAATTAGCGTCCTACCCCAAAAGGTTTGCCTGGCCGCCCAGGCCACTGGGTGTTTGAGGACCCGTTTCCGACAGTTCAGGTCAGGCAGTAGTCAGCAGACATCCCGCGTGTCCTCCAGGATCCGCTGAAGTCACATCGGCTTCTTTTTTTTATTTTGCATCACAAATAACAAAAGTCATGCATATTTTAACTTTCTCTCTGGGATTAGAGTAAATACATAATTTTGGCAAATTACTCAGAATTACGGGCTAGCAGCATCTGGTTCAGATATCCTCGAGTAAATTATTGGCACGGCCTCTGCCGCATTTTTTAATTTTAACCAAAGCGTTCTCGGAGGAGACGTGTGTTTTCTGTCCCGTCTGCATGTAATCAGCTTGCGAGGGCCGTGGAGTTTTAAACCGGGGTTTCAGGAAGGAGCCGGCATACCTGGGCACCGCCCGCAGGCCTGGCAGCGCCGCAGTCCCGCCGGGCGCTGGGGGGGCGGCGCGTCTGTCCCTGTCTGCGGCTCCGGGGACGAGAGCGCCCGCAGGTACTGTGTGTCCACGCTCCTCGCCCCGCGTTCGGCTCCCAAATTACATGCCTCGCTTTCATGTCAAGTCCAATATAGCTTCCTTAGCAGTTTTTCTCCCTCCGTATTCCACATCAAGAGGACCCAATTACTTTTATAAATACTTGCTTTAAAAATATCCCCGTTTCCTGCTGCTTCACATTCTGAAGGGCTGTGCAGGGTTTTAGACTCTTACAAACCTCTCCAACCGTTCCTGTTTTATCAACAACGTGTGCATTTCTGTAAACCCTAAGTACCACTCCCCATCGGGGACTTGTTCCCCTGCCCCGATGACTCTTTCCCCGCCCCCCCCACCCCCCGTAAAAACAACAGAAATGAAAGGAATTTGGGCCGTTTCAAAGTCATCTGCAGCGCACTTCTGTGCTCATGGCTCCGCCTCGCCCACCCACCAGGGTGGCGGTTTGGGTTAGAAGAGAAAGCCTGCGGGTTGTCAATTACAAGCCACCCAGCAGAAGGTAAAGCAGGGTTCTGCAGTGGGTCTTTAAGAGAAAATTCCAGAAAGGCCTTGGCTCTTGTGAACCCTGAAAAGCTCCTTCGCTCAAGGCAGGGACTTCCAGACTGAATGTCGACCGGGGTCGCCAGGCCACGTGTGCGTGGAGCAGGCTGGCCTCCAGTCGCGAGAATGCCACCGTCCTACCCGCCACTCAGCCGTCTGCATTCCTCAGGCGCCTGTGTGGGTTCCACTTGGAACTACATGGAGATGCCCACGGGGCAGCCCCGTAAGAACCAAACACTGCCCACCTTGGGGCTCCGTGGACACGGATGCCATCAGCGGGACAGGGGGAGGGGTGACCCGCCAGAGGGCACTGCCACGGCCTGTGTCCAGCCGGTTCTGGTCAGCAAGCCAGCTCTTCCAATGCCTCCTATGGAGACTCGGCCCGGGACGAACGGGACTGACGGGGCCCAAGGCGGGGCCCAGGGCGGGGCCCCCGCGGCCACGCTCCGCATGTGCCCTAGCAGATTCAGAGCACCGCGCGAGGTTTATCTTTGCCCGTGCTTATGGAAACGTTATTCGGGAACGCTGTGCACGCACAAAAATAAACCTTTAAAAATACCATTTGGACGACACACAGGCGAAGGGAAGATATTTCTCTTTCTACTCCGCAGTCCATTAAGGCCGTTTCAAAAAGCCAATGGGGTAGCGACTGGCACACAGGAGCCTGCCGGCCAACCAGTGCCCAGTTCTGACCCTCACAGCTTCCCCAGAAGCAGCCCACCACCCCCCCGCCCCCACCACCAAGGTGAGGGAGGAGGCAGCTCGCCAAGCATTCCCTGCCCCCTGAGCACCGGCCGATGCCCAAAGCAACAGCAGGTCACGGTTCTTGCTCACATTTGACTGTGGGCCAGAGCATGGCCACAGCCACACCCCCTCTGTAATCACTGGGGGAAAGAATGGCTGTTCAGCGTCTGCAGATGCCAAGCGTGGAGCGAAGCATTTTGACACACTACCTGACTTACTTCCTATGAAGTACATGGCATTGTCCCCAGACTTAGGTTGGGCAGACTAGGGCTCAGAGAGGCTGAGTAACCAGGCCCCCATCACACAGCTATTCTGAGATAGCTATCAAGCCTGAGATTTGAACCCCATGACATCTAGACCCAAAGCCCCTACCCTCCCCACCCACCAAAAACTGTGTCCCACACACATTCCCGAGATTAGCTCTTCTTGCCCTTCCTCATCTCCGCCATCAGCTAACTGACATCAAGGGACAGCAGCGTCCTCTTTCACATCTCTCCTAAATACCCACCAGCAGTCAGGCCCACAGGGAAGGTCATGGCTCGGCGAGGGCACCCCCATTCTGCTCACAAGGTCTCCCCTTCGGGCCAGCCTCTGCCTTCCCCTGAGAGGGGGCTGTGTTCTTTTTATATATTCTTTTCTTCATCAATCACTAGCTTCTTGTTTTAGTTTTATGTGCCTAATTTATCTTGGTACCCACTTGTTTTTGTTTGTAACCTTGCCAAAAGTAAGAAGAATCAGAAAATATTCTTGGGCTTTCTTTTAGATTATAATCTTACTAGAGGCCCGGTGCACGAAATTCGTGCACGGGGGTGTGTGTCCCTCAGCCCAGCCTGCACCCTCTCCAATCTGGGACCCCTCGAGGGATATCCGATCCTACCTGGATCGGGCCTAAACGGAGAGTCGGACATCCCTCTCACAATCCAGGACTGCTGGTTTCCAACTGCTTGCCTGCCTGTCGTCCTGATTGCCCCTAACCACTTCTGCCTGCCAGCCTGATCACCCCCTAACCACTCCCCTGCCAGCCTGATTGATGCCTAACTGCTCCCCTGCCAGCCTGTTTGCCCTTAACTGCCCTCCCCTGCAGGCCTGGGTCCCCCCCAACTGCCCTTCCCTGCAGGCCCAGTCACCCCCAACTTCCCTCCTCTGCCAGCCTGGTCACCCCTAACTGCCCTCCCCTGCAGGCTTGATTGCCCCAAACTGCCCTCCCTTGCAGGCCTGGTCCCTCCCAACTGCCCTCCCCTGCTGGCCTGATCTCCCACAACTGCCCTCCCTTGCAGACCTGGTCCCTCCCAACTGCTCTCCCCTGCTGGCCATCTTGTGGTGGCCATCTTGTGTCCACATGGGGTCAGTCATCTTTGACCACATGGGGACAGCCATCTTGTGTGTTGGAGTGATGGTCAATTTGCATATTATTCTTTTATTAAATAGGATAGAGACCTGGTACATGGGTGGGGGCCGGCTGGTTTGCCCTGAAGGGTGTCCCAGATCAGGGTGGGGGTTCCCTTGGGGTGTGGGGCAGCCTGGGTGAGGGGCCTGTGGTGGTTTGCAGGCTGGCCACACCCAATGGTGACCCAAGTGGATGCCCTGGTATCTGGGATTTATTTATCTTCTATAATTGAAACTTTGTAGCCTGGAGCGGAGCCAAGCCTCCTGCTTTCTCCGTGGCCACAGCCATTTTTGTTGGGATTTATTTATCTTCTACAATTGAAATTTGTAGCCTGGAGTGGAGCCAAGCCTCCTGCTCGCTCCGTGAGGGCAGCCATTTCTGTTGGGATTTATTTATCTTCTATAATTGAAACTTTGTAGCCTTCAGCTGAGGCCAAGGCAGGCCAGGGCTGTGGAAACTTGGCTTCCTCGATCACCAGGGGCAACTCAAGCCTCCTGCTCTCTCCAGCTCCGTGGCTGCCGCCATTTTTGTTGGAATTTATTTATCTTCTATAATTGAAACTTTGTAGCCTTAAGCAGAGGCCAAGGCAGGCCAGGGCAGGCGTAAAGCTTGACTTCCTCCATTGCTGGGGAAACCCAAGCCTCCTGCTCTCTCTGTGGCCGCAGCCATGTTGGTTGGGTTAATTTGCATACTCGCTCCTGATTGGCTGGTGGGTGTGGTTTGTGGGTGTAGCAGAGGTACGGTCAATTTGCATATTACTTTTTTATTAGATAGGATCTTTTTTCTTTTCTATTTCTTTCCTCTGAAATCTTTTTGGTTTCTCTCTTTTACTTTTCTTTCTCCTCAGTTCTTCTGCCTTTCTCAAGGTTTTAAGGTCTTAGCGAGAAAAAGTACATGTACACACACACACACACACACTTGACACTTGTGAATGAATAAGACTGAATGTGTCCCCACCCAAAATTCATATTTGAAAACCTAACCCCAATGTGATGGTATTTCAAGGTGGGTCTTTGGGAGATAATTATAGATTATGAGGGTGGGGCCCTTGTGATGGGATTAGTGCCCTTATAAAAAAAGGAGGCAACACAAGATTCCCTCACTCCCCCTCTCTCTTCATGCACGCACCAAGGAAGGTGATGTGACTACGTAACCAGGAAGCAGGACTTCACCAAGAGCCCGACCATGCTAACCAGCATCCTGATCTCCAACTTCCAGCCTCCAGAACTGTGAGACATAAATGTTTGTTGTCTGAGACACCCAGTCAATGATATCCGGTGATAGCAGCCCCAACAGACTTAATAGTTAAGTTCTAAAGTCTTCAAAGTGAAAATCTTAGATGGTCAAAATTAACCTTAAAAGTCCCATGTATCACACACCAAACACAGTATCCATGTCATGTGTCCTGTCCAGTAATTTGTTTCCCCACTGAATGTTGAGAAGCACCAAGCACCACTTGAGGGGAGAATAAACAGAGAGGTTATGATGATGTCTCTCATTCAGACTTTACAGCAATCATCTGCCCAGGCTGAGTGGCTCAGTTGGTTGGAGTTTCATCCTTCAGAGTCTAAAGTTTAGACCCAAAGGTTGCCAGTTCAATTCCCGGTCAGGGGCGTGTATAAAAGACAACCGAATAATGCTTCTCTCTCTCTCTCTCTCTCTCTCTCTCTCTCTCTCTCTCTCTCTCTCTCTCTCTCTCATCAATAAACATATCCTAGGATGAGGATTAAAAAAAAATTATCTACACTTAATGCTGAGGAAGGTGGGTGGGGAAAGGGCTGGGAATGGCTGGAGACTTCTCCACTGATCCTCCTGAAGGGGTTACTGGGTTTTTGTTTTAATGTAACCTTAGGCCCCAGCACACTAGAAAAAAGGATCATCATCGTTTACCATCAGGCTCCAAAGGAGCCTTTTTCGTTTTTATGAATAATTTATAGGATAAAGGGATATTTTTAAAACCTTATTAGAAAAGTTAATAATTTAAACATAGCGAATTCTCATGGCATATTTCCCGGGCTTTGAAGGTATGCAAACCCCAAATGGGCAATGTTCTCTGAATGCAACTGACTGTTCACCAGTTGTCATGGGTGAACCTGGGACAGAGCCATCCCATAAACACGGATTCCAGATTTCAGGTAAATCGCTATCAAGCTCTAGCTGATCATTAGTTCTGGCTCTTCGCCCACTTGCGTCGTAAAACCAGTTACTTCTGCAACCTGTGATGGCTCCTAACGTTGTGAGAGAGAAGGCGGTCATCTTTTCTCCATAATTGCAGAGCACTTTCATTTTTTAATTCATAAACACCAGTCAGAGTGATTAGCCTGGTCATTTTCTTTTCATTTCCATATCACCTGTTTCCTTCTGATCGCCTGTGTAAGCACATCTGACTGCATCTGAGCTAAAAGACCACTGGCCCCATTCCTTCCGCAAAGCAGGACGATCCAGGTTGCTGTTGTAAAATAGTAACGGATAAAATCCTTTCTGTTGAACTGGATGAGAAAATCCTACTTCCTTTTTCTCCCCAGAAATATGTTGTTTATTCATCCATTCTGGAGTCCTTGAGAAAATTCAGCCTGAGACTTGACTTATGAAATCCATTTTACTCTTCTCTTCAGAGTCAGCATCGCCGCTGCCTCCTCTGACTTATCTACCGACAGTCAAACATTTTCCTGTGTCACTTTTCTTCTTTTCCATTTTGTGCAGGAAATAAAAATGTCTATCTTCTCAGCTGTCTGCAATGAAAGCAAGACTAACACTACAAAGATGGTGTCCTGTGTCTTCTTTTTTTTAAAGGAAGAGGAAGACAGAAACATCATGGATGAGAACCATTGATCAGCTGCCTCCTGCACGCCCCCTACTGGGGATCAAACTTGCAACCCAGGCATGTCTCTGACTGGGAATCGAACTGTGACCTCCTGGTTCATAGGTCAATGCTCACCCACTGCGCCAGGCCCTGTGTCTCCTTTTACACCTTCCCGAAAGACACCCTGATACTCTCAGCAACGTAATGAGAAAAATAAAGGATTCTCCAGCATTCCTCCATTTCTTATTATTTTAATGTCTTAGCATAATTGGCAATAATTGATGAATAACGAAATAATTCCTAGGATGACAAAATGAAAACTGTTTCAAGATAATAAGAAAAATGAGATTACTAACACCCCATGAAAAATCTTAGATTTATAAGTGGTTCCAATGGTCCCATGTGGCAAATTCCAGATAGGATGAATTTTACTCTGTTTTTGTTTTTAAAAAAAATAAATGTTCTCTTTGATCTTTGGGAGATTTTTTTTTTTTTAAAGGACAGAAGTCATGAAATCTCAACCTTTACAAATAATTAGAACTTCTCAGAAGGAAAAAAAACACTAAGATTGAGGTCGAAAAACAAAAAACAAAACTAAGATTGGAGTCCACAAAGATTTGGTCAGACAGTTCCCTCCACACGGCCGGTTAAATCACATCCATAGATTTGGTGATTTCGTGGAAGATTTCCAAAATCGGGAAAACTGCCCCCACAAGAAGGCTCTTCCTTCATCCACTTGAAATCCAACAGTTCTCCGATCAAATCTGAACCTGGCAGAGAGCTGCATCGCATTCCTACACCACGTGGCCCACCCCTGGGCTCCACCCGGGTCTCCCTACCCCTAACCACCCCCCACCCCCACCCCCACCTCCGCCACCATGGGGACCAGGCAGCCCCGCCCGGGACCTCTCCCTGCTGGACTTCCACTCGGTGGACTTCTGCACACGGTGAGGAAACAAGACTTAGGGCCCAGGGAGCAGGGTGGGGGGGCCTTCTGGAGAGCTGGGCCGGCCTCAGAGCAAGCACAGACACAACTCAGCCCACAGCAGGTGCCAGTGACTGCAGCTGCTACGCTCTCTCCGGCAAATGGAAGTATGTGGAGGAGACGCTCCCTTCCCCTGGGGCTTTTACAAACCTTCCTCATCTTCCCTGTTCTCAATCGGGCCAGGGGTACCGTCTGACTATCAGTCCCTGACACAGAGGAAGGGGTCCATTCACAGAAGTGGTGCGCTCCCCGACGCGGGGAGCCGGTCCTTTGGGGAAACTCAGAACAGAGCTCCCTCCGATGAGCAACATCGAGGCTCCCCAAGGGCCCAGCCCACAGAGGCCTTCCTCACGCAGAATGCTGGCCACGCCCTGGACCCGCACCGTCAGCGCCGGTAGGAGGCGATTGTGTTGCGCCCTGACAAATCAGCTCCCACGCTGAAGGGACCCCCTTCCTCCTGAACTCCATTTCATGAACCCGCCGGTGTAATGAGAGGAGACAGAGGGGAAAGATGGGGCTTCCGAGGGAGAGACCCCGGCCTTCACGAAGCCTGGAGCCCGTCACAGCCGTGTGCGATTTTGTCTCTTCCAATTTCACAGCGATGCCTTTTCTCATTCCCTCCACACAGGCGTGATGCGAGGGAGCCGTGAGGAGGGTAGACTGGGGGCTCACAGGGGAAGGTAGCAAAGAATGGGGGGGGGGGGAAAGCAAACAAGTTGGACAGGGGTTTCCCTGATGGGCGATTACACTGTGTGGGTGTGAGAAGTTTGCCTACATCACATGGACTGATTGGCTGAGGAAATCGAGGAGAAGGCAGGAGACCCAATATTAGTGCCCCAGGCCCTGGAGTCAGGGAGAGAGGAGAGTCCACCGTTTGGTCAGACAGTTCCCGCGCTGACCATGAGGTGGTGCCATCGGCCCAGACAGTCACCCCAAGGGGGCAGGGCCTGCCGTAGGAGGAACTCTCCACGGGGGCGCCACGTTACCCACCCAGGCTCTAGCACTCACACAAAACCTGGACTAGGTAGCACCCATCAACCTACACGTCATTGCCCCCCCTCGCCCCCCAACAACGGCTGCATCCCCCACGGCCCCACCTGCTCACACCGGAGCCAGAGCACCTGCTGTCGTCGAGCATTCCAACCCGCACGGAGTCCAAATGAAGACTTCATTCCCCTCCTCCGCGTCCTTCCAACATCAGCACGGTTCCCAATTCCCAAAGGGAACGAGCTCAGCGCTCCCTGCCGTCTCCTCCTTAAACGCCGTCACGAGGAGGACAAGGTCTTGTAGGGTGAGCACGGATCTGTCCCAAAGGCCTTGACAACAGGACCCCAGACGCCCTTGCCCCCCTTACCTTCCAGTTTAACACCAAACCCAACCCTATTCCAGACACAAGCCCCCACCTCCCCTCCAGCATTGACCCCTGCTGACCCTCCCTCCTGAGATGCCCTCTCTTTCCCTGACGCCTGCCTCCCTGTCAGTATCCTCAGCCCAAGTCCCCTCTGCCCCAAGAGCTGCTCGTGAAGTGCCTAGCTGATTTTAACTGGTGAATCGGAGTTAGTGAGCAAAGTGTGGGTCCCAGGCGTCAGCCATGGAAGCCCTGGGGTCTCCAGAGGCAGGCCTGCCTCATCCTTCTAAGGCTGGTTGGGTCTCACAGTGAGGAGGGCTGATCCCGGCAGACGCCCTGCTGAATCTCAGGGCAACCCCAGCTGGACCGGCCCGGCTCCTCCCAAGTCTCGATTCCCATGGAGGGCGGACACCGAAGCCGGAAGCTCCGTGTGTGGCAGAGTGTCTGTTCTCAATCCGTGTGTGCTTTAGAATAACTACCGTGTTACTATTATTACTGTCCCCTCTCCACGCCCACTCTCATCAGCCACTCTCTGCCAAACCAGGCCCGAGTTCTAGAGCTGAAAGAATGAGGACGGGAGATCACGACCAGTTCGCCATTCTGGGCTACCCTACCCGCTCCGCCCCCAGGCCTGGGGCCTAGACCCGTGGTGGGCAAACTCATGAGTCCACAGAGCCAAATATCAACAGGACAACGATGGACATTTCTTTTGAGAGCCACATTTTTTAAACTTAAACTTCTTCTAACGCCGCTTCTTCAAAATAGACTCGCCCAGGCCGTGGTATTTTGTGGAAGAGCCACCCTCAAGGGGCCAAAGAGCCACATGTGGCTCGCGAGCCGCGGTTTGCCGACCACTGCCCTAGATGGATTCTACAGCATTTTCTCGGCTCCCATGGGACTGGCTGGGACGGTATTCTCCGCTGCCTGTCAGGCCCTGGCCAAGCGGCCGGAGAGAAAACCCCAGGAACTGCAGCCGTGGGCAAACTACGGCCCGCGGGCCGGTTCCGGCTGTTCTATCCGGTTCTCTTGCTCTCCCCTCCGCTCCTTTACTTTGAATTTATATTAGTTCACACAAACACTCCATCCATGCTTTTGTTCCGGCCCTCCGGTCCAGTTTAAGAACCCATTGTGGCCCTCGAGTCAAAAAGTTTGCCCACCCCTGACGCCTGTACTTTGCAACACCTCAAAGTCTAGCTGCCATTTGCCTTTGACTTCTGCAGGGGCCGGCGGCTCAGGTGGGAGACACAAATGTCCCCCGGGAGAGGGGGGCAAGCAGCCTGGAGGTGAGGGTTTTAATTCTGAAGGCGGCCCCAGGGGGTGGCGGTGGCAAAGGCCGTGGGGAAGCAGGAGCCCGGAGGCCTCGGAGCCTCAGCGCCTTCCAGCAAGCAGACGTGAGTGTCTGCATCCAGCCAAGGAGGCCTGGTCCCACGGTCTGGACCGCTCCTACTGCTGGGGCTCAAAGAACCAGGTGGCCGGATGCCTTGTTAATGCCAACAGTGCTCATGTTCGCACCTGCGAAACAGGCCAGGAAGCCTGCCCAGGCGGTTCGGGGGCTTACGGCATCGGTGCGAGGCCACAAGCCTTGGTCCTTAGGCTCTGCAGAAGTTGGTTTTTCAAGAACGAATAAAGGCAGCCGCGTTCGCTGTGCAAACAAAAGCAGGTTAGCAGCCGGGAACCGCCTGCGCCCATGCCTTGCGCCCCACCTGCTTCCACAGACGATCCGAGGCTGCAGGGAGTCATTGCCTTTGGAACCATGGGCTGAGTGGTCCGTTCTTGCCACAGCTGCAGACTCGGACCTTCAAAGTGGCCATGAATTGGGGCTCTGAAAGACGGGCAGGGGTGGTGGACAGTGGCCCGGGGAGAGCCCATTCAGAAGGGGCCTTCCCCCGCCCCCTCCTCTTCTTCCTCCCGATTCAGGGCCACTGGACTTGCTGGTCAGCTGCAGCCAGCGGTGGCCACCCCTGCTCCCCCTCACCCTCCTCCGCCTCTGCCTCGCCTACGCCAGAGCGCAGCCCGGACTCTGGGAGGGGAGCTCTGCAAGCGGCACAGCGCCCGCGCGGAGGACGACCCGGCCTGCACGTCTCCGCACCCCCTCCCCCCACCTCGTCACATGAAGGCCCCAAAGAGGCACGCAGTGCGTCCTGCCGTGGAGACCCGGGGACGAGGCGCCGTGGGCGGTGGGTGATGAAACCTGCCCGGCGCATTACCGCAGAGGGCGCCGGCTGGGAGGCGGGCGGGTGAGGGGGGTGGGAGCTCGGACTCGGGCTCACCTGTTCTCCTGCCGGAGGGCGGGGCCGCGCCTCCCCCAGCCCTGCGCGCCCCCGGAGCTGCACCATCGGACTGCCGGGGCCCTGAGCAGTTCCTGTCCCCGGCCCGGCGCCGGCGCCGGGAGACGTGAGCGTGCACACGTACACACACGGTGGGGGCAGAGGCTCCGAGGCGCCCAACTTTCTCCCCGCTTCCGTGCGCCCCTGGAGAAGGCGGGGGAGGAGGGCGGGCGTGCTTGGGGAGAGAGCTCTTACAAGAAAAGAGAAGATGGGGAGATTTTCATGGGTTTCGTTGGGGGTGGGGATTTTTTTTTTTTTTTAACCATTTCCATGAGATGGCTGGAGAGTCCAGGGAACCCGGAGCGGGATGGCGAGCAGCGCTTGGGGAAAATGGAAGTGTTCGGAGACGCGTAAAGTTGCCTTTCGAGCTCCGACCTCCAGGGCGAGCCAGGGCGAGCGATGCTCCGCGGGGGCTAACTCAGAGCCGCCTGGGCCTCCCTGCCCCCACGTGAAAGCGATGCAAGTCCCGTCTGTCACCTGGATTGGGGGAGAGGCGAGAAAGTGGCGCCCTCGGTGTTGCCCGACCCGCCACAGCGGGCCAGGAAGAAAGGGGAAAGGTGGGGCAGTTGCTCGGGCCAAGTCCTGTATCTGGTGCTTCTGCTCTTAAATAGTTGGAGGGGGTTTTAACGCAAAGCGTCACAACGCCAGGAGTTCCCATATGTGCTCAGTCTGTCCTCAGCATCCCTGTGTCCAGGAAGCTCCTCCAGTCTGTCCAAGTCCGGGGCTGGGTCTCTCTCACACACCGCGGAGGGAGGAAACTTTCCCCGTCTGGTGCGGGTGTGCACAAGCCGGGGCCGGGGACGCTCTCCCAGGGCAGACCTTCCCCTCTCGCCTTTCTTTCGTTGCAACTGGAGCTGCGACTCGCTTTTTGTCTTTAAGCCGGTTCAGCCATTGCCCTGGAGCCCCCGCACACGCGCACGCCTCTCCGGCCGCGCTCACCGCACTCACACACACGCACGCACGCACGCACACGCGTGTCGGCCAGCAGGTCCGCAACTTTGTGGAGCGCGCCCCGCGGAGCTCGGCTGCCTCGCGTAGTAGTTGGGCGCAGGCCCCGCCCCCCGGCCGTGTTGTCAAACGGGCCGGGGTCTCGGATTGGTGCAGCCGCCGGGACAACACCTGCTCGACTCCTTCATTCAAGTGACACCAGAGCTTCCAGGGATATTTGAGGCACCATCCCTGCCGTCGCCGGGCACTCGCGGCGCTGCTAACGGCCTGGTCACATGCTCTCCGGAGAGCTACGGGAGGGCGCTGGGTAACCTCTATCCAGCCTCGGCCGCGAGGAGGAGGCAGAAGGCGAGCGAGGAGGAAAAGTGGGAGGAGGAGGGGAAGCGGCGAAGGAGGAGGAAGAGGGGGAGGGGAGCACAAAGATCCCAGGTCTCCGGGCGGGAGGTCTACCCCCGAGAACGATGTGTGCCGAGCGGCTGGGCCAGTTCGTGACCCTCGCTTTGGTGCTGGCCACCTTTGACCCGGCGCGGGGGACCGACGCTACCAACCCGCCCGAGGGTCCTCAGGACAGAGGCTCCCAGCAGAAAGGCCGCCTGTCCCTGCAGAACACAGGTAAGTACGTGCGCCCCCGTGGCGGGGGGGCTGCTGGGGGACCCCACCAGGCACCCACGCAGCGCTCCACTGGTGCTTCGCCCGGCACGGGGCGCCCACCTAGGGCCGTGCAAAACTCTCGGGGCGGCGCGGGACGTGCAAAGCGGAGCGTGAGGCGAGGCAGGTCGGCGCCGGGCTCCGCACGCCCGGAATCCGCACGTGCTGGCCGGGTGATGAAATCGCTGGGGCAGGACTTGTTGCTGTCTGTCCTCCCCGGGCCCGAGGGTAAATGAGGCAGCGCCTGCCGCGGCCAGTGCCGACCCCGGGCTCCCCGGGCTGATGCCAGGCTTCCTGCTCCGCCCTGGCCGCCCGCGGGAGGCGCGGAGGGTCCCCCAGCCGGGCTGCCCCCTGCACCGGGAGAACTTCTCTTCCCATCTGGCCGGCCGGCTGCGGCAGCACCGCTTCTCCCCCTCCTCGAAAGATGCCTGACATCCGAGAACTTTGTAGACAAGATGTTGCTTGGCGAACTTTCCTGGGGGGGGAGGGGGGCGCATTGCTTTCGGATCGGGGGTGGGGGTAGTGCAAAGCCTACTTCTGCGGCCACCGTCCCCCGTCTGGGGCAGGTCAGCAAGAAATGGTGCCACGGGCCCCACCGTGCGCCGCCCCTGCTCAGCCGGCTCCGGGCTCACCGGCGAGCTGCCGAGCAGAGCCCGGCGTGCAGGGCACGGGGCAGGCCTTTTGCCAGCTCCAGGAGAGAAAGGAAATCTGCCTCGTCTCCTCGGCTGTAGGCGGTCCCCCCTTCATTAGGGGACCTGCGGACCAGGCAGCGACGGGCGTGCGCTCACCGCAGGAGCAGAAATGCACGGCGTGCCCATTAGGAACTCCCCGAGCGAGCGAGCGAGCGAGCGAGCAGATCGCGGCCCTGCGCGCTCCTTCCTGGCGCGTGGGAGGGATCACCCAGGACGCGCAGCCCCTCCTGGGACCCTCGCCCACCTTTCCCCCCTCACCAGCTCTTTCCCTGAAAATTGAACGCAATCTCAGGAGTTGGTGACCCTCAACAACTACACGCCCCTCCTTCTCTCGGTAGCTTTAAACTGAATGCGGATTATCCACTCCTACCCCTTCCTTCTTCCAAAATACACTTTTTGGATGTAATTTTATGGTTGAAGACCATGCAACTGGGGGGGGGGGCAGAAGCTTGGCGAGGCAGCTTGACAGTTAACTCCCTCAGTCTGTCCTTTCAGGCGGAGGAACTGGGGCCACATTTTGCAAAGGAGGGAGCAAACTCCGGGTCTCGGGAAGTCTAGGGGATTAGGTGACATCTCAGCCGGATCTCTATTTAAAAGGAGCCTCTGGCCCATGCTGCCGATCAACGATTCTCTCTCATCATTGATGTTTCTCTCTCTCCCTTCCTCTCTGAAATCAATAAAAATATCTAAAAAGTAACTAAACACAAGGAGTCTCTGGCTACTAGGTTGCGCTTCTGCAGGCTGGCCCCCATCTGACTGTGCGCCATGTTCAGCCCGCTCCAAAACCAGTTTCCCTTGCCTGGTGTTGTTAAGGCCATGGTTTGGAGGCGCTGCCTTAGGAGGAATTTGGTTTTGATTTTTAGGTGTTGAATCATAAAGCTGAATTGAAAGTGCTCTTTGGATGCTCTCATGTGGGGGTCAGGAAGGAAATGACTGGGGTTTAATAGCAGCAGCTTCACGCTCCCAAGTAGAGAAGGGCATTTTCATTGATGGCCTGCAGAGAGGCAAGCTACTCATTTAAATCAGACTTTGTCTGTGGCTTTAGAAAGCTGGACTGCCTTCTGTTCCCAAGCTAAGAACTCCCACAAACACTTTAATAAGATGGGGAGGATGGAAAATGAGGTGCTCAGACCCAACTTCCGGTTGTGGTCTTTGTAACACAGGTTGGGCTAATTTTTTTACAGATATTTACAACTACGGCTATTTCTCATAAGTAGAATAAATGGTGACATTTTCTTTCCCTGGCTTTTTAGATCCTGAGATATCCATGCTAACTATTTTTCCCCTTAAATTTTTTTTTTTTTTTTTTTTTTGTCGTTACTTTTGTTTCAACTAACCTCTCTGCGTTCCGCAGCACGGCTGCGGATTTTGTATAGATCTGTGTGTAATTCTCATTTCAGCGGGAATCCAGCACTGCTTGGTCAGCGCTGGCGATGTGGGCTGTGGCGTGTTTGAGTGTTTCGAGAACAACTCGTGTGAAATCCGGGGCTTGCATGGGATTTGCATGACTTTTCTGCACAACGCTGGAAAATTTGACGCCCAGGTAAAAACCACACAGCGCCCCGAGAGTGTCTGGGGTTGGTAGTAGCATGAATGACACAGTGATTGGAAAGACTTGCCAACAGATTTCCTTAGCGGCTCAGCCGTGGTGGTGCGTTTTATCACCTGCAAGCCGCATTCTAGGTGAACGGCGGGGGGCAGTGTCTCCCACTCCTGCCCTGGACGGCTGCTCTCTGGAGCTTTCATCTAGTGAAACCCTTCCCCACGCTTCACCTGTGCTGCACAGGCAACGTGGAGCGGAGGCCACGTGGAACCATTACCCGAGGCGTCTTGGCCAAGAAGACAAAGGTCATGATAAACGTCCATAAGGGGGCTCACGCTGTCAGGCCCCCCAGGACCTGCTCTGCCAGGCCCATCACGTTAGGAGTACGAGGTTGAAGGGGGAAGGGCAGAGACGTCAATTATATATTCCAAAAGCTATTCTACAGGAAACACAGCACAGGGAGAAATCCATCCTCCCCCCATGGGTGTGGGACAGGCAGCTTGGAGAAGCCGGGCCCCCAGAACAGCAGGCTTATCTTCCTCCTAAGCCGCAGCCCCTCCGCTCCCAACCTGAAAAGTCGAAACCCTGCGTGAGGCTGGCAACGTTACACGGTGTTTTGCTCTATATAATAAATATAGGCAGGGCCTGACCCACTTTGGTGGTGCCAGCTCCCAAGGGCAAACCCAGTCACGCGGGGCCAGAAAAGAACCCGCAAGCGCCCTGATGGCTCCAGTGCTGACCACCCGAATGCGTTTCAGATGGCGGGAGGCTCACCTTCCCCGTGTCCTCGCCAGCCTATAGACCAGGGGTGGGGAACGTCCGGCCCGCAGGCCATGTAAGGCCCGGGAAATCATTTGGTCTGGCCCTGCCAAGGCGTTAGGGGTGAGCTAATTAAATGTTTGACCAAATACAGCAGGCTCATTTTTAAGGTGACAATGTTGTATGGCCCTCGAATGATGTTATAAATATACAAACGGCCCTTGGCAGAAAAAAAGGTTCCCCACGCCGCTCTAGACCCACCGTGAAGCCCTCTGTCATTCTCTCTCCTAAACCTCCTCTCCCACGTCCCTGGAGGGTGATGACAACGTTTGGATGAGGGCAACAGTTTCGGGTGATTTATGAACATCGCCAGTCCCCATCCACTGACATCCTGTGGAGAGCCTGACAGAGCGATGCCAGGGAACCAGAAAGGGATGCGGCCGGCTGGCAGCCTACCCTGCAGAGGATGGGGGGTGGCCAGAGGGGAAGCAGAAACCGCCGCAGCGGCAGCGCCGAGGCTGTGCCTCTGCGCTCCTTGAGGCTCCCTGCTAACGCGGCCCTGCTGGGTTAACGGGAATTAGGCAACGCGGTGGGAAATCCGGAGGAACGACCTGTGTTTCAGGCTCGTCCCCACGGGACGTCAGGGAGGATCCGGAGGGAGGACAGATTGCCGCAGCCCTTGCCTAAGTTAATCTCCCCTTTGGTTCTCCAACAGGGGGTGTTCTCAGGTTAGAAGCATCCCTTCAAGTCCCTTCTCAGTGCATAAGGACTTCACGAGCTGGCACGCCCTACCCTCCATCCCATTTGACTCCCACTGGAGAGGCAGGGGAGCGGGGGCTAGACGGGGCGGTGTTCAGTAACTAGATGCTATCTGTAGACGTTTCGATGGCTTCTGAGGGAGAGAACCGGAATAAACGGGCTGGCTGGCTTCCCAATCCCAACTCCGCTCCTTCCGGGCCTGTCTAAAAACAGGGGTGACCTCTCCAAGGCCGGCTCGTTTCTATAGTAAAGGGGGTGCGGCATCGCCGGGTGGGTATCCCACAATGCCTCTCTGCCCCCGAGGTTGGTAAGGGAGCTAACTTGCCGCCCCGCTCGCCTCCACACCCCCAACAGCTGTCTCCTTTCTAGGATGAGAGCACCCTCGCGGGTTGCCAGGAAAGAGAAGTGCGGGCCAGATGTATGCCTGGCTGTCTTCGCCACTCAGAGGCCGGGCCGGGGGAGGGGCGGCCGCGGGGCCAGATGCTACCAGGCCGGGTGCCAGGCGGGCCTTTTAGAGGCAGTCATCCTCACAGTTTAAAGGAGTCGAATCACTTTCAAAAAGGAAAAGGATGCTCCTCCTTCAACGACGGGGAGACGAGAGTGCGCGTTGGGGTGCTGGGAGGCACTGGGGCAGGACAGGCCCAGCCGGCGGCCCACCTTGAGGTCACTCCTGGGCTCAGAGGACAGAGGGACGGCGGGAGATTTGGACAAGCAGGCACCTCAGACTTGGGGAAAACGCTTGTTGGGAACCACCAAGGAGTTTGGGATTTCCGTCCCCTTGTGTCCCAGAAAGGTTGCCACAAAGCAGCCAACCTGGTCTGCCTGCCTTGGGGACAGGTGGCTCCGACAGCCCCAGCACGAGGGCCGCTAGTGGAAGGAGGCAGACCTGTGAGTCTCCCCAGGTGACAGCCTCTTTGGCCAAATGCCAGAGGTATCCCGTCACTCCGGACACTCCTCGGGACGAAGCATCAGCCTGTCACCTGCAAGGGGGCCTGGGGGTTCAGTTGTCAGAAAGCTCCGGGTGAGCCCCAGAGGGCCCCTGTCCACTGCGTGTAACCAGGACTCCCGTCTTCCGCCCCCCCCCCCTTCCCTCCTCTGTTCTCTGTCCTCAGGGCAAGTCCTTCATCAAAGACGCCCTGCGGTGCAAGGCCCACGCCCTGCGGCACAGGTTCGGCTGCATCAGCCGGAAGTGCCCGGCCATCAGGGAGATGGTGCTCCAGCTGCAGCGGGAATGCTACCTCAAGCATGACCTGTGCGCGGCTGCACGTGACAACACCCGTGTGATGGTGGAGATGATCCACTTCAAGGACCTGCTGCTGCGCGAGTGAGTGTCTGTCCCTGGGGTCTGGGCCGCTCCCACCGGACGGGGGCGGGGGGGGGGGGGTGGCGTTTACCTCTGAAAGCTGCCCCGCTCCCCTGGGACTGCCTTTCCTGTTGACCTTCAGGAAAAGCGCAAGAAATTGGCACCATCGGTTTCAGGATCACAAGCAGTAGAAGCAGGAAGCCCTTTTCCTAAGCACGAAACGGGTGGGATTCAGAAATGCCCTTGGCCTTCCCCTCGGCCAAGACCCACCCGGTCTCTGAGTAGCGCCGGTAGCTCCGTGGGTGCCCCGGCAGCCCACCGGCAGTGCATACCACCTGCCCAGCTTTTACCGAGCGCCAGGCCCGGGGCTCAGCGCTTTCCGTGAACTTCTCACTTGATCCTCACGATAGCCCTGTTCTGGTACCGTCCTTGTGCCCATTTTACAGATGAGAAAACTGAGAGTCACGGAGGGAAAGGTCACAGGCAGTGAGAGGCAAAGCCAGGATTCGAGCCAGGTAGTCCGGCTCCAAAAACTACACTCTTCCAGGCCACATGCTGAGAGCAGTAGCTTTTCTTGTCCTGTCTCCACGGCTCTCCTTCCCTTACACAGTCCAGCTCACCTTCTCTAGCGCATAAATGCCCTCCCAGGGAAAATTGCAAAACAACGTCAAAAACTCTCATCGGCCAAACACCTCTCTGCCGAAGCGAGGAAATACAGACTGACTTATTCAAAGGCTTGAAATTCAGTAATAAACCCCGGAAACCTCGCTCCTTAAAAAGCATGCCATTGCCAGGATCCGAACTCTTGCAGAGCGGCGAAGCCTGGGGCGACACAGCTGTGCTAGCCTGAAGCGTGGTCCGTCACCCCTGAGCGACTCTGGCTCCTTCCTCCGGGAAGGAGCCCAGTAAGCAAGCTCCTCGCTCAGCGGCCCAGGACCAGTCGGTGCCAGCTTGACGGCGCCGCTGCTCCTCACGCAGCGACGTGCTGGGCCGAGTCGGTAGGGTTTTATGAACTCTTGCTCCTTCGTTCGTGGCATGCCTTCCCCTGGCTATGTCTCTCAACAGGCTGCTCCCCACCCCACCCACACCACTTAGATCTGGGGGGGGACAACACCCTCCTGTCATTGTCCGCGTGGTCACGAGGGTCTAGGTATCTTGCCACACCCGGGTGAGTGTGCGAGTGGTAAGGGTCACCTTGGATCTCTCCACCGGCAGCTCCTGACCAGAGCAAAGCAATGATGCCTTTTCTCTGAGTTACACTAATGAATGCCTGATAAATTCTTTTTGTTCTTCCAAATACCTGTGCAGAAGGCAAGCGACCACAGCATCAACAGTAACAACTGGAGTGATGCACAGTCAGTTCTGAGTGGGCCAGGCTCTGGGCCAGGGACTTTCCCTGCGTTTCTCAGTTATCTTTCCCAACAAGACCGAGCTTACGGTCCCCTTTAGCCGCGGAGGAGTGAAGCCAAGAGTTTAAAGACCTCCCTCTGAGGTTAGATTCCTCCTTTCCAACTGGGGACTTGGTGAGATGCATGCCTGAAGCCAGCTGTCAGAACAGACCCCCAAACCTCCTTGCTCCTGGCCCGCTCTCCCACCCGCCCCCCCCTCCCCCACCTGTCAGAGGTTCACTGGTCCCCCTTGTGGCCAGGGTTTCCCCTTTTCTCAGATGCATCCCCGGGACCCAAGGAGAGTGCTGTGAACGGCCCTTCCTTAGACGTCCCGGGAGATGCTGGCACCGTGTGGCTGAGAAACTCAGGGAGTTCATTTGTCCTAAACCCACGTTCCATAGAGACAGCATGTTGGCCCCGGGGAATGGATGGCGGGGAGCTAGTCTGTAAATCTGTCATATATTCCCGGAGCCAAGAAGTCTGTCTTTTTGGAGAAATGTCTTGTTTCAGAAAACTACAGGGGTGTTTTTGTTTGTTTAAATATATTTTTATTGTTTTCAGAGAGGAAGGGAGAGGGAGAAAGAGATAGAAACATCAATGATGCGAGAGAATCATTGATCAGCTGCCTCCTACACACCCCACACCTGGGGACTGAGTCCGCAACCTGGGCATGTGCCCTAACCAGGAATCGAACCATGACCTCCTGGTTCATAGGTCGACACTCAACCACTGAGCCATACTGGCCTGGCAGAAAACTGCAGGTTTTAAAGCCTCACCCCGCCCCCCCCCCACACACACACACCCCGCCTTCACATTTAAGAAGCAGCAAAGCACTGTGGCTCTCTGGAGTCCCCTCCAGGGAAACATGGCCTGTGGGGCCGGGGAACCCTTACTTCCGAAGGGCTCCTCACATCATTAAGAACAACCTTGTGACCCCCCTCCCCAACCCGCTGTGGAAATGCAGGCGGCGCACCCCGAAAGGAAGCCTGGGCCTCCTTTAAGAACACTCACTGCCCGGGACCAAGTCCCCCTGCCTCCTGCTAAGCCAGCTCCCCACTGACCCCCGACTGCCTCCCCTCCCGAAGCCACGACTGTGCAGCCCATTCACTTGAATGAGCTTCTCAGGTTTTGTAACCATCTTAACTGATTGGGGCGCACAGGATCTCAGTTCCCCCAAAGCAAGAAGACACTGAAGAATGTGTGGCATTGGCCACAGATAAATGAGCGCTGAATTAGCTTTCCACTTTACAAGGGGCGAAATCGCAGTCACCCTAGTATCTACATCACCCCCATTCTTCAACCCCATCCCTATCACCCCCAAACACTGTCATGTTTAGGTAAAGTGGTCCTCTCACCCCCTCACCTCACTTTCTCCATAGCAACCACCTCAGCCACCACTCACCCTGTCGCTGGGTGCTGGCGGCCTCCAGGCCCGTCCCCGCTAAGTATTTTTAACCCTCCTTGGGCCTCGCTGACACCCAGGTCAGAGAGCTGGGCTTTGTCATTAGACACGGCCGAGGAGGCACCACGCCAGCTCGCCAGCTAGAAGCGCAGCTTAGATTAGCACACGCCCCCACCCACACACACCCCCCCCCCACCCACTGTTCACAGCTCAGGGCAGGGAGGAGCACGCGGGCAGGTCCAGCCTTCGCGGGTCCACCTCGAGTTCTGAGAGCATCTGGCAGGCCGACCACCCGGGCCAAGGAGGCCAAGAGGCAGTGCGTCCATTCCCAAGAGAGCCCTCCCCTTACTCCGGGGAAAGAACCTTGAAGGGGAGCGTTGGTGCAGTGTCCCCAAAGGCCAGACATTCTCAGCCCTGCAGTTTGCTCCTGGAGCCCCAGAGAAGTGGCGGAAATGGTCAGGGCTGCCGGAGCAGACGCACTCGGTGAACTTGAGCTCCCTGAGGCGGTCAGGAGCTGGTTTACGGAAGGAAAGTAGCACGAGTTGACCATTTTCCCCGTGTTGCTCCGTGCCCTCCTAGCTCGGCCCACGACGACCAGTGTCATCACTGTTCTCATCACCCTTAGGGGCCTGCCTGAGAGCGCAAGCCCCCGCCCATCAGCCACGCACACAGGCGGCCTGAAAGGCAGCCTGGGCCCCCGCCAGAACATCTCCCCTCCACTCTCAGCCCAGCCCCAGGCTTCCCAGGCCCAGAAGCTTCCAGAAGCCACCTTCTCCCCACCTCGAACCCGTGTTTCCATCTATGAAATGAGGACCGTTCACTCAGTTACAACTTAAGGACTAACTCATAAAAATGGCAATAGACTGCTTCCCAAGCCTTAGCGCAGTCCGCCCAGCCACCGCTGCCAACTCGCAGAGAAGACAGTAAGTGGCTATCATACAGCCACCGGTGGTCCAGGCTCACAGGGAGGAAGTCTTGGTCCTTCGAAGTGACCTCACAGTCCAGAGTGCTTTCCCTGCCCGAGGGGATGGCCCAGAACTGCGATGCTCATGGGCCGAGAGATCCAGAAACTGCCGGCCGAGGGCTGGCTCTCTTAAGAATGCTGGTGAGCCACATGCAACACTCCATACCCGCCCTCCCCCCCCAACCTTGGGGATGGTAAGAGGCCAGTGAGATGAAAGAAAGGCTTAATATGACTATTGGGCCAGGAGAGCCCATCGCTGGAGACACCTCCTCCCAGCTGGGCCCATGAATATAAAAAGCAGGCACACTGCCCCCACCTTCTGCACACAGCTCCCAGCCCCAGGAGGAAGGCTTGCCTGAAGTGGTCATTCCTCCTGCCTTTCCCGCCAGAAAGACCCGCGGCTGCTGGAATGGCCCAAGCGGCCGGCTCTTCCCTCCTGAGCTGAGCCTGTTTCTTCTGCAGACAGCTGGCTTTCATTCCAAGCCCGACAGCCCCCCAAGGCCAGCCCTCCCCATGGGGTCAGACTCCTCCAGGTGCACAGGGGGGTGCATCCAGTAACTTCCCCGGTCCCCCTTCTTCACCAGGGCCACACAGACATGGGGAAATGTGTCTTGGGAGCTGAGCTTAGGGAAGGCTTGTCTGGAAGAGCAGCCCCCAGAGCGAGGCAGCTGGCCCTGCGCCGCCATGTGCCAGGGGCCGGCCTGCAGCTCCTCCAGGCCCAAACCTGCAGTAGCTCCCCCTCTCTTACCAAGAAGGCTCCCCGGTTCGGTTGTGGGTTTTTTTAATTATTTTTATTTTTTTGTTAATCTTCACCAGAGGGTATTTTCCCATTGATTTTTAGAGAGTGGGGAAGAGAGAGGGAAAGAGAGAAATATTGATGTGAGAGAGACACATCGATTGGTTGCCGGGATCAGGGCCCTGGCTGGGGAGAGCCTGCAACCGAGGTAGGTGCTCTTGACGGGAACTGAACCCGAGACCCTTCAGTCTGCAGGGTGACGCTCTATCCACTGAGCCATACCGGCTGGGGCCCCAGCTGGGTATTTAAGGCCCTTTACCACTTGCCTAATTTACCACTCCTCTGGCCTCCCCCACCCCAGACCCATGGCCACGCCCACCACAGCCTCCTGCTTAGCAAACTCCCAACATGCCCAGCGCTGCCCGCCCTCCCGTCACTGTTCGCCCAGCTGCCACCTGCATCCTCGCCCGCCTTCCCCAGAGGCGCCTCCGTCGTGCGCACCTGTGCACTGTTAGTGCCCGTTCCCTGGTGGTGGCTTCTGTCTCGGCCTCTCGCTCCCTCCGAGGCCTGCCCGGGGGCCCGGTACGTCCTGGGCACCCAGGAACGGGTGGTTGCAATCAGGACTCCATGGAATATGGGTAGAGGCAGGAGGTAATTCCAGAAAGCTCTTCCACCAAACCAAACCCAAGCCAAGCCGTGGGGTTCCCACCGCCGTCTCCCCTGCCGTGGTCACGGTCCCCGGAGGCCGCGGGGCTGGTCGCATTCACGGCTCTCTGCTCTGCTCTCTAGGCCCTACGTGGACCTGGTGAACCTGCTGCTGACCTGCGGGGAGGAGGTGAAGGAGGCCGTCACCCACAGCGTGCAGGCGCAGTGCGAGCAGAACTGGGGCAGCCTGTGCTCCATCCTCAGCTTCTGCACCTCGGCCCTGCAGAGGCCGCCCACGGCGCCTCCCGAGCGCCACCTGCAGGCGGACAGGGCCAAGCCCTCCCGCGCCCACCACGCGGACGCCGGTGCCCGCCTCTCGGAGCCCAGCAGCAGGGAGACCGGCCGAGGTGCCAAGGGAGAGCGAGGCAGCAAGAGCCCCCCAAACGCCCACGCCCGGGGCCGAGCGGCAGCCCACGGGGCCCAGGGAACTTCTGGGAGCAGTGAGTGGGAGGACGAGCAGGCGGAGTATTCGGACATCCGGAGGTGAAACCAGAGGCCTGGCCGGAAGACCGTTCCTCCACGCCGTCCATTTCCTTCTCTGTGGACATTCCAGAACATTTGCCATGACAGACGGGGATGCCACACGCAGGACCGGGAGGGGACTGCGGACTGGACGCAGGTGTGTGTTAGCGGCATGAACAGGCGGTGCAGACTCCCCAGGCGGCGGCGGCGGGGCCCACACTTGCGCCTTGAGAAGCGAACGTGCCTCGTGCGCTCCCAGTAGCTTGGTCTTCTTTCTGTCCGGGGAGCACCGGGCGCGCCCTGCGGTTTCCTCGGCCGGGGGTGGCGGTGGCCCCCCGGGGCTGGACCAGGCCCGTGGTGCTGCCCTGGCGGGAGGCGGCGGATTCCAGAGCAGGGATGGGCCTGAAGACCTCGCTGGGGAGGAGCAGGGTGGAGAGGAGGCAGGGGCCCTGTGGGTACCGGGTGCCAAATGGAAATGGAGTGTCTTGCATGGGACCTGGAGGTTTGGAGCTGCTTTCCGGGGGGAAGGCGGGAGGGCGAGGGTGTTCAGTGTCACTTCTGAGCCATTGTTCTGACTGGGGCACCCTGTCCGAGGGCGAGGCCCCTGTGTGTGTGTATTTTAACCACTGCTTCGAGTCTCGATTTCACTTTTTATTTATCTAGTTACATCTACCTATGTGTCATCTAAATAAATGGCTTTCAAACCAAGCAACTGGGTCATTAAAACCAGCTCAGAGGGAAAACAAACAAAAGCCACAGCCCATCTTTGGGGCCGATGGGTGTGTTTTTTTAAGTGCTGTTTTAAAAGGAATTCCAGAGCCACGTCACTGTACATCTTACCTCCTGGTGGGGCTCGTAACGGCTTAGGGCGAACCCCACACACAGAGAAGACGCCCTCAGCATCTTGGCATCTCACCGGGACCCCCGCCAGCCTGGATCCCGGGAGGCCACACTGCGAAGCTGGCCCCTCCACGCTGGAGGATGGACAAGTGGGGAGAGAAGCAAGGCCACTCGGTAATTCCCATCGGGGAACGCCGGCCTTTCACACACACGGAGGGGACGGCCAAACATGTGCAGGGCCAGGACTCTCCAGATCTGGATTGGCCGTTTAGCAGCGAGGAACGGAGGCAGAGTGTGGACAAAAGACAGGCAGGGAGGAGGAACAGAACCGAAACTCCCCGGAGGAACGGATCGGAACCATTTCTTGCAGTTACTTCCTTCCCGTGTTCCAGACAGAGTCCTTTTCTTTCCTCTGCGGATAGGCGCGAGCGAAAGGTCGTCCTACCAGCAGCCAGCACTCGACGAGGAGCCGCCGCCGGGGAGCAGGGCAGGGTTCCGGGCCAGTCCTTCTAGAGCAGGCCGCAAGCTTTTTCTGTACAGATCCCGGGAGTCAATACCCTGGTCTCAGCTTGGCAGGGCTTGGGGTTTCTGCCGCAGCTCCTCAGCTCTGCCATGTGGCAGGAAAGCACACATACCCGGGCCACACAGCACAGGCCTGGCTCTGCGCCAGTACAACTGTAACAGGCGCCCAACTGGATTCGGCTCGTGGGCCTGGGTTGGCTGACCCCTGGTCCAGTGAACGGGCAAAAAAATACGCATCCCCCATTTCTATCAGCTCTCCGCTCGCCCTGAACGCAGCTAAGGCCAGAGATGAGCAAACTAAACGGATCCACTCCAAAATGACTGGCTGCAGGGAACGCCGTCACCCGGAGCTCAGCTAGTGTTTCTGTACCCCGATCACTGCTGCCGGGACACGGTGCCGGAGGGTCAAACCACCCCCCCCAATCTTTCAGGACCCGTGTTGGGTGTTGGGGGAAGGGGGACAAATTGCTGGAGAAGCTCCGAGAAAGAGCGGGAGCTGCAGAAAGCAGAGGCCGTGGTGCACTTAATCCGGCTCTGCCCGCGGGCGGGGGGAGGGTCGGTGTGTCAGGCTCTGCCATGGGAACCGAGCGTAAACCGTGGCCGGCTCATGCCACGGGCCGCGGCAGCACGCTGACTGTGCTCCTTGCAGTCACCGGAGCTGGGGCAGCGCATTCTCCCTCGCTGCCGGGTCAGCTGCTCGCCGGCGGCTGGGCTGGGCCTGGGAAGGCATCACGTGGCCATTTCCCTCCGTGTCGACGTGTCACGTGCCGCTCCTCTCGTGAACACCTGTCATGCGTCTGTATGGCCTCGGTGTCTCCCCCCGAAGGTGTGACATCGCTCACGTGCTCCTCTCGACCCTTGCTGCCTGTGCTTCCTGCCGCTGCCGTCTCCGGCTCCACGGGCAGGCAGCTCGTCGGGCTCAGGCCGCCCACAGTCTCTATGGCGAAGGTTCTTCTGCCCCAAACCGAGGAAAGCCCGCATCCCCGCGCGCACTGGCAGGCAGGCAGGCGTGTGTACAGCGGAAACGCCGGCAAAGCCGTCATTAAAAATAGAGCCGGCGCCCGGACACCGGAGGTCCGACGGGCCTTCTCCTGAGCCCCCGGGAGGAAGGATGTGATTTCCAAATAAAGACACGATGTTTATCTTGAGCTCTGCACCCTAACGAGATGATCTGAACACCTCTCCTCCGTATCGACAAGGAGCCCTGTTCCGAAAGGAGCCAACTGAATCGCCTGGAGAGCTGACACCCAAGGCTAAAGAAATGGCACCCCGGCCGGACCTGCCGCCGACCTTCCCGCACAGAGACACGCAAAGGCCCGCCAGCGACAGCGGGAGGCTCCGCCAGCACAACGGGGCAAGCCGTGCGCCCGGCCCGTTCCCCGAGGACGAGCCGCAGAGCCTGCCCCGCGCGCCCCGCCGCGTCCTCCTGTCTGTGTTGGCAGCAGGGCCGGGCCATTGTCACACGGCCTGATTTCCTCGGAGCAGTGATGAAGGGTTTAAATGAATGGCTTCCACTCACGCAGCATCATTGTCTGCGAGGGTTCTGGGTGTCCCATGCGAAGGGGGAGTCCCTTAAAAATGCCGGACCCTCGGTTTACGGGGAGGGGAGCCGGGTGAAGGAGACCCCGGGGCGTGTCCTTCCATCAGAGGGACTCTGTCCAAACCCCCCCCCTGGGTCACTCAGGCCCAGGGGAGACCGAGTGCCATGCAGCCTGCCCGCGGCCATCCGGAGGTCCCCGTGCTCTCTCACCTTTGAGTCTCCTGGGGGCCTGGCCACCTGTTCGTTCAGACTGAGTCTGCGCAGAGGCCGCTGGCCTAAGAGCTCAGTGGCCTGGCCCCGGCAGGGAAGCCCGCGCCTCCGCCCCCCTCTTCCTGGCTCATTTAGACTGGCTCGCCGACTCCATGCGAGGCCTTTTGCATACATGATCTCATCCTATGTCCCTCAAGCTGCAGGCATGATCCCAATTTCCCATTTTACAGATGCAGAAACCGAGGTATAGGAAGGTCGAGTGACTTGTCCCCAACCGTGTGCCTCGCGAGTGGGGGGTCTGAACTCAAACCCAGATCGGCGACTCTAAGCCCACAGACTTCTCCTCACCACAGGCCTAGACTTGCTGTGCCGTTTATTTTTAATTTAAACGATCCGTATTGCTCCTATTTTACACGAGGCCTCGAGAAAGAATGATGATTCTCTCCTATTTACAGTACCGGCCTCCGAGGAGTCCTGCCTCAGGACAGAGAGGAAAACGGAGGCTCGCCTTCCTCTGCAAAGACGCAGATATGGGAGAGCAAGGGAATCGAGCGTCTCCCCGCTTTCCATGCGCATGGGCAGTCTTTCCCAGGATCTGCCTGTGCCGCTGAGGGAAGCATTTGGGGAGCAGCTGGCTTTGTGACCCCGCAGCGAGACTTTCTGTTCTACGCCCACCTGTGGCCAGCCCCATCTTAGGAGCCAGCTCCCCTGACGTCACCCCCGTCACCATCCTCGCCATGACAGAGCCATCACGTGCCCCAGGTGCTGCTGTGCTTTGCAGATATTTCTTCTGGGCCCCGTTTTACACATGAAGAAACTGAGGCATCTTCATACGCCTGGAATGGGCGCACTCTGCCCATTACTCAGCATCTTGCACCCCAGGTGTGAAAACCAGGGCCACCCCCAGCCCTTCCTGGCTCCGTCCGCCAGGAAAGAACAGGCTGTGGCGTGGGGGTGCGGGGGGGGCACAGAGGGCTTCCGCTCGGCCGGCATCTAAGCAAAGTTCCCAAAGGAAGCTGGAGCCGTGCACCCCGAAGTCGGGAGACAGAAATCTGAATGTGTCCTAAAGCCCCCTGCCAAGGAGGGGGCGCGCCCTGGCCCGAGAGCGGGTTTGGTGTGAAATTACTTTTCGTGGGCGGAGAAGAGCGGCACCGGCCTTGGGCGGGGAGTCGGGCGTTGCTGCTTGCACAAGCAGTTGGGTTTTCCTCGCTCCCCACAAAGAACACACAGAAAAATCACTCCCTAAAGAGAACAGGGGTGGGGGTGAGGGGAGGGGGGCGTAGGGGGCACGGGCATGTCCTAGAATCGGTGAGTGGGCGTCAAAATTAAAAATCACTGGAGCCCTGACCGGTTTGGCTCAGTGGACAGAGCGTCGGCCTGCGGACTCAAGGGTCCCAGGTTCGATTCTGGTCAAGGGCATGTACCTTGGTTGCGGGCACATACCCAGTAGGAGGTGTGCAGGAGGCAGCTGATCGATGTTTCTCTCTCATCGATATTTCTAACTCTCTATCCCTCTCCCTTCCTCTCTGTAAAAAATCAATAAAATGTATTAAAAAAAATAAAAATCACTGGAAAGGTCTGTCTGGTTTGGCTCAGTGGTTGAGCATCGACCTATGAATCAGGAGGTCACTGATTCAATTCCCAGTCAGGACACATGCCTGGGCTTCGGGCTCCATCCAAACTTATTAAATATAAATAAATATATATTTAAAAATCACTGGGAAGGCTGCCGCTTTGGAGTCAGGAGACATAGACGGAAATACCAACCCAGACACTGAACTTGCACCAGGTAAATCTCTCTCTCTCTCTCTCTCTCTCTCTCTCTCTCTCTCTCTCTCTTTCTTTAAATAATGACTGAAAAAAATAAATCAGGGTTGGCCCTGAGACCTTGGCAAATTAAGTTTTCCAAACCTGTTCCCTCAGCTACAGAATAAAGACCCTCACAGCTAGCCCATTCCCGCCCCGGGCGCGGAGGGTCCAGTGGCTGAAGCTATGAGCGTGTCACAAGGCATAGGCAGTCCCTGCGGCCCCAGATGCCACCCACACCGTGGGCATCCTTTCTCCTGGCCGTTCCGCACGGCTTCCACCTTGCCCGAACCAGCTGCGCATCCTTCCCCTGTCCCGCGGGAAGTCTGATGGCCAGGACGGCGGGCCGGGGGGAGACCCTCGCGAGCTGAAGGGGGGGCCCCGTGCGGCTCCCTGATGCCCTGGCTCTTGCCAGGCGTGAGTTCCAACAGGAGCTCCAGTGGCCAGCAGGCCGGACGGCGACGGGCCTCGGGGGAGCACAGGGCCCTCCCAGAGGCTCGGCACACCTCAGGGCGTGGCACCCACAGAACAGCCAGTTCACAGCCCTCCTTCGTGAGGAAGGAGCACAGAGACCGAGGAGCCAGAGCCGCTGCGCTGCCAGCGCCTCGGAGCCTGACATTTGGAAAGAGCTGGCCTGGGGGAGCCAAGCGCTCGGGACAGGGCTCCTTCCGGCTCCGGGAGTGTCCAGAGGGGAGACGGAGGAGGAGGAGAGTGACTCAGCTGAAACGAAGAGAAATGTATTTTTAAAGAGCGCCAGGATGAAAGGCACGCAGTGCGGCCCCAGGATGGGGTCCAAATGCCTTCTCAGCGGAAGTGGGCGAGTTTGCAAACAGCCAGAGCGCTCGCTGGAGTTCCGAGACCAAGAATAACACATGAAAACCAAGAGCGTCTTCTGGGCCTGCCAGGCTGCGGGCCGGGCTGTGGCGGGGCCCTGCACACGCGGCTCCGCATTAGGCTCTGCAGATGAAGCGCGTGCGGACGCCGGAGGTGGGGAGAGACCCCTCCCCGGCAGGCTCACATTCGCCCAGCTGGGCCGGGGGAGGAGCAGGCCACAAGGCTCCCTTGCTCCTTCCACCCCAGAGATGCTCGGGGACCAGAGGGAAGGGAGGCTGAAGGAGGCTCCCCTCCCAGGAGTTGGCACAACTCTGTCCCCTCCGGCAGCCAAGGTCAGATGACCCCGATTGTAAAAGCCGCACAACCCTGTCTTCTCCAGCAGCCAAGGTCAGATGACCCCGACTGTAAAAGCATCGTTTTGAAATCTTCAGTGGAGAGCAAGCATGATAATGAGGAGAAATAGGGTCATGGAGTGAAGACACCTCATGGCAGCTCTGCCCGCCCCTTCCCTGGTCACCACCAAGCTTTGGGGTCACGCTGGGGTCCCACCTCCTCCCCGACATGCACTGCGTGGAGAGTCACATCTAGAAAAGGGGGCGTTGGGAGGAAGAGGTCAGCTCAGCATGGCCCACAAACTGTGACCTCTCTCGAGTCGTGTCAACCCTGCTGGCCTTTGTACTAATCTCCCAGCATTTGCCCAGGGTTGTTGTGAGAAAGAAGTGAGAGAATGAATGTAAGGGGGATTGGCCAACTAGAAGGCCCCCACTAGAGGTTCAAGGAATGATGGCTGGCAGGTCAAATCTCTCTCTCTTTTTTTTTAAATATATTTTATTGGTTTTTTACAGAGAGGAAGGGAGAGTGGTAGAGAGTTAGAAACATTGATGAGAGAGAAACATTGATCAGCTGCTTCCTGCACACTCCCTACTGGGGATGTGCCCGCAACCAAGGTACATGCCCTTGACCTGAATCGAACCTGGGACCCTTCAGTCCGTAGGCCGACACTCTATCCACTGAACCAAACCGGTCAGGGCTGGCAGGTCAAATCTTGCTTCTGTGTTTTGTTTGATTCAGATGTTGATGTTTTTTAAAAGCCAGTATGTACAAGCCACGAAAACCCAGATTTCCAACTTCTCTTCAAGAATGAAAACATCTACCCGCCCTGAGCCCACATCCCAGTTCACCACAGTCCCCACCACTCCCTATTGCCTTACACCCAACCAGCCACTCACATACTTGGCCAGAGTGGTCCCTGGTGGGCCTCCTGCCTCCTCTCACGGATATGTCTAGGCCACTCATGGAGAACATTCAGAAAAACCTCAAGAGTTTCAGGAAATCCCATCTAATAAAAGAGAAACATGCAAATTGAGCATTCCTCCGCTACGCCCACAAGCCACGCCAACCAGCCAATCAGGAGCGAGTATGCAAATTAACCCAACCAAGATGGCAGCGGCCACGGAGCTGGAGCAAACAGGAGGCTAGGGTTGCCCCCAGCGATGGAGGAAGCCAAGCTTCCCACCACTCTGGCCTGCCCTGACCTCCGTTCAAGGCTACAAAGTTTCAATTATAGAAGATAAATAAATCCCAACAAAAATGGCCGCAGCCACGAAGCTGGAGCCAGCCAGAGGCTTGGGTTACCCCTGGCGATGGAGGAAGCCAAGCTTCCCACTGCTCTGGCCTGCCCTGACCTCCGTTCAAGGCTACAAAGTTTCAATTATAGAAGATAAATAAATCCCAGAGACCAGGGCATCCGCTTGGGTCGCCGGGGGGCATGGCCGGCCTGCAAACCACCACAGGCCCCTCGCCCAGGCAGCCCCACACCTAAAGGGAACCCCCACCCTGATCCGAGACACCCTTCAGGGCAAACCAGCCAGCCCCCACCCATGCACCAGGCCTCTATCCCATCTAATAAAAGAGTAATATGCAGATTGACCATCACTCCAACACACAAGATGGCTGCCCCCATGTGGTCAAAAATGGCTGTCCCCATGTGGACACAAGATGGCTGCCACAAGATGGCCAGCAGGGGGAGGGCAGTTGGGAGGGACCAGGCCTGCAAGGGAGGGCATTTGTGGGTGATCAGGCCAGCAGGGGAGGGCAGTTGGGAGGGACCAGGCCTGTAAGGGAGGGCAGTTGGGGGTGATCAAGCCTGCAGGGGAGGGCAGTTAGGGGCAATCCAGTTGGCAGGGGAGCAGTTAGGCATCAATCAGGCTGGCAGGGGAGTGGTTAGGGGGTGATCAGGCTGGCAGGCAGAAGCAGTTAGGGGCAATCAGGAAGGCAGGCAGGCGAGCAGTTGGGAGCCAGCAGTCCTGGATTGTGAGAGGAATGTCTGACTGCCCCTTTAGGCCTGATCCTACCGGGATTGGGCCTAAACGGACAGTTGGACATTCCTCGAGGAGTCCCAGATTGGAGAGGGTGCAGGCTGGGCTGAGGGACACACACCCCTGTGAACAAATTTCATGCACCGGGCCTCTAGTTAAAAGATAAGTGAGGAAGAATGAAAAATTCAGTGAAACAACTGGGAGGTCAATTTGAGAAAATCCCTCAGGAAGAGCTGGACGATGGAAGAGAAAAGAGAAGAACGAGGACCAGTCCATGAAATTTAACATCTGACCAGCAGGCGTTCGACACAAGGCAACAGAGAAAACAGTGGGGGGGGGAGGGGAGGGGGGAATGCCTAAGAAATTGGAAGTGAAGAACAAGAGTTTTCAGACTGAAAAAGCCTTAACAAGGACCCAGGACAGTGAGGGAAACACCCCCCAACAAGATGCATTCTTACGAAATTTTGAAACTCCTAGGGAACAAGAGGAAAATCCCAAAAGCTTCCAAAGAGGGGGAAAAGTTAGAGGAAAGAATCAAGAATCACTTTGGCCTTGAACTTGTCCCAGCCGCTGTGGGAACCGGACGAGAGAACGATGCTTGTCACTCCAGAGAAAGGAGCTCTCCACCAGGCAGGCCATTCGCTCAGCAAGTACAGCTCAGATGTGTCCTTTTTTAAAATCCTCACCCAAGGATATTTTCCCATTGATTTATTAGAGAAAGTGGAGGGAGGGGGAGGGAGAGAGAGAGAGAGAGACACATCAATTGGTTGCCTCCCACACCTGCCCTGACTGGGGCCAGGGATGGAGCCTGCAACTGAGGTACTTGCCCTTGACCCTTGACCGGAATCGAACTCGGAACCTTCAGTCCACGGGCTGATGCTCTATCCACTGAGCCAAACCGGCTAGGGCCAGATATTTCCTAAACATGCAAGCTCTCAAAACATTTCCTTCTCATCCTGGCTGGTTTGGCTCAGTGGATGGAGCGTCGGCCTGCGGACTGGAGCGTCCCGGGTTCGATTCCGGTCAAGGGCATGTACCTTGGTTGCGGGCACATCCCCAGTTGGAGGTGTGCAGGAGGCAGCTGATCGATGTTTCTCTCTCATCGATGTTTCTAACTCTCTGTCCCTCTCCCTTACTCTCTGTAAAATATCAATAAAATATATATAAAAAAAAAAAAATTTCCTTCTCGCCCTGGCTGGTTTGGCTCAGTGGATGGAGCGTCTGCCTGTGGACTGAAAGGTCCCAGGTTCGATTCTGGTCACATGCCCGGGTTGTAGGCTCGATCCCCAGTAGGGGGCCTCCAGGAGGCAGCTGATCAGTGGTTCTCTCTCATCATTGATGTTTCTCTCTCTCTCCCTCTCCCTCTCTGAAATCAATAAAAATATATTTTTTAAAAAAATTTCCTTCTCAAATATCCTTTCACGGGAAGCTCCTGAGCGCTGTGCTCCACCAGAATGAGGGAGTAACGGAGAACAAAGACATGACCGGCTCCAGGAGGCAGAGACCGAGCGCAGGAGAGAGGGAGGGACTTCCCGGGATGGCAGGCACGGCGTCAGGGTGACAGCTGAGCAGGCAGCCGGCGGGGAGCAGGGGACAGGGAAGACGATAGGGGATCACTTCACGTCAGAGGGCCGGCGAGGGGGTCAGGGGGGGGTCGGGGGGGCGCTTCGTTATAGGAAACCAAACAAACCAAAAGTGAGCAAGGGACTTGAATGGGCATTTCACACAATAAGGTGTGCAGCCCGGCCGGCGTGCCCAGTGGTTGAGTGTTGACCTATGAACCAGGAGGTCAGGGTTCAATTCCCGGTCAGGGCACATGCCCAGGTTGCAGGCTCGATCCTCCGTGTGGGGTGTGCAGATCAATGATTCTCTCTCATCGTGGATGTTTGTATCTCTCTCTCCTTCCACCTTCCTCTCTGAAATCAGTAACAATATATTTTAAAAAATAAGATGGGAAATGGCCAATGAGCACATGGAAAGGGCCTTGTCCTCGTTAGCCACTAGGAAAGTGCGCTAGGACTGCAGTGAGATTCACTCTCTGCCCCGCAGTGAGGACCAGATGAAGGACGAGAGACAATCCCAAGTGCAGATGAGGCAGTGACTCAACTGGACCTCAAGTACGCTGCCAGCGGGGACACAACCGCTACCCACCACTGCTTTGGAACACTTTTTGGCCGTTTCTTAACAAAGTTAAGAAGTTAACCCATCCTATGGCCCAGCAAACCTACTCCCAGGAATATGTCCAGAGAAATGAGCGCATTCAGACTCAAAAATACTAGGGCAAGAGGATTCAGAGCAGCTTTACGCCTCATAGCCCCGAACTCAGACCAGCCCAAATGTCCATCACATGGGGAATGGATAACCAAAGGGTGATATTTCCATCCACAGACTATGACTCTGCATTAAAAAGGACTGAACAGCTCATAACCACATGGGGACATCTTAAAAACATGATGAGGTGCACCAAAAGGTTGTCGGTTCGATTCCCGGTTGGGGCACATACCTGGGTTTAGGGCTCCATCCCCAGTAGGGAGCGTGCAGGAGGCAGCCCACTGATGTTTCTCTCCTTCCCTCTCCCTTCCTCTC
Organism: Plecotus auritus; assembly: GCF_963455305.1. NCBI lineage: Eukaryota > Metazoa > Chordata > Mammalia > Chiroptera > Vespertilionidae > Plecotus > Plecotus auritus. The sequence goes on from NC_137773.1 coordinate 5,232,737, forward strand.
TCTCTAAAAATCAATAAAAATATATTTTTTTTAAAAAAACCATGATGAGGGTTAGAAGCCAGAGAAAAAAAATACATGTGGTGTGAGTCTATTTACATAAGTCTATTTACAAAAACAGGAAAGACTAATCTAGAATGCGAAGTACTGGTGATCTCGGTGCGGGGAGGGGAGCAGCGGGGAGAGGGAGGTGTGAACCCAGGGACCCCAGGGAGGCCTCCAGGTGACAGACAGGTGCTGGTGTCACAGGGCTGTCATATGTAAACGTCATTAAAGCGGGGCACTCAGGACAGCTGCGTTTCACTACCTATAGTTTACTCCTCAACAAAGTACTGAACGCACAGGAAACTCAACAAACCCCCAAAGGTGCCTTGTTCATTCCATGGCACCTAAGAAGTTCTGTTAGAAAAGACAATGGAATCCTGGTGCACTCCGCATGCTATGGACTTAGCTCGGCTGTGAAAACAACTCCGATAATGGATGTTGTAAAAATGGATCAATACACTACATATGGGTTCAACCAGAAATCTCTCCTGGCAGGAGGAGCAGGAGGGCAGTGGCTGAGTGTAGCGGTGGGTTTGGGGAATGAGCAAAGAGAGCTAAACCCTGATATTTTGCCGTCGGAAGTCAACAGATAATGTCTAAATCAAGTAAACAAGAAAAACGCAGAGAGGCATGCGATGCAGACACCTGGAGGCAAATCCTAGGAGAAACAGCTAAGGGGAAGCCAGTGGTTGCCTCTGGGGAGTAGACGTCAGTGGCAACACGGTGTGGGGCAGCTTCCGGTTCTGTTCGAATTAGATTTGGCAGAAAGAAACAGAAACTCGAAATAAAATCCCTTCCTTAAGACAGAAAAGTACTTCCATTTCAGGTAAGAGTCAACTCAGGGTTGCTCCATGAAGTTCTCAAAGCCTTGGGCTCCCCCCTTTCTCGCTGCTGTGCCATACACGGCCTCCAGGTCCAAGGTTCCCTTAAGGTGCAATGTGGCTGCTCCAGCTCCAGCCACCCAATCCACATTCTAGCCAGGAGGGACAAAGATGGGAAAGGGTGCATACCAGCTGTCCTTTTAGGATGTCTCCCCAAAGCTACGACACTTCTGCTTTCATCTCCTTGGCCCAAACTGAGTCCCATGGTGACCTCTAGCTGCAAGGGAAGCGGGAAGAAACCATTGCTATTCCGGAGAGCCACGTGAGGAGAGCCTCCGACAAACCAAAAAGAAACAGCATGAGTAGCCAACAAACAGAGCGAAGGGCCGTTCTGCTCCGTGGATTAGCCCTGCAGGCGGCACTGGTCCTGGGCGCGCACCTGGGCAGGCAGGAGTAAACATCTGCTCAGAGCGGTTATCACCACCTCAGGCCTCGCTCCACAGCTGGGAACCAAAAGTGGGACCACGGAAGGAAGACTGAGAAGCGGATGTCATGCGATGGATGTACGGGTGACGCACAAGGACAATAACCCGTCGAGGGCCGGTGACCCCGTGGCAACAGCCTTGCAGGCAGCCCTGAGCCCAGAGACCTTCCCTGGACATCCAAACGGAGGCCAGTTTGTGAACGGAGAGTGTTGCACCATGCCCCAGAAAGGTGGAAGCCATGACTCCTCTTCTGCAGATAAGGCAGCGGGCTCCCAGAGGTGAAGTAACTCCCCCAAGTCATAACCGAGGGGCTGAGGCCAAGCCCATTTCTCTCCTCCACTGGACAGGCATTCCTCCGAGGGATCTGGGCGGCCACCCGCAGCCTTTGGATCCTCTGCAGGGCCACATCGGGCCTGTCAGTAAGTCACAAGAAGCCGTGAGTCATCTGAAGACAAGATAAACAACAGGGAGGCCCACTGGGAGGCGAGGTCCTGTTTCCTAGGAAGGCGCCTTCTGCAGGGCCCAGAGTACACAGTGAGCGGGCAGGAGCCCCCTCAGCAAACACCAGCGCAGCAGTTTGCAGACAAAGAGAAAGTGCTGCTCTACTAGAAATGGGCGGCGAGCTCAGCTGCAGAGTTATTTCCATCCTGAAAGGGCTTTTGTCAAGCCTGGACCAGGAGCCCGGCATCCAGGATTCCAAACGTTTCCCTCCCGGTCCCTCCAAAGCCAAAAGGGAAAGTCGCTCTAAGCTGCCGTAATAACATTTATTTGCTGCCTCCCATCTGAACATCGCAAAACGCTTCCCCAATATTTCTGGATAAAAGCGCAGACACTCCAAGTGATGTTGGGGCTGTCCTTTCCTCTCCCTGCACCCCAGTTCTCAGGGGAGAAGCAGATGGCTCTCAGGGAGACGGAGGAGATTTGGCAGAGGGCAGAGGGCACGGCCTGCCCCCAGGACCCATCCTCGCCAGGTCTGTCTGGATGCAATGAGCTCATAGGACCAGCCAGGGCCCAGACAGCCCGACAGGAAAGTGGCAGGCGGATCAGGGAGAGCCAGGCAGACAGAAATAAGTGAAGGGCAGGGCGGGGCAGAACGTGTGGAGGCCGGCAGGAGAGACCCAGCCCAGGGCTCAGGGACAGGACCCGGCACCTGCAAAGTCTGGGGTCAAGGTGGGACGCCGCCCCCAGAAAGAATCCACCCTCAGGCAAAGGATTCAGGTAGAGCTCTGTCAAGGCTCGGTCATTGGGAAGCAAGACGGGAGACAGGCCTCTGGGCTCCAGGTCAGAGCAGGTGACGTAATGCTGACTCAGCCAGAGAGGCCTCAGAGGAACTCTCCTACTCCCCGCCTGGACCGGCATGGGACATGGAACAGAGGCCTCCATCTGCCGTGAAGGCAGCTTCGAAAGTCTGGGGACTGGGCACCTTGGAGGCAAATTGGGAAGCAGCGTGTGCAAGGGGTAGGCTGCTTGCTTCACGCCCCTCCCCCGCCCCTGCTTACAAGGTCCTTCTTCTGCAAATCGCTAAAGGTGACCTTCACACCAGCCCTGAGACCCTGTGGCAACACCCCAGACAAAACCCTGGTCACCGATGACCCTGTCCTGGATATTTCCAGCCTGAACGGCCTTCCTAATGTGAGCTTCACCTCTGACCCAATTCAAAGCTTCTGTTGTTATTTTAAAATGACTTACTCTCACTCCACCCAGTACCCAGCACAGTGCTGTTCAGTCAGAAGAGCTCAATAAATATCTTTGTTTTTTACTTGACTTGAAAAGAATCTGGTTGAGGAGATTTAAAAAGAGCTATTTGAAAAAATGAAAATATACGAATAAGCACAAAATTATGCCATCCAAACACAAGTCATAAATCCCAAGGGAGCAATGAAAAAATAAGTGAACCAGAGAGAGGGAGCATTAGTCTGGAAAGGCTACTTGGAGGAGGTGAGTTTTGAACCAGTTACAAGGAGAAAGAGAGTTTGGGCTTATATATTAGAACTATTTTTGTTTCAAGCAACAGCAATCTAGGAAAAGGAAGGAAGGAAGGAAGGAGAAAAAATACAGGGCACTGTATTGGCTCAGACAATGCGATGTAGGCATGGCTGGATCCAGGGCCCCAAATGATATCATCAGGAACCTGTCTCTCTCCATTCTGCTTTCCTCTGTGATAGCTCCATTCCAAGACTGGCTCCCTCTAGGGTGGCTTCCAGAACTTAGATCCTAAAGCTTTGCAATTCCACCAGGAAGAGCATGCTTCTCTTTTTCAGTAGTTTTTTGTTGTTTTTTTTGGGGGGGGGGAGGGGTGTAAAAAAAAAACAAAACTGTTATTGTAAAGAAATTCTGGAGGGGTTAATTTGTTACTGCAGCTTAACCTGGCCTATCCTGACTGATACATGTTTCCTTGGTCTATTTGGGACAAAAGCTCACACCACCACCACCCCACCACCACCACCACCCGCAGCCAGCAAGGTATGGTGTTCTGATTGGCTAGGCTGAGTCAGGGGTATGGTGTTCTGATTGGCCAGGCTGAGTCAGGGGTATGGTGTTCTGATTGGCCAGGCTGAGTCAGGGGTATGGTGTTCTGATTGGCCAGGCTGAGTCAGGGGTATGGTGTTCTGATTGGCCAGGCTGAGTCAGGGGTATGGTGTTCTGATTGGCCAGGCTGAGTCAGGGGTATGGTGTTCTGATTGGCCAGGCTGAGTCAAAATCTGATGCTCTGATTGGCTGGGCTGAATCACAGGCTCATACCTGGAGCCAGGGCGCTAGGGCCAGTTCCCCCACCCCCAATCTTAAGATCTCCCAGAGGAAAATGAAGACGCTTTTACCAAAGAGACAAAGGGAAGGGGCACTCGGCAGCAAAAACCAGCGGAGCACAGCAGGCAGCGGACAGAGGGCGGGGCGGGGCGGGGCGGGGCGGGGGGGGGGGGGGGCCTGGACTCTTCATTCCAAGCGTTCCGCCCCCGGGGCCACTTTTCCGTCTACGGCACTTACACCAAGGTACCAAGCTCGCGGCCTCCCCATGGGAGATTCCCGACATGAAAGCTGGGGTTCCCAAAGAGAGCTTGGGGCTCCCAGCAGGAATCCGTGTGCGCCTCCCTCCGTGCTGCCCCCACCTGCTCTGGCCCAGACTCCAGGCTGTGACACCCCCAGCCCTGCCAGAGGCCTGCAGGTGTCCAGCCGTGACCGGGAGGCCCAGGGCGCACAGCTGGGCCCCCGAGGGCCAGCAGCTCCCGCCAGCACCCCCGGCAGCCGCGCGGATGAGCACACGGCACCCCAGCAGGCCGAGTCCCCGGGGAGCCGTGGGGAGCACGTGTCCGGGTCAGCGCCGCCATTCCCTTACATATGTCTAACCGCCTGGAGGAAAGAATTCCATCCGGCTTGTCAGCCTCTCCCCACGGACCTGGGAATCCAGCCGGAGTCCCTACGTCACACTTCCTGCAGCAGCCGGGGGTCAGGAGGTCACCGGAGCCCCGGCCCTGGGAGCGGGAGTCCAACAAGCCACATCCTCCCGCCGCTGGGGGAAGGGAGGACGGATGGAGTGAAGGACGAGGGAGGACGGATGGAGCGAAGGAAGAGGGAGGACGTGAAGCAGAAATGCTCAGCGGGGTCCCGGGTCCCAACTCTCGCTCACGCGGCCCAGCAGGTCGCTGTGGGTTTCTGCCTCGGTTTACCCAGTGGCAAAATGGGGCTGCAAGGGACCGATCGGTTCAGGGACGCGAGCCTGTCTTTGCTGGAGGAGTTGTTTCCCCACCCAGATTCCGCAGGGTCCAGGGCAGTCCCAAAGCAAGCCAACCCTTTTTGTAGGGAACTTTCTAGACTCCCCACCTTAGGAGGAAGAACAGCAGTGGAGCTGAGCTTGGATGTTAAGTTCTCTGTCTAAACTGAGCCCTGCGTAAAGCGAACACGTGGAGGACGGAGCCACCAGCAGGAGGCTCCCCGGTCCCCTAGCACCTCTCAGGGTGGCCGGAGGCTGCAGGAACAGGACAGCCGCAGAGTCCCCAAAACCCTGGGAGCGCTGAGCTAAATGCCCCGCCCCCACCCGCTCGAGGACTCACGACCTACCAACCACTCATGTAGCTAAAAATGCAACAAAAACAGAGCGATGGGAGGTGGCCAAGTTTGGGGAAGGGGCTGAAGAGAACAACATACATAACCAGTCAGAACAGGCACGAGAGAGGTGGCTCCTGGCGGTTAGCTTTGGGAGCCCAGCCAGCCCGACCAGTGGCTGAGCATAGACCTGTGAACCAGGAGTCCGGGTTCGATCCCCAGTCAGGACACAGGACTGGGCTGCGGGCTCGATCCCCAGTGTGGGGCGTGCAGGAGGCAGCCGATCCATGATTCGCTCTCATCATTGATGTTTCTTTCTCTCCCTCTCTGAAATCAATAAAAATATTTTTTTTGAAAAAAGAAAATATTGCAAAGCTCCCCTTTTAAAAAAAAAAAGTTATTCATTGGGGGGAAAAACAAAAACAGTAGAAAATTAAACGGAAGAAAAACTGGATAAAGCACCTACGCATGAGGCTGGGAGCAGACCGCTAAAGACAAAACACAGAGCACACCAGGCGAGACGGACTGACGGACTGACGGACTGACGGCCTGACGGCCTGACAGCCTGAGTACAGAAGGCACTTCAAGAGAACAAATCGCACCAAACCCCTCCGTGGGAAGCAGGGCCAGTCCTGGCAATTGTGGGAGACGTTTCGGTTGCCAGTGGCAGCGGTCCCATTCAAACTGGCTTAAGCCAACCACAAGGGGTATTTTGGGCTCACTCATCTAACAAGGTCGGGGCTCCAGCTTCAGGCACAGTTGGATCCAGGCTCAGTCAGTACCAGGAGGCATCAGCCACCTCCTCTCATCTCTCGGCCCTGCCTTCCCGACCACCCCCCCCCCGACACCCCCCGCCCCCCCCCTGTGCCAGCTTCATTGCGAGGTGCCATGTGGCACCCCCTAGAGGCTGCGGGTTACAGTCTCCTTCTTACTGGCACTCACAGAGGGAAAGGAGCCTCTTGCTGAGCCAGTTTGCGCCATCTCGCGGTGGCCAGGGAGCAGAGATGGCTGATTGCACAGGCCAGGGCCTCAGGTACATCTGAAACTTGGGGAAAGGCCTAGGCTGGAGATTTTTTTTTTTTAATATATTTTTTTGATATTTTACAGAGAGGAAGGGAGAGGGATAGAGAGCTAGAAACATCGATGAGAGAGAAACATCGATCAGCTGCCTCCTGCACACCTCCCACTGGGGATGTGCCCGCAACCAAGGTACATGCCCTTGACCGGAATTGAACCCGGGACCCTTCAGTCCGCAGGCCGACGCTCTATCCACTGAGCCAAACCGGTTTCAGCTAGGCTGGAGATTTTTAAAGCGGGGAGAGGGGACTAATTGGGATACATTGCCGTTGCTCAGCGGTGGAGCCTGGGGGAGTCGGGGTCTCCCTGTGAACCTCTGCTTCCTCATCGGTACATGGGGTGGCAATACTTACTGGAGATCAAACCAGAGAATTTATGTCAAGTGCCTAGGACAGAGCACTCAGACTCCTATTCCGTTTTTTTCTCACTTTAGTTTCCCTTTCCCCTGTTTCTACCTTAAGAATGCCAGAGACCCACTCCCCACCCCGCTCAGTGTCCTGGGAAGTGCTGAGCTGGAGAGACCGATGGGGGCAGGGGGACTGGACCCCTTCCCTCCATCTGGATTGAGCATGCCAGGGGTCCCCGTGGGGCTGAGGCTGGGCTGGAGCAGGAGGTTCTACCAACACATCATGAGCTACCAAGAGCTAGGGGGCCTTGGCTGTTTGGCTCAGTGACAGAGGGTCGGCCCGCGGACTGAAGGATCCCGGCTTCAATTCTGGTCAAGGGCACTTGCCTCGGCTGCAGGCTCAACCCCTGGCCCTGGATGTGTCACCTCGATGTTTCTCTCTGTCTCTCCCCCTCCCTTCCACTCTCTCTAAAAACCAATGGGAAAATATCCTCGGGTGAGGAGTAACAGCAACAAGAGGGATGGGGCCCAGGAAAGGGCCGCAGGGAAGCCAATGCCGAGCCTAAGAGTCCACCCCTCAGCTCAGAAGCATGAAGGCGGGAATGGGGTTGGGCTGTGGGCAGGAAGGTGGGACCAGGAAAGGGAAGCAAAGGAAGGGCAGAGAGATGTGACCCTCAGCATCAGATGGCTCAGCGAGTCAAGGCCATCCCCAAGTTCCACAAAACTGGAGAAATTCTTTGAATTCAGAAAAACATCAGAATAATCCCACCCCACGCCCTCCCCGTTCCTGGAAAGGGTGACAGGATGCCACCAGCAGTCATGGCCCAGATTCTGAGGGGGGTGGGGAGTCCAGTGAGGAGGGGGCGGAAGGAAGAAAGAGCAAGGCTGCTCTCCACCCGCCCACCAGGGGGCCCCACGGAGCAAGGACACCCCGCCCGGGGCTGGGGAGCAAGTCTTAAGGCCTCGCGCTCCGTCCTCAGGTCCATTCCTGGCTGCAGACTGCGCATGGCTGGGCTTTTCCGAGCCAGGATTCCTGATCAGCGTGACAGGGACCGCGTGCTGGGCGGGGCCGTGCAGCCCAGTTCAGCACCTGCCTCTCAGAGCCACCTGGCTGGCTTCAAATTCTGGCTCCAACTCCGATTAGCTGTGTGACTCGGGGCATGCATGTCCCCTCCCCGCCTCAGTTTTGCCATCTGTAAAATGGTGATAACCATAGTTTCTACCATGTATGTGAAATGAATTCAGCACCTGGCACATGAGCAAATCCCTCGGCAATGGCAGCTGCTGTAGTTGATGCTGTGCTGTTATTGTCGGGTTCAGGGGATAAACACACGTCTTCAGCAAAACATTTCCAAAGCCACAGATTCCAGAGCAGCAGTTCTCAACCTCAGATTTGGTTTTCTCGCCCTTCACCTTTCCGCTTTCTTGCCTCCTGGGCGCCTTCTTCACAAGATTACCCCACCACCTGCCCCTCATCGATCAGCAGAATGGCAATGGGTGTTAAAAACTCACACAAGAAAACGGAAAAAGCTAACAACAGGAAGGGGGTGGGCAGGGAGGGGGCTCCGGGTCCAGGCTTGGGGTAGAGGAGGCACAGGTACCCCACGAGAGCCCCAGGTACCTGCAGACCTCCCCGGGAGCAGGAGCCCAGCCTGCCTCTGTGTGTGGTCAGTGACCCCAGAACCCCCAGGAAGGCCCTCTGCGTCACGCTGCCTCTCATGTGGGGCCTTAATGACCACAGACTGCCCGGCTCCTGCTGCCTCTCTCTTCCCCGGTGTGTGTCCACTCCTGCCTGGGATCTCGCCTCCCCTCCTCGCCCTGAGTGGTGCGCCCTTAGAATTCAGCCCTCTGTGTCCGGGGCTTTCCTCCCTCTGACCATCTCTTCCTTGCTCTGCCCTTACTGCTCCCCGAGCCGCGCTGTGATTCGTTTCCTATTCCATAGCGCCACCTGTTGGTCATGGCGGGTACGGCGCGCTTTTATCCAGGGGGCAGAGGGAGAGCTGGATGTCACAGCAACAGCCAGGCCAGTGCTCCGGTCACGGCCCGCTCCACCGCCCCTAGGACTCACATTGGCACTGATTCCACTCTGACCCGCCTTGCAGTCGTTGGAAACAGACACAGAGACCGTCCCTTCATCGCAGGTGGTCCCTTGTCGGTTCCGGCAGCTGCTGGGCACAGTTCAGTCCAAAGCAGGGACCCCTGCCCCAGGCAGGGAAGGGCCACCCCAGCAGCAGAGGGGCCATGCGCGGGGCTCTCAAGCAGCTGGTGGAGGTCAGCCCTAGGGTACCCCAAAGCCTCCGCGAGCTGCCTCTTCCCTCCAACTCGGGGCGGCGGGGGGGGGGGGGGGGGGGGGGAAGAGACTCATTCTGATGACATCATTTTAAGTGATGATTGCAGAATAGCAAATTGTACATACTGTGTGTGCTTTATACTTTTCACATAAACTTCATATGTTACAGCATTGCACATATGTTCAAATGGAAGTTGTGAGTCGGGTTTTTAATATACTTTTTTATATATTCCACTTTCCCACAATTATCCTGGAGCGCTTTTATCATGGAGGGGAGGCAGAAGGCAAGATTGCACTCTTTGGAAAATTGATAACATTTCCCATGATGCACCGGGAGGCTGTGATGTAGGAACTAGCCTTCAACTTGAGGTTGAAAACCCAGGTCATCCACTGACAGGCTGAGTGTCCTGGGGTAAGTGACCCCGCCCACCACCACAGTGAGGGCTAAAGGAGATGGTGATGTGACGCACGGCATGGGGTAAGTGCTCAGCAGATGTTCTTGGAGTAACAGTGTTTTCTATACGTAGGATGGAGCCACTCAATGCAAGTGACAGACACCCAACTCAATCCAGTTCAGGAAGAGAGGGCCACTATTTCTTAAGTTATAACACTGAAGACTTTGGGGTTTCAGGCACAGCTGTATCAGGGTGCTCAAATGATGTCCTTGAGGATCTGCTCTCTCCATCTCTCTGTTCCTCTTTCCCTTGTGCTGCCTCGGATCTCAGGCAGCTCTTCCTGGAAGTGGCGGGACGGCCCTCGGCAGGCTCAGTCCCTCTCGCCGTCTCAGGCCTCTGGCCGCAGGAGTCTCAGCAGGAAGAACTGCTCTGTCCCAGGAATCCCAGCAAAACTCTCAGCCCTCATCCACACACCAGCGCAGGAGCCTGCCGGCCACGCCTGGGGAGTCACAGCACCCCCCGGAAGGGGGATCAGGACCGGCTCTATCCACACCATGTCATTATTGGGCGTATTTCCCCAAAGGACACTTGGGGTACAGGAACCAGAGGAAGGAAGAAGTGGCCAACATCCCCAACATGAACATAAATGACTTAGTGCCCAGGCTGTCCCACACACAGGGCCACACCTCCCTGAGCTAGACGTTGGATACGTCGCCTCAGGGCCTGTGCAGGGAGCCCCAAGGTGGGAGGGGTGCGCCTGCTGGGAGCGGACAGCGTGCATTCTACTCGAAGCCCGTCCTGCGCGGCCCCGAGTCGGCAGGGTGGCCCCAGGGGGCTCAGCTTCTTCATCTGTCCCCCAGGGAGCTGGGCTGGGGCCCAGGCTCACACACTCCCGTGCCCCCAGGCCCAGGCGGGTAGCAAGTGAGTGAGTGACAGACGTGGCCTGTTCAGCACAGCAGGGAGTGGCGCCCCCCCCACCCCTTAACCTCATTTTTCAGTTAAGAACTAATGTAACGGTGGCAACGGTCACACAGCGCTGGACTGGGAAAGCCGCTGCACTGTCTACTTCAGCCGGTGAATTGGGTTGTGTCTCGATAAGCTGCACACTGACACAAAAGCTTTCTAAAATGACTCAGCCTTAAAGAGGAACGGAGTGCAGCCCTGGCCGGTGGCTCAGTGGTTAGCGTGTCTGCCTGTGCACCTAAGGGTCTTGGGTCGATTCCCGGTCAAGGGCACGGGCACAGGCACGTATCTGGACTGCCGGTTCGATCCCAGGCCCCTGCCAGGGCGCATGTGGGAGGCAACCAATCCATGTGTCTCTCTCACATTGATGTTTCTCTCTCCCACTCACCCAAAAAACCAATGGGAAAAAATATCCTCGGGTGAGGATTAAAAGAAAAGAAAGAGGAATGGAGTACTGATGTGTGCTGTGGCATGGATGGACCCCAGCAAGCCTGCCACGTGAGAACCAGTCCCCCAAGGCCACCTAGCACATGATTCCATTGATACAGGTCATCCAGGACAGGTGAACGCAGGGGGGGGTGGGCGGGGTCTGGGCTGACAGGGAGTGACTGAAGTTTGCTGGTGGCGAATGAAAATGTCTCGAACCGAGAGCAGCGACGGCCATTCAACATTCCGTACCAAAGGCCACTGAAGTGCGCACTTTAGAATGGCTAACTCCATGTCCTGAGAATGTCACCTCCATTTTTTAAAAGCGTTTCTTAACCACTCTGCTCTCCAAAGGAAACATACCTGCGGGCTGAACGGGACCCCGTGGCTGCTGGGTTTTAATGTCCCTCAAGCCCCTCTAGCACTCAGATCCCATCGTTCCGGGGAGGGGAGAAGGTCCAGGCAGACTGCGATTCACGGCCAAGGGAAGGAGGCGTCTGTCCCCTCGACACAGAACCTCCCACAGACAATTTGAGGCCAGAAAAGAAAAGTCTGCTGGGCTGGAAGCGGGCCAGCCTTTTCCGTTTTTTTCTAACTGCCCTTTGCCACGAGGAAGGGCCACGGATTGCATCTGGGTGACAGCGGATGGACGCTGTTGACACGGGCCAACTTTAATTTTTGTGAAGTTAATAATGAGGCTGTCATCCCCCAGCTCCAGAGCAATTAGGGGCCTGCAGGCGGGATGAATGGGCCCTATTATCAGGGGGAATTATAAATAGAAGGGCAGGGGGACGGGCCCTGCATAGCATCACCCCTGCCTAGCGCGCGCGCCCGCGGCTCCGAGCCCCGACAGCGCTGACTGGCCTCGGGTTGACAGCTTGAGTCCCAGCTGCCCTCCAAAAGGGCTCTGAATCCTGCCTGTCATCCGAGCTGGGTTTTACGCTGTCCAGAGCAGCCGCGGCCCAGCTGCGCAGCAGGAGGGCGGGCGAGATAACCGCCTTTGTTTGGGCTGCCTCCGGCTCCAGGGCCTGAAGGTGTCTGGTGCTGAGCAGAAGGAACCGGGCCCAGCCTGACAGGCAGGGGTGTTGGGGACGCTGAGTGACAGCCTGCGCGGTGGTTTCCCGGGTCACAGCAGGTTCCTGGCCAGGAGCAGCAGCACCCAAGCCAGGGCCAGGGGAGGAGACGGCCTGGGGTGGAACTGGTCTCCTTTCTCTGCTGGCCTTGCTCTGACCCACACCTCGGGCAAGTTCATAGCGCCCTCTGCAAACTCTCCGATCAGCTCAGAGGGAAACCGCGGGAAGGAAAGGCAGCTGTCAATTTAAGGGAACAGCAGCAACCCCCCACAATGCAAATTCTTACACCAGAAAACAATTACAATGGAAATTAACATTTGCATAATGCTGTCCACGCACCGGGCACTTTTTATATATTAAGTCACTTACACCTCCCCAACATCCCTGTGAGGGAGGTAGTACTTTTTACTGTCCCCATTTCACAGGTTTGTCAACTAAGGCAGCAAACCGCTAACTTGTCCAAGTCACACAGCCAGTAGGTAAAATTCAAACCCAAACACTCTGGCTCAAGTCCATGTGTTAACTGCTCTTTCTATGGCTTATCCTTCAATCCACGAGCCAAGCCAGCCAGGGGTGGGAGACGAGAAAGAGTGATGGGGACTGCTCTTTAGCACCCAGAGTAGGCACATAGCAGGGACCCAATCACTGTCACACAGTCCCAAACATACAGGACCAGACAAGCATCCTTGTTCCAAACAGTTCCCATAGCTACCGCCCCAAGGCTGGGGGCTGGATGCACAGGCAGGGAGAGCCATGGAGGAGAGAACCAAGGATCCCGCTCCCTCTGTCACACCAAGGACGGGCTGGTGAGCTGAGCTTGGGTGCGGAGGATTTGGAATTCTGGTTTACTGGACACACCGGCCGGAGGCTTCCCTCGCCAGGCCACAAGGGGGCAGCAGTGCATCTCCCGGTATCCGCCCACCTGACCACGGCTGGGTAAGGAGGCTGCTGCCAGGTGCCCCAGCTCGGTGCGGGGTGGGGGGGGGGGGGCGGGGAGGCGGGGTGGGGTGAGGGCGCATTCCTGCAACCGCTGTTGAGGTAGAGGGCCCACGCTGGGAATGCTTAAGAAAACACTGGAGCCACCAAACCTCAGTGCCCACCGCTAGGGGGCGCCTAAAGCAATCCCGCGGGTCCAGCTCAGCCCTCTGCATGGCTCCTGCGGACACAGAAAGGGCCCCAACATACACTGAACTGGGGGGAAAGCAAAGTGGGGGCGTGCGTGGAGTGCGCCCCCATCTGTGCGTGGAGTGCGCCCCCGTCTGTGCGTGGAGTGCGCCCCCGTCCGTGTGAATAACCACATGCATCATCTGCCTGCTGGGCTGTGCAAAAGGAAATTCGGGAAGGAAGTCCCAGCGCTGTTTCGGGGCCCCCTCTGGCAGAGGGGCCCTAGCTTTTTCTCCCGCTGCTTCTCTGTGCCGTTTGAATTGCTTTTTTGCCATTGGAATGTGTTGATGATTCTTAGTAACAGGGGCGCTCTGGCCTTTGGGATTGGTGAAGATTTTGTGTTTTTTCTTTTCCTGTCTGTATTCTTTCTTGGGTGTTTAACGAATCCACACTGTTTATAAAGGGGCGGAGGGCAGTTTAGGACTTGCTGCTGGCGCTGCCTCCTTAGCCCCAGGGCAGAGCCGGGTCTCTCCCGCTCCAGGACAGGGTGCCCGCACCCCCTACCCCCCCACCCCCCTGGCCAGCACGGGGCCCAGACACCCTGAGCTACTGAGAGGCCACCTCTGAGGAGCCAGGACAGGTCCTGGGCTGAGGCCTGGGGCTTCGGTCCTACGGTAAAGCCCCCTGGCCGGCTGACCTCAGCCCTGGAGCCCCCGGGGCCTGTGGAGCAAGCTCTGGGAGACCAGCAGGGCCGGGAGCTGTGAAAGCCGCTGGTGTGAGCTGGGGTTCGCCCTTCCGGCCGGGGCCCAGGCCAGCGCCGTCCTAACAGTGCCCTGGGCAGCTCGCAGGTCATCGGGGCGGTGTGGGTTGTGGGGTAGTCTAATGGGCAAGGCTTTGAACAGACTGGACTTGAACCTGCTCCTGCATCCGACAGCTGGGTGATTTGGGGCCAATGACTGGACCCCTCTGAGCCCTGATTTCCCCATCTGTAAGACAGCAGCTATAAGAGCGTGGCTGTGAAAGTTGGTGTTGGCGCACGTCAACCACCTAACACAAAGACTGGCATGCGGCAGGCGCTCAGTAATGGGACCACAGTCGTTCGCAGCATCTCCATCTTCTCCTTCCAGAGAGGAAATCAATCACGAACTGAAGGAGTGAAAACAGAACGCGAAGGCTGGTGACTGTCCTCTAATGGGTCCAGCTGAGCCAGATCGGTGTCTCCTTGAGCCGGGAGAGGACCTCCCGTGCCTCTGCAACCCCTCACCTGAACGCAAAGGGCCCCATCCCTCCCCATGGCAGGCACAGCCCCGGCTGCCAGCCTGCAGTTCCCCGAGTTCCCACTTGAAGGCGACATCGAGCTTCGGATTCCAACCCTCCAGGAGGGATGGACTCTGCCCAGTTCCTGGCCCCATGGCCACATCCCAGGCTTAACAGGCTCCACTAAATGCTCCGGGAGCAGCCGGGGGGACAAAGAAAACACAACGGGGCCGAGTGGTGTCCGCTGAAAAGATAAATGGACGTCAGAAGATAAGGAGACAAAAAGGAGGTGGGGGGGAGGACTGGCATCTTAGCAGACTTACTGACAAATAATGACACCATTAGGAGGACAGCTGTGGCAGCGAGGCCATTACAGGGCATCCACTGGTTTTACTGGCCTCTGGTTGTGGGTAGGGGACTGACTAACCAGGGCGGCACCGAGATTGCTCCTGTTTCACTGATGAGAAAACTGAAGCTCAGAGACAGAGACAGGCTTCCCCAAGGCCGCTCAGCTGGGACCACACAATATAGACTGTAGCCCACGCTCCCTGCAGCCCACGCTCCCTGCAGCCCACGCTCCCTGCAGCCCACGCTCCCTACAGCCCACGCTCCCTGCAGCCCACGCTCTCAACCACTACAGCAGGCGTCCTCAAACTACGGCCCGCGGGCCACATGCGGCCCACCGAGGACATTGATCCGGCCCGCCGGGTGCCGCTGCCTGTCCTGCTTAGCAGCCGACGCGTCCCGGGCCCGCAGTGCGCATAGGAATTTGTTCATAGTTTTTTTTTTAAACTATAGTCCGGCCCTCCCACGGTCTGAGGGACAGGGAACTGGCCCCCCGTTTAAGAAGTTTGAGGACCCCTGCACTACAGTCACGCCTTTCCCTCTGCCGGCCGCTCTGATGGGGAAAAGGAACAAAAACACAGCACCTCTCGGACCCCGGCTCCTCCTCTATGAAATGGGCCCATCATAACTAACACCGTCCACCTCGGCGGGCCGCGGTGAGGGTGAAACCAGCCGGTCCCCGGGAAGCAGCCCGCAGCCGGGCTCCGCAGGTGTGAGCTGGTGCTCAGTGCAGAGATGATAGCGTCCGACTCGGAAGGACCAAGGGGGCCGGGCCACATCCCTCCAACAGCCGCCCGCCTCGCCGACACTGACAAAGAGCCGGCGCTGCTCCGGGACGGCCTGTTCTTTCACGGGAGGGCCCTGCTTAGAAATGGCTTCCTAATGGTGTGGCTAAATGGGGCTCCCACAGCTAACGCCCCCCTCCCGCCCCCGAGCTATTTCTGCTCTGGAAGGGAGACAGGGAGACCCATGCCTCTCTCGCTTGCAGGCTTCTGAGCTTCTGAGCCGAGGACAAGCCCACTGCCCGTCCCCCAGCCCCGGGGAGCCCTCCCCGAGGTGCCCCCCAGCCTCTCCCCACTGAGCATCCTCGCTTCTCACCAGAACAGGAGGCAGGCCCCAGTGGCCCTGCCCCTTCCCTGACCTGGGCTAATAATGTTAATGCCACCTCGGCCCCCTTTCATGTTACACTGACGGACTGTGGGAGGAGGAGAAAAGACCCGAAACATACAATACTGAACGCGCAAAGGGCAGGTGTGTGTAGCGCCCAACTCATTCCCGCTGCCGCTGAAGCTTTCCTGGGGAGCCCTCCTGCCCCGGCCCCGGGGCCTCTGGGCTGTGACCGTCCTTCCTTGCACACCCAGGCGCTGTGACTAAAAGGGCCAAACAGGACTGGGTTCCAAACACACTCTGTCCACACGGCCACGGACCACGTGGGCCAGGCTGCCGGGAGCGGGACGCTCAGGGAGCCCTCCCCAGCCCCAGGAGCAACACAATGGGGAGGGGGTCTCCTCTCTAACTCAGCGGGGAGTCTTTTGAACTTGTGAACGTGCTTGGGGAAGTCCCAGCTTTATTCCAAGCCTGAGCCAAGCTCTGCCCCGTGCACTCATTCCCGGGCCATCCCAGTACTTAGCACGTTATTGCAACGGTCCATTCACTTGTCTGGATCTTCCCCTAAACGCCCTAGCTAGCCAGTGTGGCTCCGTGGACAGAGCGTCGGCCCATGGACTGAGGGGTCCCAGGTTTGATTCCAGTCAAGGGCACGTACCTCGGTTGCAGGTTCCGGGCCCTGGTCCAGGTGTGTGCAGGAGGCAACTGATAGATGCGTCGCTCTCACATCGATGTTTCTCTGTTTCTCCTTCTCCCTTCCCCTCCCTCTAACAATCCATGGAAAAATACCCTCTGCTGAGGATCAACAACAACAAAGGCTCCGGCATCTCTCCCTCACGTGTGAGCTCCTTGAGGGAAGGAACCCGCACCGTGCCCAGAGGGCGTGGGGGCTCAGTGTTTGCTGAGTGAGGGATGAGATGATGACTCTGCTGGGCCCTGGCCACCTGGCCCACACACTGCCTGCTGAGAGCTGCACCGGGGACTTTCCGCTTCCACGTGGGGGACAGAGCTTTTCCTCTTAGAAATCACGCGAGGACAAGGAGAAACGAGCACACAGCATCGTCAGCGAAACTAGGAGACACCTGGAGCCCCTAACCCGGGGATGAAACCGCAGGTACCGGGAGAGCTGCACAGGGCCCAGCCGAGAGGAAGCAAGTCAGACTCAAGGGCCTGCCTGCAGGGTTGGGTGGAGGGACCTACAATTTGTCCTATAAAATCCCCAAAAGGCTCAGGCGTAGGAGGCACCGAGCTCTCACAGAAGATACAGGCTGGCCAGGGAATGAAAACAGGAATTACCGTCTTGGAGAAACCTCTTTGAAGAATAGACACACAGTCCATCAACTGATAAGTGGATAAACAAGATGAGGTCTATCCATACGGTGGAATACTATTCAGCCGTCAAAAGGAACGAAGCACGGATTCATGCCACGTTGTAGATGAACCTTGAGAACATGACGTACATGTTGTATGACCCTGTTTACCTAACGTGTCCAGAGCAGGCAAGTCTATAGGGAATGCGAGTATGTCAGTGGTGCCAGGGCTGGCGGGGGAAATGGGGAGAGACTGCTCCTGGGTTCAGGGTTTCTCTTTGATGAAAACGTTCTGGCCGAAACCGGTGTGGCTCGGTGGATAGAGCGTCGGCCTGCAAACCGAAGGGTCCCGGGTTCGATTCCGGTCAAGGGCATGTACCTTGGTTGCGGGCACATCCCCAGTGGGGAGTGTGCAGGAGGCAGCTGATCGATGTTTCTCTCTCATCGATGTTTCTAGCTCTCTATCCCTCTCCCTTCCTCTCTATAAAATATCAATAAAATATATTTAAAAAAAAAAGTTCTGGAATTAGATGGTGGTGATGGTTGTCCAACCTTGTAAATATATTAAACACAACTGAACTGCACACTTTAAAGGAATACATTTTGTAATATGTGGATTATATCTCAATTTTTTTAAAAAAAAAATGCACAGAGCTTCCCATCAGCTTTGGATTTAGATATGAACCGAGAGGCAGGGATTATCAGAATCCTGAAAAGACCAAAACATGCAAAGACAACAGAAATGCCCGGAGCAAGCAGAGCTGATGCAGGGCTCAGAAGAAAACGTCGAAGAATGAGAAGGGAGGTCCTCTGCGTGTTAAGAGAAGAGAGACGGCACTCCTGGGAAACCAGAGCAGCTTACCGCACGAAGGAAAAGCCAGAGGACAGGAGATTTCTCGGGGTTATTACTTTTTTCCGCTTCCTTATTGCTGAAAGAAGCAAGCCCTCCAACAAAGGTTTGAAAGCTCCAGTTAAGTGTATCCCCGGGAAAGTGCCTCCCCCAGAAAAAAGCTAAAGTGGTGACAATGGGTGAGGAAAGTTAAAGAGAAAGCAAGGAATCAATTCAATGAGCCTAACCCGAAAACCCACGTTACAGGAGTTCCAGAAAGTAAGAGCAGGTAACAGGGTGAAACGGAAATTATCACAAAAACAATACAAACATCTCACAAAGTCAAAGGACATGCGTCTCCAGATTTTAAATTCTCTCCAAGCTCCCGTACAACAAATGATAAAGTAACTACTCCAAGGAATATCGTTCTGAATTTTCAGAACAGCAAGGATTAAAAACAAATTAAAAAGATACTGAAGCATCCAGGGGGGGGGGGAAATCGTATAGAAAAAGGTCAAGGAATAAAATGTCAGCCAACTTCTTAACAATTAGAGAAAAAGGGAGAAATGACTTTAAAATCTTGGGAAAATAGAATTTCAGCCTCTATATCCAGCCAGACTCTAAATAAACAGATTAAAACTAGAACATTTTAAAGCATGTAAGATCTCAAAGAATCACCTTTTGTACAGCCTTTCTGAGAAAACTACTGAAGGATATTCTCCAAGAAAACAAGGAAGGCAAAGAGGGCCAAAGAGAAAAGGAATCAGCATGAGAGAAGGCAAATGGACACCCTAGGAAGGGGTGCAGGGAGGTCTGCAGAGCGGCCGCAGCCCGTGTGGGGCACGGCGGGTCAGACGGTCGAAGAACACTAAGCAAGCAAGGAAAACTGTCCAAGAACAGAAATGTAATCACGGTAGACTCAGTGGACTGAACAGTGTGAACAATGCTGGCAAAGTCATAATAATGTAGATACGGACTAAGGGCTTTAAAAATACTGAGGTAAATTAGAGGGAAAGAGAGAGAGAGAAAAGGCCTAAGTGAGCTAAAACCATCACCTGCCGTGACTGGAAGTCATGGTCAGATGGATGGCTTCAGAGACACGTGATTTGGAAACATGAAAGCAAATGCCAGAATCAACAGTTGAATGGGTTGAGAGATGTTGTTTCTGGGAGAAGGGTGTCCGCATTAGTGGAGTAGCCACGGGGGAGATAGGGCAAGATAAATTTGACAAAAGAATTAAAATTATTTCACCTGCACTGGCTTTATTTTTTAAAAATATGTTTTTATTGATCTCAGAGCAGAAGGGAGAGGGAGAGAGAGATAGAAACATCCATGAGGAGACAGATTCATTGATCGGCTGCCTCCTGCACGCCCCCCACTGGGGACCGAGCCCACAACCCGGGCATGTGCCCTGATCGGGAATCGAACCGTGACCTCCTGGTTCATAGGTGGATGCTCAAGCACTGAGCCACGCCGGCCGGGCCAACATGCGCTGGCTTTAACGTCAAGACCCTGGTGTGACCCGGTTCCGCATCTGTGTGGCTGGGTGGCCTTGAGCGAATCCTCTCCCACCCGCCCAGGCCCGTGTCTCCTGTTACTCATCCGTCTAGTGCAGCCGTGGGCAAACTACGGCCCGCGGGCCGGATCCGGCCTGTTCGGCTGTTCTATCCGGCCCGCAGAGCCGAAAGACCGTACCCTTTTATGTAACGATGTTCACTTTGAATTTATATTAGTTCACACAAACACTCCATCCATGCTTTTGTTCCGGCCCTCCGGTCCAGTTTAAGAACCCACTGTGGCCCTCGAGTCAAAAGTTTGCTCACCCCTGGGCTAGTGCGTAGCAAGGACACCGTGTCGTTGTGGACAAACAACCGAGGTCTAGGAAGTCTGCCTCGGGGGCCTGATGACTTCCTGTTCTCACACATGCCTGGGCGGGTGGTAGTACGTCGCCCCGAGATTGCTGCCCTGAGCGGCGGGCCGGGCACGAAGCACGGACAGAGGCGGCGCTCACACTGGCCCAGGGGAGCCCGCAGGCACCCGCACGGCCACGCCGTCTCCCCTGGGCCTTCCCCGGAGCATCTTCCCGACCGGCGTGGGCGGCCACGGCCTGGTGTTGTCCACGTTTGCCCAGGAGAGGGACTGAGCCTGCCAGTCCGCTCCCAGGGGCTTTTCATGCCTTTTCAACCCTCTCGCTCCCTAAAAGACCGACACCCAGAACCGCCCCACCTCCTCCCACAGGCAGGGGTGGGGGCGGAGCGGGAAGAGGGGCAGGGGCAAAGATGGACCACGTTCACCAGAGCGGGGCCTTCTAATCCCCCTGCACTTGAGAGTGGGACCGGGTGCTTTTCTGGGCGGCCTAACCCGGCCCTCGGCGCTCCTGCTCCTCACGTGCGAGATGGGGAGCCGAGCATGGGGGGGGGGGGGCGCGAGAGGGCTCCTAGACTCGGAGACTTCAGGGGATTAGGGAAGTGACAGGCGGCTCCTTCTGGGCCCGCTGCCAGCCCGCCCCCTCCCCCCCTCCCCCCCTCCCCCCCTCCCCCCACCCCCAACCCCAGCCCGGGTCCAGCCTCTCCCTGGGTCTCAGTCCACGACTCCGGACATTTGGGGAGGGGACAGAGGGCTTGGCAGGTCTGGTGGCCACCAACTGCCACCTTGCCGGGTGTGGAGGACAGCAGGTGGGCCCCGGGCGGGCAGGGTGCCTGTGCTGGCATCTGGCAGCCCCGAGCCGAGCCGAGCTGCGGCGTCCGGGATATAAATACAGGAGCGAAAATAGCTAATCCCAGATAACAGCGGGTCATCGCCCCGCGCCCGGCCTGGAATCCCGGAGAATTCGGAGGAGCAGCTGCGGGGCTGCCCCCCGCACCAACCCGCTGCCCCTGGGTGGCCCGGCCGGAGTGGGAGCCGGAGAGAAGCCTGCGGAAAACACCTCCCACCGCCACTCTGCAGGACGGGACGGCTTTTCTAGAAGCACCGGGACATTCTGCCCCCGCAGCAATGGGACCTGCTCTCCCACCCTTGGTTGAGACGCGTGGTGATACACACGGACTCCTCGGGCTCTGGCTGAACTTCGGGGCGTTACTGTCATCACCGGTGTCGTTAGCGTCCGGCCTGGGAAGGGCCCCCTTTCTAGCTCTGAGCACCGGGGACCCGCCGGTGGGCAACGGCCTGGCCCCCGTTCTCCCAGAGCAGCCCGTGCCGACCCCCGACGGCCCGGGAAGCTACGGGGCTACTGTCCTCAGCCCCGTCGTCCACACCAGACATGGCATTAGGGCCCGGCCTCCTCTGTCCCCGTCGCTGCCCTGCGTCCGGCTGCCGGGTGACGGCCAGGTGAGGCCCAGCGCCAGGCATGTCTTTCCTCGCGCTCTTGGCCACGAGTCCCGGCTTCCCGGTCATGCCTCCGAAGGGCCCTGGATGCTCAAGTCCCTGTGACGGGTCGGGAGGCGCTGTCTCGCCCAGACAGAGCGGCCGCGGTGGGAGGACACGAATATGACCACGTGTGACCGGCCAGAGGGATGCAGAAGCAAGGGTGGGGGCCGCAGAGCTGGGCCCTCAGCGAGTCCCCAAGACATTTGCCTCCCGTGGACCTGTCACTACCTCCCTGGTATATCCAGGCGAGGGCAGGAAGAACATTCCAGAGCAGACCAGGAGGAATGGAAATGGAGTCACGTGTCCTCCACGCCGTCTACCCCAGCAGGGGCATCCAGATCAGCCAAACACATTTGGGTGAAAAGCAGACCGTGAGCTGCACAAACCTCCGAGCCCCGAGCACAAGGCGGGGGGGGACAGGGAGGTTACGGGAGGCGGGGGGAGTTACCCTCCTTAGAGGCCCCCAGCCCTGGGGGGTGGGGAGCCCGTGGACAGGGGGCCTGGGAGGTTGAACCACCACCCCAGGCCACCCCAGGAAGCTCAGCCACCAAGATGGAATTTGAAAAGAATATGACCCAGCTGGTGTGGCCCAGTGGCTGATTGTCGACCTATGAACCAGGCGATCACGGTTCGATTCCCGGTCAGGGGCACATGCCCGGGTTGCAGGCTCGATCCCCAGTGGAGGGCGTGCAGGAGGCAGCCGATCAACGATTCTCTCTCATCACTGATGTTTCTATCTCTCTCTCCCTCTCCCTTCCTCTCTGAAATCAATAAAAATATATTTTTTTAAAAAAAAAGAATAGAGACACCAAGGGGACATGCTTATCATTTTGTATGAAGGGGAAAAGTCGGGACAGAAATTGCATATGGTGTGATCTCAACTGCGTAAATACACACGGAGGAAGGCCCTCGAGAGCCATCCCTTGCTAAGATTATAATTGTTTTCTTCTTTCGCATGAACGCATCACGCGGGGTTTCTCCCGAATGTCCCTCCCTTCTAGAGAAGGGACATGGGGCGTGACAGTCACCTGTGTTACAGAAGCCCGTGATTTCCTGGAAATGCTTGCTAATACACCAAGGCTGAAGTGAGTTTTCAGGTAGGAAAGAAGTGAGTCAATTTACATTAAAATAAAGGAAGTAAAAATAACACGGATATTGCCTCGTTACGATGGACAGCGGAGGCTTGGGAAACTCTACATTAGCACATGGATTTTAAAAAACAACCTTGAAAATAGGAACAAATGTCTGACCCGGTGGAGGATAATCCACTTCCACCCTTGAGATTCCTGCCACAAGAGGGCGGCCCACACAGGGAGAGGGGACGGGGTGCCACCGTGCGTGTGGGTAAGGCCAGCAGGCCCCCCAACAGACAGCAGCACTGAGCTCATGACTCCACCCCGGGGAATCCATGAGGCTCTCCCGGGAGCTTCCCTGCCGCCGGCACTGCTCACCCACACCGGTCCCTGCCAACCGCCCCAAAGACTGAGATCAAAGGTGACGGTGGGGGTACTCCGTACAGTGCATCCTACCCATCACAGAAGCTCTTGCTCCTCACTGGAAAGCTTTTCCTTACATAGTTCACAGGAAAATGAACAAAAGAATAAAAAAAGGAGGGAAATGCCATACGTTGAATGAATACTACGATCAAAAATTACAGCAAAAGCTGGATGCATTTCACTAACCCAGCCCTCACAACTGTCCATTCACAGAGGAGAAAGCTGAGCCTGAGAGGTTCCAGGGGTCCTCAAACTACGGCCCGCGGGCCACATGCGGCCCACCGAGGACATTGATCCGGCCCGCCGGGTACCGCTGCCGGTCCTGCTTAGCAGCCGACTCATCCCGGGCCCGCAGTGTGCATAGGAATTTGTTCATAGTTTTTTTTTTTAAACTATAGTCCGGCCCTCCAACGGTCTGAGGGACAGGGAACTGGCCCCCCGTTTAAAAAGTTTGAGGACCCCTGGTTAGGCAGCTCACCCAAGGCCGCTCAGCCAGGAGTCAAGCAAAGATCCGAGCCTGGTGAACCTGACGCCACCGCCACGGGCTTTGCACCAGCCCCGCTGCTCCTGCCTCTGAGGACTAGATCCTTCCATCCACCCAACACAGCGAGAGCAGGCGGGACATGCGCTGAGGCTGACAAGCCGCGGGGCCGGGGGGGCGGGGGGGTGGACCCCCTTTCTCACCAGACGGTGCAGCTCTGGGGACACAGGAGCTGAGGAAAAGAAAGCCAGGGAAGAAGAGAGGTACAGGCTACACAGCAAAGGCCCGAGGCCACACTGTCCGCTGGGCCTCTGCCTGCTGCTCGGCGCTGAGCCCCTCCCGCCAGGATTGAGCCTGGGTCCCTCTGCACATGGAACGAGCAGGACCAGGCCTTCCATCTGCCAGACAGGCAGCTCTGCTGTAATCTAATCGCGCCCTCGAAGCCCAGCCAGCAATCTCTTCCCCTCACCCTGTCACAAATGCCATCGCATTGCATCACAGATCCCCCTCACACGCACGGCCAGCGGGACGCTGGGACCTGTCTTGCCCACACATCCACAGATCGGCAGGGTCCGCCCTGGTCCTGCACAGTTCATGAAGGCCAAATAAGATGCGACCCGGCGGGGCCCCTGGGGCGGGGGGCGGGGGGCGGGGAGCAGGCCTGGCTGGCCGTGGAAGGTCAGGTTGGTGGCTTTCTCCCAGCTGAGTCCCAGGGCCTTGCTGGTGCACACTGTGGGTCTCTGCTCATGGGACGTTATTAGCGACACAAACTAAAGAATAAGAATAATCCGGGGATGCTTCCTGATTTGCAATTATTTAGAAAAAGGGATGAAACAGTATAAGAAAGCCTTGTCCGATGAGCCAGACTTCAGATTTGGCTGCTGTCCTGAACGGCGTACATTAACCAGCCCGCTGCTTAGAAAGTCACAGAACAGACTGCCTGATGCTCACTGCTTAGGGCACCCCACCGGCCGGAGTCGGCGGGGCCCTCCTCCCCGAGGCACTCAGCTGCTCCTGCAAAGCCGGGCTGGGGACCGGGGAAGCCGGCCTCAGCACCTGAATTTCCACTGGGTTCCCCGTTTCCATGCAGCTGGTCTCATTCGCTCCCACAGTCATCTGCGAGGCAAGTAAGCTCAGTGGTATTGTCCTTTTTTGATTCACGAGGAAACTAAAGCACGGGGGACCCATGGTCCTGCAGGCAATTCGGGACAGAGCTGAGATGAGGGTACAATGTGGAGACTGACCTCCCGTGACTGGGAACAGCAAACTGGGTCCTTCAGACCCACCGCCATGCCGCTGGGCACAATCAGAAACACCGCAGAACAAGCAAATCCTTGACGGAACAAATGGAAGAAATGCGGGAATTTTCTCAGAACAGATAAAGAGGAGGGATGTGGCTATGCTCTGTCGCTTCCCTGGCACCGTTAAAACGAGGTTATTAATAGACTCAGAGGCAGTAACAGAACTTTCCTGCCCCTCTTCTCAGTAAATGTAAAATCATACTTATTTTTAGTATAATTAGTCCTAAATTTGATGGTTTTGCCTCCTGTGAGGATGTCACGGAGGCAGGCAAAGGTCACATACGCTGAACAGGAAAACTGTATGTGTGTTTCTTAGAAGTGGCTTCTTTGTAAGAAGTTTGTCTGCCACAATATGTTTTGAGACAGAAAAGGGGTCAATCCAGTGAAATCGATTGTCAGCTCACTTTTTTTTTTTAATATATTTTATTGATTTTTTACAGAGAGGAAGGGAGAGGGATAGAGAGCTAGAAACATCGATGAGGGAGAAACATCGATCAGCTGCCTCCTGCACACCTCCCACTGGGGATGTGCCCGCAACCAAGGTACATGCCCTTGACCGGAATCGAACCCGGGACCCTTCAGTCCACAGGCCGATGCTCTATCCACTGAGCCAAACCGGTTTCGGCTGTCAGCTCACTTTAAGGCTGTTTATAAACATATGTTTTATGCTCTAATCAAACTGAAGATTCAAAAACCAACGAACAAAAACCTGCTTACAGACAGCAGAGAGCTGACGAAAGCATCACCAGCCCATTGGGCCACCCAAGGGAAGCGGGAGGCCGAGCAGGAGTCTGTTCTCGGAGCGGCCTGGAGCCCTGGGGGCATTTGCTGGTTCTGCAAGGGGCGGCTGGGAGCCGGAGTGACCCTGTGACAGCCTCCCAGGCCCTGGGAGCAGGGCTGCAATCGGAGGCCCGCCAAATGCCATCAATGCTGGGCCTTGCTTTGGTTGGGATGCAGAGGGATGCTCTCTATGGTAAGTGTGAACCAGGGGTAGGCGGGCCCTTGCAAAGACTACAGCTCCGCTTCCAGTACTGAAATTAGATCCCAGGAATCCTGGCTTGTTGGTGGCCCAGGAACCTGGCAGAAGTAAACACTAATCTTCGTGGAAGGAAATATCATCGGAGACCTCAAATGAGTTCTGCAAACGAGTTTGCAAATACCATGCCCGAGACACAATAAGACATAACAAGGCACAGAAATACAAAGCAGAGCCCTGGCCGATTTGGC
Source organism: Plecotus auritus (assembly GCF_963455305.1). Taxonomy (NCBI): domain Eukaryota; kingdom Metazoa; phylum Chordata; class Mammalia; order Chiroptera; family Vespertilionidae; genus Plecotus; species Plecotus auritus. The sequence goes on from NC_137773.1 coordinate 5,258,519, forward strand.
TCAGTGGATAGAGCGTCAGCCTGCGGACTGAAGAGCCCCAGGTTTGATTCCAGTCAAGGGCACGGTGCCTGGGTTACAGGCTTGGTCCAACGTGCAGGAGGCAGCCAATCAATGATTCCCTCTCATCATTGTTGTTTCTCTCTCTTCCTCTCCTTTCCTCTCTGAGATCAATAAAAATATATATTTTTTAAAAATACAAAGCAGTATTTTTTTAAATAGAAAAATCAACAAACAACAGAAACAAATCCACAGAGGCTCTATCAGACGTCCTCAAACTACGGCCCGCGGGCCACATGCGGCCCGCCAAGGACATTTATCGGGCCCGCTGGGTGCCTCTGCCCGTCCTGCTTAGCAGCCAACTCGTCCCGGGCCCGCAGTGCGCAAAGGAATTTGTTCATAGTTTTTTTTTTAAACTATAGTCCGGCCCTCCAACGGTCTGAGGGACAGTGAACTGGCCCCCTGTTTAAAAAGTTTGAGGACCCCTGCTAGATGTTGGACTTATCAAAGACTTTAAAATACCACATTCTAGGAAATAAAAGAAAGATAAAACTGAGACCTCTGGCAGAGAACGGAAAACTATAAAAAGGAACCAAAGGGAAATGTTGGGACTGAAACATACAATAACTAATCATTAACTACTCAAGGACAGTTCAGTTTTTCTGAAAACCTGGGTGAACTATTTTAGTTCAGAAGAAATGATCAGTAGGAGAGACAAAAGGATAAACAAGGCAGAAGATAGGGCAAGAGACAGAAAGGACACAGTGAGAGCTAACATGTGTTTATTAAGGGCCCAGCGTGAAGAGAGAGAGAATATGACAGAAGCAATATGTGAAGAGATAACAGCTGAGAATTTTCCAAAAGTGATGAAAGACATCATCATAACACAGATTCAAGAAGCAGGATAAATAAAGAGCGGTCCACCCCTAGGAACGTAGCTAAAAAAGACCGCTGAAAACCCAAGATGAGAAGAAAACCTTAAAGTCTCCAGAGGGGGAAATGGACTACCTTAAGGAGAAGACGTGGACAAACAGCTGACTTCCCACCATCAACAATGGAAACCAGACAACAATAAGACTGCATCTCTGATTTGCTCAAAGAACTCGGGCCTGATACAAGTCTCATTCTCTCCTCAATGCCCCTCAAGCTTTCATTTCTCCGGGGCTTCTAGAGCTGGACAAACCTGAGTTCAAACACTAGCTGTTTGATGTCAGGCCTCTGCTTTCTCTCCGTGAAACACAGTTGGTAAAATTCAGTAGCAAGTTTATATAAACCACCTGGCACTTAGCAGCTGCTCAACAAAATTGAAACCCTGCTTCTTCGTTTTTTTATCCTCCCTTCCTCGGACTCTGATATCCCATCAAATAACCATCATTGATCAATTTTGTTCCCCTTGTCTGTTTTATTCTTGTACAAGTTCTTCATAGGGCTGTCCCGAGAATTAAGTAAGAATGGCACAGCACACTATGAATATGCAATGGATGGATCGTTTTATTCATATTAATACATGCATAAATGTATGTGCAGTTTTAATAATTCGGTATGGCTAGAATAGAGGCTGTGTGGGCAGCCTCTGGGAGACGTGACCAGATGGTGAGGTGGGAGTCAGATCACTTGGGATCAGCGGATTCTCAGCATTGGGTGGCAGCAAGTGCTCACGACATTGCAGATTATCCTGTCACACAAAGCATTAGCTGATCAGCAAACCTCACTTGAAGGCAGTCAGTTAATACCGGCACCTCTCAACTGGGAGAGCCAGTACCTTAGTTACCTACTGCTGCAGAGTGAATGACCCCACCCCTTGGCAGCTTAGAACATCAATGAACAATTCTTATCTCAAATAGCTCCTATGGGTCATGGGACAGGAGCAGCTTAGCTGGGCCATTCACGCTTGGGGTCTCTCATGAGATAAAGTCACTTGCAGCCACTGAAGGCTGACGGGGGCTGGAAGATTCACTTCCAGGGCTGTTCACAGGGTTGGCAGGTTCGAGCTGGCTGTTGGCAGGAGGCCTCAGTTCCTTGCCGTGTGGACCCCGGGCTGCTTGAGTGTCCTCACACTATGGCCACTACTTTCCCCCAGAGCAAGCAATCCACAAGAGGGCAAGGGGGGAGTGGCAATGGCCCAGCATCGGAGGGCATACACAGTCACTCCTACAGTCAGCCCCGCTCATCGCGGAGAGGACGGGGGCGGGGGGGAATGGGGGGGGGTTCTCATTATCCACGTGGCCTCCATCCTTCCAGAACAGCAGAACTAGAGGCTTCCATCTTGGAAGCTGGCCAACGGACTGAATTTCGCCTCCCATCTCAATAGATGGAACTAAATAATGCTAAAAGGAAGTACAAAAACGGAGCAGAAGAACAGGCCTGCTGAAGGAATAAAGTAGCAATAACGCAAGAATCACAATAATAGCCATCATTTACTGAGTGTTGCCCTAACACTGGACAAAGGCCATCAGCGTTCCATGTTTTAGCTCAGATGTTGACAAGTGAAGGCCCACGGGCCATATCCATCCTACTGCCTGCCTTTGTGAATACAGTCTTCACCGACCACCGTCACACCCACTCGGATATGTACTGTCATGGCGACTCACCTACCACAGCCTCTGAGTAGCTGTCAGAGAAACCATACGGTCTGCAAAGCCAAAAATATTTACTCTCTGGCCCTCCACAGGAAAAGGTGGCTGACCTGCGCCCTAACTCATGAAAGCCCCATAAAAAGTACATGAGATTTTTAGAAGTTATTTTTTTTTAAAACCCAGGAGGACATTGCTTTCCTCATTTTACAGGTGAAGAAAGGGAGGATCAGATAAGTGACTCGCCCAGACCGTGTTTGCCATGAGTAACAGTAAGACGCCTACCAGGCAGCCGACCTCAGCGGCCGGTTACACTGGGCTGGGAGTCAGGCTGGCTTTTCCGGGAGCCATGTGACCCTGAGCAACACCCCAAGGTCATGCTCCTCACTTTTCTTTGCTAGGGATTTTTCAAAATATATTTTTATTCATTTCAGAGAGGAAGAGAGATAGAAACATCAATGATGAGAGAATCATTGATCGGCTGCCTCTTGCACGCTCCCTACTGGCAATGGAGCCCGCAACCCGGGCAACATGCCCTGACGGAGAATCGAACTGTGACCTCCTGGTTCACAGGTCGATGCTCAATCACTGAGCCACACTCGTCGGGTGGGATAGATTTTTTTAATGTCTGACCAACCACCTCACGGGCAAGTCCAACGATAAAGATACTGTGGAATGAAAGAGTGGCAGGCACTTCAGCAAAGGAAGTAGGATCCTCAGCAGGTGATGCCAAGGCTCGGAGAGGAAGCGCTCTGAGAGATCACTGAGGAGACGCAGCTCAGTCCCTCCAAAGCAGACCAGCCAAAGCGTGCTGGTGAAAGCACAGCGATCCCTCATTTCCCATGATCTGTGGCTTGGCTGGGGCTCCCTTGCTGGGGCCCCTCTGCTGGGGCTCCCCGAGCTCACTCATGCCGCTGCATGTCCTAGGGCAGAGTCCTCCCCCAGGGGTGGCCTTTCCCCAGGGGACCTGGGTGATGTCTGGAGACATCATTGGTCCGTGCTGTTTGCATCTAGTGGGGAGAAGACAGGGATGCGGCAGAACCTCCTATGGTACACAGGACAGCCCCCACGACAAGGAACTATCTGGAACCCAATATCCAGAGTGGTGAGGTTGAGCCCTAGACGCTTTGGCTCAGTGGTTAGAACATCAGCCTGCAGACTGAAGGGTCGTGGGTTTGATTCCCAGTCAAGGGCTCGTATCTGAGATGCAACCTCGATCCCCAGCCCCCAGTCAGGGCGCGTGTGGGAGGCAACCAATCCATGTGTTTCTCTGTCTCTCCCCTTCCCTTCCACTCTCTCTCTAAAATCAATGGGGAAATATCCTCAGTGAGGATTAACAGAAAAACAAAAAAAAGTGGTGAGGCTGAGAAACAGCTGGACAAGTCAACTGCGCTGGAAATCAAGATGCTTCGCTCACGGGTCTGGCGTTGGCGCTGGCTGGCTGGGGCCTCAGTTCTTCGTGTGGCCTCCTGTCCTCCACAGACTCCAGCCGTGGGCAAACTACGGCCCGCGGGCCGGATCCGGCTGTTCTATCCAGTTCTCTTGCTCTCCCCTCCGCTCCTTTACTTTGAATTTATATTAGTTCACACAAACACTCCATCCATGCTTTTGTTCCGGCCCTCCGGTCCAGTTTAAGAACCCATGGTGGCCCTCGAGTCAAAAAGTTTGCCCACCCCTGGAGACCCACGTCCTTCCATCACGATCTCAGGGGAGAGTCCCCGGCAGGGAAGCAGGGAGCTGCAAGGCCCGAGATGAAGCTCTGAACTCACCCAAGGTTGCCTCTGTCATAGTCTATCGGCCAAAGCAAGTCACAAGGTCGCCCAGACTCTAGGCAGCAGAGGAACGGGCCCCACCTGGGCTGGGAGAAGCAGCAGCCACGTCCACAGGGGTGCGTGCATGGATGGCAGGCATCTGACTCTGAAACCATCTACCACAAAGCGTGAGATTAAATCTGTCCCGGCCGGAGCGCCTCAGCCCAGGGGACCGCTCAGGCCAGTGTCTGAGCGTGGCCCCCGGGCCTGCAACCTGAGGTCTGTGAGAAACGCCAGAGCTCAGGGCCTGTCCAAGCCGACTGCGTCACCACCATGGAATGACGTGGCAGTCTGTGTGCCAACAAGCCTCCGGTGAGTTTGCTGCGGGCCAGGGTGAGGGCCCGGCCTAAAGAGGCAGCCAGGGCAGACCCTCCTCGTGCCCCAGGCACTGGCTTGGGGGTTGGTAGACACCAAAACACCTCTCCCCTGCTCTGCCCACTTCTCCCTGGGTCTCTGGCCATCCACCTAGGACCAAACTCTGCCTTTGCGCATGGGGTTGAGTAGGAACAGCCCTTACATTCTCAATAGAACCGTGTGTGGTCAACAAGCGGGCAGGAACCCGAGAGGCAGCTGCTGGCCAACAGAACCCCAGGGAGGGGAGCCGGGGAAGCCCACACTGGTCAGCAAGGCAGCCAGCCCTCCTCGGAGCTGGGCGGGGACCACAGAGGGTTTCTGGGTTTATCCTTGGCCCAGAACTTAAACACATCATCGATCAAGAAGTAGAATCAGACTGAGCCAGTACTGGTGACGGCCAGGTAAGAAGGTAAGAGATGTGGAAGCTAAAACCCTGACTTCTAGCACCGCCTTGCTCCGCAGCCGCGGGCCCACCTGGAGGCAGGACGCAGTCAAGTTCCCAAGCTGCCTCCCCTGAATCCCCTCTGATGACTACGCCTCTGGTTTGACTTTTTAGTTTCATTTTTTGTTGATTGTGGAAGTCACTGCAACTGCTGTGACCTGTACACCGCCAGCTGAGAGCATGGACAGCCACACGGTCCCCCTGCCCCAGGGAAGCCTGGGTGAGGAGGTCCTGCAGGAACAGGGCGTGGCACTCACAGCCTCCCTCCCCGCCTCCGAGCACCCCCACCCAGAGCCAGTGCGTCCTCAAGGACACTGGCACCTTACAAGCTCCTAGCCCAGTGGTCGGCAAACTCATTCGTCCACAGGGCCAAATATCAACAGCACAACGATTGAAATTTCTTTTGAGAGCCAAATTTTTTAAACTGAAACTTCTTCTAACGCCACTTCTTCAAAATAGACTCGCCCAGGCCGTGGTATTTTGTGGAAGAGCCACACTCAAGGGGCCAAAGAGCCACATGTGGCTCGCAAGCCGCGGTTTGCCGACCACAGTCCTAGTAGGTCCACGTCGAGGTGAACTTGACCAGATCCCAGAAACCACACAGTCCAACAGAAGGACTCAGTTCTTGTTTTTTGTGTATGTGCGTGTGTGCGTGTGTGCGTGTGTGTGTGTGTATGCGTTTTGTGTGTGTGTGCGTGTGTGCGTGTGTGTGTGCGCGTTTTGTGTGTGTGTGCGTGTGTGCGTGTGTGCGCACGTTTTGTGTGTGTGTGTGCTTAATATATTTTTTACTGATTTCAGAGAGGAAGGGAGAGGGAAAGAGAAACATCAGTGATGAGAGAGAATCATGGATTGGCTGCCTCTTGCACGCCCCCTACTGGGGATTGAGCTTGCAACCCGGGCATGTGCCCTTGAGCAGAATTGAACCCAGGACCCTTCAGTCTGCAGGCTGACGCTCTACCCACTGAGCAGAACTGGCTAGGTCTGTATGTGATTTTTTAATAGATTTTTATTGATTTCAGAGAGGAAGGGAGAGGGAGAGAGAGAGAAAAACATCCAATGATGAGAGAGAATCATGGACCGCTGCCTCCTGCACGCCCCCCCCCCCGGGGGGTGGACTCGGTCCCGGTAAGCACGGAGGTGGGGCAGCAGCTGGGACAGGCACTGTCTCCAGGGCAGGCACTACAGGGCTCCCCGAGCCTCTGGGCCACAGATGTGGGGGAGGAGGTCAGAGGACTTTGCTGGCATTGGCCCGGTCCTCCCATAGTAGGGACTGCTTTCCAAGGCAGGGGGCCCCTCACTGGAGTTATGGCAGGAAGAGGTAGGACATTAACAAGCAATTGTCGGGGTACTACCCTGGGAATTTAGGGGAAAAGAGAATTTAAACACAAGGTTTCCCACCGGGAGCCACCAGGAGGACAGGCGTGGACTCCCGTGCACTAGGTCCTGGTTTATCACTTGCATTGGGGTCCCGTTGCTTTAAAACAAAAGCATGAAAACCACCGAACTGAAACAACATAAACTGATGAACAGACACAGACCCGAGACAGAAGAGCAGCGATCAGACGTCCAACCTCAGGGGGAGGCGGGGGGGGGGGGGAGGGGGGAGGGAGGAGGTCAACCATAGGACCTGTATGCATGCATGTAAGCCTAACCAATGGACACAGACACCAGGGGGGTGAGGGCATGAGTGGGGGGGCAGGGGGGCAATGGGGGATAAGGACACATATGTAACACCTTAGTCAATAAAGAAAAAAAAATAGTAATCATTTAAAAAATAAAAACAAAACACCGAACTGAGTTGCGGCTGATGTTCCTGTGGATAAAGCATCTGCGCGCCCGGAGTGTTCAGTAAAAACCATAATTACCCTCCTTGTAATAACGTCTAGTGCACGAACATAAACTGTCACCGCAGCATAAACAACCCAACGTAATTAACACTCATTTCCCCTTCCACTGAGAAACCCCCGTCCCTCGCCTCTGGTTTGAGCAGGGGTGGCAGAGCTGTTTCGTTATTGACCTTTTACTCTCCGTCGTTATGAGAAAATGGTGATGACATCTTTTTGGCCAGATGCAACTGATGGGAGATTTATAGAGCAGCTGAGAACTGTCAAAGCCAAGCCAGGCAGATCCCACAAGACAATGACCATGGCCTTTTCATCAAGGAGCGCGTTGCTTTCTGGAATCCACGAACACAAGAGGTTCCTATCTACCAGTCATCAGCAAGATTATCCCAACACCCCACCAGCTGCTGCCACCCAATCCGGAGGCCTCCGCTTCTGCTCTTGAGGGATGGCATGTGACCGTCCTGGAGTCCTGCCCCTCACCCACCAGCACCCCGCCCCCGCCCCCACCCCAGTCTGGCACCCACAGCCCTCCCAAAGCGGGAAACCTCATCCAATGCCTCTCGGTTACAGAGATTTCAGGAATTAGTCACAGGAAGGAGGGCGGGAAGAGAGGGGAGGATTCCTGAAGGAACCGGTAACAAGATCTGCGGTGTTTCACCTCAAGGTCACGGCAGCTCAGCCATGATGGTCAAGAAGGAAATCAGCCCTGGCTGGCTGTGGCTCAGATGGTCAGGCATCGTCCCACGTACCAAAAGGTTGCAGGTTTGATTTCCGGTCAAAGCACATACGGGCTCATTCCCAGGTGCGGGGCTTGCAGGAGGCAGCCGATCAATGTCCTGCTCTCACACTGATGTTTCGCTTTCTCTCTCCCTCTCCTTTCTCTCCAAAAATCAATTTTAAAAAATTAAAAAAGAATGAGATCAACCTCTGCTGACGTGCCCACCATCCACTATACTAAGAGCTTCCATGAGGCCGGGCCTCCAGCAAACGGGCCTCCGTTCATGGAGCCTCTCTTTTCTTGGAGACGTTCATCCATTCCCCACCCCAACCTCAGAAGACGGCTTTCTCTGACTTACTCACTTAGCACAATACCCTCTAGGTCCAGCCATGTTGTCGCAAATGGCAAGATTTCATTCTTTTTCGTGGCTGAGTAATATTCCATGGTGTATATGTACCACATCTTCATTCATTCATCTACCAATGCAAACTTAGATTGCTTCTCTACTTGGCTATTATAAACAATGCTGCAGTGAATGTGGGAATGCATATGTTTTTGTTGGGTTTTTTTTTAGGGTTTTGGGGTGTTATTTTTTTTTGCGTATGTCTTTTCAAATCAGTGTTTTTTTATTTCAGAAGGAAACTTTCCAAGGTGGAGCCCAAGGATCTGCAATAAACAAGAACTCGGGGTGATCCCAAAGCCAACCCAAGACACAAACGGATCTAGTTCTCCTCTCTCCAACTTCCCACTGCCAATTGCTGTCTAGAGCCGGGGGTTCCCTAGAATCATGATGAGAACTCGGGTAAGACTGGCAACCCAAACACTGGGCCCTCCCCCGGCCCCACCAGCAGCCGACTGGACTCCCCTTTCATAGCACATTCATAAGGATGATGCTTAGACCCCCCCATAACTGAAAAGCAGGCAATGCACAAAGACTGCCTTGTCCAGAGCTGGCCCTGCTTCCAAATCAGAGAGGGCCCAGGCTGGGAGACCCAGCGGACCTTCAGCCGGTCCTGCTGGGGATGCACACGGCACTTCTTTCTACTCCCACCACCCAGGAGCCAACATTGGGCGTGGGGGGGACCCCCCTCAAGGTGAGATCTTATATCTATTTGTTTTTTTATGGTTGTTGTTTTTTTTGTGTACATGCCTTTTCTTCCTTCTTTTCAAGGAAACCAAAGATGCAATTCACTGTTTTGAAAAGGGAGGGCAATTTTTTCAAAGGCACCCTCTCAAGCGTGAACAATTACTGCCTCTGTGTGGACACGGTCTTTCATATGTGCATCGGCCCTCGGAACATCTCAACAACCAGGGAAGCTCACAGGAGCGAAGGAGCGACCGTCCCCTTTTACAAAAAACAAAGACAGGACGGGAGGACTCAGTGGGGGAGGAGAGTGGGGGAGGGAGAAACTAAAGTTTCCCTTAGGGAGCTGCCCGCTGGGCTTGGTTGTGAGCTGGGGACTGTGTGCCGGGACAGTTCGTGTCCCACTGTCCCCACTGGCCGGCCGAGGGGTTGGCGGGCTCGCAGCGCTAGTGAGAGCCGCCATCCGGCCCCCGTGGGCTCCTTCCCGCTTCACACGGGGTAGTTCCCTTCCACACAGAAGATGTGCGCTCACTCCGCCCCCACTCGGCCCCAGTTCGCTGATTAAAAGAAAGGCCCTCTCCCCATAGTTAAACAAGCAGATGAACGAAGGAGGGACATTTTCATCAAAGCTAAATGGCCTTTCATAATCTGATGCCCATCTTCCTGCCGCACACCTGGCTGCTGTCAGTCTGCGGTGGATGAGGAGCAGCTCTCCCCCACATCCCCAGCCTCCCACCGGCTGGGCGCATCCCCCACACAGACCTCTCCCTCCCGGGAAGGTCTCCCTCCCTCCCCCATCACTATCTCTATCTCCATCACCCTCCCTCGCTTCTGCCTTCCCTGCCTCCCCCATTTCTGTCTCCGTTTCTCTATCTCTGTATCTCTCTAAATCTCTTCTCATAATATCTCCTGTCTTTGAGTCTCTTCTATTTATCTTCTCTCTCTCTCTCCCCCCCCCCCACATCTCTTCCCATCTCTTTTTTCTCTCTCTCCCCTTTCTCTCTCTCCATCTCTCTATCTCCATCTCAATCTATTTCTATCTTCTCTCTCCGTCTGTCTTTTCTCCTTCAACCTCCCTCCCTCCCTCTCTCTTCCAGTTCTTTAGGGAAAGCAACTGGCAGCAAAGGCAGCAAAGCAGACTGAAGCGTGGGTAGGGGACCCCTGTCTGGGCAGCCTCCCAAGGAGGCTGAGGGTCCAGGTGAGGTGCAAGAGCAGTGAAGGTGCCGACAAAGCCAGGAGCTGGCGTGGCCGACGTACCGATCTGCCCAGATGCTCGGACAGTTGTGGAAGATTTCCTGGTGCCGCTCTGCCTGCCTCTTCAGAGGAAGGAGGAGCCTGGAGGATCTAAGGAGCGCGGAGCGGCGCCCACCAGAAACCTGAGAAGATTCCCCAGCCCAGTGGCCCACAGACCCCCCAACGATGCTGGAGCCTCGAGGATGCTGGACCCCCGGGGATGCTGGACCCCTGAGGATGCGGGACCCCTGGGAATACTGGACCCCCGGGGATGCTGGACCCCCGGGGATGCTGGGACCCTGAGGATGCGGGACCCCTGGGAATACTGGACCCCCGGGGATGCTGGACCCCCGGGGATGCTGGACCCCCGGGGATGCTGGGACCCTGAGGATGCGGGACCCCTGGGAATACTGGACCCCTGGGAATACTGGACCCCCAGGGATGCTGGACCCCCGGGGATGCTGGACCCCTGGGAATACTGGACCCCCGGGGATGCTGGACCCCTGGGAATACTGGACCCCCGGGGATGCTGGACCCCTGGGAATACTGGACCCCCGGGGATGCTGGACCCCTGGGAATACTGGATCCCCAGGGATGCTGGACCCCTGGGAATACTGGACCCCCAGGGATACTGGACCCCTGGGAATACTGGACCCCCCCCCCCGGGGATGCTGGACCACCAGGGATGCTGGACCCCTGGGAATACTGGACCCCCGGGGATGCTGGACCCCTGGGAATACTGGACCCCCAGGGATGCTGGACCCCTGGGAATACTGGACCCCCGGGGATGCTGGACCCCTGGGAATACTGGACCCCCCCCCGGGATGCTGGACCCCCGGGGATGCTGGACCCCTGGGAATACTGGACCCCCAGGGATGCTGGACCCCTGGGAATACTGGACCCCCAGGGATACTGGACCCCTGGGAATACTGGACCCCCCCCCCGGGGATGCTGGACCACCGGGGATGCTGGACCCCTGGGAATACTGGACCCCCGGGGATGCTGGACCCCCAGGGATACTGGACCCGCAGGGATGCTGGACCCCTGGGAATACTGGACCCCTGGGAATACTGGACCCCTGGGAATGCTGGACCCCCGGGGATGCTGGACCCCCGAGGATGCTGCCACCGGGACACCCTCTCCAGAGAAAAGGAAAGGACAGTTCTGCTGCCACTTGAAATTCTGCCCTTTTTGCTACACAGGTGTGAGCTGCCTGTGCCTTGGCTGTCTCCCCTGAGGGTTAGTGGGGGACAAGCAGGTGAACTGACCCAGGCTGAGAGGATGACACGCAGCCACACCAAGTCCCCGGCCTGGGCAGGAGGCGCTCTACGCAGTCACTGCCCCGTGAGCTCCATTTCTCAGCCAGGCATTCCGTAACACACAACCTGCAAGCAGCTGCTCAGAAGTATCCTCGGCCTCAGGCCTGAAGACACAGCGGTGCAAGGGGGCGACCATTCCGCGTGACTGCTACTGCAGTTAAGTACGGTTCTGGTTTCAGAGTCCAAGCAACAAAAGGGTTCCTCGCACCCCCTCTGCTCCCCCCACACCCCCAAGCTCAGCCTACACCCCTGCCAGCACCAGTCCGGAGTTGCTTAAAGGGAAGGGGGAGGGGAAGAGAAACTGCTGAGGCCTCCCCGCCTCCTTGCCTGGCGCTGCAGTTTGGGCTCTAGAGGTGGGGGGAGGGGAGCTCGCATTGGAGCCAAAATAAAGACACAGTCTAGGTGGAAGGCCCGGGGTCACCTTGCACCCGCTCTCCACTCCCCATGGGCAGGCTGGCGTGCGTGCCTTCCCTAAGGGCCTTCCTTCTCCGCTGGGACAGCTGTCCCCCACGCGGCTGCAGAGAGCACTCTTTGCTGAGCCCCTGCTCCCAGCACAGTGGGCAAAGCCATTTTGCTTCAACAACGTCTGGTTATCCTGCTGCCTAAGGAGAGCCAGCAGACCCCAAGCTTAACGGCATGAACATAACGGTGTGATTCTGCTCACGGAGTCAGTGGGTCGGGAATGTGGGCAGGACACAGCGGGTGGCTTGTCTCTGCTCTCCGCAGCCGGGCCTCAGCCATGAACGCTGGGCCGGCTGGGTGCTGGAACCATCTGGCGACGCCCTCACACCGGGTCCGGCACTGCTCTGGAGTGGCTAGAGGGCTGGCTCGGCTGGAACTGCCAACCTGTGTGCCTACAGGTGGCCACCAGTGAGCCTCCTCACAGCGTGGTGGCCTCAGGGTACTCGGGCTCCTTATATGACACATGTGGCTCCAAGAATAAGTATCTCAGCAACTCAGACAGAAGCGACCTGGCTTTTCCAACCAGCCGTGGCCCCAGTATTCCACCGGTTACATTGTCTGAAACAGGGCCAAACCTGCCTAGTTTCAAAAAGCAAGGACAGCCCTAGTTGGTTTGGCTCAATGGATAGAGCATCAGCCTGTGGACTGAAAGGTCCCAGGTTCCATTCCAGCCAAGGGCACATGCCTGGGTTTCGGGCTCGATCCCCAGTTGGGGGCGTGCAAGAGGCAGCCAATCAATGATTCTCTCTCATCATTGATGTTTCTATCTCTCTCTCCCTCTCCCTTCCTCTCTAAAACCAATAAAATATATTAAAAAAAAAAAAAGCAAGGACACAGGCCCCACTTCTCACTGACAGGGGTGTCAGGGAATGGCAGCTACGTTTTCACAGCGCTGTCCTATTTCATTCCCACATCATAATTTTTCTGAGGAAGTGTATTATCCCCATTTAACAGATGGGAGCACTGAGGTTCAAGGAGGTTAAACAATTCAATCTACCCTACTCCGTGACCTGAGCTCCAGACCACTGCCTGCCATTTCTGATGCCCTTCTCTGTTCTAGATGCTCCCCAAGTTCCCCAGCCCCAAGTCCCCTTTTTTTCCTTATCTTCTTTTGTTGGCTTCTGCCCTGCGAGTGACCAGTGAGACGCCCTCTTCCTCCAATCTGCACCTGGAGACTAAGATGGGAATCTCAAAGTGGGCAGCCCCCAGGTATGGCCAGTGTCTAATGTCAGCTCCCTTCAGGCTCCTTGAGCTCTATGAGGCCAGAGTCTGAGTGGCCTTTGTCCTGTGGAATCCTCACTGGGTCAGGACAGCTGCTGTGGTGGGCTGAGCCTCCCCCACCCCCGCCCCACCCTGCCCCACCTCCGCCCCATCCCGCCCCACCCCGCCCCATCCCGCCCCACCCCGCCCCAAGCACCCAGCCTTCGCTCTGCCATCAGCCTGGCCTGTGGCCAGTCCTAGTTGGGTAACAAAGCCCCCCCTGAGTTTGAGTATCTCCTTTATACATTATCATCAGGTGCCTTCAAATAAAAATGAAGGCTTTAGGGAGACAAATGGGGAAATGGTAAAAATATTTGGAGCATAGAATAACAAAAGGTTACTGGTTAATAAAGATAGCTCATAGAAATCAGTAAAAAACAACAACAAAAAAAAAAAACACTAAGATCTCAATGGAGAAACAGTATGAAGATGCAAACAGGTGATACATTTCAGAAAAAACAAATGGATTGCAAACATTTGAAAATGATTTAAACATAATTGCAATGATGCTGCTTTCACCTTAAATATTCACAAAGATCCTGAAAGAGAATTCCCGAACTGCTTCTGGAAGGCTCACGTCCCAAAAGGAGAGGGCTCTTCCCGGCGGGGGCAGCCAGGAAAGGCCACCAGGAGGTGGAGGACGCTGGTTCAAAGGTGGCATGAAGGAGTCCAGTCCACAGCCCGCTACATCCCCCAGCACATGCCACATGTGACCGACCTACCCAGCAAGAAAGCCCCGCCAGAGGCTGGTTGGCACACAATGCAATATGCAGATCGTGTGTTATAGAAATGTGCACTTGAATCCTATATAATCTTATTGACCAATGTCAGCCCAATATAAATTTAATAAAATGAGACCAAAAATAACAGAAAAAGAAAACAGCCAGCGTTCCTCTCCACCGCCACCAACTGTGGTTACCAACAATAACCAAATTCAGCGTTTTCAGCCAAGGCCGGGAGAATATGGACGGGCCCACAGACAAGGACAGCCTGGGCCAGGGCCTTAGAGCAGTGGTCGGCAAACTCATTAGTCAACAGAACCAAATATCAACAGTACAACGATTGACATTTCTTTGGAGAGCCAAATTTTTTAAACTTAAACTTCTTCTAACGCCACTTCTTCAAATTAGACTCGCCCAGGCCGTGGTATTTTGTGGAAGAGCCACACTCAAGGGGCCAAAGAGCCGCAGGTGGCTCGCGAGCCGCAGTTTGCCGACCACGGCCTTAGAGGATGAGAAGAAGAGAAGGATTAAAAATGGCTGTGGAATAACAAAAATAAGTAAATGCATAAAAATAAAGTTGCTGAAAATGAAGGAAGGAGGGAGGGAGGGAGGAAGGAAGGAAGGCAGAAAGGGGGAGAAAGAGAGAGAGAGAGAGAGAGAGAGGGAGAGAAAAGAAGGAAGGAAGGAAGGAAGGAAGGAAGGAAGGAAGGAAGGAAGGAAGGAAGGAAGGGAGGGAGGAAGGCAGAAAGGGGGAGAAAGAGAGAAAGAGAGAGAGAGAGAGAGAAAAGAAGGAAGGAAGGAAGGAAGGAAGGAAGGAAGGAAGGAAGGAAGGAAGGAAGGAAGGGAGGGAGGGAGGGAGGGAGGGAGGGAGGGAGGGAGGGAGGGAGGGAGGGAGGGAAAGAAAGAAGCAATTTTCAATCAGCGCGCCCAGCAGGCACACTGGTGCACAGCGAGAAAAAAAAAAAAAAAAATGGCTGTGGAATAAGAGGATGCTGCACGAACATGCTCTCAGGACCAAAGTGGAATTGCAACTAAAATACAGAAAAACTTCCTGAATCAACTGAAGACTCGCTGGTGAGAACCCCGATAACCGAGGAAAGCGGAGGCTGGTAGGAGGGGCGGAGACACAGAAGGGCTGGCCAGGCGCCCACAGATGGCAGCTGAAGTTCCAGAGAGATCTCTTAGCTGGGAAGGCTTGCCACTGAGAGCTCCGGGGTCTAATCTCCAAGCTGGGCCCCCCAGCAGAGAGCACCAGAACGGAGAAGGGCACCCACATAACATCTGGCTGTGAAAAGCAGCAGAGTTGCTGTCGGCCAGGGAGAGAAAGCTGGAAATTCAGGCACCCTCTTAAAAGGCCAATGCACAAAATTCCCTGTTGAACCACCCACCTTGTGCTCCGGCAGAGTAGACTGGAGCTGAGCAAGCAGAAGCCAGGATCAGGGGGCTCAGGAGTTAGAGCTCAGAAGGCAGACACCCCGGTTTCCGGTGCTGAGACATTCTCTCAGGCTGGCGAGGCCATCTTCCTCACGCAGGCATTAGCTAAAAAGGCAGCTCTGCCTGGGGGTAGACAGCTGATCCACTCTATTGGAAAACACCTTGCCATGCCTTGCTGTTCGGGAGTTGCTCAAGCCCATTAAGAGACTGAGAATAGCAATTAGCCTCCAGGCAGAAGTAATAGACTCACCCTGTTGCAAAGAACTCTTGCCACACCTGTGGACGATTGCCTGAGGGAAATTCAAGACCAAATCCTATCAGTCTGTACAGAGGCGGTTTCTGGAGGCTTTGAATCTTTGCCTGATCTAACTGATCAAAACAGCATTTGACACTGTCCTGGACTACAGACTGAGAGGCACAGCAGATCTACCCAATCCATAGTCACAAACCTAAACAGGCAGCCAAAATGAGGAAGCAAAGAAACAACGCCCAAATGAAAGAACTAGAAAATTCTCCAGAAGCAGAGATAAATAAAATAGAGACAAGAATTTTATCTGAAAGAGAGTTCAGAATAATGATGGTAAAGATGCTCAACAGCATGAAAAAAGACATAGTAACTATAAAAAGAGAAATAATGACATAGAACACATTGGAATACACAGCAGATTAGGGGAAGCTGAGGATCAAATCAGTGAATTAGAAGACAGAGTTGAAACTATCACTCAAAGAACCAAAAAGAAAAAAACAATTAAAAAACAGGAGGACACCTTAAGGCAGTGGTCGGCAAACTCATTAGTCAACAGAGCCAAATATCAACAGTACAACGATTGAAATTTCTTTTGAGAGCCGAAAACCGACTTCTGCGCATGGGCCACGAAGTTTCAATTGCACTGTACATGCATGCCCGCACGTGGTATTTTGTGGAAGAGCCACACTCAAGGGGCCAAAGAGCCGCATGTGGCTCGCGAGCCAAGGTTTGCCGAACACTGGCTTAAGGGATCTGCGGGACAATGTGAAACATAACAATACTCAAATAGGTATATCAGAAGAGGCAGAAAGGGAGAAGGGCATGGAGAAAGTGAAGAAATAATGGCAGAAACATGGCAAAGGAAAAAGTCACACAAGTCCAAAAGGCACAGAGAACCCTAACCAAGAAGAACCCAAACAGGCCCACGCCCAGACATGACATAATTAAAATGCCAAAAATTAAAGACAAAGAGAGAATCTTAAAGGCAGCAGGAGAAAAGCAAATTGTTACCTACAAAGGAGCTCCCATAAAGTTGACACCTGATTTCTCATCAGAAACTCTACAGGCCAGAGAGAATGGCATGAAGTACTCAGGTAATGGAAAGCAAGGAGCTGAGACCAAGATTACTGTATCCAGCAAGGCTATCATTCAAAATAGACGGTCAAGCCGAAACCAGTTTGGCTCAGTGGATGGAGCGTCGCCCTGCGGACTGAAGGGTCCCGGGTTCGATTCCGGTCAAGGGCATGTACCTTGGTTGCGGGCACGTCCCCAGTGGGGGGTGTGCAGGAGGCAGCTGATCGATGTTTCTCTCTCATCGATGTTTCTAGCTCTCTGTCCCTCTCCCTTCCTCTCTGTAAAAAATCAATAAAATATATTTAAAAAAACAAAACAAAATAGACGGTCAAATAAAGAGCTTCCCAGACAAAAAAAGGCTAAAGGAGTTCATCACCACCAAGCCAGCATTATAAGAAATGCTAAAGGGACTGCTGTAATGAGAAGCCATACAGAATTTAAATGGCAATAAATAAGTGCCTATCCCAGCTGTGGGCAAACTACAGCCCGCAGGCCAGATCCGGCCCGTTCGGCTGTTCTATCTGGCCTACGGAGCCGAAAGAGCAGAGGGTTCTCTTGCTCTCCCCTCCGCTCCTTCACCAGCAGCAGTGTTAACATGGCAACGTCGGGAAACACGGCCGCAGCTCCTTCTTCTGAGTGGGCGGATTTATATCCCCCATTCAGTAGAAGAAACAACCTCTCCATCTTCCAGAGGCTCCTTGTAATGCCCGCGGACGCGTCCCCCGACATCACCCTGGGAATGCGGAGACACGTTATCGTGGTGATGTAGGGAGACACGCCCCTGGAGAGCACAGTATCAGAGCATTAGCTAAAAAGGAGACCAACAACACTGTTTCCACTGAAGTTGATGTTTTAAAGACCAAAAACCTTTCAACCCAGTCTACATTGCCATCTACATCTACGTCCCGGGCATAATTTGGAAGTTGCACTAAAGAAAATGTTTAATTTACTGTTTACACATTTTGTTCTTTTCTATTTGTTTTAGTTTTAAATTATTTTATTATATTTAAGTTTAATTTGAAAGGCTTTTGTACCTTTCCTTTGTTAGGCAATTTTATTTTGCCTTTGCCATCTTCAATATAAGGTATGTTATTGTGCTATGATTCCTCCATTTTTTGAAGTTTCAAATTATAATAATTAGTGTTTACATTCTTCTTGTTAAAATGTTTGAAGTGAATAAAACTACTGAAATAAAATAAAAAAAGACCGTACCCTTTTATGTAATGATGTTTACTTTGAATTTATATTAGTTCACACAAACACTCCATCCATGCTTTTGTTCCAGCCCTCCGGTCCAGTTTAAGAACCCATTGTGGCCCTTGAGTCAAAAAGTTTGCCCACCCCTGGCCTATCCTATATAATAAAAGGCTAATATGCAAATTGACCGAACAGCAGAATGACCAGTCACTATGATGCACACAGACCACCAGGGGGCAGATGCTCAATGCAGGAGCTGCCCCCTGATGGTCAGTGCGCTCCCACAGGGGGAGCACCACTCAGCCAGAAGCCTGGCTCATGGCTGGCGAGAACCCTGGTGGCGACAGCCTCTCCCATCTCTGCATCAGTTGGACATTCCCCAAGGGGTCCCAGACTGCGAGAGGGTACAGGTCAGGCTGAGGGACTCCCACCCCAGTGCACAAATTTCGTGCACTGGGCCTCTAGTCAATAATAACCTTAAATGTAAATGGATTAAATGCTCCAATCCAAAAGCATAGAGTAGCTGAATGGATACGAAAATATGACCCAACTATATATTGTCTACAAGAGACCCACCTCAGACCAAAAGACACACACAGGATGAGAGTGAAGGGATGGAAAAAAAATTTCCATGCAAATGGAAAAGAAAAAAAAAGTTAGAGTAGCAATACTCATATCCGACAAAATAGACTTCAAAATGAAGGCCATCACAAGAGACAACAAATGTCACTACATAATACTAAAGGGATCAATACAACAAGAGGATGTAACCCTGGTAAATATATAGGCACCCAATATAGGAGCACCTAAATATATATTAAAAAAAGAAACTTCTAGAGGACTTTAAAGGAGAGATGGACAACAATACAGTCATTGTAGAGGACTTTAACACCCCACTGACTTCACTGGATAGATCTTCCAGACAAAAACTTACCAAGGAAACAATGACTCTAAAGGACACACTGGATCAGGTGGATTTAACTGACATTTACAGAATCCCAAAACTGCAGAATATACATACATTCTTCTCAAGTGCACATGGATCATTCACAAAGATAGACCACATGTTAGGACACAAAACAAGTCTCTACAAGTTCAAGAAGACTGAAATCATATCAAGCATCTACTCAGATCACAGTGGAATGAAATTAGAAATCAGCTACAATCCAACACATGGAGGCTAAATAGCATGTTATTAAACAATGAATGGGTTACCAATGAGATCAAGAAATAAATCAGCCGAAACCGGTTTGGCTCAGTGGATAGGGCGTCGGCCTGCGGACTGGAGGGTCCCCGGTTCGATTCCGGTCAAGGGCATGTGCCTTGGTTGCGGGCACATCCCCAGTGGGGGACGTGCAGGAGGCAGCTGATCGATGTTTCTCTCTCATCGATGTTTCTAGCTCTCTATCCCTCTCCCTTCCTCTCTGTAAAATATCAATAAAATATATTAAAAAAAAAAAAAAAAAAAAAAAAAAAAAAAAAAAAAGAAATAAATCAAAAACTTCCTGGAAACAAATGAAAATGGATACACAACAACCCCAAATCTCTGGGACACACACAGCAAAAGCAGTGCTGAGAGGGAAGTTCACCATAAGCCTACCTCAAAAAAAACAAGAAAAATTAGCCATCAACTATTTAACCCTACAACTTAAAGAGCTAGAAAGAGAACAATAAGAAAAGCCCAGAGTAAGTAGAAGGAAGGAAGTAATAAAGATTAAAGCAGAAATAAATTACATTGAGACTAAAACAAAACAAAACAAAACAAAAACAATGAAACCAAGAGCTGGTTTCATTGACAGGCTAAACAAAATTAATGAATCTTTAGCCAGACTCATCAAGAAACAAAGAGAAAGGACCCACAAAAATAAAATGGAAAAACGAAGTGGAAAAAAAAAAAAATGTGGCCCTAGCTGGTTTGGCTCAGTGGATAGAGCGTCAGCCTGCAGACTGAAAGGTCCCAGGTTCAGTTCCGGTCAAGGGCATGTACCTTGGTTGCGGGCACATCCCCAGTAGGGGGTGTGCAGGTGGCAGCTGATCAATGTTTCTCTCTCATCGATGTTTCTAACTCTCTATCCCTCTCTCTTCCTCTCTGTAAAAAGTCAGTAAAATAGGGGAGGGTGGGGGGAGGTCAATGGGGGAAAAAAAGAGACATATGTACTGCTATTTTTAATACTTCAAACAACTAAAAAAATGTAAAAAAAATAAAATAAAATAAAAGTAAAAAAAAAGTCAGTAAAATATATTTTTAAAAAATAAAGAAAAAAGGAAAAAAAAGTGGACAATTAACCACTGACACCACAGAAATACAATCGATTGTAAGGAAATACTCTGAAACTATATGCCAACAAGCTGGACAATGAGGATGAAATGGACAAGTTCCTAGTAAAATACAATCTCACAAAACTGAGTCAGGAAGAATCAGAAAACCTGAAGAGGCCAATAACTGAGGAAACTGAAGCAGTCATCAAAAAGCTCCTGGCAAACAAAAGCCCGGGTCCAGACGGCTTCACAGGGGAGTTTACCAAACATTCGAAGAAGAACTAACACCTGTCCTCCTCAGACTATTCCAAAAAATCCAAGAGGAAGGAACACTTCCAAACTCTTTTTATGAGGCCAGCATTACCCTAATTCTAAATCCAGATAAAGACACTGCAAAGAAAGAGAATTACAGGCCAATATCCCTGATGAACATAGATGTTAAAATCCTCAACAAAGTATTAGCAAATAGCATCCAGCAATATATTAAAAGGATCATACACCATGACCAAGTGGGATTTATTCCAGGGATGCAAGGCTGGTACAATATTCACAAATCAATAAACGTGATACATCACATAAAAAAACTGAAAGACAAAAGTCACATGATCATAGCAGTAGACACAGAAAAAGCATTTGATAAAATCCAACACCCATTTTTGATAAAACTCTCAGCAAAGTGGGAATAGAGGGAGCATATCTCAACATGAAAAAGGCCATATGTGACAAACCTACAGCCAACATCACACTCAATGGGCAAAAACTAAAACCACTTCCCCTAAGAACAGGAAGAGGACAGGGATATCCGCTTTCACCACTCTTATTCAACATAGTACTGGAAGTCCTAACCACAGCAATCAAACAAGAAGATGAAATAAAAGGCATCCAAATTGGAAAGGAGGAAGTAAAACTCATTATTCACAAGTGAGATGATATTGTTCATAGAAAATCCTAAAGACGCCACCAAAAAATTTCTAGATTTAATAATTGTTAAATTAATAAATGATTTTGGCAATATAGCAGGATACAAAATCAACACCCAAAAATCGATGGATTTTGTATACGCCAGTAATGAATATTCAGAAAGAGAAATGAAACCAGAAATCCCATTTACCATTACAACAAAATAATTAAAATACTTAGGAATAAACTTAACCAAGGAGACAAAAGACCTGTATTCAGAAAACTACAGGATGATGGAAAAAGAGATAGAAGAAGATATAAACAAGTGGAAGAATATACCATGTTCATGGATTGGTAGAATTAACATCATTAAAATGTCCATATGAAACAAGGCAATCTACAGATTCAGTGCAATCCCTATTAAAATACCAATGGCATATTTCACAGAACTAGAACAAATAATCCAAAAATTTATATGAAATTAAAAATGCCCCCAAATAGCCCCAGCAATTTTGAGAAAGAAAAACAAAATGGAGGAATCACAATACTAGATTTTAAGTGATACTACAAAGCCACTGTAATCAAAACAGCGTGGTACTGGGACAAGAACAGGCATACAGACCAATGGAACAGAACAGAGAACCCAGAAATCGACCCAAGCCATTACGCTCAATTAATATTTGACAAAGGAGGCAAGAGCATTCAATGGAGTCAAGACAGTCTCTTCAATAAATGGTGCTGGGAAAACTGGACAGATACATGGAAAAAATGAAACTAGACCACCCACTTACACCATACACAACAATAAACTCAAAATGGATAAAAGACTTAAATGTAAGTCGTGAAAACATAAAAATCCTAAAAGAAACCATAGGCAGCAAAATCTCAGACATCTCTCGTAGCAATATGTTTACGGATACATCTAGGGCAAAGGAAACTAAGGAGAAAATAAACAGATGGGACTAAATCAAAAATAAAAAGCTTCTGCACAGCAAAGGAAACCATCAGAAAAATGAAAAGGGCCGAAACCGGTTTGACTCAGTGGATAGAGCGTCAGCCTGGGGACTGAAGGGTCCCAGGTTCGATTCCGGTCAAGGGCATGTTCCTTGGTTGCGGGCACATTCCCAGTAGGGGGTGTGCAGGAGGCGGCTGATCGATGTTTCTCTCTCATCGATGTTTCTCTCTATCCCTCTCCCTTCCTCTCTGTAAGAAATCAATAAAATATATTTAAAAAAAAAGAAAAATGAAAAGGGAGCCCACTGTGTGGGAGAACATATCTGGCAATGATACATCTGATACAGGGTTAATATCCAAAATATATAAGGAACTCATACAACTTAACAGAAGGAAGACAAACAATCCAGTTTAAAAAAGGGGCAGCCCAAGCCGATTTAGCTCAGTGGATAGAGCATCAGCCTGTGGACCAAAGGGTCCCGGGTTCGATTCCAGCCAAGGGCACGGACCTTGGTTGCAGGCTCCTCCCCAGCCCAGACCCTGGTCAGGGCGTGTGCAGGAGACAACCAATCAATGTGTTTCTCTCACATCGATATTTCTCTGTCTCTCCCTCTCTCTTCTACTCTCTCTAAAAATCAATGGAAAAAATATCCTCCAGTGAGGGTTAAAAAAAAAAATAGGCAAAGGACCTAAATAGACACTTCTCCAAAGAGGACATACAGAAGGCCAAGAGGCATATGAAAAAATGCTGAAAGTCACTGATCGTCAGAGAGATGCAAATTAAAACAACAATGAGGTAACACCTTCATTTGTTGGCTCCCCTCAACAAATCAACAAATGATAAGTGCTGGCGAACCCTAGTACACTGCTGGTGGGAATGCAGACTGGTGCAGCCATTATGGGAAAAAATAGGGGGGTTTCCTCAAAAAATTAAATATGGAACTGCCATTTGACCCAGTGATCTTACTTCTAGGAATATATCCTAAGAAACCCAAAATACAAACCGGAAAGAATGTATGCACCCCTATGTTCACAGCAGCACAATTTATAATAGCTAGGATCTGGAAACAGCCCAAGTGCCCATCAGCAGATGAGTGGATAAAAAAGCTGTGGTACATTTACACCATGGAACACGATGCAGCTGTGAAAAAGAAGCATCTCTTACCCTTTGAGACAGCATGGAGGGACCTGGAGAGTATCACGCTAAGTGAAATAAGTCAGAGAAAGACAAGTATCACAAGATCTCACTAAATAACAAAATAAACTGAGGAATGGAGTGGATCCAGAGACTGGAAGCATGGGACAGAGTGCTGAATCTCAGAGGGAAGGCGGGGGAGGGTGGGTGGGAGGGAGGTAATCAACCAAGGACCTTGTATGCATATAGGCATGGCCTATGGACACGGATAACTGGGTGGTGAGGTCCTGGGGTTGGGGGGGGGGGGGTCGAGGGCAGTCTGGAGGGGGTCAATGGAGGGAAAAAGGAGACACATGTAATAATTTCAACAATAAAGATTTATTTTTTTAAAAAAAAGGATGAGAAGAAGATTCAGAAATGCCGCCTCCCTCCATGAGGGAGAAAGGTGATGCCTTCCCGGCTGCATTTCCGGGCAGTGGTTTCTGTTTGGATAAAGGGACCCTGGTACATGAGAACCCACATTTTCCCAAGGCCTGCAGGACCCCCGGCTGTGTTTCGGTGGGTGGTCCTCTCTCCAAAGTCTGAATAATCCACATGATCCCCGGCAAGTTGGAAGGGAGCAAGTCTGTACTGAAGCCAAGAAGTAATTCCTCTCCAGCTTCGGGGGGGGGGGGGGGGGGTGGGACCGGGACCCCAGAGTCCTGGCGAGGCTGGGAATAAAGAACGGAGCGTCCCAGGTACCTGACCGGTTGGTTCGCACGTTTATGGGGTGAGAGGATGGAGAGGATTGAAAAGGTTTTGTTATTGTTGTTTGGATTAAAAAAAAAAAAAAAACAGACCAGATACAACTGGCTTTGAACATAGAAACAAAAAATGAGGAGATGCAGGCAACAGTGCTTAGACATCCCGTAGGAGGCGAGGCCTCCGGCTGGCGGACACCCCTAAAAACACTTTTGTGGCCCTAACCGGTTTGGCTCAGTGGCTAGAGCTTCAGCCTGTGGACTGAAGGGTCCCAGGTTCAATTCCGGTCAAGGGCATGTACCTTGGTTGTGGTCACATCCCCAGTAGGGAGTGTGCAGGAGGCAGCTGATGGATGTGTCTAACTCTCTATCCCTCTCCCTTCCTCTCTGTAAAAAATCAATAAAATATATATTTTTTGAAAAACCACTTTTGTGCAGGGCCTGGCCTGCAGACCTCCGCGGCGGGTGCAGCAGGGGAAGGGAACGCCACTGGCCACAGGACATGTGCAGAGCTTGGAAACGCGGCCTGGGTCCTGGCTTGCTACAGGCTGGGGAGCCTAGGACGGGAGCCAGATTCGGGGTCCCGCCTATCTTTAGGGCTCGGGTTCTCGCTTCCCTCCCAATACCAGTCGCCTGGAGGTTGGTGAAACCTCTCCTTACCGCAGTGCGAAGGCTAACCTGGCGCCCAGTAGGCGCTTCCCAAGCCCCTGCGCCCTCTCCACATGATAAACCGGATTTTCCTCGGAGCGCGAACAAGGTTTCCCACACGGCAGCCAAAGCGCTGCCCTCAGCCAACCTGTCGCCCAGCCGTCTATTTTCGTGGTCAGAAAAAGAAGCACCCCCTCTCCCCCCGGTTCACCAGCAGGCTTCCCCAGACCAGTCCATTTCAGCCTGTTTGTTAGTTTCCTCCCCACCGGGGTGGGGAGTTCTAGGTCCCGCACCTTCAACCTGGCGCCCGCCCCTTCTCCCGACCCCCCGGCGCCCGCAGGGACGGCGGAGGGGCCCAGCCGAGGGCGCAGCGCATGACCCCGAGCGGAAGGGCCCCAGTCTGGGTCCTAATGCGGGTGGCGTCTCCCTTGACAGGAGACGTTTGGGGACAACAGCGGGGACGGGAGATAAGGTGACATACCAGAGCAGATTTGGTGCGCTCGCTGATACTCCTCGCCCGACAGGAAACGCGGAGCTATTTAAAAGACCCTATCGATTACTTTATCTTTCCCGGAGGAAAGCTTCTTGCCGAGAGACAAAAGATGTTCCCTACCTCGAGATAGCAGACCACAGGCCTCCGCCGTCAGCGAAGGGCCGCACCGGCGGGTCCGCTTAGGGCGCGGGGAGAGCGGAGACGCTCACACCGCTGCGTGCGCCGAGGTCGGCGCTGGAGCCAGCAGGAGCCGAGAGGGCCAGGGCCTTTCACGGATGACCTCTGCGCCCTTGGAAACATGGTTGGCCGTGTGCGCTTAACCACATACAAAGAAAGTGTGCCCTTGAAGTGCGTGTGTAAACCGTGTCGTTTGAGCATCGTTAAAGCGCACCAGTAAACACATGCAAAGCAGCCCACAGATTGTAACCGCTACAATGTAACCGCTCCCCTGTGCTCCTCTTAAGGGCTTGAATGTCCACAACTGTCATGTGTACACAGCGTGTGAGGCTGTGTCAGCACAACCCTTGATAGTGCGCACCATCGGGTTTGAATCCCCGCGTCTCACCAATTTGTCTGGAGCGCGTAATGCACTCGGAGACATCCCGCCGCTGGCACTGATCTGCCCTGGAACCCGCAGCTCCGTGGCCCCCGGGCCCCTGTGCCATGCCCCGGTGAAGGGCTCAGTGAATACCCACTGGACCCAATTGCCCGGAAGCAAAGGGTGCTTCTTGTGCAGCCATCTGTCTTCTGGGCGTTCGCCGCGTGCCCCGCCCCCGCCGGGGAAACAGCGCTGCAGTTTTGTTTTTTGGGGGGTTTTGCTTGTTCACCTCCATCCCCTAACCCCGCAGCAGGTCGGAAGAGAAGATGAAGGTAGGTGCGGGGGACGGAAGCGCGGGCCTAAGGGCCCTTAATCGCCCGCTGACCGGCATTTGCAGCTTCAATTCCACACAGACCAGGCCCCAGCCACCCAGGGTGGAGGCTCCAGGACCCGCTGGGTGTCAGCCGCCCCGGGAGGCCGCACAGGTCCGGGCGCAGGGGAGCCGGACGCTGCAGTGCTGGGGGCCCGGCAGCCCTCGCACTCCGGGCAAAGCAGGCAGCGGTTCGCCCTGCGGCTTCTCCCAAACCTGCACCCCGGGCGACTCCCCAGGTCCTTCAACGCCCGTCTCCCAGGGCCATCCCCCTGGTGTACCCCGCCCCGCACACCCGCCCGGCAGGTGTGCACGGGCCCTAGAAAATCCAGCTTCCTCTTCCCCATATTCCGAGCCATTGCCCCTCGGACACGACTGTCACCTGATTTTCCCAGCTGTGACCTTCGCCTGCGGGACCCAGAAGGACCGGACCCAGCTCGGATGCCTCCGCCTCTCCGGGCCATTTTCCGCCGAAGCGGTTCGCAGCCAGGGAAGGGGGGGCGGGTGGAGGGAGGGACGCGGTGGGGCGAGCGGGACAGACAGGTGAAAAGCTCCAAATTCAGGAGAAACGACAACCAACCACCACGGAAGTTTGAAAGCGACGCCCTCCGAGCTGGCGAGCCCTAACGTGGGTCCGAAAAGCGGGTCACATCTCCTGACGCAGGGGAAGTTCGATTTTAGAAACACCCCCAAAGCCTGAGAGAGCGACAGAGGTGCCGCAGTAAAACCGGCAAAGGCAGCGCTGCAGAGGAGTCCGCCAGCTTCGCTGCTCTCAGAAGAAAGACATGCAATACGCAGTGACACTCAAATTTGCAGGAACTGTCTCTGACGGGCATGCTTTTCAAAAGCTGGTGACCACCTGGGTGGTGTGGGAGTCAACGGCCAAGGGGGAAGGTGGTGCGTATTTTGGGGAGTGATGTTATTTTTTGGGGGGGCGTATATTTTGGGGGGGTGTATATTTTTGGGAGTGGTGTATCTTTTGGAGGAGTGTATATTTTGGGGTGGTGTATTTTTTGGGGTGGTTCATATTTTGGGGAGTGGTGTATTTTGGGAAGTGTATATTTTGGGGGGTTGTGTATTTTTGGGGGGTGGTGTATATTTTTGGGGTGATGCATTTTTTTTTGTATCTTGATTGTGGTGGTCCTTACAGGGGCGTGCCATCCTCTGCACCTAAACTGTGTTCATTTTGTTCTAGGTATATTATGCCTCAATAAAGTTGGTTTAAAAGTACATAAACCCGGCAACCATTTAGCCTTTAGGGAGAGGAACTGGGGGGCTGGGGGAGAGGCATGGTACGTTTTACATTCTATCTCGATTTTTACTTCTTTTGCTTTTTTGTCATTGTCTTGTTTTTAGCGTGTATTACTTATTCGGAGTGTGTACGTAGGATATTCGGTGATGTGACCGTAAAACAATTATTAAGAAAACCGACAAAGGCAGGAAGGGATGTGCTTCCACACCCCGACACCCCCTGTAAGAATATTTAAACACACACACACACACACACAACGCCACGCCGCCCACAGCTAGGAACCGTTTTGGAAGGGGAGGTATCTCTCTGGTGATCAGGTCTGTTCCCTTTGGTTAACATGCCAACGAAACATGAGGACCTGGACATTTTCCAGTGTCTCCTCGTGTTGTGGGTGGCTCTCACCTCCTGAGGGACGCACAGGGCAGGCCGGCCGGCCACCGGAGGGCGAGGCAGAGGCCACGGCAGGGGGGAGGCTTTCCAGCTGCTGCTCCAGCTCCAGCGAGCAGGTGAAATCCCGCTTGGAGCAAAGACGGGGCGGCCGCAGCCCTGGGAGAAGGCCGGCGACCGGGCTCAGGAGATCGGGGGCAGGCAGGAGCTAAGCTGCCCACAGATCCCAGAGGCCGGGCGGGTCCCTGGTGACGGGAGAGGCCCGGGGGTCACCTCCATGGGGCTAGTGGCTGCCCGGGTCTCATCTGTTTGGGGGAGCCAGGCATGAAATACCTCCATTTATCACCCTGGTGACAGGGAAGTCACGTGTTTAGGGCCGACGGCTGATCTGGTCCGGATTCGGAGCTATTTCATAGAGATTTTTTGGAGGCTAGTCCTCAAGAGACAGATGGACTAGAGGTCAGAGGCCAGGACAGGGAAAGAGGAAGTGCCAGACTCCTCCACTGGCCGGGGGCAGGGCCTGGGTGGGGACACCAAGCCCTGGGGTTACCAGGCCCTTGGGTCAGCCTCATCACAGCCACCAGCAGCCAGCATTGCCCAACGCGGGCGCTGCCTTCCCCCTGCCCTCACCTGTGATTCCTCAACCCCAAGACGAGGGGTGGGGCCCAGAAATGTGCATTTCTCACACGTACCCCAGGGGACTCTGGCCTAGATATTTCTACAGCCCCTAGAGTTTCTCCCCTTTCTATGAAAGCAAAACTTGATTCACCACATGTAAAATCTCTTTAAGACAATACACGCGT
Organism: Plecotus auritus; assembly: GCF_963455305.1. Classification (NCBI taxonomy): domain Eukaryota; kingdom Metazoa; phylum Chordata; class Mammalia; order Chiroptera; family Vespertilionidae; genus Plecotus; species Plecotus auritus. Next base: position 5,286,769 of record NC_137773.1, read on the forward strand.
GTGGAAAAAACAGCAACGAAGATGGAAGGAAAGTGTCCTTGAAAACGTGCTTCAGAAAGTGTCTTGTTTTATCCCCGACCCCTCCCCCGGTTCTCTCCCCCAGAAGCTACCGTCACCACTTTATCCTTCAAAACCCTCAGAAGCCTATGCTCCATTTAACATTCACATTATGCAACTTGGCTTGATAGTTAATGCATCTCGGGATGTATCCATAAGAGGACATGTGAGTGTAACAAGTTCTTCCTCAGGCTGCTAGCAGTCTGTTCTATTGGGGAGCGTTTTTTAAAGCGGGCCCCTCAAGTAGGTATTTTTTTAATGTTTTGGTTAAAAAATTCAATAAAAATACTCTTCTGATGTGCATATACCTATAGAATAGGCCTAGAAGTGGAAATACTTATTCAAAGGGCTTAGGCATTTTTTATTTTAATAGTACAAAATTGCTCCAAAGAGACGTATATTATCAACCATACAAAAGAGTGAGTAGGCAGGGTAGTTATCAAAGTTTTGGTATTTGCCAGTCTGATCAATGAAAACGTTTGTCTCTTTGTGTTTTCATTTTCCTTCCTTCCTTTCTTTTTTTAAGAATCTTTATTGTTGAAAGTATTACATATGTCACCTTTTTTCTCCCACTGACCCCTTAGAGCCTGCCCCCCAGGTCTCCACCACCCTCTTTTCCATATCCATGGGTTATGCATACAAGGTCTTTGGTTGATCTCTTCCCCGCCCCCTACTCCCAACCCCCTCCCCCCTCCCTCACCCCACCCCCACCTTCCCTCTGAGATTCCACAGTCTGTTCTTTCTTTCTTTTCTTTTCTCTCTCTCTCTCTCTCTCTCTCTCTCTCTCTCTCTCTCTCTCTCTCTCTCTTTCTTTCTTTCTTTCTTTCCACCAGCAAAGTTCTGCTATTCTTGGACAATTTTCAATTGTTTTCTTGGGTCATTTTCTTATTGATTTACAGAAACTCTTTCCATATTGTGGAGATCAGCAGTTTTTTTTCTTGTCATTATTTCCAGCATTTAACCTGTATGTTGCCTTCTCTTTGGATCTGTTTATGGTAACTGGGGCTGTGCACAAGTCTAGGTCTTTAGTTCTCCTCCTTTACTCTCCCAGATGTACAGACACTCCCGATCTACAGCACATGCATGTTTCATTTCTTAGATTTAAATGTTAATCTATCTGCCCCTGAACACGTTTGGTGTAAGAATAATCCATTTTCCTTTCCCTAATATCACTTTCACTTTATCTTGAATGTGTGTGGCTGTATGGCCCACACTCCCCCCAATAGCATGACATCAGAATTCCCATCTCACCAGTTTCACTTTGTAGATTACATAACCCCAGCACACCTCTCCACCCCTCCCCACGGCCTGGGGGAGTCCAAGACACAACCTGGGATGTTTCCCAGAATATCACCGCCAGGAAGGGACCTCCTATCACCAAGGAAACGAACATGAAACTGGTGACCAGGGAAGGAGAAAGATGGGCTCAAGGTCAGCCAATCAGGAGAGAGGCGGGACCAGAACCCAGCACTGGTGCAGAGTCTAGCCCAGTGGTTCCCAACGTGGGGCCCACGGCCCACAGGGGGGCAATTTGATTTTTAAGGGGGGCAATTCTAGAATGAGTTATTAACAGGGAATTTTTGGCATTTCTTATGGACCTAAGGGCCTCATATACAGGATATAAATACATATTGTGACATATTTATGCATTTCAGTTCTCTATTACATGTTTTGAAACTTTATTTGCTATTTTTTTTTAAATATATTTTATTGATTTTTTACAGAGAGGAAGGGAGAGGGATAGAGAGCTAGAAACATCGATGAGAGAGAAACATCGATCAGCTGCCTCCTGCACACCCCCCACTGGGGATGTGCCCACAACCAAGGTACATGCCCTTGACCGGAATCGAACCCGGGACCCTTCAGTCCGCAGGCCGACGCTCTATCCACTGAGCCAAACCGGTTTCGGCTTATTTGCTATTTTTTCATATCACTTCATATTATTATTTTTAAACAATTTCTTAGTGATTTCTTCCTTAGGACTTCCACTGTCCTTTTATTCTTTTATCTTTCTCTCTCATGGATGCCATGTTCTTTGGAAGCTTCTTTAGGCTTCCTCCACATGACTAGCCGTTCACTTTGAATAACAAGAATTCTATGTCACAGGGGGGCATCAGGATGTTAGAGATGCTTAGGTGGGGTGTGGCCACAAAGGTTGAGAGCCACTGGTGCAGTCCAACTCTGGCTTCTTCGGGTCGGCATGTCTTGGGCTGTGCAACCCCAGCGCCTCGTGCGTGGTGAGCACCCAGTCAGCGTGGGTGAAGGATTCAGGCAATCAGGCCCAGCGTCTGACAGTGACTGGGCTACGGAGTTCCTCGAGGCTGGGTGAAAGTTTCAGTCCATTCTTTAGCCTTTCCCCTCACTGCCCGCTCCACACATTCTCATACACACACACAGACAATACCCATCCACCAGATCTGCCCCTTCTCCCCTTCTGTGGGCCCTGGGCCCTCCCCGTGGCCAAGCAACTTTGGATAGAGAGCCATTCAAGCAGTTCAGGGCAAACCAAGAGCCAGGAGATGGGAGGCCTTGGTAACATGAAGACAGTATGTCCAGGGCTCCGCTCAGGCTGCCCGAAAGCAGGCCAGCTGTATAATTTGCGGGATCCCGTGTAAAATGAAAATGCGGAGCCTACTGTTGGACACACATGAAGAATTTGGAGACAGCAGCAGCAGAGCTAGGGGCCCGCCTAAGCTCCAGGTCTGTGTAAACACACAGGTCCCAGCCAGGAAGCCAGCCCGCAGGGAAGGAGGTGTTACTTATAGGGGGGTGGGGGGAGGAGAGACCAGAGTCCTCGTGGGCCTCCAAAGGTTCCCATTTTAGGGTGAAGTGAGCTGGGGATCATTCATAAGAGCCAAAAGGTGGAAAGAACCCAACAACGGATGAATGTAGAAACAACGTGATCTGTCCACACAACGGAATAGTATTCAGCCATAAAAAGGAACAACACACTGACACATGCCACTTGGATGCACCTTGAAACAGTGGAGCCAGTGAGCGGAGCCAGGCATAGAAGGCCACCTGCGATATGAGTGCATTTGTATGTGATGCTCAGGAGAGGCAAATCCCTAGAGACAAAAAGTCCACTGATGGACGGCTGTCTAGAGCTGGGGAGGTGGGAGATGGGCAGACGGAGAGAAAATGTCCTAAAATGGTGTGGTGGTCACACAAATCTGTAAATATCCTAAAAATCATTGAATTGCATACTTTAAGTGGGTGAATTGTATATGATAATTCTGTCTTAATAAGGCTGTTACCAAAGGAAGGGGAAGCCGGGGGAGGGGGTGGAGGACGGGGGCGGGATGGAGGAGAAGGAATCTGAAACTTGTCACTCTCTCCAATGAGCTTTAGTACCCCTTGCCCATAAAGGTTTTGGGGAACCCAGCATCCCAAATATAGCAGCCTGGACCTCCTCCTCTATCTGTGTTGGCGGGAGGAAGGGGGCGTCTTAACCCCCGCCCACGGCCCAGTTAGTTTGGTGCTAAGAGGCGGCGACATTCACAACTCTGTAGTCAGAGGCTGACACTGTCACTTCCCCGTCTGTGTGACCTTGGGCAAGTCACTTCACCTCTGTGGGCCTCCTCCTTCTCTGCAGAGCCATCGAGATAAGCTGATCAGCGGGGACACCGGTGACAGCGGGTGGCTCACCCAGGGGGCGTTCAAGAAGCGGCAGCAGGAGGAGGATTTGGTACCGGCTAAGCCACCTGAACCAGGCGCATCCCGACTCTTCAGGAGCCTGGGGCGAGGGCGGCAGCCCCCAGGGTCGCCCCTGCCCCCAGCCCCGGGCCCGGAAGGAAGCCAGGGCGGCGGAGGGGCCCTGCGGCTGGGCAGGGAGCCGGGGCGAGGGCCGGGAGCCGGGCCCGCAGCCGCCGCGGCTCATCCATCAGCCGGACGAAGAGCAGAGGCGCGCTCTCGGCCCTCTGTTTGCTTTCTCGCCAATTATTGCCGCGCCTCAGCCCCTTTGTTGATACAGTAGTCCCCAAAAGTGCTAATGTTCATTTATCAGGGGGCCCGCCCGGGACTCCACGAGTTGCGATTCTTCCCAAAATATAAACATGGGGCGAGCGTCCCAGACAGAAACCCCCATCTGTTTCCCCGGCGCGGGCCCAGAGCGAGGCGTTGTTGAAGATAAAGCCGCGGATAACGCCGCCTGTCTCCAATGGACGTCTCCCCGGCGCATTAATGACATTCCCGGTTATAGTTCCAGCTTATCTTTCAATTAATCATATATACCTTGTGCGGCCGGCCCGGGCTGATGGCAAGAACCGGAGGCCCGCTCGGCCGCGCTGATCGCTTTTCAATTAATAATATTTTATGGGCGCAGAACGCGCCCGATTCATCCTGGGATCCGGCGCATCTGAAAGCACCGGTTCTTTAAAAGGCCCGAAAACAGACGGATCTATTTTCCATCGCTCCCCTCTGCCTCCTTCTGTCTCCCTCTCGGCCTTTCTCTGGGCTGAAGGCTGTTTGTTTGTCCTGCCGGTTTGGCCAAAGTGCCGCTCAGCCAGGCGGCCGGGGCGGGTCCGCGGCCCCTGGGAAGGGAGACGGTCCCCGTGGGGCTGGAGAATCCGGTTTCGTCCCTCCCCACCCCCAACCATTTCAACGTCTGTTTAAGGAAAACAAAACCTTTTTCCCCCTTCCCTCAGAAACAGAGAGCACTGCAAATAAAAGCTAGAGATTGCTCTTGGACGTTTCTATGCGGAGACCAGTGTGGGTCGCACCAATTTCGATTTGGCCCCTATTTATCCGTTTTTGCCCCCCGCTTCCTCTTTCTGGCAGCGCTAAGGACTATTTTAGAGCCACACGAAATTATTCCGGGGCTGGGAGGAGGGGGGGGGGAGAAGTCGCTGATTTTGTCCAAATAGGGAGGTTTTCTTTGCTCCCCTTTTCATGACACCTGACACGCAGGTCTGTCAGCCCTGAAACCCCCACCCCCGAAATCAGTGACAAATCCTCACCGCTTTGATTTGCATAGGAAATGCTCATTTTTCCTCCCCCCCCCCAGAACTGTCCCTTTAAAAACAAACAAAAAAACACCGCCCCCCCAACAAACCCACTAAAACCAGGGATCCCGGATGCAGCCTCGGTTCCCATTACACGGTAATAGTTCAGGCGTGGGCTCACACTCATCTTTCAAACTGTCATCGCGAGCGCCTGGCAGCCCCTTCACTTAGCAGAGCTCCCAGGACCCTCGCGCTGAGCTCTTTTCAGCGAGACGTTTAATTGAATCGGATGTGGCTCGTTTGCCAGACGTCACCGCCTCGGCCAGAGGCATCCTCTCCCACTCCCCAAAAAGCAATCTTCAAAGGCGAGGCGGGCCCCCAAGCAAGGTTAGTTGAGAGCAATAATTGTAACATTGGCCAAACGCTGGCGAGAAAGGGCCAAGGAGAGGCCGCTGGTATGCCGCCGACCAGGCCGCGGAGAAGCGGGGTTGGGGGTCGGGGAGGTGGGCGGGTGCGGTGGTTCCCGGGCCTGGTTAGCCCCCGCAGGCACCTCTCCACAGGCCCAGCTAACCGCGCGTGGGCCCTGGCTGGGAAACCCGTGAGATTCGGCCGCAGCCCAGGCCCGGCACTGGCGCCTGGAAGCCGGGGTCGCAGCGCTCCTAGCCTCCCCGCCCTGCGCGGGGCTCCGCTCTCCTGCGCCCTCGCTCCCTGCTCCGAGGCACGCCCTGGGAGTGTGGCTTTGATGGGGAGCTGGAAGGTCCCAACCTTAGGCCTATGCTCGGCTCCACTGGAGCCCGTGCTGGCGGTGCTGCCCCAAGGCTCACCGTTGTGCTCGAGCCTTCTGGACAGACAGACGCCACCTTGTCCCCTGCTTTGTGCATTTCCTCTGTGCCCTGGGCGCGAGTTCTGAACGAAGCCTGGGCCGGAGCCGGGCCCTTAGCTCGCCTTAGACCCTTTGCCGCCTTACTTCTAATCCAAGCATTTCTTACCCCGGTTCCCACTCGCCCTCCGAGTCTCCATTCTCAGCAAGTTCCCGTCCGCCCATGCCTTGCCCGCAGACACTTGGGTCCTGGGAATTGGATGCTTTTTCCCTCACAAACCTCCCCATCCCCAGAGACAGTTAGGTGGGGACCGTCCTGCCTGCCAGAACCTCCTTGAAACGGCACACACAATAGAGCACCTCTCTTCAGAGTTCTGGGGCGTGGGCAAGGCCAGAAGCCTGCATCAGATCTCCTGGTACCCAGACCCCGAGGCGACCTGCCTGGGATCTGCCCCGCAGCTGGCACTCCTGGATTATTGGTAGATTCGTCCTACAGGAGATCCCTACTTTTCTGACCCTGGGCTACAAATTAACACCCCTCCCACCCTGCGCTTCCCCCATACGCCTGGCCAGACGGGTGCCAGGGTGCCCCACTGGGATCTGGCCCAGAGACCTCAGAGAAACCCTCCCCCAGCGGTGCTCAGAGGTGCCCCGCCCGCCCGCCTGAGAGCCATGCCAGGGCTGGAGCCTGCGGCCTTGGGGCTGGCAGAGGCCGGGGCCCTCACTGCTAGGAAGGGTGGGTGGGGGAGAGGGAGGCAGTAATGAAAAAGAAGCTAGAGCCCCCTAGCACACCCCTCTCCTCTGGGAAGCTGTGTGCCCGCTGGGATTCTGGGTTTGTTTCATTATTAAGGGGTGGGGGTCATCTCTCTGGGAGGAGACTGGCAGTGACGTTGCCCCCTGGAGGGTACAGCTCTCACACCACAACCCCCATCTTACCTCCTGCTTGGCACACCCAGGAGCCCCCTGGGAAAAGGGGGACTACAGGGACATGGCTGGGCCTGTAAGCCAAGCCAAAGAGAACCCCCAAATTGTCCCGAATCTCCCCCTCCTGCCATCACCCCAGGATAACACTCCCTTCTGGTCTTATTCAGACTCTTCCCAGTTCTACGCCTTCAGCAATGAAGCCCTTAGGACTCCTGGAAATGGCCCTCCCTCCGAAGCTCCCACCCAGGCCTTCACTCTCTCCTGCTATTTTAGGTGCCAGGAACATTTCCTCACATCCTGATCCGTGGGATTCAGAGAAGAATCGGGTTCTTCCCTGTGAGTGAGTCTGGTGGGGTTTTTAGGCGAACACTGTGGGGGAAATCTCAGGCTGCGGGAGCAAAAGGAGAGCCTTCCCAGTGTGTCGAGGCCCCTTTAAAAAGCTGAGCAGGATATTTTTTTTTTAGCCGAATGACTATATTAGGTGACACGAAACTGCTCATCGCTCCTGTCAACACAGCCCCTGGCCCAATGGCACGCTGAGCCCCCCTCCTCTGGCCTGGTCCCGCCTCCCCTGCCCCAGAGCTCCGCACTACCTGCCGCCTGGCCACAACTGGAGCGGGAAGGCGGGTGCGCGGGCGGGAGGGCAGCGGGCACCATGCAGGGAGGCTGCCAGGGGCCGCGGGCAGCAGCGCTCACTGCCGCCCATCTGGCGTGGTGAGACGCGCGGTGCCACCATGTTCCCAAGCCCTGGGCTCACACCCACGCCGTTCTCCGTCAAAGACATTCTGAACCTGGAGCAGCAGCAGCGCAGCCTGGCCGCTGGGGAGCTCTCGGCGCGCCTGGAGGCCACCCTGGCGCCCGCCTCCTGCATGCTGGCCGCCTTCAAGCCCGAGGCCTACGCGGGGCCCGAGGCCGCGGGGCCCGGCCTCCCCGAGCTGCGCGCCGAGCTGGGCCCCGCGCCCTCGCCGGCCAAGTGCGCGCCGGCCTTCCCGGCAGCCCCCGCCTTCTATCCGCGTGCCTATGGCGACCCCGACCCTGCCAAGGATCTTCGAGCCGATAAGAAAGGTGAGGAGGGAGCACAAGATCCTTCTCCTTCCCGAGTCGCTTTTGTCCCCAAACCCCGCCGCCAAGAAACTCTGGCCTGGGCGGAGGGCCGAGCGCAGGGGTTCGGAGTGTGAGAAGCAACAGTGTAGCACGGCCCCGCACCCCAATCCAGTCGGAGGTTTAGAGAAAATGCTGGACTGAGATGATTAGACACAAGAGACAGGGTGTTTTTGTATTTTACTTTTCGGCCTAACAAAGCCCTAGGCAGCAGCAAGCAGCCCCGCTCCTGGGTTTGTTCTGAAGTTGACGATCAGTTTGTGGTAGAACAGAGAGATTCTCTGTATCAGGGTGGTTTTTAAAACCTCTTTGGGGTGTAGGGTTTTTTTGGGGGGGGCTGTTTGTGTGTGTGGTCGTTTTGTGTTTTTTTATTTTTTGAGGATCTGACGAAAACCGATAAACAAATGTAAATGCTGCGCACCAGAGGTGCTTTTGCGCACAATCCGAGGAGGGCCCATGCCGTGCCGCAGCCCAACCATAACCGTGTTTCTGGGCCTTTTCCTCCTTTGTTCCAGGAAAGAGGAATCTTGGGAACAAGGGCCTTGATTTTAACGTGGGGACACTGCGGACTCTCACGGATCTGACTGACTCGCTGTATTTTTCCAGCACCATTTCCTTACGTGCCCAGGGCTGACTTCGCCCCTGGAAAAAGTTAGAAAATACCGCGCCACGAAAGGTGCGGGGCGGTGGAGGGGTAACTGGGAAGCGGCCCGATCGTTGCGCCTGCCATCCCAGCGGAGGGGAGGCTGGCCCGGCGCAGAAGAGGGCACATTGGGGACACCTTGGCTCAGCGCGGGGTCCGCGCAAACCCGGGGAGACAGGGACGCCGGGCGGGCGCAGGCTGCGGTAGCCCGGAGAGGGTCTCTCGGCGAGCCTAGGAAGGTTTGTCCAGAGCAGAAGGAAGCCCGGCCGCAGATGCTGGGGGCTCGGCGGGCTGAAGTGCTCGCTACCAATTCGAATCCGACTGGAGCGCGCGAGCAGGACAGGTTCCGAGGCCGCCTGCCCACGGGGCTCTGGGTGCTGCGCGGGCACCTTAGCTCACCGAACCCACACCTCTTGGCCTTCTGTGTCTATGGTTCCGTAATTTTGAGATAATGGGACCGACCCTAGGTGAGGCCTCGGTCTCTCTCTATGGAACCAACGTGGCCCTACTCTAGCTCACCCGGAGCAGCGTCCGGCTTTGTATGCGGTGCGGCCTGAAACCTTAAGTCACTGTCCGTCTCCCACACCAGCGTGTGAACTCCCCGGGGGCAGGGCCCGCTCTTGTTTCCTTGCCCGGTGCCTGGAGCCATGCCTGGCACATGGCAGGCATTCAACAAACGCTAGCTGGAGCTGCGGCCCGCAGTGCGTGGGCAGAGGGAGCCGCAGCCACGCTGGGCTCTCCAGGGCGGACGGCGTGGCACCGACCAGGGCCCATTCCCCCGAGGGCGGGCGCTCCGCGGGTCGGGCTGTTCTGACCGCCATCTCTCCGCCTCCCTGTCCCCTCAGAGCTGTGCCCGCTGCAGAAGGCGGTGGAGCTGGAGAAGCCCGAGGCGGACGGTGCGGAGCGGCCCCGGGCGCGGCGGCGGAGGAAGCCGCGCGTGCTCTTCTCGCAGGCGCAGGTCTACGAGCTGGAGCGGCGCTTCAAGCAGCAGCGGTACCTGTCGGCCCCCGAGCGCGACCAGCTGGCCAGCGTCCTGAAGCTCACGTCCACGCAGGTCAAGATCTGGTTCCAGAACCGGCGCTACAAGTGCAAGCGGCAGCGGCAGGACCAGACTCTGGAGCTGGTGGGGCTGCCCCCTCCGCCGCCGCCGCCCGCGCGCAGGATCGCGGTGCCCGTGCTGGTGCGCGACGGCAAGCCCTGCCTGGGGGACTCGGCGCCCTACGCCCCGGCCTACGGCGTGGGCCTCAACGCCTACGGCTACAACGCCTACCCCGCCTACACGGGCTACGGCGGCGCGGCCTGCAGCCCCGGCTACAGCTGCGCTGCCGCGTACCCCGCCGGGCCGCCCTCGGCGCAGTCGGCGACGGCCGCCGCCAACAACAACTTCGTGAACTTCGGCGTCGGGGACTTGAACGCGGTGCAGAGCCCCGGGATTCCGCAGGGCAACTCGGGGGTGTCGACGCTGCACGGCATCCGCGCCTGGTAGGGAAGGACCTGCCTGGGCGCTGCCGCCGGATCCCACCTCTAGCGAAGGGCGCAGACTCGGGGGAGGGAGGGCTCCCGGCGCGTGCCCGTGGCCCGTGGATTTCACAGCCGCTCCCGCAGAGACCTCGGAGCTTCCCCCACGCCGCGTGCCTTTGTCCCCACGCGGGGAGAGTCTGTGGCCGAATTTACACAACTTGCGGGGAACGGTCCCTGAGCCTGCCGCCTTCGCCCCGGCCCCAGAGTGCCCTCTGAGCGCGCACGGCATCCCCGACAGGCGAACACCGGCCCATTGGGACTGGGCCGCCCTCGGAGCCTGGGCCCGGCGCCCGGGCACGTGCTGCCTTGTCTCCACCCAACCTCCCTCCCTCCCGTATTTATGTTTTTACCTGTTGCTGTAAGTCCCGAGAACCCCTTCCCATTAAAGAGAGTGCGCTGACCCGTGCGTGTGCTTCTTTCCACTCGCGGCGCTTGGGGAACGGGACGTGGGAGGCAGAGCCGGCCCTGCTGGCCTGCGGCGGCGCGTGGGCGCTCATCAGCAAGCCGATACTAACCCTAACCCGCGCCGCCCTTGGGTACCCAGAAAGGAGGGTCCTGTTTTATTTTTAACTTTTTTTTAATTTTTTAATATATTTTTTATTGATTTCAGAGAAGGGAGAGGGAAAGAGATAGAAACAGCAATGATGAGAGAGGATCATTGATTGGCTGCCTCCTGCACGTCCCCTACTGGGGATCAAGCCGGCAACCCAGGCATGTGCCCTTGACCAGAATCGAACCCGGAACCCTCCAGTCCGCAGGCCGACGCTCCATCCACTGAGCCAAACCAGCTAGGGCAAGGAGGGTCCTGTCTTAAACGTGTAGGGGACCAAGGCTTGAAGAGGTTTAGTGACTTGGCTGAGGCGAACAGCCGGTCCTGGCAGAACCAAGGTTCGGTTCTGGGTCTCACTTCAGAGGCCAAGAGCATCTGCCCAGAGCTCCCAACCATGCCTCCTGGAGCCCTACTGTGTGCTGGGCACTGCTCCAGGTGCTGGGCATTCCATGGAGAGCAAATGGAGGCAGGCCCGAGGAGGCTGGAGGGCGCCCTGACTCCTCCTGCCTTAGGAAAAAGGCCTCAGCCCATTTTACGGACGGAAAAGCCAGGGACCAAAGCCCTTTCCGAGCGTGGCTGGAGCCTCACTGGCTGCTCAGCTGGGCCGAGGGCCTCACCAGGAGAATTCGCCGGTCAGGGAACCCCTTCCCCACCAACCGCTGTCCGCCCCTCCTCCGGGCAGTCAGGGAACGCGCAGTGACCCTGACACGGCAGTGCGCAGGGTTCACAGAGAGAACGGAGGCTCGGGAAATCCAGCTGAAATCCTGGCTGTGGGCTGCGCACGGCGGCCGCCGAGGTTCCTCCGTAAAGTGCGGGTGGCAAGACTACTTCGCTCTGAGACCTTCAGCTCCGCCATCCGCCGCCCAGGGCTGGGAGGACAGCCGGTTCTGGAAAAGGAAGAACAGGAGGGAGTCGGGCTCTGTTTCCTCGGAATATGGGTTTTCGGTGATTTTTCTGAAATCGCTGGGCTGGCCGCCTGGGGCACCGGGCATGGGGGCGGCGAGAGCTCCGGTGGAAGTCAGAACGTGGCTGGTGGAGTTCAGGGACCCAGTGAGGCTGGAGGTGCCTCTGGGACCCAGTGGCCCAGGAGCCTCTTGCTGCGGACCGGGAGCGCTGCCCAGGCCGGCATGTCCTCTCTTCGGAGAAGGGCGACCCTCAAGCTCGCCCAGCCGCCTGCGGGAGAGGGCCATGCGGGCGCTGCGCCTCTCCGGGGGTAGGGTTAGAGGGTGCGCGCCGTTCACCTTCGCCATGTCGTGGCTGCGCTGTGGGAAGGAGGGGAAATGGCTGAACTCGGGTCTGGGTTCTGGGCCCCAGGCCCCGACTTGAATGCCCTTGGCTGTAAGGTCCGAACCGGGCCTGCAAGGGCCACGGGCAGGGGCTGTGTTCAGCTCAGCCCGGCATTCGCCGCCTGGGCCTATGGCGGCGAGCGGCGTGTGGGTTCAGCCTCTCTGCCCATCGCCACGATGCGGCGTGGTCCCTTCTCCAGGAAGAGCACCCTGACGCTCCGCCGGACCAGCTCTTAAGCCCGTGGGCACCCTCCCTCCAGGCACCCCGCCCGCAGCCTCCGCAGGCAGCCTGCTCCCGCCTCGCCGCGGAGTTCTTTCTGCCTGGGAGTCCCCGCCTGGGTTCTCAATCAGACCCGAGTGTTTGCTGCGACGCCCTGGTTTTTCACCTTCCCTTGTCCGCGGTAATATTGAGGGAATATTTCTTTCACTCAACCTTACAAGGCGAGGGATTTTCTAAGGTGCCCTCCTCTGTGCCATCCCGCGGGACCGCCGAGTGACACCCAAGGTCTCTCGAAAATGGGTAACAACGCTGGCTGGCACAGGCGCACCCAACGCCAGGGCTGACAGCTTTACAGTTCTCTCTTCTAATCCATCCTCATGTGCAAGCCAGGAAACTGAGGACCAGGGGTTAAACAATGGTCAAGGTCATGCATTTTCTCACGGCTGAGCTGGGAAGCCCATCCACCACACACGGAGGGGCAGAGGCAGCGGGCTGTTGGAGAAACAGCGTCTGTCTGTCCTGCAAAGAGGCAGAGGGGCCGCGCCCTGGGCCACCGCGCCCGGCGGACCCGCGCCCTCGCCATTGGCGTGAGCATCTCGGGCTGCACAGCCAGGCTCATTCCCTGCGAACCGTAAGCACGGAGCTCTGGGAAGCCGGAGGGCTCTTGCTCCACCAATGGTGTTGCCTCCGGGAGCCAGGGCTTCGGGCGCAGGGTCAGAAGGACCCTAAATTAACAACCCCCGCATCTACATAGCGATCCGATCCCAAATTAAATCAGTAGTATATTCGTTTGGTTTTTCAATTATTATATAAGTGACGCGTGCAGAGTGAGAAAATTCAGCCAGGGCAGAGAAGTGGGAAACAAAGGAGAATTGTGGGCACCTTCCAGGTGGTGAAGAGCTTGGAGATTGGGGTGACACAGGGCTTCTCATGCCTGGAGCACCAGGGGGCACAGAGGGGACTAGTTATATTTAATGATTTTTTAATCCTCACCTGAGAATATGCTTATTGATTTGAAGGAGAGAGAAACATCGATGGATTGCCTCTGGTATTGCCCCGTCCGGGGAACGAACCCACACCTAGGTATGTCCCTGACCGGGAATCGAACCCATGACACTTTTGGTGTCCAGGGGCGATGTTCCAACCAACGGGGCCACCGCCGGGTCTATCATGTTTTTTAAAAAATCAAACAGGCACACGCCACTGTGAAAAACCAGTGAGAGCTAAACCGTGACATTAAAAGGAAGAAGCTGGCTCCCGGCTGGGAGGGGCAGTGCACGGAGGACTGGGGAGAGCCTGGCTGGCCGGGCGGGCAGGTGGGGTGTCCCGGGAAGGAGGGGTAGGCCACGTGATGCTCCCTGCACCAGGACCGGAAGTCCTCGGGCTCCCTTGCATCGTTCCGGCCAGTAAACACAGGTTTTGCCAAATCAGAACAGCTTCCATCGTTTTATTTTGTACAGGTTTCGATGTTGTGCATTTCAATACCTGTATTTAAAAGAAGGAGCGGAACCCGCCAGGCACGCTGCAGACCTGCGGAGCTGACAGCAGCCTGCCCTCCCGGAGCCCAGCCGCTGCCTCCTCGGGTAAGTAGTCCAGGCTCAGGCAACGCCAGGTCCTCGGACTTGCCCTCCACATGGGCTCCTGGGAAAGGGGCTGGTGCCTGGAATTCATTTACTTCTCGAGCATGGAGCTCACCGCATGCCAGCACTGTCCTGAGCTCTTTACAAGGTGAACCCCTCTAAGCCTCTTTCACCCCTTTGAGGGAACAGATGAGTCGCTCATAGGCCCCAGGTCACACAGCGGGCCAGTGCCACAGCTGCTTAAAGTCCCCGCAGCCTGGCTCCCGGGCCCAGAGCGCCGTGTCTCTGTATCCCAGCTCAGAAAGTAGGCACCAACACAGATTCAATCAATGCGCCAGTTGCATGAGGCAGAACAAGCCCGTCAGGTAGGCACAATTATTCTTCACTTAGGACCGGAGGAAACGGAGGCACAGGGAGAAGTGACTCACCCAAGACCTCGCAGTGGAATGGGGGGCATAGCAGCGGGGATTCCAGGGGGCAGTCTGGCCCCCTAGAGCTTCCTGAAGAGCCAGATGGGAAATGAGTGGACCTGCATGCTGCTCTGACAGCCAGCGGCTGCGTGGGGTAACATCATTGTCTCCATGCTCAGCGTGGGCCAGGCCCAGCGAGAAGATTTAACCCTGCAAATCTCCTCAGTTCCCGAGGAGGCAACGGAAAGCTAGAGCAGCTACCGGCACGGCCTCCCGGGGCGTACTTGAATCCAGATGGTTCCACCGGAGTCCTGGCTCCTTGAACCGTTCTCAGTGGTTCACAAACTTGCCCGAAACCAACTGCTGGGGGCCCGGACAGGCCCAAACCCCTGCACTCCCGGCTCCTCGAACAGGGCTCCCCAGGGCGGGGCCTGCAAAACTGCGTTGGTGACCAGGTGCCTCTCACCATTGGCAAGTGGGAGAACCAGCTCACAGCGCCCCAGGCCCTCAGCTCCAGGAGAAGCGGGAGTCGGATTTCCCCCCTCTGGCCGGCCGCGCTTCCGTCCCAGGGCGTCTGCGTGTTTGCTGAGATCCAGTGGCTGCGGGAGCAGCGTGTGGGCCTCTCTCCCGGAGAGGCCTAGAACCTGAGCCGGAGGTGAGGGCCAGAAGGGGATCGCCACACTCCACGCTCCGTGTCTCCATCAGTGGGAGACCCTCCTCCACGGAAGCTCTGGCAGGGAGCCTGGGCCCTCAGTGCCTGGGACAGCTCTGAGCAGAATGCGGACTAAATGTTGACCGCTGTGTTTTACACTCATCCTCAGTTTCTTAAACTTGGCCATGACGCCACGCACAGTGATGCCTACGGAAACCCATGCCCAGGCCCTGCCCTGGGGACTCTGATTCCGTTTGTCCTCCAGGAAATCTGGCTGATCGGGCGTTTGGGCAACGCTGCTTATTGTCTGGTGCTGAAACCCGATGAATATTTGGGGGTGTGACTCCTGCTTTCAGGGATCCAGTTTCAAAAGAGTAGTTAAAAAAAGGAACAAGAATACACAACACTGCACCAGAGGCCTCTTCATCTAAGTATTCATTATCCAAATCACTTGGCCTAGGTCAGTGGTCGGCAAAGTCATTAGTCCACAGAGCCAAATATCAACAGGACAACGATTGAAATTTCTTTTGAGAGCCACATTTTTTAAACTTAAACTTCTTCTAACGCCACTTCTTCAACATAGACTCGCCCAGGCCGTGGTATTTCGTGGAAGAGCCACACTCAAGGGGCCAAGGAGTCGCATGTGGCTCGCGAGCCGCGGTTTGCTGACCACTGGCCTAGGTTTTATAGAGAAACAGAGGTCCTCAGAAAATAAGGTCATCACGAATGAACTGAGCACTTTAAACAGGAGGCCTCCTCTAAATAGCGATTCGGCGCCCAGACTCCGGAGTCCAAAGAATCATGCAAATTTGACCCCAGCAGAGCGGCAGCCACCCAGTCAGGGCCCCGGGGCTCCTGGAGTGGCCGCCTGTCGGCACAGTGCAGCGCTGTAGGCCATTTAACTGCGAAAGGAAACAGTCAGTATCACGAAAGGTGTGGGATTTTAAGTGGACAAAGGACTTGAACAGACATTTCTCCAGAGAAGATACACAAACAGGCAGTAAGCACATGAATATACTCGACATCGCTAATCACTAGGGAAACGCAAATCCAAACCACAATGAAGAAGCACACAGACTGCAGCCAGGGTGGCCACTATTCAAAACAAAACACACAGGAAGTAACACGCGCTGGCCGCGATGTGGCGGAGCACGGACCTCCACGCGTTGCTGGCGGCAGTGCAAGACGGCACGGCTGCCCTGGGAACAGGATGGCAGTTCCTCAAAAACTGAAATAGGAGCTAATCATCTGATCCAGCAATCCCACTTCTGGGTCTACACCCAAAAGAAGTAAAAGCAGGGACTCACCCCGGCAGCCACACGGGTGTTCGTAGCAACACAGTCACGACGGCGAAGAGCGAGAAGCCACCCGTGTCCACGGACAGATGAAGGAGGAAACAAGATGTGGCACATACGCACCACAAAACCGCACTCAGCCTTAAAAAGGAAGGACGTTTGACAGGCGCTACTACGTGGATGAACCTTGACAGCATTATGTTAGGTGAAATAAGCCAGACACAGAGACAAATGCTGGGTGATTCCACTCATATGAGGTCCCTGGAGAGTCAGTTCATGGAGACAGAAAGCAGAGTGGCGATTACCGAGGGGGCTGAAGGGAGGGGCGGGCCAGGGGGGGGGGCGGTCAGGGGAGAGACAGTGTTTAGTGGGGACAGAGTTTTACTTGGGAAAGATGAGGAAAGTTCTGGAGATGGATGGTCGTGATGGTTGTGCAATAAGGTGAATGTACTTACTGCCACTGACCTGTACACTGAAACATGGTTCTCATGGTAAATACTATGTTAGGGACATTTTACCACAATTTTAGAACATTAAGTCCCGCCGAAACCGGTTTGGCTCAGTGGATAGAGCGTCGGCCTGCGGATTGAAGGGTCCCAGGTTCGATTCCGGTCAAGGGCATGTACCTTGGTTGCGGGCACATCCCCAGTAGGAGGTGTGCAGGAGGTGGCTGATTGATGTTTCTCTCTCATCGATGTTTCTAACTCTCTATCCCTCTCCCTTCCTCTCTGTAAAAAATCAATAAAATATATTTAAAAAAAAATTAAGTCCCAAAATTTTGAAAAAAGAAAAGAAAGAAAAGGAGGCAGACTTTCTAGAAACTGAGGAAGCATTAGTCCGTTTACACCCAAGGTGACGGTCGGATGAGGACGTGGCGGTGTGGGACCCGTTAACTGAAGAGCGGAAATCAAGGCGTGAGAACAAGAGAAAGGGTTCCGAAGAGAATGACAGAACCTTAGGGGGTTACGTGTGATCTTGGGGGAAAAGGGGGGAGGGAGGAGGGAGAAATGGAAGATATCTGTAATACTACCAACAATAAAAAATGTATTTCAAATAAAAGAGTGTCTTGGGCAAGCCTGAGAACGGCTGAGAGCGGTTTGAGGAGCCAGGGCTCTGGTGGAACCATCTGGATTCAGGCATGCCCCCAGCCCACACTACGGTGGCTCAGGTAGGCAATGCGCCCTGTGTTAGAATAACAGCCCCGACCATCCCGCTCCTAGTCCCCAGAACACGTGACTGTGCTACTTTGTATGGCAAAACCAAACATAACACACACCCGCATCTGCAGGCGGGATGAGCTTAAGGGGAGGTAATCCTGGGTCATCGGGGGTGGGGCCACAGGAGCCACCGGGGTGCTCAGAGGCGGCCCCTCTGGAAACCAGAAAAGGCAGGTCACACCGTCTCCTGGAGCCCCCAGAAGGACTCAGCTGACCCCGTGATCTGAGGACCCCTGGCCTCCAGAACCGGAAGATAAAATATGTATTGTTTTGCCCTAACCAGTTGGGCTCAGTGGATAGAGTGTCAGCCAGCGGACTCAAGGGTCCCGGGTTCGATTCCGGTCAAGGGCATGTACCTTGGTTGCGGGCACATCCCCAGTGGGGAGTGTGCAGGAGGCAGCTGATCGATGTTTCTCTCTCATCGATGTTTCTAACTCTCTATCCTTCTCCCTTCCTCTCTGTAAAAAATCAATAAAATATATATTTTTAAAAATATGTATTGTTTTAAAATTTAAGCCACTAAGTGTGTAAGAACAAAAACGAGCACATTTCCCTGTCGCCTATTCTCCACCGGCAGCCGGAGGTATCGACCAAAACCCAGAAACCAGACACTGTCCCCTCCCTGCACAAGGCCCCAGGGGTCCCCACTGCTGTGGGGGAGTCTGAACTCCCCGCCAGGATGACGAGGCCCTGCCCACCTCTCCAGCCCCTGCGCTCACTCCAGGCACCAGTTGGACTCCGGGCTGCAGAGCCCTCCCGCGGCCTGTCCCGGGGCACGGCCTGTCTCCTCCTCTTCCCTAGTCCAAACTGCACCCTCTGGTTCAGCGCCCCTTCACCCCGGGAGCCGCGGGGTCCTAGCCTGGACTTGCTGAGCAGCATCACGGTGAGCCCCCATGATAACCCTGGAGGAAGGCACGGGGCGGGGGGGGTGTCTTTGTTTCATAGATAAGGCCAAGTCTCAGCGAGCAGGACACAGAGAGGGAGGGCAGACCCAGATCTGAGCTCAGCCCCGGGTGGGCGGGTCCAGAGCCTTTCCTGTCATTCACTGCTTCTGTGGCTCACCACTGCCCAGCACACAGTAGGTGCGCGATAAACACGTGGTAAATGAGTGGATGTTGTCTAGAGGAGCAGCCACAGGGCTGAGCGCGTGGTGGGCCCGCAGGGTTCGCAGCTAAAAGAACACGCCCAGGTGGAAACCTAAAGGTGACAACACAAAACCTTTTGGGGCCACCCATGGCCCACCTGCTCCCTGTCACCCCGTCCACATCACGTGCGAGCGCGTTAGGACAGAAACCTAGCGCCCCCTCCTTCCCCCCGTTTGCAGCCAGGAGAGAGCCACTGGCCTCGCTGAGAGTGAGGGCTCCACGCCTGAGTGTCCCCTCGGGAAGTGAACTTGGTCCTGCGGGAACCCTCTTCAAAGTGGGAGCAGCTAACGGTGCCCGACTCCCAGCAGCCAGGTGGCTGGGCTGGCTCCCTGTGGGGTGAGGGGCCGGCTTCCCGCAGCTGTCTGAGCCGAGAGCTGAAATCCAGCGGCTGGGATTCCTCCCCATCCTCTTCCTCTTTCATCCACAGCCTCTGGGGCCTGCGGTCCAGAGTCAAGTGCGGGGGGAGCCGCAGGGGCAGCGGCGGGGAGGCCTCGCCCGCCCGGGCCCAGGCCCAGACACCTGCCCCTTTCATGTGTGTAATCCTGTCACCAGAAGCACCCAGCTGCCCCTGGAGCCTCACCTTGTCCGGGGGCATCGGGACGCCGGGTGTTTCTGACACCACAGCTTTGTGGCCTTTGCCTCCTGAACAGATGGGGTGATTGCGGCCAGAGGGGAGGACAGGCATCGGCGCATGACGGTGGGGAAACCAGAAGCCGGGGACTAGGAACCAGAACCTTCTGTTGATGAAGAAAAGGTCCTTGGACCTGTCCAATTTCTTTGATGGTTGGGAGGCAACCTGGTGGCGCCAGGAAGAGGGCGTCGCTCTGAAGGAGAAGAGATGCTTATCCTAGACCCCGAGAGGTGAACTTGGACCAAAGTGTCTGGCGGTCACGGACAGCGGCCATCTCGCGTGGAAATGGGTGCTGTTATCTTTCTTCTTTTCAAATATATTTTATTGATTTTTTACAGAGAGGAAGGAAGAGGGATAGAGAGTTAGAAACATCGATGAGAGAGAAACATCGATCAGCTGCCTCCTGCACACCTCCCACTGGGGATGTGCCCACAACCAAGGTACATGCCCTTGACCGGAATCGAACCTGGGACCTTCAGTCCGCAGGCCGACGCTCTATCCATCGAGCCAAACCGGTTTCGGCTCTTTCTTCTTTTTGAATGTGTACAATGATCAGACATTTCCTTGAAAAACTGAAAAAGAGCACATTTTATGTTGAAAAACCAAAAAAATGTCTGGCTGTCCCTGCAAGCACCCCAGAACAGCCCGAGCAAGTGCTCAGCACAGCATTTGGCAAATGTTCTTCCCTTGAGGCCCAATCAGCCCTCGAGCAGGCGGCCCCTACCCCGGCCCCCCCCCACCACCACCCTGCCTCCGAGAGCGGTGTGCAGACTGGATGCCCTCTGGCCCTGTCCCTAACAGCCACAGTGCATCTCCCATGCACAGAGCCCGCCCTGTGGGAGGAGCGACCACATCCTCCAGCCAAGGATGCCAGGCCATGAGTGGCAGGGCCTGGAGCAGGCAGTCCTGTGGGTCAGACTAGGCCCTGAAGGTGCAGGAGATCTGGAAGGGACCGGGGTGGTACCCCAGCTCTGCATCGTGCCCCCTTGGGCAACCTCTCGGAGCCCGGATTTCCCTGGCTGTAAGACGGGGCTAAGATAGCCCCACGCATGTAGTTGGAGGGTAAAATGTGACAATGCAGGTTCCTCACATGTCAGCTCTCTTCCCCACGGCCCAGGGTCTGTGTCTCAAGCAGGAGACGGGCCTAAGGCAGAGTCAGCGGTCCCAGAGCCGAGACTCCTCACGGACAGTCCCAGGCGGTGCAATCGAAGGGAAGGGGTGGGTGAAGCGCTGCTTCCCAGCTGCGTGACCTTGGCCCAGACGCTTCTCCCCGCTGGGCCGCGGTTCCCGGGCACCACTGGGCTCCTGACGTCCTACCTGCCGTGAGTGACACTCACACGGAAGCGCCCGCTCGACGGCAGTCGTAAGAGAGTTTAGCAGTCACTGAATGGGGCTTGTACAATGTGTTGAATAGAGAGATATCATCGCGCTCGCTGTCTGACCGCTGGCCACAGCCGGCCCATGTGGCTGCTTCTCGCAAGAGGCTTTGCCGAGTGCGCATTCCGCTCTGCTGTCACTGGGCCCTGGTGACCTTGGCTGTGTCCAGAGGCCAGAGAGAAAGGTGCAGTGGCCAGAGAGGCTGGAAACAGGCGGGTTAACCAGCCCGCTCCGTCCTACTTGACCGTCTCAGTTGGGAAGAAGGGGGCCGGGCCCACTGCATGTTGTTCTATATTTACACCCACTGGCCTGCGCGTGGGGCCGGGTGTGCGCTGATCCCTGCCCAGCGCCTCCCTGGCTCCCAGGACGCCGCTATCGCTGGACACAGACGCCTTATCTCCTGAAAGGCTCAGGCGGCAATTTTGCTTTCAGGTTGAAACCTCCACCAATCAATGTCCCAATGCGATGTGACAGCCGGTGGCTGCAGCCTCCCCCACCCCGGCCCACTCCTGGACTTGGTCTCTGCCCTCCATCGCGGTCCACGGGGAGCTTCCTGAGACCAAGTCAGCAGGCAGGCCTGCATGCACTCAATCAAGGTTCGAGACGCTGTGCTGGAGGCTGGGGTAGGAGTTTATCTGACACACTGGAGCCTGTCCCTCCTGGAGCTCGCAGTGAATAAAACACTGACATGTGGAAGTGAGCGCTGCCGTCTGAGGGGACAGGCAGCAAGACAGTAAAAGGGAGGAGCACCACCCGGCTGGCGTGGCTCCGTGGTTGAGCATTGACCTATGAACCCGGAGGTCATGGTTCGATTCCCAGTCAGGGCACATGCCCAGGTTGCAGCCTCGATCCCCAGTGTGGGGTGTGCAGGAGGCAGCCGATGAATGATTCTCTCTCATCATTGATATGTCTCTCTCCCTCTCCCTTCCTGTCTCTGAAATCAATAAAATATAATAAATAAATCTATAAAATATACACTGAGTAATCTTAAAAAAAAGGGGGGCGGGGAGCGCCTCTAGGTGGGGCAGTAAGCTCCTGGTGTAGGTGATGTATGGGGCTCCCTGGGTGGAGGAGGGCGGTGCTCCGCTGGTAACCTGGTGAACCCCCCTTGGTTCTCACCCTCATCTTGTGACCCCAAGGTCTGGAGCATCCTGGGAGCAGATCCTTAGCTCAGGGGTGGACTTACGTCACTCAAGTTGCCCTGGATTTTATGGGTTGCACCATGTCCCCATAAAGACATGTGAATTCCTGATACCCAGGACCTCAGAATGTGACCTTATTTGGAAACAGGGTCGTTGCTGGCATAACTAGTTGAGATGAGGTCATGACGGTGAGCCCTCACCCACTATGCCCAGCGTCCTTATAACAAGGAGAAGTGGGATACTGTGGAGGCACAGAGCGGGAGGACAGCCACGGTGATGCAAAGACTGGAGCGGTGTAGCCACAAGCCAAGAAATGCCGAAGATTGCCGGCCACCACCAGGAGCTAGAAGAGGCCAGAAGGATCCTCCCTAGAGCCATCGGAGGGAGCACGGCCCTGCCAAAACCTTGACTTCACACTTCCAGCCCCCAGGACCGTGCGACAATAATGTCCTGTGGTTTTAAGACACCTACTCATGCACCAAAATACTCACTGAGCAACTGCTACGTGCAGATACTGTGCCAGGTCCTGGGGACACTCGGGAGGCCGGGAGGCCAGAGGTGGCAGGACCAGGGCACCACCATCACAGAGAAACGTCCGTGGGCGAGACAGGACCCAGAGGCAGGGCAGGGCGGGACCCACTGCGCCCTGAGGGGCAGAGCTGGAGGTACTGTGGGGGGGCCTCTGGGGCAGCCCTCTCCCATCCTCTTGCCTGGCATGATCACCGGGTTGCCTCTCTTGATGGGCACAACACAGTAGATGCTGGGCCTCCCTGAGATTGCCCCGGATGATGCTGGTTGGAGTTTGGGGTGTCCCCAAAACTCTTCATTCATATTTACATCCAAGGGCTCACCCAGGGCCATCACGTGGGTGTTCCATTTGCAAGGACAGCGTGTTCACCCAGCCCGTTCTCACACGTTTTCTGCATGCCTCGCCCACGTGAAAGCATCCGGGGATAAGCTCTCCGGCTTACTCAGACGATTGGGAAAGTTCCGCTTATCTCCTTACTGCTCTGTAACAAACCACCTCGAACGCTGTGGCGTAAAACAACCATTTCATGCTTCTGTGGGAGGAGCCTTCAGCGGAGGCACGGTGTGGGTAATGGTCTCAGCTCCATGATGTCCGTCTGCGGCCCCAGCTGGGAGACGGGAATGGCTGGGAGATGGAATCCTCTGGAGCTTTCTTTACTCATCGGGTGCCTGGGCTGGGATGACGCAAAGACAGGCCTTAGCTGGATCTGACAACCCAAGCATCTCCATCGGCTCCTCTCTGTGGCTTGGGCTTCCTCACAGCATGGTGGCCTCCGAGTAGTTGAACTTCTTATATAGCAGCTCAGGTCTCCACGGACAAGGGCTCTGGACCAGCTAACCTGGGGCTCACTCAGAATCACCCGCGCTGCAGCGTTCGGTCAGAGCATCCTGAGCGCTCGGACTTTCAAGAGGAAGGACATGGGCCTCTGACATAGACATAGACCCTCCTCTAGGCGACAAGTAAGTGTCAGGAGTCTGTGGCCATGTTGCTAAACCAGCACAGCCAATTACCCCCTCCCCCCGCCCCCGCTTCAGGTAGGACACCAGATGCTCCTCAGGTCCAGGTTTTGGGGTGCACCTCATTTGACCACAGCACCTGGCCCTCCCCTCAAGCACAGGGTAAGGTCCAAACCCACTGGCATGAACATCCAAGCTCTCCGTCGCCTGTCCGGCCTGCGCTCCGGCTCTCCGGCCACCCGAGCTTTGGGCAACAGGCACAACCCTCTCACCAGGGTGCCGCCCACGGGCCAGCCTGGGCCTGAGGACACGTGACACCCAGAGAGCCACTCTTTGCCAACTACCAAGGGCGCCATCAAGACAGGCAGCATCCGGAGTTATTCTCCCAGAGGCTCCGAGCTCCCCAGGGAAATGCAGAAACCACCGCACCCGCTCGCCTGCGGATGCGGCCATCTGCCTCCTTCCCCTGAGCCCTGCCCGCTGGAGGCGCCCAGCTGGGCTCAAAGCGGTGGGTTGAGCGGCCCTAAGACAGAGGCAGCGTCCCGCCGAATTCACCCCTGCTCGCCACCAGCTGAGCCCGGCTGCTCCCTTGAAAGGCGCCTTTGAAGCCCTCGGAGGGCCCTGAGCCCTGAGCGAGGGGGAGGCCACACCTGGAGGCCGCTCTGGCTGAAGGACCCTGAGCGCTGCCAGGAGGGCGAGAGGAGAGGCAGGGAGAGTGCGCTCCTGCCCTCACTGCCTCTGGACCCCAACCGAATGGATGACTGACCGTGGGACCCAAGGGCACAGTGGGGGGGCGGGGGGGGCGGAAGCAGAGCTGCTTCTCATTTCAGTGACGAGCTTCAGCCAGACCTTTTCCTGGTGGACAGTGATGACTAGCGGAAAAGGACCCTAGCTCTCTGAGGCGGAGCCCTCCCTCCCTTCTTCCCTCCCTCCCTCCCTCCTTCCTTCCCTCCCTCCCTCCCTCCCCCATCCTCCTCCCTCCCTCCCTTCCTCCTCCCTCCCTCCTTCATCCCTCCCTCTTTGCCTCCCTCCTCCCTTCCTCCTCCCTCCCTCCCTTCCTCCTCCCTCCCTCCTTCATCCCTCCCTCTTTGCCTCCCTCCTCCCTTCCTCCTCCCTCCCTCCCTTCCTCCTCCCTCCCTCCTTCATCCCTCCCTCTTTGCCTCCCTCCTCCCTTCCTCCTCCCTCCCTCCCTTCCTCCTCCCTCCCTCCTTCATCCCTCCCTCTTTGCCTCCCTCCTCCCTCCTTCCCTTCTCCCTCCCTCCTCCCTCCCTCCTTTCATTCATTCAGTCACTCATTCACTTGTTCCTTCCCTGCTGGCTCAGCCCTGGAGGTTCCAGGTGACCAGGACCCCCGCCCCCAGCCCCCAGCATCCAGATCATCAGACCAGCCTGGGCTCCCACCCGAGCGAGCGGCATAAAGCAGCTTTACCCAAACGGTGACGTTTCGACGGCTCACCGCACCCCCGTGAACCTGAGAGGGTGGGCATGTCGCTCTGGGCCCGTGAAGAGAGCCCGCACCTTCCACTCTAGAACTCTGATGAAAGGTAAGCCACAGAGAGGAGGAAGCACGGGAATGGGGGTTTGAATGGGATCTTTTCAGGAGTGTGGGTGAGGGTTTCCTCCCACAACTGTAAGCTTGGCAGCAGCTCCAGGCCTCCGGCCGCCTGTGACCCCTGCTTTATGATGGCTGCTCCCATTTCTGTCACCGGTGCCAGGAAACGGCGCTTTCACAGCACAAGGAAGTGGCGCAAGACAAAGGTTTCGGAAATTCTGATTTGCCTCCTCAAAAACTGTAGTGGTCCAAATCACATTTTAAGAACCTCTCTTTTATTTCTTTTAGTCATTATGACATAGGAACTCCTGAGGACTGGGCTCCAGTCACGTGCCCTCACACCGAGTATTGGAAAACCATGAGGAAGCTGTAACGTGCACAGCACGCGGGCCTGGCTGGGGGGTTGCCTGCAGGCGACACGGCTGTCCCTAATGGGGACACATAGCACACAAGCACAAGTGTCTGTGTGAAGATGGAGACTCGAGCCGGCAGCTGGGCGCTGGGCCTGCGGGCCCCCCACCTCCCCTGCAGCTTCTGAGCACCTGGGCCACAGCCCCAGCCCGTGGACACTCTGCGGCCGGCTCCTGTCGCTGGCGGCAGGTGGCAGGGCCTGGCACTGAGGCTCACAGCTCCTGGGGCCTCTGGGGCACTGCAGGGCCACCCAAGCTCCCTGAAGTTGCTCCCAGCCCAGGTCTGCCAGAAAGCCCCGAGGACGAGGACGGGGGTCAGTGTCTCAGGCACACCTGCGTGTCAGGAGAAGCACACCTGTATTCCGGGGACAGCTTGGCAGAGAGCGATGCAGGGCACCGCCAAGCTCCCGCCACCTGGCTGAGGAAGCAAACTATTGCAAAGCCCATCCCCAGCATAACCAAGTAGCCTCCCGCGTCCTTAGCTAGCCCACCCCATCCCTAGGGGAAGGAGGGAGGCTCCTGGAGGGAGGGAGGCGCCCTTGAACTCGGCTCCCCCTGTTGTACCAGTTGCATCACTGCAAAACACCAGGACAAGCGGCCTGGGAGTGGATCTTCCAGGTCAGAGGGACTGGGTATACTTTGGCTGGCGGGCGGGTAAGTTCTGGATGGCTAATGTGATCTGCTCTTTGCTTTCCAGGTTTTCGGTTTAGAAAATGGTTAAAACTCAGCCAGTTGCCACCGCATTCCTTGAAGGCCCTGGGATTTCACACCCCTGTCTGTTCCCGTTCCCGAGGGGCGGGCTGGCCACGCCTGTGCCCCAGGACAGAAGTGTTTGAAGTCAGGGTGACGCTGAGTAACTTGAGCGGCGGGACTGAAAGATGGATATAAATATTGTCCCTGAAAGCTCACCTTCCTGCAAATCCATTCTCCAGAAGGGGGATGTTTGCCATCTTTTCTGGCCTGGGTGCGTCCGCGCAGCGTGCCCGCTGTCACTCCCTTTGGGGCGGTTCCCAGGATACAGCTGCCGGAGCATGGGTAATTCCACGTTCAAGTTTTGGAGGAGGTCTTCCCCGGTAAAGCCTTTGTTGTTGCTTTGCAAAATGTAAGCCTCCTTTCTCACAGCCCCTCTCTGACCGCCTCCCTCCTGCCATCTCGGCCAAACCTCTTGATGGGATGGTCCCCACCCACGGCTGCCTCTGCCAGCCGCCCTCTGCCCTCCCGCCTCCTGAAACCACTGAGCAGAGCACCCCAGGTCTCAGACCCGGACTCCTGGGCCTCCCTGGCCTCTGGCACCTGGACCCTTCCCTCCTCTCCACTTGCCTCCTGGGCCCCTGCGCCCAGCTCCCCCCACCCCCGTGCTCTCTCAGTGCCTCCACACCGCTCCGCTGGGCCTTTTCACCCGCTGCCCTCGGCACCCCTGCGGCCCAGAGTCCCACCAGAGCGTCCTCTCCGCACACGCTCCGCTCTGCGAGGGGCCCCGTCCACCCAGGAGGCCACGGCCATGTGTGTGGCACCGCTCCCGCCTGTGCTTTCCAGCTCCCCACCCGCCACTCCCCCAACCTCACCCTGAGCTCTGCGCTCCCCAACCAGCGTGGCCTTCCACGTGGACTTGGCGTAAGTGATCAACAGGGACTGAGGGCCTCCCGCTGCCGGAAACGGTGCCGGGAACGCACACGGGCCTCTCAGTCTGCCCTGTGCCCTGCCTGCTTCCGTGTGTTCGTTTTTTTGTTTTTGTTTTTTTAAAATATATTTTATTGATTTTTTTTTTTTTTCAGAGAGGAAGGGAGAGGGATAGAGAGTTAGAAACATGGATGAGAGAGAAACATCAATCAGCTGCCTCCTGCACACCCCCTACTTGGGATGTGCCCACAACCAAGGTACATGCCCTTGACCGGAATCGAACCCGGGACCCTTCAGTCCGCAGGCCGACGCTCTACCCACTGAGCCAAACCGGTCAGGGCCCGTGTGTTCGTTTTAAAGTTGTTGCTAATTAATGCGTCCAGCGGGCTGCTGCCTCCACACAGGCCCGTCCCCGTGTCCTCACTCTGCCTGTCTCCCATGGCGAGGGTGTCTGCAAAGGCATCCGAGGCTCCGCACGCCCCAGGCATGGACACGTGCCGATACGCCCTTGAACTGACACCCAGAAGTGGTGTCCCTTGGGGAAAGGAGTGCACGTTCTGTAACTCACGTTATGGCCAAGTGCCCTCCTCAGAAGCTGATGGGCCGATCCTCGCCTAGGGGAGAAGGGGTGCCAGCTGTCACTCACTCCCTGACTTGCCAGACTGTTCAGCCCAAGTTCAGCAGCTGAATGGAAAGCTGGTGCTGACGCGCCCGCAGGTGTGCAGGGGGGTGGGGAGGGTGGGCTCGGGAAGAGGAGGGAGGAGGTGCAGTGGGCACGCCTGTCTCAGCTCCTCAGGGTCACGCCACCCCTCCCAGCTGTTTAAACCTGCTGGGCATTAGCATATCAAACACCCATCAAATGGAGTGGAAAAGTCTTCTTAAAAAGTGCCACAGCTGGTGTCAACCAACAACACCAAGCCACTTCTAAAGGAAGCATCTGGCCTGAGAGCCAGGAGCAGAGGCTGGAGCGACAACAATAAATCAGCAGGAAAAATGGGTGAGAAAAATGGCACTTGTATGTGGCCCTGTATGGCGTGATTTGTGTTGAACACAGACATGCCTGCTTTGTGTGTGTTTACGTGTTTACTGTTCGGACGTGTGATGTTATTCCAGAAGTGAGTTGCGGGTCCAGGCATGTCAGACGGCACACTCGCGGAGCGGCGTGGGGAGTGCTGGGATTCCCGATGAACTGGCCATGCAGGGGGCTTGCCCTTTAAGTGACGCTGCTGAGCCCTGCTCTGCCAGACTCACGGCCCATCACACCGGGATGACGGGGGCTGTGCCATTATCCCACCTCTGCCAACTCCGGACAATTATGGGTCTTTTCTTTTCTTTTTTTCTTTTTTAATATATTTTATTGATTTTTTACAGAGGAAGGGAGAGGGATAGAGAGTTAGAAACATCGATGAGAGAGAGACATCGATCAGCTGCCTCCTGCACACCCCCTACTGGGTATGTGCCCGCAACCAAGGTACATGCCCTTGACCGGAATCGAACCCGGGACCACCCGGGACCCCCCAGTCCACAGGCCGACGCTCTATCCACTGAGCCAAACCAGTCAGGGCTATGGGTCTTTTCATTGCTGCTCGGTGGGCAAGGCATGGTCCCCTCTTCCAGTTTTGTGGTGTGGGCCTCGAGGGGAGGTGGAACCTCTTCACCCTTCCTTGGCCCCCGACCGCCAGCTTGGCCCTGGCCGTGATCGCAGGTCTGTAAGCCCAGCCCGCAGCAGGCTCTGAGCGGAGGGCGGGGGAGGCTTCTGGAGGCCCAGGCAGCACTGGCCCTGGCTGGCTGGCTGTCCTCATCAGGACCAGGTCACAAACGATAGCAACACCTCCGTGTCTCCGCTGGGCAGTGCTTGGGGATGAGAGGAAGTCCCCTAAACCACAGAACCGAACTCACATAGTTAAGATTGAGCAAAAATTTAAAAAAAAAACAAAAACAAAAAAAACTTACCCTTAGATTTACTAGACCAGTGGACGGCAAACCGCGGCTCACGAGCCACATGCGGCTCTTTGGCCCCTTGAGTGTGGCTCTTCCACAAAATACCACGGCCTGGGCGAGTCTATTTTGAAGAAGTGGCGTTAGAAGAAGTTTAAGTTGAAAAAATTTGGCTCTCCAAAGAAATTTCAATCGTTGTCCTGTTGCTATTCGGCTCTGTTGACTAATGAGTTTGCCGACCACTGGTCTAGACCACTTCTAACCCTCCCACACCCTGAGCTTTAGTCTCTCCGTGGCTGCGAGGACCCGAGGCTGAGGAACTTGCCGGGCACACAGCTCAGCGATGGTGCAGCCCGGGATGAGCCAGGTGCCGCCTGCGGAGCGCGGGCTGGCCAGCCCTCCACGCATCAGATCCGGAGTTAGCATGGGACCCAGAAATTCCACTCCCAGGTTATAGCCAGGAAAAGTGAAGACACATGTTTCCACAAAGGTTCGTCACATATTCATACCAGCCCAAAGGTGGAAACCACCCAAACGTCCATCAGTCCCCCAAGCACCCTCAGGGTCAATGCCACTGGCTGTCCCAGTGTTCCCGATGAGCAGGCAACAGAGGGCCCGTCCTCAGGCGTTTGGCCAGGAAGGGTACCGTTCGAACCCAGGCCTCCCTGCCACCAGGGCCACACTTGGACCACGTGCTCAGGGGCCCTGGGGTTGGCCGTTGGGGACTGAGGGGGGGTGATAACACACTAACACCCCCCCCCCCGCCCCCGCAGCCCTCCGCTCCTGACAGCACGGCTGGGACTCCTATGCGGTATCTCTTAGATTAGCCCCCGGCTATTTTTGCTCTGCCCTTGCTCGGGGAGGAAAGGCAGCGTGGGCTAGCCCTCAGGCAGGGCCCCAGGGAGACCATCACTAGCCAAGGCGAACACAGAACTAACCTGACACCCTTTTTTCCTTAGAGGCATCTCCAAACTAAGTCTCCTGCCGAACTGCCTTCCGCACGGCCCTTAGGCTCCCTACACTCACCAGCACAGAACAGCGCTGACCGGGACTGTGAGGTCTCACCTTCTGGGACGGCGGGAGGAGGCGTGGAGAAGAGAGGCTAGGGCCCTGGCTCCGTGGTTGAACGTGGACCCATGAACCAGGAGGTCACTCGGGTTGTGGGCTCGATCCCTGGTAGGGGGCGTGTAGAAGGCAGCTGATCAATGATTTTCTCTCATCATTGATGTTTCTATCTCTCTCTCTATCTTCCTCTCTCTCTAAAATCAATAAAAACATTTAAAGAAGACTAAGAAGAGGAGGAGGGGAAGGAGGGGGGGGGGAGAGGGAGGAGGGGGAGGAGGAGGACAACGATTGCGGCCTAGAGAAGGGGAAAGAGACCCAGGACAGGAAAATGGGAGGCGTGTGGGACGAGAGGGGAGGCGTGTGGGACGAGAGCGGAGCCAGGGGAAGGGCCGGGCTGTGCGAGGAGGGGATCAGGGACACGTGAGGTGGAGGAGCCCCCACACCCCTGAGTGGGAAGTCCACAGTGCGCCTGCGCTCGCCTGAACCGCCCGCAGTGCAGGTGTCACTCTGGAACTGCTGATGATGAGCCCCCGGATGTTAAAGCGGGGGGCACGGATGACCGTGCCTTTGAGAGAGCATGAGGGGAGCAGAGGGAAGACGGACGCCAGCACTCAGGGCTGAAGAGA
This sequence comes from Plecotus auritus, assembly GCF_963455305.1. Lineage (NCBI taxonomy): Eukaryota > Metazoa > Chordata > Mammalia > Chiroptera > Vespertilionidae > Plecotus > Plecotus auritus. Next base: position 5,316,978 of record NC_137773.1, read on the forward strand.
AGATGGAGGAAGAAGAGTGGGCAGGAGTTGCCGGAGGAGCAGGAGCCACGCAAGGGTGTTGTTATCACAGAGCAGGTCTGGGCCCACACTGCCGAGACGAGGAGCTGGGCGGCTGGCGGTGCTGAGGCCGGGCACACCTTGTCCCGGGGACAGTGATGGCAGCAGAGGGCGGATGGAGGGACGGGGCATGGGGTGAGGGAAGGAGCTCGCACAGAGCTGGGAGGAAGAGAGGGGAGAGGAGGGGAGAGGGGAGGGGTGGGGAGGGGAGGAGTCAGATTTACACTCAGGCCTCTGGGGGACCTCATCCAACCTCGTGGCTTTAAATTCTACCTGCCAGAGACGTCCAAATCGATGCCTCTCGCCCTGGCTGGTCTCCCAAACCCCAGACTTACATAGACACCTGCCTCTCAACATGGTCTCTCAAAGTGGTCGTCTAACAGGCATCTCAAACCCCACATGTCCGAAACCTAAGCGGCAGAGCAAGTGTGGCCTTCTTTCTCCTTTGATTACTTGGGCCAAGTCTCTCTCTCTCTCTCTCTCTCCCTCCCTCCCTCTCTCTCTCTCTCTTTCCTCTCATTCCTTCAAGAATGACATCCATTCCTTCAGGAAACCCCACCCAGTTGGTTTTAACTTCAAAATGTATCCAGAATACAACCACCTCTCTGCCTGTCCACTGCTATCAGCAGGCACAAGCCACCACCACCTGCCACCTGGACAGCTGCAGTGTCCTGCGGACTGGTCTCCTGCTCTGTCCTTGTCCCCTTCATGTTGCTACTAACCCCTAAGTCATACCAAGTCCCTCCTCTGCTCCAGGCCCCTCCTCTGCTCAAGGCCAATCCTCAATGACCTCCACGGCCTTTCATGATTTTGTCCCCTGCTGTTCTGTGACCCCCGGTGTTACTTCTCCCCACTCCACACTCTGATCTGGACACAGTGGCTTCCTTCATGCTTACATTCTGCACCCAGCTGCAATGTGTGGGTTCTTCCACGTCACCAAGCAAGGCTCCGACACCAGCTGGGTGTCCAAGTCCACTCAATTCTGACGCTAGCTACCTGGAGCGCGCATCGGATCCCACAGGTTCAAGTCCAGTTCCCCAGGACTGCCCCACTCTCCACTTCAGACGCCAGCTGTGAGTCCAGATTGTTGCCTGTGCTTCTGACCAACAGGCTGCAGATTGGAGGTTCCCATGACCCACTCCTTGGGTTCAGTTAATTTGCTAGAGGGGTTCACAGAAGTCAGAGGTAGTACTGACTAGGTCACTGGTTTATAACGAAAGGATGCAACTCAGGCAGAGCCAGATGGAGAAGACGCAGGGGGCAGGGTATGGGGAAGGGGTGGGTGTGGCGCTCCCATGCCCTCCCCGAGCGCACACCCGACTCTCTCCGCACCTGCCCTTTGGTTCTGTGGAGGCCTCAGCACAAAGGAATGGAGACTGACCCCATCTTCAGTCCCGCTCCCTGCCCCAGAGGTCGGAGGTGGGCCCGACAGCCCAGCCCTCCCATCACAGGGTTGGCTTCTCTGCAGCCAGCCCCCTCCTCGGTGGCTGCAAAAGTCCCCACTAACATAGCACGAGGCATGGTGGTCCCTCTCCTCACAGGAAATACAACGGTTTTAGGGGCTTTGGGCAGGAACAGGACTAAGGCCAAGTATGAATTTCTTCTTATTATAAATCACAATATCACAGATGCTTCCACCGTAGGCCTTTGCCTAGCTGGTCCCTGTGTGATACCCACTTCCCTTAAATGTGCGTGTGTGTGTGTGTGTGTGTGTCTGTGTGTATGGTGTTCCCCGTCCCCGCCCCCCCAAGTTTTTGCTCAAATCTTACCTCCTCAATGAGGCCGACTCTAACCACCCTACTAAACGGCCATGCCTACATTCCAGATCTCCATTAGCCTGCTCCACTTTCCCCCAAACGCTTATTTTCCCACACAGTAAATGAGCTCTTGGTATGTTAACTGTGTCATCTGCCAGCCTTCCCCCACATACTGTAAGCTCCATGCCCCAGGGCATCTGTCTTGTGCACTGTGTACCCTAACCCAGTCGGTGCTGAGTAAATATTTGAATGAAAGCCCTCTTGACGGCTCTATACTTTTAATTCTTTGGTTGTCAGCCAATTAAAATGCAGAATACAAGCGTGCCTTACTGTTTAACAGCGAAAATAGTCATTTATGAAATGTCCTCCAAAAACAAGATATATAAGCTTTGAACATTTGCTTTTAAAAAAAAAAATCCTGATGTTTTAAAAGAAAAAAAGTCCGTAAGAGCATTTCATATGGACTGACCGGGTTAGTCCTACATTCTCCAAGACCATAGAGCGAATGTGAACAGTGCCCCCTCATGGTTGAAAGTGGAGGCAGCTACTTCCTGATGGGCGGGGATGACTTTCAACCCCAGTGGCTGACTGGAGTTGTAAGATAAATGTTATTGATGATATTTCAAAATGGATCAAATTCAACACTATTTTCAGAAGGCAAGTAAAAGAGGAATAAAGTGTCAAAGAAAGAATTTTTAGGAGTACAGAGCCCACACATTTCCATATTGTGAGGAGGATGTTGACAATTTGTGGGAAGCAGTAGAGAAAAATGTTAAGACAAGAAAATCCTAACTTGATAACATCCATCTGCTGCTCTTACAGCTGGAATCTGAGCGGGACTTTCCCATCTGTGCTTCACTCTCAGCTTTAGCTTAACCATAAATAAGACACATGTGTTTAAGGATGTTAGCGCTCAAGTCTAAATGCATGCCCACACTTTGACTCAAAAGCGACTCATTAAACGAGTCAGCGTGCAGTGTGCCGCCAGTCTCATCGCTCGGTCCCGTGACCACCTGGCACTTCAGAGCTGAGGCCTTAACTGTGGCCCCGCTGCCCAGCCACATCTAAACAGACCCGCAGCTGCACGCCAGCTCCCCCACGGCCCGGCTGTTCGCGGCAGGCCCTCGGCCCAGGGCTCTGCACCCAGGACTCCCATCGCTGTCACCTGGGACTGCGCTCGCTCCTTGGCCTTCTCGTTTGATTCTCAAATGGACTCCACACGCGTCTATATGGACGACGGCCCTCAGTACAAGCGGGGAAACTGAGGCTTAGTGGCATAAGGTCACTTGCCATGGCCATGTGGTCCGTTGGTAAGAGCCAAGCTTCAGAGTCCGTGCTCTTCCCACTTTCCCCTCTGCCTCCACGTCCCCCTCCCGGGGCCTCTGGGCTATAAATAGTGGGAGGCTGGGGTGCGTGTGCGAGGTTAGCCAGGCCCACCGCACAGAGACACTGACGTCCCCAGCCTGGCCTGGCCTGGGCCTATCCCCTTGGCCTCCCCAGGACTCAGGCCCAGACAGGCCTCAGCTTATCACCAGCTTCACGCTCCTGGGTTATATTTAGCTCTGGACCTCAAAGAGAAAGGTGGGCCAGCCCCTGCGACACGGCACCCAGGCCAGGCGGGCTGCTGTGCGTGGAAAGAGGTTGTCTCCTTCTCCCTGAGGGAGGGGCCACGGCTGCTTATCACTGTATCTGTAACCGTCAGCCGTGTCTACAACACGGTGTGTGCCTGGGGCTCCAGGCTGCTTTGTTGGATGAACAAATAAATGACCGAAGTTCATGTCCGAGAAACCTGGACATCAAAAACGGAGGCGCACAAGTTCCTGGGGGGAGGTCTTGTAAAACCAAATGCATTTCACTCTATTCAATAAAGTCAAGTTTATTCAGGAATGGACCCAAGTCATCCTCCTCCCACCCCCGTTTCTCTTCCCTCCCCCTGATCGGGCATGAAGGCCACAGCGGGAGAGGGAGAGAGAGGAACATCACATCCCCGAGGGTGGGCTCTGAGTGCCCCACGTAGCAGCCCCCCAGTGTCGGTGGCTCTCGGATCCCTGTGCCGGTAGGCCTCCCCTTGCTCTGTCGTCCTTTACGAGGCAGCCGCCTGCAAAACCCGGAGCGAAGCGTCTCCATCCGACCTGCTGAGCACCTGGACCCCCGGGGAGCTGGGTCGGCTGGCAGCTGGGCCAGAGCTCAGGAGCCCGCCTGGGTCCTGGCACCGGAGCTTAAAGGGCAGACGCTGGCAGTTCTCGGCTCTCATAAAAATGGAAAGAGCCGCTTTTTCACAATGTAGAGAACCGTAGCAAGAAAAAGGGCCAGGGCCAGGAAAATGAGCAGCTTGTCCGTCAGCTCTCGGCGATTGTATTTTGTGATGAGCTTCCGTCCCAGCTGGATGGTCCCCGACATGGACTTGAATTCTTCGTTGGCGTCCAGGATAGTCCGGGAAGAGGTGACTGAAACGTAAGAGGGAGGGAGCCTGACTCAGAGGCTGTAGAGCGGAGTCCGAAGCCGGCCCCGCCGCCAGCACACACACTGCGCTCTGAAGCAAGTTCCCAGAGCAGAGGCTGAACACAGACAACCAGAGTGGAGAACGGGACAAAAGTCCCCTGGGCCGCACCAGCTCAGAGAGCCGTCGTTTCCTACATACAGCGTCACAGGCCACGGCGGGGAGCCCCGGGTGGACACCCCCGGGGAGAAGGGCAGAGGGCTCTTCCTCACCGCGACCTCGGCTCCCTGCAGCCGCCGGGCGCTGCTGAGAACCACCCGCCACAAAGCCAATCCCGTGACCGGGGACGGGCCCCACAAGGGCCATGTGGGGACGGAAGCTGGAGGGCACCAGGCCTTCCATCTGTGAGGGGCGCCCTGCCAGGACACCTGACGGCCAGGTCGCTCTCTGTGGGATCAGAAAGGCAGGGCTTGGCCCTGTCACAGCCCTCACACAAGCCAGTCCTTCGGTCCCGGGACACGGCTGTAGCTTTAAAGATGGGGCACCTGTGCTTGGACACTGAGTGACACCGACGAGGAGGCACTTGTCCCCTCAGGGTGGCTGTGCCCAGGAGTCGACTTGACCGCTGAGCATGGGTGTCTGGGCCTGCCACTTGGGGAAGAAGGTTGCCTGGCAAGATTCCCCCACAAAGTAAAACAAAGCATCACTGGAACAGCCACAGAATGAAACGTGCTGTTACGTGGACAGAGGGGCGTGAAAGAGGCGTGTGAGACGTTTCCCCTCATGGAAGAGAGAGGCAGATGGATAACAATTTGCGGTGCCATCCGTGCTGGAGGTGGCAGAACGATATAGAAGAACTGGGAACCGTGGGCAGGCAGGCAGCATGGGCGGGAGGCAGGCGGGAGGGGCCTGGGGCAGGTGCCGGTGTCGCGGGAGCGCTTCCCCTCCAGCCCGGCGTTACCCAGCGTCTGCATGGCTTCCTCGCTCTGCTGCACCTGCTGGGACATCACCCTGCTGATCCCCATGAGGTTCTCGGTGATGGTGCTGGACGTCTGCGCTAGGTTCTCTTTGGCCGTTTTCCTAGGAGTCCAGGGGAGGAGGAGGAAGGTCAACAAAAGCTTGGCTTCGGGGCAGCCCGCATGCAAAGGAGACCCACGCTCCAAGCTCTCCGCACGTGCACGCGCCTATTTGTCACATGTTCCTGGTCAGTGCCCAGGAGTGTGCTGAGCCTCTTAGAGTGGCCAGCAGGGCGTCCGGTGCCGCCCGCTGCAGCAGACACAGATACCTTTGCCTCAAGAGGTCTCCTCCCCGGAGAAGCTCTGCCTTCTCTAGGTTGTCAATGGCGATTTTGCAGGTGAGATTCGCTTTCCTCCACGACGTCTGATTGCTGGAATCAGAAGGGGCACGTGTGAGTTTCTGCTGACTCTGCTGGGCTGACAGTTCCAGTCACAGCAGGTCTTCCCTCCGGCAGGGAGTGGCGGGGGAGGGCTCGCAGGGGTGGCCCACGGAGTCCATCCCCACCGCCCGCCGCTTCCTCCTCCTGTTGGCCCAGCAATTGCAGCAGCCCAGGCCCCGGCACCTCTTGCCTGGACGCCGGCCGCCTCCGGGATAGTCTCTTACTGCCTGCACTGCCCCTGTCCCCCGGGCAGCCCGAGGGAGCAGTCTGGCCTTGGCCCAGCTCTCTATGCAGCCCATATGGCTCCAGACTTCAGGGTAACCTCCGATCCCCAGCCGGGTCCTCTGCCCAGCTCTCCCCACACTTCACTGCTCTGCCCTGCATGCGGTGGGCTCTGCCCCATGAGACCATGCCTCACCCATGTTTGCATTACCAGCACCAAATTGACAGTTTCTGGCCCAGCAGCTGTTTAGCCAGTATATATTGTAAGAAGTAAAAAAATCATCAAAAGGCAATTTTCCTCAACATTTCTCCAAGGTCTGCTGTACTTTAGGTACCACAGACAGATCACGGATGACATAAACACAGTGAACCAGCAGGCTGGTGGGACATGATTTATTTACATGCTTTCCCCGCTCTCTCTGGGAGGGACAACTCAGATCTGGTGAGCGGCGGCCGGGAGTCAGCAGGGCAGCCTTGGTGGGTGGACCACAAAAAGCGAACTGGGTCCCTCAGAGAACCAAGCGCATGCGCTAGAACGCGTAGGCAGCTGGCTCACACCCACTGTGCTCCCCCTTCCAGTCAAGCGGAGAGTGCGTGAACTGACAGGGCGGTCCTCTACCAGCACCCGAGGCTGAGTCTTCAGATGAGTCCCTGGCGCCTGACCAGCGGCTGCTATGCCATTTCATGCCGAATATTTTAAAAAATCAGTGACCTTTTCAAACTGTTATTAGCAAGGCAGCCTGCGGGCCCTGTGATGCAAGATGAACGAGCAGCAGTGCCCGCTCGAGGGACTCACATTTATGCGAAGAAAGACAAGCAAGGCAACATTTACTGTCCAGTGTGACAAGCACGGGGACCCAGGCAGGCCCAGCCGCTGCTCCCACACACAGTCGCCAAAGCCTTGATTTACTGCTCGCGCCTCTGCCCTCGACTCCACAGCATGAATGGCCGTTCTCAACTTTCAACCCACGCTCAGGGATTTTGTCTGGCATAACTTGCTATACATCATAGGACGATCCTCTCTATTCAACGTTTGTAATCTAGTGCCCTTGGTGGCCCTGGGAAGCAAAAGGCACCTCCCTCCCCTCTTAGATCAGCCTCCGGCACACCCACGGCCTGCACACCCACAGCCAGCTGAGCCGGCCTCCTGATCGCTGGGTGTCACAAACAGCTGCTGTTGGCGGGGAAGATGCTGGAGGTCTCTCAAATCAGAAGCAAAGCCGCAGACAAACATGGATGTTCGACCACCTACGAAGGATGAAGGGAACGCCTCGGGAGGGGCCCAGCAGGGGCTTTCAGAGAGAAAGAACTGGCTCCCGTAGGGCTGGGGAAGGTGATGGAGCCCTCACAAAGGCTTTTATTTTATTTTTTAAAATTTTATTTTTATTGATTTCAGTGAGGAAGGGGGAGGGAGAGAGACAGAAACATCAATGATGAGAGAGAATCATTGATCAGTTGCCTCCTGCACTCCCTGCACTGGGGATCAAGCCCACAACCCAGGCATGTGCCCTTGACCAGAATCGAACCCAGGACCCTTCAGTCCGCAAGCCAACATTCTATCCACTGAGCCAAACCGGCGAGGGCACCCTCAAATACTTTCGCAATAAAATCCCTCTTATTATTATGGTACCAAAGTCAAAAGTGAAGGGAGAGGTACTGTTTCAGACAATTTTGTTGGAAAAGTCCCCCAATTCAATACCAAGAAATAGTGCATACCTTCAATTACAGAATCAAGTATTAGCACACAGACACAATATGACACTAGAGGCCTGGTGCACAAATTTGTGCACTGGTGGGGTCCAGTCGGCCGCCCCGATGGGAGACGACAGGGGGCAGGGCCGGCCAGGGCGAGGGGCTGCAGTTGCTCCAGTCATTCTGGTCATTCTGCCATTTGGTCACTGGGCTTTTATTATATAAGATGAGCTTATTTACATGTTCTTGTTTCACTTTTAAGATAAAGTCCCCTTCAAAATTTTCTAAATTTTGGTCCATCTTAAATAGGTTCACTTACAGCGGACTTTTTCTGGTACCAATTCTCCTTAGATAAAAAGGACCTATTTTACAATAGCAAACTTTTTTTTGGTTTTGTTTTAAAAATATAAATACAGTGTAACAAAGCAAATACGTACAAATATGCTTTTGTAACTGTGCCCTTTCCGCCTACCCAACAGCCCCTGCGTGCCCTCCCCTTTGAGAATTACTCACCTTGAGAGAACATTCAGTCCGTGTATAAATGACACAAGTCATTAACCTCAGGTGTCTTAGGCAAACCCAGGGAGTCTCCGAGGGAGCACATGACCAGCACAGGACCCTGGAGGGAGGCCAGGCCGCCTACCTGAGCATCTGCTTCTTATGGTTCTCCACCTCCTGGAGCAGAACTTGCTTGTCTGACTCTTTGTCTTGCTCTTTAGCCGACTGCTCCAGCTCCTATGGGGGAAAGCAGCTCTGTGTGAAATCCACTGTAAAGCCAACACGAAAACCAGAGAGCACTCCTGGTTCTAGCCAGGCCATCAACAGCACCGGGAGACCCTCCTTGAGCAGGGCACTACGGAATGCCAAATATCCTTTTAGATACAGAGCCGAGTCTGTAAGAAAATAAGGACAGCCCTAGCTGGTTTGGCTCAGTGGACAGAGCGTCAGCCTGCAGACTGAAGGGTGGGTCCCAGGTTCAATTCCAGTCAAGGGCACATGCCCGTTGTGGGCTGGATCCCAGCAGGGGGCGTGCAGGAGGCAGCTGATCAATGATCCTCTCTCATCATTGATGTTTCTATCTCTCTCCCCTCTCCCTGCCTCTCTGAAATCAATAAAAATGTATTTTTTTTTTTAAAAAAAGAAAGAAAATAAGGACAATCTTAAGACCCCACAGTGAGGCGAAAACCAAGACCAGCGCAGACAGCCCGTGAGCGGTGCAGGCTAACACATTATGCAGCACAAAAATACTAACCCTAACCCCGACCCCACTTAGACATCACGGGAATATCAAAGCACGCACATTCTAGAAACTGCCCTTGGAAGTTCCTTCGGAAGACAACACACAGGGCAGACATGCTCTTTCTGAGGGTCCAAACAGCCAGTTTTTCCACCAGCTCTGGAACAGACTGTCTTCTTGGGTTCAATTGTTGGCTGGCATCTGGGGCCTCGCAATATGAAAAACATAAGGCTTTACACCCCAGCACCACATGCAGACAGAGCAGGTGCCCCACACCTTCTGAGAGGTGGGGGGCTCTCTGCCACCCTCACTGAAGGCACAGCATGGAAACGCCTACGTTATCCAAACCGGTACTTCTCGCTGTTGTGTTTTGGAGACGGCACATATACCATAGTCGAATTCAGGAGCATATATGTGCACATGGTGTGACTGGTGATGACAAGACAGAGGGGAGGAGGCTGGGCAAAGCGACAGCCTCAAAAATTTACCCAGGAGACACTGGTGATGGACTGGGCTAAATGGGTGGGAGAGAAAAGAAAGTAGTTCAAGTGACCGCAGAGTTTTTTTTGTTTTTTTTTAAATATATTTTATTGATTTTTTACAGAGAGGAAGGGAGAGGGATAGAGAGTTAGAAACATCGATGAGAGAGAAACATCGATCAGCTGCCTCCTGCACACCCCCCACTGGGGACGCGCCCGCAACCAAGGTACATGCCCCTGACCGGAATCGAACCTGGGACCTTTCAGTCCGCAGGCTGACGCTCTATCCACTGAGCCAAACCGGTTTTGGCACCGCAGAGTTTTTAAGTTGAAAAATTCCAAGAACAATGGCGTCCCTGCCACCGTCTATCACAACTGGCGGTGCGCTGTGTGCCTAAGTTCCTAGCTGTGACCTGGGTAGCCGGTTAGTACAGCTCCCTCACTGCCTACACGTTTAGGAAGAACCTGGACAGCTCTCAGGCAGAGGTCAGTACTGGGACCCAGCCCCCCTCCTCGTTCCCCCTTCCCTTAGCATCTCAGTTCTGCGCTGCTCACCTGTATTCTGTGCCGCAACTGTTGAAACTTCTCTTTCACTTTAGCATTCAGTTCAGTAAGTGCACTTAATGGTCCTGAACAATCTCGAATATCCTAGGAGACATTGAAGAGATGAAGGGGCCTTTCTCAGGGCAAGGAAAGAATATGACACCATCAGTACAGGGCGAGTTGGCTTACGCCACAACTAAGGTTGGCCCACCGACCGTTATTCGGCCCGGTCTTGGCTGTTTACCTCTGCAACACCAGCTAACACATTATACTTTACACTTTTCTCATCCCTCTCTAAATTGATTGTGAACAGGCAACATAAAAGCATAGAGAGAAACACAACTCTGTCTTGACTTATGAGTTCCTAAAGTTTAACAAAACGCCACCTGGCAAGTATGAAAGCCTTAAAGTAGTTTGTGTATTCAACTCAAATGTAAATCCAAAGCAGATACTACTAACTTCAGATCTTTGGAAATCGGGGTCCTGAATTCCTGGCATCAGATGACAAGATTAGCTTCAATCTGATTCTACAAACCATCTATTAGAGAGCGCAGTGTTTATAGACAGATTCAAGGATAGGTTTAGAATTCGTTTCTGGTCAGAATTAGTGGAGCCAGGTTTTAGAGCAGGCCCTAGAGCAGGGGTGGGCAAACTTTTTGACGCGAGGGCCACAATGGGTTCTTAAACTGGACCGGAGGGCCGGAACAAAAGCATGGATGGAGTGTTTGTGTGAACTAATATAAATTCAAAGTAAAGGAGCGGAGGGGAGAGCAAGAGAACCGGATAGAACAGCCGGATCCGGCCCGCGGGCCGTAGTTTGCCCACGGCTGCCCTAGAGCCAGACTACGCGGATTCAGATTCTGGCTGTGTATTTATTAGCCGTGCAACCTCAAAAAAAAAAAAAATCAGTTGAGTTCTGAGCCTCAGTTCTGTCCCTCATCATATTACCTACCGCATAGACCATGTATGTACAGGAAGCATTTAGCAGAGGAACTGAAACACAGTAAGAATGCAATGAATCTAGCTATGACCACTCGCTCTCATTCGATTTCAGAACTGGCCCAGCATTTTGTAGTTTATACTCGGGAGAAGGGAAGTGTAAATGTTTGCATTAAAATTTCCTCACTTGCTCTCTGGCTTAATCATTAAATCACACTTCCTGGCAACTCATTAGGTTTATTTTGCATCTGGTTTGGGGGGGGGGCGGGGAGGGCTACTTTTCTTCACTTTTTGTCCCAGCTAGTTGCAAGCTCTGAATCTACATCTAATGTTTAGTAACATTTATTGGAAATGGAAAGGATTTGCCCAAAACCCAGGTTTAAAACTCTTGGTTTCTTTTTTGCTAAACGTGAGGAACTGTTTGTACATTCCTACCTCTTGTCTACGCCAACTGGTTTATTGCTCTATCACCTTCTACCCTTCAATGGCTTAACTAAGCTAAAGCACCTCGGTGCCCTAAGTCCCTTCTCTAGGCTGACTTTGCCGGTCCGGGTCCCAGTTTTGCCACCACCTGCCTTCAGATTCAGGCCTTGCCACTTGACTCGATTTCCTCGTTTCGTAAATCACATCTACGGTCCAGGTGACGTTCATTTCCCCGGCGCCTCCCATGCCAGGCGGCCTTGGGAGCCACGGGCCGCAGACCCAGAGGAGCTGGCCAGCAGGGGGCGAGGCTAATGCGTCCGGAACGCCACCCAACGGCGGGGAGGGCGGGGTCGGGAGGCGGGGCTCACCAGGGTGACAGGTACGTGGTGAGGTGGTCCAGGGCGAGGCGGCAGCCAGGCTCCCTATGGGAGGGGCCCAGCGGGGCCACAAAGGGGAAGCCTGGGCAGGGGCGAGGGACATGGGGGTCCCGGAAAAGGGCAAGCCAACGTCACCCGGATGGAGGCTCAAGACCAAGAGTCAAGGGGAAGGGGCCAAAGGGGGCCAGAGAGAAAGGAGCCGGCCATAGAGCGGGGCCAGCGACCAGAGAGGGAGACCAGACCAAGCGGTGGAAGCTCGCGAGGGAGCCCGCGGGCTCAGAGGAGGCCAGCGGAGCTCGGGTTTCGAGCAGCTGGAGCCCAGCAGGGGCCCCGGGAACCAGTACCTGGATAAGCGCCTTCACCTCCAGGTCGAATTTGACAATCTCTTGGTTACAGATCCGGACGTGGACATCTTGGGCAGCCGCCATGTTGGAGACGCCGGCTACGGGCAGCGGCGGTGGCCAAGTTCAAACGCGTTTCCGTGCCGCCCGGTCTTTGCGACAGCGCCCCCTAGAGGCCGTCCCGAGGCCAGCGAGGGTGGCGGCGCTGAGTCAAGGACTCTCAACACGTGGGGGGAATTCAGCCTGGCCTTTTCGTGTGGTCCTAAGGAAAAACAAAACGGAGAGGAGAGAAGAGGGAACATCAAGAACACTTTCACGGTGGCCTCTCCCCATCTCCCGCAGAAGAGCCATTCTAAGGATTACAGATTTTTTTTGCATAGAGAGGGGGAAAAAGCAAGACTGGAAAAGTATCCATTGGGATGTCCCTGGAAGGTGGCATTGACAATGTTTTCTATTTCTTTAAGCTTTCTCGTATGTTTCATATTTGACAGTGAACCCACATCCCACCTCTGTGCCCCAGTCCCCTCAGAGGCCACCTGGAGGTAAGCGCAGGGTTGGCCGGAGGACTCCGTGGCATAAGATGGGAAAAGCACCCAGCACAGCGTGGGAAAGTGGCCTCTGCCGGAGCGGAGCACAGGGCGCGCTGGCTGCTGTTGCTAGAGTATACCGACATTTGGAGCGCTCCCTGCGCGGCAGGCTCTTTGTACCAAGTGCTATGTGTGTGCATCTAACTTAACGCTCACGCCAGCCCCAGGAGGTAGAATTATCCCCGCCTTACACGCAAGGAAACCGGCACCGGGAAGGACGACTTGCCCAGAGCAAAACGGAATCGCCAGGGCCAAGGACGTGGGCATGTACCAATCCTGACCCCGGCCAACAAACCGCTCCCCACAGAGGTCCTGTCTGTGGGGCTTGACACTCCCGCAGCATGCCTGCTTCCCACGGCCTGGGCAACATGGTGTGTTCAACACTGGGATGTTTGCCGATCTGATTAAGTGAAAAATGCCATTTTTTAAAATCTGCATTTCTTATCAAAAATGCGGTTGGGAGTTATTTGTATTCATTGTCTGCTCATTTCAACTCCCGGGGGCTCTTTATTTACGGAAGGATTTAGCTCTTAACCTATGAGCTTTTTTCTTAGTCTATAGAATTTTTAATTGGCTTAGTGCATCTTTACCGTGATTTTTCATTTTTGTTTCACATAGACTTTACCAATCTTCTTTTATGACTCCTGGATTTGGGGTCCAAGTTAGGGAAGGCCTTCCCCGCTACCCCCCTCAACAAGAATTGTTTCTATGCTTTCTTCTTTTTTACGTCTAGGTCTTTACCCACTTTGAAATGTATGGTGGCTTATTGGTGTGAGGTATGGAGCCTTTACTTTTTCCAGGGGGGTTACCCAACACTGTTTTCTGAATAATCCATCTTTTTCTCACTGGTTCGGGATGCCACATTTGCATACTAAATTCTTGAGTTTGAATGTATTTCTAGTCTGTTGGCCTACCAAGTCATTCATGCACCAAAATGACTTTTAATTATTATAGTTTCGTGTGTCTTAATATCTGTTGGGGATTGAATACCAGCTGCTTTGCCCCCAGTAGCTCCCCCCTATAATTTTTTCCATGTGAACTCGGGTTCCAATTTGGTTTTTTTAACCCCATTGTTAATGTCCTTACTGGGTCGGCATTCAATTTTCTATTTAATGCAGGAAGACCGACAGCTTTGTGTTACTGACTGCTCCTGTTCAAGAACTTGGTCTATTTTTGCATTTGTTCAAGTTTTCTGTGTCTTTCATAGTATTTTCAAGACTTCTTTGGGCCTTGTACATTTTCTGTTAATGCCTGGCTGTTATTTTAAGATTAAAACTTTTTAAAGAGATGGAGGTTGGCATTTTTCAGGTCAAACGTTCTGGACCCTCAAACAGACGCTCCCTATTTAGGACAGCGAAGCAGCCCGAAGTTGGCAAGCACATCTGCCCGCGTGACCTTGGGCCCCTTTCACACCCTGCTTCTTGCTGGAAATTCCTATGCAATCCACAGTCTCCAATTGCATCTCTCTGCAAGTAAACAAAACACAGCTCCCCTTTTCTCCACCCTGCCACACAGGCCCTTCTGACCAAGTGATCCAGTTCCAAGCCCGCCGGCCAGAAGCCTTCTTTGAGGCATAGGTATGCGATCTGGGGACCCACAGTCCCAGTAAAACTGCCAACGCTGTTTTGTTCCCTTCGTCTTCCCCCACTGATCCCGAGGCTAGCTTTGGGTTTCTCCAATGGCTATGCTTGGGCTTTGGCTCTTCCTGGTTTATAGATTCTAAGCCCTTTATTTCCCAACAGTGCCTGGGACACGGCCTGGTCCCTTAGAGATGAACATGAATCGTCTCACATCGGCCGGGTCTGGGTGAGTCCCCTCCTCTAAGTCTAGTCTGATGACTACCCACCTCGCTGGGCCATTGAGAGCAGCCGCTGGGTTCCCTGATGTGACAGCACCTAGCCGGGGGCTTCATGGGCACCAGCCTAGCCTTCTAGGACTGTAACTCCTCCTTGCTGTTCTGAACCTTCCAGTCGAGACACTAAAGTATTTCCCAACCAGCGTTCTCCTTGGTGGCTAAGGAGCTCTCCTGGTTCCCAATGTCGGTGAACTGCAGGCCGCTCACAGGAGGGTTAGTGTCCTGAGAACTGTACTGACCTGGCTCCCCCAGCGCCCGGTTCCTGGGCCATGGCAGAGGCTCCCGTGAGGGGCGGTCTCAAGAGGTCAAGTCCTGAAGCAGAATGAGTCCGTGCGAGGCCATGTCCATTTGCTTCCTGACAGCCTCAGTGTCACTCTCATGGAGCAGAGGGCTTCTTCCAGGGCCCAGGCACGCAGGCCTGTCAGTTCTTCTCTGACACCCCGCTGGACGTGGCACCTGCGTCCTCACAAATACTTGGGTGGTGGTGACATGCCTAGAGCCCTCTGCGCGTGTAACAACTCCTGTGTTGTTCTGCGATCCTGTTCACAGCTGCCCCGTTCAGCAGACCGCAAGTTCCTGGGGTCTCGAGTCTCCTTGGAGCCCAGAACCTAGCACAGGCCCTGGCAGAAGGAACACTCCGCTATGGTGGTGTTCACTCCGGTCCCGGCTCAGGCTCCGTGTATTCTTACTTAGATTACTAAACATACAAATGTTCGAGTGCGAGACTCAAAGTATTTTATTTCCCACAGAGAAATCACTTGCCCAAAGAATCGAAGAGAAATAAGTATCAACAAAACGATGCTCTGAGCTATGAAAGATGCAAATGTTTATCAATACATCTGCATAACAGCTCGATGTCCCTCAAGGTCCCCGCTGCCTCTAGCTGGGAACTCCCTTGCAGTGGGTTGCCCTGAAGAGGACACGGTTACCTTGGTAAGCCTCGAAAAAGCCACAGAGACAGGAAGGGCGAAAACATGAGGCCAACAATTCAAAACCTTTTCATCTCTTTTTTTTTTTATTTTAAATTACAAAGGATGTTGCATACACAGATGAGTCTGTATCTGACTAGAAGTGCCGAGGGGTTGGAAGGTGACAGAGAACAAAGGCAACATTGGAATTGCCTTTTCTTCTGAAAAGAAAAACTGCACAACTATTAACCAACATTTAATAGAATAAATTTTAAACAGCTCATGCGTCAACAAGATAAAATTCTTTCTAGACAAAAGACAAGACTGAATCCAATAAAGTTTCATAGCTCCAGTTGTGGGGCGGGGGGGGGGGGGGGGGAGGGGACAGGGGAACAAAACAACAGAATATGAGAGCATTACAAACAGGATCCTATGTGGCTATGCAAGAGAGGTGGCCACATGGCATAACAAATGCTTTGAATTCTTGCCCTTCCGCTCCTCTGCGACTTCTTACGCACGCGGTCAGCCCTAGCATCATCACTTAACCACCAATGCTAAGTTACAGGACAAACCGTAGGGACAGAAGGTAAAAAAGGCAGGCAGTGGAATACAGTGTCATAAAAATGTGCTGGGAAGGCAGATACAGTACACACATACACATTTCTGTTATTTGGTTCTGGAAAAAAAAAGGGGGGGGGGCGAAGGGCAAGACACAGTCATCAGTCCCGCTCCCATCCACCCGGAATTGAACGAACTACACCGCTGTGTTCACATCGTTATGGAAGAGGCAAACCTCGTTCACCTAGAACTTGGCACACGGAGATACCCGACTCAGGTTCTGCACTCGTCACCAACAAGTCTCCGGAATACTATTTGAAACTAGTTTTAAGGTTCTGTTCCCTCACGGCTACCCCCAAATCTTTCTTTTCTGAAGGAAAACGGCAGTTTGGCAGCATTCAGTTCCTAGGTGCAATGTCTACGACTTCAGTCCGTTTACTGAGCATGAGGGTGAAGGGTTATGCTTCAACACACAGCCCCGCCTGCCCATGGAAGCGTCCCGCGTCCAGTAGTACATTTCGTCATCTTTCCCCCACACGCTCGTTCCTTAAAACGAAACCACCATCCCGACAGCTGACAGTCATCGTTACATCCCAATGTGTTTGAGAGAGTAAAAAAACATGGAGTCATCTTCTCATAATGCCCTTATTAAGATTACAAAGATTACAAAAGAATCCACAAGTATTACGGCACTGTGTGAGACATATTTGTCATGATTCAAGGGAAGAACAAGACTGGAGTTTTGTGCAAAGTTGTGGAAATGGCCTCAGTTCCATGGGAAATGGCATTCCACAATAGACTTCACGAGAAGGATAACTGAAACCTTTTACTTTAACACTGAAAGCTTAATTCAATGCATTCTCAAAATTCAAGTTTCAAGATTTGGAGAGATGCTAACATTCTGTTACATAATGAACTAGAAAATACTTAAGAGACAGAATTTCAGGAAGACTATATAAAGAAAGGGAACCTAAGTTTTTGTTAATTCCTGCTGAAGGCAACTTGAATCCGTCTCTTAGAAAGTGAACTAAATCTTAGCAGCTAAAATATTTTTAAATGTATGGAATAAAGAAAAGCACATCCATTCTTGACATTTTGGTGAATAAACTAACAGCTTTATTAATGAAGGCAAACATCAGATAATTGTATGAATATTATATATAAAAAAGAAATCCAAACGAACAGCATTGTATTTCAAAAGTACTGCACTTCTGTTTCTTTTAAAGAGACTTGTCATCTGTTTTATAAAACAAACAAAACGGGTACTCTTCTAAAAAATTCTGGAAAAATGAAAGAGTCAATTTCAAGCTGATGAACGGAACACACCTTTCTTTAAATGCAGACTATTGCGAAGGAGCAAATAAAGTCAAGCATCAGAAAGAAGATGTATGACAAATTCATGAAAGTCAGAAAAAAGGGATGTAGTGAAATTACCGCTGATCTTTCCCCCTCATATTCAAAGACCATTCAAAACTGGTCTTTCATACAAATATAAAATAACTCTAAAGAGAGGGAATTTGAAACCGTACCCATCTGAACTCCTTCATGATGTTTTTGTAATAGCTCTGATTCTCTTACCAAAAAGGTCAAAGTGAAAGACTGAGGAAGTGGAGGGAATGAAGACGTTTTGTTTTCATGTACAAGTAAGGCACAATATAAAGCCACATCATAATCTGTCATGAAGAATATAGGAAGGGACAAGAATCATACATGGTACAGTAGAACAAGCAATCGTATTGACTGAAAGAGTGTGGCACCCAATTCAAAACTCAGACAAGATCTTAACAAGAACAACTGACAGCATGCTTTCATATGGAGACAAACTCTACAAAGATCCAGTGTATCGAAAACGAGGAAGAACGTTTTTTGTGGGTTTTTTTGTTTTGTTTTTAAATCATAGTAGTACTAGAGTCAACGTTCCTATCATTGCTCTTGGAACAAGGGGTTCATTGGAGGTGAGTTCACAATGCCTTCACTGAAAGTAGGATTCTGGACTTCATTATGACTATCTGGATACCATGTATGAACACAGAAGACCTTTAGAGAGCTCTTCTCTAACTGTCTTCACCCAAAAACACATGCCACAATTTCAAAAACAGAACATGTACAATTGTTGGGGTTTTTACATTACCCTTATAAGATCTGTTTGTGTGATACACTAAACGGATATATTTAATGACAATAGAGGAAGCAGATTATTACTGGCATTAAAGTACAACCATTTCTAGACGGTTTTAAATGCCACAGAGTCCCCTGGTTAAAATGTAAAGCTGCACAGCTTGCCTATGTCATCTTTATGATAAAGTTAAACAGCAAGAGGATTTAACTTTCACTCTACATTTTACTGCCAGGTTTTTATTGAGATCAAGTATCGCTGCAGCATTCTGACCAGCCCAGATTTAGCAGCAAATGGCAGGAATCATATAAAATGCAATTTTTTTAACAAAGTGCTTTTCTAAGATATACATACATATATAAATAGGTACAAAATAAAGTGTCAACATTAAAAAGCTCAACTATTTAAAAGCTTTTAACTATTTAACTTAAGTAGTACATATAAAACACTGAAATGCAAGGATATGGAATCTACTAAACAGATTCAAAGTCTTTTTTGAAATGCAAGACCAAAAAATCAAATTCTGGTTTGCAGAGAGGAAAAAAGTATCAAAAACCAGAATTTCTAACAAAGCAGCTAGAAAGGGGCAATTTTATAAACCTCATCAGTTGAATCTCTATCATGAAGTGATTTTCACCTGATTGCAAAACTGCCAGATTTTGTAATACATTTTAACTTGCCAGACACACTCCGTCAAAACTTCATATACTCCCAAGTTACAAACTTGTGCTTTGCCTTCTCCCAGTGAAAAAGGAAAACCTTTAAACAATGAACTTATATACTCTATTCAACCCTCGATCTGAGCTTATCATCTGTTCAGTGTGAATGCACGAAGCAGGTACATTTCCACCAAGCACACGGGAAATCCGGTGCATCCCAGTTCATAATGTCAAAGCAGCTTGTTACGCATTGCTCAGATGTTGCTGTGTGTTTTAGATCCAAACCTTTATAAGCTACAGCTTCATGTGCTGTCACTTACAAATGGGCGGGGGTGTGGTGAGTAAAAGAAAACGAAATACACTATATAGACAAAAACATAACTAAAGAATAAATTCTCCGACGGGTAATGGAGAAATAGATACTCTCCCAGCAGCTAGGTCTGAAATTTTTGGTATTATTTTTTTTTCTGGCTAGGTAGGGATTTTTTTTTAAGTATAGTTTTTTCAGAGTTCAAACCACAAGATTTGAGAATAAAACAGTGAGAGAGACAGGATGGAAAGATCTGTGGAAAGGTTTATAATGTTGCCTTGACAAAGAAATTTCTCCTCAAGAGGTAAAGCTTTAACATTTAAAACACTGACTAATGAAGCTGTTTTATGTGAGCAAAACAGAGCACCTAAAAACTAAATGTGTTAATATTTCTCAGTTCTAGAAACTATAAAAGAAGTCACATGTAAGTCTGAAGCTAGTTTGAAAATACCTGTACAAAAATATAAAAATCTATAAATTTTTTGTTTTTGTTTTAAGCTTGTGTTGATCTTTGAAAATATTACATGCACAATAATACATCAATTGGAAAAGTGGCAACTAAAGAATTAGATATTTTTAGCTTTTCTCTTTCTTTACATATATATATATACATAATACAATAAAAATAATCTGTATTTTGGTTGTTTGGTGGAAGTATACTACAATAAGCTAAATAACTTTTAAATTTTCAAGGTCAAAAACTATTTTATCAATAGCTTACTAAAATGAAATATATTAAAATTTCCTACAGTAAGTGCAGAAATAAAAAGACAGACACCTAAATGGCCACCAACTTATCTACTATGGAAGCGAACTAGAGGAACAGCAAAATAATATTTGTATGTGTAGATGCTCCTTCTGTAGATAATTGGACCCAAACAGAAATAAAATTCACAGTTCAGTAAGATCCCTAACCCTGACCTTTTCATTTTCTTTTTTTCTCCTTTTAGTCATACATTCATACAGTATCATGTAAGCTGTGCAAAACTTTACTTAGACTGGCAGTTTGCCATATCAGTTGCATTTGTCTTTGGTACAAAAAATAAAACAATCGCGATAATGTGCAAGTATTTGTCTTCTTCCGGTCAAGTACCGAAATATGAGTTTTCTAGAGCCATCTTTTTTTTTTGTTGTTTTTTGTTTTGTTTTGTTTTTTTATACAATACATAGACTCTGTGGCATATATCTACATTTCAACATAGTCCTATATACATTCAAAAAATCTGAAAAAGAGTTGCAACAAAAAAACATTTAAACCCCATAATTTTTCCATCTATATATCTTGTTTTTCCTCATTAGGGTTTTCATCATACAAAATATTACCAGTTTTATAGTTTCCCCAAAATACAAGGCACAAAGAATATGCTTTTTTTTTCTTACTTGCACAGACATTATATATATATAATATATATATATATATTTATATATACCATATTGAGCTCAGAAAATGAATATCTAATATGGCACACGGCATGAGTGCTGGGTTGTGCCATGTACAAGTGACATTAATGGTTGTGGAAAATTAGAACAAAAAGCAATAATTCTAAAAACAATCTAAACTGTTTTTTAAAAATGCTTCCTCGATTTTTTTGTGTGGTTCAGAGCATAAACCTGCCACAATATATGGCATTTACTAATATCTTCACCCATCCAAAATGTTTTTCTTTAACAGATTTTTGAAATCTGCATCTAAACATTTAGTTAAATATACGAGTTTCAATTCCGACGCCAGTAGCAGTTGTAACCATGGTTTATGCTCTGAAAATGCAATAATCAAGTATTTTGGATCATGCGTCACACTTATGCTACTTAGTTCTTAAAACAATGTAACCTAATTGTAAATGTGTACATAATGCCAAACTGACATGCAGAACAGAATGAAAATTTACAATGAATAACATAACAAACTCAGACATTTCTGACCAGTGGTCCATTGAGGCTGATTACACTTTTGATGCTGGTATCCTTAGCCCTACAAGGCCTCCGGTGGGGTTGCCTTCTGCGGTCTTCTCTAACACTTGGTTAACAAATTCTGAGGTTTGCCCAGCAACTGGGAGACCTGAGGAAAAGAACAAAAAGGCACACTTAGACACAGAAAGGAGAGGGCATTGGTGGGAGTGTGCTGGCCCTCAGCTGACATGGGTCCCTGATGAGTGCTCTGCTCCTTGCTACTGCAGCCCAGAAAATCATTCCACAATTAAAATTGGAACCCACAATTTTAAGATTAAAAGGGTCAAATCAAGGATGACCATAAAGAATAGTTAATCAACATTTTAAAGTGGGATAGATGACAATAACAGCCCAAAAGACAAAAATGCAGAGCTTGCAAATTATCAGACCATACAAAAATGAAACTATAAAAATGGATCATACAGTGAATGACATGGAAAAGGCAAAAAAATAAAAAAGCCATATGACCAAATCCTAACAGATCTTTTGATAACAGAACTAAAACAGAACATACATCAAGAATAAAGATGAGCTAAACTCACCTATTGGAGAAAAACTGCCAGATTCACTAACCAAAAAAATCCAACTATGTATTATACATAAAAATCTAAGAGTGAATTTTATGGTATGCAAATCAAAAATTAAATTAAATTTTAAATGTTTTTTTAAAAGAGATGTATCTAATGTTCAGTGATTCAGAAAGATAGAAATTAAAAGGGTAGGCAACAGGATATCAAGCATATACAAATAAACAGTAAGAAAGCTGCATTCATGACTGTATCAGGTAAGACTGAATCCACAATGATAAAGACTATATTCCATCATTAAGATCTAGCCGTAAGGAATCCTATTCAAATGGCCCAGCATCCAAAAGCAAGAACACAGAAAACACGGGAAGACACTGAAGCACCTTAGAGGGGCTTTGCTCCGTGCTACATAATGTAGATGGACACCCCTACAGAAATAAAAAGGAAAAGAAGACACGACCTAATTATGAATATCTCATCGACATGTACTAGAATCTTGCTATAAAACAGAAAATACATCATCTTTTCAAAAGCCTACAAAACATTTAAAATTGCAATGATATATTATGATATATTAGGTAGCTAAAGAATCTCAATAAATCACAAAAAATAGAAGTTAACAATAAAACTAGGAAATAATGATCCCTACCTTCTGGAAAATTTTTAATCTCTCTCAAACAATTCTTAGGTCAAAGAGTAAATCAAACCTAAAATTACAAAGAATTCAGAAAACAATTAAAATACGACATCAAAATTTATGAAATACAGCTAACATAGAGGTTGAAAGAAATTTCAAAGGCCTTTAATTGTTAATAATAAGAAAATAAGAAGAAATTAAGCATTTAACTGAGGAAATTAGAAAAACTAATAAATTCAAGAGCTGGTTCTTTGGGAGATTAAGACATACTATAACTGACTCAAGAAATAAAGAGCACAATAGGTATCAAATAAAAAAAAATGGAACACTAGCCACAGATAGAGAGGAAATTAAAAAACAAAGGCAATTTTAATACATTGGAGGGCCTGGAGGAAGGGAATAATTTTCTAGGAATATATAAATTATCAAAACAGTCCAGAAGGTTATAATCTGACTGACAAATTATCATAGAGGACACAGAATGTTTCAAAGTTAATCACCAAAAAACACACTGGGCCAGATAGTCTCAAAGAGTGTTCTACCAAACCTTTAAGAAAAAGAAACTGTATCCTGGCCAGTTTAGCTCAGTGGATAGAGCGTCGGCCTGCAGACCAAAGGGTCCCAGGTTTGATTCCAGTCAAGGGCACGTACCTTGGTTGCAGGCTCCTCCTGACCTGGGCCCTGGTCAGGGCTCGTGCAGGAGGCAACCAATCAATGTGTTTTTCTCACATCAGTGTTTCTCTCTGTCTTTCCCTTTCTCTTCTACTCTCCCTAAAAATCAATGGAAAAATAGCCTCGGGTGAGGATTAACAAAAAAAATTAATTAATTTTTAAAAAAAGAGGTCACGGGTTCAATTCCCAGTTAGGGCACATGCTCGGGTTGCAGGCTCGATTCCCAATAGGGGACATGCAGGAAGGAGGCAACCAACTACTGTTTCTCTCTCTCCCTCTCCCTTCCTCTCAATCAAAAAAATCAATAAAAATATACTTGAACAAACAAACAAAAACCCGATAAGCCCATGGAAAATTTAAACAAGTGACAGGAACCCAAAATTCAAGAGGATGGGAAGAAACTACAAAAAGCTATAAAACCTATGTGGTATCAACAGTATCAATGTTTGTTCGGGATGAGTCAAAAGGAAGTAATGGACCCGAGAACAAAAGAAGTCTGTAACAGCCAACAGGTGAATCACTGGAAGGCACAGGAGGCCCACGGAAAACAGCTGGAGCTAAGAGAGATTTAGACCAACTGAACGGTGAGTACGGGGTGAGTGCAAGGAGCCCGCAGTAAGATGAGAAAGGGCTGCAGTGTGTAGCCCGTGTGAACTCAGAAAACTGACCAGCCATGACTCCCTGGCAGGACAGGAGCCAGGATGGATAAGAATGAAAATTGACCAAGACAGGGACAATCCTATCTAATAAAGAGGGAATATGCTAATTGACCATCACTCTGTCACAAAGATGGCTGCACCCACAGCTGAGGCCAAGTTCCCTTAAGGAGCCTTAATAAGCAATCAGCAGGGACCCGAGGCTACGCCCTCCCCCACCCCCATGGGGCTTGACAGGGGACCTCAGGCTGTGTCCCCCACCCGGCAGGGCTTGACGGGGTACCTCAAGGTGCGCTTCCAGTCCTGGTGCTGGGTTAGGGGACCTCAGGCTGCTCCCCCCACCACAGTGCCAGGCTGGGGGACCTCAGGCCCCGCCTCCCACCAGGTGGGGCTTGACAGGGGACTTCAGGCCACACCCCCCACCCAGCACCGGGCCAGGGGACCTGAGGCTGTGCCTCCCTGCCTGGCGGGGCTTGACGGGGGACCTGAGGCTGCACCCCCCAGCTGGTGGGGCTTGACGGGGGATCTGAGGCTGTGCCCCACCCCCCGGTGCCGGCCTGCGGGACCTGAGGCTGTGCACCCCCCCCCCACCTGGCGGGGCTTGACAGGAGATCTCAGGCTGTGTCCCCCACCTGGCAGGGCTTGACGGGGGACCTCAAGGCATGCCCCCGCCCCGGTCTGGGCTGGGGGACCTCAGGCCATGCCCCCCATCCTGGCGCCCGGCCAGGGGACCTGAGGCTATGTCCCCTGCCCGGCAGGGCTTGACAAGGGTGGGACTGGCCAGGTCTGGATCTAGCCCAGTGGTGGTGGGCGGCTGGGTCTGGGTCTCATGTGATTTTGAGGCGCATGTGGGTGAGCGGGGACTTGACTCTGGGTCCCGTGGTGCACCCCAGACTCTGACAGCAGGAAGGTTTTCATATACATTTTACTAATTTTCTTTCATCTCTGACACTTCTATTATAAAGAAAGGGCAAATAGCAATATTAAATTATTTCCTCTAATTAATCCCCTTTTAATGTGCACGAATTTCGTGCACCGGGCCACTAGTAGATAAGAAAGAAAGAAATAGTCCAAATTAAATGGGGAGGGATACAGAACAAGCAATCTCAAGAAGAAACCTGCCGTGTACACTAGTGGGACAGGCTGGCCTTACCAGAGTTCCTCTTCTTGCCCTCACGTGACTGTGGCCTAGTGACATTCAAATGAATCAAATAAATCCCCTCACACCTTTGCTTTTGTACCACCTTGACCCCCATGAAAGGCACTTCCCTGGTTTGCTTCTCTCTCTGTCTCCTCCCCACCTGCTGGCTTGGGTGCTCCCTTAGACTCCGGCCATGTGGCCGCACTGTGGCATGCAGTGACTTGTCTCTCTAGGAGAAAGTTTCTTTTCCTGCTCCTCTCCTATGTCCTCTCTTGTGGCTGGACATGAATGACCATCTCATGAACAAATGCCATTTGTTTTACATTAACCAAAAACAGGGGATTCTGTGAAGTTTGAAGTTAGAAAAGCTATCACTAACAAAACTTTCTTTTGCAAGTTAAAAAAAAAACTAACTTCACATACAAATAAATAACAGAAAAGTATCAAGGTCAAAATCCCATAAAAAGTTACTGTAAGACCGAAGAAAATAAGAAGATTGCTACAAACAATAAAAGTGTGCCTAAAAGGCATGAATAACCATAAAAAGGATGAAAACCATAACCCATTATTATTTCAAAATGAACCAGAAGACATTAAAGAAAATGATACAAAATATGAAAGAACAGCATAATGAGAAATAGAAAAACAGAAATAAGATGACAGAACTCAGAAAAGAATTAGAAATTAAAAAAAAATAACTCGAAATTAAGGCAAAACTAAAAGGAACACAAGAGCAAATAATGTAACAGATAATGCTTTTAAGAGAAACAGAGGTGAAGGGGAGAAAGAATTTTAACATTAAAAACAGGCAAAAATAAGCAAAGAAGAACCAACCCACAGGTAATAAGTCCTTAAAGCAGAAAGCCAAGGACAGGAGTAAGTACCAAAGAGATTGGGCGCTGAGCTGGGCCGCGGCCCCGCCCGTGGGTTCTGGAGAAAGCTTGTCCTTCCTAAAGTCAGGAGTCACAAACGACCTTTTCTTCAACTAAGGAAAAAAACACAGCTCTACCTCTGTCCCCACCCCCAGGAGCACCCACCACCGTCCCGTTCTCTCCTTTGCTGCTGCTAACGACAATATGACCTACTCTACGATTCGAAAGCTATTTTCATGTAATTAATGTATGCCCTCTTGTTTATAAATGCCTGATTTAAAGAGAAAAAAAAAATAAAGAGATAGGAAACTACATACTGAAAGAGCACACTGCACACGAGAATAGCAACCTAAAATTACCAATGCCAAGATACAGGCTGGTAAAACTACTGCGATTTAAAGATAAAGAAAAAAATCCTGTCGACTTCTAGACAAAAATAGCAAATCACTTATAAAGAAAAAAATTAGGCAATTATTAGCTTTCCAATAGCAACACTTAGTGCCAGAGAAAAATGGAGAAACATATTTAACATACTCAAAGAAATAAAATATGGCCCTAACCGGTTTGGCTCAGTGGATAGAGCGTCGGCCTGCAGACTGAAAGGTCCCAGGTTCGATTCCGGTCAAGGGCATGCACCTTGGTTGTGGTCACATCCCCAGTGGGAGGTGTGTAGGAGGCAGCTGATCGATGTTTCTCTCTCATCGATGTTTCTAACTTTCTATCCCTCTCCCTTCCTCTCTGTAAAATATCAATAAAATATATTTTTTAAAAAAAAGAAAATATGAGTCAAGGATTTTGTATCTGGTACAACTGACTTTTAGATGTAAAGGGAATACACAAACTTATCAACATAGAAGGCCTTTAAATTAAAAAATAAGAAGGCAAAAAGAAATTTTTCTTATAGTACTAAATTCCTCCCTTTACTTATCAAAGACTGAAAAGCATTTTGGAGCGTAAGAAACAGAAGACAGAAATGCACTGAAAGAATATGAAACAAATGCTGTTAAACAAAGAACACGTAATGTCGCCGAAGCAATTTTATGATGCCTCAGGGTCCTCACTGCCTCAAGCCCTAGGGATGCTCCTGATCTGTGAGTGATCTGCTCCGGTGCCAGCCTTCTCACGTCTCTGCCTGCGCTAGCTACCCCTGCTCCCCGGTCAGGTAGCTGTGCCTGACTTCAGGATGCCTACCTCTGTTCCTCCCCATGCTGTAAAATCTGTTCAGGAATGGAACTCAGGCAGTCTAGTTTGTTAGAATCCTGTGGAGTGTACTGGGGTAAAACGAATAGGTAAGCACCTCGACTACAGTATAAACTGCAGGCCTGACAGCTCAGAGATCTTTATTTTCCTTTTCCCCAGAAACAGTTAAGATTGCTAGAAGTTTTTCTTCCTTAAGAGTTCACATAGTTCAGTGATGAGATCTAAGTACAACATGTGGTAACGGGCAGTCGGTGCTGATGAATGGTAAATCTCAAAGGACAAAACTAGGCAGCCAAGCAATGATTCTCTCTCATCATCAGTGTTTCTATTTCTCACTCCCTCTCCCTTCCTCTCTGAAGTCAATAAAAATATATTTAAAAATAAAATATGTATTTAAATTAGAGACAAAACTACTTGTAACAGAGTAACTACAATGAGATCCCTTGAGTTGTTTCTTATCCTCTCGAAGCATACATTTTACACTACATGTTGTTATTTTTATTAATTATCCAATATTCTTCTTACCAAGAGTATCTTTAATGAGGATTTCAAGCTTCTGCCCCATGTTGGGTCCTTTCTCCTCTCTTGGATTCTGTACTCGGTTTACAATCTCTTGCTTGATGGAGTTGATTACAAACAATAAATTATCTGTAAGACAGAACAAGATACTTGGAGTGTGTCACTGACATAGAAGAATTTTCTTTTAATTATGTAATAACAGTATTCAATTAAAAATGGAAAATGTTTAAGAAAACATTAAGCAGTGATAGTTATAAGCTTTCTTACCCAAGCAGACTAATTTCAAATGATGTGCCACTTTTTTTAAAATTTATTTTTATTGATTTCAGAGAGGAAGGGAGAGGGAGAGAAAGATAGAAACATCAATGATGAGAAACAATCATTGACTGGCTGCCTCTTGCATGCCCCCTACTGGGGACCGAGCCCAAAACCCGGGCATGTGCACTTGACCAGAAGGGAACCCAGGACCCTTCAGTCTGCAGGCCAATGCTCTATCCACTGAGCCAAACCAACTAGGGCTGATGTGCCACTTTTGATAAAACACTGCAGACATGTATCAATGTCCACTATCCTGTAAGCAACTTGTCTTATTTGTCCTCATAGCTTTAAGACCTGTGACAGTGCCTGCTATATCGATTCATAAGATCTTAGTAAATGTTTATTAAATAAATCAAAGTCCTTCAAAGACTAAAGCTTTAAGAACAATTTTCCCCATCTTAAAAAAGCTTAAGAGAAAGAGCAGAATTAACCAAAAGTAAATAGGAGGAAAATAACAAAAACAGCAGAAATCAATGAAGCTGAACACAAACATATAATACAGAGAAAGTTAACAAAGCCTAAAGCTGGTTCTTTGAAAACACCAACAAAATGGATACCTCCTCCTACCCCCAATCCCCATCCCCAGCTAGACTGATCGATTATCTATATCTAGAATGAAAAAGGGGTTATTACTTCAGAATCTAGAGCCATTAAAAGGATAATAAGAAAATGCTATGCCAACAAATTTAACAACCTGGATGAAATGGACACATTTCTTGAAAACAAGAAGAAATGGAAAATCTAACAGCCTATTTCTAGTAAGGAGATGAAGTTATCAAAAAATATTCCCCCCCCAAAAAAACAGGTGGTTTTAATGGCAAATTCTATCAAACATACAATGAAGAAATAAAATTTTTGATCTTAAAGTTTTTTAGAAAGATAAAGATTATGGCTCAATTCATTCCATAAGGCAAGTATAGCCCAAAACCTAAACCTGACAAAGACATTATAAAAAAGAAAAATTATAGACTAATAGCCCTCTTGAATATAGACACAAAAATCTTTAACAGATTATTTGCAATAGACTCTACTATAAAAAGGAAAATACACCATAACCAAGTAGAGTTTATTAATAATGCAAGGTTGGCTTAATATTTAAAAATCAGTTAATGTAATTCACCATATTAACAGGTGAATATGTGATATATTAGTAGGAAAAAAAGGATAATACAACATGATTATTCTAATAAATGCAAAAAAAATCCCTTATATGACAATACTAAATACCTATTCATGATCAACGAAACTAGGAAAAAAATTCAACTTACTCCAAATGATAGAGGCATCTCATCTACAAAAAAAGCCTACAGCTGACATCATAATTAAAGGTGAAAAGTTCCTCACCCCCCCACCCCAAAATTGCAAACAAAGTAATCACCACTTGTATTCAATGTCCTAGACATTGCAATGAAAATAAATAAAAGGCATAAAGATCAGAAAGGAAGAAATAAAACCTCCCTATTTAGCCCTGGCTGGTGTGGCTCAGTTGGCTGGAGCATCGTCCATATACCAAAAGCTTGAGGGTTTGATCCCCGATTGAGGTGCATTTCTCTCTCACATCAATGTGTTTCTCTCTCTCCCTTTTCCTCTCTATAAAGTCAATAAAAACATATGCGGATTAAAAAACACACAACCTTTTCCTATTTGAGAATGATAATTGCTTCAATAAAAATCCCAGAGCATCTACATATCTACTACTAGAACTGATGAACAAATTTAGCAAGATAAAAGAATAATACTTTAAAAATCCATTTAATATGCATTTATAATCAGCAAAGAGTTTGAAAATAAAGTTTCAAAAATAATTCCATTTACAGCAGTACCAAAAAAATAAGATATCCAGAAGTAAATCTCACAAAAGATGTTCAAGCACTCTATACTGAAAATGATAAAAGAAGGTGGAGAGAAATTAAAGAAGACTTAACTAGATGGAAAGAGATACCAAGTTAATGGACTGGAAAACTCCATTTTGTTGAGATGGTAATTCTCTCCAAATTGATTCACACACTCAAAGCAATCCAAATCAAATTTCACCCAGCTTTTTTTAAAAAGGTGATACATTAATTCTAAAGTTTATATGGTCATGCAAAGGACCTAGAATAACCAAAACAACTTTCAAAGGAAAGAACAAAATTGGAGGACTAGCAAGGACTAACACTACCTGACTTTAAGATTTACTAAAAAATACAGTAATCAAGGTCGTTTACATAAAATAAAGATAGACAAATAGATCAATGGAACAGAATACAGAGTTTAGAAGTAGACCCATACATACCTGGTCAATTGATTTAACAAATGCAAAAATATACAGCCACAGAGATGTATATAATTATGGATAAATACATTAACCAAACAACACAGAGATAGATGCCAACATGTATCCAAAGAAACATAGACCCAGAAAGCTCCCAGTGGCCCACCACATCCCCCTGCAGTGTGAGCCAGCTGGGTTCTAAAAGACATACAAATGCCATGACATTACAATAATTACATCTATACATATTAACAGAGCTCAACTCAAAATGCTTCAATAGTAAGAAAGAATAGTGAAGCCAACTATTGTTTCATCTAATTCATTTACCTTGATTAGAGTGGCCATCCTATCTAATAAAGAGGGAATATGCTAATTGACCATCACTCCGTCACAAAGATGGCTGCACCCACAGCTGAGGCCAAGTTCCCATAAGGAGCCTTAATGAGCAATCAGCAAGGACCCTTGGCTACGCCCTCCCCCACCCCCGTGGGGCTTGACAGGGGACCTCAGGCACCGCCTCCCACCTGGCAGGGCTTGACAGGGGACCTCAAGGTGTGCTTCCTGTCCTGGTGCTGGGCTAGGGGAACTCAGGCTGCTCCCCCCGCCCCAGTGCCAGGCCGGGGACCTCAGGCCGCGCCCTCCACCTGGTGGGGCTTGACAGGGGATTTCAGGCCGCACCCCCAACCCAGTGGGGCTTGACAGGGGACTTCAGGCTGCACTTCCCGCCCCAGCACTGGGCCAGGGGACCTGAGGCTGTGCCTCCCTGCCTGGAGGGGCTTGTCAGGGGACTTCAGGCTGTGCTCCCCACCCAGCGGTGTTTGACGGGGGATCTCAGGTCGTGTCCCCCACCTGGCGGGGCTTGACGGGGGACCTCAAGGCACACCCCCCCACCCTGGTCTGGGCTGGGGGACCTCAGGCCATGCCCCCCATCCTGGCGCCGGGCCAGGGGACCTGAAGCTATGTCCCCTGTCCAGCGGGGCTTGACAAGGGTGGGACTGGCCAGGTCTGGATCTAGCCCAATGGTTGGGGGGCGGCTGGGTCTGGGTCTCATGTGATTTTGAGGTGCATGTGGGTGGGCGGGACTTGACTCTGGGTCCCGTGGTGCACCCCAGACTCTGACAGGAGGAAGGTTTTCATAAACATTTTACTAACTTTCTTTCATCTCTGACACTTCTATTATAGAGAAAGGGCAAATAGCAATATTGAGTTATTTCCTCTGATTAATCTCCTTTTAATGTGCACGAATTTCGTGCACCGGGCCACTAGTTAATAAATAACATCAGTTCGTTTAACAAGTTATAAACTTCACAGTTGGAAATCCTCTTTCTGCCCTCACAAATGGAAACAAGATAATCAAGATCAAGGATTAAGAAAAACTACACAAAGTTTATGAGCATCTATGTGCCAGACATGAAGCTAGACTTAAGAAAATCTCAAGACACAAATAATAATTAATCATTTTGCCACTGTTCCACTTTCTGATACAACTTAGTCAAAAAGCTACACAATGAAGTTGACAATTTTAGAGGCAAAGGAACATGCAAACTCTGATACCAAGCTTAAGGAACAGTAACAGAGCAAGGGGGAAAGGAGGAACACAGCCCAAGCCAGAGCTTTCTAACAACCTAGTGAGCTATCAAGGGTTCTAGGTGTATGAGAATGGTCCTCTCCACCCACAGAGGCCTCTTCCTATGAGTAGGATACCCTCTTATATTCCAGGATGCCTTAGAGATGATAATTCTCTACATGTGCCATGATGTGAAAGATTGGGAAGTACTGATTTAAACCAACGATTCCCAAAATATGCTAGGAAGGTTGCGTAAGAGTAACCAAGATGGTGTTAAAAATGTAAATTCCTGGTTCTCCTTGCACAGATTACAATCCAGAGGATCTGGGAAGAAGCCTAGGAATCTGTATTTCAACATGTACAGAGACACGTCCAATGAGCAGTCAACCTTGTAAACCAGAGATCCAAACTATCCATTCAAAGGCTAAAATAAACAGTAGTCAATAAATGTGGCTAACCCAGCAACACCACTATAAAAGTAAGAAATTACTATGCTCACAAGTAAATGAGCTCCTCAGGGCAGAGATGAGATCTGACTGGGAAACCCCAGATGGAGACGCTCACGCTAGGACAGGAATGGGTAAGAAGAGCAGGTAGCTTACTGAATGGATTAACAAAAAGGAGGCTGGCCTAAAACTGGGCAGAATACAGGGAAAGCAAAAAACCTAAGAAAAAGAGAAGTCAGCAAAGTAACAGGAGGTTAATCAAATTCTTAAAGGTGTAGGTTTACCATATTCTGTGTTGAGGCCCCATAATTTCACTTTATTAGCTTCATACTGGGCTTTTTTCTTTAACCGACAAGCCCTGTGAAAGGAAGAAACCATTAGTTCACTTTTAAGTGAACATTCAGAACATACTTCTCTTTATTGCTGTGAGGCATTTTCTAATAGTAACCAAAACCACTGCCTAACGATAGTAACTCATTTACCAAAAACCCACAATATAATATTTATCCAAACCGATTTTTAAAAAATTTTAAGCATATTAAAAAATAAAGCCCTCATATATTGCTGGTGGGGATGTAAAATAGGACATATAGCTACTTGGAAAGTAGTAACTTTTAAAAAATTTGCTTTATTAACTACAGTTTTTCTTATAAAATTAAACATACACTCCTGGGTATTTACCCTAGAGAGATGAAAACTTATGTTCACACAAACACCTCTAAGTGAATGTTTATAGTGGCTTTACTCATAATTGCCCCAAACTGGAAACGACCCCAATGTCCTTCAACTGGTGAATGGATAAACTGTAGTACATCTCTACAAAGGAATACTACTCAGCAATACAAAGAAACAAACTATTACTCCGCACAGCAACATGGATGAATCTCAAATGCATCATGTTGAACCAAAGAACTCATAGAGTCAAAAGGCTATCTGTAGTATGACCCCACCTATATGACATTCTAGAAACTACAAATAAAACACAGATGGGTGGTGGTGAGGGGTTAAGGGCGGGAGAAGGGTTTACGAAGGACCATGAGGACATTTTTTAAGGTAATGAAAATGTTCAATATCTTGATTGTGGTGGTGCTTATATAATCAGTGTATTTGTCAAAACTCATCGAAGTGTACATTAAAAAGGGTGAATTTTAATTACTACAAAATCAACAAAGCACGAGGCTAGGATAAAAATTTTCACTGTTACACTAGACTTGAGTCCATTTACCTCTCCCCTTTAAAAACTTTTTCCATCAAGCATAAATAGTGCCTTTTACTTTCAAGAAAAAATTATAATTCTCTCAAAGTATTTATAAAAGTCCATTTCTGAATAACTGGTTGAGGGTCCCATGAGCTTCTACACAAGCTCGCTGCAAGGCTAGCCTCACCTCCTGGACTTCACTCACACGAATGAGCATGACCAGCACTTGCCTGGAAGCCAGCTTGTTCTTTTCCTTCCTTGACCGTGGCCGGGCAGTTAAGGGGAGCTCACTGACTGGAGTCAGGTCACTGATCACTTTGTTCAGTTTGCGCAGCTCATTGCCTATCTGCAGCAGTTTTTTAGGGTTGGGAGTCAGGTCTTCTACGTCCGTTCTCCGTGACTTCTTTACTGCGTATTTTCCTATAGATGGTTTAAAAGAAGGTTAAGTTACACCACCTTATTTAACAAGGGATACATTTTCTACAGCCATATTTTAAAACCACATCTCCCACACCACCCTTTTCTTGTTCAGAAGTCTTGGCATGTTTCAGAAGTCTCAGAACCACTAGCCTTTTCTCTTTCCCACTCTGACTGCAAGAAATGGGGGTGATATGATGCAGCTCCAGGCTTTTCCATTCCTTCTCACCTCTAGGTTTCCAGCCCCAGTATGACAGATTCTTATTATTTGCATGGTAGGGAAAAGCCTCTCAAACTTTAGGACTGGAGTGCAAGTTCATCTGCACAGAAAAATCAGGGCTAGGGTGTAATACCCTATATGGTCAGAAAAAGATTTTGGAGATTTTAGATGCTTTGATGCTCTGACTGAAAATGTGTCAGATTATACAGAGTCTTGTGTTGGACTGAAAAGTCCATCAAGTAAAGGCTGCCTTTTTTGAAAGGTCTTCTTCGGTTAGTTTGGTTTATAACTCACAGAAGACTCCAGGGCTCCTGCCTATCACTGCAGGCATGAGGGATGGCTCTGTCCTCAGAACCACGTACACCACACAACTTTCCTAGTGCTCTCCACATGCTTTCTAGACCTATTTACTGGTCCTGTCTTTTCAATGAGGTAGAAAAATTGATCTGAAGGCAAAAACTGGGTTTTTATTCACTGAGAGACAGTAAAGTACAGGCCTGGGTACCAGGGAAAATGAGGCACACACATACTTCTGATCCAATTCCAGTGTCAAAAATGCTTAGCAACTGAAGTCTGCAGCGTGAGTGATTATTAAACTGTGTACTGAGCACCAATCTTACTAATGCCCTCCACTATGGGTTAATGTAAAAGTATGGAACAGATTTTGGATTAACATAAAAATCACATTTTTGCAGAAGGAATTCTATTTAATCACATCGCCCTGGGTTCACAATTCGAAATCTGACCTACCTAAGATTATAAACTTCTCTCAACCCTTATTTTCCACTCTTCTCTCTCCATTCCTTTTCATACAACTGTTTTTCCTTTCTTTTCCTCCCCCTCCTTTCTTCCCACCACTGTGTGGATCCCAATCTCCCGTTGATATTAGGCCTGGAGACTGAATGAGAATGAAAGTGAGTGCTGCAGCCCGTTCTCTTTCTTCCCAACCCTGTGGTTTATAGCAACTGTGACAGGTTAGGAATTAGAGTTTCCTAACCATTTCCTGGAAGTAACCAGAAATGAAATCTTTTTGCACAGGCTTGCCTCCCTGTTTAGGTAATGGATCTCAACCCTGGTAAAGCTGTTTGTGCAAACACAGCAGCTCTACTGCTTCGCTCTCCCGTTTGCTAGGAAGGGTTGAACTCCTACATACAATGATTAAACGTGGTTTAGTGTCTCTGTGTAAAGTGACCCAAAACATTTGATCACAATACCCTCTTACCATGATGTAAGCCATTTTTCTGATACACATTACTTGGCAAGGTGTCTCGGTTCCATTCAGATGGCCTTAGCATCCTCTCTTGCTGTGATGGTGTGAGTTGCTCACTGTACTCCCAGAAGTACCTTCTTTTACCTCTCTTCCGAGAGGATACCGAAGTCATCTCCTTCAAGTCTTCCACGGAATCATTTTCATAGCCTTAAAAAGAAGAAAGTCCCCCACCCCAATTTTTAAGTGCCACAGATTTCAATAAACCAATCAGGACAAACAAAAAGATCCTTCTATTTGTCACTTGAAACATTTCCTTTCATCTGAAAACATCATTGCTTATCACTGGCATGTCAGAGATTATAAACCAGGTCTATAAAATTCCTTTTCATATAGAAATCTCTAACTCATAAAATATTCAGATAGAGATAAGAAAACATAGATAGCTACACTATCTTCTTGGTGTTTCTCTTTGGTTTTTATACGTTAGTATATAACACTCTGTATCTTCACATAGGATTGAGAGAATAATGAAATACAGCTACAGAAATGTCAAAAGCACCATGAGACAATGGTACTTAGCCACTATACTGTGATCTTAAAATGTCTTCTTTTTAATAGCAATGTCTCTGCAACACCCCTACAGAAAGCTGTGTGCATTTCCGGGGTGATACCCTACCAGCAGAATTCTGTGCCTCCCACCCCACCCCTTTTGTAGAAGTACACAAACGGCAGTTCTCACATAGGCTATTAAAAGCGTACATGCCATGCTCGCTTCAGCAGCACATATACTAAAATTGGAATGATCCAGAGAAGATTAGCATGGCCCCTGCGCAAGGATGACATGCAAATTCGTGAAGCTTTCCATATTAAAACACAAAAAACGTATATGCCTATTCTAATATTTTACTGGAAACGATCTGTATTTACTTCATTTTTCAAGAAGTTCTTTTCCTTACTAATAGGAAATTTCAGAAAATACGTAATTCTGAGCTGCTAGAGCAACTGGTCAGTCCCAATACAGGCTGACCTCTCAATCTCACATACCCTCAGAGAATGCCCACCGTGTAATGTATTCCATGAACCAGGGCTAGGTACCTGGGGTAGTGGGGATGGGCCATGCACAGGATGTCCACATCCCTAAACCTAAGGTAGCCAGAAAAAATTGGGCTGCACTGGCCAAGCAAAATGACCACTTTCCCTACTAAAAATGTGAGTCCTCTGGAACTGATACTAAGAAAGTGATGACATCTGAGCGTTTGGTGGGGGGAGGTTAGAATTTTACCACGTTTTGTTCAGATTAAGAATTAAGAATATGATTCCACTTTCATGACATTCTAGAAAAGGCAAAATTATAGGGACAAAGTGATTGCCAGGAGCTGGGGGTGGAAGGAGGGACTAACTATAAAGGAACACGAGAGAAACTGGGGGGGGGGGGAGGGTGTGATCAAATTCTTCTGTCTTGAATGTGGTGATTACATTATGACATGCACTTTGTGAAAACTCACGGAAGTATGCACAAAGGAAATGGGTTTTTACTGTGTGAAAATTATGCCTCAATACACATGACCTTTAAAAAGAGAATCAGTTGGAAGAAGCAAATGATTGAGGCAACAGTCAGGACAAGTGCTGGACAGCATTAAAGTGCTCCTGGGGTTCTTTAGAACACTATGGCAGGCAGTGGGACAGCAAACCTTAGGTTCTTTTATAAGAAATAATGCACAAGTTCAGCGACACAATAATTTCTAGAAGTCCGATTTTTAAAAATTGTTATATAGCTTTGGCCTTTTTACTTGTGTGAATGCTTTGCTTCAAACGAAAGGATTTTTTTTAAATTAATATAAATAATTTAATACAACATGTTTCAGAACTGAGTCAGACTGATTAATAATAATGTTTCAGACTTAAGTTAGACACTTCGGGGGAGGTGGCCAGGGGAGCCTTATTCTTGTTACGAGGCAACAGAAAGATATTAAGTCGCCCCCTCCCTCTTTTTTTGAATAGCATAGTCAGCCCCTACACTCAGTGGTATGTATTTAAAAGGTACTTAGACCTTAGTAAGTAAAAAGGCAAAAAAAGCCCAGTTGGTAAGTGGTATTGAAAGTATAAAACAACAAAGTGAATAAGTCAATAATTTACACTTGAAAACAATTTTAAATAAAATTCAAACCAAAAGTAGAAAACCTTAAAAATGTAACTGCTAGAGGCATGATATCCATGTGATGTGCAAAGTTATTAAATATTTAAAAGCATAATATAGATTTTATTTTGATATAGCCACTTTCATTCATTGACAGGATTTCTTGGATAATTTCAACCAAAGGAATTCCTACCTCAAATCATTCATAAAATTGATAATTTGGGTACCTAGTAGTTATGAAAAGTATCTTCTTTTTAGTATGAAAAGCAATATTAAAAAAGAAATGGAGCACCAAAATATTTTATTTAAAGTTTACTTTACCCTGATCTAATATGTAAATGGAAATATATTAACATTCTATAGGTTTCTGAATTTCATTTCCTATTTTATTTTTATGGATATCTTACTTTCTTTTGAATCTGTATCACTTGACATTAAAGCTGCATAAAAGCCATGCAGTTTATTTACAATATTATACATTAATTATGTCAAACGGAAGGATTTTATCTTGTTCCCAGTTTTCCACGTAGCTTTGGAAAAGGTGCAAGGGCCACATTGTGCCACCTGAAATGGCCTTTTTAAAAAGGCCCTTGCCCAGGCCAACCAAAAATTACCGGCTCGCAGGGATTACCCTCATATGCCTACGAACACCTAACACTGGCAGATGGACCAACCCAAACATTCCCATCTTCCCACCATCAAGAACTGGTAGTCCACCTTTAAGTCTATTCCAGCCCCAAGCATCAGGCGGACATTTTTATATACAACTTCCTCGGTGGTGGTGGTTACGTGCACTTGTGAGAGCTCACAGAAGTGTGGACTTAAAGGGGTGAGCCCATGTCCGCAACACTGTATGATGTGCTCCCTTAGCTAGCAACTTGTCCTCACATATTTCACTCACAGACACTTCAGTCCAGCCTTACAAGAACCTGATAGGAAAAGATCATTAGCCCCCTTTTCACAAAGAATCACACTCATGGAGGGTTTAAATGATTGGGCAGAGCCTGGGGCTGACTGAGGCCCCATGACTCAAGGAGTTTAGCTCCAACTGAATGTCTCACTTTCCCTGTGCCTCTCCAGTTAAAATGTCTAAACGGATTTCTTTTTCATATACAATCCACATTAAATTCAGAGTCATGAAGATTTTTATTTCTTCTATCCCATCCAAATTAGTTACCAGTTTTATTTACTTTATATATGTTGTCTTTTTTTAAGTACTTAAAGGATCATCAGTTTTCTCTGACCTAGTATTTTCACATTTTCTAACAGCATACACCATAGTACACATGTACACACACACACACACACAAATGGACTTGTTAGCTAAAATCATCCACCTTTTAATACAGAGACTACCATGATCCAGTAAAATGTAGAAATATTATATTCCCAGATCACTGGTCTAGCATTTAATGTCTGTGAATATCTCTCAAAGTATGTTCTGAGAAACACTGTTACTATAAGATATGCCTTCATCCCCAAGTGAGTTCTACGGTCAAAGAAGTTGTAAGAAACTCATCCTGCACCTCTCTCTTGCCAAGTCACAGCCACATAAATGTATTAGAAGACAGAAATCACAGCAGTAAATAGATCCAGTCCACTCTGAGCTCCATGAAGAGAGGATCATGCCTATTTTGCTCATCTCTGTACAGCCAATGCCTAATACACACAGTGCCAGACATAAAAGGAGGCACTCCAACATTTCCCACCAGCCTTTTCCCTTTTTTTTTCATTTAATGGGTCACCACACTGATCTCATTCCTTCCTGACATGATTATCAAAAGAAAATAAAAAAGGATTATTTATTGCCTAAAATTCCAATCACACATCTTTAGTTAGTGAGGATTACTGCCATTAAGCTAGTAAAGTCAATCGTAAAAATGTTTAGTAGGGATTACAAAATAAACTCTCATTCTGGGGGCCCAATTCTTAATCTTACCCCATGTAACTCCGTGACCCCAAGCAATGTAGCCTGACCACAGAATAGGCTCTATTAAAACTTGGGAGCCAGTCCAGAGTCGGGACTGAAACTCCATTTACACCTCTCCTAGAGCTTTGTAGGCTCGGGCACTGTAGCAGCGGACTGCCAAGAACCAGCATCCAGGGAGCTAGTCACTACAAAAGGGCCTTTATAAACTGTCTGCTGCAAATTAAACCAATCAACCCACTCTAAAACTAGCACTCTGAAGAAACTATAACTATTCCCACTTTTCAGCTTCAAAGAATTCCTTCCTGCTTCTCACCAATAATTCACTTGTGCACCCCTAAAGTCGCTTGTTTAGCTCTTTCTTTCAAGAACAAGGGAAATTTTCATTAGCAAATATGAATAAAGCCCAGTTACAACCACGAAATTGTGCTGATTTAAGACTATCATTCTTTGACATTTGTGAGAATAAGCGATACTAGCCAAGGAGGTTGTACTTTAAGTCAAATGAAAGTAAGTGAAGTCAATGCCATCCAAACACTCAGCACTGCTAAGGTGCACCAAGAGGAGAGCCACCCTGCAGGGCGCCAGCTAACCCAGCTCTGTTTTAGAGCAGCGCTGGGTGCTTCTTAACACCAGCAAGGAAATGCGGCCTACCAGGACAATACCCACTCCAACACTGTTCCCGGCCTTATCAGAGTCCAAGGCTGAGACAATGGAAATGAGGGTCAATCTACCAATGGCCTCTCTTCATGGACCCACTCACCTCCCAACACAAAACCAAGTCAAAAGCTCAAGAATGAATTTAAAGTGGAGTTAAAAGTCAAAGAAAAGCAAAGCTAAAACCAGAAGTGGGGCAGGTAGCATAGGTCCTTGCCTGGTTGGTGGTGGTGGGATTTACTCACTGATTTATCTATTCCTTTAAACACCAGCTGGCAAAGGCATTTCCTTCCCCACACTTTCCATTTCCCTTAGTTACTACCTGTCTCCTGCTGGTCTCCCTTCCCCTACCCTCCTATCCTAATTCTAAATATGTACTCAAGCAATAGGGCTGACCTGCCAGACTTGAGGACCACACTGGTCTTCCTATGGGAGGGAGCTAAGTAAACCACCAGCTACAAAGACAACTTCCCTTGACATATTTCAAAGTAGATTTTATTAGTTTGTTGAAAATTTTTCCTGCTAAGGAGGAAAGACAATTGTTCTATCTAGACTATACAGAGTTCTAAAGTAAACCAAAGAAAAGGCAAAACCTCCTTTCCTCCGCATTAAACTTAATGTACCTTTTCCTTAGTTGCAACCCCACCCAAGTCAAACAACTTGGTTGAATCAAATACATCAAGCTAAGCATTTGTGTCATAGTAAGATTGCACTAAAAGGAGTCTTTCAGTAATAACAGTGCTTCAGTGCCTACAATACAGCTACTATGCCTTAAAAACCCTTCCAAAAATTAAATACCAATGTTTATACTGCTGGCAAGTCCAGCAATCATCATAACAAATGGGAAGGGATTTCTTTGACAATGTTAAAGTTTTTTAATAACTTGATTTTTCATGTAGGTGTTACAGTATCAACATTATTTCTGAAGAAAGTAACTTTTGCTTAAACTTGAAGATCTTCACTTCTTTGTGTATTAACTGTGTTCCACTTGGCAATGCCATTTTCATAAATAAACTGCACAAGCCAACAGCAGCAACAGCCCAAGCATGCAAATGCTGAAGTGGACCAGCTCCCCACAGGTCTCACTTTCTTTCTCCCTCTATTTGTAAGCGCTACATATAAATAAAACACTCTCCTTCGTGCTTATTCAATTATAGCAGGTATTTTTCTTAAGTGGAAAAACACTGTGCAAATGAAAGATGCAGCAGACAGAGAAAAAACCCTCTTTTACATTATTCACTCAGTAGGCTTTGTTGGTTATAGTCATGAGTAACACAAACCATCATCCCTTGGTTCCCCATTCTAGGGACTCCTAACTTACCTCAACAATAACAGAAGGACTCGTGCATAAAAAGGGAATATTTTTAAGCCAATCAATTCTTGGCATCGTTGCACAGCTGCTCAAGAGAGTGATAAATCAGGTCACTTAGCATAAAATAAATTTAGAAGTAGCCCTCGAGGAATCAGCGTATGAGCCACAATATGAGCAAAAGTGATTATTTTAGAGCTGTCTGAATAGATAAAAAGCACTTACGTATCCGAGCCAAGATATTAAGTCATTTAATCCTCACTCTAAGACAAAGAAAGCATCCACAGCAAAACTTCCTATTTCCACATAGGAGGAGACAGATCAGTCTGTAAGCCTCTAAGCATTATAATACCTGGTTCAGAGAAAGTGTCACTTATATCATCATCCTTGTCATCTTCATAATCTTCCTCCTCCTCCTCCTCCTCCTCCTCATTTTCAGAAAGTTCGTGCTCACTGCCAAACCCTTCATCGTGGTCCTCATCATCGACATCCTCCTCGTCGTCCTCCTCTTCTTCAGGGCTGCATTTGGTTGGCTGTTCACCCAAGTTGTCGGAGACAAAAAGGGAGTAATTGTGCTCTTCTTTTTTCTGGGATGAATCTGAGACCGATGTGCTGGCAGAAAGGCTGCTACTCTCTCCTGCAGCAATTGCCCCAGGACCCTCCTGGGGCAGGGGACTGAGTAGTAGTTCCTGGGTTTCTTTAAAAGGCAAAGCTGGAGTGGCGTGACCCTGAAGAGGCTCCGTCCCTTTCTTTTCTGGCCTCTTTGCTACCACCCCGCAGTAGCAGGTGTTCTCCTTTGCTGCGTCTGCATGAGCCTGGCTCAGCGATGGCCGGCTCTGCTGCACGGGGTTGATCTTTACTTTTGCCTTTTTAACATAGTCTTTACATTCAACATGAACGTTCACCTTCTCAGCATGAGGCATGTTGGTCTTCACCATGATTTGTGTGCTTGAAGTGGGTTTACTGGCTTTTTGGACACAGTCTGACAAAGGGACCTCAGCTTGAAGAATCTTAGAAGAACACACAGGGGCAGCTGCTCTGCTTGCAATCTTTTTACCAGGGAATGAAGAGGGCAAAGGATTTTGTTTGACACTGAAAAGTGAATCTGGGTAATACAGGGAATCAGAAACAGACTGGGAGTCTTCACTATTAAGCTGGGCCAAAGTTGGAGTTTTACTTATGACCTCTTCATCTTGGTAAGGGCTGGAAAAATCATCAAGACCCAAGTAATCCACTTCTTTTGTTCCCCAGATGTCACAGCTGGTTAGCTTGGTGTACTTCGTTAAGTCTTCACAGTATGTATCCCACTGTTCCCAGTTTGAAGTTAAAGTGCCCTCATTATCCAGGACGTCTGTGAAGGACTCCAGATTTTCAATGTCTTTGCAGTCCTCCAAAGAAAGGAAGCTGTCTCTAGGATTCTGCTGGTAGTTCATCTCTCTATCCTGAGGAAGGTTTAAAAAAATTACACACCATATTTTAGGAAAGAAATATTCACCTCCATCCACGTTCATATATCAAATTGATAAACAAGTGCTTGAACTCTGCTCTGTTTTATTTTAAGATAAAGGCTACTTACATGAAACTTTACCATTCCATATACGTAACATCATTTCCTTGGGCAAGAAAAAAAAGAGGGAAAACATGTCCCTTGAGAGGTTGAAGTATGGTGCAAATATCAAGGCCTATTAAACTTTACTATAAACACTCTTCCTGAAAAAAAGTTTATATTTCCTGATCTTTGACCTAGAAGGATATTGGGACCTCCTTAGAAACAAGATCATTTACAAAGCGAACAGTGAAGACCTTACCTTCATCACAGAAGAATATGCCTTCTTAAATGAGGACTTAAAGTTAGAGGCAAAGAGCAATCCAAAGAGAGTTGGAACTCAGCCACAGACAAAGAAGCTCTTTGGAAGACCTTGTAACAACTTTTAGGCTTGGCAAATAAAATACTCCTCATGAGTAGAGATGTGATTTTAAAATGTGATTAAGACTATGCAGCCATTACAAAGAATTCAGTTAAGCTCTAATGGACTAACATGAAAGGCTGCTTCGTCATATACTTTTATGTTAAAAAGCAGATATTGCTTGGAATTGCTAATTTTTGTCTCACATTCTCTGTGTCGTATGCCTTGCTCAATGTTACCATTTGTAAATTTTCCAGTTGAAAAGTCTTTTAGTATTTAGATATATTAAAGAAAGACTGCTTCCCATCCTCCTCACCAAAACCAGACTAAGGATATTCAGAAAACCATTCCTCTTACTATTTTCAATGGGCTCATGTCCTTCTAAAATTACTAGACTCACAATCACAAGAATCAAATTTGGCCTTTATAAATAAAAAAACTCTACCACAACACTTTTACCACCAATCAAAGAATACAAGCAAATGTTACTTACCAGTTCGTACATGAAATCTGGATCTGAACTGTTTGCTAAGAGATCTGTGCTCATTAGAGTCTGTTCCGAAAAAGTGTGGCTTCGAAAGGCATCCCCAAAAGGCGGATCCATTCCGCTTACACT
Organism: Plecotus auritus; assembly: GCF_963455305.1. Classification (NCBI taxonomy): domain Eukaryota; kingdom Metazoa; phylum Chordata; class Mammalia; order Chiroptera; family Vespertilionidae; genus Plecotus; species Plecotus auritus. The sequence continues at coordinate 5,360,231 of NC_137773.1, forward strand.
AGGCTACAACAGAGAGGTTTTAATTTTAGAACATGGAAGACTACTCAAGACCAATTTATTACACATTTGCCCCATCCCCACACCTACTATTTTCAGAAAACAATTGTGTTTCTTCTACTGTTTAGTACATATAAGACATTTAACTAGCATTTAGCTGTGGGCTTATATTAGGAAAATAACTAAGATGCATAAAAACAAAAAAAAAAGAGGAGTGTCAATTGTTCATAATACTTAACCTCTAAAAACTAAAGCTTATTTAACCACCAGTCAGCATACAGTACCTAATGAATTCTTTTATTAGGCTATAAATATTCTTCAAATCCATCTCTAATTACTAACTCCCTGTACTAACTCCCTGAAGAGGAGAACTACCATTTCCTGGGGTCTATGGAGGTAGCGGGTCAGTCTAACTCTGTACTCCTAAGTGAGTCCTCAAAACAAGCTGGAAGAGAACTTGGGCATCTCTAGTCAACAAATGCCTCCAAGAACATGATGGAGATACAACCAGTCAAATATCCCAAAATCCCCTGGGTGAGACCAGTGACTTGGAGCTCAGCAGCTTTAATCCTGACTCCTGAAAAGTGTGCAACTCATTCTATAATAAATAAGAAAGGGAAAAAGCCTCGGCACCTAGAGTTAATCCATCCTCCTTTTCCATTTCAACATCTCTATAAAGCACTCTAGAGTGAAGGCGGGGCTCACACGCCTAAATTGGTCCAAACAAGTAAAAGGCCTCCCTCTGAGACTGAACTTGCATAAAGGAAGAGGATGGGAAAAAATAAAAATTCCCTCTTTGCCTTTTTGTTCTTATTCACTAAGTTTCTGCTAAAACATAAAAAAATTATTAGTCTATTTGTTTACACTTTTGTATACATATACCTTTATACACTATCATACATACTCTCTCGTCATGATTTCCTTCATTGGAACATCCCACCCCGTTCTTTTCTTTCTCTGATTTTCCCCAACCCTACCAGACTGCAAACTCAAAATAAGTGTCTTATAGTCCCAAATTCAAGTATTTGATAAACAGCAAATTAAAACTTGAATGGGAAAGAACTCTGAATGGGTATGTGCGACCCACTTGGCAGGGAGGTTGGGGTGGAGGCAGGCCGCTGGTCTTTTTAACGTCCGCCAGCAAATTCCCTTCTTTGCCTCTGCTGCCTGCCTCCGAGTCGCTGCACAGTCCCAGCAAGTTTCTGACTTCCTTCGCTCAGGGCATAGCTCTGCCTGGCCTCACATAAAGCCACCTAAGAACCCATGCCCTCTCATTATTTTTAGATCTCTCCTCAGCACTGAACACAAAGAGGGGAGAGGGTAAAAGATAATGACAGGAGGAAGGGAAGACGTTGTATATGCAGAGTGGGGACCCCTAACAGGGCTTCATTTATTGTTTCAGTGACTGCCTGAAACCAGAACTGATGAATTCAAAGTAGTAACATAAATGGATATAGTTACTCTTGAAAATGTCTTAAAAAGATAGTGTGCCAAATTGTGTTAAGAACTGGAGAACTTACAGAAGCAATGACATTGACTTTCTGCCATGGGAAAACAGAAAACCTTACACTTGCTCTGGATGATTTACCTGAGGCATTTCCAAGCCCAGATCCTGTAAGTCCGATCCCAAACTTCTTTTTTTTCTTGTTTGTAAATTCCTTTCCAGCTTTACTTTTAATTTCAGGATCAAAGATGATTTTCACAATAAACGGCAGGTTTCCCTGGAGTGCCTTCGGAGATCAGTTCAACTGCGGAGATCCCTGCTTTTCTTTTCTACGCGAATCTGTCAAACAGCAACACACAGCAACTTCACTGAGCACCGTGAAGAAACAAGTTGACCTTTCAAAACAACCTTAACAAAGAACACTTTAAAGTAGCAAGTCTTGTGGTTGCAATATCAAGAATTTGGTACTTTCTTAGTACCAACTATTCTGAAATTCACCATTCTTTCCTTTATTTACTCAAAAATAGAATTGGTCATTAACAACTAGTGACATTAAAAAAATTCATAAGCTGATTTTTCTTGTGATATAAAAGATGTACTATACTTAATGTTAAAGTAAAGCTCCCATTCACTTTCTGTTCCGTATGAGAAAATATACTGCAACATTTAATTCCATCTATTGTATAATCATTACTGTTAATCTACATTTACATCACTCATAAAGCTACAAGAAAAGCAGTGAATAGTGAACGATGCAATATAACATACCTCTACATGAAATAAGATCATATTCATGGAGTGGTATGTGTAACATTATTCTTTCAGCTGTCAGTAAAAGCTGTCCTTGCAGAATTATTCATTTAAGTTTTTAAATGTGTGCGCTCTAGGGCAGCGGTCGCCAACCTTTCAGACCTTGGGGCACCACCAGTGGTCCGCGGACCAACGGCTGGTGACCGCTACTCTAGGGGGAAGTAAGGAGTACTTTGCAGAGTGGTTTTCAGGGTTAAACAATGTTTGCAAATCACTCAGCACAGGGTCTTGACTGTGGCAGACTTAAATGTTAGCTCCCTTAACCCTCCTCTGTGAAGGCCTTAATTGGAACTAAACAGCTATACCCATTTCATCATTTTTTTCTAGATCAGTGGTCCTCAAAGTGTGATCCCAGGCACAGCACCATCAGCATCAACCTGGAAATTTGTCAGAAGTGCAAGAGCTTGGGCGCAGCCCAGACTTACTAAAACAGAAGCTCTGGAAGTGGGGCCCAGTTCTATGTTTTAACCAGCCTGCTCTTCTACGTGACTCTGATCCTCCCTAAAGGCTGAGAACCACTGCCTACAATAAAGTCCTTGCTCTCAGTCAGTCTAGATACAGTATCATTTCTTAGACTGAGAGTCAACTTAACACACTGCGGACGGATCACAAGAATTCTTGTGTTTTCTGTTCTAAGGCTTGTGGCCAATCACGAGAATTCTTTAAAAAGATATTAGCTTGTAAGAACATGTAATAAATAACTTCAAAATGCAATGGGCATTTAATTTTAAAGCGTCCCTTTAACATTTATGTAAAACGTTTTTTTGTACTTGTTCAATACAAACTTATCTGGCCACTGGGTAAAGCTAGCAATAGAACTACTGGTCCACAATGTATTAAGCTGAGCTGCCCTCTATAGTTAATAAACTCTCTAAACTAAAAGGTAGAGTGGTACATGATTTCAAAGACATCTTGCTGAATAAGTAAGAGATAGGCATCAGTCACTGTTCTTCTCAATCAGGTTGGTAACACTGACTGCCATTTGTACTTCCTGGCTCCTCACTGGGCTCTCCCCTCTGGTGGGCTGTCATTCTGAGCTATTTGTTCCAGCCTAAGAAACACCATCAAGTGCCCAGCCTGGGCCTCAAAGACAATCAGTTAGGCATCTCAATCCAGTGCTACAGTCTAACTGGACTGGCTGATCCCTGCTCCTGCCAAAGGCCAGTTCTGGCCCAGCTTCTCCTTTTGTGGCTTCATGGTTGGTCCTATTGCTGATATGTATTCTCAGTCCTAACTCTTCCCCCGATTCCTGTGAGGAGGTGGTCATGTGCATTATCTAGAACTATTACTTAGACCCCCAAAAGGGATATGATTCAAGTGATGCATTCTACAAAGTGGACCAGTGTAATCCTGGTCTACAACCTGGATCTGAGAGAAAAGTCTGATACTCCGTAAAACCTGAAACTTAACCTTCCTAGCAAGGGTCGAAGACTTAAGAAGAGATTGAGTTGTATTCAACATATATTTATTAGCATGTACTAAAGACAATATCTTTCAATAGCTTGGTTTATCAGGGAAACACTGGATTAAAAAAGGGCTAAATGCTAATTGCAGCTTTCACTTGCAAACTATACAACACTGAATAGATCAATCTTTCTAAGCCTCATTTTTCTCATCTCTCTGGCTACTGAATTTTCTATGCCATAATACTTTCATACAAATACCAAGTATTTATTTAAAATTGTACTTAAACACTTGGCCTCAAATAAAACTTCAGTCAATGCAGTTAGCAAAAGACCACTTGTTTGGGAGACAGGAGACCTGGATTCCAGTTTTGATCCCATACTTAAAACAGACTTAGGAATTTAGAGCTTAATTTTTTTTCTTAGCTCGCAGACTGAGGAATTATAATTATTCTCCCTTAACATGTAATAGGGATGTTATGAGAATTAAATGAGGTATTAAATTAGGATGTAGTAATAAAACAAATCTAAAAGATGATTATCATCAATAGGTATATTACGCCAATGATTTCTTTTGTCCCACAGCTAATCCAGCTCAGAAACTCAACATCTGTAATAGCTACTGCAAGCAAGGCTGGATGTATTAAAGAGACCCATTCCCAAAAGAGGGCATCCACTGTGTAAAGGGTTGAGCTCATTCACCTGGGATACATCAAGGTCCTTAGTAGCCTCTCTCCTAGTCTCTCAGGTAGCGGCAAACAGGATGAGGGGGAAAGGCCAACTCTACCCCAAGCAGTAGAACCTCTTTTCAGTGATAAACTCTTATAGTCTCTAAAACTAATGACCCAAGTTCACAACAAATTACCCTCATCCCCAAAGTTTTGCACCCATTTCCCAGAAATGCTTGGTACCCTTCCAAATATGTACTGAGAAACAACATGAAGAACAAAATCTCCCACCCAAAAGTGAAAGGGGACCAAAAAAAAAAAAAAAAAAAAAAAAAGGCTTCTACTGCAATTACCATTACAGAGAAAAAAGCTTCTATAGTAATTACCATTACACAGAATTTTCCATAACGACACAAAACTAACTCCTATACCAGGGAGCCAGATACAAAGGGTACATTAATGCTTAGATGGCAGAGTGACAATGAGGAGGAAGGTATAGTAACTTGCTTTTCTGGATGCCTTCACACGTCGTTGGGCTCAAGAAAATCTCTATTCTACTCAAGGCTTTAATAGTAAAGTCCATAAAAAGTAATAGTCTTAATGTGTGACCTAAGGAATAATTGTTCCAAGGAGTGTCAGATATTTATTCAACAGAAGGGTGGTATTGGAAAACACCATACTAAACAAAACTGTTATATTGCCTTTATGCAGGACTTCCTGGAAACTTTAGGGTGCTGGGTGCTAATCACCAATAGGTGAATAGAACAGATGCCACATCCCAAACTTACTTGATCATAAAATCCTCCACCCTATCCTCAAGCTGAACTCAAGACTAGTGTTTCTTAAAAAAATAAACTAGGGGAAAGACTTAAATTAATTCCCTTTACTTCTTTTATTCACAACTCTGTCTCACCAGTTCCCAGTATAGGTTTGTTTTTCAAGGAAGAGAAGACTGTGATCCATCAGATATAATATTTACCAACAGATTTTCTATACCAGGACTCATTCAAAGCTATTCAACAGCAGCTCCTCGGTGCAAGAAGAATACTCTGAAGCAATGAGAAGGGGAACTGACTGATTTATGAGCAGCAATGGTACCACTTGAAGACACCCAGTGTTTCCATCTTTTTCATAATAGCCCTTTTCCACCAGGTCCTAGCCTAGGTTTTTTTGATCCTCCATTTGAAAGTATGTTGAGGCTTACTATGCACATCAGGCAAGGCAAAAGGTACAGTAAGGTGTTAAGTAAAGCCAAAGGACTTCTTACAAAGCTCCTCCCTGGGACTGCTCAAACCACTAATGCAATCTTTAAAAGCCAAACCCAAAAGCTGCCTGGTATGCCCCAGGAAGGTCACACATATCCAAGAACTCCTAAATTATTCCCCTTCTGAATCGGAGAGTTTCAGCTGATCCCTGACCCACAGAGAGAAAAAAGGTTGACACCAACCTCTCTGTTAATGAAAATGTCCTATGAATAAGCAGATACTGTCTAGGGTGGCCAGTATCTCCCTGCAGCTCCCCTCTTAGAGGGCACTGGCTTAGGCCACTGTTCCCTTTAGTGACTTGAGGTAACTGGATCCTCACAATGGCAAACAGCACTATGAGTCATCCAACATTCATCAGAGTAGACTGTCAAAAATTTTTGCCACACCCATTAGAATGGCTATTATCAAAAAAAGAAGAAAGAAAATAACAAGTGTTGGCGGGGACATGGAAAAAGCGGAAACCTTGTGCGAGTTGCTGGTGGGAATGTAAAAGGGCGCGGCTGGGAAACAGTTTAGCAGCTCCTCATAAAGTAATTCCACATCTGAATAGATACCCAAAGGAACTGAAAGTAGGGATCCAAACAGATACAGATACACGCATGTCCACAGCAACAATATTCACAATAGGCAAAAGGTGGAAACAACCCTAGTGGCCATCAACAGATGGACAGATAAACAAAATGTGGCCCACATATACAACAAAACATTCTTCAGCCATAAAAAGGAATGGAATGCTGATACATACTGTATCATGGCTGAACCTTGAAAACATTATGCCAAGTAAAATAAACCAGACACCAAAGGACAAATATTATATGATTCCAATTATATGAGGTACCAGAATAGGCAAATTCAGAGAGAAAGTAGAATAGAGGTTACTAGAGGCTGTTTGGGATGATGATAATGTTCTAGAAATAGACAGTGGTGATAGTTACACAAGAATGTCAATGTACTTAATGCCACTAAATTGTACACTTAAAAAATGGTTTAAATGGCAGAATTTGTTTATTTTACCAAAATGAACCATCGATAGATTGGCTGCTTCCTGCGCGCCCCCGACCGGGGATCAAGTCCACAACCTGGGCATATACCCTGACTAGGAAGCTAACCAGCAACTTTTCGGTGCACAGGATGATGCCCAACCGAGCCACGCCAGCCAGGGATAAAAGTTTTTTTGAGGTAAGAAATGCCGACACATTTACAATGTTTTATAATTCATATACCATGGTTTATTTTGATCTTTCGTAATCTTTGCTGGTTCATGCTCATCATTTCTTTCATGTCGGCAGAGTTCTTGGGTTCTTTCTTTGTTGTCTTTAAACTGTGCCAGATTCAAAATTCTAAGAGATGGCAACTGTTCTGACCCCAATTTAAATAAATCATCTGAAGCTTAATCCCCAAGTAAAGTTGAAAGAAAGGGAAGAAAGGGGAGGGAGAGGGTGAGAGACGGGGACAAAGGAAGAACCACTGACTTGGTAATCTAAACGTTTCCACAATATGTATACCCCATGGGATTCCCTTGTTTGACAAGAAAGACAGTTATTCATTTGCCCAAGCTCTTTAACAGTCCAGGACCCATCAACCACACAGTCCATCCATTCTGCTAAACTCCATATGTCCCATTCAATAATTCCTTTCCTTTTGAAAACGATTCAGCAAAAGTTGAACCAAACAGTCCTTCTGATGCTTACTGAATCAAGCTACTACCTGTTCTATGGTGCAGCAGCAATCAGAGATCCCCAAATCTCCAAACCACTGAGGAAGCGGAGGCTGCTTATGCAAGGAGCACACTGGAGGAAAGGTGGGGGCCTGGCTCTCCCTTCATTATGTAATATAAATCCTGTGACTATGCCCTGGCCCGTTTGGCTCAGTGGATAGAGCATCGGCCTGCGGACTGAAGGGTCCCGGGTTCCATTCCGGTCAAGGGCACATGCCCGGGTTGCAGAATCGATCCCCAGTAGGGGGCGTGTGGCATGCAGGAGGCAGCTCATCAATGATTCTCAACATTGATGTTTCTATTTCTCTCTTCTCCCTTTGCCTTCCTCTCTGAAATCAATAAAAAAATGTTTTTTAATAATAATAAAAATTAATAAATCCTGTGACTACAACTGCAGGCAAAGAGGGACTATCTATCCTTCAGCAGCAGTTCTCTGAACTCCCAATTTTATAAAGCAGGCAAGTAAACTTCAAGCTAGATGGTTATAGTTTATGTCAGGAATTATTTGCACAAGACCTGCATTATTTATTTTCCCAATCCTGCTGCTGCTGGTCTTTAAGGAGGGAAAGTGGGGAAAAGGTAAGGAAGGAAGGAGAAGGCATAGCTCTCCCCTCAGGTTGGGTGAGGAAGAGCATTTCCCTAGCCAAGGAGTACTTACGACGTGAGCAGATGTGAGCCTTCCACCATCCCACCTAGTGGACTCTGCCTCTGGGTCAGTCCAAAGTCTCCTTTTATCCTCAGATTGCGTGAGTTTAAAAAATATGGGGCTTCAATTGGTTTTGCCACAAAAACTTAGTTAAACAAAGTAATTTTACTGAGAATCCTAAGGAGCTAAGACACTAAATCTCAAAGGCGATCTCTCCTTGGAATGCGGTTTTGGAGGTAGACACAAGACCTCTCAGAATTTTATTCGATTCCTTTCCAAAGGCTTTGCCCAACTTTAATCTTTGGGCTACAGAAGTAACATATGGAAGCTTGGTTAAAATGCTTTGGGAAAGACCATGAAAGCAGGGCTTCTGGAAGAGCTACTTTTTATTCTGAAAACTATCCACTGTAAGATATTAGGGGCTTTCTGAAGCTTTGATACCTGTCAGTTAAGCTGTTCAGAGTACAAGAATAAAAGCATGGGACAGTTTTAGACAGAACCAAAGAATGCATTTCTAACCCCAGTCACACTTGGTTACCACTGGCAATAAAATATTCACAAATTTATATTTGTATAGCTGTTTATAGATTACTAAGGCACATTGCTATACCTTGTCATTTCATATTTGGCAAAGTAGAGTATTAGTATCATTACCATGCCCCATCCTCTGTCTAACCATTTTTATATTAATAAAAAAGTTCAGCAAGGATAAGAGATTTGCCCAAGGTCATTCAGTAAATGGATGCCTCTGTGCAAGCCTATCATCACAGAGACCATCTCTACGCTCAGTGTCTCAAAGATCCTATCTAGAGGACACCCAAATCTACATCTTCATCTTAAACACCCAAGTGCAGCCTGGCTGGTATGGCCCAGTAGTTGAGCATTGACCCATGAACCAGTCACAAGACTGATTCCGGTCAGGGCACATGCCTGGGTTGCGGGCTCAATCCTTGGTAGGGGGCATGCAGGAGTCAGCCACTCAATGTTCTCTGTCATCTACCTCTCTATCCCTCTCCCTTCCCCTCTCTCTCTAAAAGTAAGTAAAAATATATTTTAAAAATAGTTAAACACCGAAGTGCACAAACCCTGCCATCTGAGATCCAGGTGTTTCCATGTTCATTCACATCCCATACCTCAGACACAACATGCTACCTCCCCATACAAACATTCCTATTCTGTCAACAGTACCATCGTTCTCAGCCATCCAGGCATGGAACACGGATCTCAGCCTTGACTTTGTCTTCCTTCTCCCCACTCACTTTGTTAAATCATGCTGGCTCTCTTGTAGCAAGGATACATGTATGTTTCCCTTAGCCCTTCACACTTCCTCAATGCTTACTTGCCTCCTCATTTTATATTTACTGACCCAATATTTGACCTTATGTATCTATCTTCCTGCCTCCAGCCTCCCCCTTGTTTCAGTTATGTCCCATTATAAAATTATTCTTCCTAAACTCACACATCATGTTGGCACTGGGCTCATGTTTTCAGCAACTCTCAAACATCTCTTGGATAATGTTCAAGATACTCAGACACAATGAAACTATCTTTCCAACCCCATCTTCTACTACTCTTCGATCACTGTACCACTAATATTCACTTGATCTTATAATTTCCACCAAATCCTTGAGGTACTTCAATCCCACTTCACTAAGGCTTTCAAACAATGAGACTCTAGCCTTTCATGCTGCTTTTTTTAATATATATATTTTCCCTCTTCTTCCTCTACCAGATTGTAAAATCTTTGACGACCATTATGTTTCATGTATGTTTCACTACAAAGCCAAAAGCAATGCCTTGCCCAGACAAAAGCTGACTGACAATAAATAGGAAATCCCTAAGATCACAAGTCCTTCTGGATAAGGAGGTTCGACGACCTTCATATACAAAGACATTGCAAATAAGTCAGTCATTCAATATATATTTACTGAACATCTTTTATGTGCTCTGTAGTATCTTATAAGTAGCTTGTTAATTTGAGGCTTCAAACATTATAGTATCATATTTTAAATTGTGCCCCTTAGTTTTCTTTTAAATTTCCAGAGAGAGTGCTATTTGAATTTCAACTTTAAAGACCTGAGATAATTCTTGTCTAGGGAGCAGAGGGCAGAGGAAGGAGGAGGATTACTTATGGAATCCACAAGTTACACTCTATCCCTCCCCAACTCTCCCTTTCTCCCCCGGCCCCCACACAAATTTTTAAAATTAAAACAAAATAGTCAATGCAGCTGAAGACTGGAGCTTTAAAGAATCATTTTGTTTCAGGAGCTGTTTTGCAGCAATCTACAAAATGTAAAATGGGAACAATACAATGACCGTCAGCAGCACAGAAAGACAACGGTGCAGGTGGAAACTCATTTGAGCCATACAGCAAGATTCTGTGGAAATGTCCATCACAGGACACCCTGGACGCACCCTAACAACCTCGGTACTCATGTTAGCAAGGATCTGGGCTCTTCCACAAGATGGACTGTCTCCTTTCTTAGATTTGAACTTTTCAAAAGTAGCACGAATATAGACTAGAGACAATTTTGAAATTCCCTTAAAATTCCCCCCTATTCTGTGAAGTGGGCTATCCAGTGGTCGGCAAACTCATTAGTCAACAGAGCCAAATATCAACAGTACAACGACTGAAATTTCTTTTGAGAGCCAAATTTTTTCAACTTAAACTTCTTCTAACGCCACTTCTTCAAAATAGACTCGCCCAGGCCGTGGTATTTTGTGGAAGAGCCACACTCAAGGGGCCAAAGAGCCGCATGTGGCTTGGGAGCCGCAGTTTGCCGACCACGGGGCTATACCACCAGCCAAGACTATATAGAACAGCTGATAAAGAGGTTATGGGCTGGGGACACAAAGAGATTACTAAAAGCGTTTTAAAGTCATTTCTTTCAACAGTGAGAAAAGCTGGCTGCCTCTTTGACTCCAACACTCCTAAAAGGCTTGTTCAGTGAAAAGAAAACTCTAGATTCAGGATAGAAGATTCTCCTTTGTAACTGAATATTTGGAACTTCATTCCTGATTCTTGCTTGCCTTCTTTTATTTGTAAATACAAGAATTCCACTTCTTTCTTTGTAGGGATACTGTGATTCATGGTAGTGTGTAAAGTATCTAGCCCTGGCACAAAAAAGACAATAAATGGTGGCTGTTTTTTATTCTCAGAATTCTTCCTTGGAATAAGGTGTTCTGGGATGTTGCTGCTACTGACAGTATAAATCCAAACTCAACTCAGAATCTTAGGTTATCTAAATTCCAAACTTTATCACAAAAACCCAACCATCTGGAACAAGCGTGAATAAGGGACATGCAGGCAACACAGGTCATTTAACACCCAGCTTTAAATGGGTGAATGTCAATTATGCTGGTTTAATCAGCAAAAGATCTTTGGGTTCACAGAGTAATTAATTCATAAAGCTGCAAACTAGTCATCTCTATACACAATAAAGAACTGGCAGGTACATTACAAGGGGAAAGGGCTTCTCCGGAGAGATTATTGCTATTACTGTTCAAACAATCTTTTTTTATAGTTATACTGGCTTCACTAGAGATTCTGGGCAACTCGAGAGACTGCACTTACACAAAATTTATCTTTTTATCCATAACAGCTTACACAGTTTCTAATAGACACACGCACACACATAGTTTAATGTATACCGTATTTGTCTCAACGGGGTTCTGAGTAAGTCAAACAAAGGCGGCTGACTATCCCAAATGCTGGGAAAACATATCTTGGAATAGGATCAACAGCTATCAGAGAAGTACAAAGTGTAACAAGAACCTGGTCCCACCCTCCCATCAGGCACTCAGAATTCTTATATCCCTCCAATCGAAGGAAAGAATAAAATTCACTTATAGAAATTCATTAGTTTTCAACTTGGAAGTTTAGACAACCAGCAAATTATGATGCTAACTATAAAACAAAGGTAACACAATCCTAACAAGTTCAAGTTCATTCTATTAGAAGTATGCACACTTTAACACTAAAGACAAAATTAGCTGAAGATTTAAAGCAAAAGTCTCAAACTTCCTGCAGCCACAAATCAATTGCCTACATATGGATTTTTGTTCGAGTCACACATTAGTGCTTCTAAAACATTAAATTTTAACTGCCAGTACTTAAACTGGAAATTTCATATAAAATTTCTAAATCCTATTATCAAATGCCACTGTCTTAGGGAGAAAGAAATTAGACCTGATAACATTGGGTACATAATCCTGGCAAGATCACTTGAACTGAATCTCTTGCACTTAAATCAGTTATTCCTTTAACTGGCCTGTGCTCTCCAACTATTCCAATCTCCACCCAGTCCCATTTTACAAATGGGGAATTTAAGTTTAGAGATTCTCAAAACCAGAGTAAGCAAAAAGCCCCTTTGTGATTATAGCTAACTCCAGGACTTTCACTCTTGCCCTCCAAATAAAAGGTAGTTAATGTTAAAAGAGGTATTTAAAAACCTACACATGAATGTTTACCGCAGCTTTATTCACAATAGCCTACAATCTGGAAGCAACCCAAACATCCAATGACTGGTAAATGGATAGACAAATTGTGGCACATCCATACAATAACAAGTACTCAACTGATACTCAAAACAACATGAATAAATCTCACAAACATCCTGTTAAGTAAAAGCAGTCAGACTCAACAAACAACAATTTTGTGACTGCATTTATATGAAATTCCAGAACAGACAGAATTATAGAGATAGACAGTAAATCAGTACTTGGGGTCGGGGTGAAGGGGGCATGAGGAAACTTTCTGTGCTGACGGAAATGTTCCATCATGACTGTCGAGGTGGTTAGATGACTGCATACATTTGTCAAAACTAAAAAATTGGGTGAATTTTATTTTATGTAAATTATACCTCAATAAAGCTGATTTTTAAAAGAGATATTTAGAAAATACTTTAAAACTACAGAGAAGAGTACTACCATCTCCACCTGGGAAAGTTTAGGAAAGCTTCGGGAAAAGGTGAGATTTGAATTGTACCACAGTAACAATTTTACGGTGCAAAAGAAGTAGAAAACAGCATATAAATAGTCATATTCTGCACTGTAGCCTATGAGAAGTGGTATCTCTGAATACAAAGGAAAATGCTTCACCAAAGGAAATTCATAGAGATGGATAATTAGTACTGTACTTGGATAGGTATCAAAGACAAGTTGAACTTACAAGATTTTCCAAGAGGGAGTCAACTCAGATATATATTGCTGTTCATATGCAATATAAGCAGTGTGAAAGAATTTTTGTTCTTTTTTTTTTTTTTTTTTTAATAAAGCAAAATGAAAGGAAAAGTCAAACAAGGAGGTGAAAGGGAGGCAAGAAATGCACTGGGTCAGAATCAAAAGTATGTTGACACTGACAGATTAGAAGAGAGAAGGGAGGTAGCTGCATCAGACCTTGATGAGAGACTAAAAGTAAAACTGAAAACGAGGAAAAAAGAGACCAACCAACCAAAGTCAGAGCTACAGAGAAGAGACCAGCGACCTGACAGGGGCCCAGGAGAAGGAGAGGACAAGGGGAAGGCAAGGAAGTTCTTCTCTCCTAAATCGCACAAAGTAGTCGCCTCCTCTCCCACGTGCTTCCCACCTCCGCCCCTGCCTTAGGGGAAGCCCTCTCACTCCTAACCCCATCCCACACATCCTGCACAGAATGCTTCCTCCACTGATCTTCAAACCCCGTTCCTATGCTGCCTTTTCTGTGGAGCTTTCCCAGCTTTCCCATGCAGTTAGTAGTCCCTCTTCTTTATTTTCAGAATATGTTGTTCCAAATATTATCATAATGTTGAACTGCAATGTCTCTCTCCTCTGCTAGTCCACAAGCAACTCCAATAGAAGATTCAATAGTAAGAACAAAAACCCTTACTAAAAAGCAGTTCCAAACCTGTAGAGTTCCTCACCTTATACAACTCAAGTAGGATGCTAGAAGCCTTGCTGTTGGAAGGGATTCTACAGTGAATTGTTTGAACAAGAGCACATCTGCCCTACCTTTCTTAAAGTTTGATTTCTGTAATGCTTTAAATTTCTCAGTGAATGGCACACATAATAGAGAACAAAGCAAATTGCATCAGGAATGGCATATAGCAGTCAAAGAAGGAATTTCCTCTATAAATAGCAGGAGCTCCTTAAACTCTCACGGAAGATCTTACTGAAGAAAATAAATGCACAAGAACCTGAAGAAAACTGGAGCAGGACAAGAAGTCAGCAAGCTCATGAAGCTTTCAAGGGAAACAAAGTCAACAATACCCAAAGATAAAGAAGCAACAACATGACTTTGTAACAAAAGATGTGATGGTGGTTTTGGTGCTAAAAGGACAGAATGAATGGAAGAGCAGAGTTGCTGTGAATTAGCAGGGAGATGACTAATTTAGAAAGCTGTTTAGGGAGGACAGCTCCAATACATCCCGACTTTAGAAGGAAGGTCATGAACTGGCGAAAAGGCACACAAGGCTTGGCTGGAGATGGAATGAATGGGTAGCAGTCACAAAGTACCACTGAAGTCACCTGCATCAAACTCCAGCCCTCCCCACGGCAGTGAATCAGGATTATTAGCAAGAATGGTTTTACAGTGCTAACCCACAAGAGTGTCTGATATGTAGATGAACAATAACCCCAAACCTCTAAGAAATGAGATTCTGCTCACATTTGCCAAACACCTGGAGAACCAGTGTGCCAAGAGCTAAGGACAAATCCAAAGGACAAAAGACAAGGTTTTCTGTGCCTGGAAGGAGTATTCAACAAACCTAACCAACGGAATTACACTGAAAAAAGTTAGCGAAAGAATTCGAGGAATTTTTAGATATCATCAAAATAGCTTCTACGTAAACCTTCTTAAAAGAAAGGGCCAATTTTTCAAAGAACTTTTTTATTTTATTTGAGCAGATGGTGATTAATTCCTCCCTTCTCACCAAGGAAAGTCCAACATCTCTACTAATAGCAGACTGACTTTGTTACCTTCCAGATAAGCAGTTTTTAGCATCATCTATTTCAACTGCTCGGAAGCACTAAAAAGCGTCAGGCACAGTGGTAAGCACTGGGGATATAGAAATAAGAAGCTGACTCTGACCTTAAGCCCAAGTTAAATGGGTAGAGAAATACTGTAGAGTGGGGCAAATGCTAAAACGATTAGTACTGAGAGGCAGTAAAAGCTAAGAGAAAAGCGAATCCAGATTGCAGAGGTGGTTTCAGTCAGACTGAAGTATAAACAGCCCCAAGTATTAGCATATTCAAAGTATAATAACAAGCAACTGTCCAGTATCTGTGAGCTAGAGATCACCATTAATCCCTACCATAACAAATTGAGTTCCTCATAGTCCCCCAGCCAACAGTAGGTTAACTAAAACTAGAAACAAGGTTAAAGGCCACATGATGAAACAGTTTTAATGAATAAGTCATCATAGTCTCCTTTCTAAACTCTCAGGCTTGCAACTTGAAATCCAGTTCACGTCAACAAAACTGGCAAAATAGCACATTAAAACAAAGCCGAAAGCTACCCGTGAAAAAGTATTGCCTGTGTAATATTTTTAGGTTATGGTGTATCTCTGCTTCATTTTCCAAGGGAGGGGAAGGGAGCAACCAGTGTCTTTTTAGGTTCTGTTTGAAAAAGTATCCTAGCCTACAAACATCTCAGGCACTGGCACAATCAATGTGGCTGCCAAATTAACTTTATGACATTTACATGAGCCAAGTGTGTTGACTAGTCATTTGACTAACATCCCTTAACCAATTAACTGCCACGATATTTTGAATTAAAAGAGGTCCGCCGCTTGCGTCTGTAGACGCTTATGGTGTACAAATGGTTAAAACAGCTATACATGGTTTTGTAAGGAATGATATGCTAAATGCACTTTTAAACCTCAATAGGACCATACGCTTGAATATATTAAGGTTCTTAGATATCCTATCTTAAAGACTAAGTTTTTTCAATCAGTATGCATTTCTTAATTATAACTTAATATTCCAATATTTGCTTTAAATGTTTTGTCAAGAAAACAACTATTTGCAAAGGAAATAAAAACAGAACACAATATTGCCATGTGCTCTAATTCTGAAACCTCTCCAAGCTTGTGCTTTAAGATATGTACATTTGCAAGTGCGCAAATATTAGTGCAAGTCATGTTCTGAACATCGAAGTTCTCAAAACCCAATGACTGATTGATGTCTTGGAACAAGGGTTGACATACTACAGCATTTGATCACAGGCTGTTCTTATAAATAAAGTTTTATTGGAATATAGCCCCAAACATACTGTCTATGGCTGTTTTCATGCTACAGTTCGCAGAGTTAAGTCCTTGTTACGGAAACAATATGGCCTACAAAGCCTAAATATTTACTACTTGACCATGTACAGGAAAGTCTGTTGATCCCTTATATTAGAATCAGCAGAATCAATGATCTGACAAATATATGTCTAGTCTAAGAGTTTATCTACCTCAGAAGATGAACCACTGAATACAGTGAAAAAGAATTATTCCCCAAAACATCCAAATAGAAACCCACATGTAACCATCTCTGCTAATTCATTCAAAGTCACACTGTCAATCTTAACTAAAAACTGAACTTTAAAGGCAAACAGTGAATTTAGTTCTCTTAATCTTTTAACATCTGTGCCGTGTTCGTAGAATCAACATACAAGTTCAATGTACTTTTGTTGTCATGTGTACTCAGTTAAGCACCACCAGGAACCATATTAGTTACTCCTTTACTCCTTACGCTGAAGTCCAAGAACCCACCCACCATGAACTAGGTCAGTGGTCGGTAAACTCATTAGTCCACAGAGCCAAATATCAACAGTACGACGATTGAAATTTCTTTTGAGAGCCAAATTTTTTAATCTTAAACTTCTTCTAACGCCACTTCTTCAAAATAGACTCTCCCAAGCTGTGGTATTTTGTGGAAGAGCCACACTCAAGGGGCCAAAGAGCCGCATGTGGCTCGCGAGCCGCAGTTTGCCGACCACTGAACTAGGACTAAGTAGGACACAGTCTCTGTAAAAGTCTGTTTTCACCTGTTATGACGCAGACTGGGACCGTGAGTGAAGCAAATTTCTTCTGGATTTATTTAGTCTCTTCTATGCTTACTAGCCTAAAAATGCCAACGCTGCTGTATCTGTCATATTAAAGAATTCCACCCAAACAACTCCTGCTGGATATACTTGCCGTTCTTAAAATAAGAGAAAAAACAAGCTAATATTTTTTACTTGCTGTTGTATTTAAGAACTGAAGTCTATCAAATAATCAGTTTATATTTTCACATATTCTTAACAGAGTCAATCATGTCAAATTAATATAGACATCAATAAATCATTTATTTACCAATTATTGTTGTTCTCCAGTTAACAAAATAGGAGATAATGCAAATTCCTAAATAAATACAGTCAACTCTTGAATAGACCCTGCTATTCAAGATATAATATATCTAAGGTGTGTTCCCACCACCCCTAAATGCTTAACCAAAGCAGCATCAACAGCCTGGTACCCTTGGCAATACCAATGCAGTCACAGCTTGTAAGCTGATGTTAACATAAAGCCAAATTAAGCATTTCACAAGGCCAACATGATGCCAAAATAACCACGACAAAAATTAAAATTAGTGATTTTCTAATTACACATGCCATTTCCCCCTTGACTTTTTTTTTTTTTTTTTTTGGTGTTTTTCCTGACTATTTTGGAATAAAAGGCAAAAGGGAAAATATGTAAAAGTATAAGACAACCAGTTTACCACAGATCGCAAGATTTATATAGACGTCTTAATTCTGCTTTTTTAAAAGAAAAAGTCAGATCTTGATCCTATTTCTCACCTGTATTCATTCACAAGACAAATCCTAAAGAACCTTCAAACATAAACACTTTTCTCAAGGCTCAGTTTTCTCATGAGGTTCATTTACATGAGCTACCAATGTGAGCAGCAGCAAACACCGGAGGGCCTGATCTTTAGAGGGTATTCTGATGGGGGGGGGGGGGGGGGGAATGGAAATCCCGCCCTTAACTTTCTTTGCTTTTCTAGTCCTAGTCTTCTCTGCAAAATCTAGAAAAGCAGAACTTCCTCCTCCCTGCCTGCCTCTATCTGAGGCCTGGTGCAGAAATTCAGACCGCTGGTTAGCCAAGTACCTTCTTAAGGTAGTCTTAACGCTCAAGTCCGCTCAGAAACAGCAAAAGGTTTGCTTTCTTGGATTAAAGGAGGGCAATTACGGGGTTTGGCGGCTGAGTTTGTCAGGAAGCGTAGGGCCAAGAAAGAGGGAGAATCCGGAGACTGAGCTCCATCTAGTCCCAGGAACCACCCCCAGGGACGGCTGGACTGCCCTCGGTACTTCCCTGCCTCCTCCGCTCGGGTGGGGAGAGCGGCGGGTCAGGGTCAGGCTCCCCTGAGCTATTTCCCGGTCCAATCGGACTCGCCTTCGGACACCCGAAAACGCCCCCGGCCCGGTTCCCTCGCCCTTTGCCCCGTCTCCTCCCCTCTCAGTGACCCACCACCACTGGTCCCCTCCCATCTAACATGGCCGCACCGCCCGGCCCACTCCCGGCACAGCCTAACAAATTGGGGGGGCCCGCGGCACCGCCTCTCCCACACCCATTGGCGAGGCTGCCTCCGTCCGCCTGCCCCATTGGACGGCATGGCCTGCCACTCCGAGCTGCGGGCTCCGCCTCCGAGCCGCTTCAAGCTGCTTTGAGAAGACATATAAACAAATCCCCGGAGGGAGGCCCCTCTAGCCTGTCGCTGGGGCGGGGACGGAAAGGGGGAGCGGCTACCCCCGAGACACCCCTGCCTGAACCCCACATTCCCAGCCCGCGCCTCCTCGTCTACTGCCAGCCCGGTTACAACCTTCGTGGCCCCGGCCCTTCCTCACACGCCCCCCTCTCTCTCTCCTCCTCCCCCGCCAGCCTCGCCTCCCCTCCCTTCCCCAGCCCCTCCCACCCGCTCGCTTCTCTGACAGGCCGGTTGCCGGCAGCCACGACCCCGGGCTCCGAGGCAGCAGTGAAGAGCCGGGCGGCCCGGCAGGGCGTACGCCCGGCGCTGCCCACCCCTGACCTAGCCTGCCTCCCGCCTGGGGGTCCCTTCCACCGCCGCCCCGCGCTTTTATATAACCGTCCCGGGCCGGGGGTGGGGGAGGGGGCCGGAGCCCCCGTGACCAGAAGGCGGCAGCCTGCGGCCCGCGCGCCCCAGACTCGGCCCTGGTCCCGGCCCCCGCCCCGCGCCGGCCCGGTCCGGAGCTCCAGCGCTGCTGCTTCCTAGGCCGGCGGCCCTCCTCCGCCCCCCGCCCGGCTCGTCCTTCAGCCCAGGCCCCTGCGGGGTCCGGGCGGCCGGCAGCGGTGCTCACCTGTGGGTGTGGGGCGGCTCAGGGACTGGGTCCGGTTCCGCTGCAGGGGCCGCGGCCCCTCTCCATGCTGCCTCGGGTTTGTTTTGTTTATGTCCTTCCTGACGGGTTCCCGGAAATCGCGTGACTCGCCCCCCTCACGTGGGCCGCGGCGAGGAGGAGGAGGAGGGAGGCGGGGGCCCGCCAGCTTCGGGCCAATCACGAGGCGTTCTGCAGCCAGGCCAATCAGGAGCTCGGCCTGGCAGGGCACCCCTGTCACATGACGCCGGAGGGGCGGGTTGCCGGGAAAAACCAGGAAGAGGGGGCGGAGCGGGAGCTCGGCGCCGGCCACTGCAGCGTGGGCGGGGCCGTCTCCGACACCCGCCACACTCACCTTGTGGATGTTCCTTTACAAAGCTTTCCCGTACAGTGTCTTCTCTGATCTCAAACTACGCGGTTAGGCCTGAAGTGTCGGCATGCCCATTTTACAGTTTAAGTTCACTGAAACTTGAAGGGGTCCACGGGAACAGTGGGCATTAATTTAAAGGGGGCCTGTATCGACTTTGTTTTATAAATGCCCTATCCATCTGAACTAAAGTCACTGAGAGACTGACCTTGCCTTCAGCTGTTCGTTCGTTCATTCCTTCAACTACTATTCATTGCGTAAGGCTGTCCCAGACACAGGGATCAGATTGTGTGCACCTTTAAGAGAGGGAGAGAACTATACACAATTTCAAGTCTTTATAACATAGTGGCTTGCGGTCTTCTTGGGCTCCCTAATCCTATAATAACAACAGCGATCCTTTATAATTGAACGTGTCCTATGGAGTGGGCTTATCACCTTATCTAGTTATCCTTACAAGCACATGTACTGGTAATATACCAACTTTCAGATGGAGAAATAAAAACTCGGAGGGATTAACTTATTTGCTTAAGGTCAGGAAGCTAGTAAATGATCCAGCTATCACAGCTTTGCTTCCAGACTGCTCTTTGGACTTCTTAAGGTCTCAGACCAGAAATCTGACTTTAGTAAGCATAGGGAATGTTGGATTAGGGAGCAGAAATGCTTGGCCATATTCCTTCAGGATGCCAGTTTTCTCTTAGGAGTAATTGCCTTTGAAATGTGGCTCATCTTTGCACCGATCTAGGGAAGTAGTATAATGTCGATGTCAAGACTACAGGCTTTGGAATCAGAAAGACTTCTATAGATCACAAGCTTCAAAAGGGCAGGATTAGCTGTGTTGTTTATCCGCTACCTTTCATGCCTGGCAGGTATGCAGTCATTAAATACTGGTTGAATAACAACCTGGGATTTGAATCCTTGCTCTACCATGTGTGAACCAGCACAAATAACTTGGTCTCTGTGAGGCTTCCATGTAAGTATCTCATGGGATTGAAGTGAGAATTGAGTGAAAAACGTAATATAAAGCACCACAGTGCTTTGCATATGGTGAGCAACTAATAAATGACAGTATTACTAGATTGTTTCAAGGACATCATTTAGAAGATCTACTCTGGGCTAAATAGCAAGTAAGGATAGCTCTAGATTTAGCAGTTAACAGCCACTAAAATAATGCTTTTGTACACAATAATAGGGAGGTATATGTAGAAACCTGAAAGTTAATCTCACCTTTGTATCCTTCAACATGCCATAGATTGTCAATACCCAATGAGAAAATAAGTATTTTCACTACTACCCAGGAAGTAGTATTTTAAGTCTTACATATACATTCTAATTTTCCATATCATCTAGAGTTTCAATTGAAATTCCAATTGAAAAACTAGCTTGGAAAGTTTGAGCCAGGTTATCTTACTCATTCAATGAGATTCATGCATTAAATCTCCTTGGAATACATCACATACTATCCTCTCGCGTAAATACTATTTTTGGAAAAACTCCCAACAGATGGTTAGCTCTTCCACTGTCACACTGCCCTCTGGACACAGCCATTTTCACTGCCCCTATTGGGCAACAGCTCCTTGAGTCAAGGAGCCACTCGGTGCTTCTAGCACAAGGCGCTACACATTGAATGGGCTTACTAGTGAATTACAGTGGATTCCCGCCTTTGCATCTCCCGTTGTCTTGGAAAGGACAGAGTTTTGGCTAACAGAGACCTCTCCATCAAGGTTTGTTAATGACTGTATCCTGCTCTGAAGTGAATGAAATCACTGACTGCTCATTGATTTGTGTTTCTCTGG
This sequence comes from Plecotus auritus, assembly GCF_963455305.1. Classification (NCBI taxonomy): domain Eukaryota; kingdom Metazoa; phylum Chordata; class Mammalia; order Chiroptera; family Vespertilionidae; genus Plecotus; species Plecotus auritus. The sequence continues at coordinate 5,381,670 of NC_137773.1, forward strand.
GTTTTATCCTGCCAGATTGTGCCACAGTCAAAGTTGGCAGGAAGTTGGGACTCTGGAATAGCACTGGCTGGAGGTTCAGGAGGCTCTTCTTGTTCTAACCACAAAGCAGTAACCAACTGCCATCACCACCTCCAAAGCGCTTAACCTTGCTCCTGTAGAATCGTTTACATACTGCGATAGCCTGAGTCAGGAAACTGCTTCACAGAAACACAAGACAATGGGGAAACAAAGCAATACTTAGGACTCCATTGAATTCTTAAAACTAAATTAATTCTTTTTGATTAGGTAACATATACATGCCCCAAAATTCAAAGGGTACAAAAAGGTATTCAGTGAATATTAAATTTCCCTCCCACCCATGTTCCCCTTCTCCAAAGCAACCACAGTTGCCCACACTCTGTATCCTTCTAGAGATATTCTTTGTATATGCGACACTGACCCACTTTAAACCTCGATGTATTTGGAACACTGTTCTTGGACCCAAGACCCCAATTTGAGCTTGACCAACTATGAGATCTTAGGGTGAGGGGCTGGCCCTCTCTGTGTTCTAGCTTCTTCACTAGCAGGAATCTGGGCTAGAACTGAATGTTCTCTCCAATCCTTCTAACTCCAACACTGAGCTCTCCTGAAAAAAATTAAAATGGTTGCCACAGGTCCTAACTTTTCTATGACCTGGAGTTTGCGCTTTACATGTCATTCTTCATTGGTACCCAGACTAAGCCCTACCTACTGTTCACGCACATGTCTTCTAAATGAGTGCTATCCATTTGAATCTCAGTGTCTTCTTTCCAGGCCCTGCTGGGCCGGTGTGATACATTAAGATCTCACAGCTTCAGAACTGAGATTAATTAAAACTGAGATCTCCAGGAAAAGCTGTGGCCTTCTGACACTTGTAAAAACTGCTTTCTTTCCTGAGCAGACTGGGGTTTTGCTGAGGGTGAGTCTGAAAGACATACTAATGGATGGCTCACAGTTGGCACCCATCCCTCATTCATCTCTCCTAGAAGATATTCGTTGAGGAAGGAGAAAGATCGCATCTTCCCATTGCCTTAATGTCCCAAGAGGAAACAGTATTCTTTATGTGACAGCTCCGAGCTTCAGGTTCTTACTTCTCCCAGAAAGCACCACGTTCAGTCCCAAACGCCTTTCCCTAGTCTATCATGTACTTATTTAACCTGATTCCTCACTCTCCAGAACTAGGCCCACCATGGGACAGGAGCTTAATAACAGCTTGTGATCTAAATGCAGATTAACATCCAAATCCTATTCACCCTCCATGACTTGAGATACCACATCCTTCACAAAACCTATTGCTACTACATCTATTTCTGCTCTCATTAATCTCCTTTCTTCTACCATCCAATTGAGCCCTTAATGTACTCATTGCTTTAATATCCACATCATGTATGTTGATATTATTCCTCAATTAAATCAACTTGCCTAAACACTAATATATCAATGGATTATGGGGAAGGTGCATCATTAGACAGCATGTGCAAGCCTGCATTAAGTGATGAACAGGAGAAGGGACGTGAAAGAAATAAGGAAACGGCCATTCTTGAGTGTCTAATAGTATATGAAGCCACAGTCCTGGCCCCGGAGGGACTCAGAACCTCAGACTGACATGGAAAGTCGACAACACAAGAGCGCTCATAAGAGGGGAGGCTCTGGCGGTTGTCAAGAACGTGACGTGTATTTCAGGGCCATTTTCTTCCCAATGTATTTGGGTAAGTGACTAACCGGGCTGTTCCCTGATTTCGGTCCTAACCGGCCTCTGAGGACTAAATGCAGGAGCTGCTGCATAACGGGTGCTCAGCAGTATGGGTTGCCCCCTTACATCCCTCTCTCCCTCCCAGGGGGGATGCGCCTGGAAGCTTCTGAGAAGAGAAGCAGCAGAGAAGGGAAAGCAGCCTGGCCGGAGCAGGTGGCAAGCCCTCCGACTGTTTTAGGGTCCACTGCAGGGGTGGGCAAACTTTTTGACTCGAGGGCCACCATGGGTTCTTAAACTGGACCGGAGGGCTGGAACAAAAGCATGGATGGAGTGTTTGTGTGAACTAATATAAATTCAAAGTAAAGGAGCGGAGGGGAGAGCAAGAGAACCCTCCGCTCTTTCGGCTCCGCGGGCCGGATAGAACAGCCGAACGGGCCGGATCCAGCCCGCGGGCCGTAGTTTGCCCACGGCTGGTCCACTGTCTTCAGCATTCCTCTCCAAGTTGTTTCGTCTGTTTCACTAGGACTGCAAACTTCTAGGACAACTAATGGTTTCTGTGGGGGGCTGTTCCTTGGTTTGGGCTGGTGTCTGGTCAGTGCTGAGCTTAATGTACAGTTGGCATCAGCAGCTCTAACTGATAGAAAGCAGGAAGCCAGGGGAGTGAGAACAATGTAGTGTTTGTTGTAGGAAAGACTCCGAAGGACAGGTACAATGAGACATTCTTGTTGGTTTGGCCAGAAGTAGGACAATAAAACAGAAAGTGGAGGAACAGACTGATAAGCAGCAGGAACTAAGGCCCGGAGCCATGATAACAGTGTGGCGAACTACAACTGGACACACACTCCGAAGGACCCAATCTGGGGAAACTGTGAAGCTAGGTTTCCATTACAGGCAGCAAACCGCTCAGACCGAGGGCCGAAGTGGCGAAGAGTAAAACATGCACAGAATGGAGGTGAAGCTGGAGGGTCCTTTGTACCTAAGGCGATCCCCCCAGAAATTCACAAGGTCATAAATTTCCCTCATGCTGCAGCAAAACCAGGGATGGTGCCCACCAGCGTTGAGGTGTCATCCTGTGTTCACAAAGCCCAGCCCGGCCAGGAGTGGGATGTGTAAGTGGGTGCGATAGGCTGCACCTGCATTCACACTCCAGTCACAGTGAGCATAAAGCACATTCACAAACCCGCATGCCAACTGTGGATTCTATCCTGGTAGGAGGGGCGGTACCAGGGGGTCCTCACGACTCAGTGCCCACCTGAGCTTCAGGTTCTGACTCCTGCTGGGCCGCCTGCCTTTCCACCCACACCCTGAGGGCACCTGCTCCCTGCCAACCTGGGTGGTGTCACTCAGGCTCAAGCCGGGAGGGTTCTGGCTGCGGGAGTCCCGTGAGCGGCTGCAGCTCCTTCCCGCTGCCCCTCACCCAGTCAGTGCCACAGGAAGGCTGCCCTCCCACCGGACTCACTACAAACTTACCGAGCACCTACTTTCCTACTTTGTGCAAAGCTGCAGGGATCACACATTTGAATAAGCCGGAGATCCTGTCTGGCAAAGGTTTCTGCAATCTCGGGGGGGGGGGGGAGGGAAACACACCTGTACATTACACAGTCGTGATGGCAGAAAAAGCAAAGGATGCTGTGGGAACCCTGCGGGCTACAACTTGCAGAGCATCCTCAGCCACTAGCATACTCCTGCTGGGAGCCGCCTGGGAGCGGGGAGGAGGAGTTGGGGAAATACATTACACGGGGAGGAGGTTCTCACCGGAGCAGTTGGGAGTGGAAGAGCAGCGGGCTTTTCCTAAGCCAGGCAGTACCCCAGCACGTGAACGCCCCGGGCTCCCACCTGTCTATGTGGGCTGAGTCCAGATCAATGTTCCCTTTTTACTTCGTGGTGCTGTCGCTGAGCACCTACACAAAAGGAGGTCAGGTGTATAAGCGGGGCGCTCTGCCCTCTGCCCTCCACAATGGACACAGTTCATCAGAACTGCTGTGTGAACGCGCTCATTTTCATCGACTGAGAACAGCCTCAGCGTTTGAATAAATAAATCTGACTTCATTTCCCCTGACCCTGAATTACTCTTTTAAGGGGGTATGTATTATATGTTTGAAGAAAGTACTAACACTATTATTGCTTCCTGCCCGCCCCCCACAAAAAAACAAAACCCACCATTTTTTCCCCTGATTATAATACTAACACATACTTTTTGTGGAAAATTTGGAAAAAACACCAAGTTGTAAAAGAAATAATTATTATCAACATTTTGATCCATTTCCTGCCAGGATTTTTGCTATGTACATAAGTTTAAAATCTTGTGGGTGTTTTTCTCTCTTAACATAATGTTCTATTATCTTTCGTTAGTAACTTTTATTGTTTCTTCTTTTTACTGAAGTGTTACATTTTCCCTGGAGAAAATGCTGAAAAAATATTAAAATCATCTGCAACTACCACCCAGAGGCAGCGTAAATGATTTTGTTGTCTTTTCAATCTCTTTCCTAGGCATGTATTCTGGGGCGGGGGGAAATGCTGAAATGCACCCCAATACTCCTCCACTTGGATGTAGCATAACTGAAAATAATCATTAGGTCAGTGATCAGGGTGTAGACATCATTAGATGTTTCAAGAAAACAACAAAAACAATGACTCTGCAAACTGCATCTTCAGAAAGCATGCCAGGAATACTCCCGTTCTCGTACAGGAACTGGAGGAACCGGGAGGACATGGTCCCGACACTGAATCTCTGATTGTTTCTAAGAGATCCACCTCCCTGTCAGCGCTCAGGCCCGGAGCCTGGCTCGTGCCTTTACTTTTTCTGTAACCCCAAACAAAACGGAAACCGGAAGTAGAAGAAAAGAAATCAGCCGGCTGCCCCTCTGGGGCATATCTTTATAGAAAAGTACAAGAATAAAACTTAAAAAGGAAAGAAAAGGACTGTCAGTAGGTGCCAAGGATTTTGTCATTTCTTTGGAAAATACCCGTTGAGTATGATGATAATTTACAAATCATCTTCACCATCAGCATCTCATTGGGTAACACCCTCATCCAGCGGAAAGGGCAGGTGTTACCCCCATTTTGTAGATGAAAAAACTTAAGGCTCAATAATGAAATGATTTGCCCCACGTTACATAGCTAGCGAGTGACGGAGTAAGACTGCAAAGCTACGGCTTCTCCTACTCTAACGATCACCCCGAGAGGCCACGCCAAGTCCGCCTGGACAGGCCTTGCAGAGAGGGACCTCTCCAGAATCCTTTCCAAGGACCGGATGGAGCTTCTTCCCTCCCAGCCGGACCAGCAAGGGAACTGTCCAAGAAAATGATTCACGACCAGCCGCCTCAGATGCTGGGCCATACTGTAACGAATGGGTCAGTTATGAGGGATTATGTGAGGAGCAAATACACATCTGAATTTACCTATTCATTGCATTTCATATTCTCAAGCATTTCCTAAAGGAGGAAACAGGCTTAAGGGTTAAATGACCCTGGGGGTGGGGGAGGAGGAGGACATTTTATTGCATCTCCCACCAAAAGCTGAGTTGATTTCATCATTCCCTCATTTCAACAACAGCAATGTAGCTAGGTGGTGACAGACACAGTACCTGGCCTCTAGGGACCTGCAACCGATCTTCCTGGAGGGGCTTTGATCTCCAATTTGGCTAGAAAATGAGCTCTTCTTCACAGGCTTTATGCTGAGACCATTAGGACATCATTGGGAGTCCCAGTAGGGTTTGGAGAGAACCCTCTAGGTTCGGGCCTGAACGGCTGCCTTCTTAGGGCCTTTTCCCTCCCTAGCAAGCTCACGGAGCCCAATGTCCCTTCTGGGGGACGATCAAACCTCCCTGGCACAACAGCAGGCCCTCAGTGCTCCCGTCCCCGTGTAGTCAACACGCTCATAGGAACCAGATTCCACCAATGGCAAGCAAGCCCGAGTGCAAAAAGCAATGTAATCTAGTTTACTTCCCACTCTGTAGCTTAGAGCAGATGAAGGTAAGAAAAACAGATCAGCACAGAATGAGGCAAAGGCAGGGATTTGGATCAGCCAGGGTTGTGACCTCTGCCTTCAACTGCGCCACTGAACTGGAAATGTGTCAAACCATGATCATGATTGAGAAGAGGCTCCCAGCAGCCCTCCCACACCCTGTGGGCTCCCTAGCCGCTACCGCTGATGCTGAACTCAACAGAGGCCAAAGCAACACTCAAGGGAAGTGCCCCTACGTGAGGGACAGCATGAGGCTCAGATCCAAAACCATGGTGGGAGCTGGGAAGGTTTCAGACGGATCCCCAGCCACAACGCACTGACTTGAGAATGCAGGTGCACAGCTGTGCTGGTCACACTTCCCTCCGAGGTCAGGGCTCAGAGACTGCGGCATCCTGTGTGGCCACAGGAACCACCAGCACTGCTTTCTTAGATTACAAAGACTGATTAAGGGTCAGTAAGTTGCTCTGATGGGACTGAGACACAGAGCTGGTTCCTGGCCACAGCTGAGCGAGGCAGGGTGGCAAGTGGGAAATGCTGTAGATCCTACCCCCCACCCCTCCCCCTCCCCCTCCCCATCTGCGTCTAACCAGCTGCGCTGAATTGAGCGAATGATTCTCCCTGTCTGGGCTCAGATCCCTTACCTATAAAACTGGGCTTAGCATATAACCACGATGGTCCCTTTGGCATCAAATCGTCAGTTTTATGGATTCCATGAAATTAGCTAAACAGGCTCCTTTGCTGGAAATGTCAAGTACTGGTATTGCCTAACGCTCATGAAAACTTCATGTTCAAAAGGAAAGAATGCAAAGAAAAAAATGAAAGCAGAAGAGTCATTTCAACCTGAAACTGTCTTTGGTCGTGAGACTAGCAAAGCACTGAGTTCAGAGTTTGGGAGGAACAGAAAAGTACCAACTGCGGAACAGGAAATCCACTCTTGGCTGGCTGTCAAAAAGCCGTGAGCTGGTGAAAACTTAGATCCACTTTAATGTCTTAAAACGAATAAAGCCCCCAAATAGTGCATTACGGAGATGCTTGCTATTAAGAACTACTGCCCCCGTGCCAGGCTTTTTAACTCACTCCGGGTTTCTTCAGTCCTAGGTCTGAGGGTGTGAGGGTACAATGAACCACTGGCTCCAAGTTGTCCCTGTGGCTGGTACCGACCTGCTACCTGCTCACCATCATAACCGCTTTTTGATGCACAAAGGCCCTACGTAGACTGATCTTTCTCTCCAAATAGCATAACAGCTCTTGAACTTGCACAGACCGCAGATTCTACATCTTTGATTCCTCCAGTGCCTTGGCTAGGGTAGGCCCTCAAATGCTTACTGAACAATTAAGAAAAGTACTTACCAGTCTCTTCAGGCACCTCAAACTACATGGCCACTGCTATCCAGTTCGAACTGCAAGGCCTTTTTTAAAGGCATTGTTTAGAGACACAGAAGCTTGTAAAAATGAGCTTAACAAACACAAACACCAGATTTCCATAGAAAGCAGGAAAATAATTTATTCCAAAAGATGGCAGAAGTAAGAAATTCATCCTGAAAATAGACTTTGGTGTAATTCTGTCGGGACAGATCTCCCCTTGAACATGCTCTCCTACGGCTGCTGCACTGGAGTCTTATTGTCTCGTGACGGCGTTTGCACACGTCACTGGTCCCCGTGTCATGAGCAGGCAGGAGCCATCTTCAGGTCCACAGTCCCAAGGAGAGTGCCGTGTTTCCCAGAGCACCTTCTGTCTCAGAGGAGCGCATAAACATTTGATGGCATCGGCTCCGTTTAGATTAAGGAGGCACATCATTCATCAAAGTGTAAAAAGGCTAATAGGAAAAACACTGCACTGGAGAGTAAGAGAGTCAACTGTGCTGTGGGTGTGTAAGGCAGGATGGCCAGAGCAGGCGAGCCAAGGAAGGCGGCCCGGTGTGGAGGTGACTGCGCATCTAGAGGAATTCTCGTCATGACCTGCAAAACAAAGCCGGGCTAGTCACTGGTCCCCTCCCCACCCGCAGGAGGGCACAGGCTGACATCAACCAAGTCCATCAGGCCAGTCACTTACAATAGCTAGGTGCTCAATTAACCTGCAAATGTGGGTAGTCGCTGCAGGGCTGTGACAAGAGGTCCCATTACCAAGGACACTGCTACACGGAGAATCACAAGTAGGTTTGACCATGTGACAGAAAGAGAAAGAGCGAAGTGACTAAGACTGATCGTACTGGAATCTAATGAGTTCACTTCGGTTTCAAGAGTCTGTGTCCCTTCCCCTCTCACAGCAAGGGAAGCGAGGCTCCCGCAAGCTGTTCGGTCAGACTCCTCGGAGCAGACTCCCTGTCCTCGCCACCACAAGTGTAGGTGACAAATACGAGTCTTTTTTGCTAGAAGCTTCAAGCTGCAACCCCACCTTTACAGAGCCAGTAAACATCCAGACCAGGCACCTTCGCACATCCAACTGCTAACGTGGTCGCGGAAACGCCTTTATGTAAAGCGTGTTTTATAACACTATATAAATACAGCCACATATGCTACTTCTGAAGTTAAATAACCAAGGAAGAGAAAATGTCCTTCGAAGGCAATTTCCACACACGGCTGAGCTGGCGGTAAGAGAACGAGCTGGTTATGACCACAGTTTGCCAGGATGTTGAGGGTAAGCACAAGTGGGAGGGGCTAGTTACATTTGGATGAGACACGGTTGTGGCAGGCAGGTCTGACAAGACTGAAGGTCAAACTGCGCACAGAGAGATCTGATGGGCCCTTGAGGCTTTGCAAGTCAGTGGGCAGAGCCAGGAGAATCCACAGAGCAGCCTGGCAAAAGGCTCCCAAGGCCCGGGGCTCCAGGCGCCCAGAAGCAGACAAGAGACTGGTGCAAGCTGGGGCAGCGCAACCGCCCTGGGTGGTGGCCAGCACCAGGCTGCCGGGACACCCCAGGGCAGGTACATTCACCCCAAGATGGAATCAGAGGACCAGTTTTACAATGTGGCAGGAAAGAACCACAGCAGGCGCAGAGGGGCAGTTCCAGAGCCTGTGGCTCTTGTAGGCCACCCCCCCCCCGCCCCCGCCCCCAGCTTCATAAACATTCTCTCCCATCTAAGGAGCGTTTCTCTCCTCCCCCGGCCAGCAGCACGGCTCCTCTGCACAGACCTGAGCTCCAGGCCCAGAGGAATTTACTTGAGCATACTGATACTGAAGAGCGGGCACAGATGTCCTGTCTGGTCATTTTCTAGGAAGACCATACTTGCTAGACTCCTCATCGTTTAGGCTTTTTTGGACAAATAAATAATCACAAAATGAAAAAGCAGGTCTTCAATTTTGAAAAACCACAGAGAATCCGGGAATAATTTTCACTCAAGCTCAATGATAGCCAATTTAAGATAAATGTGAGTGAGGGTTATGTTAAATAGCATACACTTATGGTTTGCTTTTGGAGTGAATTAAGGGAGCCGGTATTCTAATTCTCTCTCTGATTAGACTGGGATGGGGGAAGGGAACTTGACAAAGAGCCCACACCCTCATTTTATAAAATACCAGGTGTACTGGTTAATAATGCAGATTTTTTTCCATAGATGGAGTTCCACATATGTTGATATATATGCGATTTGATATGTATGCTATTTTGTTGTATTGATAACAAGCTTGAAAACTTCATATGTCAAATTTTCTGAAGGTGTTAACATCATAGATATTTTTACACTTAAAAATGTCGAATTTCGTGCCAAAAAAAGAGCACTTGCTGGACGTTTTAATTCATTACTTTATTTTGAAGAAAAGTGCTGCTGAAAGTTATCATATACTTCGGGAAGCTTATGGTGAGCATGCTCCATCTCAAGATACTTATGAACGCTCATTTAAATGCTTTAAAAGTGATGATTTCGTGTGAAAGACGAAGAACGTCCAGGTCAACTGAAAAAGTTTGAAGACCAACAATTACAAGCATTATTGGATGAAGATGCGTGTCAAACTCAAAAACAACTTGCAGAAAGATTAAACGTTGCTCAGCAAACAATTTCCGATCGTTTACAAGCAATGGGGAAGGTTTTAAAGGAAGGAAAATGGGTGCCACATCAACTGAATGAAAGACAAATGGAAAACCGAAAAGTCAACAGTAAAATGTTGCTTCAACGGCACGAAAGAAAGTCTTTTTTGCATTGAATTGTGACTGGCGATGAAAAGTGGATTTATTTTGAGAATCCCAAATGCACAAAATCATAGGTTGATCCAGGTCAACCATCAACATCAACTGCAAGGCCAAATCGCTTCGGAAAGAAGACAATGCTCTGCGTTTGGTGGGATCAGGAAGGTGTGGTGTATTATGAGCTTTTAAAACCATGTGAAACCATTAATACTGATCGCTACCGACAACAAATAATCAATTTGAACCACGCTTTGATCGTGAAACGACCACAATGTTCCAGAAGACACAGCAAAGTAATTTTGCTTCATGATGACGCACCATCACACACTTCAAAACCAGTTAAAGACACGTTAAAAGATCTTGCCTAGGAAGTATTAACCCACCCGCTCTATTCACCAGACCTTGCTCCTTCAGATTACCACTTTGTCCGATCGATGGCACATGCACTTTCTGAGCAGCACTTCAAAACTTACGAAGAAGTGGAAAATTGGGTCTCTGAATGGTTTGCCTCAAAACAAGAAAAGTTCTATTGGGATGGTATCCACAAATTACCTGAAAGATGGGGAAATGTGTAGCTAGCGATGGACATTACTTTGAATAAAGCACTTTTGATGTCTCTCTTGAAATTATGGTGTTTTGATTATAAAATCTGCATTATTAACCGGGACACCTGGTAAGGAGATCACTAAGGCTACTTTCAGATAAAATTGAGAATGAAGACAACACCAAAACACCAAGGCAGACCAGGAAATCTGTTCAGGGAAGGATGAGTGAAAATATATATATAGTTAATCCTCATATGAGGGTATTTTTCCATTGTGTTTTAGAGAGTGGAAGGGAAAGGGAGAGATAGAGAGAAACATCTATGTGAGAGAGACACATCCATTGGTCGCCTCCTGCATGCACCCCAACCAGGGCCAGAGAATCGAGCCTGCTATTGAGGCACAGCACTTGACCGGAATCGAACTCACAAGCCTTCATTCCAGGGCCGATGCTCTATCCACTGAGACAAACCAGCTAGGGCTGAATATATTTTTATTCAAAGATAGATATCACAAATTCACCAAATAATTCCTTGTCTATTGTTATGTGTAATGTATGTACTTACTGCAGGAGATGAACAACAACAGGTATTCAAGCAAACGAAGGGTGTGTACTAGTATTTAGCAAGGCAAAGGAATGGCAAAAGTTGGGGAGCTAAACACATTTAGGGGGAAGACATTACTTTGAAACCAAGTGGCCAGGAAAGAAGTGCAAGGCCTTGCAGGCTGGACACTCACCAAGAAGCACCAGGAAGAACCGCAAGAGGACGGGGGCGTAGAATAAGACAGAAGAATGAAAAATGGTGTTTACTAACCTGCTATCTAATTAATGAACTTCGTAGGTAGCAAGAGGCAGGAAAGGGGAAGTAAAGCTAAGTAGGTCAAGAACATGAAAACAGTGGGGCTGGAACCATAGGTCACGGAGGAAAGCGGAACAAAAGCTGCCAAGGTGGTCTGGGGGCAGACCGGGAGGCCTGGACCGCCAAGTTAGAAAGCTGGACTTACCTGCCGACTGGTCCTTCTTATCTTTTGTGGCTCAGGGACCTTTGGTGACCCTGACAAAGCTGAGCTTACAACATGTTACAGAGCATCTCAAGGTGCCTGTACCCGTGAACCCAGGGGCCTCAGGTTAAAAAGCCCCGGCTACAGCCCAAGGAGAAGGACGAGGGTTCCGGGCAGGCCGTGAGCTGTTTCAGGAAGTGCCCGCCCAGGAAGACACACAGGGCACGGTTTGTGGATACACCGACTGCAGGAACAGGGAGACCGGAGTAACGGCAGTGACTCGGAGCTGAGTGATTGGGTCAGAAACTAGGGTGTCCGAGGGAACAGACACAGAGACATCACCAGGATCAACTGGATTCGAGGAAGAGGAGAAAGAAGTGGTCGATAGGTTCTGACGCTTAGGGACAGAGAAAACTGTGACATAAGGAACAGAAGTGGAGACGTGGCTGAGTTTGAAGCGGCAGCAGAATATGCAGAGATCGGATCAAAGACACACTTTGCACCCACAGCAGCTCGCACTGTTTCGCTTGCCACAGGCATGGCTTTGTTCACAGGGTTCCCTGAAATGCCCACTCAGTGCTATGCGCCTCATGAGCACTCAGATATTTTTGGAATGCACAGAAAAACAGATCCCCCAGGGCAGGGGCCTAATTACCAATACCCTTTCTTCCCCTCCTGTCCAGACTTGGGACTAAAACAGAATTGCTGCCCTTTAGGACCATGGCAAACTGTATTAGCTCATCTAACATAGTACAATGACGTGGCAAACCAACTAACTCCAGGACACTGGGGCTGAAGCCAAATCCACTCCAAGGAGACTACATACTAGCATGACACCCCAAGACTGTAGGAAAACAGGACATCAACAAAAACAGCAGCCTTGCTGTGACAGTTCCATCGTGAGGGGGACAAGACTGGCAGGGGCGAAGATGGAGAGAGCACTGTTCTGACCAGTTCAGGGCAAAACTTCCAGCCAATGAGTATAACATGCTGGCACTCAGCCTATCGATACATGGAAGACAATCACGGCAGGAAAAGTGATGAAAGTAGCAAAAGGTGAATGAGGTGTTCAACTGTATTGTTCAGATCAAGCCGACTTCACCTGTATAAAACTTCTCTAAAGCTTTCACAACTGTTTCTCATTTTCCTCTTGCTGAATACCATGTCTAACTTACACCTGCTAATTTCCAAACCTGGGTTCTTAAACAAGTCATGCACAAGATCCAACACTGTTCCTCACCAGATGAAGAAGGCCTACATCCGGGTTCTGCATCTCTTCATCATCCCACTTCATCATCAAAGTTCAAAGTTTAAAATTAGCTCAATCTTTTGAGTTTACCGCCAAGAAAAGTGAAGTCCTGTCTTAAGAGTTCTGCTTGCTCCAATGCTACACACACCACACACATTAGATCTCTTGATGTGGTCACTCCAAAGGCCTAGAGTCCTGGTACTGCCATAATCACCACCTCAAACGTGGAATAAACGTAACTAGGGTTCGCCTGGCTGTGCCCTTCTGCTTCCTGGCACTTTGCTTTGAAAGGAACCACCTTTTAATATAAGGGTTTCAAGCAGCAGCCCCAGTTGGTGCTGTGGACCAGAGTGCAAACGTGAGGAATTCATCAATTAGGTTACCCACACACGAGAATGCAAGCACGGCCAATGAACCCTTCAGATCCACACACCAGTGTATTCAGGGCCAGGGAGCCCAATTCTAAGGGAAGGAGGTGAGGCTCGGAGAGGTCATGAAGGCAGTGCTGGAAGTTCTCGGCTTTAAAGCCCCATCGGCATCCTTACCTAACATTCACTATAGTTAAGAAGGTTAGAAAACTGGAGAGCTTGCGGGGAAAAAAGGCAGGTAAAAAATGTTATGAATCCGATCTTTTAAAAATAATCCATGTCAGAGAGAAATCAAAATGCCTTTGGGCAAAGAGGAAAAAAACTGACTATTTACCTATCAGATTGGCACAAATCCAGCTGAGGAACAGGCTATACTGTTGGTGGGAATGCAAAAACAGCACAATCCCTAGAGAAGGGAATGTGTAATATCTAAAAAAAGTATTTTTACCTTTAACCCAGAGATTTCATTTTCAGGGAATCTAACTCAAAGATCACCAGCAAAAATATACGTCGTCACCCTGGCCAATGTGGCTCAGTTGAGTGGGACACTGTCCCATACATTGCAAGGTGTGGGTTCAATTCCCAGTCAGGGCATAGGTTGCAGTTTCGATCCCCGGTTAAGTGTGTATAGGAGGCAACCTATTGATGTTTCTCTCTCATATCAATGTGTTTTCTTTTTTCTCTCTCTCCCTCTCTCCTCCCCCTCTCTCTCAAAAAAAAAAAAAAAATCAATGAACATGTCCTTGGGTGATGATTAAAAAAAAAATACAATGTCTTATGCACAGGATATTATTGTGGCTTTATTAACAATAGCAAAAGACTAGAAAAACCCAGAAGGACATCAATAGCTATGAAAAGACTTGAGGAAGATCTCTGTACACTGATAGGAGCGAGCTCTAGGCTTCAGTGTTCAGGGAAAAAGCAAGCTATAGAATAGTATAGATATGTTTTCCATAATAGCTGTGTGTGAGGGGGAGGGGGGAAAGGATGGAGATAAAACACACACACACACACACACACACACACACACACACACACACACACACGTATTTTTGCTTATCCTAAGCAAAATGAAACACCCAAAGGATAGACTTCTCTGAATATATCTTGCTTATAATTTTGACTTTGGAAATATGTTTTACATATTCAAAATAGCAGCAAATAAAAAAATTACCATGAATTAAACACAAAATAAAACTTAATCTAACTACGTATCAAATTGATAACCCCCAGAAAAAATAATTATTTCAAGGATTTCAGAAAACAGCATTCTGTTCTTTATTTGTTCTAAGGATAAATAAAGCAGAAAAGATATCCTAAACTGCACTCAATAAAGTTATAGTTGGTAGTTATAATGGTGTTATTTTGAAACTATTTTATATGTACTGTAGGATAAGGAAAGTAAATAATTAAGTTACTGTCTTTAGGAACTAAGATTTTCAGTATTTGTGAATGATACTCAAGTGTAAAACCAAAGAAGTAAAAAACCTGTAATGTCAAATTTGAATTAGAAATGCTAACATGAACTCGTGATCCTTTTTCTTCTTAAAAGTACACACCTCTGGCTCTGCCCACTGTAAAGACTTAGAAGCAACAACACACCAGCAGAAACAGGCGCACCTAGCAATCAGATCCTGACTTGTAAATACCATTGCCACTGAAAGCAACCAGGGCCAGCTGGGCTGGAGGACTGACGAGTGAGCCAGGATTCTTTCTGTGGGAAATTCAGAAAGCAATTGGAGGAGCAATTGGTTCGAAGCCTGGGCCAGGACACATACAAGAGGGGTCTGGGACATCTTGATGTTGCCAGAAAGGAAGGAGACGAACAAAGAGTAGTATCAAAAGGACACAGAAGCCCATCTAGACAGGCTCCCATAGGCCAAAGAAGGAACCACCTATAATAACAAAAGCGTTCATATGCTAATTAGACCGGACAGCCGAAGGACCTTCCGGACGAAGCTGGGGCTGCGAGGGCCGAAACCCTTGCATGAATTTCATGCACTGGGCCTCTCGTTGAACATAAAAAGGACAATAAATGTAATTGATTACAATAAAAAGGGGGAAAAAAGAAACCTCACTGGGTACCCTCAAAGAAACTTGAACACCAACAACTTGTAGTCTGAAAATTTTTAAAAATTTAAATTAAATATGTATTCTGCTTTTCCTGTATGATCTATATTTCAAGGTTACTCAATAATCCTCATGGATGAGGGGAAGTTCTTATAGAAAGAGTCATCGAATCAAATGCAGAACTAGAAACTCACCGTTTTGCGATTTCTACGGTAACACTCAATTCAGACTACACTCATTAATGGATAAAACCACTGGGTGAAAGGCCGACAGAGAACTTCACGGCTGGAGGACCAGGCCGCCGTTACCTGAGCCCATTTAGCATCACTAAAGCCAGGGAGCCAGACACCACGTGTCTCCTGACAAGCACGGTACCACCGAAGAGGAGCCCTTGCCCCAAAGCTGCACCAGAACCCCAACATGTAGCGCTAACTCCACTTTATCAAAGCGATGGAGACAGAGGAACACCCTACAGAACAGGCTTCCGGCCTCTCCGCTGGAGTTTCAATCTTTCCGCTCTCCCACTCCTGACCTCCAATACTCAGAACCAAATAAAAGCTGCAGTTTGAAGGCCAGTTTTCAAAAAACACCTGTCTCTCTCCACCCAGAGCATTCAGAAATGCTAATGTCAAATCTGCCGGCCACTTCTTGAAGCTGCTGGGTCTTGTAACAGCAACTACCAGTGGTCGCTTTCCTGAACCGTGTCCAACAGACGGCATGCCAAGTCAATCCTGTACGTCAAACTGGGTTTTAAACGGCAGGGTCACAGGAGAATTTAAGAGGATCTTGTGGATAAATCCTTTGGTAAAGCAAATGACCTAAGTCCCAAATTCACTTCTGCTCTTCATGAGATCATATCATGTTTGCTTTCAGTGCCTGCCCTTGCCAAGTGTTAAAGTGGCCACAAAACTCGGAGAAAAAGTCAAGGCAATCTCTAGCTGAGTGACTGACAACACTGATGAGAAAGGTCAAGGGTATAGTCACCTCGATGGCTGGGCAGCGGGTCTTCTTCCTCAAGGCCAGTGATACTTGAGATACCAGATGGTTTCATTTTTCAACTGTGGTCCAAAGAGAGGGTTGAGTTGGGCCAGAATTGCGATCAGCCAACTGAAAGAATAACGGGGGAGGAATGACAACAAAGTGGTGAAATCATGCGGGAACAGGCCCATTTTCAATGAGGATGGGGGAAAGGAGCTTTAATAAGACCCAAGTCGACTCTGTTCAGTACAAGTTCATAACACATCGTGCTAAATTAGGGAGCCCAGCTGACAGCTTACAACAAACTGGCTCACAGGACACGCCTGGCCTTGGTTTCGACACTTATCTCAAAGCAGTGAGGCTTCCGCACAGTACAGCTCGTCTTTTCTCAGTTTCTCAATTCCTAATCTAAGTATCTAAGATTTCCTGAATTCATATGTCTTTACCTCAGAGTGTTGTTTTTATTCTTTCTTGTTGAAAGTATTACATTTTCTCCCCATTGGCCCGCCCCAGCCCACCCCCGCTGCCCCTCAGCATGTTTTTACCCAGGGGTGGGCAAACTTTTTGACTCGAGGGCCACAATGGGTTCTTAAACTGGACCGGAGGGCCGGAACAAAAGCATGGATGGAGTGTTTGTGTGAACTAATATAAATTCAAAGTAAAGGAGCGGAGGGGAGAGCAAGAGAACTGGATAGAACAGCCGATCCGGCCCGCGGGCCGTAGTTTGCCCACGGCTGTTTTTACCTAATCTCAAGCTCAGGAAAAACGGTATTCCTTTATCCATTCCACAAATGCTAAAACGCACAGCCCAGATGCCACACCCATTTGTGCTGGTACAGCCAGGTTAAATTTCGGCCCACCATCTCCCAGTTAGGCTGTAACCCTTGAGTGCCCCTTCTCTAACCACCATCGCCCCTAAGATGAGCCCCAGGAAAGCGGAACCCAGTGGCTGGCTTTCACAACGGCTCACTTCAGACTGTAGTGACAAGGAGTGGCTCTGGATCATGGACTGCTCATGCAGGAAGCCATGGTGTCAGACATGAACAGCAGCACAAACTGTCTTTAACATTTTCTCATACTGTTCACAGCGGTTTTACAGCTGGTAGAGTAATTCACATACCCAATGACGTTTGAGGACCACGGAGCAAAGAAGTGTTAGGACCAAAGCAAAGAGGTGTTAGGACCTTGAGTTCCCCTGTAAGAGGGGGACTAGCCCAGCCGTGGGCAAACTACGGCCCGCGGGCTGGATCCGGCCCGTTCGGCTGTTCTATCCGGCCCGCGGAGCCGAAAGAGCGGAGGGTTCTCTTGCTCTCCCCTCCGCTCCTTTACTTTGAATTTATATTAGTTCACACAAACACTCCATCCATGCTTTTGTTCCGGCCCTCCGGTCCAGTTTAAGAACCCATTGTGGCCCTCGAGTCAAAAAGTTTGCCCACCCCTGGACTAGCCCAACCAACCGGGCCGTTATCTGGCTGCGTCTCTGTTCCTCCATTTACTGTCATTTTTAGAATCTTCCAACCAAAGGATCCAAAGGCCATTCTGACCACCTATGCCCAGCACCGCACACAAGCTTGCGCCACAGAAACAGTGCACCTGCCCTCCCCACCCACCCCACAAAAGGTGGTTCTGTGACAGGTAACACGACACCAGAGAAGATGGGGCCAGAGTGGGTACCTCCAGCTGACTCACTTTATAAACAAACAGCCAATTCAGATGCGGTTCTCTGATCTGTCCTGAGAACTAGAGTATTAAACACGAACAAAATGCCATGTAGTTGGGGTGTAACATCTCTCCGACACTGTGATAAAAGAGGGGAGGACAGCACAGGCAGACACACTGGAACACTCTGTGACTGCAGCGAACACTCACTCATGGTGCAGAGCTCAGTCATGGAAAATTCCACACAGACCCAGGACTTCCCCAAGCCCAGCAGGCAAGAGAGCTGACTGTAAAAGCAGCCGCCGGCCCTTTCGTCAGAGACTGAAGCAACTGGCTGATGCTTGGACACCTGACTAAAAAGCATGTTAGAGCCTACACTGGACTGTCCCCTTTCTTCACCAAAATGTCTAGTACGACACGCAACACCAGCTCCCAGCACTTTCCGTGCTGCTGTGCAGCGGGATCTCCCTCCTGGCCTCACACTGTAATGACCCAGAGAGCTTGTGAGATTACTAACGCTCTGCTTCACCTGGAACCTTTCCTTTAACCCTCCCCTAATGCAGTTAAGGAAACTGAGGCAGGCAGAGGCTAAATGGTTTGCCTGTGCTCACAATACTGAGTAGGTGGCAGCAGCTCCCGAACCAGAAACCAGTCGGACTAATGTTCCCACCACCAAAGCTACCTGAGGTACTGACATTTCGAAAGCATCCATTTAGCAAAATCTAAATTGATCTGGGGGATAAGGAAATAAAGAAGCCATCTGCTGATTATTGATTAAGTCCAGGACAAGCCTTCGGTACCTGAGGTAAGGAAGAAATATCTAGAAGCGAGAACAAAATCTACTTTGCTTGCTCAGGTCATATTGAGAAACTTTTTTTGAATTTAATTTCCCATACTATTTTTAATGTTTTGATTCAAGCAAAACATCTCACTTAAAAACCCCAACAAACCACAGCTCAAAAAAGTTCCTTAGGAAATGGCCCAGGCCTTTCCTCTGAAATTTCATGAGGGAATGGTCCCCCTCTGACCAGCTGAGCTCTGTGCCTGCCCTTCCGACTCCGACCCGACTTGAAATTTCCACAAACACGGTGGAGAGCTGGGAGGGGAAAATCCAGTCTGAATTGATGGAAGTGGGTGGAGGAAGAGGTCATATTCAAATGATCCTATTATTTCATGTGTCCAGGAAGAGAGAACGAAATGTACCCTTCAAATCTGCCAAACTGTTCCACATGTCCCCATAACCTCAGTCCAGCCTCATACCCAACCCTCTGAGATTATTCAAATGCCTGGGGCAGCTATGGTGCGGTGACGTAAGTCTGCAGAGCAGGCATGGGCCAGAAGTCAAGTCCACGCTCCTTATTCTAAAGACAGGACACTACGCCCTAGAGAGCATAATCCCCCCAGTGAATCTGAGAAAGGGCCGGATGGGACCAGGGCTCTGGAGTCGCACTGTACCAGCTGACACAAAGGTCCTGGTTTATCCCACAATCGTTACCAATGCCGTGCTCCAGGTCAGCTCTGGGGATGCAAAGAGGAATGAGAAGAGGGAGCAAGCCCTGTGGGGCCCATGAGCTTGTGAGAGAGAAACCAGGACAGCAGTGGGCTGTGCTCTGGGAGGGTTCATTCTACACACACTCCCTGGCCACTTGTCACGAGCTCAGCTCTGGATTATTAGGGTTCTCCAGCCAGACGGTATGTCCTCCCCCACAGATAAGGCTACACCCAACTCTCTCAAATCTTGCTTTGTTCTTTGTTTCACATTCAGATATGAGAACAGGGAACAGAGAGGCAAGGTTACTTCCCGGTGACGCATAGATCAGGCGGATAAATGCCTAGCTTCCCTGTTGGCAAGGACTTCTCTTCTGATCCACTGTCCCTCCAGCCAGAGCGATGACATGAGTGACCTCTATCAGTGGCTTTCTTAAGAGACAGCAGAGACACAGAAGAGTGACTTACACTATCTTCACCGAGATGATCTCTATTATCTGCCCTCATCCCAATCCACTGACACAAACCCGTTCAAAGGCACATATTATTGGATGCTATTAGAAAATATGGATTCAGTATTGGGTAGGGTTGGGTTTTAATTCCAGCTATCTATCTATATACATGAAAGGCTAATATGCTAAGTGTCTGACTGGCCAACCAGTCGCTATGACGTGCACTGACCACCAGGGGGCAGACGCTCAACGCAGGAGCTGCTGAGCTGCAGTGACTCGGCAGCGGTGGTTCTCGGCTGACGCATCCCAAAACCAGAGAAGAGGAAGCCCAATTCCTCATGAGGCCTTGCGATTTCACCTTCGGCCGTGGGTTATGTTGTTGCTGGGGCACTGTCGGCCCCCAATCTGGCTTACTGCACTATCGCGTTTGCGTTCCACACACTGTACAACAACAACTTTGCCCAGTGTCCTCTCGCACTCGGGGACCCCTCGGGGGATGTCGGAGAGCCGGTTTCAGCCCGATCCCCGCAGGCCAGGCAGGCCAAGGGACCCCACCTGCCAGAGGGACCCCCACTCACTCCACCGACACCAGGGAGGGGACCAGGGACCATGAGAGGTTGGCTCCAGGGCGTGTCTGGCCAATCTCGCCCAGTCCCGCCCCACCAGCCCCTTCTAATTAATTTCCTTTCAATGTGCACAAATCCGTGCACTGGGTCACTAGTCATAAATATTAGCCGACTGTCTCCAGGCAAGTGGCCTTACAACCCCAAGCCTCAGTTTCCCCTTTTGTAAAATGAAGATAATAATCCCTGCCTCCAGATGTTAAGAAATAAAGAGAGAATACTAGTATATGAAAGTGCTCTGTGGAGTAGTTGACAAACAGACGTTTAATAAATACCAGTTACTCCTTCTCTCTCTCGTGAGACAGCTACCGCGCATTGAGGCCCGGAATGAAATACAACCTGTGTACTGCACAAAGGAGTTCCTCACGCAGCACTGAGTCATCCTCGTCTCCGCCTCTTCTCCCACCCCGCCCCTCTGTGGCAGGCAGAGTTCTTGGATGTTCCCCAAGATACCCAACCCCTGGCATGTACACCCTGTCTAAACCCAAGACAGTGAATACGATGACGGGCACGCCTGTGATCAGTTTCTAACAGACAGCTGGCCTGAGGAAAGGGAAGTCATCCTGGGTGGACGTGACCTACTTGGGAGAGTTCCTAAAAGGGACAGGGCTCTCCCTGACAAAAGGCATGTGGAGCGTGTGTATCACTTATGAGTGATTAGCTCGGAACATTTCCTTTAGTACGCACTCAGATAAACAACTGAATTCCTTTTTCTCTCCTTAAACAGAGCACAGTGATAAGCTGTCTCGGTAGAGGGAGCTGGAGGGAAATTGCAGGCGGGGACAGGGAGTCTGCGGAGTGGGTACGAGGACATTTGGTGAAGCCCGAACAGGCTCAGGCCCAGACATGGTTGCTCTTTGGTCTCGTAGCCTCAGCCTGGAAATAAGCTCCCTGCAACCCTCTGACCCCAAAACCAGAGTCCCTGCATGGCCGCAGGCTCTGGGGGCCTGCTGCACTGGCACAGGAACGTGGCTACACACCCAGGCCCTGGCCACCTGCTCCCCTGCCTGTACTCAGGAGGTGGCATACTGCTTGCCCAGCAACTCCAGACCAACTCCAGCTGGGCCACACCAACAAACTGTCTCTGCTGTCGGATGGACTGAGCCACACCTTCTCCAACGAGGTCTGAGTCCTTTACAAGTTCGTCTTTCCTTGGGTCTCCCTCAGCCCGAGGATCATATTGTTTCCTTATATCTTACACTCTTTTGTCAGAGCTTATAATAATTTTGTTACACTTCCTCTGCCTAACCTACTGTGTGGTTTTTACCTCCTTATTAGACTCAGACTGCTATAGGATGAGAAGGGTTTTACACAAGGAGACTCTATTGCTGGCTTTGAAGTTGGAAGGGCTGCTCCACAAGGAATGTGAGTAGCCTCTAGGAGCTGAGAATGATCCGCAACGAATAGCCAGCAGGTTGTAGGACCTCAGTCCTACAACCACAAGGAACTTAATTCTGCCACAGCCATGGGAGCTTAGAAGAGGACCCCAAGCTCCAGATGAGAAGGCACAACATGATTTTTCATTAACCTTATGCCAACCCTATCTCTAATGACCCTTTCATACGGCAGGGATATGCCCTGTTTTTGCCAGCTCTTGAAATATCTTTCCTTTCTTTTCTCCATACTTTCTATATATCAGGCCTTTCAGTTCAAAGTCTGTAACAATACTCTTACCTGCCGAATTATAAAGGGGAAAAATTATACAATCAGAATAAGAAGAATAAACTTTTTCATCCAGCAGATTTCCCTTCCACTATAAATAGTCAAGATAGCCAAATATTTTCAATGTATCCATGAGAGAAGTGTAAGTAATTCTCAGACCAAAAAGCTGAGTGAAGGCAAGTACCCAGAGAGGAAAGAAAAGTGACTGCAGATAGCTTTCCGTACCTTGAGACTATACACTGAAACAGATGAACTGGACACCTCACAGGACATGGGGAACAGCAGATAAAGCCCAGGGCCCATGCAAGGCAAAGAATCTAGTACAATGTTCACATACCTCCCCGCAGAAACCAAGACCCCAAGGTAAAGACAAATCAAACAGAACCCCCTCAAGAGAAATGCTAGAAAAATCACCTGTCTTAAATATAAGTACCAAGAAGGAAGAACTGGTTATCATGATGGTTTACAACTCAAATTCCTTCTGTGGTTGCTAAAAAATAAACACATATCAAGAATTTTACTTAATTTAAGCCACACTGATGATGGCGTTAGGCATCTAACAGAAGCCACGTGAATCCTTTCTGGGAGGGGCCCACCTTCATACCAGACCTCGAAGAAGGGAGACATATAAAATTATAGGGAAAATTAACAGCTTGCAGTCAACCATAACTGAACACATATGGAAGCAAGGTACCATGAGTAGAAGGCAGCAAAGAGCAGACACAGAAATGGAAGGGCTTTAGATATTGGAATGATCAGATACAGATTATAAATAAACTATGTCTTAAGAAATAAGATAAGCTTAAAATATGTGCAAAGAGAAAGAAGGAAGAGGGTGAGGGAGGGAAGGAGGAAGGAAAGGAAAAAAGGAGGGGGAAGCAAAACTGTAAAAGAAACAAAAGAACTTCTATGGAAATAAAAACTATACTACGTGAAAATAAAAACGTCAGTAGGTGAGGTTCTGGTTCCGGTAATAGCAGAGTATCAAACTCATCCTACAGACGGTATATTAATAAACTCTAATAACAAAATGTGAAAACCAACTATTGGATGGTACTAGAGATTGGGAATCTCAGAAAATAAATTAAAACAATAAAAAAGAAGAACCCAGTGGAAATTTTAGAACTAAAAAGTGTAATACACAAACTGAAAAAAAATCTTTGGGTGGGCCTACTAACAGATTGGAGATGAAAGAAGAAATAGTGAACAGGCCTTTTTGGAGAAACTGACAAGGTGATTCTGAAACTGACAAGGTGATTCTGATGGGCCAGTTGAAGAACACACAGGGAGGACTCAGACTTCCTGACTTCAATACAAAGCTACAATACCCAAGACAGCATGGTATGTCATAAGGCTCGACAAAGAGATCACTGATCAGAACAGATAGTTTGGAAATAGACTCACATGTATGTGGTCAAGTCATTTTGAAAAAAGATGCCAAAGCAATTGAATGGAGAAAGGAAATTCTTCAATCAATGGTGCAGTTGTATTGGAAAACAAAACCACAGAAACAAAACCAAGCCCGACCCCAACATCCTAGTGCCGCGACTGGCAAGCAGCGTGCCCAACCGCCAGGCCTCTCGACTGCCCGCTTATGGAAAGCCTCAGGTGCAGTTCTCGCCCAACAACAGGAACGGTAAGAACTAAGCTCAACAAATCTCTTATCTTCTTTTATCTCAATTTTTGCCAGAAAAAATATTTTTCCCCAAACCTCCCAGGACCATCTACCATGATCTAAATTCCTTCCCAGACTGCTCTGCTCATCTCACAACTTGATCCAACGTCCCGCCCTTCCCCTCTCCCACCCGCTTCCACTGGGTTCTCTGTAACTTGCTCCAAGAGCGGCCACTCACTCACACACCTCCTCCTATTCTCACACTTAGGTTGCCTCCAGCTGCCCTGAAACCTGGCTCCCTGGAAGCTCTCTCAATCAGAAAGGCTGACACCAGATGGCTCCGGCTTGGCGATGGGAGTACAAACTTCTTTGCCCCCCCCCCCACCCCCACCCTCCCATGCTGCCTCCAGAGAGTTCTCTCCCACTCGTATGGAATACTGACTTCCAATTTGGGGAGCACGCCTGCTGAGTTTACTACCCTCTGATTCCTTCATACATTCTGGCCACTCCGCCTACTTCAACAGGGAAGGCTCAAGGGTGCCGTTTTCTGGCCCTTCCTCATCTGTGCACCTAAATGCTGGCATTCCTGAGCTCTGGCCCTGGCCTCTCTTTTTTAGGGCCTGTTTCTCAACGGCAGCAGTACTGACATCTGGGGCTGAACAGTTCTTTGCTGGGAGGAGGGGGCTGTCCTGTCCACTGTAGGAAGTACAGCAGCATCCCTGGCCTCTGCCCACCGGATGCCAGTAGCAGCCCCAGTAGACAACCCCTGCCTGAGGAAATGACAGTCTCAGGCCCTCAACTACCTGTCCTTATATCCAGTTTCCCATCTGACATCTCTTAGAAGTTTCACCAGCAATCTTGGCCTGTCCCAAGTTGGATTTCTTTTTTCTTTTTTTAAAAAATATATTTTTATAGATTTCAGAGAGGAAGGGAGAGGGAGAAAGATAGAAACATCAATGATGAGAATCATGGATCGGCTGCCTCCTGCATGCCCCACACTGAGGATGGAGCCCACAACCTGGGCATTGAACCGTGACCTCATGGTTCATAGGTCGACCCTCAACCACTGAGCCACGATGGCCGGGCCCCAGTTGGATTTGTTTTGAAATCGACTTTCCTCTGCTGAACTATGAACACAAACTGGTCACACTGGCAGAGATCCTGGCTTATTCAGAGTTCAGACACGTCACGCCCCACAGAATCTAACCTTCAAACTAGAACAAACTGGGAAGAGGAAAATATTGCCACAAACAGAAGGCAATTAAAAAGTCCATGAATGTATTTCAAAACATGACCTTGTCTAGAAAACCAGTTTCTTTGGGTGTGTCTTCCTTCAGGAGAGGTACTTTCAAGAAATAACTGGTACCTACTAGCACCAAACAGTGAGGCTTTCTTTGACTTTCTGATTTATTGCAGAACCCCACCCTTTTGTGGAAGCAGGTATGTAAAATATTTGGGGTTTAAGTTACACCCCTACGTTTAGACAGATAACTTGCTAATAAGTAGGACATACAATCAGGTTCCAAGGAAAAGGAAACAATAATTTTGGAAATCTGTGCACTACCGCTGTGAATACACCGGTGACAGTATGAACCTAGTCAACACAGCTGTCACAAGCACGTTGGTGCGAAGGGGAAAATGGTCTAAAATCTAGACAGCAAGAGGTAAGAGCTCGCCTTTGAATGCTTTGAAGTTTTCTTTTCTTTTTTTTTTTTTTTTTTAAATATATTTTATTGATTTTTTTACAGAGAGGAAGGGAGAGGGACAGAGAGCCAGAAACATCGATGAGAGAGAAACATCGATCAGCTGCCTCCTGCACACCCCCGACCGGGGATGTGCCCGCAACCAAGGTACATGCCCTTGACCGGAATCGAACCCGGGACCCTTCAGTCCGCAGGCCGACGCTCTATCCACTGAGCCAAACCGGCTTCGGCTGCTTTGAAGTTTTCTCCATGAACTGACTAATACTTAGACTTTTCCCGGGGCCTGCCTGGTGCCACTCCCCATTGAAGGGGAGAATGTGGACAAGAGCTGGAAACATCTTTTAAACAGTTAAACTGCAGTTCTGCCACTCATGAGGCTAAATAACAGTATCCCAAAAATATATGTTGAGGATTACCTTACATACCTTAAAATAGTATTTACTCAACAGTTTATGTAAATGAATATAATCTATTCAAATAGATGCTAATTATTACACTTTTAAATTTTAAAATGTTTGCCCTAGCCTGGATTGCTAAGTGGTTGGAGCGTTGGCCTGTGCACTGGAGGTCATGGGTTCAATTCCTGGTCAAGGGCACTTACCTGGGTTGCAGGTTCTATCTCCAGCCCCGGGCAGGGTGAGAGTAGGAGGCAACCAATCGATGTCTCTCTCTCTCTCACATCAATGTGTTTTCTCTCTCCTCTTCCACCTCTTCCTCCTCACTCCCTTCTACCCTCTCTAAAAACAATCAATGGAAAAAATAGCCTCTGGTGAGGATTCACAAAAATAAATAAATTGAAAATTTTCTTTTAATTTAAAAAATTGTTCTTACTCTACTTGATTACAATTCTAGCTCAACTTCGGTTCAGTAGATGAACAGTCATAATAAAGAATAGCTTTTACAGGGGGGGCGGGATTAACCAAAGAACATATATGCATAGTCCAGGGACACAACAAACAAAAAAGAATGGCTTTATTTGAGTGAGATGGTGAGATATTTAAGTGAAATGAGGCCTAAATATTTCACAACAGTGAAATACAAAGCACTACAATGACAATTTCTGGTGAGTATAAACTGTACTTGGGTTGGCAGAGGGAGAGAGTATCTGTGCAGTTCTTATGTAAATATACTTATATTGAACTAGAGGCCCAGTGCATGAAATTCATGCGGGGAGTGGGGAGTCCCTCAGCCCGGCCTGCACCCTCTCTAATCCGGGACCCCTTGGGGGATGTCTGACTGCCGGTTTCGGCCTAGACCGGCAGTCGGACATCCCTCTCGCAATCCGGGACCGCTGACTCCTAACCACTTGCCTGCCTACTGGCTTGATCGCCATCTAACCACTCCCCTGCTGGCCTGATGGCCCCCAACTGCCCTCCCCTGCCGGCATCATGGCGCCCAACTGCCCTCCCCTGCTGGCCTCATGGCCCACAACTGCCCTCCCCTGCTGGTCTCATGGCCCCCAACTGCCCTCTCCTGCCAGCATCATGGCCCCCAACTGCCCTTTCCTGCTGGCATCATGGTCCCCAACTGCCCTCCCCTGCCAGCCTTGTGGCCCCCAACTGCCCTCCCTGGCCAGCCTTGTGGCCCCCAACTGCCCTCCCCTGCCAGCCTTGTGGCCCCCAAATGCCCTCCCCGGCCAGCCTTGTGGCCCCCAACTGCCCTCCCCTGCCAGCCTTGTGGCCCCCAAATGCCCTCCCCGGCCAGCCTTGTGGCCCCCAACTGCCCTCCCTGGACAGCCTTGTGGCCCCCAACTGCCCTCCCCTGCCGGCATCGTGGCCCCCAACTGCCCGCCCCGGCCAGCCTTGTGGCCCCCACCTGCCCTCCCCGGCCGGCCTTATGGCCCCCAACTGCCCTCCCCTGCTGGCCTTGTGGCCCCCAACTGCCCTCCCCTGCCGGCCTCATGGCCCCCAACTGCCCTCCCCTGCTGGCCTGATCGCCCCTAATCGCCTCTGCCTCAGCCCCCACCACTGTGGCTTTGTCCGAAAGGAAGGTAGGAAGATGTCTGGTCTCCCGGTCTAATTAGCATATTACCCTTTTATTAGTATAGATTATGTAAGTAATGACATAATTACAAAATTATGTAAATATAAATATTGAACATAGAAAATGTGTGCTGTTTTTTCTTTTTTACGTTTTGTAGGGTTTTTAAAATTTTTTTAAAAGTGTGCTACTTTTATTCTTCAGACATTATTTTATTCTTCAGACATGAGGACAAGCTTCAATGAAACAAAGCTGTAAAGTTTCACAACAACCATGCTCCACTTACTTCATTTCCCATCACATACATTATAAATGCCACGAACAATGCTTATTATTTTAGGAAAAATTACTTACAAGAGAAACATACTTACAAGAGATAGCAGCAAACGGAACAGGTCACCAACATGGTGATGATAACTCTAAAAAAATAACAAACAAAAAATTAGGTCATGTGCAAACGAAGCAGACACTGCAGGATGGTTCAAGTCTCCTCCCCAAGTACAAACAAGCAGGGGCTGTGCACCCAGAAAAGGCTCTTGAATCTGCCCCAACACCCACACTGCACTGCACCCTGGGGTGCATTTGGCAGAAGTTAGAGTAAATAATTAAACATTATTTGTATTTAAAGGGATATGCACTTATGCCACAGCTTAGTATCTAATCCAAACCCACCTGAAACTGAACGCAAAGGCTGCAGTGACAATTCATTTTGACATCCAAGTAACTACCCCATTTGGCAATTCTGCCACAAAATGACCTGTACTTCTAAAAATGTGTCTCTCTAGTGTTGACCTCTCCCCATCTCCATTCCTCTCTGAAAAACAGTTAAATCTGGTGAATGTCAACACTTCTAAAACTGGCTCCATGCTAATCTCTTCCCATTTCGCCTCCCAAAGGCTCTCCTCTGAATCTCCTGCTCCCCAGAAGCAGCTCTGCCATTCCACCCACCACCCTACCCTCATATCTGTCATCTTTTTGCTCATGCCTCCTCTGCACCCTCAGAGTCACCAAATGCTGTGCGTTAGTCATTCTCAAGCATCCTTCCCTATGTGGACTTCTTCCTTTCCGTTCCCACCTTAGCACGGAAATTTATCTAGTTCGTCTAGCTCAGTGGTTGGCAAACAGCGGCTCACGAGCCACATGCGGCTCTTTGGCCCCTTGAGTGTGGCTCTTCCACAAAATATCACAGCCTGGGCGAGTCTATTTTGAAGAAGTGACGTTAGAAGAAGTTTGTTTAAAAAATTTGGTTCTCAAAAGAAATTTCAATCGTTGTACTGTTGATATTTGGCTCTGTCGACTAATGAGTTTGCCGACCACTGGTCTAGCAACTGGTGGCACAGTCAAAACTGCCTTCCTTCCCTTTCATTCTATGGGCAATCACCGATGGAATTGGATTCATCGTTCTAAAATATTCCTTTCATCGCATCACCCTGCGGCTTCACACCTCTCAGTGCCCCCCCATCCATAAAAGTCATGTCCACAGCAAGGTCTCCACACCCCACAGAGTTAAGGACAGTCTCCTAGACGGTGGGAAGCAAAGATCAGAACTCCTATTGATATTTTTAACTCATCCTTTAGAAGTGCTGTGGGTGTGTGTTCTCTATGGTTATTATACTGGCACATCATTCATTCGTTCAACAGATTTTCATTGAGTGTCTGGTATGTACAAGGCTCTGGGGAGACAGGAGTGAAGGAAACGGGGAAACCCCCGCCCTGGTGCAGTCTACGTGACCGTAGGGGCAGACAGACAACAAACAAGTGGAACAATAAACAAACAAGATCGACCTATCTATCTACCAGTATATGCCAGAAGGTCAGTAGTGCAGATGGAGAAAAACAAAGCAGGAAAGGACGATAGGGTGTACAGGGGAGTCTGAGATAAAGGTGCTATGAAATGTGTGCGCACGCGCGTGGACACACACACACACACACTCACTTATTCAGAGATAAAGCAAATGTGAATACCTAACCATCACTGGATCTACGTGGTGGTATACAGTAGTCATACTACTCTTCCTCCTTTTCTGTATGTCTGAAAATGTCCTGCATGTTTGAAAAAAGAAAATGAGCTTATAACTCTTGGCACATCAATTCCTGTGCTTCCTCCCCATCCCGTCCCCAACCTACTGCTAAGGGAGCCACCGTGAAAAACCTGAAACTTTTTCCCATGTGTGGATTCCTAAAGAGAAACAAGGGAAATCCTGAAAACGGGAATGGCCGGGAAAGCTGATTCAGGCTCAGACTTGATTTCATCCTTTATCCTACACTTGTTCAGTCGTAGAAGAGAGTGAGGAAGGGGCTTTAGGTACACATAGATTCAGGCGTTTTTCCTTTATCCCTTTTTTCTCCCTGCCTCACCAGGTCCTGAAAACCTCACCACCCAATTTTCTGTCTTCTGATGTGCAGGGGTCTGGCAGGAAAGAGGATGTAACATCAAAGTCTTCCTCCCCTCACACGGGGCACCTTTATGAAGGTGCTTTACTTTACTGTCTCCTTAATGAATATGTCTTAATGCTTCAACTCAAAAAGGCTCTCCTGGCCCTGGCTGGTTTGGCTCAGTGGATAGAGCATTGGCCTGTGGACTGAAGGGTCTCAGGTTCGATTCCGGTCAAAGGACACATGCCTGGGTTGTGGGCTCAATCCCCAGTGGGGGCATGCAGGAGGCAGCCCATCAATGATTCTCTCTCATCATTGATGTTTCTCTCTCTCTCTCCCTCTTCTTCCTCTCTAAAATTATACACACACACACACACTAGTGGCCCGGTGCATGAAATTCATGCACATTAAAAGGGGATTAATTAGAGGAAATAATTTAATATTGCTATTTGCCTTTTCTCTATAATAGAAGTGTCAGAGATGAAATTAGTAAAATGTATATGAAAACCTTACTCCTGTCAGAGTCTGGGGTGCACCACGGGACCCAGAGTCAAGTCCCCGTCCACCCACATGCGACTCAAAATCGCGTGAGACCCAGACCCAGCCGGCCCTGCCCATTGGGCTAGATCCAGACCCGGCCAGTCCCACCCTTGTCAAGCCCCTCTGGGCAGGGGGCATAGCCTCAGGTCCCCTGGCCTGGCACCAGGACGGGGGGACACAGCCTGAGATACCCTGTCAAGCCCACTGGGTGGGGGGCATGGCCTCAGGTCCCCTGCCAAGCCCAGCCAGGCATGGGGGGCCCATCCTCAGGCCCCCTGGTCCAGTGCTGGGGCAGGGGGCATGGCCTGAGGTCCCCTGTCAAGCCCCACTGGGCGGTGGGTGCGGTCTGAGGTCCCCCGGCCTGGTGCCAAGGTGGGGGGGTGCAGCCTGAGGTCCCCTAGCCCAGCACCAGGATGGGAAGCGCACCTTGAGGTACCCTGTCAAGCCCTGCCAGGTGGGGGACATGGCCTGAGGTCCCCAGTCAAGCCCTGCCAGGCAGGGGGGTGCAGCCTCAGGTCCCCTAGCCCGGTGCTGGGGTGGGATGTGTGGCCTGAGGCCCCCCAGCCTGACGCCGGGGCAGGGGGCGAGGCCTGAGGTCCCCTGTCAAGCCCCACGGGGGTGGGGGAGGGCGTAGCCTCAGGTCCCTGCTGATTGCTCATTAAGGCTCCTTAAGAGAACTTGGCCTCCCTATGAATATGCTAATTGACCATCACTCCATCACAAAGATGGCTGCACGCACAGCTGAGGCCAAGTTCCCATAAGGAGCCTTAAGGAGCAATCAGCAGGGACCTGAGGCTACGCCCTCCCTGCCCCTGTGGGGCTTGACAGGGGACCTCAGGCCTCGCCCCCCACCCCAGCGTCAGGCTGGGGGACCTCAGACCGCACCCCCTGCCCCAGCACCGGGCCAAGGGAGCTGAGGCTGTGCCCCCTGCCTGGCTGGGCTTGACAGGGGACTTCAGGCTGTGCCCCCCACCCAGCGGGGCTTGACAGGGAACCTCAAGGTGCACCCCCAATGCTGGGTTGGGGGAACTCAGGCTGCATCCCCCACCCCAGCACCAGGCCGGGGGGACCTCAGGGCACACCCCCTGCCCTGGTCTGGGCTGGGGGACCTCATGCCACGCCCCCTGTCCTGGCACCAGGCCAGGGGACCTGAGGCTACGCCCCCTGCCCAGAGGGGCTTGACAGGGTGGGACTGGCCGGGTCTGGATCTAGCCCAATGGGGGCGGGGGCTGGCGCGTCTGGGTCTCACACGATTTTGAGGCACATGTGGGTGGGCAGGAACTTGACTCTGGGTCCCTTGGTGTGCCCCAGACTCTGACAGGAGGAAGGTTTTCATATACATTTTACTAATTTTCTTTCAACTCTGACACTTCTATTATAGAGAAAGGGCAAATAGCAATATTAAATTATTTCCTCTAATTAATCCCCTTTTAATGTGCACGAATTTCATGCACCGAGCCACGAGAATATGTGTGTGTGTGTGTGTATAATATATATTAAAAAAAGGCTCTCCTGTTTTAAAAATTCACCATAGTCCTTGAAGCAATTCATCCCCTTCATGTATTTTTAAAAATTAATTTGCAGTCTTTTCAGGAGGCAAAGGAAAACCAGTACTAATTACGTACTAACATTTCCACTTTACAATGAGGAAATGGGAATGTGGAAAAGTGAACTAAATTGCTCAAGGTCACAAGGATCATCCAGCTAGGGCCAGTGCTTCCCCAAATGTAATACAGTAAATCCTAGGAGGCACTGTGTGTTAAGACCTGCTCAATCCTGCCAAGAGCAGGAAATATAAGGATTGGGGTGGAGGCTGTGGCTTAGACCCGGATAACATGTCACTAGCAGGTCAAACCTGAATCATGACACTAGGGCTAGAAACTTTGTAGCCATGCACATTAGGAGGCATTTCATTACCCTGGATAACAGCATGGGCATCAAGTCCCGAGGTTGGGGGGAGGGGGTGGGACCCCCATGGGGGTCTTTAAGAAAGGAGTGGTCAATGCTACCAACACATTAATAAATGTTTTTCTGAGTATGAAGGCTGGAAAGGCAGACAGTAGTGTAATGCAGCGATTTTCAAACTTTTGCACCTCATGGCACATGTAAACTAATTACTAAAATTCTGTGGCACACCAAAATATATATTTTTTGCCGATCTTGACAAAAATATAGGTGTAATTCTGATTTACAAAAAAATACAAATAAATAAATAATAGTAATTACCTACCCCTTTTGCTCCAAAATGACTTTTTTAAAAAAAATCAGGTGCCTAAAGATTTTTGGTACCAAGAATGAACCAATCAGATGTAACCTTATTCAACCTGACCAATAAGATGCAACTCGATTATATGACCTATATTTATGGTTCGTGACAGGGCATTCACAACTGACGGCTATGGTTGTGTTGGCTGTTGTCATTTTTTTATTTGACAATCCCAGGGGAAGAGGTCAGTGCCCGTGACTAAAGAGTCAGGTATTCATGTTTTAAAAATGCTTGTGGCACAACGGTTGACAATGGCTGGTGTAATGACATAGTTGAAGGCAGAAACACTAACTCCAGGAGGAGAAAAAAGTCTAAGAACTTACATTTGGTTAAACTGCCTTCATTACCCCTGAATTCTGACACTATTTCATCTATTACTGCTTGGGAAGATGAGCGGGAGGAAGGTAAGGGGGACCTGATGCTACCAATGATAGAAATTCATGTACCATTTCTCCTTCTTGCATTATGTTTTACTTTTAAACTAGTTGGAAGTAACATGTCTAATAATACACGTTTATTTAAGAGAGCCAGAAAGGGTTCATGTCACAAAATATTAAGGAAGTAACAGTATTTTCTTTTCTTTACTAAAGGCCATAGAATTATCCACTCAAGGGACATTGATTGAATGCTTGCTCTGCATGCAAAGCACTGTGAAGCCACCAATTAATTTCAAAGAAAAATGGTGTTTCTGACAAACGATGACTTCAGTCTAAGTTTCACCCCACATGATCTTGCAGAGAAAAAATGACTAAGAGGCAAAAGAGGAACGAAAAGGCAAAAAAAAAAAAAAGTGTGCTAAAGCTCCTTTGAAGATAAGCCTCTATTTCATACAATAAAAGTTTACTTACAAAATAGGTGAAGCTCTATTTGACATGAGGGGGGGGGGGTGTATTTCTTAACCAATCACCCTAAGAACTTGTTACTCACACACAAGGTCGCGGGGAGCGCCCTCCAGAAGGTATGACGCAGGGGTTTCTAAACAATACCTCCTGCTCTCCGGTCGGAATCTCGCTGTGGATCGGGCCCCAACTACCTCCCGGCGCCCACGGGAGGCGAGGCCTGAGCTGGACGTCGCTGCACAAGCCTGCCCTGTGCGACTGCGACAGCGTGTGAAGTGCAAGGGCAATGTCTGCTGTATTTATCTGACCCCTTCCTTGAGGCAACGAGGCCTCATGTGGGTGGAGAGCAGGAGACCGAGCCCCAACTTCTTCTTGGGTCGGTATAAACCCATTTCCGACGACACCCACCCACCCAGGACGGTGACGAGAAAAAATTCCCCTAAAACTGCTTCCCAAGAATGGCCCGCCGGAGGTCACCCTCCTCG
The DNA here is from genome assembly GCF_963455305.1 of Plecotus auritus. Lineage (NCBI taxonomy): Eukaryota > Metazoa > Chordata > Mammalia > Chiroptera > Vespertilionidae > Plecotus > Plecotus auritus. Next base: position 5,415,367 of record NC_137773.1, read on the forward strand.
CGTTCCGGCTGGGAGTCACCGACGCTGCTGCGACCGGCTCATCGCGGCCAGCTCGGGGTCTGGGCCACCCCAGCGAGATCTCCGCGGTGCGGGTCGCCCCTCCCCCTCCCGGCCGCCGCTCCCGGCCGCGCGTCTCCCCCCTCCGCCAGCGGGCCTGGCGCACTCACCCCCGGTTGGGACCCTTGGGGATGAACCAGGGCACCAGGAGGCCGACGATGCTCCAGAACACGCTCATCACGATCAGAGGCACCGTGAGGCCGCTGTACGCCATGGTGGCCGCCGAGCTGCCAGCCCGTGCCCCACCGCCGCACTCGGGTCCCACCCGGAAGTGTCAACACCCGGCCGCGTGACCAGCGCGCGCCGGGCCCGCCTCCCGCGTCCTCACGTGACCCGCGCGCCGACTCCGCCCCTCGGGGGGTCTGGAGAGACAGGCTCCGCCCTCACCTGGCGGAGGGACGTCACTCACCCGAGGGTCAAGTCACTAGGAGCTCAGCAAGATATTTCTCATTAAGAACGTGGCCCTTTTAAGAAAAGAGTGTAGTTACGTATTTACAGCTTTATCTTTTTTTAATATTAATATATTTTTATTGATTTCAAAGAGAGGGAGAGAGAGAAACATTATTGATGAGAGAGCATCATTGATGGGCTGCCTCCTGCACGCCCCCACTGGGGAGCAAGCCCACAACTCGGGCATGTGCCCTGACCAGGAATCCAACCGTGACCTCCTGGTTCACAGGTTGACACTCAACTACTGAGCCACGCAGGCCGGGCTTTATCTTCTTTTTACACAACAAACCTTAACAATTTTAAGTTACCGTTAAAGCTCAGAAATTCCTGTCTGAGCTGTAACTTAGGAAACATCACTGAACTCGTTTTAAGCACCTCACTAGAGCCTATGAGGAAGTTTTAGTTATTATCCCCACTTTGCAGTGGAGGAAACTAAGGGTCAGGGAAGAGGTTCAGGATCTTGCCCCAAACCACAAAGCTGGTAAGTGGCTGAGCCACGATTCACCTTCTCATGGTGTGATACTCAAAGCCAGTGCTTTTTTTTAAAAAAATCCTCACCTGAGGATATGTTCATTGATTTTTAGAGAGATCAAGGTAGAGAGAGAGAGACAAAGAGAGAGAGAGAAAGAGAAACATCCACCTATATGTGCCCGGATCGGGGATCAAACCCACAACCTTTCAGTGTACAGGACAAAGCTCCTACCAACTGAGCCACCCGGCCAGGGCAAAGCCAGTGCTCTTATACTGCACTATTGTGCGTCATGTGCACCGTGCCAGGTCCTGGGGTTCCAGAAATCAATCAGAACCCCCTCTGGGAGTTCACAGGCTGGTGCGGAGATGGACTTGCCAAGGGCCACTCAACGGCAGTGGAAGGTACAGTGGACACTAGTGTCGGACTTTCCACCCCAGCCAGTCCCGAGCTGAGCCTTAAAAGAGGAGTAGGGATTAGCCAGGATAATGAGAAGATGAACCTGGAGTTTCTACTGCTTGCCACAGATTCTCACATGGGTTAATTACAGCATGCCACAACCTTGGAACAAGGAGTTAAGCCAATTCTCAGAGAGGCTAAGGAGCTTGATAAAGCTCATGGGCAGAGGCTAGGAGGAAAGCAGATCTATAAACCAAATCCAGGGTTTCCCTGCAACTCACACTTGCGCCCCTCACCTCATTTCCTGATTTCTTTCTTCATCAACTAGAATGGATTCTTGAGTTAAATGGGAAGTTGGACCGACAGTCTTTAACTCTGAACCAACTCTTCAGACATGATGCCAAGCCTTTATCTGCTCCCCCAAAACTCAGCCTCCGTAGACATTCTATTGTCCTTAAGTTCCAGTCCGAGCACCTCCTTCTCCACGACCCGTTTCATTCTGTTAGTGCACCTTTTGTGGCATTGTACTTGTTTGTGTGTCTTTTTTTAATTAAAAATATATTTGTATTGATTTCAGAGAGGAAGAGAGATAGACACATCAATGGGCCACCTCCTGCACGCCCCCTACTGGGGATCAAGCCCACAACCCGGGCATGTGCCCTTGACCAGAGTCAAACCCCGTACCCTTTGGTCCATAGGCTGGCAACCTATCCACGGAGCCAAACCAGCTACAGCTATATGTGTATCTTAACCAACCCTCTAAAAGAAAGCACACTCCTTGAGAACAGGCACTGTTTAACTGATCTATGCCCTTTAGGGACACCTTATACATAGAATGTGCTCAATAAACACTAGTGCAACTGAACTGAATAGTGAAGAAGGGGTGAGATCAGCCAAAACTAGAGAAAAAGCCAGGCTACTTCCCATTTCCTTTCTTAAAATTTACTCAATTATTTATTAATTTATTTTTAATTGAATTTATTGGGGTGACATTGGCTAGTAAAATTATATAGTTTTAGGTATACAATTCTTGTACAGTTCTATAACACATCAACTGTATATTGTGTGTTCACTACCCCAAGTCAAATCTCTAAATTTATTTTTAATTGTGGTAAAATATACGTAACATAAAATTGACTGTCTTAACCATTTTGAAGTGTGCAGTTCAGTAGTGTTCAGTATATTCACGTTGTTGTGCGGACAATCTCCAGAACTTTACATGCCCATTTAACAACTCCCCATTCCCCATTCCTCTCCCCAAGCCCTGGCAACCACTATTCTGATTTTCGTTTCTGTTAAGTTTGACTCCTCTAGATACCTGATATAAGTAGAATCATTAAGACAGCATTTGTCTTAACACACATCTGGCTTGAGACACTTAGCGTAAGGTCCTGACGTTTCATCCGTTTGTAGCCCAGGTGGCAATGCTGAACAATATTCCGCTGCTATGTATGGACCATACTTAGTTTCTCCACTCACCTGTCAATGGGTGTTTGGGTTGCTTTCACTTTTTGACTCTTGTGAATTTTTTCCTGTTTCTTAAGTCGATGCAGATATATATATTTTTAAGTTGATCTTGGTAAGCCTAACTGTGTCTTCCTTTTTGGCAGCCTTTTTGAGAAGCAGATGTCGAGGTGCACAGGGAGGTGACTGTCAGGTACCAGTTCTGTCCGCTTTATCTTCTGTGAAATGAGAAAAATTCTTCATCTCGGCATTGTATCTGTGACCTAGCATTGGCCAATAGCTCCCTCTACCAGTGAATCTGTCAAAAACACTTTATCACACTGTCCAAAGGGAAAGCCAGCTGGGATTTAGCCACGGAGTCCTAAGGCTCCTCCTAAGCTGACCTGGAAGGCCCAAAGTTACCGGAGAAGCTGAAGGCCCAGCATGTTTCACTTCTCATTTGCTCAGCACATATGTATGGAGTGTGTGCTGTGGACAGCCACCAATGATTATAGCATCTACCATGTGAGTGACACCCATGTGCCATTGAACTAGGTGCTTTGAATTACCTGCCTCATTCAGGGCTCACAACACCTAACACAGAGATTGTGAAGTCCATTTTACATGGTAGGGAGAGAGACTCATATTTGTAACTTGCCCAAAGGGTGGCTGTTTTTTTTTATTTTTCATTTTGCTTTTAATTTTTAAAAAATATATTTTATTGACTTTTTACAGAGAGGAAGGGAGGAGGATAGAGTTAGAAACATCGATGAGAGAGAAACATCAATCAGCTGCCTCCTGAACACCCCCTACTGGGGACATGCCCATAACCAAGGTACATGCCCTTGACCAGAATCGAACCTGGGACCCTTGAGTCCACAGGTCGACGTGCTATCCAGAGCCAAAGCGGTTAGGGCAGGGTGGCTGTTTTATTGGCAGACTGAGATCTGAATGTGAGCCTTCATAGCTCCTGTTCTTCCCACTAAGCCATGCTGCCCCTCCTAGTTCAAATAGTAAGTCAGCAAAAACCCCTAAAGCACACACTTCTTAACGAGATAGAGACCTTTACTGCATGAGACCTGTGAACCCTGTTCCAGATTTAGGGTGTGCTTGAGTCTATTATTTCCAAAGGACAAAGAATATTTTATTTAATATTTGTGCATATTTATATATAATGAGAGGAAGAGAGAAACATCGATATGAATTGATTTGAGAACACAGATTGGCTGCCCCTAGCCCCCACCCCTGCACATGCTCCTGGACCAGGGATCAAAGCTGCCTGTGCCCTGACCAGGCATCAAAACCGCCACCTTTTGGCGAACAGGATGATGCTTCAACCAACTGAGCCACACTGGCCAGGGCTGCATGTTTCCATTTTAATTAAGGTGTTCAGGCAATAAATCAACCTCACACCGCTGTTTCAATCTGGATGGCCTACCTGTCTCATCAGACTTCTTCCTAGATCAAACTTTTAGTAAGCACCCAATTGTGTGTGCATAGGCTACTTCCGGGAGGATGCAGGCTACTTCCGGGAGGACGCAAAAGGCACGGGAAACAGTGGCTCCTCCTGGGGAGACGTGAGTGCCTGAGAGTCAAAGTGACGAGGAAGCTTACTTTTCACCGTATGCCTTTTGTACCTTTTGATGTTGTGCCATATGTAAGTATTCTTTTAAAAAAAATGCTAATTTAAAGGAACAATGACCAACGACCCAAGTTAGCACCCGATGGGAACGGCTCGACATCTGCAGCATCGGCAGAGCCCGTGGACTCTCGGTCAGTAGAGCTCCGTCTGGTCATCGGAGGGTTCAGTTCGTGCCTCCCCAGCTCGCCGGGCAGCTCGGTGGCTGAACATCTCGTGCCTGAGTGCGGTATGAAAGCAGGCATTCAGGAGCGTCTGTCTGAAGTTTCAGTTTGGCGTCTTCCCAAAATAGCACAAGGGGACTCGCTCAAGGGAATGGACATGTGCAAATTTGATGAAAAGGTCAGTGGGAAACTGCTTAATTCAGTCATTCCAGAAAACATGCTAATAGCCCAGGGCCTGAACCTTGACAGGCAGGCCCACCCAGCTGGCATTCTCCAGTCCCATTTCCTGCAGCCAAAGCACAATACTGCTGCCCTCGAACCCGCCCCTTCCCTCAAGAACCAGCATTTGTCTGAACTTCCTTGAGAAAAACTTTTCCCTCTGCGCCTGCAGACAAACCCACTTCCATTCTCCTTTGAGAGACAATAGCTACAACTCGGTGCTTTGCATGCAGTATCTCAAGCAATAAGCTCCCAAGCTCTTATCTCTGTATCACTTGTATTGAACAAGTTGCTGAAAACAAGCCAAGTCTGACTACTAAAAAATACAATTTTATCAGTATTGGCTGGAGCCCAGGGCTCAGACCAGGCATCGGAATATGTTGTCGTGCCCTAGCTGGATAGCCCAGTTGGTCAGAGCATCATTCCGATAGGCCAAGGTTGTGAGCTTGATCCCTAGTTAGGGCACATACAATAATCAACCAGTGAATGCATAAATAAGTGGAACAACACATCAATGTTTCTCTCTCTCCCTTCTCTCTCTCTAAAATCAATTAAAAAAAGAATGTCATCCTTAAACTTAATCTAGTATGATATCTGATTTGCATGCAATTTTTGGGGTTCTACAACATGTTGGTTGAGAATAAAGACAGCCTGGCTGGCATGGCTTGGTGGTTGAGCATCGACCAATGAACCTGGAGGTCACGGTTCCATTCCCGGTCAGGACACATGCCCGGATTGTGGGCTCGCTCCCCAGTGTGGGGGGTGCAGGAGGCAGCCAATCAATAATTCTCATCATTGATGTTTCTATCTCTCTCTCCATTCTCCTCCGAAATCTATAAAAAAAATATTAAAAATATTAATTTTAAAAAAGAGAATAAAGACAAATCTCAAATACAAACTACAGACCTTACTGGTTGACCTACTCATTATACTGACTAGACATATAGCTCAACATGCTAATAACATAGCTGCTGTGTGGGGCACCTTCTCTATTTCATATGCCGTGTAAATTATGGATATTCTAATCCACAATTCCCCAATCTTACCTGATGCATTTTAATAAACAGATCATTTATCACAGGGGAAAGGCAGGATTTCAGATGTGGCCCTGGAGCTAAATCTTGAGGAGTAATTTTAAGTTAGATGTGGAATCTGAAACTCAGATGCCAGCGGGGGCCAGGCACTCGGGGACATGAATGGAGTGAGCTGGAAAGGGAGCAGCCAGCCCCTGGCTCCCCCGCTGATGCCGTGCAGCGTCAGGGACCCCTGCAGCCAGAGGAAGCACAAGACCCAGGTTTCTCTATGGATCTCTTAAGGTTCAAATGTTAGAAATTAATTTTTAAAAATCACGAAAAGCAACAGGGCAAACAAAATCTATCTGTGCGCTAATCCTTGCCTACAGGCCATCTATGTTCCGAGTTAGCCCTAGGGGAGAGGAGGGACGTTTCAGTCACATGGAAATGGCACTTGCGAAGTCAAGACTTAGGGCAGGGCAGCCTGGCTAGGGAGCTGCAGGCCATTTGGTTTGGTGGGCGCATGAGGGAGAGGAGCTACAGGGCCATCGGTCAGGCCCTAGACGTGGGTATGCAAAACAGCACCAGCTGCTCGCTGGGGCCGTGTATTTCAATTCACTTCGTGATGGCCACTGAGTGGAACAAACCCCTGCATCAGGCAGCAGCCCTATGCTGTCCACCCCATCAGTGTGAGGGTCCCGGCAGGAGCAGGGCCATCTCACCAGCTGTTCTGCTGCTCCACAGAGTAAACCTATGAAAGGATGGCAACTGGGACTTACAGTGAGATGGACTTTATCTATAAAACAACGCAAGGTCTGCTTGAATTAAGAAACATTTCCAATTTTTATCCATAAAATTAACCCAAACAGCAACGATAGATGTACAGAGCCACATATCAATAACAAACCAGGAAGGAAACAATATATTCCAGAGACATCTTGAATGATTTTAAAGGAATACACACCAGGCTAAAAACCTACAGCTAAACATTGGTTACACAACGGGTAACATTTATTCCTGCATTTTCTCAATAAGCTCTTCCTTATATTTGCCTTTCTCTTTTCCAACTTGTCGAGATTTGGCTTTGCGTTCAAGAATTTTTTTCCGATCTTTGCCCGGTTTTAGCCTGGTGATAACCACCTTTTAGGAGTGAGAAAACAAACAAATCTTTGTTTTTTAGGTGTGAAGGATTTATAACCACGATTAGTTTGCCCAGCAGAGGTCCCCTCAACAATAGCAGCTTAGGTTCTTTCTGCCACCCAACCTCCTACCCCTCTAATTCCTGAGGACTAGGACACCATTTAGATAGTTTAGTGATAGGAAATTTCATTCGGGTTGGGAAAAATGACATGACCAGCATCTTTCTGGTTTGCCTATCCTCCCTTGGCTGGCAAATGCATTAAGAAACATCTGCATTCCGCCCTAACCGGTTCGGCTCAGTGGATAGAGCGTCGGACTGCGGACTCAAGGGTCCCAGGTTCGATTCCGGCCAAGGGCATGTACCTTGGTTGCGGGCACATCCCCAGTAGGAGGTGTGCAGGAGGCAGCTGATCGATGTTTCTCTCTCATCGATGTTTCTAACTCTCTATCCCTCTCCCTTCCTCTCTGCCCTAAGGATCTGAAACTGGGGAGACACCCTACAATACAGTGTGTAAAGTGGGAGTGCAAAGGAGGAACATTATATCCCACAGGGTGGGTGTGAGGGCCACGGGAAGAAATGTTCTCTTCTCCTCTGGACATTATCTAGTGGGGAAGTGAGGTCTGGAATGCCAGGGACCCCCTGCTACCTGCTTGAAGACAGAGCCTTCACCAAGGATGACAAAACAGACAAGAAACGAATCTGGGTCCTTGATATCATAAGCCAGTGACTCTATCAAGCCTTCCTGATCTCCCCCAGGAGGGCCCTGCCAGGGTCAGCTGTGTAAACTGCACCAACACGTCAACAGCTCTCACAGCTACACCATGCTGTGTGACCACCACTGCCCAGGCCCGGGCCACACCTTGCTGGGATGAATGCCCACGTGGACAGCTGTGCCGTTAGCCTTCTCACGCTGCACCCGCTCGATGTAGATGACGTATTTCTCTCTGTACACCTGCACTACCTTGCCGATTTGCTGACCTTTGTAGTGTCCTCAAACCACCTGAGAGAAAATACAGAAGAGACCCGCACATTTCCAATGCATGGACATTAGTGAGGACACTATCAGGAACACACAGGCTAACATACTTTATACAGAACAGATTAATCCAGGCAGTCAAAAGTCAGCTTTTTTTAGATATAAATCTCCTTTGTGTTCTTCTAAGTCAGGTGGAATTTCTCTACCTGAATTTTTTTCTTTTCATATCTGAAGGACAAAAAATTCCTTGAACTAGGATGGCCATCACAGAACTAATCCTTAGAGTAAAAGATATAATCACCGTACACCTACAACGAATACAATGTTATATTATCAGCTATATAAAAAATACAATCACTCTGAAGTCCTAAACAAAGAACGGTTAAAGATATACTGAGACTCATGCAACCATTTAAAATCTATGTTTTCAAAACATAATTGATGACCTAGGAAAATGCTTTAGAGAAAAAAGAATACAAAGTTACACATATAGAACATAGTCTGAATCTGAATCTTGTATGTATATATTTCATATATATAGTACATAACATGAGGAAATTGAAATGTATCCAAATGTCCATAATGGCTGCCAGTAGACAGGGAGTAGAATTACAAATGACTATTTTTAAAATTTAAATTCTTCCAAATTTTAAGATTTCTACAATTAATACAAATACTTTATAGTCAAGACAATTTTAATGTTAAATTAAAATCTTGTGGGCTATTTTTGCATACTGAAAAACTGCTCACACTCCAACTCTATTAAAAAATCAACCCCAAAAATAAATAAATAAAAAATAAACCAGATTAGGTTTCCCTGAAAGCAAGAGCCTATTAAACAGTAGCGACAAATAGGTGACGTTCATTAATAAGCATAGAGGAAATACCTCATATAAAGAACTGGAGAGGCACATCTACACAATGGAATACTACGCTGCTGTAAAAAAGAAGGAACTCTTACCATTTGCAACAGCATGGGTGGACCTGGAGAGCATTATGCTAAGTGAAATAAGCCAGTGGGAGAAAGAGAAATATCACATGATCTCACTCATTTGTGGAATATAATGAACAACGTAAACTGATGAACAAAAATAGAACCAGAGACATAGAAGCATCCAACAGACTGTCCAACCTATGAGGGAAGGTGAGGGGTGAGGGGGTAAGAGATCAACCAAAGGACTTGTATGCATGCACATGAGCAAAACCAATGAACACAGACAGTAGGGCGGGGAGGGCATGTGCTGGGGGGTGGGAGCAGCCGGGGAGAGGTCAATGGCGGAAAAAGGAGACTCCTGTAATACTTTCCACAATAAAGAATTTAAATTAAAAAAAAAAAAAAAGGAATTGGAGAATCTCAATACTCCTGAAATGTCTACCCAGGTTGTTCAGAGCTTACTTACCAAGGCGAGGCTCAGGCTGAAAAGAGAACAGCCTTGCTTCTCTGAAAGCCCACCGCACTCTCTATGACCAGAGCCTCTCCCACCGAGGTCTGGGAAGAAGCCCCTATGAACATGATCAAGACCGAAGGTGTTGAAAAAAAAAAAAAGACTGAAGGTGTTGATAAAGCGAGTCCAAAGGAACAGCTGGGATAAAGAGAAGCAGACCAACGCTTCACCCAGCGAGGTGGGTAAGGCTAAATTGAATGGACTGAAAAGGTGAGGAAGAGGTGAGGATGGCAGCCAGAGTCTGGTTGGGCAACTGGATGGATGGATGGATGGATGGATATGCCTTTCTTCCCCAGAGGCATGGAGCATGGGGGAGGAAACAGATTTTAAGAGAAAATATGCTGAATGGTTGGCACCTGGAGACATACATTCTAGTGAAAAATCCTATTAACAGCAAGACGGCCAACTGGATCCGAAACGAAGGCCTGGGAGGGATCTCCTGCAGAGCCCGGTGCAAAGAGCCACCCTAAGCAACGCCTGGCACACTAGCAGCCAGGGGCTAATCAAAAAACAGCTTGCTGGGCGCACACACTACTTTTTAAAATAAATTATTAATAGAGAATTGAACTTGAATGCTGTTCATTAGGCTGGGCAGGTGCTCTCTGGTGGCTCTGGGCCCCCATCTCCGGTCTAACACCTCGGCAGGGTCACAGTACTGGAGGTGCTGAGGGCAAGTGAAGGCTAGGGCTCCCTCACGTCCGAGCACACACGACATTCTGAGGCAAAGGCGGAGCCTGCGTGCTCAGCATCTGGGTCCTTAGAGCCCGAGGGAGCCGAACGTGGACCTCATCGTCCTTGCGGATGGGCATGGAGCGGACGTTGTACTTCTGCCACAGCTCCTTGGAGAGCGGGGAAGACATGATCTTGCGGCGCACGTGCGAGGGGGCGTTCAAGTGGCGTTTGCGGTTTTTGCTGCGGTCCGAGGTCACGAAGGGGTTGAACTTCATGGTGACCGTCTGCAAAGAGCGCGAGGGAGGGATGGAAGCGGCGTTCAGGGGAGTACCAGGCAGGGCCTGCTCCCCATCAGGCACTCCTCCCCATCTCCGCGCAAGTGCTCTCCAAGAGGTGGCCTCAGAAGGAGGCGACTAACGCGGGAGAGCGGGACATGTGATGGGTTTGGGTGTTAACACCGAGCAGGGCATTGCCTGGCGGCCTGGTTCAGTGGCTGAGCATCGGCCTATGAACCAAGAGGTCACAGTTCCATGCTCCATCCCCAGTGGGAGGCATGCAGGAGGCAGTCCATCAATGATTCTCATCATGGACGTTTCCATTTCTCTCTCCCTCTCCCTTTCTCTCTGAAATCAATAAAAATATGTTGTTTAAAAACCGAGCAGGGCGTGGGTGGGGCGAGCATGCCTGATCCTAGGGGTCGCGGGGAGAGGAGGCACTGGCGCCTTGAGGCTGACTAAAGCGGGGAGGCTAGGGATCGAAAGGAATGCGTGGTTGGGGTCCCGCAGAGAGATCTTTGGGGAGCCGGGTATCCCGGGGCAGTTGGGGGAGGGTCCTATGCGGCGGAGGGCTTCACAGTCCGAGAGAAAACACCACCACTCCGCTCACCTACCTGGCGCCGGAAGTGCTCAGATGGTGCGCTCGCCGGGCAGGAAGTGAGGCTTCCTGGCCGCGCAAGCGCAGAAAAAAAAAAAAAAAAGCGGTGCCTTATTCCTTCGAAATGAAGCTGAATGGCGCCCCATGCGGATTGGGGTGGAACCGCAGTACCTCCTTTCTAGGGACCACTGGATGGGTAAGCGGCCCTGCAGAGAACCGCGGAGAAATGGCACCTCTGGGGAGAAGGGGCCTATTTTTGTAGGACCTGCAATATAGGCTTATTGATGTCCTTTTATTTATTTTTAAATATATATCTTTATTGGTTCATAGGTTGAAGCTCAACCACAGAGCAATGCCAGTTGGGCTTGATGTTCTTTTAATAGGTACACCATCAATAGTCTTTTTCTTACCCCAAACTCTTTCTTTGCAGAAGTTGTCTAGGCATATTATTGGGGTGCATGATGCTACAAATGCAATCTGCTGACTTGCTTCTTAAAATCATTGAGAAGCCTGTTCAAAATGCAGATTTTCATGCTCCACCACAGCTCGGCAAAACCAGACTGTGGTAGGTTGGGGTCAGGGAATCTGAATTTAAAGCAAACATTCCCCCCACCAGATGTTTGAAGATCGTGGCTAACCAACCACCTGGCTTTGCAAAACTGCCCCCCGATTTTTTAGCCCTGTTTGGAAGAGCTGGGGTTGTAAAGTCACACCTTGACCCAAGTGCCTCTTCATGTTGCTGGCCCTTGGGGAGCCGCCTCCATGTTTCTGAGCCTCAGTTTCCTCATCTGTGAAATGGGAATGATCTTAGTAAGTGCCTCATGGAGTTATGAGGGCTAAATGAGTTAATTTGTTTACGGTGTTTAGAGCAGTGTCTGGCACACAGCGCTCAATTACAGCCATCAATATTCCTAATCTCCCAGAAAATCCTAAACCGGGCCTCACATTCACTGTCTTAGCATTCAGATTTTCCCCATTAACTCTAGATGATGCAAACCGCAAGTTTTCGGTGTTTGATGTAAATACCGGTACATGCAATGCATCCCACTGGGGGAGCTCGGGTTGTGGTCTCTCTTTGTTTTTGTTATTGTTTGTTTTATAACCTCCACAAACGCCTCCAGAAAGGCCACTCACTTTCCCCATCTGAGAAATGGGAATATTGATAGTATTTACCTCATTGGTTAGGTGTCAGGATTAAACAAACCCTTAGCACAATGCTTGGCACAAAGTAAGCACTTAATGCTGATAGAAATGACTGTTTATTAAATGAATGAATAGTATAGGCTAATTTTATTAGGCTGAGCACTTACCGTCAGGTGTTGTGCTAACAGCTTTACACACATTCCCTTATTTAATCTGTAAACAACCCTCTGAGCTGTCCCTTTTACAGGTGAGAAAGCAGGTTCTGAATGAGATAGGAATGATGGGTGAACATGAGCCAGCATATACATTCAATATGGCTGTTACCTTGCAGCCAGTAAAGATGATGAGATCTGTAGTTATTAACTTAGAAAGGTGTCTACTAAGTGAGGAAAAAGTAAACTACAAAATAGTATTAACAACACTATCCCATTTTGTTTATGGAAGAATATCATTAAAACGTTGATAATGATGATCTCTGGTTACTGGGATTAAGGGTGACCTTTATTTCTCCTTTTTTAACTTTTTGCTCTTTTCTGATTTCCCTCAAATGGGGCTATGAAAATGTATTATTTGTGCAATTAAACTCATGTTTTAAATGTTTGTTTAAGGAAATCCCCAGTGCTCAATTTAGCTTTCCTCTGCTGGAAGGAAAAAACCAAAGTACCCTCACTACTTTCAATTTTCCCCTTTTTTTGCGGGGTTGGGGGGCGCAGTTTACCCTTTTGACACAGATCAGATATTGGGGAATGAGGTGGAGCCATGCAGTTCTCCGTCAGCCTGGAGACAGGCGGACGTGGGTGTGCATTCCCTCCACAGCCCCTGCCAGCTGTGTGACCAGAGAGACAAGGGCTGCATCTCTGTTCTGTTCTTCCTGAAAAGGCCGGAACACCCTCATAGGATTGCCGTGAGGGTTAAGACAGGCGAGGCCTGAACAACCACCGTTTGCCTGGCCCCTGGCGAACTCCCAACCCTGGTAACAGGGGTTGCAATAAAACTTCCTTTGGGTGAGAATGAAGTGCGTGACCTCATCACCACAAAACTGACAGAAGGCAACTGCTGGGGAGGGGACAAGGTCTCGGGTGAAGGGTGAAGGTAGCCCTCCTGACAGTCCCCTCCCATCCCGGACCTCCTGCCGTGTGGAGGGCTGGAGCTGCTGCTGTCAGTTTCTTCAGAAGGGATGGGGGTCCCTGGTGACCCACCCCATCGACAACATGTGTCTGTTTCTGGCAAGAACCAAAAATTGATTTGTGGCCCTAACTGGTTTGGCTCAGGGGCTAGAGCGTCGGCCTTCAGACTGAAGGGTCCCGGGTTCGATTCCGGTCAAGGGCACATGCCTGGGTTGCGGGCTCCATCCCCAGTAGGGGGCATGCAGGAAGCAGCCAATCAATGATTCTCTCTCATCATTGATGTTTCTCTCTCTCTCTCTCCCTCTCCTCTCCTTTCCTCTCCGAAATCAATACAAATATATTTAAAATAAATAAATAAATAATTGATTTGTGAGGACAGCATAGGGGATATAGTCAGTAATGATGTAATAACTGTGTGCGGTGCCAGGTGGGGACTGGGAATATCGGAGGGAACATTTTGTAAGGTATATGATTGTCTAACCAGCCACTATGCTGTACACCTGAAACTAATACAAACAATAGTGAATGTAAACTATAAATGAAAAATACAATTTAAATGAAAACAGGAATTCCAAAAGGATGTTGTTAAAAAATTAATCTGTGACACGTAGTTACAACAACCAACCACAGCCACCGTGTCTGAGCACCATGCACGCCCTTCTTCCCAGGCCTCGCACCCCCTCCTCGCGCCACCCACCCAGGCAGCATGGGCTGTGGCACTTACACTTGTCCCTTCACTGATGTGGCCCTAGGTCACCTCTCCTGCCACCTCCCCGGGAGGAGCCAGTTCTACCCGACCACCCCAGCCTCAGGCCTACCACCTCCCCGGCGTGGGTCTGTGCTGTAATCCCTGATCGAGAACCCTTCTCATGGGAAAACAGTCATCTGCGCCTGGTTAGATGACTGAAAGGACTGGTTTAAGGGAGAGATCGTGAAAACGACACATGCATGCCTTAGATGTTACGTCAACACAAACGCATTCGCCAACCCTTCGACCCAGAAGCGAGGCTCCTTCCTTGAGAAACCTGGAATGGCTTTTCGTTTTCTTTACATCAAACCAACCCAAGGGTTTCAGTATTTGGTTTCATATATATATATACACACACACACACACACACACACACACACACACACACACACATACATACTGAGTGGCCAGATTATTATGATCTCTGAACGCATAATAATCTGGCCACTCAGTGTATCTCCTATATAATAAAAGGCTAATATGCAAATTGTCCCCTCAACCAGGAGTTCAACCAGCAGGCAGGCCGGCCAACTGCCCATGTCCCCTCCCCCTGGCCAGGCTGGCTGGACCCCATCCATTCATGAATTCATGCACCGGGCCTCTAATACACACACACACACACACACACACACACACACACACACACACATACACACACTGAGTGGCCAGATTATTATGCATTCAGAGATCATAATAATCTGGCCACTCAGTGTGTGTGTGTGTGTGTGTGTGTATTTCAGAGAGGAAGGGAGAGAGATAGAAACATCAATGACGAGAATCATCGATTGGCTGCCTCCTGCACACCCCACACTGGGAATCGAGCCCGCAACCTGGGCATGTGCCCTGACCCGAAATCGAACCGTAACCTCCTGGTTCATAGGTTGATGCTCAACCACTGAGCCACGCTGGTCGGGCAGTGTTTGCTTTCTTTAACATGGCGTGAGAGCTTAGACACTTTGCGTGGGAATGGGGAATCCTCAAGGACTTCCGGCCATGTCCCCACCCCCCTCCCCCAAATCTTTTCAGCGGTCTTGTTCAGTAGCCTTTTGAGGAGGCAGTGGTAATACACCTTTATCGTTTCTCTCCAAGGTATCCTTTCATTTTCAATCCCACTTCACTGGTTGACTAAGTCACATCATTACAGCATAGAGCTCAGCTGGCGCGAACGGCTTGGGAACGCATGACTGCCTGCTGGCGGGTGGGCTGCTGTTGACGGTCGCTGTGAGTGTCACCACAGCTCAAGTAGCAGACAAGCGGGTAAAGAGAGATGGGGAGCGTCAAAGAGGACCATCTAGCAGACGGGCTGGCTGCCACACTCATCCCTGATGTGTTTGTCCACGTTCGTGCTGTCCCAATGGAGACTCTGAAGGGCTGGCCAGCAGGATGGCACACAGCCAGTAAGTCCCTTTGTCAGAGCTGATGACGGTCTCCCTTTGCTGAGCTGGAGGTTGAACTGGGAATGCCAGGTCCTTGGGAATCGAGAATGTATGAAATGCCTGCTTTTATGCCGCCCTTGGCTGGAAAGCCATGCTCTTAGGACATTCCATTCCCTTGGGAATACCGATACGGATCTACTACCAATTTTGAAAAGCCACCAGGTACCACTTGCCTGCATACATGAGCTCGTTCTGACCCAGGATAACTGACTTAGTTAGGTAACTTGCACGTACTGTAGATTTAATTTCTGCCACAGTCCTACAAGGTTGTGTTACTATTAGTCCCATTTCCACCTGGGCAAACTGAGGCACTGGCAGGGGAACGAGGCTAAGCAGCTAGCAAAGGGCAGATTCCGGGAACGTCCGGGAGGGACTCCATAAAGGAAGCGCTGGGTCATCCTCACAGATCCTTCCGCATTTCCCAATTCCTCTCCTATGGATTTAAATTCCCTCCTGGGACCGAGCCCCCGGGCTGCCAGCCACAATCAAGTAGAAGGAAACACACAGCCACATTTCTGAAAATCAGCCCTTTAATCTATTTGAACCCAATGAGGGGGGAAAGAACGACACCATTTTTCCCCCCTTGAGATGTTTGTTTATAATAATGGGTCTGAGGCGTGTCTTCCATAGGAAACTGACATCCCCTACGTCCTCAAGGGTTTTGTTTCTTTAAATGCATCGAAGTGGAATTTCGAGGCCTGTGCACCCCACACATTTCCTCGCCCTACCCGCCCACCCTCTAAAGGGACTCCTTGTTGTCACTGGGGAACAGAATGTAAAAAAAAAAAAAAAAAAAAAAAAAAAATCCATCTAAGTGGCCAGAGATACCAGAAATAACCAAACGCACATCAGTCAACGCATATGCAAGCGGGGAAGCTGTTCTACTGGAATTCAGAGCCAACAATTACAAATGGCAGGGACTCGAGCTATCTCTACAGATAAGTTACAGCTCCTTCCCCGGCACTCCCCTTAATTACAAAAGTATGCAAACAATCTTGATCTAAATGGGAAGCCAGCAGAGTCTTCCCGGGACAGGGCATACCTGAAATTCCCGGGGGGGGGGTAAGGGGGGGACACGTGCGCCTGGACCCCTGCCCCTCCCTTTTAGGACTAAAGGGGAAGGATGAGGGGGGAAGGAAGGGGTAGGTACCCACCGCAGGAGCAAGTGGGGGGACAATGGAACCGCCCCAGGGACCAGGAACGTGCTGGTGTGTGGCCAGCCCCTGGGAAGCTCAGTGGAAGGGGCCTAACCTGAGGGCTGCGGAGAGGGCCATGGGCGTGTGTCCCTCAGGAGCCTGGAGGTGGACATCCAGACCGGGGAGGGGTGGGTCAGCTTTGCTTCCCCCACCTAAGGCCTTGGGACTGACGGCAGCCGCTGGGAGAGGCCCCGACATGATTGTTTTAGGGCCGCAGAGACAGAGGCTCCCCGCCTGACATAGTGCACAAACCCTTCTGGTTCTCAAAGGGTGATTCCCAGTCACAACCAGCCCCTCCACCTGGGGATGCTGCTGTCACACAGCGGGGGGCTGAGGCACATCGGTGGGGGGTCCAGAGGAACACGGTGAGTTGAGGAAGGGGAACCCGCCACCCCCCAGTGACTGGACATCTGCTTCTCAGGAGAAAAAGAAAGGCGTGGGGGTGAGGCCTCGAGGCCTGGGCTCTGGGCCAGGCGAGGAGGATGCGGCAGAAGCGAGGGTTTCCCCTACAGCGCCACAGCTCAGGGGGCTGCCTGGGAAGTACCATCCTTTGTTGAAGGCTCCAGGTGGGGGGTACCTTTGGGCAGCCTGATCCAGAGCCGAGTCCCGGTCTGCGGGTGGCTGCCCAAGGGGGAAACCGAGGGATTCGTGCGTCCAAGAGGTGGGGGCTGAGAGATTGTCAAAGCCTGGCTGAGAGCCGGTCGACAAGGATTCTGGGCTGGTCCCACGAGAGAGAAGGGACCACAGCCCTCCCAGGAGTGGTCCCCAACATCCCCGAGCACCCCTTGCCTGACTCTGGTCTTGGGGGACCCCAGGAAAAAGGGCACCACAACTTCAGGCAGTGTAATTCGTCTAACATTAAACATGGGGAAGAGAGGTAGCTGTGGAACCATGAGCCACCTGCTACCCCCCCCCCCCCCACTTTGGGATGCAGCCAGATCCTAGGCCAGACAGAGGGCAGGAGGAGACGGGGCGCTGGAGGCGGGGCTGGTGGTCGCCCTGGGTCCCTGCCGGCCAGGCGGGCAGGTGGTCAGTGCATCTTGCCCAGCTGGATCTTCTTCCAGGCCTCCGAGGCCGTGAAGATACACGAGTCCAGAATGCCAGCTACCGTGAAGGTCCCGCCGATGATGGCACAGATCTGAAAGCGGGAGAGGTCAGAGGTCAGCGCTGCAGGGCGTGCCGGGCCAGTCCCCATCCACATCACAAGACAGTGAGCTCAGCAAGCACAGCCGCTCTGCCCCGTTACACTTACCCCATGGCAATCAGTGGGGTCTGGAACACACTCAGGGCTCAAAAAGCCCACTTGTTGGATGATGAAGTTAATAATAATAATAATAAAAGTAATCAGCGGCAGCTCCTTAAACTCCCATATTAACCTCCTGAGGAAGGGGATCAGTGGACCCATTTCACAGGTGAGGAAACTGAGGCTTAGTTAGGTAACTGCACTGAGACTTGAACTCAGGTATGGCTGGACCCTGGAGCCTGTGGTCTTCTCTAATTTATCAGCGATTTACAATCCCATTTGCCGATGAAGGAAAGGAGGTTCAGAAGAGTGGCACCACTGGCCCAAGGTCGCACAGCCAGCAAGTGGCAACCCTGGGACTTGAACCCGTGTCTGACAGGTCCGGGCGCAGTGCTGCCTGTGACTGAGATCTGGGGTGGGCTGCAGAGGCAGCAGTGTCCTGGATGGACTGCAGCGAGAAACACATCTCTCTCTCGCAAGCTTGCATGCTACCAGTGGGATGGGTAGTCATCAAATAATCATACTGATAAATGCAAAATTACAACCAAGGCAACAGAGGAGAGGGGCCCGTGGTGCCACCAGAAACTCCTATTAGGGCGAGGTGGCTCAGGGCACCCTGTGCTTTGGGGACCGGAGAAGTCACCGTGGGGCTGTGCCGTGCACGGAAGGGTATTTGGCTCCATCCCGGGCCTCCACCCACAAGATGCCGGGAGTAACTTCTCCCTGTTGTGACAACCAAAATGTCTCCAGACAGGGTCAAATGTCCCCTGGAGCTCAAAACTGCTCCCGATTAAGAACCGCTACAGTCGGGGGATGCTCATGAGTGTCACCTGAATGTCTGTACTCCGGAACTTCCTGCCGCCCGATGGCCACCACAAAACACACAGGGCTCACACAGCGCCTTCTCTGTGCCGGGCACGGTCCGGGGGGGTTCGTGCCTCCCATCACGGAGCCCCCGGTCAGCCCGCTAAGTAGAATCCTCATGCCTACTTTATAGCCAGGGAAACGGAGGCACAGAGACACCAAATCACTTGTCTAAAGCCACGGTGATTCGTGGGGACACAGAACTCTGGGGAGTCTGTCTCTGAACCCCACACGGCTGCCTCTCAGGCACGAAATGTGCCCACAGCTGAATTCCTCACTTCGCTGTGAGGTTGTCGGAACTGGGTGACTCGGAATTCTCTGACCTACCTATGAGTTGCCTTCTGGTGCCGAAAGAGAATCGGAGTATGCACGATGAGGAAGAATAGTTCACAGCAGGTTTGCAAGAGAACGTTAAGTGTGTTTCCCTCTTGAAAACAAACCTCATGCTGTCCGTAAGAACCAATACCACCCTCCACCCCGTATACCTGGGGGAGGCACCTCTTCACTCATGTACCCACGTGGCCCAGAGAGGGCAATAACTTGTCCGAGGCCACACAGCAAGTGTGTGGCAGGGCCGAGTCTGTCCGCCACCAGAGCTCTCACGCGTCCCCACATGCTGGGCAGCCCCAGAGGGCCCCTGAGCCTGCCTGCGAGGCACCCCTGGGTGGCCGGCCAGCATGACACTCGGCCACTGGAGGACTCTGGGAGAGGGCAGCCTTAACAGACCCTCTGGTGCCAAGTGGAGGCGGCCAGGAGACACAGCGGAGGCGAGAGGGAAGTGCAGATGGAACCAGCATTTATTTTTAAAATGATATTTCTACGAGATGAGCTCAGCAGAGGCCCGAGGCCCAGGGCAGACAGAGTGGGTCTGTGGGATGGGCTGGAAGTGGGGCAGCTGGCATTCCAGTAATAACAGCCCAGAAACCGGAGCAGCCCCAGGGAGCGCAGAGGCTGGGGGCGCTGGGGGATTATCGTGGAGCGGTTCAGCGGGCACGGCCTCTCCCTGCCAGCCCCAGAGCATGACGAAGGGGCACTTTCCGAGGCAGATGACGGCAGGGAGCTGGCTTATTTCGGTACAGTGGGTCAGATGATGCGAGATTTTATACCACAAAATGCTTTTAGAGCTTGGATCGGAGGATAGGAAAATGTGACTTAAGTGCAATGGAGCAAATAATGAAAAAATGAAAAATAACCACACACACACACACACACACACATCTATATTCATCTACACACTCTGGACCCCGAGCGCGTCCGTGATTCACATACACCTGGCGCCTGGTCTGAAGGCTCCTTTCACTGGGCCGGCCCGGAGCAGCAGACAATGCATGCATTGAGGTGCACGAGGAAACACACAGCGGTGGGGAAACTGAGGCCCTGGGCACTAGGACCTGAGGAGGCCCTGCCGGGAGTCCGCAGGAACCCACTGATGCCCCCAGCTCAGCAGCCTGTCCCCGCGACCCTACATCTGCCGAAGGTGCTGGACACTGGCCACTGAGGAGGGGAAATTCGGACACTTTTTTTTTTGGGGGGGGGGGAGGCTCAAAAGCTGAAAGAAATCTCACAGCCCCCTCCATCCCCCCCATGCTGCCACAGCCCCCCACTAGCTCACCCAGAGGTGATAACTGGTATGAGCGGGGCTGGGAGGGGCCCGGGATGCTGCCATCTGGGGGTCACAGAACCCCCAGCACCAGGTAAACACATCTGGACTCGCCCAGGGAGGCGGTCAGCCATGGTCAGCCCTCGTCCTGAGAAGGTCACGGGGAAATAAACGGAGCCACGAGGCTGCACGGATGGTGTGCCTGTCCTTGGACGCAGGCCCTCACGGGAGGTGGCAAGATGACAGGCTTCCTTTGTGATTCCGTGGCTGATGGGGGGTGACCAGCCGCAGACCTGAGGAGGCCGACGCGGATCTCAAGAAGACACTGAAGAAAGGGCAGGTGCCCTAACCGGTGTGGCTCAGTGGATAGAGCGTCGGCCTGCGGACTGAAGGGTCCCAGGTTCGATTCCGGTCAAGGGCATGTACCTTGGTTGCGGGCACATCCCCAGTGGGAGGTGTGCAGGAGGCAGCTGATCGATGTTTCTCTCTCGTCGATGTTTCTAACTCTCTATCGCTCTCCCTTCCTCTCTGTAAAAAATCAATAAAATATATTAAGAAAAATAAAAGAAAGGGCAAGCGACAGGGGGCGGGGGACACGGCATCTCCCTGACCGGTGGGGACAGGCCCAGGGTGACCGCAAGTGAAAATACAGCGAATCACAGTCGCGACACTCAGTTCCCACAGCCCGTCGCTCTGCACGCAGAAGAGCGAGGAGAACCAGGCCTCCATGGGCACAGAGGCTGGGAGGCGAGACCCTCCTCGCTGGACGTGGTGAAGGTGGACTGGGCAGAGTGGGGGTGAGGTGAGGACTGGGAAGTCCACTGGGGCCATCCCCACCGTGACAGCAGACAGAGCTGGTGGCTTCCGGAAGCAGAGTGCTGGCTATCACTTACTCTGGCCATGGGAGAGCCTTTCTGGGCCTCAGTCTTTCCATCTACAAAATGGGAAGACCACCCCTACCTTGCCAACTGTTGCACTGCAGGAAATGCCTCTGGAGCTCCTCGCGCTTAGTAGGTGCTCAGTAAAAGATCCCCTTTTGGTTGACCGAAAGGCTCCAACCTTGTCGCTAGACCTGAGATTTTCTAAACCTCCCTAAGAAGAACAATGGATCAAACGTTGCGTATCCCCCAGATCAGGCCTCGGGGTCTCCACTTCCGTTTTCTACCTGGCTCTTTAAAGGAACATGTCGACTCATGGAAAGACAGGCCAGCACAGGCAGACAGGCAGATTCTTCCAGCTGCCTGGAGGACCCATTCTACAGACGGGGGAGCTGAGGCGGAGACACGGTGTTTCCTCAGGTAAGCGCCAAGAAGTGTTTGTGCTGAACAGCGTTGGTTAGGGGCAAAGCACCTAGGCCTCGGGGAGCTTCCATTCTTTGGCCCACCTCAAGCCTACTGCTTAAACTCCCATCCCCTAAAAGCCCGAGGGACGGAAGACAGCACACGTACCTGACGCGCAGTAGGTACTTAGTACACGTTTACTGAGTGGGTCAAGCAGTGATCGAGTGGGAGAGTAAATGGACGAATGAACAAACGAATGATTGACTTGCTCAGAAACGGAGCAGGGTTCCCAGGGGGCAAAGGTGACTCTCTCGCAGGGTGGAGGCGCTGCAGGACGGTCGGGTCCCCTCCTACTGCCTGCTCTTGCATCGCCCAAGTTCCCCGTGCCCCAGTTTCCCTACTTTTTTTTTTAATTGATATTTTACAGAGAGGAAGGGAGGGGGATAGAGAGCTAGAAACATCGATGAGAGAGAAACATCGATCAGCTGCCTCCTGCACACCTCCCACTGGGGATGTGCCCGCAACCAAGGTACATGCCCTTGACCGGAATCGAACCCGGGACCCCCCAGTCCACAGGCCGACGCGCTATCCACTGAGCCAAACCGGTTTCGGCAGTTTCCCTACTTTTACAAACGAGGAGGCTATTCCTCACTGGTCAGGGCTGCTGTGGTATTGAGTGTCCGTGCCAGCCTTGAATGCCTGTTCCCTTGGTCCCTCATTGCTGCCAGGCTTTGTACCTCCTGACCAGGCCAAGGACAGTGGGACAACCTCTGTGTGTGTGTGGGGGGGGGGGGGGGAGGGGTAGGTGGCGCAGGGGACGGGGGTGAAAAGCAGGGCCACTGAGTCAGGGAGGGCCGCCACAGCCAGCACCTGCAAACTCCTTGGTCAGCAGCCCCAGCTCCAGACCCAAAAACAAGGACCCTTCGATCGCCAGGCCCCAGAGAGTCTGAGGCAAGCGCTTCGCTCAGCTTCTGGCAGAAGTCCTCAATAACACCCCTTTATTCCCGCAGGGGCCTCCTCCCTGCGGCCTGCCAGCTTCCCGGCCTCCTCTGGCCAGAATGAAGTCAGCCTGTCTACCTTGAAAAGAAGGGGTGTGTGTGCGCGCGCTGTGTTTCCCTTTCGTTTTAATTACGGCTCTTAATTCCTTATACTATGGAAAGGACATGTTCCAACTGCACTGGCTGGGGCTGAATCCCTCCGTTGTCCCACCAGCACCCACCCTCCCCCGTCCGTGGGCACGCACCCCCTCCCCCCCCATTTACTTCTCTGTAGCGTGCATCGAACCAGTATGACAGACATGCCACGTGGGGCGGGGGCGATGGTGGGCTCCGGAGGACACATTCCTAGGGTCGGATCCCAGCTCTGTGGCTCTGGCCGGGGAAACCAGTTTGCCCCTCTGAGCCTCAGTTTCTCCCATCTGTAAAATGGGGCCCACCGTGAGGACTGAGCGGACCCCCTGTCTGGCTGCCCGCTGCCCTAAGTGCCGGGAGCCATCCATTCCCTTCCCCGGCCCAGTCAGCACGGCGCGAAAAGCTTGTGGAAAAGCACAGGAGGAGGAAATAAATAATGAATCCGGTGCCATCAGAGCTGGCGGCGGCAGACAGGCTGGAGCCGAGGATGAGAACACGGAGCCGGAGCTGGCGAGGCGGAGGTGGGGGGTGTCTCAAGGGAAGCCGATGACTGGGCCCTGGGAAGGAGCAGGGGGTGGAGGAGGAGTGGGGGTGGTGCCCCCACCTAGGGGTGTCAGAGGGCCCATGCCCACCCTCTAGTGCAGGAGCCCGGGGGGCGGGCAGGAATCCTCCCCTTGCCATTTTTACAATGGTTGCCGCTGCAAAATACCGGCCTCCCCCTCAGGAAAAAGCCACCTTACTTGAGCACCTACTATGTGCTAGGTCTGAGATGGCACTTTCTTCTGCCTTCTCATTCAGTCCTTGAAAGTGCTGGGGGAAATGGGTGGTGCCCATTCCACGGATGGGGAAACAGAGGCGCAGAGAGGGACTGACTTATCCAAGGTCACACAGCCGCCACGTAGGGCAACAAGGTGCTGGGTCTGGAAGGCTGGCTGCAAAGGGCCCACTTTTTCCAGTGACCCCCCCCCCCCCCCCCCCCCGCAGCTCCCCTCGGTCCCTGTCTTCATGCTCAGGTGGTTTCTTTATCTTTTGTTTTCTCCCAATTCTGTTGTCAAATGTCCTGAAGGAAGGGGTCCCCCTCAGACACGTTTATGAAGCAAGAAGCGGTGAGGCTGTGAAAATAAGCGTAGTGTCCCAAAGGGAGCCCACCCCATTCTAATGTTCCTTCCGGCTCAGAAGCTGCCTGAGCAAAGCTCCCGTCCCAACAGAGGCATCCGTGCAGGCCGGCTGGGGCCACCTGCCCCAGGCACGCAGCCTCCTGAAGACCTAGCTCCCCTCAGCCGTCTGGAAGGATCTGGACTGAAGTTGTTTGCACATTTCCAGGCCAACTGAGTAACTGAGCTGCTACTTCGGGTTTGTTCTGCTCCTTAGAAACTGCCTTGGGGGTGGACCAAGGCAGACACCCCTCCCTCCGTCTGACATGGTATCACCCGCCTGCGCCATGGAAGACCTGGAGACCAGAGATGCCAAGACGCAGGCCTGCCCTGGAGCGCACGGTCCCGGGAAGGGAGGCACACGGAGGGACGTGGGAGAAGGAGAGAATCGAGGCTCTGCACAGGCTGCTGTGCCAGTCCAGCCACAAAGCTGGTCTTTCCGTCCCTCACAATCTCAGCAGGTAACACCGCCCCAGGCTTGTCTCCTCACTGTCCCTTTTCCCACCTGCCCACACCCCGGCACCTGACGCCTTTGGTCTAGGGCAGATCCCTTCAGGTGCCCACACCGATGAGCGATGAGCGAAAAGTAATCAGATAAGGACAAGAAAACGTGCAAACCACACATTTGGGTAGTTAGTGTTCTTTATGGTTTGCATGCACGTGGCTGTGATTTTTATCAGACGTGCTTCCTGCTGTATTTTTCCCTGATTTCCCAGGACAGAAGTCACTGCATCATAGGATCCTGGTGTCCTACCCGGGGCTCCATGGCCTCATGGGTCTCTGTTGCTGGAACATCCTTGAGAGCCATTGTTTTAAAAGACGGAGGTGGGATTTGGGGTCAAGTTCCAGCCTTGTCATTTCCTGGCTGTGTAACCTTGGACAGGTTTCTGGGCCTCATATATAAAATAGGAATGAGCCGAAACCGGTTTGGCTCAGTGGATAGAGCATCGGCCTGCGGACTCAGGGGTCCCAGGTTCGATTCCGGTCAAGGGCATGTACCATGGTTGCGGGCACATCCCCGGTGGGGCGTGTGTAGGAGGCAGCTGATCGATGTTTCTCATCGATGTTTCTAACTCTCTATCCCTCTCCCTTCCTCTCTGTAAAATATCAATAAAATATATTTAAAAAAATAAAAATAAAAAATAAAATAAAATAGGAATGACATCATCTACCTCGGAGGGCCCCGGGGAGGGTTAAAAGAGGTAACTATAAAATTACCCGGCGCACACCGATTATAATAAGCGTAGCTATGTGATCACTTCTTCAAGCGGCTGTCCCATTGTATCTGAGCTCCTCTGTGCCAGCCAGACCCTATGCTAGATGGTGGGCAGGGATCACGTCTAATTCAGCTACGCCTGCTGCCCATCGGGAGCCTGGCAGGACCAGCCGGACTTTCCGGTGGGCGAACACTCACGGCCATACCGGCCCACTTTGTGACTTCTGGCTGTTGCCCCCAAATAGAAAAAAACACACGAGGAAAGCAACGCGACACCTGAAGCCATCCAATCTGTCACCGCCACCCACTTGAAGGCCATCTCGGAAAGGGGCTTCGGCAAGTGGCAGGGGACAAATGTGCGTGGGTGGGCAGGAGGGGGCACTTCACACTTGCACGCTGTTGAACACCATCTGTTTATTCCCTTAGTGGAATTTTCTGGAAGAGCACAAAGCAGAAATCTGAGCAAGGTGGCCTGGGTGGCCGGAGAGGGGAGCGCGGGGCAGCCCGGTGGACATGCAGGAGGAGGAACCCTCCTGGGTCCAGGCTCAGGAAGAGCGGGTCCTTTCCTGACCACGAGATCCTGGAGGGGCAACTCCAAATAAGCCAGGAACTCGATCCTTAGAATTGCACTGGGGAGGCCCCCTCGCCCCTCCCCTCCACACCCTCAGACCCCCCTCACCCGCCCCCCACCGGCTGGACCCACCCCTCATTCCAGCCCACCCACAGCTGCCTCTGCAGCCGCCACATGACGACATCCTGGCCTACGCCCCTCTTCAGCAGCCTCTCTGAGGAGCTATTTGCAGAGGCCCCCACTTGGAGTCCGGGGCTTTACACACAAGTGTTTGGTTTTTAAAAAGAGAGAAAGAGAAGTCACAGCAGGTGCCCGCCCCGCCCTGCCCACGAGGGCTGCCGGGGTCTTTGTGCCGTGTGTCTGCCAGTGAACGTCATCCCCCCATCTGCTGTCCCTGTCCCGTGACAAGAGCGACTGGAGCTGCACAATGACGCCATCTGTCAGGGACAGCCAGCTGGCTCAAGCCAGACCCTGGTTGCCATGGCAACCAGGATGGTGTCATGGGGCCTTCAGCAAAAAATGACCAGCCTAATGATGTCAGGAGGTTCCCTGCAGCACGGCTCACGTGGGGGTGGAGGAGGGGCTGGTGGCCAGAGTCCTGGAGGCGGGGGGCCTCTGGGTAATGAAGGACAGGCTCCTCCCCTGCGCCCTCTTGGGACGCAACCCCCCCCCCCATGGAAGGAGGCCACCTGGCCCCCGCAGGACGGGCTGTGTGGGGCACTGTGCAGGTACTCTGCTGAAAGCCTCTCTCCTTCACTCAGCCGAGAACGCATCTCCTCACCCTTTCAGACGCACCCCCGGCTTTCCTTCTCAGCACCTTCCCACCCAGGGGGCCTGTGCCCACCTCTGTCCCCACCGCGCCTGGTGCCCACCAGCCGGGGAGCAGCTCGAGGGCCGAGATGATGTCTCATTCATCCACCTGGTTGTCCGGCACGTGGAAAATTCTAGCACATGCTCAGCGAATAAACGCAGCGGCTTCACTGCTCAGCCACTTGCCAGGGGCTGCAGCCCTCAGAGCCTCAGCGGTCTGGCATCACAGGCGCAAACAGGAAGGGGGATGAAGATCCTTCTCGGCCCTACAGCCAGGTGTGGGCACGGGGTTTCCCTGCCACTGTCAGGGCCGCAGACCACACCTGCAGAGGCACCTCCTGGTACCCTCGTTTACATCTTATTCTGAATCAGAGCCAAGACCTCCCCCCGGAGGGGCCGCTCCACGGGGCCTCGGGTAGAATCACTTGTTCACACATCCCGACTTTCGGGTCAAAGGGTTTGCGCGTCTCCCTCCCAAGTGGGTGGCCCGTGGCCCGTGGCCCGTGTACCGGGGAGAGCACGCAGGTCTCCCCCGCTCACTGCACAGCCTCCCCATCTCCACGGCAGCCCACCTTTCCCATCTGCCAGTCTGACAGGACCGAACTGGACTTGCTGCCTCTCCCCACTGCCAGTGCGGTCTCCTCTGTGAATGCCAGTCCTCACCCATTTTCCTTCTGATCACTTTTTTCTTACTGCTCTGTGGGGGTTCTTTACATGTAAATTCTTAAGCACATTCCTTCATTGGATGTGCGGCAAATACCTTTCCCTGTCTGGGTCTGGTGTTTTAAGTATGGCAAATGCCCTTCGTTGACTAGAAGTTCAAGTTTCTTATGGAGTCAGGGAACAGAACGGGCTGTTCTGAGGCTCAGAGAAACCAGATGTCTGACAGCCTCTCATCCACGTGGCTTTCTAGACCCGCGAAGAGCTTGAGTCCCACGCGGCCCTGGGGGAGTGGGGGTTGTTATTCCTATTCCGTAGGTTAGGAAACGGAGGCCTTTTTGCCTCCTGGCACCCACTCCTTGCAGTCTTTGTCCCTGGGGTCTGAGTGGGGCTGGCCAACTGGAGACTCCATTCATCCTTGTCCAGGCCCCAAGGATGGCATGGGCCCTGAGCCAGGCCAATGACAGCACTATCCTACCCAGGACGGGGGTGGAGTTACTGAGAAAGAGGCACTTCCTACTGGTAAATTCTGTTTGAAAACGAAGCCGGTGCCGAGGAACAGGGGTTGAAGGAAGGCCTATTGTGGACCATGTTTATGCCTGGATCCAGCCACGCCCGAGGCCTAACGACCCCCCTCAATCCAGCTCGCTGTGGGGTCCTGTCTCTTCTGTAGCTGAGTCAGAGCCAGAAATGCAAGTGCCAGGACTGGACCCCCGACCCTGACTCCTTATTCCAAGTGTGAAGAGTTGCAGAAGCGCATAAGGGCCTTCAGGCCTCAGTTTCCCAGTCTGGGAGGTAGGGGTAATCACCCATCGCTTCACTTCAGCCGCCTCTGGCTGACACCAAACACCTCCAGGCCTCTTGGCTGAAGCAGGGCACCGTGACCCTGCTGCCGTCCCCCAAGGACATTGTGAATGAGAGCCCAGGAAACCGTACACTCGGTAATGAGGCTCCAAGAAGAATGACATCACCTTGAAGCTGTCTCCACTGGCAGAGACAATGGCAAAGAAGGAAAAAAAAAAAAAAAAAAAAAGGGACAGGCAGGAAGGAACGAAAGAAAAACCCTATGCTATCAGCAGCTCTGGTTGGAAAACAGCCACAGGAAGGAAAGCGAGTTACCTAAGTCTTCACTGCCAACTTTACCCAGCAAAGGAGAAATTACCCTGCCAGCACTAATACCCATAAAAGTGAAAAACTGGAGGAAACCAGGAACATCGAATGGAGCCGCATACAGATCTGCGTAAGAAATGAGATGCGTGGCATTCCCCGCTGGAAAACATTTTCTTGATGAACCACCAACGATACTGATGTGATTCTGATGACAGTTCTGAACGTGGCAGGGATCAAAGCCTCCTGTTGTACAGCCCGCGCACCCGGTCCTGGGGGCTGTGCCACTTCCGTAAGAACCAGTGGAGGCGCCAGGAGCAGGACCCCCCACGGCAGGCGCCCCGCCCACTCACCGTGGTGATGAACCTGTACAGGGGCTGCCGTCTCTCTGTGTACTTGACCGTGATGGGGCTGAGGTCGTAGCGGAACCAGATGGCAGGGATGATGCGGCCCGTGTGGCTGTAGGCGACGTACTCCTGGGGTGGGAGAAGAGACGGGGGGTGAGGGGGGGAGGTGCGGAGGGCATGAGATTCAGGCACACAAACCACATCTCACAGTGGGTGGGGGTGGATGACAGGGGTTCCCCCTGCCACCCACGAGAATGGGCCTTCCTCCCTCTCTCTCCCTGGGAGCCAGATGCACCGGCCCCTCCTCTCACACCCCTGCCCCAGAGCCTTTGCCGTCAGCGTTGGTCTGGACGGGCATCGCTGCCGGGGGCATTTTGACCTTGGCTGCCTGGAAACTGTCCATATTTTGATCCCAGAAGCAGTGCCAGAATAAAAGTAAGAATCTGAGAGCAGAAAGAAAAAAGGGTAAGTGTGATTTGGGCTCATTCTGAATAAAGGCCTCTCTCCCGCTTCCTGGGCCATGCAAAATCCATTCATTCATTCAGCAAGTTCCTAAGCGCCTCTCTTGTTTGCAGGCGCCATGCTGGCGGCTGGGGACCCCAAGGGAGCGAGCCCTGCCCCATCCCCAGGGGTGTCACTGTCTGGGGAAGGCAGATGTAACAATATGTGCAGCCCTGGCCAGTTTGGCTCAGTGGATAGAGCATCGGCCTGCGGACTGAAGGGTCCCAGGTTCGATTCCGGCCAAGGGCACAT
This sequence comes from Plecotus auritus, assembly GCF_963455305.1. Taxonomy (NCBI): domain Eukaryota; kingdom Metazoa; phylum Chordata; class Mammalia; order Chiroptera; family Vespertilionidae; genus Plecotus; species Plecotus auritus. The sequence continues at coordinate 5,444,712 of NC_137773.1, forward strand.
GCCTGGGTTGCGGGCTCCATCCCCAGTGGGGAGCGTGCAGGAGGCAGCCAATCCGTGATTCTCTCTCATCATTGATGTTTCTATCTCTCTCTCCCTCTCCCTTCCTCTCTGAAATAAAGAAATATATTTTAAAAAAAATGTGCAATACTGCGACACCACGCACGCTGTGACCGAGGGACACGGAGTCCTGCAGGGGCCACGGGACAAGTGACCAAGTCTCCCCAGGGCGTCGGAAGGCTCAGTGAGGAGGGCACATTCCATGCCACACGTGACATCCTGAGGAGTGTGTGTGTGTGACACAGAGGGGTGCGTCTGAGACCACGTGGGAAGAAGGAACACACGGACTGGAAAGCCAGGGGGCTCGGCCCACAACCTGCCTCCCAGGAAGGCACCGCTGGGGCCGAAAGGATGCTAAGGGCCTGAGTGGGCCGTGGGCCCTCTCTGGTCTGGGTGCCTTGGGAGGCCGAAAACCTCTGGGCTCCCCTCAGTCATCTCCAACATCTGGAGACCAAGCTGGACCCCCAGGGCACCCCCAACCCCAAACGCTGGGCCGGATCTGAGGCTTCTCCTGGGGATGAGCCCGAGCCCCACCTCTCTGTTCACCATCCCCGATTGGCACAGCCCTACTCGCTCTGGGGCAAGCTGGGGCCAAGGCCACAGAGGGAGCTGAGCAAGCTGTTCCGGGCGCTGGGCCCTGGCCAACCCCTCAGGGGAAGGAGCCTTGGGCAAAACAAGATCAGCTTTCTCCAGGGGAGCGGACGGGGCAGGGTGACTGTCTGGGTCATAGCCTGGGGCTGAGGGTCAGAGAGAAATAATGAAAAAACAGCAGCATGTGTCCAAAGCCTTATCCAATGCCTGGCGTTAAAGGCATCGCCTCATTTGACAGTGGTCTGATGGGGGGGGGGGGCTCATCTTACAAATGAGTAAACTGAGGCACCAGGTGGTGATGTGGCTTAGGGACTGAGCCGGGTCGGGACCGGCTGTCTCCACCACGGCTCACGACTTCTGCTCAGACTCCCCCACGTTCACCCAGCTGTCAGCCCCTGAGGGTGACAATGGCACGCCCTCCAAGAAGCAGACAACGGAAGAAACATCAGCACGGGCGGGTCAGAGCAGAGAGACCTCAGGTCACCCACAGATGGAGGAATGCCCGGCCCCGCAGACTCTTGCCCCTTGTCCAGAAGGAACGGCGATGGGACCAGGAGGCCAGGCTCTGGAGCCCGAGGAGAAGCCGGTTCTAAACCCCACGTGGCTACTTTGTAGCTGGACTACCTTTCTGTGTCTCAGTGGCCAAATCTGTGAAATGGGGACAATAATCGTCCCGATGTCAGAGCTGTCATGATGACTGAAAAAGATGGTGGCGGTAGAGAGCTTAGCATCGTGTCCAACCCATTATAGGTGCTCAATAAATGAGAGCGACTACGCTATTATTATTACTAATTGAGCGAAACACTTACCACTCACAAGGGGTTTGGGCAGCCCTGGACCAGATGAAAAAGGAGAGTCCTGGTGGTAAAGGGGTCTCGTGGGGGGACCTCAACCAATGAGCTTCAGGCATTCATGGCCCACTGGCAGGCAGGGTCCTCTCCCGGGCAGCCCTCGGCCCTCGGCTGGAAACCACTGTTGGTCACCCCATCCCGCTGGCTCTGACCACGCCCTGCCTCCCCGAGGCCTGCCTGCTTCTCTGGGACTTTGAGTGTTGGGGTCCTGGGACATTCCTGTTAACCTGGAATGTTAACAGGCCATCGGGGTGATTCAAGAGCCAAAGCGTCTGTCATGTGCTGACCAATCAGGGGCCAGGTGCAGGGCTGTGGAGCCGGCTGTAATGCCTGGACCTTGGTGGGAGGCCGCCTGCCTGCTCTTTCTCAAATTGTCCCCCGACACGTGTAGCCTCTGCTCTCGGCAGCAGAGGGCGCTGTTGCACGCCGCCAGGCCCCGCCGCCCGTACCTTGTTGGCCACTGTGTACTGGTAAGAGTACCGCTGCTTGCCACTCTTGTCTTCGTAAACTGTGGGCACGATCTTCAAGATGTAGTCGTGGGAGGCGAGGGCTGCGGGAAGGACACAGCAGAATGAAGCTGGTGGCAGCTCTAGGTCATTTCAACCTTCCACCAGCGTGGCTGGCATCGCTGGTGACTGGGGGGTTGGGTCGGGGCTCAGCCTCCACATTTTCATCCCCGAACGGGTGACCCCGCTTCCTCTTCTCCCTCTGACACCAGGAACTGGAAGACTCCACCTGTCGGGATGGTTACTCCTGTATTTAATATTAAAATCCAGGGAACAACGCAATGCCCATTGCCAGGGCAGCCTATGGGGTGGGTGCTGGGCCAGGCCATTTGCCAAGAGGAACTGTTACGTAAAAAGAACCACGTTACGTAACCGGGCGAATAACGTGTTTCCGTGCATGGGGGGCGGGGAAGGCCCACGCTCTCCACATGCAAAAACACACAGAAGCATTTTCTGGAAAGATACCCAAAGAACGATTAGCAGCCTTCGCCTCCGGGGAAGGAGGCAGGATGTGATAAAGATCGCATTTCCCTGTTGCACCCTCTGGTCCTGTTTGAATATTGTTACTTTTGACACAAACCGGGTTGAGGTTTTAAAAAGAAAGAGCCCACACACTAGAAAAACGTCATCTATGAAGAATTAAATTTCTTTCCCCATTTTCAGTGAATGGGAGATCCATGCTCCCTCCACCAGGCCCTGTCACAGAATTCACGGTAACTGTCACCTCCACCCCCTGGATGGGGAGGCCGCAGGGGCCAGAGACCAGCTTGACTCATCTCTGCGTCCCCAGAACCCGGCGCAGGGCCTGGTACGGAGCGGACAGAGGCAAATGCTTACTGAATGAATGAACGGATGGAGGGATGACTGGTCAGAGGCATGAATGGGAGAGCAGATGAATCAGCTTCTGATAAGCATGAGGTAACCGGAATCCAACAGGAGCCGCAGAGCGCTGGCCCGAAGCTGCCAAGTAGCACCCAGGGAAGGCATGAACTTCCTTGGGCCTTCTGGGATGCTGAGGGAAGCAGCTCAGGGACCCGTCCATTACTGCCTTCTGGAACCTCCAGTCAGGGCCCCTGGAGCCGGAACAACACAGAAGTGCAGACCCGCGGGTTCTAACCCTGGTCTCCTGGCTGAGTCAGCCCTGAGCCTTGCACTCATCTTCTGTACGAGGTGGGGTGTGGGGGGGTGCAGATGGTGTGCACGGCCTTTTCCTGCTAACGCCAAGTCTCAGGAAGGAAAGAAGGAAGGAAGGGACAGCGCTGCCTGGACTGTCTTCAGACCTGACGCCTCTGCAAATCTGGGGAGAACTCTGCAGCCTCAGGGCTAAGCGCATGACGACCCCAAGAGTCCTTGGCTGAACCCCGAGTGGTCCTCAGGTAGCAAAGCACTGGAGTCACCCAGAAAAGGCAGACATCTGCCTTGCCTCCCCCACCCCCCCCCACCCCCGCCAAAGATTCCTGCTCAGTGGGCCTAGAGCAGGGGTGGGCAAACTTTTTGACTCGAGGGCCACAATGGGTTCTTAAACTGGACCGGAGGGCCGGAACAAAAGCATGGATGGAGTGTTTGTGTGAACTAATATAAATTCAAAGTAAAGGAGCGGAGGGGAGAGCAAGAGAACCCTCCGCTCTTTCGGCTCAGCGGGCTGGATAGAACAGCCGAACGGGCCGGATCCGGCCCGCGGGCCGTAGTTTGCCCATGGCTGGCCTAGAGTGCGGCTCAGAACCTGTCTGCACTTTAAACCAGGAGCCCACACTTGGAATACAGTGCTCCGATGCCCACCACCTGGGGTTAAAACCCTGAAGGCCTGGAAATCACACCTGCAGTAGTGCCACGAAAAGGAAGGGAGGTCACCGGGAAAGCGCGGGGGGGGGGGGGGGGGAGTGGGGGGGTGGTGGGAGGAGGAAGAGGGTGAAGGGGCCGGATATAAGGTGATGGAAGGAGACTGGACTCGGGGCGGGCGGGGGGGTGAGCCGTCAATGGAGTACAGATATTGGCCTATAAAGCCGCAGACCTGACATGTCCTATAATGTCATTAACCAATGTTCACACAAACAAGGTACAAACACGTTGAAAACGGTTCTGTTAAAACAGAGGGTCATACAGAAAAGACAGAAAAGCCACTCACAAAGCCACCAGCACGGGAAACCGAGGACTGGCATTCTGGTGTAGAAACTAGGACTGATACAGAGTTTGTTTATGTTTTCCTGAAACAGGACCGTGCTGTACCTTTGTCTAAGAACGGGACACCACAGACCCCAGAGCGCAGGACCCACGCACTGTCGTATCCCCTGGCACAGTGCCTGGCACATAGTAGGCGCTCAGTACATGTTTGCTGCCTGGATGCCAGCAAGGCTCTGACACACTGCGGTCAGGGTCAGCGAGGGCCCGCCTCCCGCGGCAAGGCCACGTACGATGGACTCAACCAAGCCCCCCGGCTAGACACAGACGCTGTTCCTCCTCTTCCCTCCTGTAAACAATGACCTAATGAACACCGTTTTCCTAAGTCCTCGGACACGCTTAATTATTCCCTTGGTTCTTATTTCCTTAGCTTACTCTCTCCTGTGCACCATTGATGATGCAGACGCAATGACCATTTCTGAAGGCCTTTGACACAAGTTGCCCAATGTTCGCTACAGCACCTCACGCTCCCACACGGATTCCCTCTCGGCTGACCCCTCCTAGGGGCTTGCGAAGGCCCACCCACCCTCCTGCCCTTCACACATCTTATTAAGGAAAAGCGCAAACACGTAAAAAGCCGGGGACCGTGTAACGAACTCCCACGTGCTCATTCCCCAGAGTCAGCAACTAACAGTGGCCAGTTTTGCTTCATCTCTTCCCCACTGCTCTTCTGCCCCCGTTTTATGTTGAAGTTCATCCCAGACATCACGTCAAGTCATCCACACATAAGAACTCCTGGAAAAAAAACAGCCGCCGCCACCACCACCACCACCACCACAATGCCACCATTACAGCTCAAACATCAACCACCAGTATCTTCAAAGAGAGTGGGCTGAGCTAAGAAGAAAAACAGGTTTGTTCCTTAGGAGGAGTGGGGTTTACTGTAGATAAGGTAATCAGGGAGGGCCTCTCTGAGGTGGCGGCATTTGCGCTGACCCTGAATGACAACAAGCAGCCCCAGCGGGAAGACCCAAGGGAAACAGGGACCCTCAAAGGCAAAGGCCCAGCAGGGCGGCCCAGTTTGAGGAAATAAAATCCAGCCTCTGCTGCCCGACCTAAGGCATTTTTCTTGCCATGAGCGTAGCTTTCGTTAACTGCAAGGTTTTCTGCCTTGCACCCCTGGGGCCCCCTTGAGACAACACGCTGCCCTTACACAGACCCATGATGACTCCCCACCGTTCGTGACCCTCGCATGAACACAAGGGGCATGTGGCTGCTGGAGGCGGTACCCATGCGCACGGAGCGCTGGGAAGCCACTGGGCAACATAGAGCCGATGCCACAGACACCAGCCGTTACCGTCAGGGTGAAAAACGAGAGGCAGACCTTCCCCAAGAAAAGACAACGCCTGAATCCAGCCTGGCAGAGCTGGCCGGCGGCAACCGGGCCTCCGCCTCCGTCACCGCGGGGAACACTGTACCACATGCGGGGACGCAATAGGCGGAGCACGTGGCGCTCTGAAGAAATGGCTTCTGTGTGTGGATGGACAAGAACTCACGGGGCACAGAGAGCGAACAGGGCAGTTCCTGGGGGGCAGCTCGGGGGGGTGCCTTCTCTTGCTTAGATTTCTGACGATTAAAAGTAAGAAACAGTAAGAAGCCTGGCCGGTATGGCTCAGTGGTTGAGCGATGACCTATGAACCAGGAGGTCACGGTTCGATTCCTGGTCAAGGCACATGCCCCGGTTGTGGGGGTGATCCCCAGTGGGGGGCATGCAGGAGGCAGCCGATCAGTGATTCTCTCTCATCATTGATGTTCCTATCTCTCTCCCTCCCTCTCTCCCTTCCTCTCTGAGATCAATTTAAAAAGAAAAAGAAACGATAAGAAAAGCCGTGTGGATGAAAAAAGGTGAGCTCAGGTGAGGCCATTAGAAAAGGCCAGGTAACCTGTCCTGCGGGACCCAGCGGGGGACAGGCCTCCCAGGCTGGTGCTGTGCACGTGTCCGAGGCCCCGAGCGAGGGCGCACCCCTGCGTGTAGGTGTGCGTGCTTTGGGCCGGTGTGTGAAGGCGCGGTACGCTCTTTAATCAGGGCCGAAGTGCCGGGGAGCTGAGGCGGGAGAGGGCTCGGGGTGGGGGCATCTGTGGGTGGGTGGGAGGGGTTCAAGCAGGAAGAGGGGGTGGGGGAGGTGGCCCGGGTGGCCAGACCTGACTGAGCTGCCCACAGACCTGTTCCCACGGTGCCACGTGGTCTGGGATGAATTCTGGCTCTGCCGTCACTCCCTGTGGGATGTCAGGTGACTAGCTCAACTAGGGACAATTAATTACACAGCTGTCAGGACGGCAGTGACGACACAGCGGCTGGCATTCACTGACACTCCCGGTGCGCCTGGGGCTGCCACACTTTCCCGGGAACAGGCCACTCTCCCCTTCCCTGTGGGATGGGTGATGCCACCTCCCCCAGGCCCGCCGTGGGGAGAAGCCGAGCAGCCTGGCTCCCCGTGCGGCCGAGAACGGCGCCGCCCTCCCCGCTCCCTCCCGGCTGCTCGGGGTCCGGGGGCTGGAGGCGGCTCCAGGCGGATACGTACGGTTGGAGGTGAGTCTGTCTGCTCCTCCAAGCGCATTGAAGGCTCCGTGGACGTTCTGCACCTGCGGAGAAGCACAGCGAGGAGGCCTCAGGAGGCCGCCGCCGCCTCCAGGCCCGGCCCTGGCTGTGAGGGACGGCCACGTGCCACCGGGTGCAGGGACCTCGTGGTCTCTGTGTTTGCTGCCATGAGCAAGAAACTGCTGGGCGGGGCGGGGCTGGCCTGCTGGAGGGGCCTCTGGATCAGCAGCCAGGACTCTCGACACTTCCTTCACCACGCTCACCCTATCCAACGGCGTGGGCCCGAGCAGTCAGGCCGAGGGGGCCGTGCAGGGGAGTGGGCGGGCTGGTCCGTGGAGCCGGACAGATCTGCTGGGAGACCCTGGACAAGTGGCTTCTCTGGCCCCAGCGCCATGTCTGTCAAATGTGGGCCCCCCTCCCACCTCCTAAGGCTGCACGGACAGACAGGAAGCGCTAGCGCTTAGCACTCGCTCAGGAAAAGTGAGGCCCTTTCCACAGGCCCCAGGTCTGAACCCGAGGTCCAAGGCCAGCGCGCTGTGGCAGCCGCGTGCTCAAGAGAAATGAACTGGAGAGGCTGTGGATGGAGCAGAGGATCGAAGGGGGCGACCCCTCCGGAGGGCATCGCTCTGTGCCCAGGAAGGACAGATGGCTCCGGGGACACAGCCCGTGTGCCCATCCCGGGCCACGCCACTGTGGTGTGGTTGCTCACCTGTAGCGTGTCCCCGAAGGAGAGCTTGTGGATGACGTGGGTCATGTCCGGGTTCTGGGGCTGGGCCGAGGCACTGTGTGTGGACACGTGGAAGTTGCCGGGGACCTGGGGAGAGAGGCGAGTGCCAGGAGGTCGGTGGGCTGCCCCCAAGGAGGGGGGGGGTGCAAGGCTTCCCCCTAGAGTTGGACACGTTTGGATATGGACACAGGTCGGTCAGGCCACGAGACTCTGAGGAGCCACAGCCCCCCATCTGAGCCCCAGGTTCCTCGTCTGCAGACGGCGGCAGTGACAGAGCTACCCGAAGAGCTGCTGGGGGCTGGGGGAGCGCATGCCCGCTGGGCACCTGGCACAAGGCCGCGGCTCCAATCACCATCACCTCCCTGGCTGCTGGCGCCACAGTGGGTGAGGGGACGACCTTCAGGCTTGCAGCCCAGGGGGGCTCCCTCAAACTCCGAAGCAACACTGTCACCCACGAGAGGAGGAAATGTCGCTTCTTTTGCAATCACGCCTGTTTCAAACACGTGGCTCTCTCTCAGGAAGGCCCGTCTTCGCTGGGGCCTGAGCTGTGGGCTGACATGGGAGGAACCTGGCCAACAGGACGTGGCCCGGCCGCGGCGAGCTCACAGTGGAGTGGCTAGCATGGAGCCTGGGCCCTGGGCCCAGGGAGCTGGGAGGAGGAGGTGGAGGCAGCCAGGGGTCCTGGGTGAGCGGGAATGACAGCTCGGTCACATCTCCTGGGAGGGGCACATCGCCCGCTCCAGGGGCCCAGGGACCGTGACAGAGCTCCACACAGGGGCCAGGCTGGCCCCACTTCCTAGCTGGGGGCCTTGGGCAGGGTCAGTAGCTACTCTGTGCCTCAGTTTCCCCATCAGCAAAATGGGGATGATAACCACAAGGGTTCCTGGGAGGAGTCAATGAGGTGACGAGTGCAAGCCGAGGGCGGGTGTCGCTGGGTTGGGTTCGCAGGATGGACGGACGTGTTTGTCGTCAGAGCCGAGAGGGGACCCTCCCGAAGAGGGCCCAGCATGTCACAGCCAGGGCCTGGGCAAGAGCCACTGCGTTTAGACGTATTTTAAACGTGCCCGGCTGGCGTGGCTCAGTGGTTGAGCGTTGACCTATGAACCAGGAGGTCAGGGTTCAATTCCCGGTCAGGGCACATGCCCGGGTTGTGGGCTTGATCCCCAGTGGGGAAGAGGGGCAGGTGCGCATGCAGGAGGCAGCCGGACAATGATTCTCTCTCATCATTGATGTTTCTATCTCTCCCTCTCCATTCCTCTTTCTGAAATCAATAAAAATATGTATGTATTAAAAACATACTTTAAACATCACTTTTACTTCTGTAAATAATACCTGGATACATCCCCATTATAAAAAACTCACATGATGTAGTCAGGACTACAGTCCCCATCACCTTCCACCCCCGGAAATAAGACACCCGTGGCGTCTGACGTGTCCTTCAGGGCTTCTCTGCACGGTGACGTGGGCCCCGGGGACGTGGGCAGAGTTCAGAATCGTGTTTGGGGCCGGGGCCTCACGTCCCAGAGTTAAGTGAGTCAAGGAGGCCAGCCCCTGCGCATCTGCCACCCGCTGCCACCCCTCGGGCTGTGACTCAGTGACCCGCGCCCCTCCACACAGAATCCATCACAGGTGGCTGACTCATGCCAGCACACACTGGGCCGGAGAAAGAAAAGTTGACGTTTTCAGAGCCCGTGACTTAGGAACCTGCGTCAGTGCCTCTGATGGATTTTAAAAATATAGAGAAGAGGCCAGGCCCCAAGCCCCCGCCGATCCTGCCAGCCCCCTGGGGCGCCGGGTGAGTAAGCGGGGAGTCTGGGCTGCCGGTGCAGCTTGGAACATGTGACCTCTGACATCTGGCTGCTGGCCAGCTTCCTGATGGGGAGATAAGGAGGCCACACCACGCGGCAAGCGTAAGCCTGATGCTGCGAGATAAAGGTGGGGCCGGCTGTAAACCTCACCCGCCCGTCAGCATGGCGGGCTTTCTTATCCGAGCACCCCTTGACTGTGAGCCCCTCAAAAGCATGAACCATTCACCTGTCAAGGGTGGGGGCAGAGGCTGGCCCGAGCTGTGCTCTGCAGTGAATGACACGCTGGTCATGCCACCTGTGGCCGAGGTGTCGGCAAGAGGAAGCAACGGGGGACCAGGGGCAGGAGCGGGAGTCGGGTGCTGGGATACCAGGGTCAGAACGCTTTTCAGCCACCAGAACCGAAGGTCACCAGCACTGGGACTCCGCCCACCCATTCCACACTTTGCCCCTGAGCTGATAACCTCCCCTGGGACTGGGAAGGTGCTTGATAAAAGTTTTTGGAATGAATGAATGTGTAACAGCTCACTTACTCCTCACACAAACATTGTGAAGGGAGGGGTATCATTAGATGATTATCATCACCCCACCCTCAACCTAAAGATGTAAAAACCAAGGCTAAGCCCAGCGGCCGGGATGGCTCAAGGGTTGAGTGTCAACCTATGAACCAGAAGGTCACAGTTCGATTCTCCATCATGGCACGTGCCCGGGTTGCAGACTTCACCCTCGGTGTAGGGCGTGCAAAAGGCAGCTGATCAGTGATTCTCTCTCATCATTGATGTTTCTCTCTCTCTCTCTCTCCCTTCCACTTTGAAATCAATAAAAATAATTTTTTTGGGGGAAAAAAAACAATAAAAACAACGGAGGCTAAGATGGGTTGAGTGACTTGGAGGGCGCTGCTTGGCCAAGGGGGATGGAGCTGGGATGCAAATGCAGGGCTCAGGGCTGCCAATGCTGTCGTCTTCTCACCTCTCCTACTCCCCCCGCCCCCAAACCCCCGCCTGCTCCAGCCAGCAGGGACCCTGAACCCCAGGGAGCCTGGATCCCCCACACAGACTCTCAGCAGGAATTGCCAGACCTGGGTGTTAACCCCACTCGCTGGGAATGCCTGGGGGAGGCGAGTGGGTGCACAGCTCTACCATCGGTTTCTAGGGAGGCAGAGGACCGAGGGGTGGGCCCTGGGTCTCTGTACCTTGTTGATGCTGAACTGGCCCTCGAAGCGGCAGCCCGCCCCGTTGTTCAGCGGGATCTTCATGGAGTTGTCGATGTGCCCCACTTCATGCCTGCCCATCTCATCCTGGATGTCCAGACCGACCACTGCGAGAGCCAAGGAGGGGAGAGTCACAGTCGTCAGAGAAACGGGGTGAAGGACCAGCCCCCTCCTCCATCCACTCCATGGACAGGCGGGGCTGGGCTCAAGGTCTGGGGCCCAGAATCACAGAGGGGACGTCAGCCATCGGAAGAGGAGAAAGTGACCCTGGACTAAGAGGGAGCTAGCCGCCCCCCATACTCCCCCCCGCTGCTGCCCTGTCTGTGGCTGGAAAGGACGAGGGAAATAAATGAGGAAGCAGCAGCTCATGGGCTAGTGATGGAGGACTGTGGGGTGCAGGGGGACAGCAGCTAATGGGGCTAGTGATGGAGGACTGTGGGGTGCAGGGGGGCAGCAGCTCATGGGGCTAGTGATGGAGGACTGTGGGGTGCAGGGGGGCAGCAGCTCATGGGGCTAGTGATGGAGGACTGTGGGGTGCAGAGGGGCAGCAGCTAATGGGTCTAGTGATGGAGGACTGTGGGTGCAGGGGGGCAGCTGCTAATGGGGCTAGTGATGGAGGACTGTGGGGTGCAGGGGTAACACTCTGCTAGGTAGAGGCTGCAGGCAGGCAGCAGAGGGTCAGGGTTAGGAGGAGGTTGGAGGCCTGGCCCTGTCAGCCTTTACCAACCCTGGCAGAGGCTCTTCATCGCTCTAGGCCTCCGTTTCCTCCTTGGGAAATGGGGCGATAACAATTAAGCCTTCCTTGGTGAATCACGAGGCTCCGACGGTTCATATGCATAGAAAACGCTTAGAACAGGGTCCAACGCACAGGAGTGGCAAGTGCTTAATGAACTTTAGCACTCCATGGACCTCCGTCAGTCTCTGGGTTCCCTGGTTAAACCGGCTCATTCATTCATTCATTCCTCATTCTTCATCCATTCACTCATTCACCCCTTCCTTTACCCCATGCCTGTTCCTCCAGGCCCGCCCTGCAGGAGCTCAGGCACTTGCTGGGGTTGCTCAGTTCACTGGATGGGAAACCTGGGGAGTCCAGGTCCTCGACTCCAGTGTGACTCCACCACCTCTGTGACTCAGCTTCCCAGCCTGGAAAACGGGCAGGTGCACACCAACTGCTTGTCCTGAGAGGGTCCAAGTGGCAAGGTGGTGGTGGGGGGGTCCCCATAAACTACAGAAATGCAGGAATTTCCCTGAGGAGAATTCTAGGACGGAGGTTGCCATGTAGAGAAAGGGCAGCCGGAAGCAACGTTTTAAGTGAGCTCATCTTAAAAGGGAACAGCCCCGATTCCTCCGTGGAGACGGAGACGCGGACCAGGGCCCATCCAGAGAAGAGAATGGGATGCAGCCTTTGACGAGGATGCTCCTGGGTCTGCAGGACATGGGCGTAAGGCTCGCGCAGCGGGTCCCCGTTTGAGTCGGCAGTTCCATCCCAGGAGCCTGTCTCCCAGATGCCCACGTGACCAGGCGTGTGCAGGAGGCTCTCCGGGCAACCTTATTTGAAACTGTGACAACTGGAAGCAACCCAGCTGCCCGTCGACGGCGCCTGGTCAATGGGACAGACTCCTCGGGAATGCTGGGCAGCAGGGACGTGGGAGAGGCCGCGCAGGGCAGGGCTGTGGCCACGAGTGTGGGGCTGCACCTCGGACAAGTTACCTAACCTCTCTGTGCTTCGGGGTCCTCCTCCAGCCTACGTGTCTGAGGATGAGGAAACATTAAAACAGCACTTACTAGGCGCTAGACCAGGGGTGGGCAAACTTTCTGACTCGAGGGCCACAATGGGTTCTTAAACTGGACCGGAGGGCCGGAACAAAAGCATGGATGGAGTGTTTGTGTGAACTAATATAAATTCAAAGTAAAGGAGCGGAGGGGAGAGCAAGAGAACCCTCCGCTCTTTCGGCTCCGCGGGCCGGATAGAACAGCCGAACGGGCCGGATCTGGCCCGCGGGCCGTAGTTTGCCCACGGCTGCGCTAGACTCTCTTCGAGGTGCCTTTTAGGTAAGAATGTTCCCTCTGGACATCCCTGTGAGGAAAGTCACATTATCAGACCCATCCTTTGTGGGGGGAGACACTGAGGCACAGAGAGGTTAAGTAACTTGCCTGTGATCTCACAGCTAAGAAATGAAGCTTGGATCGGAACCCATGGGGCCCACATGCCCTTCAGAACACCTCTCGCCCTAACACAGCTAAAGTGTTCGCGGCGGGGCCAGGCCCGGACTCCGAGCTGCATCGATGCCAGCTGTGGTTCTTGTTTCGCTAATCCTATGAGGGATCGAAGAACAGCTCCAAGATATGAGCTGGAACACGAAACCCCAAAAGGTCCCATACCGCTGGGTCTCAATGACGGAAAAAGAAAAGAAAGAACGTTGACAGGCAGGCCGGCAGACAGACAGACCGACACAGGGGTGGGGGGAGGGGTCCCCACTGCTGGCAGAGGCCTCTTTTACTTTTTTTCTTGGTCTATTTCTGTATTTTGAACATGTACCTTATTAAGAAATTTAAAAAAAAATGTATTCCTGTATTAGTTGTGTAACCAAAAAAGCCGATCGTGTGAAAAGCAGGATATGAGACTGCACAGGCAGCATGAGCTCAGCCGGTTTAGAAATGTACGGAAGGGAGAGCCAGCGGGACGGAACGGCCTGGAACGTCAGCGAGGCCGTCGTGGGGGTGAAGGATGGGCCATTTCTCCGCTCGCTGCGGCTCTGGGTTTTCCGAGGTACAATGACGAGCACACATTTGTTTCCTATAATATAAACTTGCAGTTCTCTTTGAAAAATTCCAGGGTGTGGAGCTCCAAGCAGGAGCCACGGGGGTCGGGTGCTGGCCCCGCAGAGGGGCGGGACCCCAGGAGCCAGCGCGGCCGCCGCTGGAGGCCGCTGGCCCCTCTTGGGCCGCTGCCTGGAGCTGGGATGGAGCCTAGAACCACATCCCTCCCCTCCCCTGTCCCACTGGTCCCAGGCCTCTGGCCTAAGAATTTCCTTGTTCCAGAGACATGACCAGTTCCTGAATGAGAAGCTGCCAGATGAGTTATTTTTCTAAGAGAAAGAGGATAAAACAAAAATAAAGCCGACCTATTTCAACAGGTTCCCTGGCTCGGGGCCCACTGTGGATTCAGGGTTGTGATGCAATTCTCAGCAAAAGCAGTAACAGGGCTGACACCCTATCTTTGCCTGCAGACCCGCCCAGGGTGCTGCCCTTCAATAGGAACGCAGGGGGTTACGTGCCAGGCTGGAACAGAGGAACTTCTAGAACCCCAGTCCCGGAGGGGACACCCAGTCCACTTGCCCACAAGCCTAAGAACCAGCTTACCACATCCTCTCCACAGCTTCGGGCAATAGATAGCACCAAGCCCATTTTACAGATGAGGAAACTGAGGTCGGGAGAGGTTGCCTTAGCCAGCGTCACACAGTTTTACTGACCAAAAGAGCCAGAATCTGATGACACACACCGCTCTTCCAATGAGTTCTGTTTATACAAATAATTCATTCTCTTGGTTGAAACAAACGAAACCGACAAAATAAGAGTGTGGCCGAAACCGGTTTGGCTCAGTGGATAGAGCGTCGGCCTGTGGACTGAAGGGTCCCGGGTTCGATTCCAGTCAAGGGCATGTACCTTGGTTGCGGGCACATCCCCAGTAGGGGGTGTGCAGGAGGCAGCTGATCGATGTTTCTCTCTCATCGATGTTTCTAGCTCTCTATCCCTCTCCCTTCCTCTCTGTAAAATATCAATAAAATATATTTAAAAAAATAAATAAATAAGAGTGTGAAGTAAAAAAAGGAAGCTTCCCGGCAGCTGCTGACAGCTCGGAGCTGCATCCCTTCCCAGGTGACTACTCCTGGCTGGTTGGAGGCCTTGAGATGCTTGGGGGGTTAAAGGACCCCCACCCATCACCCACACACCACCCTGCAGCCGTTCGTCAAAGATATCAAGGATGCGGATAATAACAGCCCGGCCTCTTGCTACCAGGAGGGACAATCACACGCCACACTTCTCTGGGTGTCCCCTCGCCTCCCTGACGCCCTTCTGAGAGCCCTCCCTCAATCAGCCATTTGCAGGGAACCTAACTCTGCGTCTCTGACCTGAGAGACATCCTCCCCGCCGCGCCCCCGCCACACACACATGGCTACTCTCCAGAAGTAACCCCCGTTAGCAATTTCTTGCTTTTTATCCCAGAATGCACCAAGTGCATCCACATGTGATCCCATTCTCCCCGCAAGAGTGGGGAGAATGCCATGCTACCTGTGGCTGGCAGCCTTGCGCCGTTCGCTTAGCTGGCCCCGGCTGTCTCACCAATTGTGCACCCAAGCTCTGCCTACACGGGGAGGGGGTGCGCGGGGGCTGCTGGGAATACTCACGGTCACAGTGCAAGTTGGGTAGACTGATGTTCAGGCTGACGTCGATTTTGCCCCCGCTGTCCTTGTCCGGGTCATCGACGTACAGCTCGTTCACACTGAGGGAGACAAGCGCAGAAGCCCTGGCTGAGATGGGGCAGGGCAGCCGGGACCACCTGGCGTGGTGACTCCTGCTCCGAGGGCCTGCACTCCCTCCGGGGAGCCTGCACCTGCTCAGGTACAGCCAGCGGGGCTGCCGTCCCACGGCTGGCGATGGCAGGTGCCCCCCAAAAGCTGGCCTAGCACTTGGAGGCAAGAGCAGAGGAGTCGGATTCAAGCTCCAATCCCGGCCCGGCCTCTCCCTGTGGGAACTCAGCAGCTGTCCCCTCTGTGAACACGGCTGTTACATGGGGTGTGAATGGAGCCGTGTGAACACGCCAGTGAGAACTGCGGGCCTTCCCAGGGACCAGAGCGTGGCCCCCGCAGGCACACGGCACCTTCTTGCCTCCTCTGTCCTTTTTTTTTTTTTTTTAATATATGTTTATTGATTGCAGAGAGGAAGGGAGATGGAGAGGTCGGCAGCCTCCTGCACGCCCCCTGTTGGGGATCGAGCCCGCAACTCGGGCATGTGCCCTGACCAGGAGTCAATCCGGGACCCCCTGGTTCATAGGTTGATGCTCAACCACTGAGCCACACTGGCTGTGCCCTTCCTCCTCTCTTGAGCGCCCCTCCCACCCCGACTGTCACAAACCCTGGGCGGGTTCCAGGTCTGAGAACACCGGAGCGATGTCGCCGTGTCTCGTGGCTGCCGCAACCACTGTCAGAAAGTTAGTGGCTTAAAAGGCAAGGACGCTCCCGGAGGTCAGAAGTCTAGACGCGTTCTGCAGGGGAGAGGGCATTTTCCTGCCTTTTCCGGAGTCCAGAGGCCGCTCAGCCCGCAGCCCCTTCCTCTCTCCCCAGCCGGCCAGTGGCATGTCCTCCCCTCTCACCGCCTCCCTTCCTCCGAGAAGCCCTCTGTGGTTTCACCCTGCCCCCCTGCACAACCCAGGGTCACCTCCCATCTCAAGACCCTCAACATACGAGTAATCACACTGTAAGGTCCCTTTGCCGCATGAGGTAAGAGTCACCAGTTTCAGGGCGGGGGATGGGACACTCTGGGTGGGGGGAGGCATAGGGTCAGGGCAGGTGGCTCTAAGGACAGCCGTGACACCTTGCTGTTGGGGACAACAGCCACACACTGGGATCCGTGAGCGACGCGCATCCATTCAACCTGTACGTCTGAGCACCCGGCCTGGCGGGCCCTGGAGTGAGAGAGGACCCAGACGCCGTGGTCTCGGCCCTCATGGGGCTCAGACACCCCCGCCTCCTGGGTAAACAGCCAACCAGGGGACTGCCTTGATGGAAAGACAGGGCCGGCCGTCGTGGCTGCCCTGGGGAAAGTGGCTGGCAAGACTGCTCTGAGGAGGTGGCCACGGACACCTGCGGGTGAGGAGCTGTCCTGACAAGGAGGGAGGGGGTCTCTCGGACAGCAGGGCAGAGGCCTGGGAGGGAGAGGGCCACGGCTCCTTGGGGAACCCCATGGAGGTCGCTGGCTGCAGTGTGGAGCAGAGGGAAGCAGGGGTGCCAGAGGACGGGCGGGGGCCAGGTCGGGCGGGCTCCGAGGCCACGCGGAGGCTTCGCACTTGAACCTGAGCCCAGCGTCACGGTTAGGCTGCACGTTATAGCCTCCCTCTGTCTGCCATAAGGAAGGCTGACCGAGGGGCCGCCATGCCTTCGGAGACCCGGCGGAGGCTGCTGCGGTGCAGGTGATGGAGGGCGCCTGGCCCGGGTGTGGTGGGGATGGAGAGGTGGGGAGGGGTGCCAGAGCAGGCGGGCTCGCTGATGGACAGGGCGGGACGTCTCCTTCTGGAACCGTTCCTAGGAAGAGAAGCGGGCGGTGGGAGGGAAAGGCACTGGGTTCCATGTGGCTGCTGAGCTCGAGGTGCCTTGGAAGACATCCCTGGGGAGCCGGGTCGGACGCCTGGTTCCCAGAGAGCGCCCTCCATGGGAGGGAGCCGAATCTACAGGCCTCGTGGGCAGCTACGGGCAGTGCCAGGCGGCCCCTGGGGTCCTGGGCACAGGCTGTACATAAAGGACTGCGGCTCTAACCAGTCCGACTCTGAGAGAGCCTCGTCGGTGGCCACTTCTTGGGGAAAGAGTGAGTCAGGCCAGGGCGAGGGCGTTTTGTTTTTACGAAGATCCTGCCTTTGTGCCCCAGCCCCGAGTGTGAAACGGTGGGCGCTCAATTAATAAGAAACGGTGGGCTCACTCACAACACACACCCGGGGCCACGAGAGTTCCCAGAAACGAGAGCGAGGCCGGCACAGCTCAGCCTTCAGATGGCTGGGCCTCCAGCCCATCAAGCCGGGAACGGCCCAGTCGGGTCTGTGGGCATTCACGTGGTCCCGCCTGCCCCTGCGGAATGTCCTGATCCCCATTCCACAGGCAGGAAACTGAGGCTCAGAGAGGGTGAGTCCCTTCCCCAAGGTCACACAGCGGGAAATGGCCAAGCTGCAACCCCAACCCGGCCAGGTCTGCCTTCTGCCCGAGCTCCAGGGCTCCCTCGGCCTCCTCCTCCTTGTCCTCAGCATCCAGGGTCAACGGGGAAAACGAGGGGGGGGGGGGGGCCCTGGTCCTCTGGGGCCACAGCGTGTGGGGTGGCGAGACAAGGGCCTGTGCTTGGCAGGCTTGTTGGCCCGCATCAAAGAACAGGAAGGACCAATGAGCCAGGGGGAGGAGCGGACAGGATCGCAGGGGGTGATGCGGGAGGACGGACGGACGTCTCAGGGCCAAATGCTTCAGTCACCTGTGGCCCGATTCCCACCCCAGCCTCACGTCGCAACTCAGGGGGGTTGTTGGATAACGAGACTTTGGGGTGATTAACAGAATGGTCACCCGGTCACCGAGGGAGAGCCCCAGCCTCCCTTCCCAGCCCAGGGAGACTCTTCCTTGAAGCTGCTCGCCTCTCCCACCTGGGAGGCGGGGCCCCAGCAGCCCTGAGGGATTGTGGGGTGATGTCATTCCTTGGCAATGCTCGGGAGGTGACCTCAGCTCCCAGAGCCAGGTGAGCCTCAGGTGTGGCGCCGAGGTGAGCACGCCCTGGAGGCCCCTGCGGGAAGCCCCTCCCAGCCCAGGGGCCCCGGCTCCCCAGACAGAGGGGCCGAGGGGCCGAGGGGCCGAGGGGCCGGGGAGGCTGGAAAACCCACTCCCTGCCGAGCTCGGGCCAGTGTGGTTACGTGAGGCTGGAGCTGGCTGCTCCCAGGCGCCTTCCTGAAGGGCCCGGGGCTGTGGGATGAACGGCACGGCCACCTGTGCCGCCCGATGAGGTCAATACAGCCACCTTCCGAGCGAGTCCCAGGCAACGTTCCAGGCTGCGGGCTTCCTGCCGCCCAGCCGGCGCCGCAAGCCCACCCACGGTGTCACCCCAGGGGCCTGCCGGCTGGCTCACCGCATTGGCATTGCCGGGGCTGAGCTGCTTTTCACAGGTGACTTTAAAAGCCCATTTGGAGCGAAAATTAGCTTTGTATGGATTCACCGACGTTCGGGGACTCTAGTGGGCCTGGTTCTTCCTGTCACTGGTGAGGGCGATGAGAAGACCCTGGGGCAGCGACAGGCAGATGTGGGCTCACCCCCTGGCTCTGCCACTGAGAAGCTGGGGGGCCAGGGACAAGTTGCTTCACCTCTCTGAGCCTGTAGAACTTTCTATGAAGTGTAAAGACAGGCCTCATTAGCCCGGCCAGCGTGTGAGAGCCTTGACCTGTGAACCAGGAGGTCACGGTTCGATTCCCGGTCAGGGCACAGGCCCTGGTTGTGGTTCAATCCCCAGTGTGGGGCGTGCAGGAGGCAGCTGGTGAATGCTTCTCTCTCATCAAGGATGTTTCTCTCTCTCTCCCTCTCTGAAATCAATAAAAAAAATATACTAAAAAAACATAAAGACAGGGAGAATTAATCTATGGTAGCGGAAGTCAGAATAGTGGTGGGGTGGCTACTGACTGAGAGGGGGGAAGGGAACCTCCCAGCTCATGGAAATGTGTTGTCTGGTCGAGGTGATGGTGACGTGGATGTAGGGGTGATGGTGACGTGGATGTAGGGGTGATGGTGACGTGGACGTGGGGGTGATGGTGACGTGGACGTGGGAGTGATGGTGACGTGGACGTAGGGGTGATGGTGATGTGGATGTGGGAGTGATGGTGACGTGGATGTAGGGGTGATGGTGACGTGGATGTGGGAGTGATGGTGACGTGGATGTAGGGGTGATGGTGACGTGGATGTAGGGGTGATGGTGACGTGGATGTAGGGGTGATGGTGACATGGATGTGGGAGTGATGGTGACGTGGATGTAGGGGTGATGGTGACATGGATGTGGGAGTAATGGTGACGTGGATGTAGGGGTGATGGTGGATATAGGGGTGATGGTGGATGTAGGGGTGATGGTGACGTGGATGTGATGGTGACATGGACGTGGGGGTGATGTGGACGTGGGGGTGACATGGACGTGATGGTGACGTGGACGTGATGGTAACGTGGATGTGGGGTGATGGTGACGTGGACGTGGGGGTGATGTGGACGTGATGGTGACGTGGACGTGGGGTGATGGTGACGTGGACGTGGGGGTGATGGTGACATGGACGTGGGGTGATGGTGACGTGGATGTCATGTAAATATAGGCAAACATTCATCAAGTCTCATCTTCAAGATCTGTGCACTTTGCCGTCTCTAGGCTATAGCCGCCTCACTAAAAAAAAGGAAAGGAAACAGGAAGGAGGGGAGGGAGGAAAAGAGGGAAGGAGAAAGACAGACAGACAAAAACGGGCTATGGATTCCAGCTACTTCCAGGGCTGTGTGAGGGCTGGCCATAAGGTGGCAGGCTGCCCGCGCAGGGGTGTCTGTCACTCACTTAACTCTGGTAGACAGCATCATGGTGGAAGTCCAGGCTCTTGGGGTCAAATCCTGGCTCTGCCACCTCCTGGCTGACTGACGTTGGCCAAGGGGCTTTGCCATCAGCCTTTGTTTCCCCAGATGTAAGACGGGGGCAACCACAGACGTGGCACAACCTTAGTAAACAGCACATGCTCCATAAATGTCTACTACTTTTACTGCGATTATTAGCATCAGTGTTCACTGAGCTGATAATAACAGGCATAGCAACAGTATCCAGGGTGCTGTGGTGAGGATTCAATGTGCTCATGTGTGGCCCGGCCAGCGTGGCTCAGTGGTTGAGCGCCGACCTATGAACCAGGAGGTCATGGTTCGATTCCCGGTCAAGGGCACATGCCCAAGTTTCCAGCTTGATCCCCAGTGGGGGGTGTGTAGGAGGCAGCCGATGAATGATTCTCTCACATCATTGATGTTTCTATCACTCTCTCCCTTCCCCTTCCTCTCTGAAATCAATAAAAAATATATTTAAAATAATAAATACATAAATAAATGTGCTCACGTGTGTAGGGCGCCGAGCACAGCCCTGGTAAGTTCCAGGCCCGCGTAAAAGCTGGCCTCTCTTATAACGATCAGAGGAGACGTCCCCGTCCTGGGCTCCCGGAAGGTGCGGGGCTCCCCCAGGCCGTATCCCATTTAATACGCAGGACTAGCCCGGGTTCAATAGGGGTTACATTTTCTTTTCACAGGACGAAACCACAGTGCCATATCCTTTCCACTGAGTGACACAGGGTGGGTGGGACAGCAATCAATGGAAAACTGAGGCGCAAGGGGCGCCCACGTAGACCTGTGATGCAGGTGTCACCATCTTACTGATAATCGTCAGGGGCTCACCCCCACCCACGGCCCCAATAGCCACAGGGTCTGGGGGTGCTCAGGGATTCCACTCCCTTTGTGCCCCCAAAGCCTCCCTCTGCCACCACCCGCCACTCCCCACGCGCGCAGCAGCTGACTCCCCCACGAGACGAGGGCTGAGCCGCCAGCACAGAGCAGGGGTTCGCCGTCCCTGCAGACGGAATGAACGGGGGCGGTAACCAGCGGCAAGGGTGGAGTGGGGGGCACATTCCAGGTGGGGGACACCAGACAGCGTCAGGGAGTCTGCGGATGGCGTGGGGGGTGGAGGGGGGGTGAGCCTTAGCCATGTAGGGAGAGGAGAGCGGAACTGGGGAGGTGTGTGTGGGAGCGTAGGCGGAATGTAATGGAGGGCCTTGAGATTCTCGGCTGAGGCGTGAGTCCGATGACATCTCTGGAAAACAATTTTATTTGCTTTTAAAAGAGCACTCGAATAGTTCGGATTCCTGCCCAAAGTCCCTGACCTCCGTGCTTCACAAGTGGGTTTAATGGAAACTTACACAGCAGTGAGGCCCCAAGCAAGGGCTGGGGTGGGAGGGGAGGGGAGAGACGCAGGTTATGCAAGCGAGCGCGCAGCGTTGTACGCCCTGACCATCCCAGGTGTCATGATGCCCCCCAAATCAGCCCTTCGCAGACACCCAGTCCTGCCCCCACGCCTTCTCCACAGCCGCTGTGCTAGGCCCCTCGGCCCCTCTGCCCCGGGTCATCGCCAGCCTCCTCACCTGGGCCCTGGCCTCCGGGGTCACCTCTTCTGAAGAGGTGAGCTTTAGAGGCATGAACCTGACCCTGCCGCTGGGCTGAGGCCTGCAGCCTCCCGCTGCTCCTTCGCGTGACTACCGTGGCTCCCCACCCGGCCCGGCTCCCCAGCCAGGACCCAGGGTGGGTCTCTGGGCTCCGAGGGAAAAGTCAGATCCTCCTCCTGTTAAGCTACTGGCCTCCTCGCTCTGGGCCTGCCAGGGGAGCTGCGAGGACATGGGTCACGGCAACCTGCCAGTTCCCACTGGGCGGGCGGTGGCCTCCTGCAGTGCCAACTGCTCGGCCACCTCACCTGGAGGGAGCATCCAAGTCCCAGTCAACTATTCTGACCGAGAAGCAGCGGCTGCAGGCGCCCGGGGAGCCAAAATGCTCGGGGCGGAAAAGGGTGGGAGACAGGCCAGGCGATGCTCTGGCTCCACCACGTACTAACTCCCTGCGGTTTTAGCCTCCCGGTGCCTCAGTTTCCCCAGCGGTAAAGTGGGGCTAACGCGAACCGTAGTGCCCACTTCGAGGGATTTTGTGAGACGGAATGAGCTGATCATCGTAAATTGCTAACCTGGGTGGCTGGCACCGGGTCGCCTACGGTATACGTTCAGAACTGGAAATTACGAGGCGTTGTATTATGCTGCAAATTGTCAACGGAGAGGTCCAGCTGCTCGTTTCTTACTAGAAATCCTCATCAGGTTAATAATTAAGAGCAGCCAGAGGTGGGCAGTCAAAGGCTGGAATGTTCCGTGGCCACATTCTCCAAGGTAGAGGGGCGGGGGGTGCTTGCTGCCCCGGAAAGTCAGGCCTCAGAGCACCCTGGGGGGCCCCTTCCCAAGCATAATTAACGCCTGTCCAGGGCCCAGGTCGGAGTCCAACCACCCAAACAAACAGGCCCTCTTCTCTCCCACCGGCCAGGCCAGAATAGCGCCTTATGTCACGGATAACCACAGGCCAGGCTTGGAGCAGTGTGGGTCCAACCCCCCGTGACCTCATTTCCGGAGGGGTTGGGGGAGGGGCTGACCCACTGTGGGCACACAACTGCCAGGGAGGGCCGGCTGCTCCGAAAAGGAAAAGAATCGGCAGGACTCCCCGGGGGTCAGGCGAGCTTCCGAGAGAGGGAAGACCCCACGGGAGCAGCCTTTCCCCTCTGGTTTCTCCGTGCTGCCCTCAGTCCTCACCCTTCAGTCTCCCTGTGGGCAACTTCTGTACTATGGTTACCTGGCAACAGGGAGTGAGGGGCCTTAGCATCACTGCATCGTCCTGAATGGAGGCTCGGCCCGAAAGGCCTCTCTCTCTTCTTGTCCCCACTTCCCTCCCTTTCCAGCCGCTCACGCTGTGAACGGGGAAGTGCTTGCGGGCCCAGGGCCGGACGCGGGCGCTCACTCGATGAATAGCCTCTTGTTTGGATTCTTCCCTCACCCTCATCTGGCTTCCTCTCCAGGGACCTGGTGGGACCGGTGCGTCCAGGGTGCCCCCACGAGTCAGGAAGAGGAAGTCAGAGCAGGCGGGGGGTGGAAGGGCAGGGCGGTGGGAACAGTGCGCTCTTGGGAAGGAAAGCCCTGCCCTGGGTACACAGGAGCCGTCCAGGCTTGCTAGAGCCGCCTTTCACCCAGCAGCTGGGGCCCCACCTGCTCCAGACGCAAGCTCTGACGTCAGAACTCACCTGCCGGGACCCCTGCCTCGGCAGCTACCTCGTGATGGGCTTCAGAAGCCGCCCTCACAATGTCAGCCGGAGGCGAGGGAGGCGAGGGAGGCGAGGGGGGCCGGCTCTTAACTCAAGGGAGAGGAAATGCACCTTCACGGGCCACTGATCATGCCAGGTGCTGAGCGCCTGACAGCCGTGTTAGTGTTACCTGGGGGAAACGTGAAGGGTATATGCATGGAGATATGGGTCTATTGGTATCAAACGTCACCCTAAGTCCTTTCAGGAAAACACAGGCAAACCTCGGTTTACTATGCTTCACGGGTACTGTGTTTGTTTTGTGTTAATATATTTTTATGGATTTCAGAGAGGAAGGGAGAGGCGGGCAGAGAGAGAGAAACATCAGTGATGAGAGAGAATCACTGATCAACTGCCTCCTGCACGCCCCACACTGGGGACTGAGCCGGCAACTCAGGCCTGTGCCCTGACTGGGAATCAAACGTGACCTCCTGGTTCACGGGTCGAGGCTCAACCACCGAGCCACGCCGGCCTGGCTTTGTCCTGTGCATTTTCCACCACTCTGTGAGGACCCTGGGCTAAAGAAAGGATCAGGGGGACAGGGAAGGGGAGTGGAGGGCAGGAAGCTACATCCGGAAACAAGTTAAGGGGAGGTGAGGCCAGCGGGCCTGAGCAGCCACCTCCTCGCTGCATGACCGTGGGCAAGTCCCCGCCTGCCGGAGCCTCACCTCCTCCCCTGGAGGGCTGTGTGAGGCTTAGAGGGGGTCATGCTTATACAGCAACAAGGCCCCTCCGGACCCAAGCAGCTGTTTTCAGCTTCCCATGATCCTGTGGCTGAGCGGGAGGCAGAGGAAACCGAGACATTCCATGAGTGAAAAAGAAAATTCCAGAGCTGGACGGAGGAGCGGCCAGGGCTTAGCCCGTGCTGTCTTTCTAGGTTGTAAACACGGAAACAGGCCTGGAAGCTTCGAGCCCCTGGCCAGGGCAGGAAGATCCTGGGGCTAATTCCCTCTCAGAGGGGCGTCCGCCGAGGCCGAGGCCGAGGCCGTGACTAAATCCTTCCGTCGGCATCTGTGTTGCATGTGGCCCGGAGCATTTACTAGGAATCGGGGATGGACTCGCAATGCGTCAGCTGCTGCCTGGAAGCCCGCACCGATGCCTCAGCGAGTGTGGGCCTGGGAGCAGGGCACGGGGCTCCGCGGAGGGGCCGGGCTCTGAGGTCAGCAGCAGCCTCGCCCCCTCGGGTGGGAAGCGGCACCCTTTCTCTGACCCCTTCCAGCTTTAGCATCCAATGACCCCGGGATGAGTCAGCGGGAGAAAAAGCCCCCTGGCCAACCAGAGGGACGGCAAAGAGGGCAACCGAGCTCTGTCCATCTGGGGACCCAGGAGGCCCCCACAGGACGGGCCCCGGGTTTCCTTTCCTGCTTTATCGCAGCAGCGTTCCCTTTTGCTCAAACTTCAAATCCCTTGAAGAATCAGAGGAGCGGCAGTGCCACGGGCTTGGAAAGAGGGCTGGGAGGTTCTGAGGTTTCTCTCCGGGTTAGAGCCCCGCCCTCGTCTCATGTAGGGGAGGTCTGGGATGCCCCACGGGGGTAACTTACACTTCTGTGGTGATGAATCCGGTGAGCTCCGAGAGGAAGAGGAAGAGGATGAAGAGGCAGCAGCAGACAGAGACTGCAAGAAACAACAGAGACGCACAGTAAGGGTGGAGGGCACACACGATGGAGGCCACACCCCTCCACCTCCCCTTCCTTCCCCTGCCTCCAAGGAAGAGATGCTTAGAGGGAGTGGGAGAGACCCCCCGCATCCCCTCAGCCCCTTCCTACTCTTTTTTTTTGTTTGTTTTACATAAAAATATTTTTTTTTTCTTTTAGAGAGGAAGAGAGAGGGAGTGAGAGATAGAAACATCGATGATGAGAGAGAATCACTGATCGGCTGCCTCCTGCACACCCCACACTGGAGATCGAGACTGCAACCCGGGCATGTGCCCCGAACCCTGACCTCCCGGTTCACAGGTCGATGCTCAACCACGGAGCCACGCCAGCCAGGCGCCCCTTCCTCCTCTTGATCTCCATATGAAGCAGCCCCACTCCCAAAAAAGGTGGATTGATACGGCGGATACCAAGTCTACAGCGCTGGTACCGACCTGACCCTCCGGTGTGGACCAAACCCCCACAACGGGCAGCCCCTCCGAGGGGCTGGCCCAGCTTTCTTCCGCAAGAGCTGTTCAACGCAGAGGTCAGGCGGAAACACGGGGAGCCCGGTGGTGGCCCACCAATGGGTTGCTTGGCTTGAGTGGTACATTATTTATTTATTTTTTTTAAAATATATATTTTATTGATTTTTTACAGAGAGGAAGAGAGAGGGATAGAGAGTTAGAAACATCGGTGAGAGAGAAACATCGATCAGCTGCCTCCTGCACACCCCGCACTGGGGATGTGCCCGCAACCAAGGTACATGCCCTCGACTGGAATCGAACCTGGGACCTTTCAGTCCACAGGCCGACGCTCTATCCACTGAGCCAAACCGGTTAGGGCGAGTGGTACATACTTTAAACATGGAGGCAGCATCGAGCAATCTGGACATTGCGTGTAAAAGTCCAGCTTCTGGCTACTCCAGAGCACTTAAGCCCTGGACCCACATGGGGTCTGAGCTCACCAGCTTGCCACAGGCCCCGCCACTCCCTCTTGCCTCCCTGATTCCTTGTGTCCTTGCCGGTCATGGGAGCACAGACGTATAAGTCCTTTCTTTCTCTAAGCAGACGGCAGTGCAGGGGGTACCCTCTGCTCACCCAGCAATCCAGGCTAAGCAGGTGCCACATCAGTTTATACGGAGTGCCCGCGTGGGACTGCATTTGAATTTCAAATGCCTTCTCCCGCTGCTGAGCAACGCCACTGCAGGGGACAGTCGGAGTTCCCCGGCTCCCGTCCGCCCCTTCTCACCTGAAAACTGCAGGGAGGATGCGGCCAGGAGAAGAACCCCCATGAGCGGGCCAAACAGCCCCTCTTGAACAGCATCACCTCACAGGGCACCCACTTTTCAGAATCGTTTCCCCCCCCCCCACCCCGCCGCTCCCCTCCACCCTCCAGCCCCAGCACCCCCTAGGACGCTGCCGCGATGAACAAGCCCAAATCAAGCAGGCGTTTGTGAAGGTCCATGCTGACTTAGGTCTGTCCAGGTCTCCTCGCTGCCTTCCTGGCCTCAAGCCTGCAACCCGGACCCCCACGTCCTCCTTCGGACCAGGTTGGAGGTGGAGAGACAGGGCCGGCAAAGCCTCTCGCTGAGACCTGTGTGCTTTGTTCAAGGCTCTGAGGAAGCCTGGCCACACCGCAGGCGGACACCAAGGACCCAACACTCCTGGTCACTCGAACGCGGTGTCCACTTCCCCGCCCCCCCCCCCCCCCCTCGACTGGGAGGACAGAGACAGGCTCCCAGCACCACGGCGGCCTCAGGGTCTAGCACGGTGCCTGCCTCTGAGGAGGTAATGAAACACATCTTTGTTGAATGAATGAATGAATGAATGAATGAATGAAAAGTGCGAAGGCTGGACGAGGGCTTTTCAATCCATGTTTGGGCAAGACGCTAAGGCTTCTTCTGAGACTGACTCAGGGATCGGACGGGAGGAATGTGATCCCAGGAGAATGCTGGCCAGTGGGCAGCCAGTCAAGGGGACACTGGACCCGAGACCCGAGACGCCGGGACGTCAGTGAATCGTCCAAGGCCACACGGCCGCTGAAGGGAGGAGGCCACTCTCAAGCCCGACCTGCGAGGCCCCGGCGCCCTTGCTCGTCTCCTCGGTTATTCATAGCATCGACCGCGACGTCAGGAAATGGTTCTGCGTCTGCAGCCCCGCTCGGCCGTGCGCTCCTCCAGACAAAGCCCAGAGCCCATTCATCAGCGGGGTCCCGGTCTTGGCACGGGGCCCGGCCCCAGGACCCGGTTCATAAATATTTGTTCACTGAATGGTAGCTGAGGGCTGGCTTCCCAGGCCTCGTGCTTTTCCTCCCGCGGGAGGGACCTGCTACCCGGCGCGCTGTGACTGGGGCGGCAGAAGAGACCGCATCGCCGGGGCTGCGTGGCAGCGCCTTCTAAATTCTACGCCACGCAGGCCCTCTGACCCAGTCATTCCTCTTCTGGGAAAGTTACTTTACGGAAATAACCGTACAAGGACACACACGCTTATGTCAGGAAAGGTACGACCGAGGGTGTCTGTGACAGCAATACCATGAGATCAGCCATGTCCGCCCTCCGCAGGCTGGTCACACACACAGTGGGTCACCCAGCTCATGCAATATGACACGGCTGGAGAGAAGGGCGTGGTGGCCTACTATGTGCTGGAATGAAGGCATCCGGGACAAACCAGCAGGGAGAAAGGCGGGAAGATGGTGTGCACAGCGTGTGCCCGCCTGTGCTGACAACAAAGACAAACGCATATGAACGCCTCGCTGTACTGTTAAAACATTCTCTAGAACAGCCGTGGGCAAACTTTTTGACTCGAGGGCCACAATGGGTTCTTAAGCTGGACCGGAGGGCCGGAACAAAAGCATGGATGGAGTGTTTGTGTGAACTAATATAAATTCAAAGTAAACATCATTACATAAAAGGGTACGGTCTTTTTTTTTTTTATTTCAATAGTTTTATTCATTTCAAACTGTGCTCTGATACTGTGCTCTCCAGGAGCGTGTCTCCCTACATCACCATGATAACGTGTCTACGCATTCCCAGGGTGATGTCGGGGGATGCGTCCGCGGGCATTACAAGGAGCCTCTGGAAGATTGAGAGGTTGTTCCTTCTACTGAATGGGGATATAAATCCGCCCACTCAGAAGAAGGAGCTGCGGCCGCATTTCCCGACGTTGCCAGGTTAACACTGCTGATGGTGAAGGAGCGGAGGGGAGAGCAAGAGAACCCTCCGCTCTTTCGGCTCCGCGGGCCGGATAGAACAGCCGAACGGGCCAGATCCAGCTCGCGGGCCGTAGTTTGCCCACGGCTGTTCTAGAAGGATACACGCCAATAGTAACCCTGCTGACCCGGGAGAGACTGGAGAGACGGAGCAGAGGGTAGAGCTGTCCGCTGGGGGCAGGGAGGGCGCAGGCCTGATGGGACGTTTCTGGCCCAGGTTCATAAGCAGCGGAGCAGGGAGAAGACAAGCCCCTTCCCTCTCACGTCCCTGAGCATCCTCTCCGCGGGGATCAGACACAACGCGTCACCGAGCCCGGGGTCACAGACCCGCATGGGCTGCGGGCTCCAGGAGGATGGTGACAAGCGGAGGAGTGTCATCTGTGCACCGAGGACTTAGCACGCCCCCCACACGCGACAGGCGTGATGTCCTTTCACCCCGAGATCAGGAAACGGAGCCTCAGAGAGGTGAAGTGATCAGCCCAAGGTCACCAGCTGCTAAATGGGAGGAGGAACCCATTTCTGCCGGACCCCAGAGCCTGTTCCCCTCCCCGGGGGGCGTGGGGACTCAGGACTCAAGAAGGCATCCTCAGCTTCCAGGAGGCGAGCTGGAGGGAGGGAGAGCTGGGCGGGGCCAGCCAAGGTCAGGGGGTTCCTGAGGTCATCCATCACCTGACAACGGCCTGCCCTGGGAGGCCACGGGGGGCTCCAAGCTGAGGGTCTGACCCCAGGGGACAGTCCCTGGGGAAGGTCCCTCTCCTATACCAAGCACTGGAGAGGCCGCGGGTGGGGGTGGGGGTGCGGGTGGGGAGGGGAGGAAGGCAGGGGGGCCCGCTGAGTCCCAGTCCAGTCCGGCTCTCTCTTTTGCAAGCTGTGAAACATCAGGCGAGCCAGCTGACCTCTCTGAGCCCATTTTCTCCGGAAAATGAGGCTCCATCATTCCTGCTTGCATAGTGTTTTTGAAGTGTTTTTATTTTTCCTAAACAAACTTTTTTTATTGTGGAGGAATACGAGATACAAAGATGGTACAGAAGGTTCCCACACGCCCTTCTCCCAGCTTCCCCGCGTGTTAGTTAACATCTGGCAGATTTGTCAAAAGGGCTTAGTTGTCGTTGTCCAATACGATTACCAAAGAAGCTATAGTCTTATCCAGATCCCGTTTCCCACAGTGACCTCCTCCTGTTCCGGGAACCCGCCCAGGCCCCACCTTACACACAGTCGTCACGTGCCCGTGGTTTGGACCTGTGACAGCTCTTCAGACTGGCCTGCTCTCCCCGACCTTGCCACTGTCAACCCGTGACCAGCCCAAGGTCACCCAGCTGCTAAATGGGTAAGACGCCCCCCAATCTGGAGCTGTCTGATGCTTTCTCACAATTACACTGGCTTGTGGTTTGGGGGGGAAAGATCCCCAGCGATCAGGTGCCCTTCCCAGTGTGCCCCAGGGCATCCTATAGGGAGAGGGGGCGGGAGGGGGGCGCTGTGACATCCACATGACATCTCACTGATGTATCCACAGTAAAGTGACTATTTCCTTTCCATTCTCATCTCTCTCTCTCTCGCTTTTAAAAATATATTTTTATTGATTTCAGAGAGGAAGAGAAACATCAATGATGAGAAAGAATCATGGATCAGCTGCCTCCTGCACGCCCACAGTGGGGATGGAGCCCGCCACCCAGGCATGTGCCCTGACCAGGAATTGAACCGTGACCTCCTGGTTTATAGGTCAACCCTCAACCACTAAGCCACGCCGGGTGGGACCATCCTCATTTCTTCACAAGCGAGGCACTCAGTCCAGCCCACACTCCACAGGAAGAGAACCGAGCTCTGACTCCTGGACGGGGACATATTCCCATAGTATTTGGAATTCTTCTGTAAGGAAGCGTCACCCCTTCTCCCCCATCGGTATGGACTCAGGAACCTTTTCCTGGGGCGATGAGCCGGTAATACCATCTTTTGTTTTGTCCCTCGAACTGCCGGCGTCCGGCCGACACACCCCAGCCTTTGTTTCTTCTCCGGGCTGCTCTTTGCTTCCTGGCTTACACGGTGCCCCAGGTTCCCTTTGTACCCCTCCTGCCCGGTCCTGACATCAGCCACTTCTCCAGGGAGCCCTGCGTCCTTTTATTAACGAATGACATTTAGAACCCAACATCGGGGTGAGATTTTTATGTTTTTTAAATGGTTAAAACCATGCTTGTGTCAAAAATGCAACTCGTTTAAAAGGTCTGGAGAGAAAAGGAAATCTCTTCCTGACCGCTGAGCCCCCGTGTCATCTCCCAGGGCAGCGACTAGGAATGATTTCTGGTGTCCCCTTCCGGAAACAGATGCTGCCTCCCTCACAGGTGAGGGTGAGGACAGAGCTGAGACGAGGAACTATAGGAAGGGCCTGGAGAGACGCCCGTCATTGCTTCCCGCCTCCATCTCTCCGTTCCTCTGGCCCAGCAGTTCTGCATGGGGAGTGGGCACAAGAGTGGGATGGGGGTGGGGGAGGGGGAAGGGCGGGAAGGGCTACTCACTGATGGCCCCGGTGTACGTCGGCTGCGTAAGGTCCTTGGGCACCTTCCTGTAGATGTCAAACCTGCAGAGAGCAAAGGGGACGGGGTGAGACGGGCACAGAGGGCTGGTCTGGGGCAGCAGGGGCCGTGGTGTGGCTGGCGTGCTCCATAGCTCGGCTAACCTCGGCTCTCCCAGGACCAGCTCCCCCAAGAGCCTGCAGGACACCGCCTCTGATGGGCCCCGGGCCCCCACACTGCCCTTACCCGTCTCACTTCCTCAGGACACATGTTGGCACCTGAGAGGACCTTGACCCACATTTGGTTATGTTTCTTTTTTTTTTTTAATATATTTTTATTGATTTCAGAGAGGAAGGGAGAGGGAGAGAGATAGAAACATCCATGATGAGAGAGAATCATTGATTGGCTGCCTCCTGCAGGATCCCAGACTGGGGGTTGAGCCCGCCACCCGGGCATGTGCCCTGACCGGGAATCGAACCATGACCTTCCAGGTGACAGGTGTTAACGCTCAACCACTGAGCCACGCCGGCCGGGCTTGGCTGTGTTTCTCGGTTGGTCTTTCCCCATCAGAATGTCGCCCTCCTGAGGGCAGGGGCCTGGTGAGGTTTGTCACCCTGCCACATCCCCAGACCCTAGCTTGGGCCTGGCACAGAGTAGGCACTCAACAGGAATGAACTGAACCCCAAGGGGCTTCTCTGACGTTAAAGGGAGCAGGATGCTATGGCGTCACCTCTCCACCTCACCCTCCAGTTTCCACCCCCGGCTTCCACGGCCCTGTGCCCGCTTCTTATAGATTCTTCTTTGTTGTTGTTTTGTTGTTATTGTTAATCCTCACCTGAGGATATTTTCCCATTGATTTTTAGAGAGCATGGAAGGGAGGGAGACAGACAGAGAGACACATCGATTGCTTGCCTCCCACATGCACCCCAACCAGGGCCAGGGATCGAGCCTGCAACCGAGGTACATGCCCTTGATCGGAATCAAACCCGGGACCCTTCAGTCCGAGGGCCAACGCTCTACCCACTGAGCAACACTGGCTAGGACCTTAGAGATTCTTCTTCAGTCCAACAGAAACCCTGCCCGGGACCCGGTCTCAGCCTCAGCTCGGCTTTGGCTGTTTCCTGTGGGTTTCGGCCCCAGGCACAGAGCCCTCGCCTTTCTTTCTCAGGGATCCCATCAGCGTAGACAGGGGTTGTGGGCGGAAGGATTTGGGGTTTGGGCCTCAGACAGGCTTCTTGGGTTTAAATCTGGCCAGCTGCTGAAGACATAAGGCCCTGAGTCAGACTGCCCTGGGTTCAAATCATGGCTGGTCTTCTTCCTCGCTGGGTGACTTTGGGCCAGGGGTCCTCAAACTTTTAAACAGGGGGCCAGTTCACTGTCCCTCAGACCGTTGGAGGGCCGGACTATAGTTTAAAAAAAAGAACTATGAACAAATTCCTATGCGCACTGCGGGCCCGGGACGCGTCGGCTGCTAAGCAGGACAGGCAGCGGCACCAGGCGGGCCGGATCAATGTCCTCGGCGGGCCGCATGTGGCCCGCGGGCCATAGTTTGAGGACCCCTGCTTTAGGCAAATAAGTTCCCCTCTCTGAGCCTCAGTTTCCTCGTCTATAAAAATAGGGCTCCTACGACCAGACCCGCCAGGCGACTGAGGAGTGAGGGACGTCCGTGTCCGGCAGGTTTGACACGGAGCATCCACAGGAAGGCTCCTCACGCACCTGGCTTCCTTCGCGCCCTTGACCCTGGGCAGACGGCTCTCGCACACCGTGTTCTACCCATGGGGCTCTAAGTCCACACGCGACGTTCCCAGGCTCTCTGGTTGGGGCCCAGCTTGGTAAAGAGCCGCTGCTCTGGCCCTGCTGGGTGACGGGCTGGCGTGGACGCCCCTCGGGGACCGGGAGAGGTGGCACCCTGCTAACCCAATGCCATGACTTACAAGTCTTGCCTAAGATCTGATACTTGCCTCCCGTGTGCTCGCTCCAACAGCACGTGAACCTGGTGTCCTGAGACCTCAGGGGAGAAACAGGTCCTGTCGGCCGCCAAATGAAAAGGCACCACTTTCTTCCCTACCTGCTCAGCCGGGTGCCAGGGCCCCTAAGGGCACTAGAAACTGGGGCTAGGAGTGTGTGTGAGGGGTGGGGACCGTGTGACTCAACCACCCACACCTACTCACCTCCCTGACGCTGAAAATGTTCGCCCCTTTCCCGTGAGAGACATGTGAGAGATAAGAGCAGGTACTGCAGAGTCTACCTGTCGGGGTTCAAAGGTGACTTTGCCACTGTGTGACCTGGGCCACGTCACTTACTTAACCTCCCTGCGCCTCAGCCCCGCCATCTGTAAAATGGGGCAACAATCCTAACTATCTCACAGATCGGGGTTAGGACCAGAGGGCTGTGAGCACATAAAGCACTTAGAACCGGCCTGGGGCCCAGGAAGTGCTCTTTGAGTACTGCTGTTACTGTTATTGATGCTCATCTGAGTGACATTTATGAGCACCTACTATGTGCTGGGCCCTCTTTTAGGCGCTAGGACACGGAGATAAAATGGGCCCCATGTGCCTGTGTTTTTGCAGCAGAGACAAAGGAAATGCAAGGAGGAGGCAGTGGTGCTTCCGCACGGGGTCAGCTGGGGCCTGGGAGAGGCCGGAAAGGGCACCCGCGAATCCGGAAGCTTCCTACAGGAGGGGATGTCTGAGCAGAGCAGGAGGACGGGAGGAAGGTGGGTGCAGACCAGGAGCAGCCCGGATAATGAGAACAGCAACAGCCGAGGCCACGCGAAGGGTCAGTCCCGGAGTGCTGGAGGCTTCCTTCATTTGCACGTGGTACCTACCAGGCAGGCCCTTACAATCCCACTTCCTGGTCCAGTGAATACCAGTCACCATCCAGGGCCCACAGGCGGAATCTGGACCTTACAGTTTAAAAACATAGGAACCACCCGGCCGGTGTGGCTCAGTGGTTGAGTGTTGATCTATGAACCAGGAGGTCACGGTTAGATTCCCAGTCAAGGGCACGTGCCCGGGTAGGGGGCGTGCAGGAGGCAGCCGATCAATGATTCTCTCTCATCATGGATGTTTCTATCTCCCTCTGCCTCTTCCTTCCTTTCTGAAATCAATGAAGATAAATAAATAAATATAAAAAACATATGAACCATCATCTCAAAACTGGGCGTTTTATAGAAGCAGAGGCGGCTCAGGGTGACGAGGTGGGGGTGGCCCAGGGCAGAGTATCAGAACCGGGTGAGGGTGAGGAGGGCGGGATGGAGGGTTACACACAGGGGACTGATTAAATAAGTGAACACTGTGCGATGACGGGGCCGCGGCCTCACTGTCAGGGAGGTACGCACAGAGAGAAAAGCAGGAAAACCCTGTGCTATGAGCGTGGAGACGGAGGGATTGCTGTGAAGTCGTGATTTCCAACATACACAATACACACATCGCCATGTGGATGTATGCGTATCACACGTTCCTGTGTGTCCCAGCTCGTTCCAGAGAGAGGGTCCAGGAACCGGCAGCCGGAGAGCAACGGGTGCCTCTGGCACTGACATACTGGCTTGTAATAGCATCCTTTCCTCAAAGAAACCAGCTTCTTGGAGAAATGGCTAATTCTAGGGCTGGGCAGGGAAAATGCAAGATGAACTGGGAGCATCACCTTATGTCAGAAAGCAAGGAAGTGCCCAACGAATGATGGGGACATAACAGGACAAGAGGCCAGCTTACAGGGGCTCCCACTGGCCAGAGAGGACAGCAGGAACCCCGAAGTCCGTGACCACAGTAAGAGACCATAACCCACTGGGTAAGACAGGAAGCCCAGACTCTATGGACACAAAGAAATGAATCCATCAGAAGTCTGAGGAGGAACGGGACATGGACGCACCTTCCAAGTCCCTCCCCACAAATCCTTGTGAACTGCAAGAGGAGAAAGTGTAACTTGACTGTGGAGAAACTTGGCAGACATCATAGCAGCATCCAAGTGACTGACTGAGTGTCACCAGCAGGAGACACGTCATGGTCCCCCACACCATCACGCCTGTGGAGATCTTGCTCCAAACGCACAACCTCGCGTGAATCACGAGAAAACACAAACAAATCCACACCGAGGGGCAGGTTACAAAATGACGGGTCAGCACTTGTCCAAATATCAAGGTCAGGAAGGCAAGTGAAGGCTAAGGAACTCTCAGAGACGGGAGGAGGCGAAAGAGACGTGACAACCCAATCCCGCGGATGATGTCCCGCACTGGACAAAGGGCATCAGTGGGGCAATGGGTGGGATTTGAATTAGAAGCGGTAGGCATCTGACTGTGAAGAGCTGGCTTTGCTAATGCTTGCTGAGCGTCTCTGGTGTTAGGTAGGGTATGTCTTTGTTGGAAGCGGGAGCGGGAGGAAGGCTGGGTGAACAAAGGTCTACGAGAGGAGGTTAGACTTGGACCAAACCACAGGAGGCAATAGCAGTCAAAGGGATGTGCTCCGGACAGACGGAGTGATGCGGTTCTGGTACGAGGCTCTTTCACATACGTATTTGACTTTAATGTTCACAGGAACCCTGGCCGCGACTTGCTCCAAGTCACCAAGCCCACGGTTAGGAAAGGCAGGATTCAAACCAAGTCTAAGCCCAGAGGCCATGGTCCTTCCACTCCCCTGGACCCGTGGGAATCTGTTTAGAGCTCAACTGCTGGTAAATTAACGTCTTAAGGTTTCGTTTATTTGCTTTTCCAGAGATGCTGCCTCAGAGCAAGTGGGAGCCTCCTGGAAGACAGGGGCCAGTTCAAAATACATTAATTCATTCAACAGACCTTTACTAAGTACCCACTGCAGTGGGAAAACGAAAGAGGGCCAGGTAGACACAGCCCCTCCCCCATGAAGCTGCCTGTCTACCAGTGGCTTTGGCTCCCTGTTTAGGGCCACCTGGACAGAACGTTCTCTAATAACAACCCCATTCCCACGCTACAAAATCCGAGCTGGGGTGTGGTGGTGGGGTAAAGGGAGAGCTGAAAAAGACCCTGGGTTCAGAGCTGACCACAAGCCAAGTGAGTCAGCAATAAATGTCACTAAGAAAATGGGCCACAGGGAAGATGGTGAGAACCCAGGCATGTGACAGACCGGGAAGTGAGCCGTCCTCTTTGGCTCACATTAGTCAGCCCCTCACTGTGGTGATGCGGCGATGAGATTAGCGGTGGCCACTCATTGTGAAAAGAATGTGGAAGAAAGGGCACGGAGAACGGGGGAGGGGAAAGGGTGCTGACTGCACATCCAGTGCATGCCTGGCTCACGCTAGAACAGGGGTGGGCAAACTTTTTGACTCGAGGGCCACCATGGGTTCTTAAACTGGACCGGAGAGCCGGAACAAAAGCATGGATGGAGTGTTTGTGTGAACTAATATAAATTCAAAGTAAAGGAGCGGAGGGGAGAGCAAGAGAACCCTCCGCTCTTTCAGCTCCGCGGGCCGGATAGAACAGCCGAACGGGCCAGATCCGGCCCGCAGGCCGTAGTTTGCCCACGGCTGCTCTAGCCCCTTGACGAGCTCCTTCCCATCCAACTATCTCGGCCAACCTACGAGTTGGGGACTGTGAGCCCGTTTTACAGGTGAGGCTCAGAGGGGCTGGTGACTCGACTATGAAGTGCCACAGGGGCCTCCTGCTTTGCACGCCCTCCACGGCCCGGCCTGGAAGGCTCTGAGGTCATGGTGTCCAAACCCATTCGTTTTCCAGATGAGAAAGCGGGAGCCCCAAGAAGAGGGGTGACTGTCCAGTTCAGGGTGTAATTCAACTCAGAGTATTTAAAACGAAAACCAGCCAGCAAAAAGCTAGGGACATCCTTGGCCTCTCTCACGCTCTCGAAGTCACATGCCAGTGGTTCTCAGGCAGGCGCGATGCTGTCCCCGAGGCGACGTTTGGCAATGTCCGGAGACCTTTTGGCTGTCACACTGGGGGGTGCTACTGGTACCAAGTAGGGGGAGGGCAGGGATGCTAATAACCACCCTACAGCACACAGGACAGCTCCCACAACAAGGGATGATGGGCCCGAAATGTCCCACTGACGCTGGGAGACCCCGTCGCTCGCAGAGCAAAACTTTCCTTGCGGGAAGCTCATGCTCCGTGGAGCCTGTGTTCTTGCCCAAGTCGGGGCTCCAGCCCTGATCGCCTCCCTGGGAGCCCGAGGGCCTGGAGGAAGCAGTCTGCCCCTCTCCCTTTTGCTCTGAGCTGAGCAGACAGAACTCACTTGGGAAGAACTGGGCCAAGGACCCAGCAGGGGGAAAACGAAGTCGATCTGCATTTGCTGATGCACTCCAGTGGTCCAGTGAGTACAGGGGTCACTAGTTTAATGCAAAAGGTGCTGAGCCCAGCCGCGTGTGGCTCAGGGGTTGAGCACATCAACCTACGAACCAGGAGGTCCTGGTTCGATTCCTGATCAAGCCGGCACAGACTCCCAGTGGGGAGCGTGCAGGAGGCAGTCAATCAATGATTCATTCCCATTACTGATGTTTCTATCTTTCTCTCCCTTCCTCTCTGGCATCAATATATATATATCTTTAAAAGATGCTGAATCAGTGCCTCTAACGTTGTTATTCTTCAGGATAAAACCAATTCCTTCGGAGAAAACGTACATCCGCACCGGGAGGCAGTGAGCACATCGGACTGACTTCAGAGAGATTCGCTTTCCGGACCACATGCCGCCTGCAGGGCGAGGAAGGCGGCCTAACCTCCCCTGAAAATAAACAGGCGGAGGGAACCGCCACGGGAACGTCTGACTAACGGGCCTCTTCTGTCATTTCTTTTCATAGCAGAACGCCTCAGCTTTGCTATTTTAACTTTTGCTGCCGGGCCCTCGCTTCTCCCGGCTCCTGCACACGAATCTCGGCTCGCTCTGTGGTTCGCCATATGTGGGCGGCGACCGGGCCGCGCGCGTGATGTCACTGTTTCCAAGGCTTCGTGACATGAGACGCCATTTAGGAGCAAGTCATTGGAAGTGGTGGGTCATTCAGCCCAAAAATAGCCAGCAAGGGTTTTCGTTGGCACTTGGGCCTGCTCGGCCCTGCCCGCCAGCCTCTCCAGGCCCTCGGAGCCAAGTGCCAGGGGGTTAGGTGAAAAGTGTGCTTGTTTGTTCACTCCTTCGTTTCCTCACCTTCCTGAGACCCACCGGTGTGCGTGCATGTGTGTGCGCGTGCGCATGTGCGCGTGCCAGAGTGCCCACAGAGGTCAATGAACGCCCCGGAGCTGAGCCCTGCAGGATCGCTCTCACGCCCCCCCCCCCACCCTGGCCTTGACATTCAAACAGCTAACATAAGCTCACCCTTCTCCTCCCCCTGTTAAAAGGAAGGGTACAAACATCTGTCTTCCTCTCCAGCCGGGATGAAGGAGCTTTGGGGGAGTCACGTTAATGACAACAGCCACCAACCACGGCAAGGCTGCTGCCGCCCGCTACGTGGTGGCTGCCACCATTCTCGCCTTTCCCTTGCCCAAGATGCAAGATTAGGGTTCACACTCCTGCTCCAGGGCACCCACGTCTAACCTCTGCGCCCCTGGCCCGCCCGGGACGGGGACAGCCTCCTGCATCCACAGGTCTGGGTGACGACCCGCTGTGCACACACCTCCAACATGCACAGTGTCCTCTTCCAGCCCGTCGCTGGGGCTCTCTCCCTGATCTCGCTGCCCACATGGAGGTCTCTCTCTCCACAGGGGAGCCTCCAGCTTCAATCACCTCCCCCTGTGACCTCTCCCATGTCAGAATACGCTCTCTGCCCACCAAGTCCTACCCTCTCCTCTCCCCTCCTTCCCACAAAAGCCACCAAATCTGGCCACAGAGGAGGAATAAACCTGAACTGGAAGGCCCCTCCCCAGGCAGGCATCGCGCCCCCGCCCCGGGCTCTGTGAATGTGTATTCCTGGCAAACCCCACGTTGGCTGCAGGGCCCTCTACTCCAGCTGGGCTGGGCGGGTCAGGTCTGTCCCTCAGCCTCCTGTGGGTCGTGCAGGGCTCGGCCCACTAAAGGTATTCAGTGAATTCCAGGTGAGACCCGAAAAGGACGTGTACACGCAGGGCCATTCGCTACAGCACCAGCTGGGACAGCAAGCGACTAGGGGCCATCCACACGTCCATCCGAGGGGACCGGTTCGTGAACTGCAGACCATCCGTGGAGCGGAGGGTGCACAGCTGTAAAGGGGGAGGAGGAGGTCTCTACACAGAAAGAGAAAAAAGCAAACTGCGGAACACCGTGTTCTGTTCCATTCCGTGTGTGTGTGTGGGGGGGGGGGGTTGGGGGATAAAAATAAATGTACATCCTTGCTTGTATCTTCAGAAAGAAACAATAGAAGGTGTAACCAAAAGCTAACACGAATGGTGGCTTCCATTATTCTTTTTTTTTTTTTAAATATATTTTATTGATATTTTACAGAGAGGAAG
Organism: Plecotus auritus; assembly: GCF_963455305.1. Taxonomy (NCBI): domain Eukaryota; kingdom Metazoa; phylum Chordata; class Mammalia; order Chiroptera; family Vespertilionidae; genus Plecotus; species Plecotus auritus. The sequence continues at coordinate 5,483,591 of NC_137773.1, forward strand.
GGAGAGGGATAGAGAGCTAGAAACATCGATGAGAGAGAAACATCGATCAGCTGCCTCCTGCACACCCCCCACTGGGGATGTGCCCGCAACCAAGGTACATGCCCTTGACCAGAATCGAACCCGGGACCCTTCAGTCCGCAGGCCGACGCTCTATCCACTGAGCCAAACCGGTTTCGGCGCTTCCATTATTCTTAGGAGATGCATAAAAACTATCAAATATTTAGGGGTAATTTTGACAAAAGTACAAGACCCGCATATGAAAAACTATAAAACATGGAAGAGGGAAATCTAAAAAGACCTAAATAAATGGACAAATAGACCGTGTTAATGGTTCAGAAGGCTTGATATTGTTACGGTGGCATTTCTCCCCAAATTGATGGGCAGATTCAACTCACGCCTAGCAAGCATTTTTTTAGACATCGCCACGTTGATTCTAAGATGCATATGTTAGTGCAGAGGACTTCGAATAGGAAAAACCCCTCTTCAGCAGAACAAAGTGGATCCCACTCCAGACCTGCTACAAATCTTCCAGAAGAAAACGAGAACATCTTTGTGATCTTAGGTTAGGCAAAGGTTTGTGTGTTTTTTTTCTTAGTAAAGCAGGATCCATAAAAATAATTGGTAAGGAAGGCTTCATCAAGATGATAAACGTGTGCTCTTCAAAAGGTACTATTAAAAGAATGAAAAGACAAGCAACAGACTGGGAAAACTACCGTGAGCCTCGTGTCTGATAAAGGATTCATATGCAGTTTAAAGAACTCTCAAAACTCAGCATTGAGAAATGGCCCGTTAAAAACTGGGCAAAAGATCTGAATAGACATTTCACTGAAGATTTATCGATGGCACATAACCCCATGACGTGATGCTGACATCAAAGTCATCGGGGAAATGCAAATTAAAACCACAAAGAGATACCACTCCATGCCAGAGATTTCCAAACGGGGTGCCGTGGCAGGTACCCTGGTGCGCCGCAATAACGTTTAAAACTTGCAATACCTGACTATTTAGGCAGGGCCACTGGCCTCTTTTCCCTTAGACTGTCAAATAAATGAAGGACAACAGCCAGCACAACAATAGCCGTGCAGTGTGAATGAATAAAAAAGATGCCTACTGTTTTGTCAGATCGGCAAAAACTATCTTCCGGTGTGCTGCAGAAGTATCGTGATTAGCTTGTGTGTGCCAGAGGATGAAAAGGGGTGGAAATCGCTGCTCTGGACTTACTAGAATGGCGGAAAGTACAAAGAGTGATCGCACCAAGTGCTGGCGGGGGTGTGGAGCCACGGCAACTCTCGGACATTGCTGGTGGGAAAGCAAAGCTGCCCGACCACTAGGGAGGAGGGAGTGGCAGTTTCTCCCAACGTTAAACGTGTACCCAGCATGCCATCCAGCCGCTCCACCCCAGGAGAAATGTATATGGCCCTAGGGGGTTTGGCTCAGCGGACAGAGCGTCAGCCTGCAGACCGAAGGGTCCTGGGTTCGATTCGCATCAAAGACAGATACCTCCCCAGTTGCAGGCTCCTCCCCAGTCCGGGCCCTGGTTGGAGCTCGTGCAGGAGGCAACCAATCGGTGTGTTTCTCTCACATTGATGTTTCTCTCTGTCTTTCCCTCTCTCTTCCACTCTCTCTAAAAATCAATGGAGAAGTATCCTCAGGTGAGGATTAAAATAAATAAATAAATAAATAAATAAATAAATAAATAAATACACACACACACACACACACACACATGCATATGAATATTCATGGAAGCTTAGTCTGTAATAGCTACAAACTGGAAAGAACCCAAATGTCCATCAACGGGCAAAGGGCTGGACAAATGACAGCGCAGCCCCACGATGGACTATTGCTCAGCAATCAAAAGCAGTGGGGTATCGGCATGAGCCACAATATGGGCGATTCTCAAAATAAGAATGCTGAACGGGAGACAAACCCGGGTATCTTCGGTATGACTCCATCTCCATAACATTCTCAAAGTACAAACCAACTAGAGTGACAGCAGCCCACCGGTTGCCTGGAGACGGAGGGAGGAAGGGGCATGAGGAAAGCCCGGGAGGTGAGGGATACGATACGTTCACGCTCTTTGGCTGCGATGGTGGTTTCACGGGTGTGTACACCTCTCAGATTCTCCAAGCGGACACTTTACGTGTGGGCAGTTTATTTGATGTCAGTTATTCCTCAATAAACTGTTGGGGGGAAATGTAATTGATAGTCATCACTGAAACACATCAAATACATTCACCTCCAGCCCTACATCCTAATGCCACCTGTCCCTTGCCATTCTATCTGGAACGTTATTCGCCGGGATATCTGTGTGCTTGCTGCCTCCCTTCATGTGGGTCTATATTCCAATGTCACCTCCTCAGAGAGCCCTGTCAGAATCCACGGGGAAACTGGTGAAGTTTGCAGACCCCAGGGCCCCACTGTAGAATAAACTGAACCGGAGTGGGGGCAGGAAGGCAGGAAGGCACCGCTAAGGCAGAAGCCGTGCGTTTATTTCCAACTTCAAATCATGGATTTCCCCACGCTTTCAACTTGTACCTACCTGAGTTAAGAGAGGGGTGGGGAAGGGGACTGGCATCTCCTGGGCTCCTACCCGATGGGCCAAGCACCACTTACACCCTGGACCTCCCCCACTGCATCCTCCCTGCCAGCCATCAGGTACCAGCAACGAAGGAGGAAACCAGACTCAGAGAGGCTGAGCCACTTGCCTGAGCTCACGCAGCCAACAAGAGGCAGAATCAGGATTGGAACCCTGGTCAGCCTCACCTGGAGGCTGCCCCCCATGCTGACTCTCTGCAGCCGCCCCCCAGCTCCACGCTGGCTCCTGGGGGCCTTGACTGTCCCTGCTCCCAGCTGCCCTCCTGCACCCGAGTAGGGCCTGGTGGGACCGCAGGCTGTGGGCACCCGGTGAGCGAGTGGAGGAGGAAGGGTCCCCAGTGCGGTGCGGTGCCCCCCGAGGCCCTGGCAGAGCGCAGCTGGACAGCGTCCCCTCACCCGCAGCTGCCTCCCCCACCTGAATGACGAGTCATCTGTCGAGAGCGGAAAGCTGTCTGTGGAGCCTGGGCTTGGCTGGGAGTCAGGCTTCCCGCTGTCAAGGCCACAGGGGGCGCGGCTGAGGGACGGCAAGGGCCCCAAAGCGTTTCCAAGTCACTGGATCCGGGCCACAGCCGCGGCCCCACAGCGGGACACAACATCAGCGAGCAGATGCTATAAATGGAAATGTATTCTTAGAGGGGCAGATGATGGGGGGGGGGGGTCAGAAGTGACCCATCATCGGATAAAAATACAGACGGCATTTAAATGCTGAGCGGCAGCAGCTATTCGGGGATTGGGTTCTCATGCCCGTGGCTCCCCGCCAGGGCACAGCCTTCGACAGATCTGAAAGGAAGGAGCTATTGGGGTGGGTGCTTTAAGTACAGGAGGAGAGCAGTGGGGTGGAAGGTGGGAGGTGGGGGGAAGGTAGGCATGCCCGCACACCTGAGGAAGGTGCTGCCTTTGGGGGGCGCACACAGATCCCTTGATCTCCACCCACACCTGTCCATGGGGTTCAAGTCCACTCTGGGCCGTGAGACCACCCCTTGGACAACATCCTCGCCGTCCTGCAAAGTCAAGGCGGAGTCCTGGCGAGGCCCGTGGCTGGGAGCCGAGGCCGGGACTGGGTGTGAGGAGCTTGCAGGGCAAGGCCAGTGCAATGGAGGAAAGCTGGGGAGGGGCCTGGTGTGGAGAGGGAAGGGGGATATTTGCTGAGCCAGCTCTCAGCTCCTGCTGTCTCACTGTCCCCGCAAAGCCATCCAACATACAGAAACCATGTTCACCCTCATTTTTACAGGAAGAGACACTGAGGCGAGGAGACTGTGTGAGACGGTGACCCTGAGACTGAAGCTGAGACGCTGAGTCTAGCAAGACAAGCAGAAAGGAGGCCGGGGAAAGGGTGGGCAGCGTCTGCGGCACAGTGACCGCCCCTGCTAAGGTTCACGGCTCCCGAAGCTCAAGGTCACTCGATCAGCACGTGGCAAAGCGGCGGTGTGCTCCCTCCGAGGCCCTAGCAGAAAGTTGCTAGGCTACGCTGGGGCCAGCTGTGTGCTTCAGAAAGTGAGGGCCCTAACAGGTTTGGCTCGGTGGACAGAGTGTCGGCCTGCGGACTGAAGGGTCCCAGGTTCGATTCCGGTCAAGGGCATGTACCTTGGTTGCGGGCACATCCCCAGTAGGGGGTGTGCAGGAAGCAGCTGATTGATGTTTCTCTCTCATCGATGTTTCTAACTCTCTATCCCTCTCCCTTCCTCTCTGTAAAAAAAAATCAATAAAATATATTTTTTAAAAAAGAAAGTGAGGGCTGGCCTGCATTTAAAAGGCGAGGTCTTTTTCAGACAAGCCCATGGGAAAGGGCATAGGGAGAGGGGTCTCAGGGCTCTCCTCGCCCTGGGTGGGCGGTGAATCGTTCACCGTTTTCGTGTGGGCACGTCTCGGGACTTTTCCGTTCTTCTATAATAAACAGGTTATAAACAATAAACCAGGACAGTGGGAGACCTGTCTTGGGCTGGCCAGCCCCTCTCTGTGTATTATCTGCCCCCCACCCCCCACAGCCCCGCCAGCACTCAGTTCCGGAAAGGCCCCTTCTGCCCAGCCCTGTGCCTTTGCTTGCATCGTGCCCTCTCTGTCTCTCCTTCGCCAGCTCGCCCGCTCTTCCTGTCATTACTGCGTGCCTACTGCGGACCAAGCACTGTTCTGGGTGCGAGGAATACAATGGTGGTCAGACACGAAGCTCCCTGCCTTCGCCCAGCTTACAGCCCAGTGGGGGAGACAAACAACAAATGAACTAACGTAATGTCATTGCTGACAAGTGCCGTGAAGACAAATAAAGCAGGCCAAGGAGACAGACTGGAATGTGGGTGCTGCTTTGGGTGGGGTGCGAGGGGGGTCAGAGAGGGCTTATCTGACAAGGTGACATGCAAACAGAGATCGGAGTTCCACGAGACAGGCAGCCACGTGGACATCCAGGGAAGAGCATTCTAGGCAGAAAGGACAGCAAGTGCAAAGGCCCTGGGGCAGGGAGCATATTTGGCAGGTTCCTGGAATAGCAAGGAGGCTGACACAGCTGGCATGGGAGGTTAGGTGAGAAGCCCCTGGTCTTTAGAACTCATCTGGCACATCCTTTGCTCTGAGAAGCCACCACCGTCAGTCCCAGGCTGGCGGAGGAACCCTTCTCCCGGCTGCCACAGACCCTGAGCTTCTCGGTCATCATCTGCCCACGGTGTGTATCATGAACATGTGTGGACCACAATCACTGAATGAACAGCGCGGCCCACGCTGGCTCATTAATACTATTGGTGTCTTCCCCTCAAGCCATGAACCAACCCCTCAAGGGTAGAAACGGGTCTTCTGCATCTTGGGGTCCCCAGCGCCTGGCTCTGCAGTCTCAAGCAGGGAGCATCATCTTGAAGCAACCAGAGGCCCACTGAGCCACAGAAGCCCATGGGTCTTTCCCGGCCAAGAAGTCACCTGAGATGGGCAGCTGAGTCCCCCAGGGACTTCACAGACAAGACCTGAGAGAGGCGGGGAGTGAGTGGGGGCTGGGGGGGGGAGGGCGGTGGGCAGAAACCTCCTCCCTACCCCCTATTTCCAACATCTGTCTCAACCCAAGCTTTCCTCAAAGTTCATGCCTTTGCTTTAAGAAACACCCACACGATAGAGCATCGGCCTGTGGACTGAAGGGTCCCGGGTTTGATTCCAGTCAAGGGCACATGCTGGGGTTGCGGACTCGATCCCCAGTAGGGGGCATGCCGGAGGCAGCCGATCATCATTGATGTTTCTATCTCTCCCTCTCCCTTCCTCTCTGAAATCAATAAAAATATATATTTAAAAAAAAGAAGAAGAAACACCCACACGGAAAAATGAAAATATAAAGCCAATTCACCAGGGAGTCATTACTCAAAGATTCCAGAAAGCATTGGGCATCCCAAATAACTGAGTGGACCTGGGCATTGACCACCTGCTGCTCTCACCCAGTGAGAGACAACCAGGCAGGTGCCAGAAATGACAGCCATGGGCCAGTTGCGGCCTGTGGCAATTTGGAGGGTCCAGAGCCCATCTAATGGGGGTAGAAAGCCCCCCTGCGTGGCCCACGGCTGGGACAAGGAGGCCTAAGGCGGCCAGATCAGCGAAAACCAGAAACCTGGGGTCTTATGGGAAATCACCAACTTAAAAATGATAGCAACTAGTTTTTGTTTAAATAAAACCACATGCAAATCAAAGAAAACACTTCTGGGGCCCAGATTCCGCCCGTAAGGCTGACCCTGGGCTCGGTGTGCGCGCGCGGGGACGGAGCAGCAATGTCTGCCGAGGACGTGGGAACGGGGGGCCCTGGTGACACGCTTCCCGGGCGTTCTCAAGGCTGCTTTAGTCCAGGCCCATTTTTACGGCAGAAAAATTGAGGTCCAGGAAGCTACACCACATTTCCTAGCGTCAAGAGAGAAAACTATCCGAGGGCCAGCTGGGCTCTCCCAGGGCACCCAGGTGCCCTGAAATGGGGCTCTGGGAGCTGAGAGTGAGCCCCGAGCCAGCCATGCAGGTCACCGAGACACGGGTCTACAGGGCAGTGCACGTTACCCACAGCTCCTTAGGAACAGCACCTTCTCTACGCCGCGAGGGGTCTGAGCCCTGGTGAGCCCTCTGGGGGCGCTGCCCAGGGCGCACCACTGTCCCGGGAAGGGCCTTGAGCTGGCCGAGGGGCCTGGCAGCAGCGGGAGCCTGAGCCCAGGCGAGGCCACGGCCGCCCTGAGCCCGCCCGCCTCCCTCCCACTCCGTGAGTCACGCCTGGCTCTCGATTTCAGCGCGCTGGCTGCAGAGTCTTCGGTTTTTCTTGGCTCCTGAGCAAAATGTATTTTTCCAAAGCACATCGATTCAACGGAGCCTGAGTTTTGCAATGCTCTGGCAGCGGCCAGGCCAGCCTGAGCACACGCTGTCCCGGGGGGTGGGGACCCAAGAATGTGGTTATCGCCTCCCTCACCTCCTCCTTCCTGCTCCCCAAGTGGGAGGATCAGTCCTCCCGCTGGCAGAGCCCCCGGTGTGCCGGCCATCCATGCCCTCGGCCTCCCCTGGCCACCTCATTGCAGCCACTGCCGCCCGCTGACTCCCCCCCCCGCCCCCGACCGAGCACACTCCTGGGTGGATGGGACGTCCAACCACGCCTGCCAGCAGGCCTGGAAGAACCGAACAAGGGGGGCTCCCAGAAATCCAGCCAGGGAAGCCCCCCGAGTCTGCAGAGCCACGCCCCCTTCACATCACTGCTGGGGAGAGCACAGGCCAGGGGGTCAGGCCGGTGGGGGCTCAAGCACCCCGTACATTGTGTACCTGTCTGGTTTTTTTGTTTTGTTTTGTTTTGTTTTTTTAAAATATATTTTATTGATATTTTACAGAGAGGAAGGGAGAGGGATAGAGAGCTAGAAACATCAATGAGAGAGAAACATCGATCAGCTGCCTCCTGCACACCTCCCACTGGGGACGTGCCCACAACCCAGGTACATGCCCTTAACCGGAATCGAACCCGGGACCCTTCAGTCTGCAGGCCAACGCTCTATCCACTGAGCCAAACCGGTTTCGGCTACCTGTCTGGTTTTTTAAAAAACAGGTTTTTGATGGGTGCAGTTTAGATTCACAGCAAAATTAAGTGGAAGGTACACAGACTTTCCTCACATGCCTAGCCTCCCCCCCCAGGGTGGGGCATCTGCTCCGGTGGGTGACCCCTAGGTTGACATCACTGTCACCCAGAGTCCATAGCTGACATTAGGGCTCGCGATTTGGAGCTGCACATTCTCTGGGTTTGGACAGATGTGTAATGACAGGCGTCCGCCCTTATGGAATCACACACAGTCGCCCTAAATATCTCTGTGCGCTGCCCACGCATCGGCCCAGCCCTCACGCGAGCCGCCACTCTCACTGTCTCCACGGTTCTGCCTTTTCCAGAATGTCGTACGCTAGAAACCATATGGTATGCGGCCTTTTCAGAGTGGCTTCTTTCGCTCCGTAAGATGCATCTGAATTTCTTCCATGTCTGGTCAGGGCTTGGAGGTCATTCATCGCCTGTTAGCACTGAGTAATATTCCGGTCTCCGGCTGGACCACCGCGCACCTGGAGCCCCGATCCCCCAGGTGTGGACCGGCAGGGCTCTGCCTCCCCACGCAGGCGCTGCCTGCCTGCGGCCAGATTGTCCTCCGAACCTCTGGCGTCTTTCCTTGGTAAAGCGGGGATAAGAAGACTGCCAGCCTCCGGGAGTGAGGATTACACGCGGAAGCGCAGGGAAGGCATTGATTACAGCTCTCAGCACGGAGCAGGCGGGCGGCAGATGTTGGCTGCAATCGCTGTCTATCACCAGGACTGCGGCTGCCGTTACGTGTATGGGCTTTGCCTTCTCTCTACAAAGCGGCACGGAGGGAAGTGGAGGCACGTCAGGCTCTGGGCCAGGGGTGGGCAAACTTTTTGACTCGAGGGCCACAATGGGTTCTTAAACTGGACCGGAGGGCCGGAACAAAAGCATGGATGGAGTGTTTGTGTGAACTAATATAAATTCAAAGTGAAGGAGCAGAGGGGAGAGCAAGAGAACCGGATAGAACAGCCGGATCCGGCCCGCGGGCCGTAGTTTGCCCATGGCTGCTCTGGGCTCACACAGGCTGGGCTTTAAATCCTGACCATGCTTAGGCAACTGGCCAGACCGCTCTGGAGCCTCAGTTTACTCATCTGTAAAATGGGGGTGGGAGGAATTACACATCCCTCCTAGCACGATTTTGAGGAATAAATGCGATCACTAGCTGGGACTCCGAGAGAGACCCCAGCACCCAGGGGGCAACCCCAGAAGGTCAGTTCCAGGCTATGAGGGGAGGGCTCTCGACCAGCCCTTCTGAGTGTAGGATGCAGGGAACAGCGGGGTAGGTGAGGGGAGGGGTGAGAGCCTGTGGTTGCTGCCAGCGAGGAGGGTGGCTTCAAAGCAGAGTGGGTGCGGGGACAGGCGAGTGCCACCCTGCCCAGCCAGGACACAGCAGAGGTCGGCCAGGACGGGGGACTGTGACACCTCTGCAGCCAGCCAAGGCCTGGCCCGCCGTCTTCTTGGTGTCAAATGACAGCAGAGCTGAAAGGCGGAGGCAGTGGCCAAGGCCAGTCAGCACTGTTCCTGTGGCCTCCAAGGTGAGAGGCAGGGACATGGGAAATGTCAGGGGCAGCATCAGTCGGTCAGCTCGAGGGAGCCCACCAGCGAGGCCATCCCGTGGACCTGCTGGGCCTCACTGTGACGCCCGTGCTCTCCAGAAGAACGACCTTGGTCTTTGGGGTCCACTCACCAGGAGGCCCACCTGTACCCAGAAAGGTCTGGGAGGTGTCACATCCTAACCATGTGGTACCAGTGACCCTGGGAGGGAGGGACTATCATGGTCCCCACTTTTCAGATGAGGAAGTTCAAGGTCACTGCCAGGGAGCACTGAAGCTGGCCTCCCATCCTTGGCTCTCAGATTCCCCATCCTCTGAGCCAAGCGTGGGGTCTGCAGAGATGCCACTTGGGGGTCTCTTCCCTGACCGCTTCCCACAGCTCTGCATCCGCATTGTTACCCATTCATTCATTCATTCGGCACAGATTCCACCAATAAAACTAGCATCTACTCTGTTCTGGACGCTGGGCCAGGCCCCCGAGACACAACGTAAACCAGACCAAGGCAGCGCCTGCCTGCCTGAAGCTGGAATCAAGGACACTGTTACACACGTGTGGTTATCGCAGGAGACAGGCGGCAGGAAGCGAAGGCACGGCTGCCTGCCCTGTTACGATGGAGGCTGGCGAGTGTATGGGTCACAGTGGCCCAGAGCCACTGGCTAGCTGTGGCCTTAGGGAATTTACTTCACTGCCCCAGGCCTCAGTTTCCCAGCCTGTCAAACAGGGCCCACCTCGCCGGGCCGCTCTGATGGGGTCCAAGTGTGACTACTGGAAAGCGTTCGTTTAGCACGGCGCCTGGCCCCGGGAGTGAGCCCTCACCATCTGGCCTGTTACTGCGAGGCTGCAGGGTGCAAGGTACAGGGGACCACCAGTTTGTCTTCTCCCACAAGTCCCTCTGAGGGCTGGCTCGGCAGAGGTGGCACCAGTGGAGCCAGGAAATTGGGTCAGAATGAGGGGCACATTGAGCTCCCCATAAGTCCAAGATGACGGCAGGGGCCTCAGGGACCCCGAGTTCCAGCTGCTTCACACAGTCCGGGATCATTTCCTCTGATCACCTCCCGTCCCTCACCCCCGCTCCCCGGCCTCCGCCCCCACTCAGCCCTCTTCCTGCCTCTCCCCGCCTGGCCTTTCCTTCTGGACTCCGTTCCAACTCTCTTGACCTCAATAGCACAGAGCTGAGGTTCTGAATACCAGAAAGACTTGGAACATTCCAAAAAACTATTTTTTTTTTAATCTGTGCTCAGCAATGCACGCGCGCGCACACACACACACACACACTCTCTCTCCAAGTAAGGATCCATTAAGAAATCATACAGCCCTAGCCAGTTTGGCTCAGTGGATAGAGTGTCGGCCTGTGGACTCAAGAGTCCCGGGTTCGATTCTGGTCAAGGGCACATGCCCGGGTTGCAGGCTCGGTCCCCAGTAGGGGGTGTGTAGGAGACAGCCGATCAAGGATTCTCTTTCATCACTGATGTTTCTATATCTCTCTTCCTCTCCCTTCCTCTCTGAAATCAATAAAAATATACTATAAAAAAAAAGAATTCATACATAAGTAGTAAAACTTTACCAACATGCACAGGAAGTATTAGCGCCACGTCGGAGAGACTCGTTATAGTGGGGGTGGGAGTGGGGTGCATCAGAACTGTAAAAGCGGAAGAGAATATGGGGCTGACCGTCTGTTTCTTCACTGGGTGTAGGTTATTCCCTATGCGATTTGATGTGTCTATAATATTCCATGAGAAAATTCCTAAAAAAGCTCATAAGCACCCGAAAGAAATCAGAAGCTACGAAACGAAAAAGAATGAATTACTGGTCCATGCTACAACATGAGCGAACCCCACAGACGTCACACTGAATGAAAGAATTCCGACCCACATACTGTAGGGCTCCCTTTGTGTGACACGGAAGGGCAGGCAACACTAATCAATGGTGAGAGACGTCAGAAGGGCTCCCTCTTGTTGGGGGTACTGACTGGGATGGGGCCCAGGGAGCTTTTCAGAGTCCTGGAAATTCATGTCTGGATTGGGGGGGAGGGCGCTGGCCACATGGGTGTGTATGTATGTGAAGAGCCATCCAGCTACACACAAGATGACAGCACCTGATGGTCAACCACCCCTCAATTTAAAAGTTAATTAAAATGTGAAGGAGAAAAACAAATCTTGGGCCAGGTGTGGGGACCCCTTGCACTGGCTCAGGGTCATAGTCAAGGGACTGCTTTTGAATTTCTTTCCATGCCAACCGGATGTTGATTCTGTCCCTCATGTATCTCCCTGTCGGCACCTCCTCTGCGGGCAGGGCAGCCGTGAGCGAGGTGCCGCCGCAGATACACAAGGGAAGTGTCCCCAGGCCCAAAGGACATGGCAACCAGTGGGAACCGGCTCCGCCCTGGCTGCTCTGTGAGCTGGCTGAGGGACGCCCGCTCTGGGACTATCGTCTCCTGTGCCAACGTGGTCGGGATTAAACAAGAGGGTGCTCAGCACTGTGCCTCGACCCCGTTAGGTGCTCAAAAACACGGGCCCGGATATCATGCTTCATGCCTTCACCCTGTAGAGCGACGCTTCACCAACGGCAGGTTATCACCATTCGTGAGGTTGAGAAATCACGTCAGTGGGTTACAAATTGCCATTAAAAAAATTAGCCGAAACCGGTTTGGCTCAGTGGATAGAGCGTCGGCCTGCGGACTCAAGGGTCCCAGGTTCGATTCCGGTCAAGGGCATGTACTGTGGTTGCGGGCACATCCCCAGTGGGGAGTGTGCAGGAGGCAGCTGATCGATGTTTCTCTCTCATCGATGTTTCTGGCTCTCTGTCCCTCTCCCTTCCTCTCTGTAAAATATCAATAAAATATATTAAAAAAAAATAAAATAAAAAAATTTGACTACAACAGAAGAGAGGATATCTACTTGCCCTGAATGTAATAAAGGAAACAGCATGTTGTGATCTCATACAGTGTACGCTGGGTTGTGAGATACAATGTATTTCTTACAAAGGGCAGATGTTTAAAGCGAATGAAGGCCCTGTTTCATGGAACCCCACACAGCGCTGTGAGAGAGCAGGAACCAGCTCCAGGGGACGAAGCCCACTGCTTGGAATGAGGAAGGAACAGTAATGCACGATGATGATAATTCTAGTATTTCCAAAAAAGGCAGCCGTCTGATTATGTTTTTAAGGCCAGAATGCGCTGGTGAGATGAGGGACAACTGCCCTCAGGAAGTGGCTTCAGACCTGGAGCTACAGAGTCAGGTCCGAATTCTGGGGCTGGAAGAGGTGGGCCAGGCCGCCGGCTGCCGGGGGACGCGGGGCTCACAGCGTGGACAGCTGGGCCCAGGCCCCGAGTCTCCTGTCCCTCAGGAGGGCCAGCGGGCTCTGCAGTGGCCTTGCGCACGATGTCAGGGGTCCTCAAACTACGGCCCGCGGGCCACATGCAGCTCTTTGGCCCCTTGAGTGTGGCTCTTCCACAAAATACCACGGCCTGGGCGAGTCTATTTTGAAGAAGTGGCGTTAGAAGAAGTTTAAGTTTAAAAAATGTGGCTCTCCAAAGAAATTTCAATCGTTGTCCTGTTGATGTTTGGCTCTGTTGACGAATGAGTTTGCCGACCACTGGCCTAGGTGGGACGGCAAATGGCGGGTCGGGAGGGAGATCCGCCTGCTCCACTTCCGCCATTCTCGTGAATGAGCGGAGGACAAAGTCGCCTGAGGTACCAGTAGGTGGTTTATCGCCTAATGATCTCACTTTTTAATAAAGAGAAGAGCAGGCTTCAGGCTCAGCACCGTCTACTGCCAACAGCCCCGAGCTAGAACTCGTGGCTCAGTGCTCTGAAGTTCATGGATACCTTGAATTCCTGGCAGGTGACACTGGTTTTCCAGTTCTAAGGATGGATGAGGTAACACACGTTTACCGTTTTTAAACTCACCTATTCGAGTTTTCAAAAGCGGGCCCGTTTAAATGAAATAGAAAGTTTACAACAGTGTGGGCAGAGGTAAATATGGCAAAGAGTGTGAACGTGGCCGGGGGGGAGGGGGTTGGGGAGTGTTGACATTTGTAAACGCTGCCAAGGGCGCTGGGCTGGGGACTCCTGGACGGCTCTGCGCAGCCCGGCATCGGTGGCGTCACAGAAGGACACTCCCAGGGGCAGAGCTCAGGGGCGAGGACCACATCTCCGAAGGAAGAGCCGCATCGGGCCAGCCAGCCCACCAGCTGCTAAACATTCTTCACAGAGACAGGATTTTATAACCGAAAGGTGTCTCCCGTCACCATCAGCAGGCCTTTCTACAAACACACGCTCCTTTGTGTGGCCCTGATGTCACAGCAAAGTCTCCACTCGCCGCTTTCTCTTCTGCCCGTTATCTGTCCCCTTCCTCTCACGTCACCCTCCTCGGCGGTGGCACGAGTCTTACGGGAGCGAACAAAAAAGGACAGAAAGCCCCCCGCCCCCTCCACCCAGCTTCCCTAGGGTGCCCATCTGACAGAATCACAGAAAGGTTCTGAAAACGAAGACATTAACCTGGGTGCAACATGACCAGGGAACCACAAGTTTCATCAGGGTGTCGCTCACATCCTTTTCTGGCCTCAGATCCGATCCGGGGTCCCGCACCGCCTCTAGCTGCTGCCCCTCCGATCCGTGACCGTACGACATCCTTCCTTGTCTGCCAACGACATTCAGGGCCCACCCGTGCCGTGCCCACCCGTGGCAGGCACCATGGACGGTGCTGGGGAAACGGGAGTGAAGCAGAGGGGCGAGGCCCACGGATGGAGGGATTTCCGTTCTCACGGAGGGGACAGTTAATGAATGCTTTAAACAACAAACACGGAGATGTGATTGCTCTGAAGCGTGCTAACAGCCACGAGGAGCACAGAGGGGGCTCTGACAGGGCGTGACGGGGACGCTGCAGGCTGATCGGTCAGGGCAGGCCCCTCGGAGGAGAGCCGCAAGGAAGGGCAGGGCATGCCAATGGAGGGAAGGGCCAGTGCTCAGCAAAGGCTCCAGCAAAGGCTCCGAGTGAGGCTGGCCTGCGGAGGGCGCAGCAACGGCTGAGCGGCCAGAGCCCAGGGAGGGAGGTGGGGAGGGGGCCCAGGATGAGGTCAGCCCGGAGGGGGAGGACGGACCGCAGGGCCCTGCAGGCAGGGGCAAGGGCTCTGCATTGTTCTCTGCGCTGAGCGTCCAGGAGGGCGGACTCGGTTCACCCAGAGTGACCCCGCGGCCAGTGACAGCCGGGTTCAGGCCGAGGCTGGCCTCGCCCGCGTCCACCCCAGCCAGGCCCTTCCTCTTCCCCCGGCACCGGCTCGGCCTCAGGCAGAGCTCCAAGCCCCGTGGAACCCGGGGCCTGGCCGGGGAAGATGTTTTTGTGCTCACAAGAAACACGGCACGGCAACGCCCTGGAGGGCTCACTTCCTCCCCGAGCGAGATGACCCACAAGCCCCCCCCCACCCGGGCCCTCTCCCTGCCGGACAACCCTGCCGGACCCCGGGGCCTGTGCTCGGCACCAGCCCAGGGCTGCTCCGCCCAGTGCCCGCTGGCCTCGGTTCTGCCGCACACACCTCGGAGCGTCTGCTTCGTCCGCAGTCCTCAGGCTTACCCGTGCTGTTCCCACTTCTCTATCTAGGAAGCTCACAGTCGGGCAGCACCCTGCTGGGGTGGAGGGCACAGACTTGGGAACCAGATGCTCGGGTTCAAATCCCAGCTCAGCCACCAGCTCACTGACCCTGGGCAAGGTGCTCAGCCACCAGCAAGGTAGTTAACCTCTCTGTGCCTCCGCCTCCCAATGTACAAACTTTCATCCTAACAGGTGCTACCCACCTCCTAGGTGCCGCCGTGAGGATCACGTGAGTTAATGGGCGGGAGAAAGCAGAGCCCGGGCGCCCTGAGAAAGCCACCTCGGGGTTGGCTATTCCCATCGGGTCTCGAGCCTCTCCCACCCTCCCACCGCCTCTTACACCTGTGAGCTCCCTGAGGACAGGAGCACACACACCTGGTTCCCCTGGGCCTCCCGTCCCTGGCAGGGGCCTGGCACTGAATACAGGCTGCTTGTTGAAAGAATGAGTGAGGAACAAACATGCAGGATGGTGGGCTGGGTAGACAGGTCAGTGAGACCTCAACCTTGGAGTTCCTGCCAGGCCGATGCGGCTCAGGGGGTGAGCGTCGACCTATGAACCAGGAGGTCACAGTTCAATTCCTGGTCAGGGCACATGGCCGGGATGCAGGCTCCATCCCCTGTGGAAGGCGTGTAGGAGGCAGCCAATAATGGTTCTCTCTCTCTCTTTCTCTCTCCCCTCCCCCGCTTCCTCTCTGAAATCAATAAAAATGTATTTTAAAAAATAAATAAATAAAACTTGGGAGTTCCTCAGGACAAATCCTTTCAACAAAAGCGCTTCGGGCAGAGCAGAGCTTACAGGCCAGAAACCCAGCAGGGAGAACCCAGGAGCTCCTGGGAGCCCCAAGAACTGACCCTGGAGTGTGGGGTTGCCGACACCTGGCCTCCAGATCCCGGGCCACCTCCTCTGGGCCATGCTGTGGCCTCCGTGGATGCCAGGCAGGCTGTCTGCTGCCCAAGAGCACCTGGCCGGGCAGAAGCAAGAGCGGGACTCTAGCTCAACTCAGTCGAGGGGGAGTCAGGACTGCAGAGGGCTCCAGGGACCCCCAAAAAAGGGGACCTTTCCAAGTGACCCCCACGGAGGTGGCAGAGAGGTGACCAGCAGTCCCGGCACCTGTATGGGCTCCAGGAGCGTCCGTTCTACCTTGAAAAGTGGAGCCGGTGGGAGCAACTACACTTCACGGGGAGGCCGACAGCACTGGTACACAGTGACACTTTTTAACTGCCCCTCTTTGTACGCCCAGTGCCTGGAGCAATGCCTGGCACATAGTAGGTGCTCAGAGCATTTGCTGAATGAACAAAAGAACAAATGGACGGGCTAACGCGCTTAACCCCCGTCCTTTCCCCGTAAAAGGGGACTCGGTGGGCTCAGGCCCAGGCAGGCGTGACCATGAACTTGAGCAAACTCTCCCATCCCCGGCCTGGAAGAAAACAGAAAGGAGGGGGGCGAGTCTAACTTGGGGCTGGAATGCAGCCTTTTTCAGTCAGCTGGGAAAAGCGATAAGGAGGTGAGCTTGAGACCCCTGGGAACGGAGGGGGGGGGGGGGGAGGGACAAGCGAGGCCCATTCAGACGGAGCAGGAAGGTTACGGCCCCGCTGGAATTCGGCAGGGTGTGGGGCTGGGCCTGGAAGCAGAGTTCCTGAATGACCGGCTGGCTGGGCCAGGGCCTCAGGCCCCTCTTGGGAACCTTCACAGCCAAGCGCAGTGTTTCATCAAAACAGGAAAAATCATAGAGGAAAAATGCATATGTCAGGGAGCTGGTATTTACAGGAACGGCCCTGCCTGGACCCAAGGCCTGAGGATGAACTGGGGGGTGGGGATACCGAGGAGACATGCAGGGCGCTGACCTGCTGGGAAGGCCACCCAGTGCCCACCCAGGCCTGAGGGGGGGGGGGGGTTTCCCAGGAAGCCAGGTGAGGAGCCTGGACGAAGTGAAGGAAGGTGGTGGCATCACAGCCTCGGAAGTCACGTCCTCAGAGTGAGTTCCGCAGCCCCAGGCTCTGTGGGCTTCGGGCAGCCCTTGCCCTGATGTTATCCGTCCCCAGGGCCTCAGCAGCAGGGAGGGACGTGCCGACCTGCAGGTGCTCCCTCCGGGGCAGGGAAGCCAGGACTTTGGCCCCAAACACGTGGCAGGCAGGAGCCGCACCAGCGCCCAATGCTGCTCTTTCTTTGGAAAATAGGGCGCCCCCACCCCACCCCAGTGCCCTGCGAGGTTATGACCTTGGATCTGCTGGGCGCACAGTAGGGTTGCTGTCCTGGACGATAATCGCGGCCACATGATCGTGGCCACATGATCGCTGCGATCCAGCCAAGGCCTCTCCGCCCCACCCCCAAGCTTTCCCAGACACACAGTCCTGGTGCCCGGGACTTGCTTCTGTATAAACACAAGGATCTGGTCTCGCTGAGTGCGAGCTCTGAGCCTCTCCCCGGGCCCTGACTAGAGAAGGAACTGGTACGTGCCGTACGCAGGCACCCCCCCACTCGGCTCCCCAGGAGGCTCCCACTGCTCCACGCTCCCCCATCTAGCCAAAGGGAGCTTTTCACAAAGATCGAGCAAGGGCAATGCTGGGTGTGTGTTCTAGAAACAGCCGAGAGGCAGGAGCAGAGCGGGAGCAGCTCACGAGTCCCGGGGTGCTGGGTGGAGAGCACATTCCTCCACGTTGCATCTCCTGTGCAATACCTTTCCGGGCAAGAGCCACACACGGCAAACCGGCTCAGCTGGTGTGGGGTGGACACCAGCTCCACAGCCCACGTCCCCGCACTAGCGAGCCCCACGGTGTGGCACTGGCTGGGGCACTGACAGCCACCCCGCGGGCCTTCAGCAACGGCACGAACACACAGTTCCACACGTGTCCACACTCACACGTACACACGCCTAAGTACACAGGCGCTCCTTCGACAAACAGGCGTGGCTCCCCCTAGAGGCCCTCTCCCTCGGCCAATCCTGCGTGCCCTCTCTCTCCGAGGCTGGTACCACCGGCATGCTCAGGTAGATGCAAGATGACAGCTGTCACCTGTTACCTGCTGGGCCAGAGTCCCATGTGGGGGTCTGCATCAGGGGTCAAACACAGAAATACCTGTGAAAACTCAGTGACCGTCACAGCCCCCCCTGGAACGGCCACTTCCCCTGGCAGTGCCGCGCTGACCGCTGACCCGCTCCACCTCACTGGATCTGCACTGCCCCCTGGGAAGAAGGCACCTCACCACCCCCGCTCATGGCGCGGACAAGGTGCCAGTGAACCAGAGGCCTGTGGGAGCAGAGCTGCAACTAAAACCCCGGGACCCTCTGCTGGTCGCTATCCGACAGTTTCCCAGTGTGCGGGGCACTGTCCTAGGCCCAGGGCGGCCAGCAGTGACCGAACAGAGCCGGGCAGTGGCAGCCTGGTGGGATACCACGCTTGCTTTCACCCTGGTCTCTCCCGTCTCCCAAAGGCCGTGGCTCCTTCCAAAGAGAGACCTACTGCCCGGCCGGTGTGGCTCAGTGGTTGAGCGTCAACCTATGAACCAGAGGTCACGGTTCGATTCCCAGTGTGGGGCGTGCAGGAGGCAGCCGATCCATGGTTCTCTCCCATCATTGATGTTTATCTCCCTCTCCCTTCCTCTCTGAAATGAATAAAAAAAAATATATATATATATATTTAATATATTTTATTGATTTTTTACAGAGAGGAAGGGAGAGGGATAGAGAGTGAGAAACATCGATCAGCTGCCTCCTGCACACTCCCCACCAGGTATGTGCCCGCAACCAAGGTACATGCCCTTGACCGGAATCGAACCCAGGACCCATGAGTCCGCAGGCCAACGCTCTATCTACTGAGCCAAACCAGTTAGGGCCATATATATATATATATTTTTTAATGTGTTTAGCTAGTGTGGCTCAGTGGTTGAACCAAGAGTTCCTGGGTTCACTCCCCAGTTCAGGGCGTGCAAGCGGCAGCTGACCGATGTCTCTCTCTCATCAGTGTTTCTATCTGTCCCTCTCCCTTTCTCTCTCTCTCAAATCAATAAGAACATATTTAAAAGGAAAACGTGTTTAAATGTGAGGACCAGATGATCACATCTGTGATTGGGCAGAATCCAATCCCCATGCCACCAGTGTACCATCTCTGCTTTTGATCAAGTCTGCCAGGAAGCTGCATGCATGGGGACAAGACAGTGGAGGGGCCGTGACACTGGACTAACCGACTAGGAGCCAGGAGCTGATGGAGGCTCTCTCCTTCACGCAGTGCGGCCACCTGGGGAAGCAGGCTCAGAGAGGTGGGCGGAACAGCAAGTGTGCAGAACCGCCAGCCTCCAGAGGCCGTGGGTGCCAGGTCTGCCCGGCCTCACACAAAGGCAGCCCTAGGAAAGGTGAGGCTGGGGCGGCCGACTCGTCACCCTCCGGTGAGTGTGAGGCAGGCGGAGGTCCAGGTGGGTGACGCGCCGGTGTGGCCCCACTTGGAGGGACCTGATCCAGGGTGGGGCGGGGCGGGGCGGGGCAGGGAGGAGGCGGTGGGTGAACCTTCTCATACCTCCTTGACTCAGGGTGAACTCAGCTCTGACAAACCACCAGGCTTCAAGAATGACCCAGTTTCCCTCTCGGCCAACTGAAACGAGTCGGGAAGAGCCGGCTGCCACCTGGCTGGCCGGGTGAACGTGGGCAGGGCCTCAGCTCTCGGAGCAGGGGGTGCCCTGGCGCCAAGAGGAAGGGGCTGGCTCCGTCCACCTCGAGGCCCTTCCGGCTCCCACATTTACTGACTCTAATCAGCCCCGAACCTTCACACACGCCAACACTAGCAGGAACGCCTCCCCCTCGCTCTCCCCCTCCATAAACGGGCAGTGAGCCCCGTTCCACGGTCTTGTGGGATCTGAGGATGGTTCCTACACGGCGTAGCCCTGTGCCTGACACCCACGAGGTGCTCCATGCGTGACTCCCACCATCACCACCCCTGCGGCCTAGCACCTGCAGCTTCTCACTTCCCTCCTTCCGGAAACATCCGAGCGAGGAGTCCGGGTCAGGTCCCGTTCTCTGCCTCCAGGACAAAGGGCCCCAACCCCCCGCCGTGTCAGTGTCACGGGAGGGCTCTGAGGACCTGACACGCACCAGGATGCAAACACGCCCTGCGGTGAACCAGGAAAAAGTATGGGGTTCACGTGCGGGCGCTGCGTTCCTGCCACCCCTCTCCAGCTGTGTGACCCTCTGAGTCTCAGTTTGCTCATCTGTAGAGAAAGCCATCACCCCACAACACACACATCTTCAAAAGGCTTCCTCAACTCAAGTCCCATATGATGCGTTCGTGCAACTTACTAAGTTATTGAAGGTTTGTGGTGCTGGGTCCCAGAGTTACACTTGAGTCATAATGGGGTGCCCTTGCTCAGGGTTCCCCCATGCGCCTGACACTTCCTCAGTGATTCCCAGGCCGACCTCAGGCCACCTGGACGGACTGCAGGTGGGGGGTGGAGGGTGGGGCAGCTCCGGGCCCAGGTAAGAAGGAAAACAAACCTGCCGGTTCTAGAGACGACACCTGCTCAACTAAAGCTGAGAAACGGGCACACCTGGATTGCCAGGGAGGGGTGATCCACCGGAGCGCATCACTCGCTGGGGTGAGAACGTCCGGAGTCTAAGGCTTGGGCGCTGTTACTTTGCCAGCTGTGTGCCTCTGGGCCGGGCCCTCACCCTCTCTGAGCCTCTGTCTCCTCAAAATGAAAACAATCAGGCGTAAACCCCAGGCTGGGTTTGCGGGTGAAAAGTCAGGTGTCTTCTCCCCCTCAACTTCCTCCGATTCTGGGGCTAACGTGCCATTTCAAGCAAGTGGAGCTAGCGGGGATGGGGGTGACTTGGTCACTCCCATTAGGACAGGCAGCTGGCCACCCACTGCTCCTGTGGTGAGGGCCCGAGTACCGTCTGATGTCCCAATTCCTTGGGACACAGTCCAGGGGGAACATTTCCCACTCCCACTGCTAAAGAAACAACTCTCTTTACCCCTTAGGAGAAATCCGGAAACATTCTCCAAACATGGAGGGATGGCAACAAAGCCCCCAATCTGGGTGGAGTTGCACCGCTCGCCAGATCATGAGCGGAGTCTCATCTCACTTGGGGTTCCAAACTGTTTTTTAGGAGGTGGAAGCGGGGGGGGGGGGGGGGGGGCAGGAGCCCCACACCCACAGACTCCGGATCTGATTCCGACTTGACTGGCCCCCTCCCTCCCTTCCTCTTTCTTCCTTGTTTCCCTGAAAACCTCCCCAATAAATCTTTAAATGAATGAATGAACACACAAACTCCCCGCGTCACTGAGCCTCAACCTCTTTGTCCCCACAACAGGAATGACAATACCTTTAGATGCGGGGCCTCCTGCGTATTTTCAATGGGTGGGGCTTGGTGCCGGTGTACCTTGGGGTGGGTGGGACACTGGGGCAGGGAAGTGCAGGAGAGGAGAACAAATCACTGGTGGACTCCACCCAGAGTCAAGAAGCACAAAACAATGCCAGGAAGACAGACCTGACACCTGGGGAGCCCTCCCTGCGATCGCGCCCGCCAAGGAGTCCCACGGATGCTGTCACCAGACAATCTCGTGTCACCCACGGGGCCAGCAAATAGGCAGCGAGTTCCCAAGCACGCCCAGGACCGCCTTCTGACTTCCTGGCTCCTCGGAGCAGACCTGGGCGGCTGGCATTCCTGGGTACCCGGCAGGTGATGGGAACAGGGACAGAACGAGGGGAGGAGCGGCGTGACTACGGAGGACCATGTCCAGTGTGGTCGCACCCCTGGCAGGAAGCCTTCCCAGACCAGGCGGCAGCCGGGACAGTGGAAAGAACGCTCAAGTCTGCGGTGCACCACCCTTGGGGCAAGGGGGCACAGCATGCCCTGTTCTGGGCCTCCGTTTCCCCTTCGGTAAAGTGACACCCTTAATTCCTCCCTCGCAGGTCAAGGTACAAACTGTAAAGTGACGAGGGCTACGAGGGGAAAGGGTGCTTTTCACCCCCTTTCCCTGCTGCACCAGGATCTGGATCTGTCTGTGCACACACGGCGTGCTGGGTGTTCCCTAAGCCAGCATTTCCCAAAGCACGCAGGCACCCAAGCCACCCGCCGGCGGGACTCGGGGTGATTTCAGGGCAGGACGGGAACCTGGGGGTTAAATGACATCAGGCTTCCCAGTGAGGAGGGCGTCCCTGTCGGGTTCTGATCTGAGAACTCGGAGAACATCCGAGAGGAAGTCTCAGGCAGTAAATATGAGGGTACGACCCGGTCTTCGCCTCTCGGCTCTCAGCGCTGGCTGGTATCCCTTTAAAACACCCCCAGCGATGCCAGCAGGCACCAGCTAGCGGCAACTGAACAACCGCGCCATGATTTGTATCTATTTGCAGCAGATGGTGCTACTTTTTCATCTTCAAAGTTGTTATAAAGTGATCTTTTCCAAATAAAAATGTTCACTTCAAACACCGGAGTCATTTAAAGAAAAATGACTAAGTCAATAGCCCACTTTGTTTAGGAATGTGCCCCAAAAGTCTGAAGATGGTCCCGGGAGGTTGACAGTGGACTCAGGTTGCCACGGCACCGACAGGGACGCACGCATCAAGCCCACCTTTTCTCTTCCTCCTGGACCACGTCTCCTGACCGCGCCTGGAACAGGGTGAGGCCAGGTCCCAGCTCCACGACAGACACGATGGCGCCACATTCTAACCCTCCACCCAGCCCTCTGTCCTCCCTTCTCCTCCCCACCCTCTGCCAAGCCATGCGCACCTGGAGGCAGACAGAGCCACAAGATGGACAGAACCTGGGTCCCTGGGTACAGGCAACGGACAGAGTATCCCTGCCCACCTTGGACCTGTACGTGAGCGAGAAGTGAACTTCTGTTGCATTAAATCACTTAGATTTTCAGATTTATGGGGCTTAGCTGACTTGGGCTAATCTAAGGAGGCATCTCGAGGCCAATTTCCGGCCAATCCAGAAATCTTCTATGATTTCTGGTGCTTTATTCTGTAACCAATCATTACGAAGCTCCTAACAGATGCCAGGCACAGTCCTAAGGGCTTTGCAGCGAGGAGCTCAATGAATCCTCATGACAGTCCTGGGAGCCAGGCATGTTTATTATTCGGCTTGACTTTCATTAAGGCAACCGGGGCCCCGAGCGGCAGAGCATCTTACCCGGCACCACAGCTAGGAAGCAGTGGCTGAGACTTGAACCCAGGCCTGTGGAGCACGCTCACAGCCCTTGCTTGCCTCAGTGCCACCCAGCCTCCACTGAGCACCTCACCCAGGGATTGCCATGCCCTGGCTGTGTGCCAGGCCCTGGCTGGGTTGTGACCTCATGGCCTGCCTGGAGCCCAGCGAGTGAGACAGGAAGGGGGCAAGGGAGGTGCATGGCACAGAGCCAGGAGAGGCAGCACGGTCAGGGAGAACAGGGAGGGCTTCTCGGAGGAGGTGATACTTGTGGCTGGCGAGAGCGGGAGGGATTTTAGCACAAGGAGACGGTGGGGAGATGCTGGCTCATCCAGAGCCAATAGCCACCTCCTGGATCCACGGAGGGCCCCACCGCCCTGTCTACCCACGGGGCCTAAGAGACTCTGGGACAGGTCTCGCGAACACTCGTTAAAGCACTTCCCCGCGCTGGGTGAAACACCTCCAGTCCTGTCAAGCCTTCTCTCACGAGAGGCTTCTACGGGCCTGGCCATCGCCTCTTCTTTTACAGGCATGGGGTGCAATGGGAAAATGGGGTGGGGAGGGAGTCAGACCGCAGAGCCAGGGGGGTGGCCGCTCAGCAGTGACACACGGTGCCCGCCGCGGTGGGTCCTGCACCCGCGGAGCAGCAAGAGGCAGTTAAGTCACATGAGACCGCACAGGGACTAGAGACGCTGGCGGTCCCCTTCCCTGGAGGCGGCCAGCTTACAGGTGGGGGGAAGAGCACCGATACAGGGGGCCGCCTGGCCAGGCTGCCTGAACCTGGTGCTGAAGGTCAAGGCCGCCAAGGAGGTCACGTGGGTGTCGGGATGCGCTGAGAAGGGCACTCCACCCACAACCCAGCCTAATTATCAGGAAACACTGGACAAACCTAGACCGGGGCACATTCCGCAGGATCCCTGGGCAGTGCTCCCCAAGATGCCAGGGCCGGGAAGAACCAGAACTCTCCCCGACGCGACCCGAGGAGCCGGGGGAGACGTGACCAATGAGCGCAGTGGGGCTGCTGGATTGGATCTGATTTGTGGAAAACAGGCAAAATGCAAATCAAGTCCGAGTTCAGTTAATAATAGTAATAATGCACCAACATCCGTTTCTTAGTTGTGGCAGATATGGGGACGTAAGCTGTGAACCACGGGGGAAACTGGATGGGGGATCGGTACTATCTTTACAGCTTTTCTGTAAATCTAAGTTTTCCCAAAATTAAAACTGTATTTAATTTTTAAAATAGGGAAAGAGAGAGAGAGAGAGAGAGAGAGAGAGAGAGAGAGAGAAAATACTGAAACTAAAACAGAAGTCCCATGAGGTTGGGGGCAGGAGTTACCTGTTTGGCTCAATGTTACATCCCCAGTTTCTAGAACAGTGCCTGGCACACAGTAGGCCCGCAATAAATATGTTCAATGAACGAAGGACCCCAACAGTACTGCCAGCGCCTGGCCTGTTGATGGGGGCACCAGAGACGGGCAGAGAAAGGGCAGGATGGCAGCCCCACCCGCTCCCCACAGGAAGGACTGCACCCCACTGCCCGCTCCCCGGCAGGCACGTGGCGGGAAGCGCTGCCCACAGAGACGCACACGACACAGGAAAGGGTCAACAAACTAGAAACACAGCTAAGTAGGTGGCAGCTGGTATCTGTGGAGGGGCCCCAAGAAAATCAAGGCGATAAGGCTCCGGGGCACGAACGTGTGGTTAATAAGAAAGCCTCTGGCATCACTGGCAAGCGCCCGGGCCTCAGTGATGTCATCCGCGGTTTGGGTGACCTTGGCCAAGTCCCGTCCCCTCTCTGTGCCCTGCGCCCTCATCACGTTAATGGGAATAGCACCGGGGTCCTACCTGATGCGAGGATGGACTGAGGGAATCCAGGAGGACCTTAGCCTGGCACTGGACAGGTGGGCACTAGGGGTGGGCATGGCTGAAGTCCCTGGAAGAGACGCCCCGGGGGCTGAAGGTGTACGAGGACCTGGAGCGAGGGAGTGTCACTCAGATTGGGCTTTGGCCGAAGAGGAACGTCAGGTCCAGGGGCAGAGCTGGCGGTGCCATCCCAGCGCCATCGGGAGGAGGGGAGCCCCAGGCTGCCTCTGCCCACACCTGAGAGTCCCTCACTCCTCTGCTTCCGGCTCTAAGTCCATGCCCACAGCCCCGTCCCAAGCGTCCACAGGTCTGCCCCACGTCCTGTGCACGTGGCCAGCCTGTGACACACAGGCCGCCCACCGCCCGCCACGGGTCATCGTCAGCCCTCCGCCCGCCACGGGTCATCGTCAGCCCTCAGCCAGGTTTGGTTTGGCCCAACATGATGTTCAACAGAAACGAAACCGGAAGCAGCTGCCCATCAGAGTCACATTTCCTGAAAAGCTGGGGACCCTGCAGGGCAGGCAACCAGCCACAGAGCTGGACAGCAGCCGTCCCCCCTGCCCACCGAGGCACCTCCCTGGGCCCTGGGGCATCTGGGTTGTTGTCTGGAGTCACCAGGCAGGTGCCCCTTAGAGAGGGGAGCCTGGCTCCAGGTCTAACCTCCCGGGGGACCCCACGTGAGCATGTCACTGGCCCTGCAAACCTGAGAGGCCCTGGTCTCAGCATGCCCAGTGCCCGAGGCCCCTGCTGAGGTCCCCCAGGTGAGGAGCTCGGGCACGTGCTGCCGGGCAAGGCCGGGAGGAGGCAAACACAGTCCCATTTCCTTTTTCTTTTTTTAAATATTTTTATTTATTTTTTTGTTAATCCTCACCCGAGGATATTTTTCCATTGACCTTTTAGAGCGTGGGAGAGAGAGGGGAAAGACAGAGAGAAACATCGACGTGAGAGAAACACATCGATTGGTTGCCTCCTGCACGTGCCCTAACCAGGGCCCGGGCCAGGGAGGAGCCTGCAACCAAGGTACGTGCCCTTGACCGAATCAAACCCGGGACCCTTTGGTCCACAGGCCGACGCTCTATCCACTGAGCCAAACTCAATCCCGTTTTCTAAGCACATCCGTCCGGCACATGCGGGCTCACAGGCACCAGGCTAGGAAAGGATGAGCGCCCAATATGCAGATGAGGAAAACCGAGGCACACAGAGGCAGCGTCCTGTCCAGGATCCCACGGCAGGCAAACACAGGAAGGGATCCGAATCCAGACAGACTGGCTGAACAAGCACAATGTGAGGGTCCATTCCACGGTGGCCAGGGTCAGCCCACCACGGAGCACGTTCCCCTGAAGATCTGGAGACACTTTCTCCACACAAGGAAGGTACGCTCGGACCCAGCAAAACATCACAACAGCCAAGTCACCAGTGGCCCACACAGTTTCTCAAGGGACGTTTTGGTAAAATTCTGTATGTCAGCGGCTGGTGGCGGGGAGGGAAGGCCTGGGGGGGGGGGGGGGGCACCATAACAATCAGTCATGGCGAGGCATCAGCGAGGCAGGTTTCAGCAAGGCAGGACCACACCTGCTGAAGCACCCGGCTCAGGAATCCCCGCGTCCCAGTCCCAGTCCTGACCTCCCCAGCGGCCTGCCCTGGGCCAGTCACTTCCCAGCCATGGCTCCGTGCTTCAAAACGGAATAAATAAAGGAAACAATGAACAGAGTGAAAAACTGTTTTTCATGAAGCCCACATATCTGAAAAGGGGTTACTATCCAAAATATATAAGA
Source organism: Plecotus auritus (assembly GCF_963455305.1). Classification (NCBI taxonomy): domain Eukaryota; kingdom Metazoa; phylum Chordata; class Mammalia; order Chiroptera; family Vespertilionidae; genus Plecotus; species Plecotus auritus. The sequence goes on from NC_137773.1 coordinate 5,510,155, forward strand.
AACTACTATCCAAAATATATAAGAAACTCCTTCAACGGCATGGCGCAAGAACAGACAGACAAAACAAAAACAATAAAAAACCGGGCAAAGGATTTGAATAGGCATTTCTCCAAAGAAGATACACAGATGACCAACATGGATATGAAAAGACGCTCAACGTCACCAACCACCGGGGAAAAGCAAATAAAAACCACAATGAGATGTCTCCCCACACCTGCTAGGACAGCTGCTGTCAAAACAAACAAAAAAGACAAGTGCTGGCGAGGATGTGGAGAGAAGGGAACCCTCGTGCACTGTCGGTGGGAATGCAGACCGGTGCAGCCACGGTGGAGAACAGTCTGCAGGTCCCTCAAAAATTAAAAATAGAACCACCATAGGACCCAGGAATCCCATGACCGGGTTTTTACCCAAAAGAACTGAAATCAGGACCTTGAAGACAGGCAGGCAAGGCAGCCCGTGTTCAGTGCAGCATTATTCACAATTACGTGAAACAACCTAACCGTCTGTGTCGGATAAAGAAGCTGTGACATGCACATACCGGGGGGTAACACTCGGCCTGAAGACAAAGGAAACCCTTCCACCTACAACAGGGAGCAACCTGGAGGGCGTCGTGCTGGGTGATGGAGGGACCGATATTCATGATGTCGCTGATAGGACACATCTGAGACAGTCAAGCTTACGGAGACAGAAAGTAGAAGAGAGGGTGTCGGGCTGGGGGAAGAGGGAAGTTGCTCCGACGACTATGAGGTTTCGGTTACACGGGACACGTCAGTTCAGAGACCTGCTCGCCAACTCTGCCCCGCGTTAACCACACTGCTGTGCACTTACACGCTGGCTAAGAGGGTGATCTTAATGTTCTTACTACAGTTTTTTTAAACTGAAGCCATGGTGTGACTATAGACCAGCTGGCATAGCTCAGTGGTTGAGCATCAACCTATGAACCAGGAGGTTGAGGTTCGATTCCCGGTCAGGGCACATATCCCGGTTGTGGGCTCGATCCCCAGGGTGGGAGTATGCAGGAGGCAGCCAATCAATGATTCTCTCTCATCATTGATGTTTCTCTCTCTCCCTCTCCCTTCCTCTCTGAAATCAATACAAATATATATATTTTTTAAAAATAGTGTGACTATAATGTTTCTTGGGCCGCTGAAACTGTCCTATATCTAGATCGGGGGGTGGTTACATGATATAATGTCTGAAATTTCACAGATGAGTACATCCCAAAAAAGGTCAGATCTACTGTAGGGTAATTTAAAAAAAATAAAAATAAGTTCCCAATAATCATATCTCTCTCTCAGGCCTGGCAGGGTGGCTTTGCCCAATGACATCCCGGCACAGTGCCCAGCACACCCCGAGCAGGGGGACTGTCAGGCTAACTAATGAGGTCAGCTTGCCTCCTTCCCCCTGAGACGCAAGCCCCAGGCCAGCCCGTGAGAGAGACAGTTAACCTCTAGCAGGGGCGTCACAACACCAGTCCCCAGTGTGTCAGGGACCCCTGACTAGACTGAAGTTTACTACGAGCCAGGCCTCTCGTCTCCAATAGGGTCTAAGAGAATATTCAGTCCATTTCCAACGGATGTCCTGCCGCTCGCCAGGTTCAAAGGGGTGAATGACACTGTCAGGTGTACGCAGGTCCCCAGGGCCCTAGGATGAACCCGAGGTGTGACCCAGCATCTCTGAGGCGCTATTTCCCTGCGCTTAAAACCGCAATAGTGATGTTCACCCAGCAGGCCAGAGGGTTTAGAAAGCACTCTGCATATGCCCTCGCTGTCGGCAGTACAACCCCGAGTTCTTCCTGCCTCCCCCTAAGGTTAGGATTTTTTAAAACCGAATACATAGTCGTGTTGGAAGTTCTGTCCCATCCTGTACTTTTTCTGCATATGCAACCAATGTAATTAGATCCACAGACCTAAATGTTAAAAGTTAACAACAGACAATTAGGCTAATTACCACTTCCTGAAAGGATCAATTAGGGCTGAGAAATGGTACCCAGCGCCCTATGAGCAACAGGGTGACTTAGACAATAAGTCTGGCAAGAGCGGGGCTGAACCAAGTGACTCTGGTTCCTTCCATGCAGGACTTCTCAGAGCCTTTAGTACGTCCGCACACGCTAAGCGGGGGACACGCTATGGAGAAGCACAGACCGGGAGATGCTAAGTCAAGTCAGTCCCACGGAGCGAGGCACCCCAATCACCTGGGAACCTCGTTAGCTTCGGTGCAGGCTCGGGGTGGGGGGGGGGGGGTTCCGGAGACTGCCCTTCTCAGAAGCTCGGCGATGCTGCAGCTGCTGATCTGGGGACCACACTTTCAAGATGAGGATCTCAGTGCGAGGGAAGACCCCTCACTGAGCACTTGACCGGTGAGAAAGTCTCAGAGTAGGGAACTGGCTTGCCCGAAGTCACCCAGGAGTGACAGGTGGGACCGGGCTCCAAGGCCCAGCTTGCTGTCAGTTCCCTGGGTTTGGGACAATCTTCTCAGTCTCGGTTATGCCCTGAGCTTACAGAAACCGACGCCGGGCCCTCCCTCGGGTCCTGACCACTGGGGCTGGAGTGCAGCCTGAGTTGGGGGACTCTGAAAGCCCCTCCGGTGGCTCCCGTACAGCCAGAGTCGAGGTTCAGTGATGCAGATGGCGGGGAGGCCTCACCCCAAATGCCCTCCTCTCTCCCTGGCTGCCTGGCCAATCAATGCCCGCGGAAAACTGCCTACAGCCACTCCAAAATAAAGTCTGAAAGGATGACCAGATGGGGACAGGAACTGACCAGGCCACAGCTGGCTAAAGCCCCGTCTCAAGATATTAGGGCATGACGGCCAGGGGCCCAGACTGCCCAGGGAGGGGAGTCTCCATCTCATTCTGTGTCCAGATGAGCAGGGAAACACACGCTCTTCGCTCTAAGGTCCCAGAGGCCGAAGCAGGGAAGCCTGGACCGTCCAGAGTGACACGCCCTATGTTGGCATGAGACCGCAGTGGGGGTCCTTAAAGGCCATTTCCGAATCGGGTGTCAGACCACATGACCGTCCAGAGTGACACGCCCTATGTTGGCATGAGACCGCAGTGGGGGTCCTTAAAGGCCATTTCCGAATCGGGTGTCAGACCACATGAGGTTAGCGTGGGGGGGAATAAAAGGGGGGGGTGCCCAGCCGGCGTGGCTCAGTGGTTGAGCACTGACCTGTGAACCAGGAGGTCACCGTTCCATTCTCCATCAGGGCACATGCTGGGCCTGGGCTGCAGGACCCGCCTACATGGCTCACCCTAGGCTGAGGGGGAGGCAGCAGGTGTACCCGTCCCCCGCCAGCAGGAACTGGGTCCGGTCTGGGCCAACGCCCCGGATCTGGGTCACAAGCCCAGTTCCACACCAGCAGCGTTCAGCCATTACTGAAACAATGCAACAGAGCAAAGCAAACACAAGTAACCTTTGAAGGCCCAGGATCCTCCCTCTGCACTCTGCCTCCTCCCCCACCCCCAACAATTTCAAGCAAATTCAAGGAAAAAAGGGGTAGACATCACCAACAGCTGAAAACCTGCCGGTGGAGGAAGAATTGGCTATCAAACCGAACCATGCCTTTGGCTTCCTGGTGAGGCATTTACAAGAGACCAGCTTGGCCCAGGCACGGTTCTAGGAATTACCAATAAATAAAACAGATACAAATCTTTGCCCTAGGAAGCTCATGTTTGAATGGGCGGGAGGAAGAAAGTAAGCATAATAATCAAGTGAATGATACAGTGTTAGGAAACAGAGGTGCTTCGGTAACAGAAATAATGAAAACAGCGGCCACAATGTATTGGGAGCTTACTCGGGGTAGAAATGCTGAACATACATGATCTCATTTGATCCTCTCAGCTGCTCTCATCCCCATTTCCCAGATGAAGACACAGGAGGGACGTTGCACACGATCCCACCGACAAAAAGAAAACAAGGTGCAGGGATAGAGAGGGCAGCCTCCGCCTGGTTTTGTCTAAGGAGAGCAAAGTGAGCAGGAAGCTGGTTTTCTCCCAGGCCTTGAAGTGGGGGTGAGGGTTCAATCAGAGGAAGCCCCTCTCCACTCCCCACGGCTCTTAAAAGATGTGACAGGGTTGTGGGACCCTCCAAACCCTCCCCCCTCTCCCAGAACTAAGGCTTCGGAGCTAACAGTCCGAGTTCAAATCCCAGCCCCACCAGCTCACCAGGGCCCTGGGCAAATGGTCTCTCCGCTCTTTGATTTAAAATGAGATTAAAAGTCCCTCTCACAGATGACAAAGGAACAAATGTCAAGCGCCTGTACAGCGGTGACTGCCCCATACACACCCCTACTCTGGGTGAATGCCCTACGCCCGCCTCCCTTCTCCCCTCCAGTGCTGAGAGGCAGGGCCACGTGTCTCCAGGCCCCGCACGTGGGGCATGTGGCAGAGGGCTGAGCACGGTAAACATTTGATGAATCAACATGAAGAGGAGGAAGTGTCTGGGATACTGGGACCTTCTTTAGAACCCGAGCCCTGGAGGTAACAGATCTTAAAAACTGCAGGTTCCTGGGCCCAAATGCTCATCCTCCGAGGTGGGAATGTAAAGTGTTGAGCCCACTTTCCCCGTTAGGTGGTGAGCCCACGCTCTCAAGGAATCGATTGAAGCTCTGCATTAAGCTGGGACCGCCCCCTTGGCCCTGAACCGTGCATCTCAAGGGCCACACCAGGTCAGGAGCTGGGTGCGACCTGGGACCCCAGGCCCACCTTTCAGTCTAGCACCCGTGAGGTGCAGAGCAAGACCCTCAGCCCTGGAACCGCAACTTTCTCATCTGCAGATGGGGGCAGTAGGCGCAGAGAGAAGAGATTAAATGATCAAATGCAGTGATGCTGTCAAGGTCAAACATCACCAAATCACATGGGGATGGAGGAGGGCCAGGAATTATCAGCCTGGGTAAGGGGAGGCTCTGTGGGGCCAGGAATCCACATGCCAATCCCAGATCGTACACCCCGGATTTCATGTCAGCATGAGGACTGACCCTGGGTTCCATGAGGGGGGCTTTCCTTGTTCCGAACGGCCCTGCGTCTGCAAGCGTTTGCCTGAGACCCTAGTGCCAGCCTCAGGGCTGCATGGAAGGGCCAGGAAGCTGGCAGATGCTTGCAAGATGGCATCGGTGCCCAGGACAGGCTGGGGTACCACCTCAGCCAGTGCGAGAGGTCCAAGGCCAACCACCTCTCCAGGCCGAACCACCACCGTGCCACCTGCCATGGGGGTCACTGCCAGGTTTGTCTTCCAGAGAAGGCTGTCTACTTGGCCCTGACTTCGTTCACACCTGCAGGGAGGGGCGGGACGGGGCAGTCGGGGAGGGAGGGCTCCCTCCTGGGAAGTGGGCAGCGGAACCCCTGTTTTGTGGACAAGGAAATGGGCTGGTGGAGAAGCTTCTCACCCACCAACCCCCACTTCTGGGCCCTAAACAGTACAGGCTCAGTATGAGCTTCCCAGGCCCTCCGTCCTCACAGGGGGGACTTTGTGCTTAACCCCAAACCGCAGGTAGTGACAGAGATGCTGAGAGGCTGACACTAGCCCGGGTCATCCAGCTGAGCAGCCAGGGGAGGTCTGCACTCCGAAGCCTGCTCCCTAACTTCCAGAATGCGCCCAGGTTCTCAGCGGAGGGGGCAGAGCCGGCCTCTAACTCAGCTCCTGCCCACACTAGCCCTCTGTGTTCCTGGCCTGACACCCATGGTGTGGCTGCCTCAGGCCAGGGCCTCCCCTGGGGCTCCATGGCCCAAGGGGAAGTCTGGTGGAGACCCCTGCCCAGGCAGGCTTTCAGAAGGCCTAACCCTGCACAACGTGGACCAGGAGGCGCTGGACCCACAAAGGGTCCATTGTGATGTCTGGAGGAAGCCAAGGCCACAGGCTCTGGGCCCTCTGCACAGCACTGCCCCAGGCTCCAGGGCCTCTGCCCCTCGCCATGGCGCCCCCATACCCAGAGCCCAGGACCAGGACTGGCTGGGGGTCAGGTCTCCTGCTCTGCCCAGCGGGGGCAGCCTGAGCCTGTGGTAACCTAAAACCCCCCAGCTGCCCCGCTGGCGGGATGCATGCGCTGCATACCCTGAGGGTCCCTGGGGGTTCCTTCAAGGTGCCCAGGACGCACCTGCCAGCTGGGGTGGGGTCCACGCAAGAGGCTCTGTAGAGGGAGGAAGGGGCAGGCTGTGTGCTCCCAACTGGGGGCGGGGAGGGGGGCAAATCTGTGTCCCAGATGGGGGAGGAGGATGCATGTTTGTGAAGTGTGAGGACAGGCCTGGGAGCGGGCAGGCTGGGGAGGGGGCTCCAGGGAGGAAAGGAGGGGGCGGTCCGAGGTGGGTAGCTTTGCCCACAGAGGTGAGGGCTGCACGAGGGGGGGCCTCCGCGGCTCGGGCAGGCTTTGTGTGCAGCGGGCGGCCCGGCCCGGGGTCCCGAGGGCCTGCCGAGGCATGCACGGGGCGGGAGCCGCTTTGCGTGCCAGGCAGGAGGAATCCGCGGCGCGCCAGGCACCCGTGCGCCCGCGGAGGGGGCTTCCCGGGGGCCGGGGTCGCCTCACTCACCTCCTGAAGTCAAAGGGCATCGTGCCGTCGCCGCCGGGGGTGGGAGCGCTGCAGGCCAGGCGGGCCGCGGCGCCGCGTGGGTCCCTACCGGCTGCCAACGCCTCCTCCGGCCGCCCCGCCCCCGCCGGCCGCCCCCCACCCGGGCGCTCGCCGCTCGCCTCCGCCGCCGGGAAGTGACGCTCCGCGCAGCCCATTGGACGCCGCGGGCCGGGAAGGGGAGGGGGAGAGGCGGGCCTTTTGGGGTATAGGCTCTCGGAGGAGAAGGGAGCCCCCAAAGAGGCCTTCTTCCTTCGCCAGCCCCCCACGGTGTTTTCCTTCTTTCTCTTTCTCTGTGCGGCTCTGGGCACACCCCTCTGCCTCTCTGAGCGTCTGCCTTTGGGTTTGTAAAACAGACTCCTTGCGTGTGACGACTCCATGAAATGGTCCAGATTTGGGCCCTGCACAGCGTCTGTGTGAGAAGGGCGGTCAGGCAGCCCTAGGTTTGCAAGGGGCACATTTTTAGAAAAAGGCATTTCCCTGCTGTGCCTCTCAGGGGAAGGCACTTGGCCTCGCTGAGCCTCACCCCTTTCCACAGTCTGCACGGAGGAGGTGGACTCTTCCTGGAGGGCTTTTTCCTGGGGATCAAATGAGAAAGTTGGTTGGCGACTGGCTGCGTGCTGTGCCTGGCTCCTAGGAAGGGCTCAGGCCCTGAAGCTGTTGTGGTCGGCCTGGTAGCGGGCTCCGCTTTCATCCCAGCTGCATTCGGGACATGCAGGCTGTCTCGGAGGCAGACGGTGGCCTGGTCTGTGCCTTGGCCCCGGAGGCCTCTCTGAGCCGCAGTTTCCTTCTGGGAAACTCACAGGTAATCAGCATCTCCCTGGTCTAGAGGAGATGATAGTTGAGGTGACACAAGACCCATTCTGAACTCCGCCCCCGCCCCCCCCCGCCCCGCCCCCGGGTTTCTGTCGTTGCCCCACCGCCAAGGACCAGGGACAAGGGACGAGGTGACAGGGAACTTGAACATCCCAGGGGGGAGGGAGATAGAGGCTCATGTCTAAAAGCAGGGCCTGCAGGCGGTTTCTTTGTCTATAAATAGAGGGAAATGGTGGTACTTCTTCCTCTGGGAGGGTTCCGAATGCCGTTTCAGCAGGGGGTGGGGTGCGTAGGAGCTGGTGTAGGGGGTGGGGTGCGGAGGGGCTGGGATAGGGTGGGGCTGAAAACCAAACTCTCCCCCCTGGAGCATACACAGGACCTCACAGTTGCCTCTCCTACCCTCTGACCTCTGGCATTCTCATTCATTCACTCATTCATTCATTCATTCATTCATTCAACGAGGGGCTGGTATTTGGGAGAGAGAAAGGAATCTCAGACTGAACGGGAAACCTGAGGGCAGCAGGAAGGGTGAAGGGGCCTTGAGCAGCCATTGGGCCCAAAGGACTGTTGGTTGGCGCTTCGCAGGAGGGAGCCATGCCGTGGTGGGCCTTTGACCACACGTGGTCCCCGTGCCAGCTGCTGGGGGGTCATGGGGCAGATTCCTGGCCCCAGCGCAGACCTATGGAATCGAGTGTGCATTTCACGTCACCTCCAGGAGATTCCTTGGCACACTGAAGTATGAGAGGCATTGTGCTAAACGACCTGGCTTCTGGAGGTGGGGGTGCAGGGGGAGCTTTTGCATTTCCTGATCCTTTTACCTGGAGGGCATTCCTTCCTTCTTCCGCTCAGCCATATGGGCAGAGGACGCCATGTCTCCCGATAGCCACTCTCCCTTCCTTCATAACTGTGAACAGAGCCCAGACCGGAGCCAAACGACATGGGTACACGGTCCAGCTTATCCACCAACCTATTTTACCTCTTTCCCTCAGTCTTCTCATCTGGAAAATGGGAGCAATACGAATACCTGTGTCATAGATCTGTTGTGAGGATGAAATGTGTTGGAGTATGTCAAGGGCTTAGGTGCGTGCCTGGCACAGTGCAATGGTTGACTGTAGTTGCTATTTTTGTATGATGATGGAGCTCCCAATTTTTGGCTGGGTCTGTGGATGCTCGCAATGAAAGTTTCCTTTCTCAGCTTCCCTTGCAGCTAAGTGTGGCCAGGTGACTAAGTTCTGGCCATTGATATGTCAGGGGAAGTGGCTTGTGGCAGCTTCTGGGAGAGTTGGTGTATATTACTCTCTGTGTCCCTTTCTCCATCTCAGGCGTCCTCAAACTACGGCCCGCGGGCCACATGCGGCCCGCCGAGGACATTTATCCGGCCCGCTGGGTGCCGCTGCCTGTCCTGCTTAGCAGCCGACTGGCCCCGGGCCCGCAGTGCACATAGGAATTTGTTCATAGTTTTTTCTTAAAACTATAGTCCGGCCCTCCAACGGTCTGAGGGACAGTGAACTGGCCCCCTGTTTAAAAAGTCTGAGGACCCCTGATCTAGATGCCCAAAGTATGGATGCCACCATCCTGGACCCTGCGGTGAAGGCCACACGGTGCAGAGCAACTATAAGATAGAGGAGACTGGGTCCCTGTCACTGAGTGGCACAGTACCTGTTCTCAAACACCTATCCAGACGTCTTAGCAAAAGAAAAGTAAACACCTATCCTGCTTCAGCTACTGTTACTTTGTAGCTTCAGACACTTACACCTGAACCAGGTGCTAGAGCACCTTCCCAGCCTCGGCTCAAATACTACATGCCGTATAGGTCAGGGGCCCCATTATATGCTCTCAGGGCACCCTCCAGTTTTCCTCGGGAGAGCTTGTCACCTTCTGTGGTTAGGTTATTGCCATTGCTAATGTCTACCCCTCCATCTTGGCTGGAAGCTCTCCAGGGTGGGTGGGTGTCTCGTATCCCCGCGTCCCAGCAGAGCCTGCATGTGGAGGGGGTGTAAGAACTGGGTGTGGGAGGCTGAATGGAGGCTTCTCAGGGAGGCAGGTCTTCCCATAGAACAGAGGGTGGCGAGTGGGGCACACCAATGAGGATCTCTGTGGGGACTGTACTCAACCAGTCCCAACGGTCCCTCCTCGCAAAAGACAGTGGGAGATGGAGCTAAGGCGTAAGTAGGAAAGTTCTGGATCTCTTTGGCCAGGGGAGAGACTGCATCACAGCTGTGGCTCCCTGTGTTGGCCAGCTTCCTGAGATTCTCATGTCCTCGTGCGGTCACCTCCCACAGTGACTAGGGCTGGCCTGGGGAGCCGAGAGGTCATTGTAGAATTGACAGTGTCTGACCCCTGAGGGCCGCTCGTAAAGGGCATTGAGGCTTCTGCTTACACTGCCTACTCGCTTGCTCTAGAAGAAGCCACCTTCTGCATCATGAACTCAAGCGCCCGGCCAGTGTGGCTCAGTGGTCGAGTGTCGACCTATGAACCAGAAGATTATGGTTGGATTCCCGGTCAGGGCACATGCCTGGGTGGCAAGCTTGATTATTCCCAGTGTGGCACATGCAGGAGGCAGCCGATCAACGATTCTCTCTCGTCATTGATGTTTCTCTCTCTCCCTCTCCCTTCCTCTCTGAAATCAATAAAAATATATTAAAAAAAAAAAAAAAAAGAACTCAAACACCCTTACAAGGGGCATGTGTGGCAAGAACGGCCCCAGCTGAGCCGCCTCTGAATTCCCAAGGCTCGTAAACGATGTGAGATAACACACATCGATCTTAAGCCGCTAAATTGTGGGTAATCATTTCAGGGCGGGAGACAGTTTATACAGCCTCTGTCTCCCAGCCAGGCTAGTGAAGTGGAAAACTAGCTGGGCGACCTGGACACGCCGCTTAACTAGCTGGGTGTCTGAGGATAAAAGGAAGGACAAGAACACCTTACCTGTTGCAGGGAGCCTCTAAAATCGCCGCCCCAATTAGTCCGCCTCTTGGCATCCATACCCTTGTGTAATCCTCTGCCTTAGAGTGTAGGTTGGACGTGTTGACTCACTTCTAAAAAACAGAAGACGGCGGAAGTGATGGCATGTCGCTGCTAAGACGATGTATGAAAAGATGTGGCTTCTGTCTCGGATGCTCTTTCTATCGCTCAGATCAATGGTCCTGGGCAAGCCAGCGGCCCTCCCGAGAGGTCCATGTGGGCCAGCTTGCCAGTGGTTCTTCGCAGGCCTGACAACAACTGTTTGAATGAGCTTAGAAATGGACCCGTCAGGCCCAGTTCAGCCTTGAGGTGTCTGCAGTCCTGCAGAAACAAAAACATGGTCCTCAAAGCTTGCTGAGAAGATGAAGTAGAGTGCCCAGCGCATAGTAGGTGCTATAATGAAATGCTTGCTGAATCAACCAATCAATAAACAATGCGATGTTCTATAGGGTAGAATGTTCCCTGGATCCAAATGCTCACTCCCCTTCACCCCCTCCTGCAAACACGTCACAGGGAGTTGTTTTAAGCAGGGAATGGCCGGGTCAGATTTGTTTTTCTGTAATAGGAAACGGGTTTGTGTTCCATGGGTGTGGCTGCTTCCACTGTGGTCTGGATGAAGAGAGAGATTAAGAAATAATAATTCTTTGTTAGTTCAGAGAGGTCTTGAGGGTAACTTGAGCCTCGTAAAAGGTAGGCCTCTGACCAAACAAGTCTCTTTTCTTGTTCTAATAAAGTCTCATGACCAGCCAGAAGACATTCATTCGTCCGTTCATTCATTCATTCAGTTATTCACCCAACACCTCTTTATGACAGGTCCTCTGGATGTAGAAATAAACATGATACCTCCCTGTTCGCAAAAAGGTGGTGAGCAGAAGTGTGGTGCCGTTAAAAAACGGGCAGGGCCAATTCCTTGTGCACCTGTAGTTTTGGGTGGTGAGTGCAGTGGTGAGGGCAGCACCAGAGGTTCTAGGAGGCCGGAGGGGTGGGGGGGTAACCCTTAATTCTACCCATGGGGATAAGTCAGTCTGAACTCTTTCAGTTGAAGGTGACAGAAAGCATCTCAAATCAACACACACTGTCTGAGGCAAAAAAAAAGAGAAAAGTCCAGAGGTGGACTCCGGCTTCAGGCACAGTTGAATCCAGGCAGCCCACAGTTGTGTGTGGAATCTCTCTCACCATCTCGAGGCTCGTCTAGTCGACTGTGTCCTGATACCTCCAGCAAAGGCTCCTGGGATGACCCTCAGGGGCCTGGCTTAGGTCACAGCCCTGAATGGTAGCCTCCAGGAGAATGGGACCTGCTGGTTGGCCAGGCCTAGAGCAAGCATGTCAAACTCGCAGCTAGCGGGCCGCATATGGCCCACAACATATATTTTTGCGGCCTAGCCAATCTAACGGTATGTAAGAAACGTTTTAATAAAAATTGTGTAACTTAATTTTTACAACATCCTGTTATGCATAATCATTAATAACGAACTACAACGTTTGCTAAGGACTGATGACTATAATCGTGTTGCATTCATTTCCCTTACGCGCAGGTGCACCATTTCCCCCCACTAATACCAGCAGCGAATATTCTAGCAGCCGATGGCCACGTCATTAGTCTTGGACTGACTTGTTTGGTGTGCACAACAGGAAATATTTCGCTTTCGGAGAATAAGAAAAATAGGTTTATTTGCGTTATGCTTATTAATTTGTGCAGTTATTCAGTGTCTGGCAAGTGAATGTTGAAGGAAAAATATTGTTATTAAAATGTTCTATTATTTTATGTTAACGATTACTCATTTATTTCAGCCCTTTGTATTCAGCACGTCTCTATCGAAACAAACCTACGTTTCTATGAAAATGGAAGCTTTTGTTTTTTTGCGGCCCACATCAACGTAAACCTTGTTTATTTGGCCCGTGTTAGCCTTTGAGTTTGACATGCTTGCCCTAGAGCAGTGGTTGGCAAACCGCGGCTCGCGAGCCACATGCGGCTCTTTGGCCCCTTGAGTGTGGCTCTTCCACAAAATACCACGGCCTGGGCGAGTCTATTTTGAAGAAGTGGCGTTAGAAGAAGTTTAAAAAATTTGGCTCTCAAAAGAAATTTCAATCGTTGTACTGTTGATATTTGGCTCTGTTGACTAATGAGTTTGCCGACCACTGCCCTAGAGCCTGGAGTGGAATCAGCCTCATTCTACACACAGGGATTCAGATGGGAGAAGGGTGATTTCCAAAAAAAAAAAAAGAGAGAGAGAGAGAGTTAGGGCAACATTGCCAAAGGTGGAGAGGATGTTGGGAGGCTAACCCATCAGGTATCTACAACAGGGAGTCAGGAAAGGCTTCCGGGAGGAGGAAGAGTGTGAGCTGAGACCTGAAGTACAAGTAGGTATCAGTCAGGGGGAGGAAGGCAGGCGGGGGCCTTGGTTATCGATTGCTGCAAAAGAAATTACCCTAAAATTAAAACCCACAAAAACTCAAAGGGACAGGGTTCGGAGAGCTTCCAGGTCGGTGAACATGTGGAGGTGTGTTTCCATCCTGGCTCCTCCATTCTCCTGGCTGTGTGACCCTGGCCAAGTTACTGAACCACTCTGTGCCTTGGTTTGCTTATTGCTAAGCTGGGATTCGTAATGCTTGTGTCATATTAAGTGACTTGATGTATTTCCAGAGCTCAGCATGGAATGGGGCACATAGTATCTGCTCAATTAAATGGCAGTTTGTCCACACCCTCCCAGTCTGGGGAGAACACCAGGGAAGGTTAATGCAAAAGCAGTGGCATGTGGCCCACACAGGAAGGGGGCCTTTGTCTTAGCTAGTGCACCTGTGCCCTGCGTAGGGTCTGGCCGCTTATCCATGCTTTCTAAGAGCTGTGAAGCTCATGAGTGTGAGGTCTCTCACCCAGACAGTGCGAACTGCTGCCTCCAGCAGTCAGCGTCACAGGCTGGGTGACTCAGTGCCTCCCGCTCACCTTCTCTCCGACCTGGAGCTCACCTGGACCTGTTCCTCCCTTGTCTGTGGTGTGGCTTGGGGTTGGGCAGGGCCTGCACCCGGTTCCTCCTGAGCAGGCTCTGCAGCGGCCCCTTCTCCACCGGCTCCTCCCTCCCCTCCTGCTCCTGGGCTAGACCTGGGGTGCGTGGCCAGGTCTTCCTGGGGCTTCAGCCTGAGCCTGTGTCATGGTGCATGGGTGTCGCCGAGGGGTGACAGCACTGACATCCAGGGGCAGTGAGCCTGTCCTCCTGCTGATGACTGTGCTGGGCTTCCTCAGAGTCGGCTGGGACTGGCTGGGTGTCAAACCCACCTTGACTCCCAGGAGGAAACAGAAAAGGGAGACCTGGGTGGCACTGGGTGTGACTCCTGTGTCACCGAAGTAAGTCCCTTCACTTCCCTGAGCCACAACCTCTTCCTCTGGAAATTGGTCATTGGCAGGAATGAGAGGCCATTCACTCATTCATTCATTCATTTGCAAGTTGATGATACACCAGTGAACAGGACAGCAACTCCCTTCGCATACATAAATAATGATCTACACTAATAAAAGAGTAAGATGCAAATTGACCATACCTTCACGATGCCCACCAGCCCATCAGTAGTGAGTATGCAAATTAACCCAACAAAGATGGTGGGTTAATTTGCATACACAGGTGCAGAGCAGCCAGGGGCAGGGCAAGATGCTTGCGTTGTTGCCATGGAGATGGCGCAGGCATTCCACACTGCCCCAGCTGCTCCAGGCCTCTGGGCAGCATGGAAAGGTAGAAAGGTGGCTCCGGGCCGCAGCAAAAAGGTGGCTCTGGCCAGAGCGAAGGCAGTGCCGGCAGCCAGGGAAAGAAGGATCATTCTTGCACGAATCTTAGTGCATCAGACCTCTAGTAAGTATAGATAAGCCTACTAACAATATGTTCTAGGTATCTCTGGCTAGATCCACGTGGCCTAGGTGCCTGCAGATGGAGAAAGGCCAATGAAAACCTGGCTCACTGTAACCCCAAGAAATGCCCAAGAAGTGAGGTCAAGGGTATAAGAGAGAAAACTCTGGGGTCAGAGATTGGGGTCCTAAGCCAAGCTCAGTCGATTTCTGTCTGTGTCACCTTGGGGATGTCCCCTCCCCACAGCAGCCTCAGTTTCCTCTCTGCAACACGGAGGTCATGCGCAGTTCACGGGGTAGTTGAAGGGCCAGACGTTTATTCCATGGTCCTATGGGAGCCCCCCCGCCACTGCTTTGGATCTAGTTCTAGCTGGATCTCACATCCCACGCCCTCTGGTCTCAGGGTCATATTGGTAAAGTGAGATCTGTCAGAACAGCCCACCCTCGCTCTGGGAGTTCATTCCATTCCATTTTTACTTTTGTTTTCCTCCGTGACAAAACAACTGCATTTTTAGCAGACCCTAGACATGGCTTCCTATGTGACTTAGATTCAAATCCTCCCGGAATCCAGGAAGCATTTCGGTGTTATGGACAGACATCAGCGGTACCCTCCCCTCCAGAGTCGCCGCCCAATCTTGTGTTTAGTCATCACAAGACCAATGCTCTCTTTGCCCCGCCCCTCCCCCAGATCACCCGCTCAGTAAGAGCTCTAACCTGGCCTAGGTAATCAGTCATTAAAACAGGATTAGCTCCTGTGAAACTTAGTTTTTTTGTTTTCATGAACGAACTTCTTCATTAAAGCCATAGTCATTATTTAATTTAAAATGTAACATTAAAAAGACATTCAGACGGGGACTGGGGTCCACAATGGAGACCGAACTCTCTCTTGCCCCCGCACCTCCAGCAAAGGCGACCACCACTGAAGGTTTTTCCATGGGAATGGGCATTTGGGTGGGCCGGGCGGGGGGAGCCAGCCTTTCCTTGGGAAGGCAGGGGGGGCCGGCATCTCTCCACCTTTCCTGCCAGGAGCCCTGAGGCCGGAAGGGAGGGAGGAGAGTGGGCGCTTCCCAGAGAGTTGAGGTTCCGCCAGAACACTACAGGGGTGGCCTTGGGGTCAGGGGTCCGACAAAGACCTTTAACCCACTTCCGAGAGACCCGCTGACCCTGTCAGGAAGGTCCTCTACACATACTTACTGCGTGACTACGAAGGGCCAGAAATAACTCTGGCCTTGGCCTGGCCTTGGAATTAGGGCGGATGAGGAAATGGACCCTGGGAGACCCCGCACCCCACTGTCAGCGAGCGGAAGGGAGAGATCACCGAACACCCACTGTCTGCCAAGGGCTGTTGTCAGGTTATTTTAAAAGTAACGTTGAAATACACGATGAGTCTAAAAATCCATTTTCCGTGTGAAAAAAAACACAAAATCTTTGCAGATTGGCCTGAAGCCCTTCGGATCTCTGGCTCCACTCTTGGCCTCCTTCCACTTCGCCAGAGCTACGTCCCATGTTCAAGCCGGTGTGAGTCATTCCCACCTGGTTGTCTGCATTTCTCGTGCATATATATGTTTTGTTTGTGTTTGTCTGGTAAGAGGAATAGCGCAGGCAGATTACTCGGCCACTGACTCTGGGTGAGGAGCGTCTCTGGGAGATTTCTCTTTCGGCGAGGAGCGAGCAGAGGCCCAGGGAGCGTGGAGCAGGGTTCAGACGTGGATTCCTCTCTCCACTTTTGAACTGTACCTGCCCTTTACCTAATCTGCCTTTGGTTTGTGCCCTACGTGTCCTTTGGCTTATGATATCATCAAATGTGCCATTTAAATGGCAGCACGTTCATCATAAAGCAAAGGACAAATTGGCCACCTCCCTTCCCTGTTAAAATACCTCCATGGCTCCCCATACCCAAGGGACCGGTCTAAGTCCTCAAGCCCGTAAGAAAAGATCTTCTAGCCCCAGCCGGTTTGGCTCAGTGGATAGAGCATCAGCCTGCGGACTGAAGGCTCCCTGGTTTGATTCTGGTCAAGGGCCCATGCCCAGGTTGCAGGCTCGATCCCCAGGAGGGGGCACGCAGGAGGTTGTGTTTCTCATCATTGATGTTTCTATCTCTCCCTCTCCCTTCCTCTCTGAAATCAATCAATATATATATATTTCTATAAAGATCTTTTAGACAGGGCTCCTTGTCACTTCTCCAGCCTCCCCTGGCCAGGCCCTGCCTCGTGGTCAAAGCTCCATCCAGCCTGTGTTTTCCAGGCAATTAACTCAGTTCTGACACTTCCTACCTGGAGAGAGCGTCAGATCCACAGGTTAGGGGCTCAGTACTACGAGACCCCCACCCCCCAGCCCACCCTCCACAGGCCATTCTCAAATCCAGGTTGTCACTTGCGCTTCTGAGCGACCAGCTCTAAATGGGAAGTCCCTGGGACCCTCTCCTAGGGGTCAACTAATTTGCTCGAGCAGCTCGGGGAACTCGGAGAGACGTTTACTTGTGTTTAACCAACTTGTGATGAAGGGTGAAGAACCAGAAGAACATATCACAGGTATGGGCAGCGGCTTTCCTCACATCTCCTCGGGTTCATCAACTGGAAGCTCCCCGAACCCTGCCCTTTTGGAATTGTATGGAGACCTCATTTACGTAGGCCTGATGGATTGCGTCATTGGCCAGTGGTGATTGATTAAAGGCAATCTCCAGCTCCTCTCCACCCGCTGGAGGTGAGGGCGGGACTAACGTCCAATTCTCTCATCGCCTGATTGGTTCCCCTGGCAACCATCCCCCTTCCAAAAGTCATCTCATTCACATAAACTCAGGTGTAGTTAAAGACACGGCTTTCATCACTTAGACAATTCCAAGGGTTTTAGAAGCTCTGTGCCGGAAGTGGGAGGAAGACCGGATATATATATTTCTTATCATAAATCACAGTAGCACACTTCAGAAAAGACAAGCCACTTATGGCTGCCTTCATGCCAACGTTTTCCTCCTCCATGTCTTTCCTTCCTGCCCACACCTCCTTCCTGCCTGGAGGACAGCTCCTCATCCTTACTCGTTGCCTTGGTAACTGCAAATCATCCTTTAGGACTTGACACATGGGCCATCCCCTCTTGGCTGTCCTTCCTGTCACCCACAGGCTGGGTTAGATGTCTCTCCATTGGCCCACAAGGCCTTGTACTCGTATTCTTACCAAGGCATTTCTTGTCCCATTTTACTTTTATTTTTTTAAAATAAGTTTTTATTGCCATAACCGGTTTGGCTCAGTGGATAGAGCGTCGGCCTGCGGACTGAAGGGTCCCAGGTTCAATTCCGGTCAAAGGCATGTACCTTGGTTGCGGGCACATCCCCAGTAGGGAGTGTACAGGAGGCAGCTGATCAATGTTTCTCTCTCATCGATGTTTCTAACTCTCTATCCCTCTCCCTTCCTCTCTGTAAAAAATCAATAAACTATATTTAAAATAAAAAATAAAAATAAATAAAATAAGTTTTTATTGATTTTTAGAGAGAGAGAAACATCATCAATTGGCTGCCTCCTGCATGCCCCCCACCCGCATGTGCCCTGACTGGAATGGAACCATGACGTCTTGGTTCCTGGACTGAGGCTCAACCACTGAGCCACACCATCCAGTCTCTCATCCCATTTTCATTGCCATTATATCTGCCTCCTACTTTTGAGGGTGAGCTCCTTGAGGGGAGGCTGCTGTCTCCTTCACCTGTGACTCCAGGCCCCAAACAAACCCTGCACACACCGGTGGGTGGCTTCCATGATTGTGAACACAACGAATACTTCTTCCAGAGCGTGAACCACTGCATCCACCGGAGGTGGGCATTGCCGTGATGATGGGAGAGGCAGGGGTGGGCAAACTTTTTGACTCAAGGGCCACAATGGGTTCTTAAACTGGACCGGAGGGCCGGAACAAAAGCATGGATGGAGTGTTTGTGTGAACTAATATAAATTCAAAGTAAAGGAGCAGAGGGGAGAGCAAGAGAACCGGATAGAACAGCCGGATCCGTAGTTTGCCCAAGGCTGCACTAGACAGATAGCATGACGGTACTGGGAAGAGAGACCCAAGATCTCTGCGCTAACTCACCCAAACAGCAACCGTACTATCCAAAGGCATGGTGACCCGTGGGTCCTAATTACTCTCACCAGCTCCTGGCTCAACCAGTTCTCTCAGCTACATGATGCTCCCCTTTTTCTTCTCTTCCATCTGGTCTTGGAAGCTGGTGAAAGAGATGCGAGCCAAGGTCTTCAGCTGAAATCAATCCCGCCAAGGGCTTCATCTCCGTGGTTACATCCTTGTCTCAAAAGAGAATCAAAACCCTCCGCCCACGCTTGACCCTGGCAGGGATTTCCTGAGGAGAGCGCCTGGAGCTCACTCTTGGGAGGAACTGTTCCCCGCTTCAGGACAGCAGTGAAGACTGGTTCTCTCTTAATTAGCATGCTGCTCAAAATCCCAGTGTCATCTTCTGTTATTACTGGAATGAGGGGGTGCCCAGAGCTTTCACCCTTTCCTCTCACTTCCTTTTTCCCTGAACAAATTTCAGGGAAATCTCTCTTCATTTTTTTCCTCTTAATATAATGTAATACTGCGTTTACTATAAAAGTACAAAGGGATCTTTAAAAAAAAAACACAGAAAAATAGAAAATAAAAGAATCCCACTACTGAGACACCATCTCATTTAGAGTTCTTCCAGCCTTTGTTCTACATAGAGGTGTCTTTTTTAATTACATGACATATATACCAAAAAGTGTATATAACACATATGTATAATTTAAAGAATTATGGCAGGAATACCCATGTATCCATCACCTAGCTTAAGAAAATAGACCGTCACCAATACCTTAGAAGCTCCCATTTGTCCTTTCCGCCCAACCAGCCAGAGGTAGCCATGACCTTGAACTTTGTGTGAGTCATTCCCCTGGTGTTTCTTAATAGTTTTACTATATATAATCCCCAAACACTGTGTTTGACCTTTATATAATTGGAGAGCATTATTTTGCAATGCGTCCCTTTCCCTTACTATGCCTGTGAGATTCGTCTGTATTGGCCTGAGCTGGGATAGGCCATTGATTCCCACTGCTCTACAGTAGTCCGTGGTGTGGGAATACTCTCCGCCCTGCATCTGGCCATTCTTCTCCTGATGGGCAGGTGGATGGATGGCTTCCAGGATTTTCTTCATCTTTAAAACATTTTATTAAATAAAATGATTAAGGATATATAATTTTATTGTGATAAAATATATGTAAACATGCCCAGCTGGCATGGCTCAGTGGTTGAGCATCAATCTATGAACCAGAAGGTCATGGTTCGATTCCTGGTCAGGGCACATGCCCGGGTTGCAGGTTTGATCCCCAGTGTAGAGCATGCAAGAGACAGCCAATCAATGACTCTCTCTCATCATTGTTATCTCTCTCTCTCCCTCCCCCTTCCTCTCTGAAATCAGTAAAAACATATTTTTAAAAAAATATATATGTAAACATAAAAGTTACCATTTTTAGCATTTTTAAGTATATAGTTCATTTACATTGTTGGGCAACCATCACCACCATCATTTCCAGAACTTCTTTTCACCTTCCCAAACTGAAACTCTGCACCAATTAAACATAACTCCCCACTC
Source organism: Plecotus auritus (assembly GCF_963455305.1). Lineage (NCBI taxonomy): Eukaryota > Metazoa > Chordata > Mammalia > Chiroptera > Vespertilionidae > Plecotus > Plecotus auritus. Next base: position 5,529,928 of record NC_137773.1, read on the forward strand.
TTTCCTCCCCCAACCACCATTCTAATCTTTGTCTCTATGAATTTGATTATCTAGGTACCTCAGATAAGTGGAATCATATAGTATTTATCTTTTAAATTTAGCTATGTATTTATTGACTTGAGAGAGAGAGAGAGAGAGAGAGAGAGAGAGAGACTGATTTGTTGTTCCACTTATTCAAGCATTCATTGGTTGCTCTTTGTATGTGCCCTGGCTGGGGATCGAACTGGCAACCTTGGCGTATCGTGATGATGCTCTAACCCAGTGGTCAGCAAATTCATTAGTCAACAGAGCCAAATATCAACAGGACAACGATTGAAATTTCTTTTGAGAGCCGAAAACCGACTTCTGCGCGTGGGCCACGAAGTTTCAATCGCACTGTACGTGCGCGCCCGTGGTATTTTGTGGAAGAGCCACACTCAAGGGGCCAAAGAGCCGCATGTGGCTCGCGAGCCGAAGTTTGCCGACCACTGCTCTAACCAGCTGAGCTACCCAGCCAGAGCCAGTATTTATCTTTTTGTGACTGGCTTATTTCATTTAGCATAATGTCCTCAAGGTTCATCCATGTTGTAGCATGTGTCAAAACCTCCTTCCTTTTTAAGGCTGAATAATAGTCCATCGTGTATATCTACCACACTTTGTTTATGGAAGGGGAGCAGAGTTCGCTACCCCAAAACATGCCTCTTTGAGAACTTGATTGTTCTAGGCTGGGTGATTTTAAGAAGTGGGAGACATGGGAGATGCTCTGAAAACCAAGGAGACGCTTCCCTTTGTAAAAGGCATTTACTTTGCAAGGGAAACCTCCATCTGTAAGGGGGTTTCCCTCACTGTCCCGGGAAGAGGGGGTGACCCACATGAAGAGGTAGGTTATCGATGGCATGAACCTAAATCTGCAGAACAACCCTACTCTTGTTTGCTGAGCTCTTACTGGTCACCTCCCATAGCTGACTCCCCTGCCCCAACATCTTTTGTCTTTTTTTTTTTTAATATATTTTATTGATTTTTTACAGAGAGGAAGGGAGAGGGATAAAGTTAGAAACATCGATGAGAGAGAGACATCGATCAGCTGCCTCCTGCACGCCCCGTACTGAGGATGTGCCCGCAACCCAGGTACATGCCCTTGACCGGAATTGAACCTGGGACCCTTCAGTCCACAGGCTGATGCTCTATCCACTGAGCCAAACCGGTTAGGGCCATCTTTTGTCTTTAGCTGCAGGTAATATTTTAGGAAATGGCCTCTGCCCTTTTGGCAAGTTCCTCAGTGTTCCTGGGTCTCTCTCCCCCGTGTACAGAGGAGGCGTACATGTGTGGGGGAGGAAAATCTTCCCTCTACCCTTCTAGGTTCTTTCTGCTGGTCTAATAATGAAATCTACAGGAGGCAAACAAGAGAAAATAACCCAATTTAATTACATATGTATGTATGGAACCCCACATACATGAGCGAGCCAGAGGCCACCCCATACGTGAGAGGTTCAGAGACGGACAGGGAAAATGGGGTGTACATGGCATTCTGAGCTAAGGATGAGGTCAGGCACCTCGGGGCTTCCGAGGGGAGGAGGCCATTGCAGGAGGATGAGAAGAGCAGATGTTCTGTGGATAGAAGTGTGCCCTGCCCTAGAGCTAGGTCATAAAAAGTTATCTCTAGTGATAACTCTAATTATGGGCAAGGCCTCCAATTTAAAGCCTTTAAGGGAGAGGTAAAAAATTCTTGTGAGCCCACAGGGTCTCAATTGCCTTCATCTCAAAATAATCCACACGCCAAAGTGTCACATGTTAGGGAGGCCTGGCCTGAACCCCCTCACGCGTTATTAAACCTCCATTTGTTTTTCTCCTGCTAATCTGTCTCCTGTCGTTTTGATTATTAGGCCAGCAAGAGAGCCTTGAAGAAGAGATGACCATTTTTCTTCCCCAACATCATCCATGCATCTGCTGATGAACACTTGGGTTGTTCATACCTTTTGGCTCTTGTGCATAATGCTGCTACGAACATGGGTGTGCAAATATTTGTTAGACGCCCTACTTTCAGTTATTTGGGGGGTCTGTACCCGGAAGTGAAATCATTGGATCATGGAGTCATTCTGTTTTAGATTTTCGAGGAACCACCATATTGTTTTCCACAGCAGCTGCACCATTTCTGTTCCCACCAGCAGTGCACAAGGGGCCCAGTTCCTCCACGCTCACCAACACTGTTATTTCCTGGTGTTTTTGTTTGTTCTAAGTAATAGGCATCCTAATGTGTGTGTGTGAAATTATTCCCGGGTTTTTCACCAACGAAACAGCTATGACCTTTCTAGTTCATATATCCTGGTGTTGATGTGCAAGAGTTTTTCCAGTTATATAATTAAGAATGGAATTGCTGGGTCAGAAGCTATGTGCGTGTGTTAATTTCCAATGTAATATTACCCATGTACATCGTCATCAAGAGTAGATGATCCTTCTAGTTGTTCCACATCGAAACACTTATTATTACCAGTCTTGTAATTTTCACCAGTTTGGTGGGTGGGAGATGATATTTCACTGTGGTTTTATTTGGCGTTTTTATGAGTAATTACAAGATTAAGCATCTTGTCATGGGCTTCTTGCTCATATTTGTCTCCTCTTATGTAAACTATCTGCCCTAAGTCTTTTGCCCATTTTCCAGTTAGATTGTTTGCCTTTATTGTACGAATTTGTGGGATTTCTTTATTTATCCTGGATTCTAATCATTTCCTGATTACACATTACAAATATCTTTTCCAGATTCATGGTGTGTCATTTCATCTCTGCTGATGAACAGAAATCATTTGAATTTAATCAAATGTGTCCATCTTTTTCTTTGTGGTTGTACGTTCTGTATTTTGCTTAAGAACTCTGTCTCTCGCTGAGATCATAAAGATAGTCTCTATTTTCTTCTTAGAGTTTCCCCCCAGGCTTGTTGAAATGTAATTGACAAATACCATTGTGTAAGTTTAACATGTACCACATGGTGATTTAATATGCATACATATTGTGAACTAATTAACACACGAAGTTTAGTTAACACAGTCATTATCTCACATAGTTACTGTGTGTGTGTGTGTGTGTGTGTGTGTGTGTGGTGAGAACATTGAAAACCTATTCTCTTAGCAAATTTCAGGTATAGAATACAATATTGTAAATACAGTCTTCATGCTGTACATTAGACCCTCACAATTTATTTCCCTTTGTCTGAAATTAGTGCTTTTTGACCAACCTCCCCCTATTTCCCCCACCCCCACCCCCAAACCCTGTCAACCACCATTCTCCTCTCTGTTTCTATGAGTTCGGTATTTTTCAGATTCTGCATATAAATGAGATCATGCAGCATTTGCCTTTCTCTGTCTGACTCATTTTACTTGGCATCGGACCCTCAAAATCCACCCATGTGTCATAAATGGCAGCATTTCCTCCTTTTTTTATGGCTAAATAATGCACTTAAGAATTATAAGGTGTTTCTTTTATTTACTTTTAAAGATATTTTTTCTTAAAAAGAAAAAAAAACACAATTGCTTTGAGAAAGGGAGAGAGTGAGAGAGAGAGAAACTTCGATTTGCTGTTTCACGTATTGATGCATTTATTGGTTGATTCTTGTATGTACCCTGACCGGGAATCAGACTCGCAACCGTGGTATCTAGCCAACTGAGCCACCTGGCCAGGACAGGTGCCTGGAACGAAGCCGGACATGGTAAGAACACAATGAAAAATAGCTTTCCCCCCCCCCCCAACACAAGTTTTTACTTTCCTTCCATTTTGCTAGGTATTGATGACTCTAGTTGAAATTGGTGTTTGAAAGATTAGGGGGAGGGGCAAGGATCAGGATGTCCATGTCACCTTCTGTCCCTCTCACACTGATCCTATTCCTACCCTACTGCTCCGCCCTCAAGGGCTGAATCCAGGTGGTCAGTGTTGGCCAGAGGCTCTCAGACCCTGTAGTTGACAGCAGAGTGGAGAACGAGGACACCTCCTCCCTTGAGGATGCCAAGTCCAGGCTAGCTCTCCAACCTGATCCTCCTCCCCATTCTCCCCCCGCTGCCTGAGTTCAGGTCACATGGCTGCTCCCTGGTCTCTCTGCCACTTGCCTTCCCCGATCTTGCCACCTGAGCAAGCCTTTCCACTTTGTACCTTCACCACCTGGTAGTGCCACCCCCCGCCTAGAGCCTTCCACGGCTCCCCACTGCCCTCAGGATGAAGCCCAGGCTCATTGGTCTGCTTTGCCGCCTAATCGCCATCACTGACCAAACTCCTATTCTGTGACTTACACACGTTGTCGGTGACCTGCGGTACAGAATTGCTGGGTAAAAATCATTCTCCCGCCAGGCTGGTGTGACTCAGTGGTTGAGCCTCAACCCATGTACCAGGAGGTCACTGGTTCAATTCCCGGCCAGGACAAATGCCCAGGTTGTGGGCCTGATCCCCAGTAGGGGAGTGCAGGAGACAGGAGGTCCATGATGTTTCTCTGTCATTGGTTTCTATCTCTCTATCCCTCTCACTTTCTCTGTCTATAAAAAAATCAATAAAAACACATGTTTTTTAAAAATCATTCTTCCCTCCTATAGATGAGGACGCTGAGGCCCAGAGAGAGCAATGACTCCACCCAGAGCCACCGTTGGGAGGTACAGACACAGGAGCTGAAGCCAGGCCTCTGGCTCCCGGGCCAGTTTATTTCCCCCTGTACCACTCCGCACTCCCCGCCCCATCCCCGCCTCTCACCAAGAGCCAAAGTCTCAGCCTAATGTGTGTAACATGCAAATGAGCTCATTCTACACAGGTGATAAAGGGGCCTGAAATAGATCAGGGAGAGGGCGAAGGTCAAAGAACAGCCTGAGATAAAGATAAAAGAGAAAGTGTGTCCCCTCACCCTTTACATCTAAGGCTGCGCCCTGTGTGTGTGTGTGTGTGTTTGCATGTGTGTGTGCGTGTATGTGTGTGTGCATGTGAGAGTGTGTATGTGTGTGAGTGTGTGTGTATGTGTGAGTGTGTATATGTGTGTATGTGTGAGTGTGAGTGTGTGTGTGTGTGTGTGTGTGTGTGTGTGTGTGTGTGTGTTGGGGGAGGTGGGGAGCCTCGGGGCAGGGGTAACCAGTGAGGTGGCTAATGGGAGGGGCGGAGCGTGGAGGGTGGTGAGGTAAGGGCTGAAGATGACCGAAGGGGTGATGGAGGAAGTGAGTAGGACCAGGAAATAAGATGCTGAAACCACCCCAGGAGGATCATCAAAATATTCCTGGCATCGATTAACATTTTACAAATAGTAATAATAATTGCATTTTAGAATTCTCTGTGCCACGCGCTTGCCTGGCCTTTTGGTCATGCCAATAACCCTGGAAAGTGGTTGTTACAGGTCCTGTTTGATAGAGAAAAAAACCGAAGCTCCGACAGCTAAGGGGGCTTGCTCAAGGACTCTCAGCTAAGACGTGCCAAAATCCAAAATGTGTGCCAGGTCTGCCTGGTGCCCCCTCCCCCTTGCCGGGCCCTCACAGGGCGTCATTCTGCGATCACTTTGGTTCCTCCAACTGTAGCCGAGTAACTTGGGGGCCCCATAAAGATCCTAACTGGCCTGCTAGAGTGGAATATTCCAGCCACGGGTTAGGAGAAGGACATTGGCAATCCTGCCGCGGCTGGATGCGTAGTGACAGCCCTCTCCACGCTAGGGCACCCGGGCCCTGCGCCCCCGGCCTCGCGGTTCCCAGCCCACTTCCAGCGCCTACACAGGCCTCTTCCAGGGCCCACCTGTGGGGACGTAGGCTGGGCATGACCAAGTGTCTGCTGGGGTGTGGGGCAGTGGGCAGAGCAAATGCAGGCTGGGCTGCCCCCACAGCTGCCCAGGGGCTGGGTCAGGGGCAGGAAGGGGAGGGGCAGGTAGTAGTTCTTTCTCTGGGCGCTGCCACATTAGGGACAGGCCTGATGCGGGTATAATTGCTTTTTAAATGCAAAGTTAATAAACATCCAGGGAAGCAATGAATTGTTCAAAAGAGTGGGAAATGTCATAGTCTCAAATAGAAAAGACCTGTGCATTCATATGCTCATTGCAGAGTTATTTACAATGGCCTCCCTCCCTCCTTCCTTCCCCTATTCCTTCCTCTCTCCCTCCCTCCCTCCCTCCTTCCTTTCCTCCCTTCCTTTTTATCTATCTATCATCCATCTATCTATCTATCTATCTCTACTCACTTTTCCTGCACAAAATGGATTATACTTTTCTGCAACCTAATTTTTTTTTTAATCCTCACCAGAGGATATTTTTTCCATTGATTTTGAGAAAGTGGAAGGGAGGGAGGAAGGAAAAGAGAGAGAGAGAGAGAGAGAGAGAGAGAGAGAGAGAGAGAGAGAGAGAATCACTGATGTGAAAGAAACACAGAGATCGGTTGCCTTCGTGCACATGTCCTGACCAGGGTGGGGATCGAACCTGCAACCGAGATCGGTGCCCTTGACTGGGAATGGAACCTGAGACCCTTCGGTCTGCAGACCAACGCTCTAACCACTGAGAAAATGAGCCAGGGCAAGCAACCTAATTTTTAACTTCAACACTATCTCTCCGACAGCTGCCAGCCACGATCACCCATCACACCTTATCCAAGGCCGAGAGTGTTAGGAGGCATATTCTTTCTTTTTTAAAATGTTTTTATTGATTTTTTTTAGAGGGAGAGGAAGGAAGAGGAAATAGAGATAGAAACTTCGATGAGAGAGAAACATCATCGATTGGCTGCCTGCTGCATGCCCGCCCCCCCCCGCCCCCCCCCCCCCCACACACACAGGGGACTGAGTCCTCAATCGGGCCTGTGCCCTGACCGGGAATTGAACCGGCAGCCTCTGGGTTCCTGGGTCGAAGCTCAACAAGTGAGCTACACCAGCCGGGAAGGAGGCACATTCTTGAAGGTGGACGAGATCTCGCGTCCATGGGCGGCGTCAGGGGCCGGAAGGGGCTGCCAGCACCCAGTCACCTTTTCACAGGTGCATTGACTGGGTTCTGGCAGCAGCCTCCATCTGCCACCCTCACCCAGAGGCCTGCTTCTGCCTCTGCTGCCCCCGGGGCTCCTGCCCCGGCCCCCCACCCGGCAGGGCTCGCTCTCGGGTGCAGAGTGAGTGAAGGGCAGAAGGGCAATCCCTGGGGGAGGAGGGCTTTGGGGACTCATCCACGGCACGACTTGGCCCAAGGCTGCTCTTGGCTGATCCAATCGTGAAATAAATCCTCCATTCACGAAAGAATGAAGAAACAGATGAGCAAGTAAATGCCTGAGCCCGGAGTAATGATGATTCAGGAATGGTGGGAAAGGGGAGTATTACGAGGCTCTGAAAGCATCCGAAAGCTTGGGGAGAGTGGCCAGGGCGGGCGGGGCCGCTGTTATCAGAACATGCCAGGCCCCTCATTCCTGCCCCATTGAGTCACTGTGGCCAGCCCAGAGCAGGGCTCCGTGCCATTTTTGCACCTCACCTCAGCTCACCCCCTTTGGAGAGGCAGTGATGGGTGGATCTGGGGCAGGGGGCCCTCCAGGCCGGCTTTCAAAGTGGGAGAATGTGGGCTGGAAAATGGAATAAAAATGATGAGCCATGAGCGACTGTGGAGATGAAGCGAGATCTTGCTGGCAAGTGCATGGTACAGGTCTCACCACCCTCAATAAACGCAGAGGACATCATTAGGGGGACATATGCCTCCCCCAGAGGGTCAACTCGCTGAAGCAGGGACGCTGTGTCTGTCCCCGCAGTATCCCCAGAGCCTGAAGCAGCGCCTGGCACACAGTTGGCACTCCACGCACACACGCTGAGGGCATGAGCGCACCCATGACATAACCTGCCCACAGGCCCGGGGAGGCGGCTCGGGGATCCAGCGCCTGGTTCCCACACAGGGTGCCGCAATCCGCTCCTTTCCCCGCCTGCCCCACGCAGCCCTGACAGGCAGTGACCACACGGGAAGATGACTCCCTGGGTACTTCTCTAAATGCTCTGAGGCCGATGGAATCCCCAGCGCCTGGCTCATCAGCTTGAGCAGATAACTCGGGGCCCAGCACGGCCCCCCTTCCCGTTAGCAGAGCACTGACCAGCAGCTGGCCGGACTCTGAGGTTCTGTTTGGGGAAGGGAACAGAACACGCAGCTCCAGGGAGGAGGGACACTTCCCGGCCCCCTAACGTAGGAAGTGGGCCCTGGGCTGCCCCACGCCACAGCCTCTGCTGGTCTGAAGGTCACCTCTCTCCACCTCTGACCTTGAGCCTGCCTTCATCCTGAGGGGTGATCAGGCTCTCTGTGGTGAGTCTGAGCAGGATCAGCTCATTGCTGGGGGTCAAGTTCATGGACCATCTGACGGCAATAAAGTCCTTTTATTGAGCCCTTACTCCGTTCCAGCACCTGTGCCAAATGAAAATATTTTATTTCACTTCCTTGAAAGAAGTACCACCCAGTTGTCCCCCACACGCTGTCCTTTGATGTGGCTGCGTCTTTGCACAAGCTGTTCCTCAGTTTAAAATGCCCTTGCTGGTTGGCTTGGGGGTGGTGAACCCACAATAAAATATACAGGCGACGTATTGTAGAATTGTATACCTGGACCCTATGTAATTTTATTAACCACTGACACCCCAATAAACTCTATTAAAATTAAAATAAACAAAAAATAGAGTGCCCTGTTGGTGAATACACACCCTTCAGCACCCAGCTCCTCTGTCACTCCCTCTCAGAAGCCTACCTTATCTTGCCTGAGACAATGAAATTGCTGCCTTCTGTGGGCCCTCACAGCTATCCTTTGGGGTTTGTGTGTTTGTCTGCCCCTGAGCTGTGGCCCATCCAAGGCCCAGGCTGTGAATTTTGACCTCCTTATCCTGCATGTCCGCCTCCATGCCCAGCACATAGTAGGACCACTATAAACGTCAGGCTCTCCCTCTCAATTCCTTGGCACTGTGGCACTTGGTCTCTTGTACGCCCCTCATCCCTTTGTCTTTATGTGATATTTGCCTTTATGCCAAGAGCAATGTGCGTTGTATTATAGATGGTTACACATGTAAGTTGTGTGATACCAGTGGATCCAGGACCTGACACACAGACAGGAGGTGTTCGCTTCCTTTGCCTGTAGAATCGATGGTCACCCCCAGCAAGAAATCATCCGAAAAGTAGGGAAGGAAGAAGTCCGAAGAAGGGACCGAATGGGAGAAGGTGCTGGAACTTACATTTCCTGAGCCCCTGTGTGTGCCAGGTGTCTGTTTCATGAACTCCCTACCATAATCCAGTGCAGTAAATATGATGATCCCCTTTTTAGGGACCAGAAAAATGAAGGCACAGAGAGGTGAAGTGTCTTGCCTGAGGTCACACAGCAAGCAAGTGGCTGAGGAGGGATTTGAGCCCCACCTGCCTACCTCCATCCGTTAGATGGAGAAGGCTAGGGGTCCCAGTGGTGTGGGGGTGTGGGGAAAAGTGAGGAGGGGCTGCGGGAAAGTGGGGGAGAAGGTATGTCTGCCCTTCAGATCAGACCCAGCCCCTGGGCTTGCATCGACCCTGCCTCCCACCTGTCTCATGTCATCCTTCCCCAGGGCAGAGGTTTGCTGGCCTGTAGACCCATCCCAGACCCCTCCAACACATTTAGCCACTTCCTCTGGAGACAGCTCTGCTTTTCCAGTCGCTTCTTTTTTTCTAGTATTGATCCCATCCTGAATGCTTCCCTCTGAGTCCCCGGACCAATCTTGACCCCACGGGGTTGTGCAACACCCACTGAAGGCTCCAGGAACCCGCCACTTCTCAATAATGCTGAACTGGGGGAAATTTCCCAGTAACCCCCTCCCTCGCCTGACGAATGCTTTCTTAGCCTGGCCATGCCATAGGCTATTTTTAAGGAAGCCAGTCATTTGGTTTAGATTCTTCGTTTTATTTTAATGACCTTCTGAATCATTCATTTTTCTACTTCTGAGCTGATTCACTCCCGGCCACTTCCTTGTATAAAAAAAATCCAACTCCTCCTTTTAAGACTCGGCACCAGTAACCACCTTCTGAAAATGATCCTCCTCACACCGCCCCCTCCAGGAAGAAGTATGCCCCTCACTCCCCTCACCACTCATCTGGAGTTATTCTATTGTCATCATCATTAGCATAACGATAGAAAGGACGTGCCGCCCACGTGAGTTGTTTCCTGTAATGCTCATGATGACCCTGGGAGAAAGTAGTTATTACTGTTATTATGTCCATTTTACAGATAGTGAAACGGAGCTTCCAGGAGCCTTCACCTCTTGCTCAAGATCACACGAAGTAAGTGAAGAAGCTGAGGTGCTAAGCCAGTCTGGCTGAACTCCAGAGTGGGCGTCTTTTTTTTTTTTAAATGCATGAAAGTTGAATATTTTATTTACCGGTTAAGAAAAGTTATAAAAGGCCGAAACCGGTTTGGCTCAGTGGATAGAGCGTCGGCCTGCGGACTGAAGGGTCCCGGGTTCGATTCCGGTCAAGGGCGTGTACCTTGGTTGCGGGCACATCCCCAGTGGGAGGTGTGCAGGAGGCAGCTGATCGATGTTTCTCTCTCATTGATGTTTCTGGCTCTCTATCCCTCTCCCTTCCTCTCTGTAAAATATCAATAAAATATATTTAAAAAAAAAAAAAAAAAAAAAAAAAAAAGAAAAGTTATAAAAGACATTTTAGACAATCAGGAATGTGAATATGGACACAGTGAGTGTCTTGAAAGGTAGCTTTTTACATGGGGCGGCCTGGCTCTGCTGTGATGAAGGTGTTAATGTCCATCCCCCCCCCCTCCACTCCCCGACCGTAAGGCCCGCGAAGTGTTTGTTCCCTGTCGCACGGTACGCAATCAACATGTGCACGGAGGAGCTGCTGTTCCATAGACGCTGATCCGTGGCTGGAGGACTTCCTGTCCCTTCCTCAGTGCTCGCCGCTCGAAGCTTTACACAACTTTGCATTCTTACAACATCAGGAGCTTGGTAGCAAACGCACTCAATGCACATCGAATGAAGGACGTAAGGGACCGTCCGGTCCTGGAAGATTCCAGTGGGCAGATTTCCTAGCTGAAAACTTCTATAGGAAATTTAAAAAAATAATAAAAATCCTTTCTGTAGCTCAGGAGCGATGCTGCCAGGCAAGACCCCCTCGTCACTTTTCTTCGGGCTGAACTAACAAAATCTTACAGAAGGGTGCCCTGTAAGTTCACTCAACACCGCTCTGATGGGTGTGGGCCAGGCCTGCGCTCACAGGCTAAGGCTGGAGGTGGCTTCCTGTGGGTGCCCACCTTCCTCCACTCCGGGGAGACAAGCTCCTATCACCCTGAGAGCAGGCAAGAGTAGGGCCTTGGAACCCGGCCGGTGTGGCTCAGTGGTTGAGCCTCGACCTATGAACCAGGAAGTCACAGTTGATTCCCGGTCAGGGCGCATGCCTGGGGTGTGGGCTCGATCCCCAGTGTGGGGCGTGCAGGAGGCAGCTGATCAATGATTCTCTCTCATCGTTGATGTTTTTATCTTTCTCTTCCTTTTCCTTCCTCTCTGAAATCAATAAAAACATATTTTAAAAAAAGAAAAGAAAAGAAGTGGAAGACAGCCCTCCGGACCGTGAGGTGGCCGTGGAAGAAGAGACGAGTGGGAAGGTCCGGGGAGGCTAATGAAAACAAGAAGCCAATCAGGGATGGCACCTGGAGGCAAAGCGAGTTAACGAGGGCCCATTGCTCTACCCACATGTGTGGTCCCCTGGCATGCCAATTACATGATCCTTCCCTGGGCCCTTATCACTCAGTTCAGGGCTTTGCCCTCAAATCCTCTCCTTTCTGGCTGTTTGTCGTCCCCGGACATTCCTGTGCACAGCCTCTCTCTTACAGCCTCACGGAGACGCTTCTTTGTCTCGGGTGGGTCTTCTGTTTTCAGCATCCCATTGGCTCTTCGGTTTGGGGTGTGGGGCCCCAATTGCACGCTTTGCCTTGGGGCAGGAGCACTCTGTCGGGGAAGCAGTGGGGCCCAGTGGTTAACACAGGCCTCCAGTGCCGGCTGCCTGCGTGGGCCAGGGGGTCCGCTGCTACCCTGCCAATATTTGACGGGATGCTCAGCGCACACGTGGCACTTTCCCTGCTGTTCCCCAAACATAGGCAGAGACGATGGGGAAATTGAGGCCCAGGCACATGAAGCCAGCTGCTCAAGGGCACCGTGAAGGAACGTTTAGTTGGCATGCCAAGGGAACCACACATTTGGATAGATCGGTGGACCCTCTTTAACGCGAGAGCTTCTTGACTCTTGGATTTGGCCAGAAGGGCAAGGAGCCCTGACCCGTTTCTTCTCAAGCTCAAGGATGACACTCAGACCTGTTGATGGCAAAGCAATCATACAGTCGTGACAATACCGGCAGCAAACACCTGTTCAGAATTCATCGCGTGCCTAGTAAACTTTCCCAATAAGGAAGACACGCCGTGTGCTCTGAAGCCGGACAGCCTGGCTGTGAATCTCAGCTCCGACACTGACTGGCTGTGTGACCTTAGGCAAGTTACTTTACCTCTCTGGGCCTCTGTTTTCCCATCTTTCAAAGGGGGCTGGTGACAGCACCTTGTAATAGATCCCAGCACATGGTAAACGGTATCTAAATATGACTGTTCCGGTTTGAGAAATCTAACATCAGCTTCCTCTTTCTTTGGCTTACGAACGGTGAGTACACGAAAAAGAAAACCGATAGAAGAGAATGATTCATTGTTCAGAGCTGCAAGCCAAAGAAAGGGAAGAAACTTTCCCAATAAAGAAGACATCGGCATTGATAGGCGTGATCTGCATTTGCAAATGGGGAAACAGAGGCTCAGAGAGGGTAAGCCAGTTGCCTGAAATCACACAGCCAATAAACTGCAAGAGGATTTGAAACCAGACCTGTCCGATGTCATGGCTTGTGTCCCTAATCCCAATTCCAATATGGCCCGTCTTGGAGGCCATGGAAAGATCTGGCGCCTGGCACTGCCCTGAAAATGGAAATATGAGTCACTGGTTGTCCCCGGGGATGGCTGGGGAGTGAGAGGGGCCCAGCTCCGGGGCAGAATGTCCTGCCAGATGCAGAGGAACAGCTGCCAGCACCACGCAGCCTCCTTCATGCTGAGAAGGGAGGCGGAGAGCAGGCGGAGCAGGGGTCACAGCCAGCCGAGCGCAGCCTGGACCGGGGCCACGACGCGGGGGTGACGTCAGGCTCACACATCTGGCCTCTGGAATGCTGAGGCCCCAGAGGACAGGCCCGAGTTCTGCGGCTCCTTGCAGAGGGCTCCTTTCCGAAACAACCCAGGCAGGTCCGTGGGGAAACGTCTCGGGCCGTCGAGGCTCCCCTGGACTGGCTTAGGCAGTGAAGCGTGGGGCGGGCGTTCTTCACCCAGCGATGAAGACCAGGCCCCGCAGACACGGGGTCAAAAGAAGCAAGGCCCTGGGGTGGGCTCCTGGCTGGGCCACCCCGACCAGCGCCCCGGTGTCCTCCTCCTTCGCCGACTCTGGAGGATGGACAGCAGGCAGAATGCCTGCACTTGGTGGGCATCCAGGCAACGCTCCTACCACCTGAACCGATGACCGAGCCGATGACCGAGCCAATGACCGAGCCAATGACCGAGCCGATGACCGAGCCGATGACCGAGCCAGCGGCCGTGTTGAAAGGCGTCCTGCACGGTGCTAGGTGCAGCGGTGGCTGCCACCTCCCTGGGTGGAGGCATCGTGCCTGCCCTTCCTTTCCTGGTTCCAGTTTCCACTGGCCCCCAAGGGGAACCAGGACCCGTCCGGCCCCTTCCACGCGCCCAACTGCACACGAGGGATGAGCTCAGCCTTTTGCCCTCTCCCGCCCCGGGATGGGGCCCCACCTGACTCATTCTCGATGCTTGTGCCGGTTCTACCTGGGAAAGTTTGGGACTGGCCAATGTGACTTGATGATTCATTTTGGTCCCAAAGGGAACAAAAGCACAGGTCTTCCCGAGGCCCCGCCCCTGGGGGAATGAGTCACCCCCTCTCCCCCGCCCGCCCCGCTCCCAAAGATGCTCCCGTTTTGCTCTGCTTGGGCCCTCAGAAGTCAAACAGCTTCCCCTTCTTTTTGCTCCTGGTGGCGGGGATGGGGAAGGGCAGTGTATCAAGGGGAGACCACGAGGAGGAATTAAACCCCATTCATTCCACGGTGGCCACCCCAAGGGGACAGACTTCTCCGCCAAGGAGCATCCCTCATCACCAGCTGGGTCTCTGCCTGGCTGCCCCTCCGAATTTCCTCCCCCAAAGTGTAAATGCAACCCACCCTCCACAGGCTACTGGAATTTTTTTTTTAAATATATTTTATTGATACTTCACAGAGAGGAAGGGAGAGGGATAGAGAGTTAGAAACATCGATGAGAGAGAAACATCGATCAGCTGCCTCCTGCACACCCCCCACTGGGGATGTGCCCGCAACCAAGGCACATGCCCTTGACAGGAATCGAACCCGGGACCCTTCAGTCCGCAGGCCGACACTCTATCCACTGAGCCACACCGGTTTCGGCGGCTACTGGAATTTTTAAAGGTGTCCTCGATGCTATGACTGGCCGGGGCACCAGGCACTGGCTCCCTCAGATGGTATCTGAGATCCACCGCAGACCTGGATTTCCTGCAAAGCGAAGGTCGCGGAACGGAGCCGGCAATGTCGTCCTGGGCCACAAAGACGCCAGCGCTTGTGACGCAGGAGCCCCTCGCCGCGCGGAACCCGTGGGACCGTCTGTGACTCGTGTCTGTGTCCCCACGTGGGGGCTCTGCTTTTCGGGAAGCCAGACCTGCCGAAGGCTGGCCCCTCGGCTCTCTGGAGCTCAGCGGTGTCCCTGAGTAGCCGACGGGAATGCTGGGTGGTGATGGAGAGTCACCAAGCCCGAGCGCGTTTCTTGGTCCCATCGGTCCCATCGGTCCCATCGGTCCCACCGGATGAGACCATGGGAATACAGGGAGGTGAAGCGGGATCTCCTCGGAGGCCTCCTCTCACACAGTGTGACGTGGGCTGAGTCACGTCCCCGCTCTGGGCTGCAGGTTGTGTGTGTGTGTGTGTGTGTGTGTGTGTGTGTGTGTGTGTGTGTTTATCAGTAAAATAGAGATAATAATTCCACCTCCCAGCGCTGCAGGGACTGGGGTATGACCCAGCGAAGGTGAGCCTGGCTTAGGGGCCCGATCCCAGCAGCAGGAGGCTATCTTGCCACGTGGAACCTTGTTGCTCATCCTTATGGTGAGATGGTCACTGTGAGGATTAAACGAGATAATCAGTGAAGAGTTGGCGGCGGGCGGATCGTCACATCCGATAACTGATAGCTGCTATCGCAGCGATCACTGACTGGGTTCCTGGCACACAGTAGGTGTCCCATCCGTGTTGGTCACTGTGGTGATGCTGATGCCGGGATCAGAAAACACAAAAATAGAATCTCGGGGCATTAGCCGTGGGAGGGCCAGTGGAGGGAGAAACCCACCTCATTTTAGATCACCCCCTGATTTTCCCTCAGGGGATGTGGAGGCCCACAGGGGCCCGTGCCCAGCCCAAGGTCACCACAAGCTCAACCTTGCCCGGCCAGTGCTCTCAGCCGACCCTGCTCCACCCAGCAGACTGGGGCCATTTAGAGTGAAGCCCCACTCACAGGCCTCCGTCCCTCCCGAGGAGTCGCTGTGTGGCTGCCCAGGGTGGGGACACGGGGCTGCAGGCAAACTGGACTCATCCAGAAAGAACCGAAGGGTAGCAGCAGGGGGATGCCCTGGTGAGTCAAGGGGGCGGCCCTGCTTTCGGAAGCAGCCCACGGGCGAGCGGGCGCAGCGTGTGGCTCAGAGATGGCCATTCCGGACGATGACAATGACCACCGCTGGTGAGCACAGACTGTGGGCCAGCCCTGGGCCAAGTGTGTGCATCTCGGGAGTCTTCGCAGCGCCCTGCGGGGTGAGCGCTCTCCATCCAGTAAACCGAGGCACGGGGAGGCGAAGGAGCTGCTCCAGGCCCCCAGCGAGTCCAGGCCCCCAGCGAGTCCACCTGAACCTAGGCTGTGTGGCCCAGGGCCTGTGACCCTCCACGACCTCGCTGCTGCCCCGATGGGCATGCCTCCTGCCCGTATCACCCTCCTCACTGCCTCACACCTTTTTCATGTCTAGGAACTCAAGGGCAACTCCCGCACAGCCCGCTGAGGCTCCAAGGGTCCCAGCCTCGGCTCCACACCAAGGAGGGTGTCATTCACTCAGCAGGTACTTTGGAACCTTTCCACGTGCCAGAGCTGAGCTGGGGCAGGCAAGAGGGCGAGTAAGATCAGGGTTGGGGCTGGCCACTCCCGGGCATGTGGCCAGGCAGTTACGTAAGGCCACGACTGGGAATGACACAGCCGGGGCTGTCTCATATGAGCCCAGGTAATTTCCTCTCCGGCATCCGTACTGCTGGCTCTCCTTTCATCCAGAGCACCTACTCTGTTCCAAGCCCCCTACTAAGCACTGGGGCACACAGTGAACAGGCCAGGCCTGCTCCCTGCATGGGTCACAGTCCGTAAAAAGCCCATACGGTGGCATTAGCACTCATCAGAGGCAAAATGAAAGATCTCTCTGCCTCGGCTCAACTCCCGCAGCTCTACCACCGACCAGCTGTGTGACCTAAGGCACCGACCTTCCCTCTGTCCATGGCTGGGGAAGGGCAGATACTCATTTCTGCCTCATTGGCTTGCTGTGAAGGAGTAATCAGGAAGTGCCCGGCCCAGAGAAGGTGCTCCGGCCGCTGTCAGAGTCCGTCCACTTCCCACCGGAGCATGCTCTGCAAAGCTGTGGTCATGGTCACCTCACTGGACAGAGGAAGAGACTGAGGCTCTGAGGGGCCCTGTCTCTAAGGCCGCAGAGTAACAGGGAAAGCCGAAACGGACCCTCCAGGGTCCCAGGCACGCGTTCTCGTCCCCTCACACCCCGGGGCACCTGCATTCCTGGGACCCTTCCTTTCTGGTCCTGGGCCAGCCTGGCAGGAACCAGTGCCCCCACATCCCCACCTGGAGGAAGAGGGAGGGAGAGGCCCTAGGTTGCTGGCGCTGTAGCAGAAACTTCAGGAAGCAGTGAGAGGACTTCTAAGAAAGAGGGAGGCGGGAAGGGATGCACTTGGCCCAGCCTGAGCTCCAGAGGTCAGCCTGGTTGCTGGCCCAGAGGCTGGCCTTCAAGGTGGCCCAGCCTGCGGCCCAGTGTGGCTCAGCCCACGCACGTGGTCAAGACCGGCCTCCAAGGGCAAGCCTGTGAGGTTAGATCTGCCTCCATGCAGAGCCTTCTCCAGGCTGGCCTCTCCCGGCCTTCCTCGGGAGATGCCCAGAGAGGGCTGGCCGGGCCAGGTAGGAAGCCCTCTGTCCCCTGTACCCCTCAGGTCCCTCGAGAGCACTGGAGGGCCTGCGCTTTGGGGTCAGCCTGGCTCTGCTTTCTTTTGTGGGAACCCTGGTCATGTGCCCCATGACTCTGAGCTCCGGCGTTCCTGTCTGCAAATGGGGGAAATGATGGTAATGCCACCTGGGGGCAGGTGGCGCCCGCCTTCACTCTCTGAGCACCTGGCATGACGCAGGTGTCCCACTGACGGTCAGTCCCTGCTCTCGCGGGTGGGAAACAGGTGCTGGGACTCGGCCTCCTTAGGGCTGGGGTGGGGGGTTCTCAGTGCTGCTCTGTGCTTTAGGGGGTTTCATGTCTCCTTGAAGTCACAGACATGGCCAGGGCCCCACTCTGGGTCCAGCAGGGCGCCACGGGGCAGAGTCCCTGAGCACCGCCGGCTCTGCAGGCCGCGGGGTGCGCAGGAGCAGCGCGGGGCCCTGAGCGGGGCCCCAGAGTCCTCCGAGCAGCAGGGCCCCTGACACAGCCCTCGGAGTCCCGTGCAGAGGTTATGTTGGGTAAGTGAGCTCTCTACCCAGAAGCCTGGAATTTTCTCTGAAACACCCAGAGGCAGGCCGTTGTCTGTGTCAGAGTGAGGTCACTGGATGACTCACCCAGGACCGTGACCCATTGGAGCTCCGAGTCTGGACTCCTGAGGGCAGCTGCTTGGGAATCCAGGACCCCCCAGCCCCACCTGCACCCCCAGAGCCTGCTCCTGTTCCTGCTTCTCAGTCACCCCAGCCCGCGGGGGCCAGGCTGCCTCTGGGTGTTCAGAAGGGGCCCAGGGACTTTTGAAGGGACTTTGGTGGGCTGAGCGGTGCCACTCACCCCCCTTGGCTTCGCCTCACTGGCTCGGCCTCCACCTTGACCTTTCCTTCCCACGGGGCTATTTTTGGGCGTTTCCTGTCCCCTGAATAGGTAAGGAAAAGGAAGCGAAAGAAGCTCAATGTGTGGCTTCTTTACCAGCTGGCCAGTCATTGTCTTCGTTATTCGTTGTTAAAATGCTCCGCGCTGGTGTGACCAGTGGCCACGCTGGAGGAGCGGAGGCCTTGGACAGGGTCAGCGCCCCCGCCCGCTCTGTCCCGCTGACGGACCCCAGGCCCACTCACAGCCTTTAGAAACGGCCAGGAAGCCACTCCACACACAGCAGTCTTGCCACGAACATCTACTGAGCACCTACTATGTGCCAAGCATTGGGCGGATCCCTCAACTCGCTTTTCTCCCTCCACAACATACGCTGGACATTTCAGATAACCTGTCAGAGGTCGCTTTCAGCCCTGGCGGGACATTGCACCTTGGGAAGAGGTTGAAAGTCCCCGTGTCCAGGCCCCCCCACCCCCACCCCAGGTGAGTTGCATCAGCTCTGGGGGTGGGGCCCAGGTGGCTTGGTTCTGAGAGAGCCTCGCTCTGGCTGCCCTGGCCGCCTGCCAGCTGCTGGGAGCGGCAGCCACGTGGTCCGGGGGCTGGAGCTAAGGCAGCCATTCTCTCTCTCTCTCTTTTTTTTTAATTCTTTTTTTTTTTAAATACATTTTATTGATTTTTTTACAAAGAGGAAGGGAGAGGGATAGAGAGTTAGAAACATCGATCAGCTGCCTCCTGCACACCTCCTACTGGGGATGTGCCCGCAACCAGGGTACATGCCCTTGACCGGAATCGAACCTGGGACCCTTCAGTAGGCAGGCTGACGCTCTATCCACTGAGCCAAACCGGTTTCGGCCATTCTCTCTTTCTCTTTGGGAAGGTGACTTTGCCAGGGCCCGGACCTGCGGGGGTTGGAGGTTCCCCGCTCCTGTGAGTCAAAGAAAGCTGTCAAGAAGGGACCGATGGTCTGTCCTGTGAGGAGTCTGTCTTCTTGAGCGAAACGTTTCAATCAAGAGACAGAGTGTAGCCCTGACCGGTGTGGTTCAGTGGATAGAGCGTTGGCCTGCGGAATCAAAGGTCCCAGGTTCGGGTCAAGGGCATGTACCTTGGTTGCGGGCACATCCCCAGTTGGGGGTGTGTAGGAGGCAGCTGATTGATGTTTCTCTCTTATCGATGTTTCTAACTCTCTATCCCTCTCCCCTCCTCTCTGTAAAAAAATCAATTGAAAAAAAAAAGAGAGACAGCGTGTAGAGAAGCAAGCAAGAAGTTACTGACCGCAGCAAAAGCACACTTAGGAGAGTGAAACATGGAAGGGCACAGAAGAGGCTTACCCTGGAGCAAATAAGGCCACGTGTCTCCTACCGTGTTCATTGCTGCAGCAAGAATCTTATAAGCGCTCACCCCCATGCTGGAATTGGGGGTTTTGACAGGTAGCTTACCAATGGGGTGTGTGTGTGTGTGTGTATGGTCTGGAGGGGTCTCTCTTGTTCATCTTGTGTCCTATACTGATGTGGCCCGTTGTTCTAGAACAGCCAGAAGCCAGGAGAAGTCCAGGAGGAGCAGAATAGGGAAACTGAGGTGGTTAAACAGCAGTTTGCAACCGCCTAGTAAATCCCATCTTCCCTAAACCAGGGACACTTAGAGTAAAAATGGTTTGTACTTCTCCTCCCCAAACAGCGGGTGAAAAGCTTACATCACTCTACTCAGGGAGACAGATAACAGGAATCCAGTGAGCGCCGTTTGCGCCCACACCCAAGGACAGACACATCAAGAGAATAAATCTCAGGTTGGTGCATCCGCGTAAAGCTGGTGACTATGCTGTTGATCCAGGGCGTTCTCCCTCCAGGGAGCACGCCTGTGCCCTCCCCTCCCCCCTCCCCTTCCCCCACAGGCGTGTATCCCCTCGCCTCTAAGGGACCCCGGGAGGCTTGCCACCAGGGGAGCAGTGGGCAGTGACAGCTCCTCCGGGGCTCACCCCTGACCTGTCTCCAGGGTCCCACTCTCTGGCTTCCCGGTGAGCGGGGGCAGCCCAGCCTGGCCTCTCCTGCGGCTGCTTCTGTCCCCTTCCCTGTTTCCCTCTCTGGAAGGTATTTTCTCTGCCCTCAGTCAATTCTTGCTTGTTTTTCTACACTTTGTCTCTTGATTGGAATCTTTCCCTCACGAAGACAAGAGCCGAGGCCTCCTGGCCTCCTCTCCTCCTGTCCCCGGCAACACCGTGACGCGTGTCAGTAAACATCTCCACGGGAAGGCAGCCGAGGAGGCAGCACGGCATGGGAGACACGGGCTCAGGCCCTGGGCTTGGAGGTCCCTGGCTCTCCGTCCCCAGGTGAGGAACGGAGGTTCTGAGGCCAAGGGAGCCGAGGTGGTGGGTGGCACGGTCACCCTGTACTCCGCCTGTCCTTCACTGCCCACACCCTCGTCCTCCAGGAGCCTCCCACGGGCTACCAGCCGGCCAGCTGCGACCTTGAGGCCGGCAGGACCAGGCGAGAAACGTGATCGGGACTCCCTGGTGGGTTTGGAGCTTACCAGGTGTCATTGTGCTTCAGCTTTGCGCTGTGAACTCATCTCTTCCTCACTCCTCCCGAGTGAAGCGAGTCCTATTCTTATGCTGCTGACACACATCCTCCCTGCCCCTGCCCCACTCACAGGAGCCCGGTCCGCCCAGTGCCTGAGGCCCCAGGAGTCTGGCAGCTTCGGCTATGCCCGCTTTCTCTCCCTCCTTCTCCTCCCTCCCTTTTCTCCCTCTCTCTTCCCCCTCCTCCCTCCTTTTCCTCCTTCTTCCTTCCTCCCTCCTCCCCACCTCTCCTTTCTATCGGCCATATCTTTACCATCAGTACATTCCATGTCCCCACCCGAGGTTTTCATTGATTTGATTATTTTTGTCTTAAAACTATAGAAATGGATTCTCTCCGAGTTTTGGAGGCTGGAAATCTAGACTCAGAGTGTCAGCCTGCTCTCTCTAAAGACTCCAGGACTGAGGCTTCCTTTGCCTCTGTTTCCTCTCTTCTTACTTCCTATTCCTGGTCAACCTTTTACAAGAAAGATTAACTTGCCTCCGCACTTCATTCACAGGCAGGTGGGCTTTCCCCGCTTTGGACCGGCATTCTTATTCACAGGATAAAATCGCAACACGTTAAATAAGTTGTGCTTTGCTTGGTCACACTGTCACTTTCTTCTTTGTTATTCTCACCCTCGTGTGGGCCTCCATCCCAGCTCTCACCAACGAGCTCAGGTTCTCTGCCGGCTGGGCTCTGCCTTTCCGCCCCCTCATTCATCCACTCGGCGAGCCTTGGTGGAGTCCCACGCGAACGGGGCTTTTTCCTAGGGTTCCCCGAATAAACACTAGGTATTGTCCTTGGGAAGCTTCTATTGAGTGGAGCGCCCAATATGTGAGCCAGTCCTGACCCTCCACCAAGGCCCTGCGGGGTACTGTGACCCACGGCGCTCTGTGGCTAGAAAAGGGTGGCGTCTATTTCAGCTATGACAACCCAGGAAGGTCTCCTGGGCCAGATGTAAAAGGAATCTCCACCCGAACCTGGGTCTTTTCTAATAGTTTGATTGAGGTACTAGTGGCCTGGTCCATGAAATTTGTGCATGGGGGGTGTGGGGTGTCCCTCAGCCCGGCCTGCACCCTCTCCAATCTGGGACATCCCTCTCACAATCTGGGACTGCTGGCTCCTAACCCCTCACCTGCCTGTCTGCCTGATTGCCCCTAACCACTCTGCCTGCCAGCCTGCTTGCCCCCAACTGCTCCCCACTGCTGGCCTGCTCATCCCCAACTGACGCCCCCCCCCCCACTTACCAGCCTGATCACCCCCAACTGCCCTCCCCTCCTGGCCTGATCGCCCCTAACCACCTCTGCCTCAGCCCCACCATCATGGCTTTGTCTGGAAGGACATCTGGAAGGTCTCCCAGTCTAATTAGCATATTACCCTTTTATTAGTATAGATAGTTTTAATATCACAAAGTTTACCCCCTATCAGTATACAATACAAGGCCTCCCCCACTTTTTTGGGGGGGGTAACTTTACCAAGTGGTGCAACCATCACCATAAATCAACTTTAGAACATGCACTTGGTCCCCTAGTCGAACTCTCCCTTACGCCCATTTACAGGACGTCCTGTCCCCACTCCAGCCCTAGACAAGCACCAATCTCCTTAGTGTCTCTACCCATCTGCCCTTTCTGGGCACTTCATATGACTGGAATCACACACTGTGTGGTCTCCTGTGTCTGACTTCTAGCAATATCATAGCATCTCTGAGAGTCATCCGTAAGTCAGCCCCTGTGATTCACGTTTGCTCCTTTGCGTTGCTGAATGGTGTTCCCGTGTATGGATCTACCACATTTCACCTATCTGTTCATCAGTTGGAGGGCATTTAGGTTGTTTCCAGTTTTGTTTTGATTTTTTTGCTAATATGAATAACGCTGCTAAGAACACTGACTCACAAATCTGTGTGTTGACATATGTTTTCCTTTCTCTAGGGTTGATACCTCCATGTGGAATTGCTGGACCTCATGGTTAAGTTTATGTTTAACTTTCTGGGGAGCCACTGAACTATTTTCCAAAGATGTTGCCCTGTTTTATATTCCCCGTTTTGTTTCTCCGCATCTTAGCCAATATTTGTTATTATCTGGCTTTCTGAGCATAGTCATTCTCATGAGTATGACATAAATCACACTGCACGTTTCCATTTCTGGCATGACTAATGACGTTGAGCAATCTGCTCACATGCTGGGTGGCGGTTGGTATGTCTTCTTTGGAGGAATATCTGTTCATATCATTTTTTTAAAAGATATTTTTATTTATTTCAGAGAGGAAGGGAGAGGTATAGAGAGATAGAAACATCGATGATGAGAGAGAATCATTGATTGGCTACCTCCTGCAGGTACCCAGAAGCCCATAACTTGGGCATTGTGCCCTTGACCGGAATTTGAACCTGGGACCCTTCAGTTCACAGGCTGATGCTCTATCCACTGAGCCAAACCAGCCAGGGCTGTTCATATCATTTTTTGATTGGGTTGTTTGTCCAACTATTGAGTTGTAGAAGTTCTTGTTAAATACTGGGTAGAAGTCCTTTATGAGATTTGGTTTGCGAATATTTTGTCCTAGTCTATTGCTTATCTTTTCATTGTCTTAATGGTAGCCCTTAAGCACAAAAGTTTTGAATCCTGATTAATTTCAATTGATTATTTTTTCTATTATAAACCATGTTTTCAAATTTTGGCCTAACCTAAGGTCTTGAAGACTCTCCCCCGCTATGAATTCTTCTAATAGTTTTATTGTCTTAGCTCTTACATTGAAATCAATGACCATTTTTGAGTTAATTTTTATGTATGGTGTGAGGTAAGGGTCTAAGTCTTCCTTTTGCATGTAGATGGGTGGCCAACTGTCCCAGCACTGTTTTGCTAAACAGATTATTCTTTCCTTTAATGAGCTGCCTTGGCACTTTTGTTAAAAACCAACTGACCATGAATGCAGTCAATATTGTAGTAACTATGTATGGTGTCAGATGGGGACTAGACTTATTGGGTGATGACTTCATAAAGTATATAAATGTCTAATCACTTACGTTGTACGCCTGAAACTAATACTGTACGTCAACTGTAATTGGACAATAAATTAATTTTAAGAAATAAAGAATACCATAACTTTCCATTGCCCAGTTGCTAGCTATATCATTAGATCGAATGCACAAGGGCTCCATTACAATCTTCTTGTTCTCTAGCCTTAAGTAGGGTCTGAAATGATTGAGTGCAAATGAGAGCACAGAATGATAGCCCTTATAAATGGCTCGTGCTTACAAGATGTATCAGAGAGATCCCTGTTCATCTTTTGGGTGGATCATTAAGAAAAAGAACTTGGTCCAATTTAATAACTTAGTCCAATGTAAGGCTGTTTCTCTAGATGCTTGGTTCCCAGGGACTGGCTCCCATAGCTGCTTAAAACCAGTCAGCAGAGCTGGGAGAGGACAAATCTCCGTGGATCTGGCAGGTTGCTGGGGCCGCGGTTACCTTGTCTGTGGCTGGGGCCCGCCTCGTGGGGACAGCATGCAGGTGAATGAATGGGCTGTGGAGATGGTGCGCGGCACCCCCAGGAAGCACTGGATGGTGTTCACAGTGGCCACCTCAGCTGAGCCAGCTGCGTTTGCCGACAGCTTCTCTTTCACCCAGGCTTCACCTTGAGGCCACGTGACTGAACCACATTTTATGATGAACCATTTCAGGCATCGAGACAGGCTGAAAGAAGAATACCATCCCAGAGCACCTTTACGGCCACCACATAGACAGCAATTGTTAATGTTCTGCCATATTTAATTGACTAACTTTGTGTGCATCCTGACTTTTCATTGCTAAATTCTTCTGCGTGCATCTTCTACGAACAAGACAGTCTCCTAAGTCACCACCAAAGCTAACAGGTCCATCATATCATCTAACATCCGGTCCACATTCACACAGCCCTTGTCTCGCCAGAGGGTGCTGTCAAATTTTGGCATTTTTGCCAGTCAGACGCAGTTAAATGTGTTTCTCTTGCTGTGATTACAAATGAGCATCTTTTTGTTGTGGTGGTGGTGGCTCATCTTCACCCGAGGATATTTTCCCAGTGAGTTTCAGGGCCGGGGACCAAGCCTGCAACTGAGGTACAGGCCCTTGACGGGAATCGAACCCGGGTCCATGCTCCATCCACTAAGCCAACCCGGCTAGGGCACAAATGAATATCTTTGTCCATGATCACGGTCCTTCCGCAGCTCCTCTTCTGTGAACTATCTGCCCGTGGCTTTTGTCCATTTTAGAATCATTTTTTTTTTATCTCTATTTTTAAGAACCTCTTAAATATTGGTGAAATTAGCTTTGTCTCTAAGTTGAATTTATCAAGCTTTTATCATTTCTGCATATTCAGTCCTACATGGAAAGGCTTTCCTCCCTCCTGATAATAAAGGGGTCCCCTCACGTTTTCTTCTACAGGTTGTAAGGTTCGTTTTTAAAATCTAGATCTCTGGCCCATTCGGTATTTACTTAGGTGTTTGGAGTATGGCGTGGGTCCACTTTTAATCCCCCACCACCACCCCATGGCTGTCCAATTGTCCCAAGACCACTTATTTTTTATTTATTTAAAGTTTTTAAAATCTATTGATTTTAGAGAGAGAAAGGGAGAGAGAGAAAAACATGGATTTGTTGTTCAACCCATCTATGCATGTCTTGGTTGACTCTTGTATATGCCATGACTGGGGATCAAACCCGCAACGGTGGCGTATCAGGGCGATGCTCCAACCAACTTAGCTACCTGGCCAGGGCCCAAGGTCACTTATTAAAAAGTCCCTCATGCCCCAGTGATTTGAGGTGCCATCTTCATCATACACCAAATCGCCATGTGTACCTGGGCAAATTTCTGGACTTTCTATTCTGTTCCATTGGTCTCTGGGGCTATTCACGCTCCCAGCTAACACCACTTTAAGTCATCGAGGCTTTGTGGCATGTTTTAATGTCTGGTAGGGCTTCCTCTCCGCCTCGCACCCCCTCCTGCCCACCTCACTGCCCTTCTTTTTACATTTTTCTGACTATTGTTGATTATTTATTATATCCTATCAACTTCAGAATCAATTTGTTTAACTCCAGAAAAACAGCACTTTCATGAGAATCATGTTAAATGGGCGTATTTACCTGGGCCAAATGGACATCTTTGTGGCACTGAGCATATTCGTCATTATCAGGGGGCCATCTTTGACTTATGGGCCCCGTTAAAGGCTGAATTATGTCCCCCCAGAAAGATATGCTTAAGTCCTAACCACCAGCAGCTCAGAGTGTGACCATATTTGGAAATAGGGTCTTTGCGGAGGTAATAAAGTTAGAATGAGGTCATCAGGGTGGAACCTACTCCAATATGACTAGTGTCATTATACAAAGAGGAAATTTGGACACACACACAAGGTGGAGGCAGAGGCTGGGTGAGACCCTACAAGCCGAGGAACCCAGAGATCGCCAGCGAAGCCCCCGAAGTGGGGGGGGGGGGGGGGGGCGGTGCCTGGGTCAGACTCTCCCTCCCAGTCCTCCCGGGCCAGCCCTGGAGACACCTCTGTCTCAGACTCAGCCTGCGGGACAGCACATTTCTGTGGCTGAAACACTCGGTTGGTGGTACTTTGGTGCGGCAGCCCCAGAGAGGGTCTCGTGGGCTAGGAGTGAGCAGTCAGCCACGACTCTGGGACAGCCAGCGGCATCTGTGTGCCATCCTGTCTCTGACAAGCCCCCACCCCCACCCCGCAAGCACAGCCAGGCCTGTTTCTGGCCTGCCTGAGGTTGGATGAGTGAGCCAATGAATGCATTTGAAAGCTGGAGGTGTGACTACACTCTCAATGGGTGGCCAAAGCTTTTGAGGTCCGGCCAGTGAATGAATCACTTGTGCAGTATAGCTCCGTGAGTCAGGGAGCGCGAGGCGGAGAGCAGGAGTGAGGGGCCTATTTCCTTTTCCCTTTCCTTTTGGACGGAGAAGCAGCCCCCTAGAAGCCAGCATATCCCAAGAAATCGTTTCACGGGGCAACGCTCGTGCCACACCCACTGTGTGCTGTGGAGAGATTAGCACAAAGGACTTGGCGAACAGAGGCAGGGACCACCGGGCACCCAGCTGAGCCTGTTACTGGCTTTGGGGCAGGTTCGTTAACTTCTCTGGGCTTCAGTTCACCTCATCGCTTCACATGGGGGTCGCTGTCATGATCACACCAGAGGACATGGCCATAAAGCGCTTGGCAAAGTGCCAGGCTCAGAGCACGTGCTCAATTATTAGTAGTAAGATCTGCCCCCCAAGCAACATACCCACAAAAGCGAAATTGGGATGCGCAACTTCTGAGTCTTCAACCACAATTCCCAACGCCCCCCTCCCCAATACCGTTTCCTCCTCCTCCCTTCAGGGAAGGAGCTGGGAATAGACACACAATGACCTCACTTTTTCCCTCCAACACTGATTAGTGTTCCCTAATGATGACAATGCAATTATTTCTCAATTTATACTCTGGCTATATAAAAAAGAAAAAATGAACCATCAACAGAAAGCTGTCACTTCCCTCCGGGAGTCCGTGCCCCGGGCAGCAGGGGCGTGGCCTGAGGCCCCTTGGCAGGCTGTGTCCTGGGTTCAGGGACAGGCCTGAGTCATGGGGGCCCTGCTACTTCCTGGTCCCTCTCCTGGGCTCCTCAGCGTCTGTCCAACAAACCTGCTTAGAGATTTGTGCTGGGGACCAAGGGAGGCCAGGAACCAAGCCTCTGTTCCCAGGCTAGTGGGACGGACAGGGACGGTCAGCCACAGGGACGCTCATGTGGCCTGCTGAGCTTCGTGTCCCACAGCGAATCTGAGAGTTGGTCTCTTCGGTTATTACTGTCCCACTTGATAGGGGAGAAAGTGAAAGCTTCCAGGGGGAAAGCGGTTGATAACAGAGGCCTGTTTCTCAGATGTACTTCGTACACACATTTCTCTTCTCCGTCAGTCCTGGTCTCCAGGCAGACATCCCCTCCTCATAACCCCCTCCCAGCTGAGTGAGGGCCCCTTCTCTGACCTCCCCAATATCTACGGTGGCCCTCAGCACCTGGGATGTACCTGTCTATTACCAATCTGTCCCCTGCCAGAATGTTTAATTGAACGACTGCAGTGTTTTAATTCCTGTCCATCTTAAACTTTTTTACATTCCTATATTCTACTGGACTGCAGATGGCAGCAATTCTAAGGCCCCTCATTAACATAGGCACCATTAAGAAAGAAAAAAGCTGACCATGAACCATGATATTCCACTTTGAGGAATGTTAAAATACGAAAAAAATGTGCCTGTAACGAGTGTCAGAGAGATAAAGTCACTGGCCAGAGGACACACAGCAGGCGCGTGCTGGAGCGGGGATTCTAACCCACACAGTCTGACGCTGTAACTTAAGTTACCCTAAACATAAATATGTTTTAGCTTGAATGTGGTTGCCTGTTCATATTTCAAACTTCTGTTCCTGATTACAAACGACCCACATTTGTGTTGAAAAATTCAAACCATACAGTTATAAGGAAGAAAATGAAAGTAACCCCACCCTCTAGAGATGAATGCTTAAGGGTTCAAACAAACAGCTCACCACAACCCTGGCTAGAATCCGAAAGTTCTGAACACTGTGTGACTTTGGATAGGTTGCCTAACCTCTCTGGGCCCTCGTCTCAAATGCGGGGCCTGCCAAGATGACACAGGCCCTCCCAGGAGATCTGTTTGGAAGGATTGTGCAACCACCGCTGGCTTTGGCCTAACTGCCTGGGTGTGGAGGTGAAGTCACCCTTGCCAGCCCCTCAGGATGCGCCAGTGGCTGCCGAGTCTCCCTGCCTGTGGCTCTCCCAAATCCCAAGCACCGAGCGACTTCGGAGAGGCAGCAGGGACACTAGGGCCTGCTGTCCTTCCTGACTCTCTGAGGGGGGGTCCCAGGAAGCTCAGGCGCCTTCCAAGGCTGATGCCAGGGGCCACTCTGCCCTGAGAGCAGAGCTCTGGACAGGCTGGGGGTCAGAGACTGCCTGGGGTGCAGAGGCCTCGGCTGGCTAAGGCTGTTACAGCAGGATGGCTGGGTCCACTCCATCTCCCTGTCAGACAGGCCCGGGGCTGGACCTGCATCTGACCAGTACCAGCTGTGTGACCGTCCCCTCCCTGAGCCCGCCTCCTTGCCTGGGGAATGGGGATAAGGACCCCCTCCCAGGATTGTTCATAATCCCACCAGGATTGTCCATAATCCCATTGTGACTCCCATTCCTGAGATGATGCCTGCAAGGCAGAGAGGAGGCAGAGATGGCCTTTTCTGTCCTCTTCTCTTCTGGTACTTTCCAACAGGGCACTTTGAAAAAATTCTCCCACCATGTGGGCAAATTATGGGCCTACTGTGTGCCAGGGCTGCACCCAAGGTAGGAGGGTGGGGTGGTCCACGAGGTGAAAACCTCACCCTGCCCTCAAGCAACTCAGGGAGGGGAAGACAGGACCTGAGAGAGCTGATACCATCGGAATGTTGGGATGAAGTCTCCAGGGCCCGCCCGGGGGCAGAGAAGCTGGAGCCGGAAAGGCTGCGGGTGAGGACTGCTTTGGGTGGGTCGGCGAGGATGAGGACAGACCCTGACCAGGCTCAGCGGGGACGGCACCCTGAGAGGGGAGAGAGGGAGCAGCGTGAGCAAAGGTGTGCGTGGGGAAAGGGTGAGAAGCAGACTGGGAACTCGGGCCCACAGAGTGCGCCTCGCAAGCAGCAGAGCGTCGATGGCCATAGTGGGGGGTTGGGCTGGCTGGCTGGGCGAGGCCGAGCGGTGGTGGGCTGTGGGAAAGGGAAGTCATGGAGGGTCCTGAGCAGAGGGAGGCACCCCCACACAGCACGGGGGAGTGGGGGGCAGTGAAAGAGCTGGGGGTTCTGAAAGAACACGACTGTGGGAGCCAGAGCCCTCTCCAGAGCACCCCCCGCCAGGCCCTTCTTCACAGGGGGTCTCAGTCCAACACGGATCGTACTCCCAGGTCACACATGGGGGAAACCAAGGCTCAGAATCGCAAAGCCTCCTGCCCAAGGTCACAGAGCAGTGAGCTGGGGCCACGTCCTGTCACCTGTGAGAGTGCCACCCTTCCTCCTCCTGTGACCCCGGGACAGATCCAGAGTTGGCTTGAAGGGCGGGATTGGGACAGCAACTGTCTAGTAATGCCAACCCCCGGTACACTGGGTCTTCCCACAGGCGCCAGAGGGGCGCGTTATTATCGCCATCTCTGGAGAGAGGGAGTGGAGGCTCAGTGGGGCGAGTGACTTCCTCAAGACCCCACACTGAGGTGGGGAGTCCAGGCCAGGCCTTCTGCGTTCAAGCCCGTCCCCCGACCCCACACTGCCCCCAGGTTTATTCCTACCATATCTAAAATTGGAGAGTCCAGTTCTTTCCCGAGGCAATGTCCACTGACTCACCCTCCTTGGGGGCCCACGACTCCGGCCCCTCGCGCTCCTTCTGCAGTCACCGCAGAGGAGATGTGTGGGGCCCCTCTTTGACTCCACCTCCAGCAAGAAGCAGCATCTCCGATGCCTGCACTCGGTGGCTACACCTTTGCCACCAGACTCCCTGACCCAAGCCATTGTGTGTTAGTTGGTCTGAAGGAGGGACCTTTCCCGGAGCTGAGCCTCTGTCCCTACCACACGTTCTGGTGTCTTCAGGGGACCTTCTCTCCAGGTCCTGGTGCCAGAGCCTAAAACACACAGAGGCATGAAAATGTAAGGCCTGCTCTGCTGGAAGGCATTTAGTGACTCACAGGAGAAAGGGGGGTAGAATGGCCTGGGCTCCTTACACCCACCATCTCCCACCTGGGCCTCAAACCATCCACAAAGCAGGCAGTTGTGAGCCCATTGTACAGATGTGCACTCAGAGGCTCAGCTGGGGAAAGAGATTCGCGTAGGATCAGCCAGCAGCAAAATGACCACATGGGGTTCAATCTATGCTCTTTCCAGAAAGGGATAAAGAGGGGAAACCCACAGTGCTGAGCAGACAATTTTCTTTTTTAATTTTCAAACGTTTTCTTTTTTAAAAATGTAGGTAGGGGGAGGTATAATAAATGCTCTTGGTAAAAGAAAACGGGGCACATCCAATTGGTATGCTGTGAAAGGTCAGCAGCTGTAACATTTTATGATTCAATGCAAAAAATATGCACAGTTCCCCAGCTGAATAAGTAGTATAAACAAAACAATTTTTTTCTTTCTTTCCTTTTTTTTTTTAAGATACAGGGTGGGTGTTGCCATTTTCTGAGGACCTCTTTGCTGCCCTTGGCCAATATTCATCTGAAGGTAGAAAACGCCGATAAAAAAAAAGGCACTCAGCCCTGAATCTTTCTAGAACTTAGGCAGAAAGGGTGAGCATGCGTAAACACAAGTTAAGCGAGGCAAATGCAGAAGTCGCCTCTGTGCTACAATCACAGATCAACGACATAGGGGACACAGGGTGCCGTGAAATGCCCCCTCCCCGGAGGAGACGGGAAGAAACCAAACCGCAGAACGTTCCTGACTCGGCCCCGGCCCCGGTGGCGCAATGTTTATGTTTGTGTACCTAGCAAGTCGGTGCCACCGCAAGGGACTCCACAGCCCCGGCGGGGGGGGGGGGGGGGCGTCTAGCGAGGGGCTCAGGGCACGGTGACCCAGTGGGGTCTTCCCAAATGTTCGTCCAGGTCCTGGGGTTCCTCCTTAAGCGCCTTAGGGTTGGATTTCGAATTCAGCCCACACAGATGGCGAGAGCCAGGGCGAGGGGGTCGGGGTGGGCTCCTGTGCCTAGGTGGAGCCCCCAAGCCCAGAGCACAGCAGGCTCCCAATCAGCGCACATTCACGGAATGGAGAGGGGGCAGCTCCATTGGTTTTCGACAGAGCAAACGCGACAGGCAGTGCCTGGTGGCCCCTGGGGGGCGCTATCACCTCCCCCTAAACCGCCGAACCCCTCAATCCGCAGGAGCGCCTTGCGACCCCTCACCGTGAAGGACATTTTCCCCACCAGGGGTCTGATTGGAAGGCATTGAACTTATTAAATGTACTTCTTTTTTTTTTTTTTAAGTCACAGGAAAGTCTGGGAAACAGGAAAACATTTTCTTGAACTCCTCCACCCCAACTCAACTCCCTTGTTCTTGGTGGGAACACTATGGACAAGTTCATTCCCCCCCCCCCCCCACTGTGATGCCGGGCAAGTAAAACGCTTCTCCTTGGGCCTCTACCCCCCGCTGGGGACGAGGAACTGCGAGAAAGGGGCAACGCGTATGCAACAGCGCAGGAAGCCCCTTGCCGCTCCGGATCGCGGCTGGGCGAGGGGAGGGGAGAGGGGAGAGGGGAGAGAGGGGAGGAAGAGGGGGGAGGGGAGAGAGGAGGAGGGAGGGGCCGCGGGAGGGGGCCAGTGGCACGCCCCCCCTCACCCTCCCTCTCCTAGCCGCTCGCTTCCCTGCCTGCCCTTGGCTGGCAGCACGCCCTCCTCCTCTCCTCGCCGCTGCGCCCGGAGCGGCGCGGGCCAGGTCCCCGGGGACCCGCCAGGAGCGAGCCGGCCGGCGGGCGGGGGGCGGGGGGCCGGGGGCCGGGGTCCGAGCCAGCGCGCAGCCAGCGGATCTCGCTCCGAGGCCGATGACGTCTTCGCCTCTGGCTCCGCCGGCGCCAAGCTGGGCAGGGCGGTGACGTCACCACCAGGCCACGTGATGCCCATTCAAATAAACAAACCCCCTCCCCCTCCGCGCTCGCTCGGCTCCTCCCAGGAGCTGCGAGTTATAAAAGCTCTCCCGCGGGCCCAGCTCGCTGCGGACGCCGGTGCAGGAGGTACGACCGGGGCTAGAGGGGCAGGAACTAGGCCCTAGTGACTAGGGGCAGCACCCACAAAACCCGCGCCACAGCCCCGCGCTCAGTCCAAAGGCAGTTTTGGGTTCCGCGCCAAGAAAGCCACCAGGGTCGGACTTCACCCCGAAAGCCACCGCCTCCCCGCCCTTTGCTCCCGAGGACAAAGAGCACAGGAAGACCCGCACGCTGGGGGCGCTGGGGCCGGCCATGGTCATGGAGGTGGGCTCGCTGGACGCCGGGGACCTGCGGGCGCTGCTGCGGGAGCGCGCGGCGCAGTGCCTGCTGCTGGACTGCCGCTCCTTCTTCGCCTTCAACGCCGGCCACATCGCCGGCTCGGTCAACGTGCGCTTCAGCACCATCGTGCGGCGCCGCGCCAAGGGCGCCATGGGCCTGGAGCACATCGTGCCCAACGCCGAGCTGCGCGGCCGCCTGCTGGCCGGCGCCTACCACGCCGTGGTGCTGCTGGACGAGCGCAGCGCCGCCCTGGACGCCGCCAAGCGCGACGGCACCCTGGCCCTGGCCGCGGGCGCGCTCAGCCGCGAGGCGCGCGCGGCCGCGCAAGTCTTCTTCCTCAAAGGTACGGCCTCAGGGAAACTCGGGGCCCTGCCGGGGCGGGAGGTGGTGGGAGGAGGACTGGCCCTCAGCTCCTGCCTCAGCTGGAGCAGTATTCTGGGCGCCAGAACAATGGTTCGGGGTACACTTCCAGCCCTGGTGGGTGTGGGGTTGTGTGAAGGGCCCTATCCCAGCGGTACTAATGGGAAAAATGTCTCTGTATTCCCAGGAGGATATGAAGCGTTTTCAGCTTCCTGCCCGGAGCTGTGCAGCAAACAGTCGACCCCCATGGGGCTCAGCCTTCCCCTGAGTACTAACGTCCCTGACAGCGCCGAGTCGGGGTGCAGTTCCTGCAGCACCCCACTCTACGATCAGGTTAGTAGGGGGCCGTGCCACAGGGGAGAAGGGACAGCTGACAGGCCTGGGAGAGCAGTGCTAGAGAATATAGAAAGTGACCTGCACTGTTGTTTAGGACGGAGGGGGTATTATTTCTTCCACGGTCAAGTGCTCCGATGAGCTGAGCCTCTAAGACTGGCACCACAGAAATGACCACTGGCCGTGCCCAGGCAAATGGGATGCCCAGGCAAATGGGATTAGTTCCCTACCTATTTATACCCCAACAACAGTGCTGAGAAAGTTCACCCGGTATCTGAAACTGACTTCCAGCAGGGAGTTTTGTGGGTGTGGGCACCGGCATTGACTTGGAGCAAAGCTTGACAAGTGTTGGATGTTTTTGCATTCCAGGGTGGCCCAGTGGAGATCCTGCCCTTTCTGTACCTGGGCAGTGCCTACCATGCTTCCCGCAAGGACATGCTGGATGCCTTGGGCATCACTGCCTTGATCAACGTCTCCGCCAATTGTCCCAACCATTTCGAGGGTCACTACCAATACAAAAGCATCCCAGTGGAAGACAACCACAAGGCGGACATCAGCTCCTGGTTCAACGAGGCCATTGACTTCATAGGTAAATGGAGCCGATGCCTGAGACTTCTGCCTCACTCCCCCCAGCTTAGCCACTGAGCCCAGACACTACGGCAGGGCCTGAGTGACATTCTTCTACTCCTTCCTCCTCCGGACATTAAATAGCAGTCCGGTGTGGGTAACATCCCTGCAAACTTACGGGTTTGACGTCCCACTTTTCAAATGAGCAAGCCCGAGGCTTAGAAAGTTGAATTGATTTGCCCAGCATCCATTTGATTGGTGGATGGCCAGTCTCGGTTTAAACCCTGTGCTTTGCACAGTTGGCTTCATGGCCTCCACGGACAGTGTCTTGGTCCACGGACAGTGTCTTAGTGATGCAGGAGTCCATGTTGAGCATCTCTGCACGGGACACGCATGCTGTTTCTTAGACACCCGGTGCCTGGGGCCAGGGCCGTGCTCCGGAGCTCTCGGGTAACCAGCCCCCCCTTTGTTTTGCAGACTCCATCAAGAACGCCGGAGGGAGGGTGTTTGTCCACTGCCAGGCGGGCATTTCCCGCTCGGCCACCATCTGCCTCGCGTACCTCATGCGGACTAACCGGGTCAAGCTGGACGAGGCCTTTGAGTTTGTGAAGCAGCGGAGAAGCATCATCTCCCCCAACTTCAGCTTCATGGGCCAGCTGCTGCAGTTTGAGTCCCAGGTCCTGGCCCCCCACTGCTCGGCAGAGGCGGGGAGCCCCGCCATGTCCGTGCTGGACCGGGGCACCTCCACCACCACCGTCTTCAACTTCCCCGTCTCCATCCCCGTCCACTCCACGAACAGTGCGCTGAGCTACCTTCAGAGCCCCATTACGACCTCTCCCAGCTGCTGAAAGGCCACGGGAGGCGATCTCCACCACCCAGCGGGACTCCGGGCTCCTCCTGCAGAGAAAAGGCAGTAACTCCAGGGAGGGGCTCCTGAGGGCTGGTCCTTATTTATTTATTAATTTCCCCCGAGTTCCACTGGGTTTCCAAGCAGTCGCAGCGATGGCTGAGCATCAAGGCGTTTGCTGGACTCGGCACGTTCGGGACCAACGTAGAGTGGGGACATCGAGTCCCCCTGACACAGAGGGGCCGAAGAGAAAGGACTCCGCGTGCGAGCCGATTTCTTTTCGCTTGCCCCCGTTTTTCTGTAGACACTTCATGCTTGACATACGTACCAGTGTTACCATTCCTGACGACACATGCATATGCGAATATACCTTATTTATTTTTGTGTGGGCGGCCCGCCGTCACAGAGGTCAGTGTCGCCTCCTAGAAGAACCAAATACCTCAGTTTTTGTGTTGAGTACTGTCACGTCCTGTAAATACAGCCTGAGCAGGTTTGTCCTCGGCGCTGGCGGGAAGAAGGCGCCGGTGGTGTTGTTTTCAGTTGCCAACAGTTGTCTGTTTGCTGATTATTTATGACCTGAAATAATATATTTCTTCTTCTAAGAAGACATTTTGTTACATAAGGATGACTTTTTTTTTTATACGACAGAATAAATTATGGCATTTCTATGGAACTCTCACATGCTTGCTTTCTTGGGCAGCCCCCGCCCCCTGTCCCGCTAGTGAAGAAATAGGGGCGAATCAGCAGGGGCCTCCGGAATGCACGTTGGGATCTGATGCCACACTCCTTGGTGGCCTCGGTCCCACGAGATACGGGAGTTGTAAGGTAGGTAGAGAAGTGGGATCGATCATGAAAAACCAGGTGCTGTAGCTGAACTGCTGGGTTCCAGTGTCCATAGATCCCCTACCACGCCACCCAGGGGGCCCGTGTCCCCAGAAGCCAGCGCTAATAGGAGATGGCCATTTGCTTGCGTTGCTTTCTCATTTACTGCCTTCTCCAAGATCATAGAAGAGGCCTCCCTTCTCTCCGAGCTGTGCTGGTTAGGAGGGGGATGGTTTTCCAAACACTTCACGTAAAGAAATGTGTTCCTGCTACACGCAGGTCAGCGTGTGCCCCCTGCAAAACAAACCAGCCAAATCGTTTGCAAAGACGCCGAGACCCAGCCCAGCCAGCTAAGAGGCGGGGAGCCAGGGAATTGGGCCTGCATCTGTTTTGTTTTCTAATTCCCTGTGCTTTGCACTTGCCTCTCTCACGTGCTCTCGCTTTTGCCTTTGAAAAGACATTTATTGTGAAAATAATACCTCAGATGGTTCAAAACCCAAGCACTATAAGCAAATACAACATAAACAAATGACCTGAAGCCTCCCCCCGCCTCCCCGCCCCCTGACATCATGAAGGCTTTGGAGCTTATCCACCCCGGAACCCCAGCCTGGGTACATAGCATGTTCGGTGGCTGCTTCCAGGTCACTTGCTCGGATTTCATAATTGTGTTGAAGAAGCCAGGCTATTAAATCCAACTTGCTCTAGGGCAACATTCTGGATTTTTACTCTCTCTTGCCAAACAGGCCAAAACAGAGAAGGTGTAATCAACCACTAACCCATGATCCAGTCTATAATGTTGAATTAAATAGCAGCGAACTTCCTGGCTCACTGACCCCTTAGCTCCCGCCCCCACCACTTGTTTCTAGACCAAGCGTTGTAGGAAGCAGGAAAGGAAACCTCCTCCTCGACTTGTCCAGTAGCCCCCTGTGCAGTGGCTGGTGCAGCCGCACCCTCTCCCCCTGCCCCGCCCCCCGCCCTCCCCCCCCCACCCCCAGACCTTTCCTCATCAGTTTACTACCTGCCACCCGATTCCCAGGGCCCCAGAGATCCCTGTGTTCCCTGAAGTTCTAAGAACTTACTCTGGGCTGGCAAGCTCATTTCCTCGGCTGGGCTTCCGATTTCAAGCGTGTTCACGCCTTTCAAAACAAACCTTACCCAGTGTTTTTATCAAACTCTAGAAATTGGCTGTTGCCAATATGTCCCTTCGTGGAAATATACCAGCGGCTCCGAGTCTGTGGCAGATGCCGTGGCTGACGTCCCCGTGGGCTCGGGCCATCACTTTCTGCTTGGCAGGCACTGGTTAAACCAAAATGAATCTCCACTGTGATCCATGCAGTGGAAAAATACAGCGGCTGCCTCAGGGATCCTCCAGTGAAAACAGTTCACTCACTTCTCCCAGCACAAGCCACCCCACCTCCCACCACCCCAGGAGAGCCGGGGTGACAACCTCCTTCCGGGTAGATCTGATTCCCCGTCTTCAGGCCCTCCAGAAAATGTCACTTTGGGCCTGAAACTGCTTTTCTTAGGGGGCAAATGTACCTCAGTGGAAAAAAAAAAGAAAAGAAGAAAAAGATGCTTATATTATTAAAACATTTGAGACAATTCAATCATTTAATATTGATAATGTGGCGATAACAGCTGTCGATTTTATTTTATTTATTTATTTTTATTTTTATTTTTTAATATATTTTATTGATATTTCACAGAGAGGAAGGGAGAGAGATAGAGAGCTAGAAACATCGATGAGAGAGAAACATCGATCAGCTGCCTCCTGCACACCTCCCACTGGGGATGTGCCCGCAACCAAGGTACATGCCCTTGACCGGAATCGAACCCGGGACCTTTCAGTCCGCAGGCCGACGCTCTATCCACTGAGCCACACCGGTTTCGGCAACAGCTGTCGATTTTAGAGCTGGCGCTGTGTGCCAGCCCCTGGGCTAACTGCTTTGCACAGCTTTCCATCAAACCTTTCACAGCAGCACCCATTGTGCAGAGGAGGAAGCTAAGGCCCGGAGCGGGCGAGGACAGCCTTTGGATTCTAGTTCAAGGCCGTACAGCAAGTACAGGGTATTGCAGAGGCTGGAACGTGGGTCTGTGAGAGGAATGGGGACCCACGTCCTAGTTCAGTCCAGAAGACAGCTGAAGGGAGAGGGGAAAGATGAGCTTTGTAGCCAACCAGACATCACCCTGGTCTTCACGTGTAACTTTGGGGTGGGAAATCTATTTATGCGTTTGGGCCTCAGTTTTCTCACCTGTAAAATGAAGATAATAAAACCAGCTCCCTCGAGAGGAGGAGTAGGCCTTATGAATGTAAGTCCCTGGCAAGGAGTGGGCCCTGGAGAGACACCTAGATCCCTTGCCCGGCTCCTAGCGACCTGCTGCGAGCTCGGGTCTCAGTTTTCCTCCCCATAAAATGACCAGGATGCCCTGGGTCTAATAGGTAAAGCTCCTCTCAGCCCTCAAATTCGAGGACATGGAAAATGCATCAATGCAAAATGCTTTTCTGTGGTTTCCAGGCACCCATTATCCCATTAGGATACCTCCAACCCCAAACGCCTCCACAGCATCCTCTCCTTTCCTTGGAATTTTGCAAATCGGGGCTAATTTGCCTTGAACTTCCAGCCTCCAGCGTCCATTTCCCTCCCTCCCGCCCCCGCCCACGGAGGATACCATCCTTGTGTGTACACCTTTAAGATGATATAAATCTGTGATTATACAGTGGGTTCCATCCCCATGGTAACTCGGAGGAGTTTCCCTTCTGTGAGGAAAGCTGTCATGTCACTTCCTGCTGCTGACAAATCAGTTTAGGAGATTAAAATGCCGGGAGGGAGGTGGTGGGGAGGACGGGTTCTGCAGAAGGGCTGGCTGGTGGTTTCTGGTTGCCATACACAGAGGCAAACAAAGCCGAGCGGCAGCCCCGCCCAGCGCTCCAGGCTGGCCACCCCCCCCACACCTGCCCCCCGCCCGTGGGTCCAGGTCATCCCGCGCTGGTTTTCTCTGCAGGTCGCCTTCTGGGGAGCAGGTGGGAGGGCTGCCCACCTCTGGGGACTTCCCTGGGACTCTGCGGGGCAGGCCTGTGGGAGAACAGCCTCTGGGGCCAGACCCGCATCTGCGCCCCTCTCTTCTGAGAACAAAGGGTAACCCACGTTGTTGGCTCCGCAGTGAACCACAACTGCTCTGCTAAGGAACATACTTTGAAGCCCCCACCCTTTACCGGACTGTGGCTTTTTTTTTTTTTTTTATATTTTTATTGATTTCAGAGAGGAAGGGGGAAGAGAGAGAGAGAGAGAGAGAGAGAGAGAGAGAGAGAGAGAGAGAGAGAGAGACACAACATCAATGATGAGAGAGAATCATTGATTGGCTGCCCCCTTCACATCCCACCTGGGCATGTGCCCTTGACCGGAATTGAACCTGGGACCCTTCAGTCTGCAGGCCAACACTCTATCCACTGAGCCAAACCAAGTAGGGCCAGACTGTGGCTTTTGCAGCTGAACATCAGGCCCATTCATTCACTCATACATTCATTCATCCAATATTTTCTGACTCTCCATAGGCCCAGGGATGCTTAAGTGCAATGCAAAGTTCCTACTCTAGTAGCTAACCTTGGGGGTGGGGGAGGGCATGTAAATAAGTCAAGAAATAAGGGTGAAGACTCTAAAGGTGGGATAATAAAAAGGGGGGGGCTCTTTATTTTTAAAGTTTATTGATTGATGGATGGATCTGAGAGAGGAAGGGGGAGAGAGAGACATCGAGTTGTTGTTCCACCTATTTCTGTATTCGTTGTATGTGCCCTGACTAGAATCAAATCCCCAAGCTTGGCCTATAGGGAGGACGGTCCGACCTGCTGAGCCACCCTCCCGGGCCAAGGGGGGGGCCTGGGAAGAGGGATCCAGGCGAGGCAGGCAGCAAAGACCTGGGGTGTGGGAGGGATCTTTGTGGATTGGTGGGTAGAGCACTTGACTCGGGGTCAGCTAGACCTGAGTTCAAGTCCTCCTTAGTTCAAGTCTTGCCACTACCACTTCTTAGCTGTGTGACTTACTGGAAGCTACCAAACTCTTTAAACCTCCGTTTAAACATGGGTCCGTAACCTCTGACCTTTAAAGGCTCTTGAAGGATTAAATGAAAGGAGGTCACCTCTGAGCACTTCAGAGAGGCTTGGAAAGGCTCATTGTCCTCTTGTGACTCAGCTGGTCCCTTGAGCAACAGCGCCCTTCCCCCCTGGAGAAGTGGGTTGTCTTGCTCCATCCTGACACACACCCCAGGCACACACGCCAGGCCTGCGCCGCTGTGGGGCCGAGCTGTGCTGGGTAGTAGCCTTTGTTTGGAGACCACCAGCCCTGCCCCATCGACTGCAAAGTGTGCTCCTGTCTCGGCCTCAGTTTTCTGCAAGAAGCACCAGAAGTGACCATCTGGCCTCTCCTGCCCACGGTCAGCGTTAAGCCCCCTCCTCACCCACGCCTGGGAAGGCTCTGGAATGTCTGCACTTCATCAGGGCTGGTTCAGGGAGACAGAAGGGAGAGGAAATAAGACACTTTCTGGGGAAGGGCAGCCAGGGGTCCTGGACCTTTGGAAGGCGGGTTGGTGTAATGGAGATGTGACTGCTCCCTCCACAAATGGCCCGTCACAGACACCCACCCACCCTTCACCCCATCTCTGGAAGTCCTTTGCTGTGTACCACACTGCCACATTCAGGTTTAAAAGCTTCATCAAGGCTGCCACCAATGGACACTTGTGGTTGGCTGCCTCCTTCTTCATTCTTTGTGTATTCATTCATGTATTCATATATTCACTCATTCAACAAATGCGTACCTTTGATTTGCAAAACACTCAATATCTACCTCTTCCAGCCTCTGTGTGTGTGTGTGTGTGTGTGTGTGTTTCTGTGAACTTGTTATACTCTCCAGACCAGACCCACTCAGGCACTTAATCCAAGGCCCTCCAGGATATGACCACTGCCATCATTTCCAGCATCACTCTCCCTGTCACCACTGCTGTCCTTCATGCACGTCGAGACTCGCAGTTGTCAGAGTACAA
Organism: Plecotus auritus; assembly: GCF_963455305.1. Classification (NCBI taxonomy): domain Eukaryota; kingdom Metazoa; phylum Chordata; class Mammalia; order Chiroptera; family Vespertilionidae; genus Plecotus; species Plecotus auritus. The sequence continues at coordinate 5,570,556 of NC_137773.1, forward strand.
TACGCTCTCTCTGGCTACCCTTCCTTTTGTACGTGCTATTCCTGTGGCTTAAATATGAGCCAATCAGTGAAGCCTGCTTTGACCATGAAGACTTCCTTGTCTGTGCATGTAGCGACATCCCACTGCCGAACCCAAGGGAATGAAAGTCAGCCACCTCCTGGACTAACAGGTCACCTCATTGAGAACTGGGCCACTGGAGACCAAGGAAGTCCACCCCAGGGAAGCTGCCATTCAAGGTGGAAATGTAAGCCCAGGGTTGCCCGTCCTTCCTATTTTTAAAAGAAGCTGGGAATTTGTGTTTTTATTTAAAATCGCCTGATTTCAGAAAGTTTGTGCGGGCCAAACAAAAGATCCGCAGCCTGGCTGTGATCCAGCCGGGTGACTGTGAGTGTGTGACTGCTGCTGGCCACCTGTTTGTGAGTATCTCAAGGTCAGGATCCACCCTTCGGCATCTCTGAGCCCCTGGGACCCCGCCCAGGGCTTAGTGAGCAGCAGGTGCTTATGCCTTCTGAAGAAAAGTCAAGTCCTAATCCCCTAGATCCGTGGTCGGCAAACTGCGGCTCGCGAGCCACATGCGGCTCTTTGGCCCCTTGAGTGTGGCTCTTCCACAAAATACCATGGCCTGGGCGAGTCTATTTTGAAGAAGTGGCCTTAGAAGAAGTTTAAGTTTAAAAAATGTGGCTCTCAAAAGAAATTTCAATTGTCGTGCTGTTGATATTTGGCTCTGTTGACTGAGGAGTTTGCCGACCACTGCCCTAGAAGGTGCTCGGTGGATGTTCAAGTCACACAAAGGCAATTCTGAGATCTTGTTCCAAGGGCCTGGGACAAAACTGATAGACAACTAAGATCCGTGTGATCTGGATGGATCACTTCTCCTTTCAAAGCCTCCATTTTCACAGCTTTCAAAAGAGAGTGATGAAAGTATTTGCTTTAGATAGCAGTCAAGATTAAATGAAATAATGAGCAGAACCCATGGACACAGACAGTAGGGGGGTGAGGGCATGTGCTGCGGTGGGAGGGTCCGGGGAGAGGTCAATGGCGGAAAAAGGAGACTCCTGTGATACTCTAAACGATAAAGAATTTAAATTAAAAATAAAAAGATTAAATGAAATAATGTACATAAGTGTTTTTGCACAGTATCCCACACACAGCAAACAATAAATGTTAATGATTTTTATCATCAGCACCATTCTAAGGGAAAAATGCCAAAAAGGACATATGTATATTGAAGCTATCAAATTTTATTCTCTAGCCCAGACCTCTCCCCTAACTGCAGGCTTGTATATCCAAATAGCCTCCTTGACATATCGATTTGTTGTTCCAATAAACTTCCAAATTTGGCAATTCCAAAACCCTTTCATTTACCCCCAAACCACCTCCTGCGGTCTTCCCACCGTTGTTAACAGCTATTTCATCCTTCCATTAACTCAGGCACAAAACTTTGGAGACATCCTTCACTCTTCCCATTTTCTCATAACCTATATTTAACTTAGTTGCAAACTGAGGCAGGTTCATTTTCAGAATATACCTACTTCTCATCCCTTCTGGAACTGCATCTCTGCTCCAGCTACCATCACGTGTCGCTTACAGCAGTCCCATGGCCGTCCTCCTCTCTGTTCTTGCACCCGCCACCTCAGAGGCCAAAGCTGTCATTTTGCCACTGCATCTAGGACAAAGTCTCTGTTTCTGCTTCCCTACACACGTTTTTATTTACTTTTATTTTATTTTTTTTAAAATATATTTTATTGATTTTTTACAGAGAGGAAGGGAGAGGGATAGAGAGCTAGAAACATCGATGAGAGAGAAACATCGATCAGCTGCCTCCTGCACACCCCCCACCGGGGACGTGACCGCAACCAAGGTCACATGCCCCTGACCGGAATTGAACCCGGGACACCTCAGTCCGCAGGCTGACGCTCTATCCACTGAGCCAAACTGGTTTCGGCATTTACTTTTATTATTAAAAAATGTTTTCACTGGGCAAAGTATTCTAGTTTCAACCTAATTTTTTTAAAACCACGTGGAAGATGCATTCCAAGGTCTTCTGACTTCTGTTGTGTCTTTTGAGAAGTCAGCTGACTATCTTAGTGCTCTCCCTGTGAGGGTAATATTTTTTATTTTCTGGCTGTTTTGAATTTTTGCTTTGTCTTTTATTTTTTTCTTTAGCCGTTATGAATGTGTCTGTAGTTTTATTCATCTTTATATTGCTTGTGAGTTGTGGTGCTTTTAAATCTGTGGCTTGATGTCTTTCATTAGAAAATCCTCAGTTATTTCTCCATTTCTATCCTTTTTATTTTAAACAGTTATTTTAATGCCTGTGACCAATAGCTATCTGGATCCTCTTGTGTGTATATTTATTGCCCATTGTTTCTGTTGCTTTTAAAAATTAAAAGATGATTTACTAGTAATAAAACAAAACATATTCCTTCATATGCCTGGTTATTTTTGGTTGTCAGGCGCCGCATATAAAAAATTTTAGAGATCATTTACCTTAAGGTGGCGTTATCCTCTCTAAAGAGGGTTTTCTTTATTGCAGGTGGCAAGGGGGCCTGGGAATCCCAGGTCACCTTAATCCAACCAGATACTGAGTTGGTTTAAGGGGACTTGAAGGTGGGCTTTAGGCCCTGTGATGACTGCTTTGGCTGTATCCTTTAAGGAGGTTCAACTAAAAGCTTGGGAATTTACCAGCCCTCCGCCCCGCCACCACCTCAGTCTGGATTACTTATTTGGGTATTATGCATAAAATCCTAGAGATGTAGTAGATCCCCTTGGTGTGCCTGAACTCTACTTTCTGTCCCATTAGACTCATGAGTCTATTAAAAGCTCTGCTCCACCTCTTAGCCGTCCAGTCTCCTATTTCAGTTGCCCTTCAGGTATCCAAAAGGCAGACGCCCTTTGGGGAAAAGAGGCCCCACCTACTGTGCGCTCGCTCTGGGTTTTCTTCTTCCAGGTCTTGATTTTATAATTCGCCACTGCCTTTTCCGTGCTTGAATGCCTTCAAACGGAAATATTTGTTAAATAGTTGGTCCAACTTTCCTAGTCCTCATCAGTAGGTGGTTCTGAATTATGTGGTCAGCCATGACTGAAAGGGAGCTTGGCTTTTAAAAACCCGGAGGGAAACGTCTAACGCATCAGATCATTTTCTCCTCTACTCAAAACCCTCCCATGGCTCCCACCTCACCCAGAAAAGAAGGCCATGTCCTCGCAGAGGCTGTAAGACCTGACATGACTTGTCTTGCTGATATGTCGCTGACCACATCTTCTGCCACTCTTCCCCCTCATGCACCTCTTCCAGCCAAGCTGGCCCCATTGCTCTTTCTAGCCCAGGCAAAGTTCCCTCTAGCTTCAGGGACCCATGCTCTCCCCTCTGCCTGGACTGACCTTCCTTCTGCTCTCTGTTCAAAGGTCATCTCATCAGTGGGCCATTCCCTGACCACCAACCACTTAAAATAGCGACCACCCTGCCCCAGCCGTGGCTGTCCCACATTTCTTCCTGCTTTATTTCTCAACATGGCACTGCTCACCACTGACGTTATTTGTGTGTGGTCTATATCCCCACTCGAATATAAGACTTGAGGGCAGGAACCTTGTCTGTCCTGTTCACGGGGGCGGATCTCATGCTCTTAGTACAGTGCCTGGCATGTAGTGGGTACTCAAGAAATGTGATGAATCCATGAAAACACTTTGAAGATGTGGAACAATTTCCCCCTTTCTTGGGTAGGTCCTGTACTCCAGCAAGGGGGAAGTGATTCTTTTCTGCTTAACCAACTTCTTTCCCTTCCACATGAGGCAATTTCCCTTGGACACATTCCCGTAACACACAGTCGTGTGCAAGTAAAGTGTATAAATACACTTTGTAAGCAGGAAGCAACATGAGGGTCCTGGCGGCCCAAGGCCTGCCATCCTGGGGCTCCGTTCTTGGGGTCAGGGCTGAGATTCTGGAAAGGACAGTGGTGGTAAACCTGCTCAGGGACTCCACTCTGACCCCCCTTTTCCTACCACTTCCCCCCATACTTCCCCCTCCCACCCGAAGGAGAATTCCTCATGGCGTGTGCCTCTAATGAGAAGAATGGGGCAGTGGGTGATTCATGGGGAAGTCTGTGGGGCCGCTTGGGGCCCATGACTCACAGCTTCTCCTCTAGAGGAGGCCTAGCTATCCGTGCTGAATCTCCTGGAAATGTCCTAGGCCACAGTCTCTAGTGAGTGTTGGGGGTTCTCTCCCTCGGAGTGCTCAACAGCACCTTCCTGGCGCTCATCACTCTGTGTCATTGTATGTCTGTCGTTGCCCAATAAGTATGTATGGAAAGGGCAGAGGCAGGGAGGCTAGAAGTGAGGGGTGGGGAGGAAGGAGGGAGGGAGGGGATAGAGAGGACATCAGACTGTGAACCCCTGAGGGCAGGTTCATGCCTTTTCAATGTCTGGGTCCCCAATCTCCAATGCACAGCTTGGCATATACACTGAGTGGCCAGATTATTATGCGTTCAGAGATCATAATAATCTGGCCACTCAGTGTAGTTTGGGAACTGAATGGTTGAATAAATGAAATTCTTGGAGGTTATCTTGAGACCTCATTCTAGGATAATGCCAGCCTGATAGAGTCTCAAGGTGGTGGAGGTGGTGGTGGTGGTGGTGGTGGTGGTGGTGTGTGTGTGTGTTGTCAGAGCCAGCTGGTTTGGGGTTTGGCATCCACTGTGGATGACACTAGAGAGGCTAAGGCAGATGGTCCTGGTCGAGATGGGTGCCCTAGCCCACAGCCCAGTCGTGAAACCAGCTCCTACCGAGCTCTAACTGGTGCCAGGCCCTGCGCCGGACACAAAGGGATAGAGAAGACACGGCCCCTGACCTTGGCTGAGATTCTGGAAAGGACAGTGGTGGTAAACCTGGCAAGTGGTGGAGACTGATGGGTTGATCCATGCGTTTAGTGTGGTGATCTGGGAGCCTGCGAGGTGTGGGCAGGGCCAGGGGATGGGGAGATGCAGGGAGGAGCGAGTAGAGGGGAGGACAGGTGGAAAGGCCTTCTGGGGAAGGTGGCCCTGGGTCCCTAGAAGTGTGGCACAGCCAGGACTCCTGCTCCCAAGGTGATGAGCGATGTTCTGAAGCCAATTTATTGTTCAGTAGATTTTACAGAAGGAAGAAAGGCCCCAGGACTTGTTGGAGGCCAGACCTATTTGCTCTAGAACTGAATTTCCCAGAGGCCTCCTGGGAGTCCCTGCAGGTGTCCTACTCATATGCAAATGGACCAGAGCCCTGTGCCTCCCGCGTGGGCATTTCAGAGTGTGGGCACTGTGGTGCCCTGAGGCCAGGACATGACTCCCAGGGAAGGAAGACTGGGAGACACTAGCTTGTCATAAACTTGGACACATACAATGTGTCGCCTCTTCAGATTGGCTTCTTTCACGTACTATGATGCATCTAACGTTCCTCGTTGTCTTTCCATGACCTGAGCTCATTTCTTTCTTCTTTTAATGTTTTATTGATTTCACAGAGGAAGGGGAAGGGAGAGAGAGATAGAAACATCCATGATGCGAGAGAATCACTGATTTGGCTGCCTTCTGCACACCCCCTACTGGGGATGGTGCCCGGAACCCAGGCATGTGCCCCGATGGGGAATCAAACCATGACCTCCTGGATCCTAGGTCACTGCTCAACCACTGGGCCACCCAGGCCGGGCTCTTTTCTTTTCAGTGCTGAATGTTATTCCTGTCTGGATGTGCCAAGGGTATTATTTCTCCATTCACCTACCCACGGACACGTTGGTTGCTTCCAAATGTTGGCGATTATGAATAAAGCTGCCATAAACATCCAGGCGCAGGTTTTTGTGTGAACGTACGTTTTCAGCTTCTCTGGGTAAGTAACAGGGAGTACAATTGCTGGATGGTATTGTAGGAGCGTGTTTACTTTTGTTAGAAACTGACAAACTCTTCCAGAGTGGCGTCCCGTTCTCACCAGCAATGAATGGGAGTTCCTGTCGCTCCACATCCTCATTCACCGGGTGGGGTCGGGTTTGGGTTCTGGCCGTGTTAATAGGTACAGAACAATAGCTCATTGCTGCTTTCATTTGCATTTCCCTGATGACTACGAGGCTGAGTATCGGTTCATGTGCTTGTTTGTTCTTTACATCTTCTTTAGTGAGGTGTCTGTTCCGATCCTTCGCCCGTTTTTAAAATCAGGCCGTCTGTTTTCTTATCATTGAGTTTTACGAGTTCTTGGTATACGTTGGATAACAGTCCTTTTTCACATATGCCTTTTGTCACGATTGTCTCCCCGTCTGTGGTTTGCCTCCTCTTTCTCTGGAATCTGGTGGGCATTTTGGGGCGAGGAAAAGCTATATTTCTATATTCCCATGTTGTTTAAACCACTGTGAACGCTGGGCATTTCTTGTAACTGTAAGGTTTAATCAGAGATGTAAGACTTAATCTGACCGAAGCCAATAAGTTGACCAAGACAAGCAGGGTAAAGCGAAAAATCGCGTTTATTGAAAGCTCTCGGGTGAGGTCCCGCGGTCCGAGAGCACAGGCCGGGGGAGTCACACTTTATTCACCGGTGGGCTTCACCGGTGGGCTTAGAGAAAATGAATTCAAATTCTAAGCAAGGCTACAAGCAGAACTTCCCTTTTTATTAAAGAGCCAGCCCTATGTGCACTTAGTGGTTATCTCGCTGCTGGCCTTGAAAACAACACAGTTCTATCCAATTAAAAAATGCACCTGGCATGGCATTGAAATTATGGGCATATCTAGTCTCTGGCCTACAAGGTCAGACAGCTTAAGTTTATCTTCCTCATTATTCAAGCAGGCTAAAGCAGGCTAGAAAGCAAAGTTTGTAAAGTTCCTGCTTTCCCAGCCCCAGACCTTACAGTAACGGAACCCAGTTTTCACTAATACATGAAGTCACACCTCTGCTTAGAACCTTCCAGTGTCTTCCCTTCACACCCAGAATGGACGTCAGCCCTTTGTGTGGCCTCTATGGGCCCAGCTGGTCGCGTCCCTGATGGGGGAGCATGTTAAGAGCAAGGCCCCTGGGGTTCAACTTCTGGCGGTTGCTGCCTGTGTCTGTGAGCGGGGGGAGCTGTTTAACTCAGGCCCCTCGTCTGTGCCATGGGCCAACGGAAGGACTACCTTCCTGCGTGTGAGGGTCACGTGAGTGACTCCGGTAAACACGGTGCTGAGCGCGGGGCAGTGCTCAGTACACACCGCCACCGGCATCCGCCTCTCCCCCAGCCTCCGCAACGAACCACACAGATTTCTCTTATTTCAGTAAACGGAGCTTTCCCTCTGCCTGGAACTCAAATCCCCCGTCACACCCGTACCCACCCCGGCCCCCCCAACACTCACTCCCTTGTGAGGCTGGCTCCCCCCCTCCAGAGGGCCTGCCCGCCTGCCTTTTCTCCTCCCTGGCATCTTGCTCACTGAGGCCACACCACGCTCCATTCATTGAGCAGCGAGACCACCAGGGTGGTCCTGGCTTCTGCTCTAGGGGAACAGTGGTTTATTGCTGCTCCCCAGGCCGCCCCTCCCCCCCCACACACATTGAAAACACCTGTTGTTGGGCAGGGGCCCTGCCGATCTTCTTCACACCCCCAGCTCCAGCACAGGTCTGCCGCGTAGTAGGTGCTCAAGAAATATTTGGGGGGATGAATGAGTGAACAGACCACAGGTTGTCTGGTCGGGAAGGCACCCTGGGCACACCACCACCAGTGGAGCTGAGGGTGAGCGAGGGGCATGGACCTGGCCCGGGTCCGAGTGTTAATGAGGGTGCCTGCCTGGGACCCCACTTCCTGCCTCGGTGCTCGGGTCTAGTCAGACCCCAGCAGGTGGGACAAGGATGTGGCCTCTGCTCCTTGGTGGCTGGTTCTGAAACACACTCCCTCTTCCGCTTCCATTTCCCCACAGAGAGCAGGCCGGTGGCGGGCTAGTCTGGGATGCGGGCATCGGGGACACATGTCGTGTGGTGATAACCCCCGGGGGGTCCTGGCCCCAGCCCTGAGCCCTCTCCCCGGGCAAAGCACCATTATGCCTGTTCCTACCTTAGACCAGGCCTGTGAGGCTCTGGCCAGGAGGCGGGGCCGGCATCGGGAGCCCCCAACTGCTCCCCAGGTGCCCTCCCTGTCTGTCGGCCCTGCGTTCGCACCCACTTGATGGGAGGCAGATAGGGGCCAGCTATCAGGCCTTGGAAGTAGTTTGAACGTACATATTCAACCTCTATCTCCCACCCCCCCCTCCTCCCCCCGTCCCCCGACAGGTACAACAGCACAAAGCAAGTTGGACAAGAATCGTCTTGGGGGTGGGGTGGGGTTGTGAGAAACGGAGGCGAAGGTATTAAAGGTTTGGAAGCACTGCCTTCAGAACGTGGAGACATTCGGGTTGTGAAGATGGGAAGTCTGACATGAGAGTGGGTGCGGCTGCTCTGGGGGCGCAGGTGTAGGTGGGCAGGACGGAGCAGCTGTGCCCCAGCTGCGGGAGCCCTGCGCAGCCCTCGCGGGATTGGCCAGGTGTGAGCGCCCGTGTCCCGTCTGGATGGAGGGGCAGGCTGCCATGGGGCAGGGGAAGGGACATCTTTGGGTGGCAGGCCGGACAGCTGGCCTGGAGGCCGAGTGGAGCAGCCTTTTCCGTGTCCCCTGGCCTCGGTCGGCCAGCCCAGCGGAGTGCATGGTCATTTAAGGTGCTGGCCACGGCGGGCAGCTTATTGGGTGGCAGGCCACCCGGGGCAGAGATGGCGCAGGCCTTCCAGGGGGGCCCGGGGAGCTATTTTTAGTGGCCCGGGCTGACTCCCAAATCCTGCTGACTATTTCTGGCACCAGATCGCCCTGAAGGATGTGGAAAATTTTCATGTTAGGAATGTCTGGTTTCCCTTTGGCTATGCAAGGGCAGAGCAGGGAGACGGGGACAAAGGGCGTGGGGCCCGAGGGCTTCTGGGAAAATTCACCAGCACCGGGAGCAGGACATGGCCCTGTGCCTGCCCTTCGGAGACGAGCATCGGCTTCTGAAAACACCAGCATCCCTGCCGGTGGCGATCCCTCTCAGTTTGCCTGAGGTGTCTCCGTTTTTAGCAACAAAAGTCTGGCAGCCAGGGCACCCTTTAGGCCCAGGCTAATGGGGAGGCCTGGTCCCCGAGCCCCATGTCAGCGCCTTTTAGTTCCAGAAGTGAAATTAGTAAGAAGAATCAGAGCTGAGCCACGTGCATTATCGTTCAGGTTGCTCCTCATCGGCCTGCACAGCAGGTACTGCTCCCCCCGCTAGTTTACAGGTGAGGAAACTGAGGCTCAGAGGTGGAGTGACTTGCCTATTGTGGGACAGCTGGCTGAGTGCTGGGGCCAGATCTGAACCTGGTGGTTCTGGGGGAGAGCCCCCCCTTTTATGGTGCTGGGACGAAAAGGGTGGCTTTGGACCCAGGGAAACTTGGGTCAGTCACTTTCTAGCCAGCCGCTTCACTTGGGGTAAGTAATGCCTATTTGGCCCAAATGGCCCGAGGGTTAAATGAGCAAGTGTCCTTGCACAGGCCTGACACTAGACTAGCAGGTGCTTAGCATTGGCTCAGATCCCCACTGCTCCGGCCGGCCCTTTGGGGACGCAAGCCCTGTTCATAGGCATCGCCCTGGCTCCTGGTGGCCAGATTGCTGCCCTCCTGGCCCCCTGGCCCCCTGGCCCCCTGGCGGGCAGGGAGGGAGGGGGCAACGCGGTGTGGGGGAGAGAACAGGCCTGGAGCCGCCAGCCCAGTTCTGCCGTTGCCTCTAGTGTCCTTGCTGAGCTCTGGCCTTCACTTTCCTCGCTGTAGAATGAGCGAAGGAGTCCGCTCTTCTCTCCGGGGGTGATCACCTGGGACCTGCCTCCTCCCCGCTCAGGTGCGGAGCCCATGGCACCCGCGGGGGTGGGCGGCTGGGGGAGGCTGGGGGAGGCGGGGGAGGGGGCGAGGAGGTGCTGACGTGCGTGCAGCCCCCCGGGCACGAATGGAATGCGCAGCCCCAAGTGGGGCCTGGGAGACACGCTGTCCCTTCCGCAGCCCTCACGTCAGCCAGCCCCGCAGGAAGGGCGGCCTGGTTCCCAGCCATCCCCTGGGGCTGGGGAAGTGGCCGAACAATAGAGCTGCTGGAGCCTGTACCCAGCGTGTGTGTGTGTGTGTGTGTGTGTGTGTGTGTGTGTGTGTACCCAGCATGTGTGTGTGTACCCAGCGTGTGTGTATGTGTGTGTGTACCCAGCATGTGTGTGTACCCAGCACATGCGTGTACCCAGCGTGTGTGTATGTATGTGTTTGTACCCAGCGTGTGTGTGTGTGTGTGTACCCAGCGCGCGTGTGTACCCAGCGCGCGTGTGTAACCCAGCATGTGTGTGTATATGTGTGTGTGTGTGTACCCAGCGTGTGTATGTGTGTACCCAGTGTGTGTGTGTGTACCCAGCGTGTGTATGTGTGTACCCAGTGTGTGTGTGTGTACCCAGCGTGTGTGTATACCCAGCATGTGTGTGTGTGTATGTACCCAGCGTGTGTGTGTATATGTGTGTGTGTACCCAGCATGTGTGTGTACCCAGCACATGTGTATACCCAGCGTGTGTGTGTACCCAGCGCGTGTGTGTAACCCAGCGTGTGTGTGTGTATATGTGTGTGTGTGTACCCAGCGTGTGTGTGTACCCAGCGTGTGTGTGTGTGTGTACCCAGCGTGTGTGTGTATATGTGTGTGTGTACCCAGCATGTGTGTGTACCCAGCACATGTGTATACCCAGCGTGTGTGTGTACCCAGCGCGTGTGTGTAACCCAGCGTGTGTGTGTGTATATGTGTGTGTGTACCCAGCGTGTGTGTGTACCCAGTGTGTGTGTGTGTGTACCCAGCGTGTGTATGTGTGTACCCAGTGTGTGTGTGTGTACCCAGCGTATGTATGTGTGTGTACCCAGCATGTGTGTGTATGTGTGTGTACCCAGTGTGTGTGTGTGTACCCAGCGTGTGTGTATACCCAGCATGTGTGTATGTGTGTGTGTGTACCCAGCGTGTGTATATACCCAGCATGTGTGTGTGTAACCCAGCGTGTGTGTGTATATGTGTGTGTGTGTACCCAGCGTGTGTGTGTACCCAGTGTGTGTGTGTACCCAGCGTGTGTGTATATGTGTGTGTACCCAGTGTGTGTGTGTGTACCCAGCGTGTGTATACCCAGCATGTGTGTGTGTGTGTGTGTGTGTGTGTGTGTGTGTGTGTGTGTGTACACTCGGGGGGAGCTGTGAGGCAGAGAGAGCAGGGAGAACCTGGTTTATGGGCGTGTCAGGCCCATGGCCAAACTCGCCTACTTCGTGCCCACAGCCAGCCTGCAGGGCGGCACTGGCACCCTCGGGTCCAGGAGGCGGCGCAGGGCCAGGCGTCCGGGCGTTGCTTAGGGAAGCCCAGGGCGGTTCCAGCAGGGGATGGGGCTGAGGCTGCGGGAGAGGCTGAGAGGCCTGCGGGTGCCCAGGTTGTGCCGTGCGCGGAGGACCTGGCGCTCGGTACTGTACCAAACGGATTCAGCTCATAGAGGGAGGGGAAGGGTCATAATTAAGTCCACCTTGCCTCTGCCAACGGTACGGGGGCATCAGACGGGCGGTGAGGGGAAGGTCCTCTTTATAGAGCCTACCTGCTTGAAGCTGTAGGAATGTTAGAGGCAGCGACTCATCCCGGCCCCCACCCCCAGCTGCCCATGAATGGACGGACAGCCAGCTGCTCACGTCACACAGAGGCCGCGGGTCGAGCCCCTGAGGGAAGAGGCGCCAGGGAGCCATCTCACCCCAAAAGCAGACCTGAACCTGATCAAGCGCCTCATCCCACCACCACTGGCAGAAGGACAGGGGCCAGAGGAACAGGTGCAGGGCATCTCGGGATGCAGCCAGCCAACGTCAGACGCGGGAAACTGTTGATAAAACAACTTGATTTCTTCTGCAAATAAATTCAGAGAGAGAGAGAGAGAGAGAGAGAGAAAATCAACGAAGTACGTCAATAAATAAATAAACAGACGAAGGGAAATCCATGGAGTAAAGGAGGTTTGGAGATATAACAACCAGCCGCCAGATAGAGATCTCATTTGGGATTCTGATATAAACAAATAGTAAAACGAACAGAAAATTCCAAATAAATGAAAACCATGGATGAAAGGAGAGATCTGACTAGATCCCTAGGGATCAACGGGCTGGGCACGGGTGATCTATCTTGAACCCGTGCTCCCAATGCGATTCCCGGGGTCAGACAGCGTGGAGACCACTGACACAGGGTCACGTGGACCTGCCCAGGGCCCTGATCCTGCCGCCTCCCGGGACAGCCACTCACTGGACTCGGTGGCAGGAGAGAGAGAGGGAGGTGGGAGAGAGGTTTCCCTCTCTGTCCTCTGTCCTCAGGGGCATCTTTTTTTAGTGCACCCATCTCGGAGGGAGCCAGGATCTGTCCGCCCAGAGCCCCGTGTTTAAAATTAGACCCCTTGAGCCAGGGACGCTGGGAGCCTGCTCCCGGGGAAGTGGCATAAACAGCAAACTCCAGTTGTCAGGACGTAGGGTGTGAGCCCAGATCTGGGGGGCCCAGGACGGTGAGGTCCCACACTTCTGAGGACAGTCCCACGGAGACCCAGGGGTGGCCCTCGGCCTGGATCGCCGTGCTGGGCCCTGTTCCCTTCCCCGGATGGTCTTTCCAGTTTAAAGACAGGGGCATGGAGTCACCAGGGGCCTTGCCCAAGGTCAAACAACTAGTCATCACGACTGTTAATTCATGCAGATCGGCTTTCAACGTTCTGACTCAGAATGGCTTGCTACAGGGGCCCGGCTGCTCAGTGGGTGGAGCACGAGACTCTTCAAAGGGCTTGCTGTCATTTTAACTCGGTAGGTCGTGTCCATGGCGAAAGTTACAGAGCACCGAGATCTGAACGGTGATAAGTGTCTCCTTCCAAACCCACCCCCGGTCTCCCAAGTCTCCACGTGAGGAACGGATATGTGTCCTATCAGAGACGGGCTGGAGCCATTCCCAGTGGTTCCCCTAGGTTGTGCGCCCTCCCCTCCTCCGCCCCCCGACCCCGGGTCACTGTGTATCACGAATCAGTCTTTCTCCCCTGCATCCCCAGTGGAACCAGCTATGCACCATCCTTGGGCGAACTGAGAATTTGTCCCTCGTGTCATTTTCTGTGCCCTGTGGTTCAGATCCTGACCCCCCGCAGGCCAGTTAATGACCTGTTCGATACTTTCTCCCCCCCTTGCTTTATCATGGAGGTGGCTCGGCTGTTAGGATGCTGAGAGCTACCTCTTTGCTCTGGCTGGTACCCCGCCATGTGGATACGCGGAATTCACGAATCTGCCTCTCGGATGAGCACACAGGTCTCCAGTCATTGCTTCTATCCCTGATGCTTCAGGGTGCGTCCCCATGAAAGCATGGGAGCTAATTCCCGGGAGAAGGGACCTTCCTGGTTTGTGTCAGAGCTGGTCCTAGTGTCCCGGCTTCTGGGACAGAGACAGAAAGGGTCTGCAGCCAGTGGGGGAGAATCCCGGCCGGAGGTGCAAACCGTTCGGAAGTGAGATGAGGGGAACAAGAATTCCAGGTGTTCAAGGACTCACTAGGTCAGGCATCTCCATGTTGCCTTGTTTAATTCTCCCAGCAGCCCTGGGGGTGGGGATACCGAGTCCCATGTCACTGCAGAAGCTCAGAGAGGTTAAGTCACTTGCCTGGGGACACACAGTGGGTAAACAGCAAACCTGGGATTGGAACCAAATGAGCCTGAATCCAAAGCCTGTGTCTTTTCCTCCCCACCACCTGAAAGGCTGCAGATGTTTCCAGAACAGCCAAGGCTCAGGCCGGCGTGTTGCACCGCCAGAGGGTTCCACTCTCACCGCCGTCGGTGTGCGCGGCATCCCAGCATTGTGCACGCACAGCCCGTGAAGCCGCACGTGGCAACCCTGTTGGGATGCCCACGCTCTGCTCCCAACAACAAGATCACTGACCACAATTGCGGCCTTGAAGAGCACGTACCGGCAAGCCAGGGTTCAGGGATTCTTTCCCTCGTGTGTTCATTAAGAAGTGATTAGTAGCCCTAGCTGGTTTGGCTCAGTGGATAGAGCATCGACCCTTGGACTGAAGGGTCGTGGGGTTCAATTCCGGTCAAGGGCATATAGCTCGGTTGCAGGCTCAATCCCCGACCCCGGTTGGGATGCGTGTGGGAGGCAACCAATCAATGTGTCTCTCTCACAACGATGTTTCTCTGGGTCTGTCTTCCCCCCTCCCCCCCAAAAAAATTAATGGGAAATATCCTCAGGTGAGGATTAACAACAACAAAAAGAAGTGATTAGTGGAAACTATTATTAAAGCTGAGAGAGAGGCTGTCTTCCCCCTTCCCAGGGCTCTCAGTCACTGGGACTGAGAGGCACCTTGTGATCAAGGAGGAGGATTGCACTGACCCTGTTGGGCTGAGGATCAGGGAAGGCTTCTTGGAGGAGGAGGCAGCTGGCTGGGCCTCAGAGGAGGAGTAGGAGTTTGCCAGGTAGGAGAAGGGGGAGGGGGGAGGAAGGATATTTCAAGCCGAGGGAACAGCAGCAGAAAGCACACGGTGTGCAATAAGCAGGCCCTCTAAGGAACTGAAAGTGGTTCCTATGACTTGGGTGCAGGGAGTGTGGGAGGAAGTGGGGAGCAGGTGGGGGCCCCTTAGAGGGAACTAAAACGCACAGACACAGGCAATGTGTGCCCAGGGGGCAGAGAAAGGACTATGGAATCTGATCTTGCTGTGCGACCTCGCGACCTTGGGCCTCTCGTCTGCATGTTCAGGAGGGAAAGGGGGTTGTGTGCACTGAGCCCTGAGCGCACGGGCACCCGGCTGTCCTGGGCAGTGTGTATCACCTCATGTGCCATGGCCTCCCTCCCTGGGTCAGGCCTGGCCAGTCAGTCCTGGGTGTGGAGAAAGGCAGAGCGGGGCAGGGGAAGGGCAGGCTGGCTCACCCGGTCTCGTCTGGGTACCGGCTGGGCCGGGCATGCCAACTGGGAGATCCTTCCTACCGTCACTGCTGTGGGGGTGGGGGAGCCAGAGCCAGGAAGCCTGGCATTGAGTGCCTACTGTGAGCTAGGCCTGTGCCCAGCCGTCCAGTCACAGCGTCTCCCTTCACTCTCACCCGCGGGTACCTTATTCCCATGTCACCGAGGAGGGAAGCCATGGCCCTAGCTCCCACAGGCAGAAAGGTTTCCGGCCCACGCCATCTACTCTATAGTCTGGGTTCTTTCTATTCACCTTGGCCTCCTTGCTATTGCTGCCCCAGGGCCTTTGCACATGCTGTCTCTTTGCTTAGGCCATTCTTTTTCCAGTTCCTCACACATATGCCTCTTTCTCAGCCACCTCCCCAGAGGAGCCCTCTCCCCACCCCCCACAACCAGAAGGAGCGGTTCTGAGGACTCACAACCACGTCACGCCCATTCATGTGTCTGAACGGCACCTCTAACATGATCTAAAATTTTTTCTTTCCTTTTAAAAAAACTGCGTATTGTTTGTTGTTCCATTCGAGCAAGAACTCTGTCTTGTCACTGCTGTGTCCCCAGAATGGTGTCCAGTACACAGTAGGTGCTCAATAAAGAGTCGTTGGACACATACGTGTGCGAGCGTGGCTGAGGGGGCTGCCGAAGGGGAGGCGAGCGTCTCCAGAAACAGCTGAGCGGTCTGAGGCGCTCCGGCTGAACAGCCCAGGCATCTGAAAGCAGAAATGCAGATGGGATGAGTCACCCCGGGGCCTGGCAACGCTGGCAGCGAGCACACGCCCCATCCAAACACATCACAACACTGCGGCCCGCGTCGCCAGGGCCCCCGGTGGCAGCTCTGGCATTTGGGAGCTGGCAGCAGCCGAGCGCTGCGGGCGCAGAGGGCGCAGCGGGCGGGGAGGAGTGTGGCATGAGCTAGGCCAAGGGCCACGGACGGGGTGGAGAGGGTCTCCTGGCCTGGGGACAGGCAGTGGTCAGGGCTGGGGGCGGGGTGGAGCGGGGACTTCTGAGCACAAATGTTGAGAAAAGTTGCCTTAAAAAAATGAGCTGAAAGCTGTTGAAAAAGAAAAATTCCACTCATAAACCAAAGCAGACCACTCGATTGTGCAATCCCTTGCATGACACTCTGCACGCTTGAAAGGGGAAATTCTCTCCTTTCTTTTCAGTTTTATAACGGCTTTATTGAGATACAATTCACATGCCAATTCACCCATTTAAAATGTACAGACTCTTTTTTTTAAGGAATATATTTTTATTGATTTCAGAGAGGAAGGGAGAGAGAGAGAGAGAAATATCAATGATGAGAGAGAATCATTGATCTGCTGCCTCCTACACGCCCCACCCACACTGGGGATCGAGCCCAAAACCCGGGCATGTGCCCTGACCGGGAATCGAACTGTGACCTCCTGATTCATAGGTCGATGCTCAACCACAGAGCCACGCCGGCCGGGGTAAGATGTCCGACTCAGTGGTTCTCATATAGTCTCAGTTGGGCAACCATCGCCACAATCAGTTTGAGAACATTGTCTTCACCCCAAAAGAAACCCCCTCCCCATTAGCAGACACCCCCTATTCACCCTCCCCACCAGCACTAGGCAGCCACGAATCTATTTTCTATTGGTATTGATTTATCTCCTTGGGACACAACATACATGAATTATCTGTGATCTTCCCTGTAACATGACGCTTTCCAGGTTCATGATGTGTGCCTGCTACAGGGTGTATCTGTCCTTCATCGCTCTTTACGGCTGAATAACATTCCACCGTGTGGCTATAGTACCACATTTTACTTATTCATTCCTCGGTTCATGGGCTCGGGTGGTTTCCATTGGCGGGGGGGGGGGGCGGGGGGCGGGTCTTATGAATGATGCTGCTGCGAACACACATGGACAAGTGTTGTGTGCACATATGTTTTCGTTTTACTTGGGTAGATAGCTAGGAGCAGAATCTGCTTTCTTCTCGAAGGAAAAACTCCCCAGGTCAAGATACATACAGCGTGGAGGGGGTTTAAAATGTCCCCCGTGGCTGTTGCAGAGCGAGTAACTCCATGAGCACAGCTGTGCCGGGCACGTCCGTGGAGCCGGTGAATATGTTTGAATGAATGCCAAATCCTTACTCATTCTGGTGTCCTCGGCGAGAAGGCTCAGGGGTGGGAATGGGACAAAAATGGGTTTCGAGCTAGTCGTACATTCAGTAAATATAGTAGCACATAGCAGTTAAATGTCGCTTGAGTTTAAATTATTTCTGGTTGTTAATCCTCACCCGAGGATATTTTCCCATTAATCGGGAGAGAGAGAGAGAGAGAGAGAGAGAGAGAGAGAGAGAGAGAGAGAGAGAGAGAGAGAAACATTGATGTGAGAGAGACATATCGATTGGCTGCCTCCCACACGAGCCCAGGATCCAGCCTATGACTGAGGTGGGTGCCCTTGACCCTTCAGTCCTGAGACCGACACTCGATCAGCTGAGCCGAACCGGCCAGGGTGAGTTTAACCAACTGTTTCCAGTTTCCTGGACAAAACGGAGAAGCTCCGAGCCCTGCTGTGGAGCTCCGCCGAGAAGGGAGGATGCCGCTCATGGCACAGGAAGAGAGAAAGGACTCTTCTGTCCCCTGTCACCGCCGGGCTTCCTCCCGGAGCCAACGGCACGTCCCCCAAACTCCAGGTGTGGGATTCCCCTGGCCCCCAGGGCAGAGGCAGCGTGGGCCTAGGAGGCTCCGCCTGCAGGAGGACCTTGACTGTGACCTGCCTCTAAGGCCCCGTCCTTGGGGCATCCCTGCTCCTGTCTCCTTGTCTGATATTGAGAACCTTTTCTGGAATAAAGAGCATCTCGCCTGTTGCCCTTTTCTGATTGTTGATCTGACATATTTCCCCTGGACTCCTGAGTCCAGTCCAGGCTGTGCTGGGCGCCGGGTCTGCAAGATACAGGGTCCCAGAGGGAGGCGAGCACTCAGAGGGGCCTCTGGCATGGGAACTGGCCTGGCGCTCCTGTCTGAGAAGCTACAACCTTCTGTGTGTTACCACTGTCAGACACGTTCCCATACCCTTTCCTGGTATACTTCCCTTTTGTCTTTTTTAAAAATATTTTTTATTGATTTCAGAGAGGAAGGGAGAGGGAGCGAGAGATAGAAACATCAATGATGAGAGAGAATCATTGATCGGCTGCCTCCTGCATGCCTCACACTGGGGATCGAGTCGGCAACCCAGGCATGTGTCCTTGACCGGAATCAAACTCAGTCTTCAGGCTGACGCTCTATCCACTGAGCCCAACCAGCCAGGGCTCCTTATGTTCTTAGAGTGTTAATGTGTATCCTTATTTTATATTTGTTCGTTCGTAAACATTTACTGAGTACCTACTATGTGCCAGGTCCTCAGAGGGACTCAGAGACAAGTACAAGTTTGTGTCCGCCCTGAGTGCCTCGAAATCCAGCAAGAGAAAGACAAGGAAGTGACAGAGCCCCGGGCGTGTGCTGGAATGGGGGCTGGACAAGGAGTGCATGCCTTTTATTACCTCATACGATTTTCTCATGTAGAAT
The DNA here is from genome assembly GCF_963455305.1 of Plecotus auritus. Taxonomy (NCBI): domain Eukaryota; kingdom Metazoa; phylum Chordata; class Mammalia; order Chiroptera; family Vespertilionidae; genus Plecotus; species Plecotus auritus. The sequence continues at coordinate 5,589,029 of NC_137773.1, forward strand.
ACATAATAAACACACACATTGATTATTTTAGTCACACATCTTACCTACATTCTGCTCTTGTCTGGGTTATATGTGATTTTATATGTTATTTTTGCTTTACAATGCTACACTTGGACTTGGCTCATCAAAAAAAAAAAAAAAAAGATATTTCATGGCTTTTTACTATATTGTTGAGTTTCTTTTTTTTTCTGTTAGAACATGTTTTTATTAATTTCAGAGAGAGGAGAGAAGAGGGGGAGAGAGAGAAACCTCAATGATGAGAGAGAATCATTGATCGGCTGCCTCCTGCACGCCCCCCAACTAGGGCTCCAGTCTGCAACTCGGGCATGCGCCCCGCCGGGAATGGAGCCCTGACCTGCTGGTTCGTGGGTCCGTGCTTCACCACTGGGCACACTGGCCAGGCAAGTTTCATTTTTTAAGTACATTTTATCTTTTTTTAAAAAGCCTTTTCCCCTCATGATTTGAATGGCAGTGGGCTTTCCACGGAGACTATTTAGAAACAATGGAAGGAAGAAGCACATAAGTAGAAATTGCTCACAATCTCGCTGCCCAGAGACAGGAATTGTCTGCCTGTTGCTCTTTCCTGCTGGTCTTTCTCCCGGCGCTATGCAATAGCACGCATGTTCTTGTTAAGTCACACATAGCCTTACCCGTATGTGATTCGGATGCTAGTGTAGGGGCCTGGGGATTTCGGAGGATGAAGTCTCCACACCTTTCTCCCCAGGGGGAGGCCTTGATGCTCTTCCTCTCCGGTCTCGAGCTCACCCCATCGTGGGCACTGACCCCGGGTGCCTGGGGCGCAGCCTGCCAGCCCGGTGGCGGGGAGGGTTCTGGAAGCCTGGGAGTAGGTCTCTGAGACGGTGCCCAAGGTCGGGGAGTCGGCTGGCTCCAGAACCTGAGCCCTTGCTCACCGGGGTGGGTGGGGGGTGGAGGCAGGTGAATTATTGTGGGGGGAGTGGGCCCCCACCCCAGCAAGGGTTCTAAATCAGGCCCTGGAATCTGCTGTGTCAAGTGACAGCTGAGAATCCCGCGGCCCAGTGTCCTCTGCCACAGGCCCCAGAGGGACATGGGGGAGGGCCCTGGACAGCCGAGACCCACCCCCAGCCTTCGCCACCCTGCAGCCTCTCTGAGCAAGGACCTTCCCCGAGAAAGGACGCGGACACGCGGAGCACTGCCCCCGCCTGGGCCACGTGGGCCGATTCTCCCGACGGCGCGGCCGTGGCCAGTTTGCACACGCTCGACGTGAAGGCGCCACCAGGAGAGGCTTGGCGCTGTGAATAGTCTCAGACCCTCGTGACAGCACTGGGACGTGGGTATCACTGCCCCCCTTCCAGCCAGGCGGGAACAGGTGGCTTGTCCGCGGTCCCACAGGGTTGGGGTGACTGTAGGACAGGCTCTGTGCACCCCTCTGCCCTCCTGCCCTCCTGGCCGGCTTTCCAGGCCCTGAGCATCCCTGCAGGATACATTACTTGCATCCCAGCCCCCTCCGCCCTCCCCTCCTCGCTCCCCGCCTCCCTCCACCACTGCGCTGGCTGGACCGCAGGCTCCTCACCGGCTTCCCAGAGGCCCAGCCTGGCCTCCACGTGTAAATATTTATGGAGGGAATTCATAAACACGAAGAGCGGGCCGGGCCGGGGCCACCGCCGCCGCAGGTACTCCTGGAGGTCCGGCCTGGACGTGCGTGGCTGCGCGGTCCGTGGGGTGGGGTGGGGGGTGGGCAACAGGAGGTCGGATGGTGGGCGCAGCGGCTTCACACGCAGACTCCGGAGTCTGAGTCCCAGCCGTTCCGCTGGGGGCTGGGGGCTGGGGGCTGGGAGCTGGGGGCTGGGAACTGGGACCTGGAGGCTGGGGGCTGGGAGCTGTGTGACCGCGGCCCGGTTCCCGGCCTCTCTGTGCCGGCTCCTCCTCCCCCTCCCAGCTGAGGCAGCAGCCCGCCCAGAGCCCAGCACACAGCCACGGATTTCAGGGTGACGCACAACACCAGGGACACCGAGTCAGGGCTGTAAGAGGAGGAAACTGGATGACCGGGGGGGGGGGGGGGGGGGGGGGGGCCACTCGCAGGGCGGCTCCTCCGAGGCGGCATCCGGCTGCTCCGGGATTCTCCGGCCGCTCAGAGCCGACCAGCGCGGGCTTGTTTATTGTTTCCATGGCTCACGAGGCTCCACGTCGTCTGGGACCCGAGCTACCCACTCGATTTTGTCCCACAAACCTGCTCCGCTCACGTCTTCCCCACCCCGGCCCCACCACCCCAGGCCCCCCGCAGCGGCTCAGCCCCACACCCTGGCGCTGTGGCTGGCTCCCTCATACTCACAGCCTGCATCCCTGGGGCCCCTCCAAAATGTGTCCTTCACCCCACCACCTCCGAGGCCTGCCTCGGCCCCTCCCCAGCCGGGCCCGTTGCTGTCTCTGGGGTGAGAGCCTCCACCCTTGGGCCCCTGCTTCTGTGTGCACCCTTGGCCCAGCCACACTCTCTGATAGGGCGCCTCTTGGTGTTGCCCGCCCCAGTGGCTTCCTCATCACACTTGCAAGGAAACCCCAAATCCTTACAGCCCCGAGCCCCAGACCACCAGCCAGGGCCCCACCCACCTCCTGTCTGCCCCTCCACGGTGGCACTCACCTGCTTTAGCCACACAGGCCTCCTCGTGGTTCCCTCAGAGCCTGCACACCCGCCTCCCCTCCCCATGTCCTTCTCCACAAGTTTCCACGGCAACGCTGCCCCTTCCAGGTCTCTGCCCAGATGTCGCCTCCTCGAGCCGCCCCTGGCCCCACCTGCAGCCCCAGCTCTGTCAGACAGTACACCTGGCCTCCTCTTCACCCCTTCCCGCCTTATTTTTTCATAGTGTGTATTTCTACCTGAAATGACATTTTAATTTTATTTATGAAATCTATATATAGAAAAGCCCAAGTGACCGAATGACCGGTCGACCGGTCGCTATGATGTGCACTGACCACCAGGAGGCAGACGCTCAATGCAGGAGCTGCCTCCTGGTGGTCAGTGAGCTCCCACAGCGGGAGAGCCGCTCTGCTGACCGACCGGCGCCAGGTGCTGGGCTCACGGCTGGCGAGGGCAGCTGCAGCAGTGTGAGCTGAGCCTCTCCCACCCCCACAGCAGTGCTACCGGGGCAGTGCTACCGGGACAGCGGCAGCAGGCGCAGCGGGGCCTGGATGAGCGGAAGCGGCGTGGTGCCCTGCCCAGGCTTGAGCTCCTCCCTGGCCGCCTGCCGCTTCGTGCACTCCTCAGGGGGATTGGGCTGAAACCAGCAGTCCAACATCCCCCAAGGGGTCCCGGATTGCGAGAGGGCGCAGGCCAGGCTGAGGGACCCCACCAGTGCACGAATCCGTGCACCGGGCCTCTAGTGTATAATAATTTTACATTTCTACAATATCATCTGTGTCTCTAAAGTGCAAGCACCAGGAGCACAATCATTGCCTGAGGAAAAGAGGAAGGGAAGGAAGAAGGAAGAAAGGAAGTAAGGAAAGGAGGGAGGGAGGGAGGGAGGGAGGGAGAAAGACTCAGGGTTGGATCTGCTGATTTGAGGCAGGAGGGAGGGACAGGTGAGCTCAGGTGTGAGGATGTTCGGACGGCAGGTCTGGCTCAGAGAGATGAAACAAGGCACTGTGGCCACTGGGGCTGGGGAATAATTCTGGGAAAAAGAACTAACAAAACCAGAAAAGGGAAGTGTGAAAACCAGAAGCAGAATTCAGGTTGGCCCCTAAAACCTCTTCCTTCTCCCTGGAGGCAAGTGCTTCTAGAAAGGCCAGCGAGGGCCTGGTCCTCTGAGCCGCCCTCCGACCACCCTCCTAGGCAGCGGGCGGGCGTGGACTCGGATCCGGGGCCAGCGCTCGCGTCACCCGCCCTGGAATGCTGTGGCTCCATGAACTCCCTCCGGATTTGCACAGTTCCCGTCAGAACATGAAACCAGAGGAAAAACCCGAGGCCCACACTGATCCGCTCAGAACTTAGCAACAGCACAACAAGCCATCGCCAGCCCACTTCTGCAGCCGGTGGTTTCCGCAGGGGAGCTGGGGGCTGGGGGCTGGGGGCTGGGAGCTGGGGGCTGGGGGCTGGGGGCTGGGGCTGGGGGCTGGGGGCTGGGGCTGGGGGCTGGGGCTGGGGGCTGGGGGCTGGGGGCTGGGGGCTGGGACCTGGAGGCTGGGGACTGGGGGCTGGGACCTGGAGGCTGGGGACTGGGGGCTGGGGGCTGGGAGCTGGGGGCTGGGGGCTGGGAGCTGGGAGCTGGGGGCTGGGGGCTGGGGGCTGGGGGCTGGGGGCTGGGGCTGGGAACTGGGGGCTGGGGGCTGGGGGCTGGGGGCTGGGACCTGGAGGCTGGGGACTGGGGGCTGGGGGCTGGGAGCTGGGGGCTGGGGGCTGGGAGCTGGGGGCTGGGAACTGGGACCTGGAGGCTGGGGGCTGGGAGCTGGGAGCTGGGAATGGGCTCTGCTGCCTGGCGGGTCTGCAGGGCCCAAAGTCACCCCACTGGCAGTCAGGATGAGACTGGTGTGCTCACGCTGGGTGTGGAACCACATGGGTCCCCAAGAATGGCCTGAGTTCCCCCCTCTTCCCCCTGTGTTCTCTGCGGGGAGCCCGAGAAAGAACCACTGATGGGCAACCCCAAGCTCAGCCGCCTCGGGCCTCCTGGCCCACTCAGCAGGAGCTGGCCAGGGGACGGGGGACCTCAGAGGTGTAGAAACATTCCAACGATCCCGGCATTTCTGGGTGCGTCACGGCCTCTGGGCTTCTCCACCATCACATCTGGACGGCAGGAGCCTGGCCCGCTCCTGCCCCAGCTCCTCCATCCCGCCTCCCTCCTTCCAGGCCAGCCTCACACTCGCTGGGCCAGCGGGATCCTAGCAAGATGTCTCCGGCGTGGAAAGGTCCAGAAACTCACACTGCAAACCCTGGCCCACTCCTGTCTGTGGAGCCCCTTCTGCTTCGCTTGCTTCTGAACTTTCACTTCCTCTCAGAATAAGACGGGTGTCCCCGCTGTGTGAGCACAGCCATGGCAGGTGGCGGTGACAGTCCTGCACATAGTAGGTGCCCAGGAGGCAGTGGCTCCCCTGATATGGTTGCATCCCCATCTCCACCCTAAGAGGCAGGCTGTCTGAGGCTTGAGGACAGAGAAGGCCAGATGGGGCTCGAGGCCACTTGTCCAGGAAAGAGACCAGGACGACGAGTCTCGTTGGGAGCAGAGAGAGGACAGCCACTGGTCCCCCAGTGCCGTCCCTTTTGGGGGTGCAGGAGGAAGGGCCATCACCAGGCTGGGCCCCTCCAACAGGTGCTGAAGACAAGAACCCCCTGGCCAACAGGGGCGGTGAGGGAGTCGCCCTGCTTTCCCTGATGCAGTCATTTGGGGCAATTGAGGCAGAGGTTTCCCAGGGAGGGGGCTCTGGGCTCGCCAAGGTGCCCCTTCCCGTCTCTCCGCAGCAGCCCGGTAGGACCTGGCCTGGAGGACTGGTTGCCCAGCCGCAGGGGCAGGAGGTTAGGGTAGACGTGAGGCGGCTGGCAGGGCCTGCGGACGCCGCAACCCCCAGTCTGGTCTGCTGACCACGGACTCTGACGTAGTGACTGTCAGAGCAGCTTACGGAGGACCCACCCTGTTCTCCAAGTGGGGGTCCCTGGGGAACCCCAAGCACCCAGGATGGAGTCCCTGTACCACCACCGAGCAGCTGTGTGGCCCAGCAGGTCATCCCTTTCCCGAGTCTCAGTGCCTCATCACCTGAGAGCTGCGCGGAGTGAGTGACCCAGGCGGCACGTTCCTGGTACCCACACACGGCAAATCCCGGCTGCTCCTGCCACCCTCTACACCACGGGGTCATTCTAAAGCAGCAGTTCTCCAAGTGGGGTCCCCACACCACCAGCCGCTGCATGACTGGGGAACCTGTTAGAGATGAACATTCCCAAGCCCCCCACACCCCCCCCCAACCTAGAACCAGGGACTCTGGGGTGGGGCCCAGCGGTCCCCGTTTTAACAAGCCCTCTGGGGGGTGCCCAATCACTCAGGTTTGGGCATCATTCTCTGAGGGCATCAACCCGCCTGTATCACTTTCCTGTGCTACACCCTCCCATGGCTCCCCATGGCTTCTGGATCCAGCCTAAGGGCTCTGCTGGGTTCATTGCCCGCCCCAGGTGGCCCTGAGTGTCGGGAGGGGCCCAGCCTGTTTCCCGGTGGGATGACTCGGGCCTGGGGCCTGTGTGCCTGGCCCCCAGCAGCTGGTGGACGGGGCAGAGGGCAGGAGAAACGATGCCACGCGTTGACTACGGGTGTGGCTCCCAGTGGCAGTCTGGGGTTCACGTACTGGCCCTCACTCTTCTACTGTAAACCGGGCAAGTCGCTTCACCGTTGCAGGGGTCCTCAAACTTTTTAAACAGGGGGCCAGTTCCCTGTCCCTCAGACCGTTGGAGGGCCGGACTATAGTTTAAAAAAAAAAACTATGAACAAATTCCTATGCACACTGCGGGCCCGGGACGCGTCGGCTGCTAAGCAGGACAGGCAGCGGCACCCGGCGGGCCGGATCCATGTCCTCGGCGGGCCGCATGTGGCCCGCGGGCCGTAGTTTGAGGACCCCTGGTAGAGCCTTAGTGTCCTCACCCGTCAAATGGGTACAGTAACACTGTCTGCTGAGTAACCGAGAGGGTTAAACACAGTCACCCGTGCAAACGCTCAGCCTGCTGCCTGGCAATGGCCTTCAAGCAAGAGTCCACAGTTCCTGACCCCGAACTCTTGGGGCTGGAGGTTTTGGGATTCTGAAAGATTTTCAAAAGGAATTACACCGTTTATCACACAACATCTCCCACAAGGGGATCTTCTAGAAACAAGCACACTGATGCTTCTCATCGAAGTGTATGCATACGCAAAGTCCGTACAGATAATAAAGACTATTCACAGAGAGTTTCCCATTAGTGCAGGTCACGCGAAGGCTCTTGGACTTTTCCAGGAGGTAATGGGGAGCCATCGAAGGCTCCAGAGCAGGAAAGTGACACGGTCAGGTTGACGCCCAAAGAAAGTGGTGCCCCCTGTGAGCGGACATCAGCATCCCCGGGCGGGCTGGGTAAACACGGGCCACTGGGCTCCTCACACGGCGGCTCCGGCCCATGGAGGGCGTGGTCACTCGCCCATTTTACAGAACGTTTTACAGAACACTGAGGCTCAGGGTGATGAAATCACCTGCCTAGGACCTCACAGCCAAGTGGTGGGGTTGGGACTTGCCAAGTGAGTTTTGGGATCCAATTTATAACAAACCTTTTCGTTTCCGGGGATGAACTGCGCTCCGGCTGGGCCCAGAGAGAGGCCCGGGACAGAAAGAGAGAACGTAAGCTTCGGGATTCAAGCCTGTCCGCCACTTCTGATTGTTTCACTCTGACCAAGTGACCTTGCCTCCCTGAGCCTCAGTTTCCCCGTCTGCACATTGGGATTAGCAGCTGCTCGTTGGCAGGGTTGGAGGAGGGAGCGCTGAGACAAAGGTGCTGGGTCCTGGGGAGGTGCAGCCCTGCCTGGTTCCGGCTCAGCCAGCGCCAGAATTCCCCAGGCCCCACCCCGGCCCACACACCGACCTGCCTGGGCCTGGGCCTGGGCCTGGGCCCCGGAGGAGGCCTTCCAGCCCGTGTTGCCCAAACACTGCGGAGGCCTGTGGGTGCTTCTCCATGGCGACAGCACCCTGAGCGGGACGGGGGTGAGGGAGTGCCTGTGCCAGGCACCCGCAGGTGCTGTCCCTGGGACACGACAGGAAGCAGGCCGCTCACCCCGGCTGGCACGGCCAATGCCACCCACCGGAAACCACAGCAGCTGGGCCTCTGCACACCGGCCTTCCCAGGGCCCAGCGAACGGGTGCCCGCGGAGCCCGGCCTGGGTGCTCCGCAGCTACGCCTTCCACGCCAATCCAGGCGCCGTCTCTCTCCCGCTTTCTCTCCAAATGTTTCCTTCACAGTGGCCTTTGCTGAGCGGCACAGCAGACTGAGCCCAAAGGTTCCAAAGCCAGAGGCCGGGGTTCAGCTCTCAGCTCAGTCCATGGCCGGCTGTGTGAGCGCGGGCAGCCTACACGGTTCGCTGCGCCTTCCTTTCCTGTCTGTAGAGAAGGGGACACCTCCGTTCTTCTAGGGCAGGGGTGGGCAAACTTTTTGACTCGAGGGCCACGATGGGTTCTTAAACTGGACCGGAGGGCCGGAACAAAAGCATGGATGGAGTGTTTGTGTGAACTAATATAAATTCAAAGTAAAGGAGCTCCGCTCTTTCTGCTCCGCGGGCCGGATAGAACAGCCGTGGGCAAACTTTTGTTTAGTTTGCCCACGGCTGTTCTAGGGGCTCAGATCAAATCCTCAGGGGCATCCTTGACTCTGCTTTTCCTCTCACCCCAACACCCGACTCCCAGGAAACCGGGTCGGCTCCCCCTTCAAATACATCTAGCCCAGTGGTTCCCAGCGTGGGGCCCACGGCCCATGGGGGGGGGGCCCATTGGAGAGTGAGTTATTAACAGTGAATATTTCACATTTCTTATGGTCCTAGGGGCCTCATATACAGCATATAAATATATATTGTGACATATTTATGCATTTCCGTTCTCTGTTACATGTTTTGAAACGTTATTTGCTATTTTTTCGTATCACTTCATATTATTATTATTATTTTTTAACTATTTCTTAGTGATTTCTTCCTCGGTACTTCAACTGTCCCTTCGTTGGTTTATTTTTCTCTTTCACGGATGCCATGTTCTTTGGAAGCTTGTTTAGGCCAAGTGAATGGCCTTTCAGGCTTCCTCCATGTGAATAGCCGTTCACTTTTTGAATGATAAGAATTCTATGTCACAGGGGGGCATCCGGGTTTTAGCCAGGGGTCCTCAAACTTTTTAAACAGGGGGCCAGTTCACTGTCCCTCAGACCGTTGGAGGGCCGGACTATAGTTTAAAAAAAAAAACTATGAACAAATTCCTATGAGCACTGCGGGCCCGGGACGAGTCAGCTGCTAAGTAGGACAGGCAGCGGCACCCGGCGGGCCGGATAAATGTCCTCGGCGGGCCGCATGTGGCCCGCGGGCTGTAGTTTGAGGATGCCTGGTAGAAGGTTGGGAACCACTACTCTAGAATCATGACACCTTCCTCCCTCTGGCTCTACCCCATTGCTCATCGCCACCCTCTCTTTCCTCCCTCCCTCCCTCCCTCTCTCCCCCTCTTTCCCTCCCCCTCTCTTCCTCTCTTTTGTTTACCTTTGAGAGTATATTGTAGCTATTATGACTCTTTGCCCCTAAATATTCAGTACCCACCCCACATAATCATAATCTGCATTTGACGTAACACGATTATCTTATGTACAGTTCATACGATTATCTTATATACCGTATTGCTACAATACAGCTTACTTATGGAATATATGCATTCCGTAAGATGTTGCCAATTGTTCTGATGTAACCCTTGAGACCATTTCTTTTCCCATCTGGAATCCAGCCCAGTATTGGGCCTGGATCCAGTTGCCCCGTCTTTATTCTCCCCTTTAATATGGAACAGTTAGTTCCTCAGCCCCCTTTGTCTCCCATGACCTTGACCTTTCGGCGGGACACGGGCCCACTGTTTTGTAGACCATCCTCATCCTTTGGCGGGTCTGCCAGGCCGTTTGCTCACGATCAGAGTCAGGTCCTGGGTTTTTGGCTGGGATGGCCCCGTGGCGCTGCGAGTCCTCGGCGCATCACAGCAGGAGACACGTGACCTCAGACGGTCCCAAATGACCTCTTGGCTGAGCTGGTGTCAGCCAGATCTCTCTGCTGTAAAGGGGGACTAACGGGAGCAGGGAGGCTGACCTTGTGAGACTGTGTGAAAATGCTGCCACCCCCAGCAAGCCTCCCCGCACTGGTGATTCTTACCTAAATCAATGTGCACGCTGTGGAGCCCAAGGGTTCTCGAACTCCGTCATCCCTGGAGGGTGACTCCCCAGCATCCACTGGTGACAAATGAATTAGTGTTCACTATGATGGTTGTCAAAGGATTTAATAAATTCATCACTTCCCCATCATCTTCCTGGCATTCTTCTGTAAGGAAGAGCTTTCTCTCCCTCATCATTTCTTCTCTTCCTTTCTCCCTCCCTCCCTCCTTTCTTCTTCTTTTTTTAAAAATATTTTTATTGATTTCAGAGAGGAAGGGAAAAGGAGAAACATCAATGATGAGAGAGAATCATTGATTGGCTGCCTCTGGCACGCCCCACACTGGGGATTGAGCCTGCAACCTGGGCCTGTGCCCTGACTGGGACTATGACCTGGTTCATAGTTTGACACACACTGAGCCGTGCCAGCCAGGTCCTTTCTTTTTTAAAAAATATGTTTATATGTTTTTTAAATGGATTTCAGAGAGAGGAAGGGGGAGAGAGAGAGAGAGAGAGAGAGAGAGAGAGAGAGAGAGAGAGAAGCAATGATGTGAGCGAGACACATCGATCTGTTGCCTGCTGTACATGCCCTGACCGGGGATTGAACCTGTGACCTTTCGGCTCTGGCCAGGGCTAGTGATATCCATTTTTATGACAAGCTTCTGTTGATGGGAAGTTTTCCATTCAGGATACGGACACAACATTTCCTTTTAAGATTCACTGAGTTCAGCGCGCCGGTGGAAAACGAAGATTAAGTTTAAACACAAGTATTCCGCGGATTTAGCAAAACTGGTCAACGCACCACGGAGTGAGGTGTGGGTCCTTCCCTCCAGGCTTCCTTGCTGCCCCAGCTTTTCGACAAAATGATGTAAACATTGCATCCTGTGTCCCTCCCTCTGCCCTCCTTCCGCCAATAGCAAGGACCCAGCGAGGTGCTGTGCCTGGCACTGCAGCCCGGGGGAGAATGCCAGGAAGCCTTCCTCCTGGAACTCAGTCTAGTCGGGGAGGCCGACCAGTGACCAGGTAATTACTACCTGTGGTAATTGCTCTGACGATGGAGCTCGGCTTAGCATGTAATTGGAGCGGAGGGGAGCGGCTTAGCATGTAATTGGAGCGGAGGGGAGCGGGGCGGCCTCCCACAGCAGCGGGGGTGCCGCTGGGAGGGGCCTGTGCTGTTCCCGAGGCCAGAGCTGCATCTTGAAGACCCAGTGGGTAGTGTCCCCTCCCGTCGCCGTGGCATCTTTGCCGTGAACAGCTCTGTCGCAAGCACTGTTGCTGCAAACGTTTTCGCCATGTAACTAACAGGTAATGCAATTGTGCCAAAAAAAAAAAAAGAAAGAAAGAAAGAAGAAAGGAAAAAAAAATCACACAAAATAAAAGAGGGACATTAAAAAGGCCGTAACAAAATTAAAAAGACTTTATTGCAAAATGCAAACTACATGAATACATTTTAAAAATGTGTGTGGGTTTATGGTAACACTGTGCAAAGAACTGATTTTGTTTTGTGGATTGTACCTTCTACGGGAAATGTGGGTTCCACTCTGTGCCCTCAAAGAGACCCTTAGCTTCTCTTTCTCCTCCCAATTGGTTTTCAAAACCAGAAACCAGCTGTTGGAAGAAATGCGAACGATTTCAAGGCCATCCCTGCCACCACGCCTACTTGTCACTGTGCAGACCATCCTGAGGGCAGAGATTTATATTTATATATTTAAAAAAATTTTTTTTGGTTAATTCTCACCCAAGGATATTTTTCCATTGATTTTTTTTTTTTTTAGGGAGAGTGGGAGAGAGAGGGAAAGACAGAAAGAAACATCGATGTGAGAGAAACACATTGATTGGTTGCCTCCTGCACGAGCCCTGACCAGGGCCCGGGCCGAGGAGGAGCCTGCAACCAAGGGATGTACTCTTGACCTGGACTCGAACCCGGGACCTTTGGTCTGCAGGCCGACACTCTATCCACTGAGCCACACCGCCTAGGGCGAGATTTATAGATAATAAAAAATGGGGGTAACTGCGAGAACTTTGCCCATGGAGAAAGGAAACCAAACTTACAGCCAGCTTAGACACATCCCGTCTGCCGGAGGTGGTGGATGGGTTCCCGTCAATGGAGAAATGAAATCAACCAACCAACCAACAGCCAGCCAGTTATGGTATCTTCTTTTTGGAACATATTGTCTTGGCCAGTTAGTTATGCGGCAAAACTCCCTACGGCGAAGATGCTACAGCGAACGCCCCTGGAGCCGTTCCGGCAGAGGGCACACTAAACAAAGTCAGGGTCCTCCGGCTGGTCCCCTCACCCAGCCCTGCCTGCTCTGGTTGGGTGGTGTGCGAAGCCTCAGTTTCTTCATCTGCACAATGGGCAGAACCCCATCCGCTTCAGGGACCTGGGGCACTCGGCCCTGGCCACACAGCGAGTTCTTCCTGCCGGGTACGGGGCCGGATCCATGCACGGCGTTCGCACCCAGCTTCTCAGACTCCCAGAGCGCCTGGCTGAGTCAGCGCCTCGACGCGCTTCCCTGCCCCTCTCCCCCTCAGACTCCACCTGCTCCTGCCCCTTCCAGAAGACACTCTAGGTCACGTCTCGGGGTGCTTGTCCTTCTGTGTCTGGCTTATCCAGATTGTTGCATATTGCAAGATTTCATTGTGTGTATGGACCACACTCTCTGCGTCCAGCCATCTGTCTGGGAGCGTTTAGGTCGTTTCTGCATTTGGCTCTCGTGAATAGTGTGAGCATCAAACTAAAAGGTTCCTGCATAGCCAGGGAACCAATGAACAGAGTGAAAAGACACCCTACGGGGTGGGGGAAAATATTGGCAAACCGTGTGTCTGCTAAGAGCTCTATCTCCAAAATATACAGAGAACTCCCACAACTCATTGGCAAGAAAACAAATAACCCGATTTAAAAACGGGCTGAAGATTTGCCATGTCAGAGACATTTCTCTGAAGGAGACACACAGATGGCCAACAGGTACGTGAAAAGACGTCCAGCATCACGAATTACCAGGGAAATGCACATCCAACCTTACACCCAGGAGGATGGCTGTCATAAAACAAGCAGAGGTGATGAGTGTCGGTGAGGACGTGAGGAGCTGAACCCCGGGCACCGTTGGCGGGGATGCAACATGGGGCAGCCACGGCGGAAAACAGTGTGGGGGCTCCTCAGGAAATAAAAAGTGCAACTACCACATGACCAGCAATTCCACGTCTGGGGATTATCCAAGAGAACTGCAGCCAAGCGTTCTTTCCAAGTGGTCAGTTTTCTCCGTCCCCAGGTGTCCGTTGGCCAGCAGTCACTGTCCTCCCCCCATCCCCACTGCGGCTGGACCCAGACACATCCACATCGTTGGGTGCTCGGGAAGCATCGGCTGATGGGATTCACGGGCCTGGAAACTCAGGGGCGCCCTGACTTCTAAGTCTGGTTTCTCACCTGCGGCCCGGAAGGTTTCATTGAGGAGCCCTCACATGGGCACTACAAGGGGCCTCTGCTGCCACCTACTGGGCATATGGGGAAAGGGCTCTTACAGTCACCCAAGGAGTCCCTTCTGTTGTCTGGACATCTCTCTATATAAAAGCCTAATATGCAAATTGTCCCCTCGGGAGTTCGACCGGGAGACCGGGGGTTTGATTGCTTGCTATGATGTGCACTGACCACCAGGGGGTAGCACAGAATGAAGGAAGGCCCACACCGGCAGCCGGAAGGCCCCGATAGGCCCTGATCGACGGCAAGGCCTAGGGACCCTACCCGTGCACAAATTTCGTGCACCAGGCCTCTAGTTTATAAATAAATGCCAACAACAGCAGCAATAACAGCAGCCACGAGTTATTAAATATTACTCTGTGTCAGACGGGGCAGGCAGGAGAGCAGAGGAGAGGGCCCAGCAAGGTCTTCTGGGAACTCCTGGTGCGGTACGGGAAGGCTCACTCACAGTTACTTCCAGGCACCTGTGTGCCCCGTGGCCTTGCTCCGAGCCCTGCTCAGGACAGCCTCCAAGCTCCCTGGGTGTGCACGCCCTCTGCCAACATCACAGCGGGGGAAACCGAGGCATGCAGGGGTGGAGAACCTAGACCAGGGGTGGGCAAACTTTTTGTTTTGTTTTGTTTTTTTTAACGATGGCCCCCTTTCTTTTTTTTTTTTAAATATATTTTATTGATTTTTTACAGAGAGGAAGGGAGAGGGATAGAGAGTTAGAAACATCGATGAGAGAGAAACATCAATCAGCTGCCTCCTGCACACCTCCCACTGGGGATGTGCCCGCAACCCAGGTACATGCCCTTGACCGGAATCGAACCTGCGACCTTTCAGTCCGCAGGCTGACGCTCTATCCACTGAGCCAAACCAGTTTCGGCGGTGGGCAAACTTTTTGACTCGAGGGCCACAATGGGTTCTTAAACTGGACCGGAGGGCCGGAACAAAAGCATGGATGGAGTGTTTGTGTGAACTAATATAAATTCAAAGAAAAGGAGCGGAGGGGAGAGCAAGAGAACCCTCCGCTCTTTCGGCTCTGCGGGCCGGATAGAACAGCCGAACGGGCCGGATCTGGCCCGCAGGCCGTAGTTTGCCCACGGCTGACCTAGATCATAGCCTCAGGGCATGTGGAGCTGAGGAGACTCCAGGCCTTGAGCTCGGTGCTCAGGGGCCCAGGCGATCAACCTGGGGGAGGGAAGGCAGATCTGCACTCAGGTCTCCATGGTCTATGTTCTAGAGGCCTGAAGGTGAGGTGGGCGGAGTGGGCGGGATAGATTTCTGGGTATGTGCTCCAGAATGATGGCCTTGCCACGGTCAAGGGCCCTCTCTGCCACGTCAGGGGGTGTCTCCACTAGGAAGCACGTCGCTGGTGTCAGGGAGGTCAGCGCTCTCTTCCTGGCTCTGCCACTGTCTAGCTCTGTGATCTTGGGCAACTTCCTCCAGCTCTCCGGGTCTCAGCTTACCCTTCTGTAAAATGGGGCCAATCACGGTCCCTACCTCTTGAGACTCCATTGGGAATCTGGTGAGAACACACCCATAAAGCCCCGAGCGCCTAGTGAGCTGTATGTGTGTGTTCTCACCTGGCACCACGGACCCCTTCGAACACATACCGGCCGTGCCTCAAGGCGCCCTCACGGCTGCGAAGCAGGTCCAGGTGTGGTGGCCCCGCGGAGCCTGGGAAACAGTCACTGGGACAGGCGTGCCTGAGTCACAGCCCGAGCTGGGAAACCTCCCCGCAGCCACCCCCAGAAATGCCGGTGCCGCTGTGCTGGCTTCGGGGCCTCCTCTCCCCCGGGGCCCCCAGCCAGGCATGTGAAGGGAAGGAGCCCACCGCAGCCGGGGCAGGCTCAGTCCTGTCATAAGTACCTGAGGAATGAACGAGCTCAGAGGTGCGCATTCATCCCCACTCCACAGATGAGGGACTGGGCGTGGAAGGGGAGGGGGGCCCAGGGTCACACGGCTGTGTTGGGGTCGGACCTAATGCGCCCCCCACCGTGTCCAGCAGAGAAAGCTGGGCCGCCTTGCTCCATCGGGGCTGGTGCTGCCCCAGCTCAGCCTGGGATCAAAGGCTGAGCAGCAGGAAACCCTTCCCATCCCGACTTCCCTGAACTAGGACACGCGTTGACGTCAGCACGTCCACATTCCTGCCCTCGAGCCCCAGGGCGGGGGCACCGATTTCCTCCCTCCAGCGCTGGCATCGCAAACAGGAAGCTGGTCATGCGGGTGGGTCCGGGCCAGGCCTGGGACAGGGGGTGGGAGTCCAATCTGGGCGTCAGTTCCCAGCCGGCGCCTACCTGGCTCTGGCCCCCACGGAGGTCCTGTTCAATGGCCCCCCCAGGGTCACACTGTCCCTGAGGCACCAGCACAGGGCCCTCAGGCATGGCATCCCTTTGGGTCTTCAGCGACTGCGCACGCGGCCCTTAGGGTCGGCTCACTGGCTAACAGCAACGGCCGGCATGACCTGAGCACTCACTCCGGCTCTACCCGGTTCTCTCATTCGATTCTTAGGAGCAATCCTCTTATCTCCCTGGGACAGATGAGGCAACTGAGGCAGGTTAAATCAGCGGTGCCTAGTGGGCCGGGACCTGGGCCCCGAGTGTCTGGCCCAGAGCTGGTCCTCGGAGTCCCCGGGGCAAGGCCTGCTCCCCACCTCAGCCCCTGCTCCTGCTAACCTGGCCATGTCTCTCCCCGCTCAGCCCTCCCAGGAACAAAAATCCGCACCCTTTATCTCCTGCCGCCCCCCTCCCCCCCAGCCAACCGCCCTGTTCTAAAAGCACCGAGCCATTTCTGATTCCAGAAACCAATCTCCTGTTTCCATTCTGACCACCTCCTGTATAGAGCCCAGGAGGGCAGGGTCTGAGCTCACCCGGGGTCTGGCTGCCCGAAGCCCCTGTGCCTGAGGCTCCCCAATGTGACGGTTCAGATGGCAGCTTCCTGGGCCCAACCGGGGAGAGGCAGGGCCTGGGCACCTGCATGGCCAGCCATCGCCCCGGTGAGTCTGAGCACCTCTGCTCCCCAAGCCTCTGCTGCCCCCAGGCCCAGCTGTCACAGAAGCGATCAGACTGCCATCCTCAGGGCCTGTCCAGCTGGTGGGCCCTGCCTTCCCCGGGCTCATGTCAGCCAGGGGCCGCCTCTCCGTGGAGCAGCCGGGACTTCTCGCGCCTCTCCCTCGGGGTCCCGAAGGGGCCGCTCCTTGCTCCCCTCCTCACTGTCCTCACCTTCCCGAGGGCAGGTGCTCCCCACACCTGAGGCAGGGCTGGCGCGGACGGGTTGTCACACTGGATGGTGCTTGAGAATGTCCTCATTTATTTATTTATTTATTTATTTATTTATTTATTTAAAATTTTCATTGATTTTAGAGAGAGAAAGGGAGGGAGAGAGAAACATTGATATGAGAAACATCCATAGGCTACCTCCCCGCTACGCCCTGACCAGGGATCAAACCTGCAACCTGGGTTCATGCCCTGACCAGGAATCGAACCCGCCACCTCCTGGTGTGCGGGGGTGACGTTCCAACCAGCTGAGCCACACGGGCCAGGGTGAGGGTGCCCTGGGGCTGAGACACAGGTGGCCAGGTCCACCCTCGGATCTCTGATTTGGAGGTTCAGGTGGAACCTCATGGCAGGCATTTCTTTCTCTTTTTCATTTTTATTTTTGTCTTTGTGCGTGTGCGTGTGTATGTGTGTGTGAAGCCATTTTATATCCCTATGATTCCTTCAACTAAAGGCACAAATTCCCCAAATTCTTAAACGAGGACCTTTAAGTTAGTAGTACTGTATACCTTTAGCAATAACTGGCCATGAACTTTATTGAGGATATATTTCTGGGCCTTTTCTAGAATTTTCAGCATGGCTTCTCTCTCCAGCCATACCCAGTGGTACCGCTGATGCTACAAAGCAGTCATTTCTGGGTCATTCAAGGTGAACCTCCGCAGAGGACTCTTCGGTTTAGTGTCAAGGTCTCGCTAGGTGTCGACACGGAAGGATCTCAGAGGGCCTGTGCCCTCACTAGCAACCCCCCGAGTATCACTAAGATAGACCGGGTGGGAAGATGCATGGTCCCGGGGCTGCCTGCCTGTGGTTCGGGGAGCATGAATTTCTAACGAGTACTCTGGCCATGCTGCTGCCGCCCCGAGGAACACACTTTGAGAATCCCTGGTGGGGAGGAGGCCGGATGTGGGGGGAGGGGGGACATCAGGTAGGGGGTGGCGAGGGGGTCACCAGTTCTACCAGCTGGGCCTCAGTCTTCTCGTTCATCAAACAGGCGGACAACAAACAGGACCTACCTCTCAGGGTTGTTGTGAGGGCTGACTGGCCCATGAGAATAAGGGACCACTGATTGTTTTTCTTTCCCACTCAGAAGTCTCTCTCCGCATGTTTCTGAGTAATACATGCAGTCTCTCCCTGAGGTTCCTGGGCTCCGGTTCCCACTGAGGAGGGAGGATTTCTGCCATCACGGGGAGATCTGTGGGACGTGAAGCGCCAGCTCTGTGGGGGAGGCACAGCTGGTTCAACAACCCCATTTAACAGATGGGGACACTGAGGCTGAGTGTCCTCCGGTCGCACAGCTGGGAAACCGCATGGGAGAGGGCCAAACCGGGTTTCAGTCTCTAGTGGCCCGCAGAGCTGGTGAGGGAGCTCACGGGCTCACCCTTGAATGGGAGGCCCCAGGCGCCCGTGGGAACCTCGGACCTGAGCCCTCTGGGTGATTTCTCAGGTCACAGCGCCCTCTGGCGGTCAGCGTACAAGGCGAGGAAGGAACGGAGCCTGGCTCCAGACCTGGTGGCTCCCCTGTGCCAGGGATTTATTCATTCCCTGATTCATCCATCCATTTCACAAACATTCTCGCGGCTGAGTGTGCCCCACCGGGGACCAAGACACACACGATGGCTGCTCTGGCCACACGTACTGCCTCCCGGGAAGGAGGACAGAAGCTATTCCCATACCTGTGCAGATGCATAGACAGCCTGTATCAGAAATTCGTCGTGGGGTGGGGAAATTCAGGGTTCACAAGAGTGTGCGCCTGAGGGACAGGCCTGTGGCTGAGTCAGCCAAGGTTCCTGGGATGAGAGCCTCCTTAGGCGTTAACTAGAGGGGGTGGGCCTCGTGGGGGAGTTCCGGGCAGAGGACACAGCAGGTGCAAAGGCCCTGAGTGGGAGGAAGCCTGCTGAGTGTGCAGGCTGCAGCTGAGCCGAGTGGGACGGGGCGGGGGGCGGGGGGCAGAGTTGTGGGGAAAGGCTGGGGAGGGGGGAAGGGCAGGCGCGAGTTTGCAGGGTCTTCTGAGTGGGGGTGAGGAGGTTTCTGATCTCCTTGATGCATAGACAGTGTCACAGTTGAGAGTGTGGGCTCTGGCCCCAGGCTGCCTGGGTTTGAACCCTGTCTCTGCCTTTTGCCGGCTGGGCGACCTTGGGCAAGTTGCTTAAGGGCTCTGTGCCTCAGTTTCCCCGCCCGGGCATTTGGGATGGTAGCAGGTACCCGCGTCCTTCCGTAGGACCCCCGTGAGGCAGGAATCAGTGAGTCTGCACAATGATAGTCTGGAATGGCAGGCTCTCGGGGTGCCCTCTGAGTGCTGGCAGATATGATTCTTGTTGTCGTAGTGTTACTGGAGGGGAGCGGTGACAGGATCAGAACCCCACTGGCAGGAGGATGGCCTCTGAGGAGGGTGGCCTGACGGGGCATGGAAGCAGGGAGGCCAGAGGGCGGCTGCAGCCTCCGGAGGGCAGGGGATGGCTAGGCGGGCCCGGGCACTGGACTAGGACACATTCCGGATGAAATGAAGGAGACAAAATCAATGGGGCTTGGTTAATGGACTGGATATGAGGGTGAGGGATAGAGAGGCCCCAACATGACCCCCAAGACCCAGGACTTCCCAACTGGATAGAGCACGAGATAGGGACCAGGGGGCTGTTCCTGGATTGACTGACGGGGAGGATGCTTCAATAACCACCCACAGCCGAAACCGGTTTGGCTCAGTGGATAGAGCGTCGGCCTGCGGACTGAAGGGTCCCGGGTTCGATTCCGGTCAAGGGCATGTACCTTGGCTGCGGGCACATCCCCAGTGGGAGGTGTGCAGGAGGCAGCTGATCGATGTTTCTCTCTCATCGATGTTTCTAGCTCTCTATCCCTCTCCCTTCCTCTCTGTAAAAAATCAATAAAATATATTTTAAAAAATAAATAAATAACCACCCACACAGGTGATCCAGACTCCCTTTCTCTCCTGGGCCACCCTCTGAGCTCTGTGCTCTGCAGCCTCGGCTCCTGGTCGGCTCCTCCGGGCCACGCCCAGGACGGCACACTACCCCTGGACCACCTGCGGGAGAGGGCGCCGAGGTGGGCAGGGAGGCCTGGTTCTGAGCGCCAGGAGAGCTCACCTGCATGGCCGGGTGGGGCGGGGTGGCTGGGAAGGACCCTGGGATCCAGTTCCCGGATCTGCCAGCATCTGGCTCAGGGCCCTCCTTCCTCAGAGTTCCTGCTCGACCTAAATCCTCCACGTGCATTCTCCCTGCTTCTTTTGTTTATTTTAATTTTAATATTTTTATGAGTTCAGAGAGGAAGGGAGAGGAAGAGAGAGATAGAAACATCGATGATGAGAGAGAATCACTGATCGGTTGCCTCCTGCATGCCCCCCACTGGGGATCGAGCCTGCAATCCGGGCACGTGCCCCGACCGGGAATTGAGCCGTGACCTCCTGGCTCATAGGTCAAAGCCCAACCACTGAGCCATCCAGCCGGGCCCCATCTGAGTCACTTTAATCAGGAACCCGTGTCCACTGCTTTTTGAAGCCTCTTGTCGAGCTCCCAGGACCTCCTAGTCTACGAGCCTCCGTTTCTCGCCACCTGGCTGCTCAGCAGCAACTTCCCAGGTGACTTCTCTGTCCTGAGACTCCGCGGGCTCCTCGCTGGCCCGGCCGCCTGCCGCTGTCTGATCTCGGGCCCGGGGATCGGAGCGCCCTCCTCTCCACGCACGCCGTCTCCCTGGCTCCAGCCGCCTATGCAGCACCTCCTCTGAGTGCTTCCCAGACACCTCAGCATGACGTGTCCCAAACAGAAAATGCAGGCTTTCCCCCCCGAGAACTGCCGCTTGTCGCAAGTCTGCTGGCCCGCCACCCAGCGGCTCCAGCTGGAAGGTGAGGGCTCATCCTCGATTCCTCTCTTTCCCTCCCACCCACTCCAACCCACCCGCACATTCTGTTACCCCAGCCCGGAACACCCCCCCTTCTGTGCACCGTGTCTACGGGCCACACCCCGATGGCAGACGACCCCCCCCCCAACCGCCCCCCCCCCCCGGCTTCCCCGGACCATTGGGGTGCCCAGCGCACCTCTCCGCTCGGCCCCTCCCCAGGGTCATCCTCCACAGCTTTCTTCAAAGAGTGACTGAGCACATACCCCGCGCAGGTGCTGGCGATAGAACGTGAACAAAGCACACCTGTGCCTGCCTCCACTCACCTTCTATTAGGGTGACGGGGGCTGGGGGGGCGGCACGGAGAGTGAGAGGCAAATGGAGAAGTGAGCGGGCTGCTGAGACAGACCACGGCTGGCTAACATGGTCATGAAGAGTATTTCTAAGTCACGGACGTTCAAGACCCACCTTTGAGGGTTGGCAGGGCCTTACTCGCCCAGCAAGGAGCTTTGGGCCAGATGAGAGAACGCTGAAGGATCTGAGCAGAGGAATGATATAATCTGGTTCAGGTTTGAAGAAAATCCTCCGGCTGCTGCGTAGACAATGGATTGGGTGGGGTGGGGTCAAGGGGAGGTGGACAGCACGGATTGGCCAGGCCGTGGGCAGTTCTCAGCCAAGAGAATGAGATCGGCCTCCTGCTCCACAGGAGCGGGGTGGGGTGTGTGGGGAGGGGTGGGTGTGTGGGGAGGGGTGGGGTGTGTGGGGAGGGGTGGGTGTGTGGGGAGGGTGGGGTGTGTGGGGAGGGGTGGGATGTGTGGGGAGGGGTGGGGTGTGTGGGGAGGGGTGGGTGTGTGGGGAGGGTGGGTGTGTGGGGAGGGGTGGGATGTGTGGGGAGGGGTGGGTGTGTGGGGAGGGTGGGATGTGTGGGGAGGGGTGGGTGTGTGGGGAGGGTGGGTGTGTGGGGAGGGGTGGGATGTGTGGGGAGGGGTGGGTGTGTGGGGAGGGTGGGATGTGTGGGGAGGGGTGGGTGTGTGGGGAGGGTGGGTGTGTGGGGAGGGGTGGGATGTGTGGGGAGGGGTGGGTGTGTGGGGAGGGTGGGATGTGTGGGGAGGGGTGGGTGTGTGGGGAGGGTGGGTGTGTGGGGAGGGGTGGGGTGTGTGGGGAGGGGTGGGTGTGTGGGGAGGGTGGGTGTGTGGGGAGGGGTGGGATGTGTGGGGAGGGGTGGGTGTGTGGGGAGGGTGGGATGTGTGGGGAGGGGTGGGTGTGTGGGGAGGGTGGGTGTGTGGGGAGGGGTGGGATGTGTGGGGAGGGGTGGGTGTGTGGGGAGGGTGGGATGTGTGGGGAGGGGTGGGTGTGTGGGGAGGGGTGGGGTGTGTGGGGAGGGTGCGTGTGTGGGGAGGGTGGGGGGGTGGCTCCCCTGAGGGAAGTCAAGGTGCTGCAGGAAAGGAAGGCTGGGAAGAGGAAAAATGAGCCCTCCCTCCCCATCAGGGCCGCAGTGGAATGTGTCAAAGGGACGGGGAGAAGAGCATGAGAAAGTGAAGGGCCTTCCATGCCTGAGTGTGTGGGGGCGCAGTGAGCATTTATTTATTTATTTTTCATTTCATTGTTTTTTTAAAATATGTTTATTGATTTAAGAGAGGAAGGGGGGGGAGAGAGAGAGAGAGAGAGAGAGAGAGAGAGAGAGAGAGAGAGAGAGAGGATGATGAGAGAGAATCATCGATCAGCTGCCTCCGCACGCCCGCTACTGAGGTTCGAGCCCGCACCCGGGCATGTGCCTTCCCGGCCGACGTCAGTGAGCGTTTCTGGAACGAAGAGCTGGCACAGGCCTAGTCCAGAGGCCGTGAGTGCCAGAGGGAAGGTCTCTCCTCCCTTCTGCTGACCCAGGAGGCGTGTGGAAGAGGCAGGAACTGTCTGTCACGGTTTCTCTCGTATGTCAGGCTCATGACGCCACGGTCCCCGTCGTCCAGTCCAAGGAAAGCCCCCGGGGATCAAGACCGCAGTCCAGGGACCCAGGTGGCAGGGCCGCCCGACTCCTCCCCATGGATTTCTCAGTCACAGGACGAGGGCGGCCTCCTGCCTTCCTCCCCACTCCTGGGCTCGGAGCCTCTTTTCCAAACCCCACCGTGTCCTCCCCCAGCCCAGCCTGCAGGTCTCGGTGCTCCGCCCACTGCAGCAGGTGGGAGGCAAGGGAGGTCCAGAACCCACCCGTGGGCCCGGCCTGAAGCCAGTTCCTGCAGAAATAGCGCTGTCTCAGCTGTCTCGCCTCCGCCCTCCTCCCCGACCCTGCAGTCACTGGTTGACCTGCAGACGACCTGTGGGGATCTGCGAAGAGGGGGCACTGTCCTGTCTCTACACACGTGACTCCTCCTGGGGCCTCATGTATGCGGAATCACACAGTGTGTGTCTCCTATGACAGGCTCTGCCCCTTTGCACGGTCTGCCACGGTCTCGGGGGTTCTGTTCATTGCATTTCTCCTGCTTGTGTTACTTCAATGTGCCCGACACAGGGTCCCATGTGTGGGTTAAACTGAACCGATCAGCCCAGCCAGTGTGGCTCAGTGGCTGAGCGTCGACCCATGAACCAAGAGTCAGGGCACATGCCCGTGTTGGGGGCTCGATCCCTTTTAGGGGGCGTGCAGGAGGCAGCCAATTGATGACGTTTCTCTCTCATCCACGTTTCTATCTCTCTATCCCTCTCCCTTCATCTCTCTAAAAATCAATAAAAACATATTTTTAAAAAGCTGAGCCGGTCAGATGGGGGCCAGAGCTGGGGCCCAGGTACCATCCTCCTGGCATTGCTGGGTCCTGGTCCCTGTCCTCCCCCCGCAGCCCAGCCCCGCTGTCACCCGGCACGGCCTCCTCCAGCTCACCCAGACCACCAGGCCATTTGCGGAGCTGCCTTCCCAGGTCACCTGGTGGCATCGAGGACCTGACCTTGCCTATCTGTCCGGCTGCTTCGTTCTGCTCAGGCCTTGGCTGCCTCTCATGGTGACCAGTAGAGGGCAACAGCGCTCCACCTTCTAGAGAAAACGGCCAGTCCCTCCCAAGGAGGAGCCCAGAAAGCCCCCTTCTGGGGAGCCCAGGTCTGCCAGGCTCCCTGCTCTTGGGTGAGAAGAGGAGACGGCGCGCGGCGGGGCCGGGGCCTCACCCCATGGCTGTGCTGCCTCCAGGCCCCTGTCCAGGCCGCCCCACTGCCCAGGCGGCTCCGCGGCCCCTTGCCAACGTGTGTGCAGCCTGCGCCAGCCTGTGGCGTGTGGGGACCTCTTGGAGGAAGAGGCTGGTGAGAGCTGAAGGAACTGTCTCTGGGGACCTGTGCCCCCACCTGGGCTGCTCCTCCGATGCGCAGCCTGCTCCCTCGTGCAGGGCGCGCTCCGTGGGACCCACTGCCGCCCACCCTCCAGGCCCAGCTCCTGTGGGACCCCTTCGGGGAAGCCTCCCCTAGTACCCAGAGCTGAAACAACCCCCGAGTGCATATACAGGAAGGCCAGCAGGAGGGGTGGCCCTGGGGTGGGTCTAGACAGCCTCGGACTCCCTGGGGGTGGGGGGTGGGAGACAGGGGTGTAAGGGAGCGGGGATTGCTCAGAATAATGGAGGGGTTCATTGTCACAGAGGTGACACCAGGGAAGGCAGAGGCAGGTCTGCTGGCACCGGAGAAAGGGGTGGGTGGGGGAGTGGGGGTGGGGGGTGGGGAAGGCCAGAGCTGCTCACTGTCCTGGTGGCAATGAGTCTTCTCCCAGCGCCCGCCTCCGTCCCCACCGTGGTGGTGGGCGGTCCTCCCTGGGGAGCAAGGTGGGCCTGGGCTGCGGGATGGCCGGGCTGGGGGATGGCCGGGCTGCGGGATGGCCGGGATTTGGGATGGCCGGATGCGGGATGGCCGGAATGGGGGATGGCCGGGCTGCGGGATGGCCGGGATGCGGGATGGCCGGGCTGCGGGATGGCCGGGATGAGGGATGGCCGGGATTTGGGATGGCCGGATGCGGGATGGCCGGAATGAGGGATGGCCGGGATGCGGGATGACCGGGCTGCGGGCAGTTCTCAGCTGCACTGTGAAGGCCGGGCGCTTCCCACGCCCTCCTGGCATGCGGGCTGCTCCTGGGAGTTGAGCAGAAGTGCGGCTTTCCCTCTGGAGCCCGTGGTCAGCCGGCCTCCCAGGCCCGGCCGCATTCCTGACGGGGAGCCAACACCAGCAGGGGTGAGGGCCGGCAAGCTCAGAGGCCCCAAACCCCGCCATCGCCATCGGACGCTCCTGCTTTCATTTCTCTCGGGAAGAGGGTGTCTGATGCCAGAAGTTCCGCACTAGTTGGGGGGTGGGGGGAGGCTCACAGGCAGGGGGCGAGAACCCCAGGGCTCTGCTACACTGAGCTGGTCACCTGCAGATGCCGCTGTAAAGAGTTTTCTTCTTTGCAAATCAGCGGGCGCAGCCTTTGGCATCAACAGAAGCCACGCTCTAAGGGGGCGGGGTGGGGAGGGTTAGGCAAGGGGGTTTTGGTTTGGGCTTGTTTTTAATTTATTGGGTTTTAAAATTTTTTAAATTGATTTCAGAGAGGACGGGAGAGGGAGAGAGAGATAGAAACATCAGTGAGGAGAGAGAGTCATTGATCGGCTGCCTCCTGCACATCCCCACTGGGCATGTGCAAGCTGGGCATGTGCCCTGACCAGGAATCGAACTGTGACCTCCTGGTTCAGAGGTTGACGCACAACCATTGAACCACGCCGGCCAGGCAATTTATCTTTATTGTTGAAAGTATTACAGATGCCCCCATTGATCCTCTCCACCCCAATTCTGCCGCCGCCCCCCCCCCTCCCGCCACAAGGGTTTTAAAGGTGAGAGTGGCCCACTGATCAAAAGGATGGGTTGCTAGGGAAACAAGAGCATAAACTGACCTCATTCATTTTCTGATGGGTGGGGGCAAATGGACCTCCAAGGGTCGGCTGACTCAGTGGTCAGCAAGTGGGGTCATGAGATGAGAACAGTGGGTAGTTCCTACTGACGCATGCTCAGCAGGTAGTCATGGGATGTGGCCAACAGCTGGGGCCCTAACATGGTCAGCAAAGCGGGGGTGGGAGGGCTCGCGAGGCGGGGCCCAATGCCTCAGTTTCTCTTGGAGTCTGCAAAACGAACGAGCGGAGCAGCGCCTGTAGCGAAAAGGACAACGCGAAGAATGCCGATGGTCCGGTGGAGAGCTGAGTGTGAACTGCTAACACCCGGTCACGCGAGCGGGGCCAGAGCCCAAACCACAGAAGAGTCCAGATACTCGGTCACAAATTATGCCACTAGGTGCTCACGGCTCACAGTGACGGCGTGGACTCGCCGAGGCAGTGCAGGACCTGACGGAGGCCCAGGGGGCTGTGGGGGTCAGAGGGGCAGCCCCGAGCCCAGCCCGGATGGGGGTGGGTGCCGCAGGTCATATAATCCCGGTAAAAAAAGTGACCACCATCACTGAGCACCTCCTGGTGCCTGCCAGTCCCTGACACTGTACACCCCAACACAGTCCACGAGGGGGCTGACACCCCTCTCACCTCAGGGATGCAGAGACCGAGGCTCAGAGAGGGTCCGTAACTTGCCCGAGACCTCACAGCAGCGGCTAGACTCCTTCACGTGGAAAACACCTGCTCAGAGCTGCAGTGTCAGGGCCCGGCCTCCAAAGGCCCCACCTAGAGGCAGGGAAGTGAGGTGCAGAGAGGGGCCTCTCATTGCATAACTCCAGGGGGCCGGCCACACAAAGTCTGGGCCCCTTGGAGAGGCCAAGTGCTCCTCTTGCTGGGGACAGGGTGTGGACGTGTGGGCCTAAGCAGGCTCTTGGGACTCCTCAGGTGGCCGAAGCCGTCCCCATGCAGGCGGAGAGGCAGGACGGGCGAGTGTAGGGCTCTCGATTCGAGAGGAAGGGTTAGCCCTGGCAGCCCTGGCCAGGAGGGGAGGGGCAGGGAAGGGGACCAGCCTGCCCCAGGCACTGTGTTGATGCAGCTGCCCCCAGGCTTCTGGAAGCTTCCCCGGGTGCATTTAACAGCCAAGGTTGGGGCTCTGTTCCCATAGTGGATGCCTGGAATATTCATGTTTTCCGTATCCCTGTGTGGGAGCCAAAACCAGCTTCTGAGAGCCAGGAGAGACGAGCCTGTGGGAGAGGCAGGTTCCCCTCCCCGGAATGGAGTCGTGGACCTGGTGTGAGCCGAGGACCCGACTTGATGGCTTTTCTCTCTTGTCCCTCCAGGTGCTGAGCCTGGCTCCCTCCCCTCCCCATTTTCCTCTTCTCTCTCTCCTCCTCCTCCTTCTGACAATTTACCTGCGGACAAGCCATGATGCTGAGGAAAGAGTCAGACCTGGTGCAGATCCTGGCTCTGCAGCTCACGAGCCCTGATTCGGGCCCTCTCTGAGCCTCTCTTCCCTTCGCTGTAAAATGCGACATAATATTCACCTGACAGGCTGTGGGGTCAGTGAAATCCCAAGTGCCTATGTTCCAGCCCATTTGCCCTTGAAAACCACCGCGTCTAGGTCCTGAGAAATAATTATAAAAAGAACAGTAATCCGTTTGTCTTAAAGAGGCCATAGAGAGTGGAGAAGGTTACTTAATGTCGCTGAGTCTTGGTTTTCTGTCCTATAAAATTAGAGTAATAGTGGGACCTACCTCAAAGAGCTAGGGCAGTGGTCGGCAAACTCATTAGTCAACAGAGCCAAACATCAACAGGACAACGATTGAAATTTCTTTTGAGAGCCCAATTTTTTAAACTTAAACTTCTTCTAACGCCACTTCTTCAAAATAGACTCGCCCAGGCCGTGGTATTTTGTGGAAGAGCCACACTCAAGGGGCCAAAGAGCCGCATGTGGCTCGTGAGCCGCGGTTTGCCGACCACTGAGCTAGGGGAATTCATGAGGATTCAATGATATGATGGATGCCTTAGCACCGTGGTCGGCAAACCGCAGCTCGTGAGCCGCATGCGGCTCTTTGGCCCCTTGAGTGTGGCTCTTCCACGAAATACCACGGCCTGGGCGAGTCTATTTTGAAGAAGTGGCATTAGAAGAAGTTTAAGTTTAAAAAATTTGGCTCTCCAAAGAAATTTCAATCGTACTGTTGATACTTGGCTCTGTTGACTAATGAGTTTGCCGACCACTGCTTAGCACATAGTAAGTGCTCATTAAATGATATTTTGTTGTTGTTATTATGGACTAGAGGCCCAGTGCATGAAATTCGTGCATGGGGGTGGTACTTCAGCTCAGCCTGCACCCTCATGCAATCCAGGACTGCTGGCTCCTAACAGCTCGCCTGCCAGTCTGCCTGATCGCCCCTAACCACTCTGCCTGCCTGCCTGATCGCCCCTAACCACTCGCCGGCCTGCCTTATCACCCCTAACTGCTTGCCTGCCTGCCTGATTGTGCCTAATTGCCTCTGCCTTGGCCCCCGCTGTCACGGCTTCGTCAGGAAGGACGTCCAGGTCGTTCGGCTGTCCAGTCTAATTAGCATATTATGCTTTTATTATTATAGATGATTGTTTGTCTTGCAGGAACACAAGGAATGAGGAAAGAAGTCTCCATACACATTATATGGCAAAGCTCTCTGAGGCTGTGCTTCAGGTGGCAAGGTGGTGAGGGTCAGGGTGGTGAGGGTCGGGGTGGTGAGGCTCAGGGTGGTGAGGGTCGGGGTGGTGAGGGTCAGGGTGGTGAGGGTCGGGGTGGTGAGGGTCAGGGTGGTGAGGGTCGGGGTGGTAAATGTCAGGAGTGGTGAGGGTCGGGGTGGTGAGGGTCAGGGTGGTGAGGGTCGGGGTGGTGAGGGTCGGGGTGGTAAAGGTCAGGGGTGGTGAGGGTCGGGGTGGTGAGGGTCAGGGTGGTGAGGGTCAGGGTGGTGAGGGTCGGGGTGGTGAGGGTCAGGGTGGTGAGGGTCGGGGTGGTGAGGGTCGGGGTGGTGAGGGTCAGGGTGGTGAGGGTCGGGGTGGTGAGGGTCGGGATGGTGAGGGTCAGGGTGGTGAGGGTCAGGGTGGTGAGGGTCGGGGTGGTGAGGGTCGGGGTGGTGAGGGTCGGGGTGGTGAGGGTCAGGGTGGTGAGGGTCTGGGTGGTGAGGGTCTGGGTGGTGAGGGTCAGGGTGGTGAAGGTCGGGGTGGTGAGGGTCTGCGTGGTGAAGGTCGGGGTGGTGAGGGTCGGGGTGGTGAGGGTCGGGGTGGTGAGGGTCGGGGTGGTGAGGGTCAGGGTGGTGAGGGTCTGGGTGGTGAGGGTCTGGGTGGTGAGGGTCAGGGTGGTGAAGGTCGGGGTGGTGAGGGTCTGCGTGGTGAAGGTCGGGGTGGTGAGGGTCGGGGTGGTGAGGGTCGGGGTGGTGAGGGTCAGGGTGGTGAGGGTCGGGGTGGTGAGGGTCGGGGTGGTGAGGGTCGGGGTGGTGAGGGTCGGGGTGGTGAGGGTCGGGGTGGTGAGGGTCTGCGTGGTGAGGGTCAGGGTGGTGAGGGTCGGGGTGGTGAGGGTCGGGGTGGTAAAGGTCAGGGGTGGTGAGGGTCGGGGTGGTGAGGGTCAGGGTGGTGAGGGTCAGGGTGGTGAGGGTCGGGGTGGTGAGGGTCGGGGTGGTAAAGGTCAGGGGTGGTGAGGGTCGGGGTGGTGAGGGTCGGGGTGGTGAGGGTCTGGGTGGTGAAGGTCGGGGTGGTGAGGGTCTGGGTGGTGAGGGTCAGGGTGGTGAGGGTCAGGGTGGTGAGGGTCGGGGTGGTGAGGGTCTGGGTGGTGAGGGTCTGGGTGGTGAGGGTCGGGGTGGTGAGGGTCAGGGCACAGGCCCGGTGTACTAGAACATCGGAGGAGAAATATAATGTGCCAGGGAGCACAGCTCAGGCACTAGGCGGAGCTCGGACACCCAGGAGAAAGAAGGGTGCCTGAGTAACCCACTAAATGACCCAGACCTTTGTGCCTTGAATCCCATCTGTCCCAGCAGCCTTAGAGCTGCACTGGTCTGAACATGTCTGCTTATGGGCCTGCCTTCCACTCCAGATCAGGTGGTTCTGGAGGGAAAAGCCATGTCATACCTGCTTTCTTTTTATATATACACTAGAGGCCTGGTGCATGGATTTATGCACTGGTGGGGTCCCGCAGCCTGGCCTGTGGGAATTAGGCCAAAAGGCAGCTCTCCGACATCCCCTGAGGGGTCACAGATTGCTAGAGGGCGGTTCTCGGGTGATGCACCCCGGAATCAGGCTCCCTCCTCTCTGGTTCCAGGTGCATCACCCAAGAACTGCAGCTGCCAAGTCACTGCAGCTCGGCAGCTCCTGCATTGAGGGTCTTCCCGCTGGTGGTCAGTGCATGTCGTAGCTACCGACCAGTGAGCCGGTCGCTTAGGCTTTTATATATATAGATTTTTACTTCAGAGAGGAAGGGAGAGGGAGAGAGAGATAGAAACAGCAGTAATGAGAGAGAATCATTGATTCGCTGCCTCCTGCATGGCCCCACTGGGGATCAAGCCTGCAACCCGGGCATGTGCCCTGACCGGGAATCGAACCGTGACCTCCTGGTCCATAGGTTGGTGCTCAACCACTGAGCCACGCCGGTGGGGCTGTTTTGTTTTTGTGTTTTTAAATCCAGTGTGGGCATGTGACAGAGCTTGGTCCAGAAACTAGGCTGTTGATCCAAGGGGTCAAAGGACAGACAGCCCAGGGACTTTTCCTCAAACGTTTTAAAGGGGTCACTAAGCTGACGTCAGTGAGGAGCCCCTGGAGGCTATCTTGGTTACCACAGAGGGAGAGCCTGCCCGAGAGCGATGAACCCAGAGGAGAGCAGAACTGAGAGACAGTTCCGGATCCCCGCGAACACCTGGATCCAGCCATTCCTGAAGCTAGAACGGACCTGTTCAGTTGTGTGAATTGTTTTGTAAGTTA
Source organism: Plecotus auritus (assembly GCF_963455305.1). Classification (NCBI taxonomy): domain Eukaryota; kingdom Metazoa; phylum Chordata; class Mammalia; order Chiroptera; family Vespertilionidae; genus Plecotus; species Plecotus auritus. The sequence continues at coordinate 5,619,290 of NC_137773.1, forward strand.
GGTTTTCCTTGAGATGGGTTTCAATCTCTTATAACCAAAAAAGCCTAGATTAATAATTCCCCCTCCCCAACACCTTTATCATAACCATTATTATCATTTTAAAGTCTTGATGATGATGTAGCGCCTATGAAAATGTCCCCGGGCCCGGAAGAAGTGGCTGTCGCAGGAAGGACACCGCAGAGTGGAGAGTGGAGCCTGAGTGGGAAGACCGCCTCTAACTGACAGGTAGGGGGAGGGTGCAAAATGCCACTGGAAGATTTTGCCTTTTCCAGAGCAGGCACCCCTGGGCTCCAGTCCGACTTCTACCTGGGAGGAGCCCTGCTTCCCTCACCTGTGAAACAAGGAGACAGGCATCATGGTGAAGATTCGTTCAGAGGATGTGTGCACGTCAGGGCTGCTTCTGCTTGATGGATGTCGGTTCCTTTCTCTTCCCGCATGGCTGCCGAAAGAGCATCACCAAGCCAGGTGCGGCCGGAGGAACAGCCCCAGCAGCCCCTTCCCCTCGGCCTCTCTTGGCTCCCGGCTCCACGGCCAGGCTCCGTCCCGGGAATCTGGCCCTGAAGCCTGGCCTGGAGGAAGCGCAGCCGAATTGGTGGCCTTGGCCTGGCCTCCACCAGAGACTCTCAGGCCCTTATCTCCCCCGGGACTAAATTTGGGTCTCAGACTCCATCAGCCTGGGAATGCCCGAGGAATTCCAGCAAGGGCCAGCGCGTCTCCGGGCGTTTTGCAGAGCAGGGAGAATGTTTTCCAAGTAACAGTTTAAATGAAAAGTAATCCCTGGTCGTTAGAGAAAATCTGGAAAACACGGGAACAAATCACCAGCCACACCTTCACCCAGCCCGGGGCCTGGGGAGGTTTTGCTTCCTTTCTGTTGGTCATTCCAGTGTATGGTCAGGCTTGTGAACTGTTGGTTGTTTTCTCTTCCTCTTTTCTTTTTCTAAAAATATTTCTTAATTGATTTCAGAGAGGAAGAGAGAGAGAGAGGGAGAGAGAGAGAGAGAGAGAGAGAGAGAGAGAGAGAGAGAGAGAGAGAGAGACATCAATGATGAGAATCGTTGGTTGGCTGCCTCCTGCGCGCCCCACACTGGGGATCAAGCCTGCAACCGTGACCTCCTGGTTCATAGGTCGATGCTCGACCACTGAGCCACACGGGCTGGGCTCTTTTCATTTCTGTTTACATCCATGAGATGGGAGTGTTTGTAGTTTCATGTCTTGGTTTCCCAGCATATTTTAACGCGAAGATGTTCCTGTTGTGAACACTTGGCTGAGTGCAGACATGTGCCTAGCAAACCACCAGCATGATCTCAGGGATGCTCACACCCATCCCTAAGGCCGAGTCTTACTACTCTTGCGTTGCAGGTGAGGAAACTGAGGCACAAAGCGCTTACGTGTCTGGCCCCGTGTCGTGCGGAGGCCCAGCTGTGAACCGGGTCTGACCGGTGCCGTGGTTTACCCACCCTCCCTTAGAGAGCCGCCGCTGTTGCCTGCCCCGCACTCCTGCTTTGCTCCAATTTCTCCCAGGGACTGAGGTATCCACCTCTCAGTACCCGGGGGGCAGCTACTGAATGGAGGTGGGTGGTACCCTGCCTGACCCATCAGAGCCCCCTATCTCCCTGGCCTCTGTGATTGGTTCAGGATACTGCCCGTGATCCAGGTTTCCAGGTTGGTGCGAGTGGGGACTGCTGAAAGGCTGGCTGTGTGTGAGAACCCACCTGGGAACCCCACTCAACAAGGCGGGCAGCGGAGAGGGGGGGGAGACCAGGTCCTGCTGCAGCATTTCCGATTCTGGGTCCAGTTGTCCAAAAGGGGTCTTGGGTTCTGGTACAGGACTTCTCATTGCCTGAGCTTTCTAATCCCCTGAAGCCATTAAGCCATTGAGAGTTGGGTTTCTGTCACTTGTGACCAAGAGTTCTGGTCGTTGGACATTAGGATTGCTCTAGTTTCTTTTTTATCATTATAAACTAGAGGCCCAGTGCATGAAATCCGTGCACTCGGCAGGAGGTGGGGAGGGAGGGTGTCCCTCAGCCCGGCCTGCGCCCTCTCGCAGTCCGGAGCCCTCGGGGGACGTAGCACTGCCGCAGAGGCTTGTGGCTGACCACCAGGGGGGCAGTCCCTGCATTGAGCGTCTGCCCCCTGGTGGTCAGTGCACATCATGCGACTGGTTGTTCTGCCGTTTGGTCGATTTGCCTATTAGCCTTTTATTATAAAGGATAATGCTGCCATTAAGCTTTACATTTAGAGCTTAATCTCTGATTGCAATGATTTCCTTGCGGTATTTTGCAGGAGGCACTTGGCCAAAGGGCCAAACGTTGTCAGGGCCCTGGAGACATTCTGCGAGTTGTTTCCTCAGGGCGGGCCATGATTCGTGCCCGCACCCCCACTCCCAACCGTGCACACCCCTGTGATTTACAAGATGAGTCTGGAGAGGTTTCTTTTTTACCAAGCCAGAGTTGTATTTGTTTTTTGTTTTTGTTTTTTTTAAACAGAAAACTTATGTTAATATAAAACAGATAAAAACAGACAAAAAAATCCAAACACACAACACACAGGACCAGTGCAAACCCTTCCCACCCCCTCGCCCCAAGTTTTCCAACCTTTCTTACAGCGCCCCGAAGATTAGCCGGTACTGGAGAGGTCACAGTATTGAATCAGGAAAATAAGAGCAAGAGGAGTTCGTCCAGGTCCGTACACAGGTAGCGGGGCGGACGCTGCACTCCACACCGAAACACAGTGCGGAGCTGAGTGACCGTCACAGTGTGTGGGACACTGTGACGCCTGCCGGCCCTGCCACGGTGAGCGTTGCTTTAAAAAAGGGTAAAAAGTGCACAGACGCTTTGATAAGGCACCGACAGATTGTCGTACGAGTCATTTCATGGGGGACTTGGGAGAGACGGTGACGCAAATACCAAGCCATGCCAGGAGGGCCTGGGTCCCGGGCCGCTGTCCCCCCCAGAAACAGGCAGAGATGGGGTCTAGAGGGAGGTCACTGCCCCTCTCAACAGGAACTGACCAGGGTTCTCCAGGGGCTTGGGGACCGATTTCCGGGAACCAGTCCCCAGGAGCAGATAGCCCTCTCCCCACGTCTCCCTGGCAGGACCTGAGGGTGGTCGTCCACGGGTGGGGACTTGGGGGTTCGGCGAGGGCCTTTGGCAGCCATGTGCGGGCTGCGCGGCGCCTGGCGTTTCCCACGCAGAGGGGCTTTAAGCCCGCGGGAGGCTCTGGTCCCGAAGGCAGCGGCCGGGCACTCACCAAGGGAGACCCCGAGGCAACAGCGGTCAGCAAGCCCCTGAAATCTGCCCCCATCGTCTCATCACTCTCTACTGTCTCCACCTCTGACCTCAGACCCCGGGCGTCCTCCCAGCCCCGCCTCCCAGCACCCACACGTGGCAGGAGTCCCACAGGCATGTGCTGAGGGGCTTTGCGGGCGTGTGCATGTTTTATGCACCCCCGGAACTCAGAACCCGCTTCTCATTCCTCTGCAAACCTCTCGTGAGTACCGACCATGGGCGAGCACAGAACCCGACACAGAGGGGTCGAATCAAAGCTCGGAAATGTTTCCTGCTCAGGACCACGAGTTCCCCGAGCCTCTGTCTTAGCCCGAGCTCCCAACCCTGTGTCCACACACAGGCCGCGCCCACCAGAAGGCCCGGTCCTGGGAATGGACTAGGAGAGAGAGCTTGTTTTGACTCGGAAACGGGCCAATTTCTCTAGCGATTCCAAATAACAGCCACAAGCCCACAGCACAGGGCATCCTCTGGTCCCCAACCCACTCCTGATGGCCCAGGGAGGGGGTAGGACAAGGCCTTCCCCTCCGCAAAGCTGCCCCCGTGGGTGCCCCGAGGGAAGAGGCAGAGGCCCTGGGGTGGACCCAAGCTCTCACCAGCTCAGCTTACAGGAAGAAGGCAGTGGACAGATGAGCCTAGAAGGGCTGTGGGTGGGCTAGGCCTCCTGCAGGCACAGGTGCCAGCCCCCCTTGGTGGTGGTGGGGAGCGGGGGTGGGGGGCGGTCACATGAGTTTAAAGGAAGAAAACTCTGGCAGTCTCGACCTTTCTGGAACTCGGCCCAAGCAGCAGAGAGCATGGGACTCGGCACCACACACTCGGGGTGTGGGTCCCAGCCTTGCACCTCCCGCTGCGACTCCCCCTCGCTCACTCCCAGGGCCTCAGCTCTTCCCAGCCGAATGGGCACAATCCCCGATTTCATCAATTCTGAGTCACAGGGCTCCCCCAGCCCCCATTTCAACGTCTCTGATTGGGATGAGCGGCATAGCGGTGGCACCGGACAGCTAGCATCGGCAGTGTTTTTCCCTTAGTCACGCCATGGTCGGCAAACTGCGGCTCGCGAGCCACATGCGGCTCTTTGGCCCCTTGAGTGTGGCTCTTCCACAAAATACCACGGCCTGGGCGAGTCTATTTGGAAGAAGTGGCATTAAGAAGAAGTTTAAAAAATGTGGCTCTCAAAAGAAATTTCAATCGTTGTACTGTTGATGTTTGGCTCTGTTGACTAATGAGTTTGCCGACCACTGCCTTAGTGGTACACAACGCAGCGTGTTACAGCCGGTGCTGTCTTAGGCCCGACTCAGGATGGTAACAAGACCTGCCTCTCGGGATGAAGGTGGGGGCCCCTCCCTGGCCCAGTGCCGAGGCACAAGAAACGCAAGAGGTCCCCTGTCCTCCCTCCTGCCCCTCTCGAGACACACACCGCAACCCACCCCCAGCAAAAACCGAGGGAAGGCCAGCGGCTCCTGCTGGCACTGAAGAAACCAGTTTAGAGCGTCAGGAAACGTCTGGTTTTTAGAAGATAAACACCCCTTCGTTCCTCTTGGATGCAGGAGGCTATTTATAGCAACCTCCAGCGCATCAGACAGGCCCCTGGCTCCCTTCATCCCAGGTAACGGGTTGCCAGGAGCAAGGCCTGGTCTACCCTGGGCCAGGCCCTCGGTCACTGCTTTCCTGGTGGTGTCTGTGCATGGCTCGGCTGGAACCCAGGGGGGCAGACAGGAGCTGGCTCCTCAGGCCGCTGAGACCACCTGAGCTGTGCCTGTGGCTCAGGCCAGTCAGGAGGACGGCTGCCTGGAGAACCACAGACCGGGGGTGGGGGTTGGGGGTTGGGGGGTGAGTGGGGGCGAGTCCTCTCACACAGTGCCTGTGCCCACACCCAGCACCTGGAGGACGGAAGGCTCCCACTGACCAGCGTCAGCGGGGCACTGAGCACTGCCTGGTTTCTCAAACTCCTGCCTTGGCAAACACTGGGGTTCCAGTAGCCCCTCAAAGTTTCTGCTGCAAAATTAAAATGTGGGCATGTTTCCCAGTTCACTAGGAAAAAGGACCAATCAGGGGTTCTTGCAGGGGCAAGAGTAGTGTTTCTGCAGTTGAGATCAGAAAACTGGGACCACTTCCAGACAGAGGAGCAGGTGGCTGAGACCTGCAGCAGCCCCAGGGCACCGCCGGCTGGTCTCCGGGTCTGGATATGCCGAGGGCGTGGCCCCGCTGCACCCTGACACCTGGCAAACCCTTGTTACATGAACGCCTGAGTCTGAGTGTTCTCCTCCCCCACCTCCCTCACAGATGAACAGGTTAGGAATTGTAATAGAAGTGACACCTGCTCTTTGCAAGGAGTCTCAGGCCTTTTAGAACGTTGTGTGGGTCCTCCCCAGAGCTCTGCAGTGGGCAGCTACAAGGCTTCCTCTAGGTCGCACTGGGGACCGAGAACCAGAGGCCCAGGGGCGTGCCTCAAGGCACGGCACTAGATAGGGCAGACGTGGGGCCCAGCCCTGGGGGCAAGAAGGGAGGAGGGTGAGGGCAGGGCCGGGGTCCCAGGAAATGCCCAGCAAATAGCCCCGGGAAGGGGGACAGTCTCAACCTCAGCGACTTCAGTGACTACCTCCATTTCCCTAGCATTCTAAGGGTCAATTAACATCCTAGGAATCAGCAGGGGAGGCCGAGAATCAGTACAAAGACAGGTTGCAAAGCCCTTGTTCCCCCTCCTACTTCGCCAGCAGGTTGTCCCGGTGACGCCCACAGGCACGGGTGGAAGCGTGGAGAGCTGTCTGTGGCCCACAGTGGCCTTTCCAACTCCAGGCAAGTCCCTGCCTCTCCCGCCCCAGGGAAAGAGAAGCTGCTGTCTTGTACACAGTGGGGCCATGCGGACCAAAAGCAGCCAGGGGCAGGGGCAAGGGCAGTGTGCTTATGACCAGGCTGCCTGGGGGTGACGGGGTGAAAAGGCTTTTGGGGGCGGCCTGCCCAGAGCCCTCAAACGGCTGCAGCGCCCAGCACAAGGCCTCTCCAGGACCGAGTTAGAAACCAAAGAAGCAAATCGTTCTTTTATGTTCTCCGCCCACCTAACCCCCAAGGACCTGCTGCTTCGGAGCTGTAAACAACGAGCTATTTTTTCCTGCTCTTAGGAAATCTGTGTCCCTTTTCTATACCATCCGAGGGGGTCTGTTCAGGGGCAGGCTTCACACATTCAGAACCAGCGGACGTCACAGCCCCAGGAAGTGAGCCACTTCTAGTCTGGGCTCCAGGTCGCACATCCCTTCGTCTCCTGGAGCCCAGATCCCTGTATAAATACCTATGCGTTCTCTCCCATTCTCTCACACATGCCCTCTCCCTGCTCAGTCTCCCCCCCGCGCCTCCCCCCCCACACACGCACGCACACATGCACGCACACACCTCAACCCACCCCCAGCAAAAAGCATTGCACAGAGGATGCTGTTTCCCAGCCGAGAGGTCACCGGAGGGATGGGCGGTCTGCCAGGCAGTTCCTGAGCTTGCTTTTGGGACGGCCTTTGGGGGCAAAAGCACTCTTGAGCCAGAAGCAACCCTCGCCTGGGCTCAGACCCCCAGGGCCTCGTCTCCAAGACTGTCACGCCTCGCCCACCACGGAGAGTGACAGACGAGATGGCCACTGCCCTTGGACTCCCTGGTGGCCATGGTGGTTGCCCGGCCCAGGGGGGGCTTCAGAAAGGTGACCTTGCTCTGGCCAAGGCCCATCGGCGGGCCAGGCTACGGCCGGTAGATCTTAATGACGTCCTTGATGGGCCGCCGGCAGATGGGGCAGCAGGCCCGGGCCTGCCTCTTGAGCCGCAGGCCGCAGCTGGTGCACAGGCACATGTGTCCACACGTGTAGATGACTGTGTCCACTTCGCCATCGAAGCACACCGTGCACTCGCCATTCTTGCTGCCTGCCGGTTCCGGTGGGGGAAACACGGGGGACACCGGGGGGCTCAGCGGGGAGCTGGGGGCTGTCACTGCAGAGAGGAAGACCAGGCCAGACCTGAATAATGTGGTTCTCAGCTGGGCTCCGTTGGGGCAACCCCAAGAACAAATTTGGGAGACACCGACTTCGGCTTTTTTCTGCGTTTTGCCCTTCCTACCCCCCCCCCCCCCCCCGCCCCAAGCATCAGGCACCATTATCACCCTTTGGGGTGCCATATCTAGATGTTTCTCTTGCCTCCAGCTAAATGCACAGCTGAGGAAGGAGAGGATACGGGGGGGGGGGGTTGGGGGGGGTAGAGTGACCACCCTGCTTAGCCCTGGGAAGGCGCCAGGCCAGCCCCTGCCCCTGCCCCCACCCCAGGTCTGCATCTCCTTACCCAGGGATGACTCGGATGCCGAGGAGGACTGGTTGACGCTGAAGGCCATATCGGAATCGCTGTCGTCCTGGGAGCCGCTGAGGGACCCCGACGGAGACGGGATCACAGGGCTGGACTGCAGGGTGCCTGGGACCAGAGAGACTCCATCAGACGGGCGCTGCTCTGCTAGTCCCTGGCTCTCCACGGCTTTGCACCTTAGCCTCCCTGTCTGTCTAATGGGAGAGCAACAGCGGCCTCACAGGGTTCTGATGGAGCCGTACATGCGTGGTGGACATCTGTTATGTGTCTGCCCAGCCATCATTCCCGTTTATTTCTGGGAAACAGTACTGGGGTTTTATTTCACACGATCCAGGCCTGTAAGAACTTCTACCTCTTGGTCTCAATGGCAGTTTAGGGAAAGCTATATAACCCAACAAAGGCCAATGAGGCCTTCCCAAGAACTTTCACTCAAACTACGGGGAAGAAAGGCTCATGGGCAGGTTAGCCTGGCCCTGCAGGCCCTGCCGAGGGAAGCCAACACAGAGAAAGTGCACTCTGAGATGGAAAGAGGGTGAAGTCCTACTGACGTCCTTTCAACATCCGGACCAAACGACAGTCGCTGTTGTCATGATCACTACTTACTAAGCATGCGGGAGGCGACAAGCACCTGCTGAAAGTATGCACATCTCATCATTTCATCTCACAACCCCAGGATGCGGGGATCCCTGCCCTTCTACACAGAAGGAAACGGAAGCTCCGATTTCCCCACCTCTTCATGGCTGAGCAGCCGTAAGACTGCGGCAGCCATTAATTCCCTCTGTGCTTGTTTTCTTCTCTGTAGATGGGATCATGAAATGGGTTTCCTGCCATCCTCAGGAGGACAGAAGTGAATGAGGTGAGAGGACATGGTCATCGTTTCTGTTTACACTGGGACTCTACTTCCTGAACCATGAGAAGGGAGCTGTGCTCTGTGAACCTTCCCCACACCCACTCTGCCCCGCAAACACCACACCCTGCAGCTCTGCACCCCGCCTCTGTGCCAGGTTCTCTGCCCTGCCCCATCCTGGAGCCCAGGGCCCGGCCCAGTTGGTGGGTGCTCCGTGTCTGGGGCATGAATGAAGGCAAGAATCATCTCAAAATAGGATGGTTCAAGCCTGCATTCCATTTTCTGTGGACGGTGTTCTTACTTCCTCTTTTCAGTGTAGCTGTACTTACTGTTTCTCCTACACTTACTATGCATCGACTATGTTAAAAGTAATAAATCGTGTAACCATAACAATGGGAATAGAGTGCACTGATCATTGACTGACTGCATAAAGCCTGCCACACCCTGACCCCGCGGGTACTTAGGTCGGTGCAGACAAAATGTGGCTGGCCCAGGGACCTGCAACCAGGGCACCCCTGGGGCACTTGTTGGAAAGACATCCTGTCGGGGCCCAGCATGGAAACTCGAGGTGGAGGTGGGTGGTGCGATGCGCGCTCAAGTTTGGGAACCGCGGGCTGGATTCCGATTCCGGCTCCAGCTCCAGCTCCCGCACGCGCTGCACCCTCTGCATCCCAGCGGGCCCCGCGCACGCGCACTTGGGGACTCACCGAGCAGGCGCAGCTGGCCAGCGGCGCCGCCGCGCACGACGAAGAAGGTCCAGAGCGCCTGCGTGGTGTCCACGCACAGCAGGCGGCCGCGCGGGCGCCCGTTGACGCCCAGGTGCACGTCGCCGCCGGGCCGCAGCGTGAAGCTGAGCGCGTCGCCGCCGCTCGGCACCGGCCCGGCGCGCGCCACCACCCAGTACTCCTTGCGGTCGAGCAGCGCATCGGGGTCGGCGGGCAGCTCCGCGGGCCGGAGGCCGCCCGGGTCGCACGAGGTGATGCCGAAGGCCAGCGCGCCGGGCGCCGGCAGCCCCGGGCGGCCCACCTCCACGAAGAGGCTCTCGCCGGGCCGCAGCGGGCGCTCGGAGAAGACGAGCGTGCGGCCGGCGTCGGGCCGCGGCGCGCAGGCCACCTTGCGGTCGGTGGACAGGCTCACGTCGGGCCCACGCGTCGCGTGGAAGCGCAGGTCGGCCTCGAGCAGCGCTGGCGAGGACGCGGGACGCGGGCGTTCGCGGGGTCCGCACGGGATGGCGGAGGCGTCGGCATGCGGCGGGCCGGGGGCGCGGCCCAGCCCCAGGTGGCCCAGCTTGGCCACCACCTGGTTGTTCTCCAGCTCGTTGTTGTTGAAGTTGGCGGCGTCGAGGCTGCTGGGCGGCGCGCAGGCGCTGAAGCGGGCCTGGCTGAGCCGTGCGGGCGGCAGCGTGTCGGCAAAGGTGCTCTCTGCGGACAGAGGGAGGGGTGAGGGCGCGGCCCGGGGCCCCCTGCCCACCAGCCCGCCTCGCTTCCTTCCCTTCCCGCAGGCCCTACCCGCACCTCCGGGGCCCCATCCTCTCCCCACCCCCAGCCATTCTTTTTCTGGTTCATTTGTCAATTGGTTTAGGAATCACGGATGGCCCGGCCGGCGTGGCTCGGGGGTTGAGCTGCGACCTATGAACCAGGAGGTCACGGTTGCGGGCTCCATCCCCAGTAGGGGGCGTGCAGGAGGCAGCCGGTCAATGATTCTCATCATTGTCGTTTCTCTCTCCCTCCCCCTTCCTCTCTGAAGTCAATAAAGACATATTTAAAAAATCATCATCACAGATGCACAGAATTGGATTATGCATAACGACACCTTCTTACCTTTGGGATGGGCACTTAAGACCCTTGCTCCCTTCTGCACTCCCTCCTCCCTTCTCCCCACCCCTTTCTCACCCTTTGCCCTTTATTTCTCCACCCCTCCTCCTGTGCTTCCCTCCTTTCTCTTCCTCCTGCCTCACTTTTTTCTCGCCCCCTTCTTTCTTTTCCTTCTTTCTCCCTTCCTTCCCTCAGAGGTTTTCATACTGGTGAAGATTTAAAGGGCATTTGAAAACCCTTTATTTTCTGCCTCCCCAACTAGAACATAAGCTGCAAGGAAAAGAGGGGCCCCTTTTTGCTCTTTACTTGTGGCCTTAGTATGTGACAGGTGCTATTTTAAGCTCCTTTCCGGAGTTAGCTCATGGAGTCCTCACACAACCTGTGAGGTGTGGTCTGTTATTACTCGCCATTTAGCAGAAGAAGTTGAGGCACAGAGGGGTTCAAGAGTATGACCAAGGTCACAGGGTCACTAAGCGGCAAAGCAGGACAAGAGTCCAGGCTCTTCAACACGTGCCGGCTGAAGGCGGGCAGCAGGAGCACAGAGCCTGGGGCACCAAACACTGAATGTAGAAGGTTTCAATAGAGATGGGCTCATCCCGCCCCGCCCCGTGGCTCAGGGGTTGAGCATTGACCTACGAACCAGGAGGTCACAGTTCAATTCCCAGTCAAGGCATGTGTTGGGGTTGTGGACTTGACCCCCAGTAGGGGACATGCAGGAGGTGTCCCATCAATGATTCTCATCACTGATGTTTCTGTCTCTCCCTCTCTGAAATCAATGATATATATTTATTTAAAGAGAGAGATGGACTCATGCAAAAACAAGAAACTAAGGGGTTTTTTAAAGACAATCGTGACATTATTTTTGAATAATTTTTAGTGATATGAAAATATGTTTTGATACTACATATTACAGTTAAGTAAAAAAGCAAAATAAAGGTATTTATCATTCAGGTAACAGAGGTCTTTATACTTTGGTAGATTAATAGTTGACTGTCTCCCCAGCTAGAATGAGAGTTCCTGGAGGGCAGGGTCTGTGCCAGCCTGCTCACCACCATGCACCCAGGGCTTAGCAGAGTACTTAGCAAGTAGCCCTCATTGTTATGTGGTTTATTGGATGAGTGAATGAATGAGGTGTCTAGCATAGACTGACTCTTAATAACAAAGAAAGTTAAAAGAAAAAGTCATTAACACACTTTGAAGGTTTTTTAAGTAGTAAAAATATTAACCATAATTAAAGCAAGAAAAAGTGTGTTCCTCAAACTTTAAAACCTGATCCCTCTGGCTAAGATTTTGTTAAATATTACCATGTAGAATTACAGTTTATGTCATGGAATAAAATTTTCTTCCTCTTCTGTTTTCCTAATATAAAATTAAGTCATCATCTTGAACATGCTTTTTCAAAAAGCCTGCCCGAGCCCCCTTGGTGAGAGTCTGATATGTGACTCTGCAATCCTACCCCTCCATGCAGGGATGATTTGGCAAACTGGCAACCCAGGTTCTGACCCTGGCTCACAGACCTGTTTTGGTTGGCTGCCTGGTTTTTTGTGTTTTTTTTTCTTCCCCCTTTTAACTCTATTTTTGAAAAACTAACCTATACAAATAGTATAATGAATGCTGATTACCCAGATTCAACAATTCATGGCCAATCTAGTTTCATTGACACCTCCACCAACTCTCCCTCCTACATATGTTGAAGCAAATGCTAGACATGCCATTTCATCTGAAAAAATTTCAGCATCTCTCTCAAGATAAGGGCAGCAAACTATCCCCAGGAGTTCTCACCACCAGGATTTCAGCATTAGCTGCTGCTCCTCTGTCAGAACCAGCGCCACGCCTGTCTGCCTGCCTCCCCAGTGGACCTCGAGCCTCTTACCAGTGGGTTGAAGGCTCACTGCCTGACAGTGTAGATACTCGAGGATTAGGGAATAAATTATAATCTGAATGAGTGGATGTGTGAATGAACAAATGAGCAAATGAATGAATACATGTGTGAATGCATGAATAAATGAGTGAGCAAGTGGACAAAGGAGTGACGGAATGAGCAACAGAATGGATGAAAGAATCAGTGAGTGAAGGAGCAAATAATTGAATGAAGGAGTAAGCAAATAAACCTGGGCCAGACCATGGACTCTGGACCAATCCGGCTTCGCAGTTCAATTCCTTTAACCCCTCCATGCCTCAGTTTTCTCAGCTGTGGAACAGGGATCATGAGTTGTCAGGAAAAATGATTTAAAATGTATCGGTTGTGTAGAACTACGCCTGGCCTAGCGAAGTGAGCCCTCTGCGTTGTGTGAAAGAAATACACATCAGGCGCAGGGAGAACCATTGCCTGGCCCCTTGCAGCAGGGACGGCGGGCCTGGACCTACCCAGGAGCTGGACTTCATCGGTGATGCCGTACACATCGATGAGCGCCCAGAGCGGGCCGCCCACGGCCACGCCGCAGTGGAAGAGCACGGGCTCGCCGTCGTTGACGCTGTAGAAGACGCGGCCGTGGCGGTCCACCCAGTAGGCCAGCACGGTGTCGCGCAGTGCCAGGTTCTCGGGCAGCGCCTTGGCCCAGTAGCCCGGCCGCGTGACCAGGTCCGGGCAGGCGTACTTGGGGATGTCCTGCGGGCTCATGAGCGACGGGTCGTGCACCGTGAAGCCAAAGCGCAGAGCGCCACTCCAGCCCGGGCGCACGGCCACCAGGCGCAGCCGCACCTGCTCGTACAGCCGGATGGGCCGCTGCGTGAACGTGACCCCGTTGCAGAAGCTGTTGCGCCGCGTGGCCCGGCGCGAATGGCCGTCCAGCCGCACGTTCTTGCCCTTGGCCTGCGCGTGGAAACGCGGGGCTTCACCCAGGACCTGGCGCCGCTCGGGGCCAGGCCCACAGCACGGCCGGGTGGCCAGGAGGCGCGCGGGAGGGCTCGAGTCTGCGGGAAGAGAGAGACAGGCAGGAAGGTTAGGGCCCCTCAGAACTGTGCAGCTCTGATTCATCTTCTAATAAAAATCTCCATCTTAGCCCTAACCGGTTTGGCTCAGTGGATAGAGCATCAGCCTGCAGACTCAAGGGTCCCAGGTTCGATTCCGGTCAAAGGCATGTACCTTGGTTGCGGGCACATCCCCAGTAGGGGGTGTGCAGGAGGCAGCTGATTGATCTTTCTCTCTCATCGATGTTTCTAACTCTCTATCCCTCTCCCTTCCTCTCTGTAAAAAAATCAATAAAATATATTTTTAAAAAATCTCCATCTTAATTAAACCAGTACTTGGTGAACTTAAGAAGGTTCCAGCCACCCCAATCAGCCCAGCATTCCCACAGCAAAGTCACTATACCCACTTCACAGATGAGCAAAATGAGACTGTGTGTGTATGGGGGGGGGGGGCACGGTGAAGCACTGTTCAAAGCTGTTTCACCCCCAGATGGACCAATACCAATGAGCTTGTCACCCAGCAGCCAGGCTGGGGTCAACCCACTTCTCCATCCCCATCAAATCCTTCCAGGTCCTCCGGGGCCACTCTTGGGCTGCAGTCTGTACAAAGGCCACAGGGGCCTTGGATTCTTGGGGAAAAGTGTGTGCGGCGGGGGGTGGGGGAGTGGGGGGGAGGAAGGGGGTCGAAGACTGCTCTCTGTGCAGTTTTTGTTCAAAAGCAAAGCAGAAAGAGCAACAGAAAGACTGAGGTCCTGGGATCCGTGACGAGAGAATGAAAGGCAATGGAGTCCAGTGTGGAGCCAGGCGCCGGCCCTTCCTGGCTGGGGTAGGTGGGAGTGCTTGTCACTTCTCTAGCCCGTTTCCCCGCCTGTGAAATGGGGACATTACTTAACTCGCACAGCTGCTCAAAGATCTGTGGCTGCAGTTTCTAGAATAGTGCCTGGCGCAAAGTATGTGCTTAACAGGCCACTAACACTATCCTGATACTGAGGTCCCAAGCAGACCGAGGCTACGGTTCTGTGACTGCCCCTTCCCTGTACCCACAGAAAATGAAGACGTTCTTTATCAGCCAGGCGCCTTTTCTAGGACATACACCTTTCAGGATGCATTTCTTAGGGAACTTTGCCCCACAGGACTTGGAGAATCTTAGGATGGTCTCTTATTTTTTAAAATATATTTTTATTGATTTCAGAGAGGAAAAGAGAGATAGAAACATCAATGATAAGAGAGAGAATCATTGATTGGTTGCCTCCTGCATGCCCCCCACTGGGGATCGAGCCCACAGCCCGGGCATGTGCCCTGACCGAGAATCGAACTGTGACCTCCTGGTTCATAGATTGATGCTCAACCACTGAGCCACACCAGCTGGGCTGGGATGGTCTCTCTTAAAGGATCCGGTTGTTGGCCATGAACCCAGGTGGCCTGGGATTGAGGTGAAAGCTTCATCCTTCCCACCTCTCCTCCTCCATCCCAGGGGCAGTTCCTGGGGGCCTCGCAGCCTGGGGGTGGCAGGGTGGGTGATGACTGCATGAGTCTGTGCTGCATGTTCACAGCGTGTCCCTGGCAGGTGCTCAGTAATTGCAGGCACTCCCTGGCACACGATGGTCTAGTGGTGGGAGAAGAATGGCACCCCAGGGCATGGCAGGCCATTGCAGGGACCACTCCTCCCACGCCCAGCCATGGGGTTCACTGTGCTCTGGGCACATCAGGGGGTTCAATTACTACTGAGGCTAATGGGAGCGAGGGCAGGAGAAAATGAGGAGGGAGAGGCGATGAGGAGGCAGGCACGCCATGGCCCACCCTCCCCAGGCCCACGGGGAAGGCCCCAGGGAAGACTCTCCCCAAACAGAAGCCACTGACTGACCCATAGAAGACACAATACAAGGAATAAAGCCACGGTCCCACACCAGAAAAGGAAGTTAAGGAACAAGAGCCATTCATCCATTTGTCAAACGTTAGGGAGCACCTGGGATGCGCTCTGGAAATACAGCCGTCACCTCGGCAGATAAGGTGCCCCCTCGGCGGTGCTGACATTCCAGTCTCCCTTAGGCCTGGGCGACGACGGGGCCCCGAGGCCCCAGGCTCAAGCAGGGACTGGGGACAGAAGGTGATGCCCACAGAGCCAGGTCTTGAGGGAGAAGAGGGAATATTCCAGGCTGAGGGAACACCAGGGGCAGAGAGGGGGGAGCCAGACTTCGCAGGGAGAGTAAGTGCTATGGTACGTGTGGCAGAGGCTGGCTGAGGTGGGGCAGCCCCTGCTTCACAGGGGCGAGGTGTGAGGTTGCCATCGGCCACACAGGGACCAGACAAGAAGGCCCTAAATGCCAGCCCGAGAGGCTCAGGTTGCACAGCCAGCATTACCCGCCAGGGAGGGGCCCGAGGCAGCGAGCACCGGGACACAGAGCCAGGCTGCGGCCAGCTCTGAACCACAAGGGTAAGCAAGGGCCCGCGGGAGAGCTAGTTCATTCAGACAAAAATCAAACGAGTGGGGAAATACCACCAGGAGAGGCAGCCCCAGGTCTCTGCTCACGCATGCTACCAGCTCCTGGCTGCAGCCTCCTCCTGCGTCCCACGGGCCGGATCCTCTCCAGGGTCCCTGGAGCCGGCAAACTCTCCAGGAAACATTAAATACGACTACAGATCAAAGCCCTTCCGAGCCCCAGAGACCACAAGCCCCTTATTTGATTATTTTGAGCTCCCCTGACATCACTGTTGCTTTTCCAACCTTATCTCTTAATTGGAGAGTTTCTGTCCTAAAGGACTTGGGGAATGCTAAGCAGATGTTCCTTCAGAGTGGCCTCCTGATGGGAATGAATGCTGGGGTGGGAGAAATACTGCTTTGTTACCATAAGGCCAAGTTTCCTGCAAATCCAACTATATGTTAGGGTGAACTGCAGCCAAGTCACCAGCGAAGTTTACATATTTGTTTAATCTTGATGATATGATCCAACTTCCTTCAGGGAATGAGGGATAAACACTATTTTTTCCCCCTCTCCGAGGCCAGAGCCCTGATGTGAGTTAAAGAAAAGAGAGTGAAAAAAGTTTCTAAGAAGATGTGTTATTTACACAAATTGAAAATGCTTAAAATAAAGGAACAACGAGCAACCTCCAAATTGTACGCCCACATCTGCTTTTACCTCAGTCCAGGGGAAGTGGCGTCCGAGTTTGGAGATGTCCGCGGCAAACCCGAACTTCAGCCTTTACATTACTGCAGGAAACGCTGCAGCCACACTACAGAATGTTTGGAAAGGACAAAGATTGCCTCCATCTCCCCACTCGCACAACCTAACCCACATTGCATTTTCATTGTCCCCGTGAGAGCGCAGAAAGAGCAGAAGGAGTCCTGGCACACAGCACATGCTCACTAAACGTTCACTGCCTCCCCCTGGGGAACATCAGGTCTGACCCTCAGTGAGACCTTTACCCCCATCTCTCTGCCATGTTGTTTATTTTCTAAATCTCAGCTTGAGAGGCAGTTAGAAGGAACACAGATTTGGAGACAGACCCGGTTTAAATTCTGGTTTTGTCATATCTTAGCTGTGTCATCTTGAGGTACATGCTTAATGTCTCTGGGTCCCCCCCCCACTACCACCACCACCACCAGACCTAGAAAACTGGTAAGAGTCATCTGCACGCTGCAAGATTGCTGAGAACCAAGGAGGCCCACCTGTCAGATAGTCAGTATGTGGCACATAGTAGGTGTTCACTAACACTTGGTCTCTTTTTTAAACCACCGTATTAGAGAAGAGGTTTATTCCCGGGGCAGAGATGCCTACCGTGGGCCTGGGGAATACATCCTGAAAGGTTTCTTCCATGGAGGGCCAGGGACCTTGGCCAGGAAGGGCCCCTTGCAAACCCTGGGGTTGCTTTCCCTCGATGTCCAAGGACACAGGCCTATTTTAAGCCATCCCAGTAGTGTCCCAGATGTGCACGGGGCCACCTCCTGAATGGATCGCGCTCCTCGCCCCGGCCCGGCCCGGCCCGGCCCGGCCTTCGCTCCAAAAGGAGCCGGGAAATGGCGTTTACCGCCAGCGCATGGCAGGCAGGAAGCCACAGCTCCTGCTCCTCTGGCGCCGAGATGACAGCTTCCAGCGCTTTGGCATTCGAGCAGATGGCATTCGGCTGAAATTCTCGGCAGATTCCGCTCCGCAGGGAGAGAGCCGCCAGCGGGAGCCCAGTCTATTCTGCACCCTCCCGCTCCCAGCCTCGGACAGAGCCCTCACCACGCCAGGCGCGGGCCTCGTGTGCCGGGTGCCGTCTGCAGGACAGCCCGCTTCATTTTCCAGACGAAGGAGCTAAGGCTGTGAGAGCAGCGGCACCGGGCAGGTGTGGCCCTTCTCCCAGGCAGCCCCGGGGCGGGGGCGGGGGGGGGTGTGGGGGGGCCTGTCACAGGCCTTGAGAGCTGGGCAGGCCTCTTTCCCTGAAATGTCCCCACAATCCACGCACGCCATTTGACATGGGGCTTCCGGGACCTGCCTGACACTCAGCCTCAGACTGTGGAGCTCAAGTGAAGTCTGTGATGCAAGCGACATGTGCCCAAGTCCGCAATGCAAACCAACAGCGTGGGCGGTGGGAAGCCACATGGTGCGTGTGTGTGCGTGTGCGTGTGCGTGTGATGGCATGTGCATTGGAGAGAAAAGGCAAGGCTGGTTGTGGGCAGGGCTCCCCATCCCGGGAAGCAGGGCAAGGATGTCGGTCTCCGTTGGCCCCGAGCGCGCCTCTCCCATTGGCGGGTTTGAACGGGGCTAGAAGCAGAAGAACCAACGCTCCTCACTCACCCTGCCAAATGGGGCAGCGGCATGCGCCCAGGGGACCGACGCCAGCTTAATGGGACTTTGTTCTCTGCCTCAGAGGCCTGATCAGCCAGCACCCCGAGTGGAAAGGGGCCAGCTGGCACTGGAAACTGCCACCCTGCTCCCCGCCCCTCCCCTCCGCAAACAAAACCCTCAGTGCGGTCACCTCAGTGCAGCCAGGGACACTCCTGTCGGCAGCCGCAGGGAGGCCGGGCGGGAGGCCAGAGGTCGCGCCATGCTGCTTGCTGGGAGAAGCCGGCCCCTTCCAGGCCAGGCCGGCAGCCTCTTTGTTCAAGTGGGCTGGATGCGCGAGTTCCCAGGGCGTGAGGTCACCCAACACCCCCTCAAAGAGGGCTCAGTGGCACCGGGATTCCCAAGCCTGTCGGACCCCCTGCTGGGCCCCTCCTGATAACCCGGCCCAGGAAACTCCAACCTCAGAGGCGCCAGCTCCCAGGGTTGGGGGGAGGGGGGCACCGGGGATGCAGGGGGAGGGGGCTGGGAACATGCCCTCATTCTTGCTCGAGTACATCACTTCCTCCTTCAGCTGACATTTACGAAATATCCACTCCGTGCTGGGGCCTGTGCTAGCTGCAGGCACACAGGTCCCGCCGAGCCACACACAGTCCCCGTCCCCCACAGCAGGGTGACAGTACGGACACAGGCCGCACAGGGTGGTTAGCACGAAGGGCGGGGGCCCAGGGGACGCTTCTCAGAGAAGCTACTCTGCAGACAGAAGGAGTGGCTGGGACGATGATAAAAGATGGGGAAGCGTGTTCCGGGCAGAGGGAACAGCACAGACAAAGGCCTGGAGGTGAGGACAAGCTGAGGGCACCTGGGGAGCTGCAAGGACTTCAGGGCAGAAGGGAAAGGGGAGAGTGGACAGGGAGTGAGGGGTTGCATCACAAAAGATCTTAGAGGCAATGCAACAGAGGTGAGGGTCCTCAAGAAGGCTCTCAGGGCCACTGACGTGTTTGGAGCAGGAGAGGAAGCCTGGAGAAGCCCCCTACCTGTCTGAAGAATGAGATTAAGCCCCGCATCTTCCCATAGAAACTCTTCCTTCCTTCTCCCCTATCAAAACGACCCAGCACAGTGGGAGAAACGCACTCCAGGTTTAAAGGCTGGCCCCACCCTGCCCCTTAGCACCCGCTTCTCCTCCAGGCAGCCAGGGCAGCTGCCTGCCGAGTCTGCTGGCTTTCTCCTTCTCTTTGCCTTGAGGGGAGCCACTCCCCGCTGCCCCCCCCCCACCACCACCACCTGGGTGGTGCCCAGAAGCCTGGCTGCTCACTAACCTCGCCCCGGGGAGCACCTGCAGGCGCTGTCCCGATTCTGGAACAATAGAGCCACGGCCCCTGCTTCCAGGGTCAGAAGCAGCTGGTGCACAGAAATCTCCCTGAACACCCCGGCCCTCACTCCGGGAGCCCAGGAAATGTTCAGGCCCCACCGCTGGGCGGTGTTTGCTGGCCCCGAGGGGCGGGAGCCCACCTCTGTGGCACTGCCAGTGTGTGCCAGGTGCTCGCCGCGCAGCCCACTCACTGTCGCCACTCCTGCCAGGGGGCTTCCAGACAGGAGCCCCGAGAGGCGGATGTCCTGCCAGAGACCGCCCAGCCTGCGGAGCCAGCGCCTGTGTCCACCTGGTTCCGTCGGATCCCGAAGGCTGCATCCTTCCTTTTTCATGCCTCCCTGCCCCCCAAGGTCCCTCACTCACCCCCTGACCCGCAAAGAAAAAAGCAAGACTATGTACAAGTAGCCGAAGCCACCTGCTGGCGAAGGGGGTGAGCCGGGCCCTGGCTTGGCCTCAGGGAGGGGCAGGGGTGGGGTGGGGATCATCAATCAGCTTGTTTTGAGCTGCTCAAAGGCCTCGGTTCAGTGGAACTTGGGGTGAACAATAAGCAAAGCATCTAAAAAGGGAAGCGGAGACTGATTAGGAGGGGCCGGGACTGGAGCCCCAGCGCCTACATCCCTGAGGTCTGCAAAAGGAATCGGGGTGGGGCGTGGTCCCAGGGGGCAGTGCAGAGACTGAAACCAGCCCTCCATCCACAGACCTCCCGTGACCCTCCTGAAGACCCAGTGCTGCTGAGGAAGGGAGGCTCAGAGAGGTTGGGAGAGCTGTCCAAGGTCACACAGCCAAGAAGCGGTGGAGTTGGCATTGGAACCCATACCGGCCTGGCTCCCAGGGCTAGGAAGAAGGGTCAATGGATACTTCGGGCAAAGTGTAGAAGTCATCCCTGCAGGGAAGACCGCGCGCACAGGGCCTGGCACACAGTCAGGCCTCAACTAATGACCGCTCCTTCCCTGCCACGATTGGCTCTGAGGCCCACAGAGAACTGACTCTGAAGGGTGCCTCTTCCACCCGGCTCCCTTCTCGGAAGACCCAGCTTTCTCTCTTCTCGCCCCTCCTGCATCACGCTGGGCTTCCTCCAGATGCCTGAGGGCTCCTGGGAGCCTGCGGGTGTGGACTGAGGAGGCGTGCAGGAAGTCTGCGCGGGCTCCGGCCCCTTCCCTAAGAAGCCAAGGATATGTGCTGGAAATGCAAGCTCTGAAGCCCCGATAAGAATCTCTATCCACGTATCCTAAGCTCTGATGATCTGAGAGGAGCGGCTCACTGGCGTTTCTCTATGGCCTATGGGCCCATTGCACAGATGAGGACGTTAAGCCCAGACGGGGAGAGTCTGGTCCAGGATCATGGTGCAGGTCAACAGCTGGGTCAGGATTCAACTCAGATCTGAATCCAATGCCAATGTGAGCTGTTGCCCATCACAGGCACCCCTCAGACCTCCTGCAGGGCCAGGTCCAGATCAGCGCAATAAAGCAGAGCGCAATGAACCGAGGTGTGCCTGAACGCAGAACTGCTTCCCTAGGCGACCAGAGGGCACTTTAGTCGTCTATCCCAGGTCCTGGAGAGGTGGCACAGACACAGCAGGAAGACCTGGTCTGATCGGTCCCCTCCCCCCAATCTCAGGAGCACAGCTGTCTTGCCTTCAGTGGCCACTTCCGGACTGTGTTGGGCTCAGACTTCTCACAGAGTCTCCCATTTAGTCCTCACCACAGCCCCGTGAGGGAGGGGCTGTCACTATGCCCATCCTACAGACGAGGAGATGGAGGCTCAGAGAGGGGGAGTGACTTACCCAGGGTCACACAGCTTCCATCTAGACCTGAGATTTGAAGTGTTCTTTTTCTAACCACGTCTCTCGGCGTTCCAGCCATAGAGCGCATCTGTAATCATGTGACCCTGCACAGAGCCCCCAGCCACCAAAGGGGAGGTGGGGCGCGATGATTCCGAGCACTCACTGGTCCTGGGGAAAGAACCCCTGGTGACCTGCGTGCGGGGATGAAGGTCTGCGCCACCTCCAGAGGCAGGGAAATGCCACTGTCCCACCTCCTGCCCTTGACTCTCCTGGACCTCGAAGGCACGGAAGCTCTCCTCTGGAGTGGAAAGTTACCCAGTCGACCAGGCATTGGAGACACAGGGTATGCGTGTGCCCACCCATCTCATAAATCCATCATCCTTGGGCGAAAAGGGAAGAAAACATGTGCCTGAGGGATATAATTATGTTATAAACAATGTGTAATGTTGAGGATGTAAACAAAACACACTTGTTAATAGCGATGGGCGTTCTGCCAGTTCCGAGTGCCAGACACCCCCACCCCACCATTTCCCCCAAATGGCTTACTCATTAAAGAACTTTCCGCGGTCGCCCAGAGGTGAGGCTGAGCTGCCCGAGTCTGGTTATAAGGATGAAGAGAGAAGGAGTGAGGGTGAGCCGGGACTGACGTCCAAGGAGACGGCTGTCCTAAAACCCACTCACAAATACCCGTCGCCGAGTCTGCAAAAATGCTGAGGATGGGAGGTTGGGGGGAGGGAACAGATCTGGGCAGGGCATGTGACTTCATCTTTCTGTGCCTCCGTTTCTTGATCTATAAAATGGGGCTGAAATCTCCCAACAGGCAGAACCGGCGGGAGGATTACAGAAGTGAGCTCGTGAAGGGCCCTGCAGGCGTGCAGCAGGTGAGCACCGGACAGCCCTCCCCATCAGACCGCAGGGTCAAAGGCACCTTAACGGACAACCATCCCAGACCCATCTGATGCTCCAGGTGCCTCTGCAAAGTCCATGTTGAGCCCCAGCTAAGCACCGATGCCACTCCAGCAAAGGGCGCCTCCTCCCCTCCCCCGCCCCTCCTCACGCCCAGGCGGCTTCCACCGTGTTTGACGAAGCTGAAATGTGCCTCCGTGTGAGGCCCACCCGCTGGTCACCTCTGCGTTCGGCCCCCCTCCTGCCTGCATGCTGGCCTCACGGGTCTGCGGACAGCTCTCAGGCTGCAGTCCCCAGGCCGTGCTGCTGGGGATCCGTTGCTCCCTTAAGGGGTGCCATGGCCCTCGCTCTGCTGTCCAGAGAGACTTCAGGACATCAGCTGTCCCCTGATCTGCTTTGAAAGGCAGTCAGAGATCTACACATCAGACACTGGGGGATATCAGCTGGGGTCCCCACCGGGAACCGCCAGCCACTGGAGACTGCCCCCCTGCCATGCCGAGAGGCAGGGTGTGAGACAAACAAGTAAAAAAGTAGGGGAGCAAGCCAGCCAGGATTTCTAAGTGCTTCCAGATTCCTGCTCAATACGATGGGGGCTCCAGCTCGAGCCCCCACCCCAACCTGGCAGTTTTCCATCCCACACCAACACCCCTTCCTTCAGCCTGACTCCCCGAGCTGTGTGCCCTGGGAAGTGACTGTCCCTCTCTGTGCCTCTCTCTGCTCTCTCAGCCCTTACCCGGGACTAACCACAGCAGCTGTCTCTCAGGGCTCATCCCGGGGCAGTGGTCGGCAAACTCATTAGTCAACAGAGCGGCAAACCGTGGTTCGCGAGCCGCAGTTTGCCGACCACTGTCCTGGGGGCTACGTGCAGGCACCTGCTTGGAACAGTGTCTGGCACAGACTGGCTGCGCCATACAACTGAGCGGTTGTTACTGTTCTTTTCGGTGTGTCTCCCTGGGGAGCGCAGGGCTCCGAGGAGCAGGGGCTCCTTTGCCCAAGGAGTCCAGTCCTAACATGTGGCCCGTGTGGACATGTACTATCTGTCGGATGCCGTGCGTGCCTGGGAGGTAACATCACCGCCCCTTTCTGCAGAGAAGGGGATGGAGCTTAGAGGGGCCAAGCTGCTTATCTGGATGATGAAGGGGCAGGGCCAAGACCCGATGGGAGGGGGGGCACTCGGCCTGTGCTCCTACCAACTCTACCGATGGGGACGGCACGCGCCTCACCTGCAGGACAGCCTGTGTGCAGGACGACAGCGGGTGTCCCCGGCTGGCGCCTTGCTCACTGATTGGCGGGTGCTGCCTGGAGCTCTGGGTGGCAGGGTGCACTGGGACACCTGGCAGGGGCGAGTGTGGGTGGCTGGCCGCAGGTCAGTTTTTACCGGCAGACACGTCAGAAGCCTGAGCCCCACTTGGGCAGGAAGAAGGGGTTCGCCCCTCCTCCAGGGCAGGCTTCCTAGAGGCCACGCCCCCTTCTGAGCTGCAGATTAAGGGTGAGGCCTGAGGGGACAGAGCCCTTCCCCGGGGGCAGCTTCATCCTGGCTGCACTGGACAGATGGCATCCACCTTCCCAGGACGGACAAGATGAGGGCCTGTGGGAAGCACTGGAGGGACGCAGGGCTCAGGAGGAGGGCGAGGGGCAGTGCCTCCTGGCGACAGAGGGGAAGGGGCTTTGGAGCTGGGCAGGCCTGCGGTCAGATTCTGCTCTGCCACCTCCTGGCTGCCTGACCCAAGGCAGGTCTCGCCCTCGTGAGCTCGGTTTCCTCATCTGTGAAATGGGAGGCTCCTTGTGGAGGGCTGGCCCTGCTGCTTTAAATGGGGCGAAGCAGGTAAAGGTCTGGCGTGGGGCAAGCAGGCTGAAGCCCTGACTACTCTGCCCCCTGGCCCAGGTGAGCAGCCAGGCCTGCACCCCACCCACCTTTCCCTCTCTGCTTTGAACTCTAGCACACGCCTGGCTTCGGGGCTTCTATTTCCAGCCAGCGTAGAGCACCACCAAGTACAGAAAGCCTTTGGTCCAAAAGAGGGCAGAGCTGCCTCTTGTCCGGGGGGTCGATTACACAGTCTGTCCTGAGCAGTCCTTCTAGCTGCCCCACGCAAATGCTCCGTCCCTGATGGCGAACACGTCTCATCCCCCAGCCAGGGAGTGAGGCAGCCGGAAACCTAAGCCCTAAGCCTCCCGACCGCGCTGGCCTGGCTTCCGACCCCACATGCTATCCCCACTTGCACTGGGACCCCCAGAATGCCACAGCTCCCCACATATGGCCCTCCCCTCAGGTCTTTGCACAGCTAGCCCCTCTGCCTTGCACAGCCTTTCTTGGTTCCTCCTCTCGGCTAACTCCTCTGCTTTCTGGGCTCAGCGGACAGCGCCTCCTCCAGGAAGCCTTCCTGCATTCTCTAAATTCTCACCCCCCTCGGCTCCCCCTCTCCCAGCCACCGCTGTAACTGCCTGTCCTTGAGTTCTCTCCCACTAGACCCTGAGTCCCCAAACCCAGGCTGTGACCCCAGCCCAGCACAGAGCCCTGCCTGGAAGTCTGGTGGACAAATGAAAACTGGAAAATGTGAGCTGCCAAGAAGATTCTCCTCATCAGAGATCAGGTGTCCTGGAAAGAGCTCAAGCAACCCACGGGGACTGCCGTCAGCACACACGAAAGGAATGCCCCCCCGGCCAGCCCTTGGTTTGCGGTTCATGATCACCTGGGCTTTCAAGGCAGGAAATGAGGGCTCCTGTCAGCCAGCCCCGCCAGGCACCCCAGGGCAGGCCCAAGCCCCTCCTTCCCGTGGGGACGGCAAACGCCCTGGGCATGTGCTAAAGACTGCCTGCTCCGTTCCTGCTCACTCTCACCCCCACCAACGCACACGGGAGCCGCCATCCTCCCCATTTCACAGCGAGGAAACTGAGGCAGGGAGGGAAGGGCTTGGCCAAAGTCCCTCCCCTGAGAGACGGCTGCGCCGAGATTGGAACCCCGGAAGCCTGATCCACGTTCCAGACCAGGACACCAGACGTCCGGCTGCTGCTGACCAGGGAGCGGGCTTATCGTGACCCTCAGTCACTGCAACCTGTGCAGAGAAATGCATTTCACACTGTGACACACGCACACGCACACACACACACACGTGTGCACACGCACACCTGAAACACACGTTTATGAAGCAAACGTACTCTTTCTGCATAAATGCACTCAATGTTTTATCTTCATTCTATTCTACATCATTACAGATTTTTTAAAGCTGGTTGCGCACGACCCACAGTAGATAGCTCACTTGGTCTGGTGGCCAGGCCTTGCTTGGGGCCGTGGACACGGACCCCTCCCTCTCTTAGGCACCTGTGCCCTCTGGTAACCTAATCAAAGCTGTCCCGTTCTACTGGAACATTCTATTCCTCTTCCGCCAGCGGCCAGCCCCATGAGCGCCGCCAGTAGCTGACTATCCCATTCACCACTGAACCTCCCGTGCCTGGCCCATGACAGGTGCCCCACAGGTGTCAGGAAAGTGAATGAAGGTGCACACAGGAAATACAGGGTCACCCCAGCCTGAGCATGCGGCACTCAGGTGGAAATCAGGATGACCTTAGGGTGACAGAGCCACTGGAAGACCTAAAGGCAGACCGAAGGAGATGACGCTTGAGGGTGAAGGCAGACATCTAGAACTTTCCTTCAGGTGTCACCTCCTCCAGGCAGCCTTCCCCGACTCTCACAGCCCCAGAGGAGAGAGTGAAGGGAGCAGAGGTGGGAGCAGGATGAGGGCAGAAACGGAGGACGGGCCTAGTTCCTCCAGGTTCCAGCTTCTCCCTGGGCACCTTCTCCACTTGTCCTGCACACCGGACAGAACCACTCCCTCCTCCTCACTTGCACTGCTGGACCAGCCCACGCCACCGTCCAGCCCCGCCCCAGCCCCAGCATCCTCATGGGCCGTCACCAAGGGGCCTTGCCCCTTCAGGCCCGCGGCAACGTGTCCACAGCCTGTGGGTTTCAGAGGCTCAGCTCAGGCCTCTTGCTCCACCGGGTGGGAGGGAGGCAGGTGGGCGGGAGAAGGCAGGCAGGCCTGGCCTAACCACGCGGGACTGGGTGACGGCGGAAGAGAGGTGCGGAGAGTGGAGAGCGTCACCCTTGGGTCATCCATACAGCCACTGCGATGGCTGTAAAGAGAGTGACCAAGGCCTCTGTCTTTCCAAGGGCCGAGAGAGTCCAGATCCAGGGAAAGGACTGGCTGCCAGGCCCTCAGAGCATCATCGCCCACTGCCAGGGAGCAGCCCTGACCCCCGAGGGCCCAGCACCCACGCTCTCCTTTTCCAGCAGCTCTGCGGGCAAGGGATGGCATCGAGGCGCCCAGGGAGGAGCAGGGGCTTCCCGCGCTGGCCAGCATTTGCAGACTGCCCAGCTAGATGATGCAGACTGGCTCCCCCCTTACCCCAGAGTGAGTGCCTTTGTCCAACACCTCTCCGAGCCTCCACTTGCCTCCCTGTAACATGGGGACAGATACAGCCCCTCAAAAGGGTTCGGAGGATTTAAAATAGGCAGCCAGAGCTTGGCATAAACGAGGTCAAACACTTGTCTCCCTCCAAAGCCCCAGGATGCCGGCGACTGAACTAACACCTAAGCGGTGGTTGACGTGCTCACGCATGGACAGACTAAATGACTAACCCACCCCACGGACAGTTTAAGCTCAGCCTCTTCTCCAGACAGAGCCGCGGTGACCCCAGAGGCGCGCTGAGGGAGGGGCGAAATGTAAGAAGACAGGGAAGAGCTCCTCCTCCTCAACCCTCCCCTCTCCTCCCCCAGGAATCCTGCGCCCGCCCCAGGCCCCACGTGTTTACACGTTTTCCCTTACAAAATCCAGAGGAAGGCTGATGGAGTCCGGGGAAAAGGCCCACGTGGCATTAGCAATAAGACAGGCCTGGGTCTTCCAAGCTCAGCTTTGCCGCTGCCTAACTGTGAGCAGGGGCAAGTGTCTTAACCTCTCTGTGCCTCGGTCTCTCCATCTGTAAAATGGAGCCAGGCCCCTTACCTTGCAGGGTCGCAGCTAGAAAGCAATGGGTCGCGCACACAGCGGTTTAGCAAATGTGGGTTCCCACGCTGAGCCCGGCCCACTCCTGCTCATCGGAATTGCTGATGCTTCTGCCAGGGCTGCCGAGGGACGGCCCCACCATCGATCATAAAGCACATTCCTTCCTTTGGTGTTTCGCTTCCTTATTGCACACAATGGCATGCCCGGTGAATGTGGGTGCCCATAAGTGTTATCTGAGCCATGGATGGGGAGGGACCACATGTTGGAGGAAGAATGCAGGACTTTGAAGCTAAATAAACCTGGATTTCAATCCTCGTCTGTCAACTGGAGGAGCCGTGTGAGCTGTGGCTTCCTTCCCTATAAGGTGGAGATGATAATCCCTCCCTTGCAGGGCTGTCGCACGAATTAAATGCATTCATTCATTCAACGAATGTTCACTGGGCATCCACCGTATACTAGCCACTGGTCTAGGTGCTGACCATAGAGCAGTGAAAAAACAGACAAGACCCTCCCTCTTTAGATAATAGACAGCTGACTACACACACAGCCGGCACGTGTGACCCAGGTTAAAGAGAAATGCGAAGCAGGGTGGAGGGAGAGGGGAGTGGAGCAGAGACCAGAAGTAAGCAAGGGGGGCGCCATGGGGGGCGCCATGGGGGGCCTGGGGGAAGAAGGTTCCAGGCAGAGGGTTCAGCAAGTGCAGGAGCCTTAAGGAGACGCGTGCCTGGCATGTAAATGAAGCCACATATGCAGGAAGCCTGGCACAGAATCCAGGTGCTCGGCAAATGCCAGCTCTCTATTTCAAGACCCGTGGAAGAAACCCCACGCATGTCCTTTTCCTGAGAATGAAACAAGGATTTCTACAGGGCAGGACTGAGCCAAGTGTTCTTCCAGCCTCAGATGCAGGCGACACAGCTCCACTGCCGGCTGCTGAGCCCCTGCCAGGCACCAGGTTCCGAGCTGGGCAACCAGAGACACAAGATGATCCAGACCTGGTCTCTGTCCTCACGCACCCCAAAGCGAGTCATGGAGATGGGTGACCACCATGTAACATGGTCAGATGTACCAGCAGAGCCCTAAGAAGGGTTCCGGTGGCAGACCGAAGGGTGGGATCGGGTGGGGTGGTCAGGAAAGGCTCCCTGGAGGAGGTGGCAACTAAGCTGAATTTTTTTTTTAATTTTTATTTTTTTTATTGATTTCAGAGAGGAAGGGGGAGAGAGAGGGAGAGAGAAAGAGAAACATCAATGATGAGAGAGAATCATTGATCGGCTGCCTCTTGCATGCCATCCACTGGGGACTGAGCCCGCAACCGGGGCATGTGCCCTTGACCGGAATCGAACCCGGGACCCTTCAGTCTGCAGGCCGATGCTCTATCCACTGAGCCAAACCAGCCAGGGCTAAGCTGGATTTTGAAAGCTGGACAAGGCGAGAAAGGATAGTCCAGGTGTGGGGGGCATCGCAGACTGAAACGGCACAGTGTATGTGAGAAATGAACCACAGGCGACCTCGTTGTGGCTCAGGAATTCCAGTTCTGTCCCCTTTAGCCCCAGGGGAGAGTCTGAATTGTCCACACTGAACCGCCTAACCCCCGGCTCCCAGCCCAGCGTGGCCCGGGCCAGAGCCAGGCCCAGTGGATGGAGACCACAGAAACCTCCAGCTATATTTAGCTCACCTCGCAGCTCTGTGCCTTCGCTCACCCAAACCTGACCCACAGGTGGCAGAATGGCTTTTTCACTAGAACAGCATGAACATTTCTTAATTAAGAAATCCTTAAAAGGGGCCCGTGCCTCCACGCCGTGTCTTCCTGGCTGGGAGATGCTGCCGTATTTGCCAACACCCCTGGACACCTCCTGATTGGGTGGTGGATTCTCCCCCACGGGGCAACAGCCCTGTCAGTAAGTGGACCTGGGTTCAAGTCCCAAATCTGCCACGAACGCACTGGTGACCTCGCTCTCTGAGGATGTGGAGGTTTGAGTGAAGTGGCCCTAAAGCGTCCCAAAGGCTAGAAAAGTAGGAGTTGGCTCCTCCTCCATCAGCTGGCCTTGGGAATCCCCGGCTCAGCTCCGGCCATTGCAGTCCCCTCCAGGGGAAGAAACAATGATTGTTTGATAACACCTAGAAGGGAGGGCTATCCGGGAGTGTTAGAGCAGAGATGGGCTATGCGTCCCTCTCCTGAAACCTCACACTACCGTTACCCACAGCTGACGTGCTTCCCCACTGAGCTGTGCTTCTGTACTTTGTGTGTGTGTGTGCTTTTGTACTTTCAACACACACACACACACACACACACACACACACACACACACACACACCTCACCTTCTGCATAAAGGATGCTACAAATGCCCAGCCTTCAACCAAAATAAACTCATTCTAAAGACATGGGGGATGGGAGAAGGGCTGGCCGACAGACTGGCGTCCCCACCCAGATTCTCCCCCTGCTAGTGGTGTGACCTTGGGCGAGTCATTTCCCTCCTCTCAGCCTCAATTTCTTCACTTGTGAAACAAACACACACCCTTCCAGTGAAGCTTCTTTGCATACCCTCTTTGCAAAGGCGAGGACATGCAAAGTGGCGGGGCATGCAAAGTGCCGGGCACGCGCGCGCTGATCTGTTCCACGGTTACCGGTATCTTGTAGTGAGACCTCCACTGCCCCCACTCGCCCCCTCCGAATCTCCTTACTCTGCCCCCGCGGTTCTGTGCTGGTTTTAACTACAGGGGGATGCGCTCTGCAGCGGAGACTCCGCGGGGCTCGAGTCCCTAGTTGAATGGACACCAGAGGGGGGCGCAGCCGGGGGTGCGCGTGGGAACCTGGCCAAACCGAGGCAGCTTGTGCCGCGGGGGCGCTGGGCAGCTGTAAGCTGGGGTACCCTTGAGAGCACCCCCCACTCTCAGTAGCTGCAGTTCCACACAAAGGTTGGCTCTGGCCGTCGGAAGCCCTGGGGAGCCCGGCTCCAGTCTCCACCCCCCTCCCCCAGGGCGCCCCAAGCTCCCTCATCAGCGCCCCCAGGCTGGAACAAAGGCGAGGGGGCGCACAGCATCGCCCCAGCGGCCCCTTCGCTCATCTGGCCAAAGCCGGGAGAGCAAGGATGGGGGTCCCCAAGGTAACCAGGACGCGGTACCCGCCCTCCCGGAGCGCAAAGCCACCCTCCAGGCGCACGCGGATATGGGGTCCAGAAAGCACTAGAGACTCCAACCCGCTGGACGCCGAGGATTCCAAGGCGGGGGTGGCTTTCCGGAAGTCACCCGGCAGGTCCCCCAGGGAGAGAAGCACCCCAGCGCCCGCCTCCCGGCCAGGGCTCCCGGCGTACCTGGCAGGGTCCTGTGCACCGTGTTGCCCATCGCTGCTTCGGGGCGCGGCGTTGGCAGCGGCGCGCTCAGGGCGCACGGACGCTAATTGCGCGGTGGGCCGGGGACCCGGGCCGAGGTCGGGCCGCGGGGCATCGCGGCTGCACGGCGAGCCTGCCGGCGGCAGCTGGAGCGACCGCCGGGAGGGAGGCGGCGGCGGCGGCAGGAGAAGGCGGAGCCACCGGCCGGGACCCGCCAGCTCCTCCCTCGCCTCCTGCCGCCTCCAACCGCGCAGGGAGGGAGGGGCCGCGGCCGCCGCATCTTTTGAAAGTTTGCACCGGGTGGCGGGAGCTGAACCGCCGGGACTCCCGCCCTCGCCGTTCCCGCGCGCCCGGGGCAGGAAGGCGCGCCGGGCAGCTGGGTGCCCTCTGGGTGCCGGGCTTGTCAGCCTGCTGACCTTTCACTCATTTCGTCCAGTATTTTGAGAGGCCCTTCTGTGTGCCAGACCCTCTTTCAGGCGCCGGGCCGCAGGGGACCAAGCCTTAGCCCCCAAGGAGTACATATGCAGGGTGCCGGGCGGGGAAAGGACGCACCCACGCAGAAGGTCACCGCGGGCAATATCCGAAAGGGCTTGCGCAGGACAGTCCAGCCCGGTGACTGGGCAGTGGGATCACGTACCTACAAGTAGAAGGCGCTTTGGCAGAGTCCAAAGGTTGGGAATCCACTCGCTCATTAAAATACTTTTAAAAAATATATTTTTATTGATTTTAGAGAGGAAGGGAGGAGAGATGGAAACATCAATGATGAGAGAGAATCATTGATAGGCTGCCTCCTGCACATCATGGATCAAGCCCGCAACCATGACCTCCTGGTTCATAGGTCAATGCTCAACCACTGAGCCACACCTGCCCGGCTCTCATTACAATATTTATTGAGCCCTGGCCGGTTTGGCTCAGTGGATAGAGCTTTGGCCTGCAGACTGAAGGGTCCGGGGTTTGATTCTGGTCATGGGCACATGCCTGGGTTGTGGGCTCAATCCCCAGTAGGGGGCATGCAGGAGGCAGCCGATCAACGATTCTCTCCCATCATTGATGTTTCTATCTCTCTCTCTCTCTCCTTCCTCTCTGAAATCAATTAAAAAAAAATTATTGACCACATCTTATGTTCCAGGCTCCGTGCGGGGCACTACAGATCCAAACAGAGCATGCTTAGTGGTGAAGACAGAAATAACAAGCAATTAAGGTCACAATGTAATGATCGTAGCCAGAAAGAAAAAAACACACAAGAGTGATGGGGTGACTTTGGGGGACTCGGGGAGAACCTGGGGGCGTGTCAGCTCCATCTGACGGACAATAAGGAATGGGCATGGGAAGAGCTAGGGAGCGTCCGGCAGAGGGAGTGACACATTCCTCCTTCATTCATTCGCCCCACAGGTATTTGTGAGCACCTCTCCTGTCTGTGCAGGAGCCCACACCACCCTGGGTGGGGAGCAGGGAGGCCTGCTAGCTCCTGCCCTCGCTGAGCTCCATTTTGCTGATGGGAACACAGGCGACCCAGTTCCAAACCAGCCCCCCTCCCCCTTGGCTCACTTTCCCTGCTCTTGTAGCCCTTAGACCTTATGAAATGCCATTACCCCCACTTCCCAGAGAGGCAATGAGGCTCACAGAGCGGAAAAGAGGTGCCCAAGACTCCCCAGGCTGGCCTGGAGCTGTGTGAATGAAGGGGGTTATCCGGGAGAGACCGCCCCTCCCCCCCACCTTCAGCTCAGTTTGTCTGGTGCCTTCTGCCAGAAGTGCGTGAGCCAGCCCAGAAGGATTTTCTTTAAGATCAGCTCAAAGCCTCCACCTCCAGGAAGCCCTCGGTATTCCCCACCAAGTCCCGACTCATCATATATGTCTGATATGTAAGGGATGGCCTTTAACCTTTATTGGGATTGCCTAATACTTGGGCATATACACGAGTTGCTTTCCCCCTGAGGTCCCAGGGCACCCTCGGGGCAGGTGCTGTAGCTGTTACCCCTCTGTGCTCTCCGCTGGCACATGGAAACTTCTGAGGCAGGACCCAGGGTGCTTTCTTCCTTCTTTAAAAATTTATATTTTTATTGATTTTAGAGAGGAAGTGGGGGGGGGGGAGAGAGATGGAAACATCAATGATGAGACTGAATCATTGATCAGCTGCCTCCTGCACAACCCCCACTGGGAATCGAGCCCACAACCCAGGCATGTGCCCTTGACCAGAATTGAACCCGGGACTCTTTAGTCCGCAGGCTAACGCTTTATCCACTAA
The DNA here is from genome assembly GCF_963455305.1 of Plecotus auritus. NCBI lineage: Eukaryota > Metazoa > Chordata > Mammalia > Chiroptera > Vespertilionidae > Plecotus > Plecotus auritus. Next base: position 5,651,869 of record NC_137773.1, read on the forward strand.
GCCAGTGGTCGGCAAACTCATTCGTCCACAGAGCCGAATATCAACAGTACAACGATTGAAATTTCTTTTGAGAGCCACATTTTTTAAACTTAAACTTCTTCTAACGCCACTTCTTCAACATAGACTCGCCCAGGCCGTGGCATTTTGTGGAAGAGCCACACTCAAGGGGCCAAAGAGCCGCATGTGGCTCGCGAGCCGCAGTTTGCCGACCACTTAAGCCAAACCAGCTAGGGCCAGGCTGTTTTCATTTACAAACCCCCAGTGCCCAGAACAAGACTGACAGACACAGGGACTCATTACACATTTGAATAAACTGACTACAGAGATGCGTTGCTCGGAACTGGGAGAAGAAAGGAAAGGAGGGAGGAAGGTGGGGGGAGGAGAAGAAAGGAGGAGGAAAGAGTTGAAAGGAATGCGTTTCCGTTGAGAGTCGCCTGGGACTCTGGTACGGCCAATGGTGACATGTGCTGGGAGAAAGAAAGCAGCCAAACAGGAGCCCTTTAACAGAAATGCAGTCTCTAGAACCAAGGTGCAGGTGGCTTTGGGAGAGAGGGGATCCCTGTCTCAGGAGGTGTGCAAATGGAAGCAGGGGCACCTTGGGCTCGGGCAGCAGCCTGCAGCGATAACCTCTCCCAGCTCTGACGGCCACCCCCACCCCCTTAACCACATCCAGAATTGCACAGACTGTGCCACCCTTCCTTGGCACCAGGACTCATGCTTGGATTGCAGGGGCCCCTGGGTGGGGCTGCCTCTTGATTGTGTAGTGTTGGCACAGTCTCCCATGGCAGTGGGTAGAGGGAAGGGCCCTGGCAGGGCTCCCTGGCACTGCTCTCTCGGGGCATGCCATGACAGGCCCTGCCCCTGCAATACCAGGCCGTCAGGTGCACCTGGGAAAAGGGTGCCCATTGAGCTGAGGGGATGAGCACAGCTGACACCTGGTGAAAAGACCCTTCCTCGGGGCAGGGAGTGTCAACCCTTTTCATCTCATGGCACACATAAATTAATTACTAAAATTTGCGGCGCACCAAAAAAAATGTATTATCTGCCCGGCTGGCGTGGCTCAGTGGTTGAGTGTTGACCTATGAACCAGGAGGTCATGGTCAATTCCCAGTCAGGGCACATGCTGGGGTTGCAGGCTCAATCCCCAGTAGGGGGCGTGCAGGAGGCAGCCAATCAATAATTCTCTCTCATCAATGATGTTTCTATTTCTTTCCCTCTCCCTTCCTCTTTGAAATCAATAACAATATATTAAATTTATATATATATATTATCTTTTTTGCCAATCTGACAAAAAATAGGTACCCTTGATTCATTCATACAGGACAGCTGCTATTGTGTTGGGTATTATCATTCTTTCACGTGATAATCCAAGGGAAAAGGTCAGTGCCCCTGACTAAATAGTCAGGTATTGCATGTTTTAAAAGTTCTGGCGGCGCCAGGGTGCCTGCCGGGGCGCACCGGTTGAAAATGCTGCACCAGGGAACCCAAAGGCGTTTGCTCATCTCCTCCCTGTAACTCGAGAACCAAGAATCCAGGCTGCAGTCAAACCACAAAGCTCAGTCTTAAAATTGCTACAGGAGGGCTCTTCTTTTCAGCAAACCCTGCCTAGCAAACCCTCGATTTCCAAACCCAGTGGGTCTTCACCCGAAAAAGCAATGGTTTTCAGTTCCTGGTTACAAAGTGCCAACCACATAGCGGCACCAGGCTGTGCCCTCTGAGTGATCTTCCTCACGGTCTAGCAGCATGCGATTAACACAGTTCCCATTTTGCAGGGGAAGAAACCGAAGCGCAGAGAGAGGCAGGAACTGCCAAGTTCACAGGGGAAGACCATTTATGCCCTAATCCCAGGTGTAAAGATAAGTGTCCTCTTCTTTCTCCCTCCTCCCCGCAACCGTTCCTGGCCCCCACTTGCTCCGCCATCACTGATCCCTTAACTGGGTGAAATCTCAGCAGGGCTCTTTAAACTCCATCCCAGGACCGTTCCTGGAGCATTCACTCTGCCAGGCCCAGGGGACAACGGATGAGCCGCCTCTCTTGTTGAGTCACCAGTAAGCAGTCCCCATCACACCCCAGCCAGTCGGAGAGCATCAGTCAGTCCCAGTGAGGTGGAGAGAGCTGGGGTCCTGGGCCAGCCAGGGGCCGGTGCCTGGGAGGGAACCCCCCTCCCTGCCCCAGGCCCAGGAGTTCCTGCAGATGGACCATCTATGGAAACTCAACACCTGGGAGTGCTTTCTGGTTCAGAGACATTTCCCTTCCATGGCCTCTTTTCGTCTTTGTGGGACCCTCTTTGTCCATTTCACTGATGAAGAAACTCAAGCTCAGAGAGGTGGAGGATTTGCCCATGGTCACACAGCTGGATGCTGTGGACTGAGGCCTATCCTGGGGGGGACCCCACAGCTGGGTCCCCCATCTCTCTAACCCCTCCCCTGCAGGCAGCAAAGGCCCCTTAGGCCCAGAGGATGGAGTCCATGAGAGGAGGCGCTGCCGGGGTTCTTGTTCTGGCATTAAGAAGGGTTCAGCAATCTGGAGAAAGTCTGTGTGTAACTAAAGTAAGAGTCCAAAGACAAAAGATAATTTTGAAAGGCATTGGGGTCAGAGGAGCCTGGCTAAAGAAACCAAGTTCTTTTTGTCTCGGGACCCTTTGCTTTTTATTAACACAAATTGTCCTAAGGCAAGGTGGAGGTATACACTTCAAAGGGTAGGGTTTCCTCTACAGAGTCCATTGTCAAATTGGGGAATAGCCTTCGGCTGTTCAGGTATTTGGCCTACAGGAGGCAACAACATGTAGACTGAGATGCCCTGAGCTGTCTGGCAGCAAACAATCAATTTAATGCATCCCTTTCAGGTTTGGGGAAATGCCTTTAGCCATTCCAACAGGTGACAACATATGTGACTCAGCTCTGTTGAGTCCCCGAGTTCCATCAACCTTTTGATGAAACTCTTGCATTTATGACATGCTGGAACTGGCTTCCAGCAAGGCATGGGTGTCTCAAAGAGCCACCAGTATCCTCCATCCTCCTGGGGTGGTTACAATCGAGAGGCCTGGAGGCAGAGTGCTTGGGTTCGAATCCCAGCTTGGGCACTCGCTGCCTGTGACCTTGGGCTGAGAGGGCTGTGAGGACTGAACGAGCTGATAGTCCTGAAGTGTTTATACAAGTCTCCGGCGATGGTTCTCAAGAAGCACAGGCCCCACGAATAGCCATGGTTGCAGGTTCTAACTCCTGCTTCTAAAGGCCTTATAAGCTTCTGTTCACATTCTTTGAGTCTGGAATCCACTTCTAAGAACCTCTCCTGAGGACGGAATCCCAGCTAAGCAGGGACTAAGCTAATAAATGCCCAGAGATGCTGGTTACATACTAGGACAGCACCGTGAAGTCACACTCACCTCCCACCACAGGGACATGTTCAGCAAACAGGTGTCACTCAACAGAACCTCACAGAGTTCTTGGGCTACTGCTTCCAAAGACGTTAGGGCAGTGGTTCTCAACCTTTCTAATGCCGCCACCCACAGGTTTGAGAACCGCTAGCAGGGTCGCCCAAGACCATCGGAAAACACAGATATTTACATTACGATTCATAACAGTAGCAAAATTACAGTTATGAAGTAGCAACGAAAATAATTGTATGGTTGGGGGTCACCACAACATGAGGAACTGTATTAAAGGGTCGCGGCATTAGAAAGGTTGAGAACCACGGCGTTAGAGTAACAGGAGAGAAGGCTTTTTTTGTTTTAATGTTAAGTGAGAAAGGCCAAACAGAACTCTAAACTCAGAATGAGGTCAGGCTTATAAAAACAAGCAAATACAAAATGTGTATAGAAACAAGACGAAAGAAAATGCATGGGATATGGCCACTCATGATCTCTAAGTAAGAGGAATATGGGTGTGTTTCCCCCCTTTTCTATCTGTTGGCAGTTTCTAAATGCTCTATAATGAGCAGGTATGAAACTTTTCTAATGGGAAAGAGCTCAATAAGCTATTTTTTTAAAAAAATAGCTTTATCTGGAAGCTGACAGGATGTCTGATGTGCTCTTAGCATGTTGGCATGGATGGGGTTGCCAATTTTCTAGCAAGGAGTTGAACGCTGTGGGATGGGAGGATTCACTTCGTCAATATTTATGAGGCCCCAGCTCTGACCAGCTTCTGAGGGTGCAGGGGAAGTGGGTATGGAAGGAGGGCGTAGGCACAGGCGCCGCATGAAGTCCCTTTGGTACCACGCTGGCTGGCTGGCTGAGGGTCCAAAGAAACATTCTAGGAACATTGCTGTCATCATGGTTTGGCCATCTCCAAAATGTTGCCTGTACTATCACTCAAAAAATGGCTTTACCTAAAAAACAGGAAATGATAAGATGTGGTTGAGAGGAATCCAAAACCTACATGGAAGGATATACCATATTCATGGATTGGAAGATTCAATATTTTCAAGAAATAATTTCCCTGCAAACTGATTTATAGATTCAATGCATACAACCCTAATCAAAACCCTAACAGGCGTAGAAGTATTTCCTCTACTGGATATAAATACTTATTGTAAAGTTCAGTAAGCAAGATTGTGGCATTGGTACAAGGATGGACACATAGACCAATGGGGCAGGAGAGAGATGCAGACACAGATGGATATATGTTTCAGGACAAATATGACACTACCAAGCTGTGTGTGTGGGGGGGTGGGGGGGTTAGGGGGAGACAATCTTTTCAATGACTAGTGCTGACCAAGTGCATAGCTATATAGAAAGGAAGGAATTGATCCCTACCTAACAACATTTGCAACATCAATTTCAGGGGAATTGTAGGTCTAAATGTTAAAACAGTAAAAATTCTAGGAAGTAACATCTTCATGACCTTGGAGTGGTCAAAAGATTCTTTAACAAGTCACAGAACGAGTTGACCATAAAAAGGATTGATAAAATCGACTTCATTAATATTCAACATTCTTTTGTAAAAGATATTGATAAGAAAATGAAAAGACAATTTACAGAGTGAAAAAAGATATATCAGCAACATATAACCAACAAAGGGCTTACTTGTTTCCACCACTACAAATCGATAAAAAAAAGACTAACTCAATATAAAAACGGGCAAAAAAACAACAACAGGCATTTCACAACAAGGATATTCCAATGGTCAATAAATATATATAAATGGTGCTAACTCTCATCAATAATAAGGGAAATGAAAATTTAAAGTCACAATGCGATAACCACAGCTCCCCAGCCAGATTGGCTAAAATTTTAAAATTTGACAATACCAAGAATTGGCAAGGATGTGGGGCAGCGGGGACTCTTCTGCGGTGCTGATGGGAGTACAGAGTGGTACACCCACACTGGACAACACCTTGGCAGTATCTTTTATAGTTAATCGTACATCTGCCCCACGGGCCAGCAAAACCTCCTAGATATAGACCCAAAGAAATGCATACATATGAACCTGGAGAACTGCCTGTGAACAGTCATAGCAGGTTGATCTGAAACCACCCCAAACTGAGAGCAACCCAAATGTCCGTCACCAGTAGAATGGATCGATAAATTGGGATAAACCTCTACGATCGAATACCACTCGGTAATGAGGAAGGACGCAGAGCTGCAGACGCCCACCCGGGGGGCTCCCATCACCATGTTCTGTGAAAGAAGCCAGGCACCGGGGGGCGGGGGGGGGGAGAATGAGCTGCGGGACCCCATTTGTACGACGTTCAAAATCGGCAGGGGTCGGGATAAGATCCTGCAGCAAAGCAAGAAGTGACCAGCATAACACGCAGGATGGCGGTCACCTCGGGACAGGATGGAGGGGTGCCGATGGGGAGGAGCCCGGGGTGGGGGTCTGAGGGCTAGAAAGGTTCTACTTCTTGACCTGGATGCTTGCTTTCTGATAAACAGTGAAGCTGCACATTTTCATTTTGATGTGAGCGTTAGCCACACACAGTGGGCTTCTGTGTGGTCCATTTCACAATCAAACATTGGAAAGAAGAAGCGCATCCAAGGCGCCAGAGGGCAGGCGATCTGAGAGTCCAGCTCCCGAGGGAGCTCCCGGGGCAGAAGAAGCCAGACGGTGTCAGTGAGCACCGGGCACCAACGTCTATGTCATCCAGGTGCCCGATGCGTCTCCCGGCCCTCTGCACATGCCCCGAATTGCGGCAGAATGCAGACAGAGGGTGGTGAGAGAGGTTTACACATGGAAAATAAACCCATATCGTTTCTTGATGGAAAGTCCCGCCGACCTGGCTTCGCCCTTCAGCCCGCCGGGTGGAGTTTTTGAGAAAGGGAATGAGCAGACTCTATAGCTCCGAGGTGGTGAGGAGGTTTGGTTTAAAGCACTTGTTCGGGGGAGGGATGGCTGGAAGTCACATCCTTTGCAACTGTTTACATTTACGATCAGATGTAGATGCCAACTAAAAATGTGCGCCATCTGTAGGAATCGAACCCAGGACTCTTCATTCGGAATCGAACCCAGGACTCTTCGTTCTGGAGGCCGACGCTCCAGGGGTCCTCAAACTTTTTAAACAGGGGGCCAGTTCACTGTCCCTCAGACCGTTGGAGGGCCGGACTGTAGTTTAAAAAAAAAAAAAAAAACTATGAACAAATTCCTATGCTCACTGCGGGCCCGGGACGAGTCGGCTGCTAAGCAGGACAGCCAGCGGCACCCGGCGGGCCGGATAAATGTCCTCGGCGGGCCGCATGTGGCCCGCGGGCCGTAGTTTGAGGACGCCTGCGAGTCTAGCCACTGAGCCAAGTGGGCTAGGGCACCACAGCTCTTGAAAAGACAACCAAGCAGGCCCCATATTCTGGCAGCTACTTTGAAAAGGTTGTGTGCCCACCCATCTGCCACCAGCTCCCAGCCCCCACTATTGCCAGGGTCTCCCAGCAACACTGGCCCTGTCCTTGCCAGGCGGGAGCGGGGGGGAGGGGGGGGGCGCAGGGGAAGAGGGGAAGGAGGTGGAAGGCTACCACCTAGCACTCTGCCTGGGGACAGAGACTGGCTCACCCCAGCCACTCTCTCAGCAAGAGGGGCTCCCGCCCAGCCTGCTGGGCTCAGACAGCTAAGCGGGGCGAGCCCTCTCTGACCCCCAGGCTTGCCAACTCAGGCCACTCTCCGGCCTCAAGCGTGCACGCGAGGACTTGAACCTAGCTGTGAAATGGATCACGAGCCATTGCTAAACATTCCTAAGTGAGTGAATGAATGAATGAATGAATGAATGAGTGAAGGAGCAGCTGACAATGAAAGGGATGCCCAAGCAGACAGGTGGCATGGAGAGTGCTGGCTGGCAGAAGGCGCCGGGAAGGGGGCCTTCTTCCCTGAAGGGCCAGACTCCGCGGGGCTTCCTCTAACTCCACCTCCCGGCGGACGCGCCCGTCTGTGAAATGGGCCCAGTGTGGATTCTGCGGGCAGTCTGGCTCGGTTCTGGCCTGTGGTCAAAGGCAGGCTCTGAGGGCCCCTGGCCCCACTGGGACGCACCCGAGGGAAGCCAGGATGAAGGGCTCTGCTCAAATGCAGATCCCAGCCCAGAGGGTGCCTACTTCCAGCTCCCGACAGCTCTCACTGCGGGCAGCACTGCCTGTCTCCAAGGGGCAGAAGCGGCCACTTGGACCCGGCGTCCCAGCACGAGCTGGCACAGGGGAGCGAGAGCCAGAACCAAGCCCGGATCTGGACACCAGAGACCCTGGGTGTGCATCCACCCCGCGGCCACAGATCCTTTCCCGGCAAAGCTCCTCGGCGGCCAGGTCTCTGCAAATCTGCTCCCAAGGTGGGGGTGGGAAAGGCAGGGGTAATATTTCAGGACCCATCACACGAAAACAGACTGAGGATCCCCCTATTTTTAGCAACTGAGCTGCATGTACCTGTTCCCCCCGTACTGGGAGCAAAAGCTCGGGCAAACAGCCGCTCACGCCTTAAATAAAGCAGCTGCCTCCTGGCATCCCCTGTGCTCAACATCTGTGCTCCTTGGGTGTTTATTATCACGTGCAGCCTGCATCCTTTTCACCCAGGGCATCCGCCACCGACTGTCTTATTCCGCGAGTCACTGTTGGGAGTGTCAGGAGAACGGGAATGGATTGGCGGGCTCAGTGGGTGTGTGGGGGTCCCCAGGTGCAATCCTGGTGGTCTGTGTGAGGGATCTGGGTTCTCCTGGTCCCCAGGGAAGGGACAGTCATCATCGTAAGGTCTACCAGCTACTGCGCCGGGCTTCCTGTATCCACTCCACTCACAGCAGCCGGAGTCCTCACTCGGGGCATGCCCCTGGCTGAAGCCCTCCCACGCTGTGCCCTCCACTGGATAAAAGCCCACCTCCTCCCCTGCTCATTAGACCTCCCTGACCCGGCTTCTGTGACCTCGCCCACCGTCTCCCACCAGGCTGGCCTGGGCTGCCATGGTCCTGGCCACACCAGCCTTCCGCTTGTGAAGCGCACTGATCCCCCTCTGGCCCCAGGGCCTTTGCACCTACTGTTCACCATGGGATGTTCTTTCCCAGGTCCCCGAAAGTGGCTCCATCTCATCACTGGGGTATCAGCTCCAGTGTCATCTCCTCAGGGAGGCTGCTGCGATCCTGGCCACCCGGACTAGCTGTGCTTACCCTTCCTGCCCCTCCTCCCCCAGGCATGGCCCAGGGCCTCGCCTCCCTGTGGCAGCAGCAGGGCACAGCGCGCTGGACTTCACGCTCGGCGCCAAAGCCGACAGCGAGACCATTCTAAACGGCTTCCAGCCCATTTTTGTCCAGGGGCAGGGGACAACCGCCTGGCGGGACCACGCTGTTCAGCCACCTCCATACACAGAAACGGCAGCTTTGCCACGTTGAGAATTTACCCACATGGACTGGGGTTGCTGGACCATCAGAGTTCCGACGGTGATGCGGAAGGCAAAGAAGTTGACGGTCTTTTGAACAAAGTAGAAGAAAGAGGGAAAGCATTGAGTCAGGACAGTGCTGGGCGGGCGAAGCGATTCCACCCATAGTTCGAGGAGTGACCCTGGACCGTTCCTGGCCCACGGCCGCTGGCCGCCTGGCTGGGTCCGACATAGGCGCAGTGGTGTCTGGTGAAGAGGCACCCAATCAGAATATCAACATTCCCGCTCGAAGCCATTGGAAATATTCTCATCCTTAGTGGGGATGGTAACAGGGCGTGCACCCGGGCCGTCATGGGCAGTGGCAAAGGAGAGGGCACTGGCAAAGCGTGCTGATTCCGGGAGGCGGGATGGGGCATTTGCTGTGAAATAGTCAACCGGGAACCTAAGCTGGTCACTACGGTAGAGTCACCAAATGGTGACGGACGGATGTAGTAAGTACATGGGAAACACGGCATGTACTGAGGCAACCTCACAGGAGCCTGCCTGCGGTCAGGGTCCAGTGGAGGATGCATCCCAGCACCGCAGAGGTCGCCAAGGAAGGCAGAGAGTTGGGTTATGTGATGAGTGGTTTGACAGCTGTCCCGATCTCCACATCTCCGGGAGAAGACCCCCCCCACACACTGGGGGTGACTCAGTCTGGCTCCCGGTCTCTGCATGAAGGCACTGAAGCAGGACGGGAAATCCCTTCCACAGGGGAACGGTGTCAATTTGACAGGAGCCCAGTTGCTCTATGGAGAACAGCTCGGGCACCTGGACTGTCCTGTGGAATTCTCAAAGGAGAGCGTCTGTGTCCCTTCGTCCTTGGCGTTGTGGGTATTTTCATTCTGTTTGGAAGAAAGCTAATATCCCCTAATCACGTGTGCTCCTGACCTTCTTCCCATGCGGTATGGGCCATCAGAGTGAGGCAGGCAATTCATTGTGAATTCCTTCAAGTTTTCTTTTTTTAATTATTTTTTAATTTAAAAAAGCAAGTGGAAATGTATATTTTGATGAACTAGGGTGTTATTTTTTCAATAAATATTTTTATTGAGTTCAGAAAGGAAGGGGGAGAGAGAAACATCAATGATGAGAATCAGTGATCGGCTGCCTCCTGTATGCCCTCCACTGGGGATTGAGCTCCCAACCCCTACATGTGCCCTGATCGGGAATCGAACCCCGACCTCCTGGTTCATAGGTCGATGCTCAATCTCTGAGCCACGCCGGGCCGGTGGGTGTTATTTTTTGACAGTCAGCTGAAGGATGATTAACTAGCATAGCCAAGGCTGCTAAACGCACTGGACCCTAGAACATGATTTTTCGTTACTTCTTTCTCTGTGTGGGCTGTTTTTGTTTTAGTAGACTGGGAATGTGGTTGTTTGGAGGAGTGAACATCATTGTTTTATTCTGGAGGGGGAGTTCTGGATGGTGTTTTTTTCCCCCAGAATGAATATGAATTGACTTACATGATTAAAATGTGGTGCTTATATGAAAAAAAAAATAATTCTTTGATTCAAATTATAAATGAGGGTGAAAAAAAGAATTTCTGCAAACATTTGGTAGGGTGACTCGTTTGTTGTCTGTCCCACTGGAAGGTCAGCAACACGAGAGCAGGAAGTTCGCCTGCCTTGTTCCCGGCTGTGTCTTCAGCGATACGTAGCAGGTGCTCGATAAATACCTGTTTAAGCGAATGACTGGTTTCTAACAACAGCCCTCAGCAATGCTGTTGCTATTTTTCCTGTTTCCGACGAAGGAACAGACTCAAAGAAGTCAAGTGACTGGCCCAAGGTCATACAGCCTGTCCGTGGGGATCCTTCCCGGCCCCCAGGAGCCCCACCGTGGGTCTGGGTTTGGGAATCTGATACTGAGCACAGCTCTCTTTCACTCCCCCGGGAATAAACTGGAGGCGCGTGCGTGAAAAGCTGAGCAAAGCTCTCCTAATGAACCAGTGCAGGGTGCCAGGCAGAGGGCACAGGCCTTGGATCACAGCCCACAGGTGACAGGACAGAGCTCCACCCATGGAGACGATTGTGTCGTCCAGGTCAGTGGCTCTGACAGGCTGCTCACCTGAGCTTGCTGTCCGAAAGTCAGGTTATCACAGGGCGTGGCTGTTGCCGTAAAGTGCCCTGGAATGAAGGGGAGAGGGGAGGAGCCTCTTTAGAAATTTTCAAGCCAACTTCCAAAGTCTTCGACAGGCTCAGAGAGAGAGGGGGGGGCTCACACTTTCTGGGCTCCTACTGTGTGTCAGTTGCCACACTGGGTACTTTCCTTACACTCTCCCATCAAACCCTCCCAGTGACCCTGGGAGGTGCATTGCACCAGACCTCAGATGCCGTCGGTAGAAAAGGCATTCTGACTTCAACCTCGCTGAAATGTGAGCAAACGTGCCTTGTAGAACTGATGACCCCTGGAAGGAGCCTGATCTTACAAGGGCCTCGGGCTCAGAGGACCGTGCATTTATCTATGCTTGAGGTTATTTAGTCACTGATCCCCCTCGTCTGTGATGAGTTCAGGCAGATGGCTGCCATAGCCATCAGGTCACCGCTGTATCCCTGGCTTCTAGCATAGGGCCGGCAAGTAATGGGTGCTCAACAAGTAGCTGAATGAACAAAAGAAAGGCTGAATGGAGCATAGAAGTCCTTAGGGAAGAAAGACCTACTGTGTGTGCAGAGCGGAGTCCAGCAAAGGGACCTGGATGAGTGAGGTGAGGGTGGGGAGAGACCGACAGTGGCTCCCTGAGTTAGCTCTTTCTTTCTTTCTTTCTTTCTTTCTTTTTTAAAATATATTTTATTGATTTTTTACAGAGAGGAAGGGAGAGGGATAGAGAGTCAGAAACATCGATGAGAGAGAAACATCGATCAGCTGCCTCCTGCACACTCCCCACTGGGGATGTGCCCGCAACCAAGGTACATGCCCTTGACCGGAATCGAACCTGGGACCCTTGAGTCCGCAGGCGGACGCTCTATCCACTGAGCCAAACCGGTTAGGGCTCTGAGTTAGCTCTTTCCACACAGGACGAATTCGACCCCCTGCAGCCCCAAGGGGTGGGGACTGCTACCCCATGTCTGAGGCAGGAAGGCCTGGGTCCCCTTGCTTGGCCCACACACAACCAGCTGTGTGACTAGGACAAGTCCCTTGGCCTCTCTGGGCCTCAGATCCCTCCTCTGGGAGATAATCACAGCCCCCATCTGCGTGGTGAAGGATGAGGTGAGCGATCGGGGCAGAGCGGCAGGCCCTGCACCTGGCACCCAGTATGTGCTCAATACATGTTTATTCCCTTGTCTTTGCAAATAAGCATGCAATTTAGTTCCTCAGGAGAGTGTGGTTCTCACGGGGTTTTGTGTCTGTATTAGCTCGTGGGCTTGTAAAACCACATTAACACCATATTTTTAAAAGCTGTGTTCGCGGGAGGAGCGAGGGAGGGAAGACATTGCTTTGTGAAGTTGATTCAGTGGGAAACGATGTTTGAGTTAGGAAAATTCTTGTTTGGGGTCCAATCCCATGAACTGCGGAAGAGGCATGATGGGAACGGGGGGTGGGGGGGGGTGGACCAGGGCCAGCTCCTACAGCTCACAGTACAGATGCCCTTGGGGCGCCCAAGGCACCTACAGGTCCCCCACTAGCGTCCCCTCTTTACATTAACTGCGCCTTCCAGAAGCCTCTGTGAAAAGAAATCTCTCTGGTCATAATGGGTCCCAGGGGAGTGAGGCGAGGTGGGGAGACCCTGTGTGTCTGCGTGTGTGCGCGCGCGCGTGTGTGTTTGTGGCGTGGGGATTTCGTGTTATACCTGTCACGTGTAGGGAAGGGGGAGGGGCCGCCACCCAAAGAAACAAACAAGGGTTTGTTTTCCCACCGCTTGGGCGAGACCGTGCGTCAGCGGGCGGAGCAGGAGGGGGACGGCTCCAGCTGGAGACTCTCAAACCAGCCCACGGTTCTCTCAGAGAGACTCATGGGGCCGGCTCGCGGGGAGCAGCTGCAAGGCGCCCCCTGTGTTCCTCCCAGCCCCACGCGGCTCCGCAGGAAGCGCCCACCCCCGGCTACGCCGTTCATGTAATTAAACAGGGATCGCCTCCTCCTGCCGCGCAGTGTAAGTGACATTCCCCTGGCGCCCGGTGTCTCCTTTAATCCTCGCTGCAGCCCTGAGCGGCGGGGGATAGAGGACACTGAGGCTCAGAGAGGTCAAGTCAGTGGCCTCAGGAAGCACAGGGAATCAGTGGGGAGACCTCCAGGGCCCTTACAAACTTTCTTCGGACTATCTGACCATCGCAGCAAAAGCCCTTAAAATGTGTCTACTTTTGACCCAGTTGCTCCGCTTTTAGAAACAGGAATATAAGCTCTGTGCGTGTCCTGGGCACATTCTTAATAAGGGCAAGAAACTAGGAGCCCCATCTCAACCGCAGGGAATTCGTTAAGTAAACTCTGGCGGTGGAATACTATGCAGCCGCCAAAAATAATGCACCGACCCTGTTTACCGGTGGTGAGAACACTCAAGGGGAGAGCCAAGATCTGCACGGTCCGTGAAGTCCCTGCATTCTAGTCGCGGCTCAGCCACGCGTCCTCTGTGTGACCTTGGGCCCTTGATGAACTCTCTGGGCCTGTTTCTTTAAAATGGAGACAAATCAAGAACGATAGAACTTTCGTGAGAAATCCGTTGATGAGTTACTACGTGTAAGCACTTAGGACAGCACCTGGCACAACCAACAGCTGGCAGGCATTGTTGGGTCCGTGGGTTTGGAAATTAGGGGCCATTATTGCTTCAGAGATTTTTTTTCTCTTCTCCACTCTCCTAAAGACACGCACCGGAAGCCACCTGAAGCTGGCCCACGGCGCCCCGATGCTCCGTTTTTAAAATTCTCTTTGTGTTTCAGTTTGGATAGTTTCTGTGGCCGGGCCCAAGTTCACGATCCTCTGCCATGAATCCCCATGCGAGCCATTTCTCACGCATCGTCCTTTTCATCTCTAGATGTCTGCCATGTTTCCATTTAACTTCTGCAACGTATGGAATGCAGTTATAACAACTGTTTTCACGTCCTTGTCTGCTAATCCTAACATTCGTGTCAGTTCTGGGTCAGCTTCCATTGATTGATTTTTCTCCTTATTACGGGTCATATTTTCCTGCCTCTTTGCATGCCTGGAAATTTTTGATCGGATGCCAGACGCTGGGACTTCGACCTTGTGGGGAACTGGATATTTTTTGTAGTCCTGTGTTCTAGGATGAAATTAAACGACTTAGAAACAGCTTACTCTTGTCACGTCTTGCTTTTCGTAGTGCTTAGTGATTCACTCCTGAGGCCGGACCCTCTGAGTACCTCCTTGACACCGAGTCACGGGGTCTCCCGGTGTGGTTGGAGAGCGGCATCAACCCCTGCCCCGCAGAGCCCCAGGTGCTGTTCCATCTAATCCTTCCGTGAGGTTCTTCCCCAGCTGAGACCGTTTACTGCATGCGTGCGCTGGTCAACGCCCAGCTGAGTGCTTACGGGGGCCCCTCCGAGTTACCCCAGAGCTCTCTCTGTGCGGCTCGCTCCTGTCCAATACTCTGTGCTGGAAACTTAGCCACTGGGGCCTTGCTGGCCTCTCCATTCCATCCCTTTAACTCAGACCAGCGGGATCTGGCTGGCCCCCTCCGCTCCCCCCGCCTCCGGCCTGGGCACCCCCTCCAGGCAGGCAAGCTCGGCCTCCTCCGTTTCCTGACCCGCAGGATCCCTGCTCTTCCTCGACTCCTGCCCAGTGTCTCGGAAACTGTTCTTTTGTGTCTTGTGTCCAGCTTGGGGTTGTGTCAGGCAAGAGGGTAAACCCAGGTGCTAGCACTCTGCTGTGGTCAGAAGCAGAGGTCCCTGCATTCGCCAGATTAATGGCTGTCACTCCCCCTGCTCTACCCCGTTCCCAGGGCCCAAGGTCTTAGGGAAGGTGAGACACAGAAGTGCCCTGTCCAGGTTGCACAGCCAGTAAGCGGTAGCATTAGCGGAAAGGGGACCAGCCCCCAGCAGGCCTGCCTGGGGCCCCGAGGTGTGGGTTCTTTTTTTCTTTCTTTTTTTTTTTTAATATATTTTGATTTTTTACAGAGAGGAAGGGAGAGGGATAGAGAAGTTAGAAATATCAATGAGAGAGGAACATCGATCAGCTGCCTCCTGCACACCCCCTACTGGGGATGTGACCACAACCAAGGTTCATGCCCTTGACCGGAATCGAACCTGGGACCCTTGAGTCCGCAGGCCGACGCTCTATCCACTGAGCCAGGCTGGTTAGGGCAAGGGTTCTTGACTCTGTGCAGGAAAGGTTTCCCAGCAAGAGTCCAGGTGATTTTTAGAGGACGTTTACTGAAGGTGGGACAGGGAAATTAGGAAGAGCCTAGGACAGAGGAAGCGGCAGGAGAGAGCCTCGGCGGGGCGGCTTTGATTCTAAAAATGTTATAGGAACGAAAGAAATGAGCCGAGGCGGGCTGCTCTGGCTCACCGAGAAGTCAGAGAAAAGGGGGCCCTGGAGACAGGGTCAGGGGGTGAGCCCAGGGTAAGCTGCTACTGCCCAGTGCGCCCCTCGTTGCACGTCTCCAGGGGCCTCATAGAGATTTGGGGGAAGGACAGGGGAGAGAAAGGCACGGCGGACCTTAGGGAAGAGAGGGCGTGCTGGGTTGTTGGTCTGAGGGTTTTTAAAGCTGGCAGTTCGGGGGAGGATCTCCGTAGAAGACTCAGCAGCTCTTCCAGGTGTGTCCTCTCAGGGGCATGGTCTCCACTGATGGGTCGGCGTCAGGATGGGGGTCATTAGTCACTGCACCGGGTCCTGCATTGCCCACCTGCTCTGGCTGCTTTTCTGGGCCTGGCGCTGAAATGTAACTGAGGCCTAGGCCAGTGGTCGGCAAACTCATTAGTCAGCAGAGCCCAATATCAACAGGACAGCGATTGAAATTTCTTTTGAGAGCCGAAAACCGACTTCTGCGCATGGGCCACGAAGTTTCAATTGCACTGGACGTGGGCGCCTGCACGTGGTATTTTGTGGAAGAGCCACACTCAAGGGGCCAAAGAGCCACATGTGGCTCGCGAGCCTCGGTTTGCCGACCACTGGCCTGGGTGTTGTCTCCGGGGAGGGGGCCATCTGTCCCTGCTGTAAGTTGCTTGGCCAGTTTGCTCAGCTCTCTGCCTCGGTTTCCCCACTCCATCTGTCCCAGCCTCTCAGGAGAGCCAGGGTCAGCACCAGGCTTGGCTGATACAAAGTCCCTCTCTCCATTGGCTCTGGACAGGGAGCTGGCCTGGACCAGGAGGGGCTAAGAGCCAGGGGGACAAAGGGCCAGGCTTGTGCTTCCAGCCCCAACACTCACATTCACCAGCGTCAGGCTGGGCTGGGACCGAAGGCTGAACTGTGGTGTGGGGGCCAGGAGTGGGGCCCTCGGGGCCGCAGCAGGTGGGGGGCCAGGACTGCCCAGTGCAGGTGACAGGCAGGAGTGAGGGCCGTGCAAGGGGCTGTGGGACAGCTACCCCTGCCTCCCCCTCCCCCTCCCCCTTCCGGGCCTGCATGGCTGCAGGATGAGCAGGAGGGAGGCCCTGTCTCCCTGGGCCTCCTCATTCATCTGTGCATCGGAGGAGCCGTGGGCCAACCTAGAAGGACCTTTGGTGCCTGTGTTGTGGTCTTGAGGAGGTCAGACCTACCCTTTCCCCTGAATGCCACTACGTCTGCTACCCAAGAGAGAATTTGCAAAGACTGAAGGTTCCCACTTAGCCATGACCCCCAGGCAGGAGGCCTGCGTCTAAAAGGAAGGCACATCCTCCCATTCGAGATCCTCACAGAGAACCGGCATCTGTAGACACACATGGGCCAGGGACCCCATCCCCTGGACACCAGTTTCCCCAGCTGTTAACTGGGGATCGTTCCCAGGTCGGTCACAAGGATTAGACACAACAGCTGAGGTCAGGTTTCCGTGGGGTATTTTTCCCACCTGGCTGACTTGAAGCTCCTGGGACGTGAAGTCAGGGAACGGGCACAGCGTACCCCACTGATGATATTCAGGCCCTCATTCTTTCCCAGGAATAACTTCCCCCAAGTGACTTGGCTGCTACAACATATGCATCAGGCTTTGATGAGCAATTAGTTCCAAATTGCCTTTCAGAAAGATGTTATCCATCTATGCTCCCGCCTGCTTATCTCACCCCACCCCTCCAGCAACGGCTGGGATCCACCTTTTAATCTCGCCCATCTGACGGCAGGACAATAGTAAGCTCATTGCTATTTCCATTTGCATTGCTTTTGGCAAATAACTTATTAAAAAATTGATAAGTCAACGGAAATTTTATTTGGCCAACTTTCTGGAGACTTTGCAAGGCCTCTGGGGATTATAGGTATCCAAGAATGAATGTGGGACTCTTAGCTTTGGTGACGGCATTGCTTATCCATGAAATCAAGTAGAAGATCCATTCACCCACCAAACAGCACCACAGCTTTTCCCAGGAGGCACCTTGCTATGTTGCTCAACCCCACCTTGTCCCAATCACTCCACTCCCTACACCACCACCCCTCCTACCTTTGTCTTAGGCAAATACACCTGGGAATGTCAGAGCATTCACTTAGCATGCTGTGGGAACCGACACCATCCCCTGTGCTTAGGGAAGGCCGAGCCAGGCAGTGGGAAGTATCTGAGGGGCTTTACACATAAAGGGGGTGTCCTGGAGAAGAAGCTGGATGGCCTTGGATGAGTCATTTCACCTCTCTGAGCCTCAGTGCCCTCATCTGCAAAATGGGGGTGGGTGTTGGGGTGGTAATAGTATAGCCCAGGTGAGATTATGGTGAGAATTTAATAAGCTAATGCATTTTAAGTGCTTAGCACAGGGCCTGGCACATAGTAGGTGTGCAACAAGTGACAATCGTCATCATCATTATCCTCATTGTTATCACACTGTCAAAGCGCTTTGTAAACCACAGTGTTCTATCCCAGTTCGAATGAATGTGTCCTCCATCCCCTCTGCTCTGATCAGGAAGGTCACCATAGACATCACACGTCCAGCTCCAAAGCCAAGCTCCTCGGGGTGGACTGTGCCCCTTTGAACCCAGTGCCTCCATTTGACCAAACACAATGACTTTTCTCAGAACGGAGCTAAAGTCTTCTCCAAGAAGTTCTCCAACTGGTCCTTTCCAGCTTTGTTTAACTGGGGACAGTGTCATGATGGGGCCCCTGCCTCCTGTCTCTCCCATAACCAGTTTTCTCTGTCTAAGATGGCTTTATGAATCTTCTAGGACACAGCCTTCACCCATCCATCCATCATCCATCCATCCATCATTCAACCATCCATCATCCATCCATCATCCATCATCCATCCATCCATCCATCCATCATCCATCCATCCATCCATCCATCCATCCATCCATTCATCTATCATCCATACATCATTCATCCATCCATCATCCATCCATCTATCATTCAACCATCCATCATCCATCCATCCATCCATCCATCATTCAACCATCCATCATCCATCCATCCATCCATCCATCCATCTATCATTCATCCATCCATCATCCATCCATTCACCCAACACATTGATTGCTTCGGTCCATTCTCAGCTACCACACAGAATCACAGAAATCATGCACTTGCCGAGGAGTCAAATTTCAAGCAAATCTGAAAAGAAAAACCAAACCTCCTTACCCTGACTTTCATAATCTGACCCTGCTCATCTCTCTGATTTCACGTTGCCACTCTCCCTCTCACCTACCATGTACCAGCAACTCAGTCAGCTGTGACTTTCCTTGAGCACCACTGTAAGCGATTCCCCGCTCAGGACCTTTGCCCACGCGGTTCCTTGGGCCTTGAGGGCTGCTTTTCTCCTCTTTGCCTGGCCAGCTCCTTCCTTTTCGTCATTTTGTTTCCAGATTAAATGGTCTTTCCTTCAGGGGAACTTGCATTGCCCCACCCCGACCCAAATGATGCCCCTTCATGATGCTTTCTTCCTAGGTTTCACATAACACACGAAGGTGTGTTTCCTTAGTGTGTTGACTCATTTAATGTTTGTTTCTTCTGAAAGATTGTAGTTCTTGAGGGTGGGGATCCTTTCTGCTGTGTTCATGGTGCTGGGGCCGGAGGTGAGAATCGGGCCTGGCTGCCTGCACACCCAGGGTACATTTGTTGAATGAACGGGGCAATATTTAGCCAAAGCTCAGTGACTGATACAGGACTGAGTAAGGCTTGCTTAAAGGACAGATTGTTCACCTTCCTTTCCAGATATTCCCCAGTCTCTGCCGGAGGCGGCCAGATGGCAGCCGCTTGGGAATGAAGACTCACCATAGGAACTTGGGCTGCAGACCCGAAATGCGTGTTGGCAGAAAAGCAGAAATGGGGTGGGCTCAGACATGAGACCTCGCTGGTGTCCACTGCAGGATTGTTGGTTCTTACACGGTGTCCACACTTGGGAGGGATTCTTATCTTAGCGCCATGGGGTGGATTAGAGCCGAGGCACTGAATTTTGAAGGTCTGCACCCCGATCCTTGTTCCATGGCAGGTAGTGAACTTTTTTCCTTTCAATCACAGGGGTGGGCAAACTTTTTGACTCGAGGGCCACAATGGGTTCTTAAACTGGACCGGAGGGCCGGAACAAAAGCATGGATGGAGTGTTTGTGTGAACTAATATAAATTCAAAGTAAAGGAGCGGAGGGGAGAGCAAGAGAACCGGATAGAACAGCCGGATCCGGCCCGCGGGCCGTAGTTTGCCCAAGGCTGGGCCTCCCTTGTATCGGTGTGTAAGTAAACACCAATAGGTACTAGCTACTGTTCTAATTCTCCTGGGTAACTTGTTTGTTCAAATGGCAGGATCCTGGTGATTTATGTAACTGACCAAATTTCCCTTTCCACACTGACTGCTAGGAAGCTCAGCATCGATCTTGTGACCCAACCATAGCAAATGTCTAGGACGTCAAGTGCTTTTGTTAATAGGTTTTTCCCGTGGCTCCATTTATGCCCCAACCCTGTCGGTTGTTCCTTCACTCCCTCCGCTAGCCACGTATGCAGCATGCTCTGACTTAGGTGTCCCTGGGAGCTGTCTTCCATGTTTCCAGTGAGAGATCTGATATCCTGTGGAAGTTCCTGCTTGCCTGCGGCCGCTGTTGTCTCCTGGGTGAGACGGCGGGTCCCTTGAGAGCGGGGGCAGCCTCTTCCCAATCCTCCCCTTCCCCAGCATTCAGTCTACGCTGTGGGGATGGATTGATGAGACGTTAGAAAGGCGAGGAAATGCGGAGCCGAGAGATCTCTGCTCTCGCAAATGTCCGTGAACCTAAAAACAACTCCACGTGGCAAAGGTCGGGACGGTGAGGAGGTTTCCTGTGTATGGCTGCCACAGAGAGTGGGGGGCTGTCTGGAGGGAGTGGACACCCGGGCCTGGGAGACTGGTGGTCTCGGAGCTGCCCCGAGCTGGTCAGCCAACATGAGGAACCCAGGTCCGTTTTGATTCCTGGAGAGTCCAATGACTAACGGGCTCCCTCACCAACATCTGGGTCCCCCTCTTCTTTCTGGATGCAAAGGCCATCGATGACATATTTTGTATCTTCTCCTGAAAAATTAGACGGTTGGGCAACTCTGGGCGCCCGGTCCCACGTGGCGACCGTCTGATGGGCACCGATCCCTGAGTGTTGAACTGGTCCC
The DNA here is from genome assembly GCF_963455305.1 of Plecotus auritus. Taxonomy (NCBI): domain Eukaryota; kingdom Metazoa; phylum Chordata; class Mammalia; order Chiroptera; family Vespertilionidae; genus Plecotus; species Plecotus auritus. The sequence continues at coordinate 5,672,293 of NC_137773.1, forward strand.
CGCTGCCTCACCGACCTCTGACCTCTGCCTGCCCCTGTGCGGTCTGAGGCCGAGCCCTGGTTGATGGTGCCGTTGATGCTGCTGGCACCTGGGCAGCCTTTCTTGCCTCCTTGGAGACCCTGTGCCACGCTGTGTGGCCTTGCGGGTCCTTGTCCTGTTAGGTAGCCTGGCTGTTCCCATTTGTAAGTTGCAGTCCCCTCTGTGGCACCCCCGCCCTCCTAGGACACCCATCTCCACCCGACCCTGCCCACCCAAGTCTTTCCTGTCCTTCAGACGTGAGTCCTCTCATCTCCGGGCAGGCTGCCAGCATCCTCAGGGCACCCGGGTTCACATGCCCTCGTGTTGCTCTGTAATTCTTTATCCACAGTCCTGCCAACATACAGGCCTTGCACACACTGGGGCTCAAAGCGCTCTTGTTGAATGAATGAGTGAGTGAATGAATGAATGAATGAATGAGGGAATGAGGGAATGAAGCAAAGCATGAGTGAGTAGGTTGAAGCTGCCCGAGTTCATACTGGCTCAAGCAGCAGACCTCAGATTTGAATGCAGGACTAGGACCCTGTGCTCCTATAGTACCCGTCTGGCCCGGCCGCTGGACCGCCTGCTGTCCCCTGACTGCCTCCCCTATGCCAGCTTTGCCCACTGAGCCACCATCATCAGGCCACCCTCCCCAAGCCGACGTCCGGAGAAGATGTCACAGCGCTAGCCGGTCACACATGCCCCCCTGCACCGTCGCTGCCTTTGCTGCGAGGAACATTCCGACAAGGAGGCCTTCTTGTCTCCTCTCTCTGAGCCTCTCCCTGTGCCCCCTCCTCGCTGCCCCCCCCCCCCCCCCCCCCCCCCGCTGCTCTAATTGCTGTTCCCTGGAGCAGGAAGAGTGTCATAGATGTTGCATCTGTTTTTCTGGAAGACTGGGAAGCCGCGTTAGAATACGTGCTCCGTGGGCGGGCGGTATGCTGGGGCCTCTCTCAGCTTAATAACTGGGGGGAGAGCTGAGGAGGGGAGAGGAGGGAGGGGCAGACAGACAAGGGGACACTCAGAAACAGAGCACAGACAGTGTACTCTGGAGAGACGTGGACACAGAGAGAGAAACAGAGGTAGAGGAGAGAGAGAGAGAGAGTGAGAGGGAGGCTGTGAGTTTGTGGCCATCACCACATTCCTCTGATATTCAGCATTTTTCTAATGGGCCCTGGACAGAGATTTATGAGGGTTTATTCTAAGCATGTGCAGTGCGAGGCCGACAAGATACACACTGTGGTTATTTTCGGGAGCGTGGCGAACTGCTCATGGAAACCCTGCCCACCTGGACCCCGAGGCCTCTGGGCCAGGGCCTGCCTGCCCCCCTCGCTGTCCCCTCCTGTTTCAAGGCTTCTCCGTGGAGCCAGTAGGAGGCAGGAAAGTTCATCTGTCCTGATCTCCCCCAGCCACCCCCACCCCCACTCCCACCCCGCTTGAGGGGCTCTGTGGGGCCCGGCTGGTCTGCACCAGCTTGAATTAAATATTTGTGCTTTGAATGACGGGTGTGGTCTGGGAGGGTCAGGCAGGGACCTGAGATTGAGACCTAGCTCCAGGGGTGGGATCTGTGGTGGGTCACTTCCGTCTCTGAGCCTCGGTTTCCCCACCTGTAAGGTGATGCCAACAACCCCTGTTAGACTGGGCTGCTGGGAGAATATGGTGTCAGACTTACTTGCTCCCGGATCCTAGCCCTTGGGGTACAGACCAGTCCTGCTTCTGAGCTTCTAAGAGGAGCCCCCTGGAATCCCCCTTCCTGGTCAGGGGCACCTTGGCCGCTCGGAGCCGGGGCAGGAACTTCTCTGATGATGGTCCCTGGGGGGGCTACCCCAGGAGCCCGGGTGTGGCACCCCAGTCAGCTCTCAGACCCACCTCTGATAGGCCAGGAAGCCAGAAAGAATCGCTTTACTCGGTTTTGAACAGGAAATCTGTTTCCGGACCAGGGGGAAGGACTTCTTGACCCGTCCTTGTGGACAGAGATAGTGCCATGAGCTCGTGCAGGCAGGCTGCAGCATCCAGGGACCTCGGGACCCTCCACACGGGCCCCCGCCATCCCGACCTGCTGCTCCAGGAGAGCCGGGCCAGCCCGACACGGGCGGATGCAGGGGCACACGGGGCTCCTCTTCGTTTTCATCATGAAAGTCGCACAAGTTGTGAAACTTGACACACCGCACTGTACAGGTCTCCCTCGGTGTCCCGCCCCGGGCCTCTGCTTAGAGCATCTAGGACAGTGTGTTGGCGACATCTTTCCAGAGATGTTTCATGCACACACAAGCAAACTCGTGTATGGCCTTTTTCTTAAACATAGAATCGTATTTTACTCATGCTTCCACAAGTTAATTTTTAAAACAGCTGCTGGGGAGCTCCAGAAACCAGGATCACACCAGCCTTGAATTTTTGTGCCAGACCAATCTTAGCAATTACTTTTCTTTCTTTGATTTAATATATTTTTATTGATCTCAGAGAGGAAGGGAGAGGGAGGGAGAGATAGAAACATCAATGATGAGAGAGAATCATGGATCAGCTGCCTCCTGCACACCCCACACTGGGGATCAAGCCCCCAACCCAGGCATGTGCCCTGACCGGGAATCGAACTGTAACCTCCTGGTTCATAGGTCAATGCTCAACCACTGAGCAACCTCGGCTGGGCAGCAATTACTTTTCAGGGGTGGTCATCTCCTGGTCTGCTGCCTGTACCACACCTGAACAGCAATAAAACCTACATTTAAAACACTGGTCCTGGCTGGTTCTCACACTCTCAGCCGGCTGCACTGCCCGAGTTCCTCTCCAGGGGCAGTGCCCCTGGGACTCTGCCTCTGTGCCGTACCGATGGCTTCCCGCATCGCTTCACACTGGCTCAGATGTCTGTGTCTCTGCCTGTCCCAGAGCCCAACCTGGGGCTTATCTGACTAGTATCTCTCCTCCTCAGACCCTTAGGCCCATGAGGGTGGAGCATAGTAGGTGCTTAAGTAATATCTGTGCTACTCTAGGCCATTCCCTCATCTGACTCTTCCCTCCTCCCCCCAGAAACTTTCCTGTGGAGAGCGGCTACAGTGTTTGGACAGGTTCAAGCCTCGGACTGATGAGAGGGCACAGTCCTCTCATGGCAAAGCTACGTGCAAGTCCCAGCTTGGAGGGCAAAGACCTCCCAGCACAATTAGAGCCAAAGGTTATGGTTGTAAGCTTGAACCTATGGTCCGAACACGGGGTCCCACGTGCCTGAGTGATGTGGGCTTGATAGAGTTCAGGTGCATGTAATTGAGTAGGATCGAACCCCAGGAGAAGGTTGTAAACATCTTGACCACGCCCTTACTTTGCCTCGTGGAATCTGGCTATAAAATAAAGACACGGCTTGCAGGCTGCGGCGCTGTCGCTAGCTCTCCATCAGAGAGGACAGCGTCCCATCCGGACCCAGCTTTCTTCTCTTGTCTGTCTTTTCTCAATCCTTTACCGCCCCCTCTCAGGCTCACTGAACCTGGCTGAGCTGGCGTGGCACATATGGCGCCCAATGTAGGGCTGAGTATGCCATGGCTGTGCCGGCTCACCACACTTTCCAAGGCAGGTGGGCGTGAAGCCTTGTACCCATTTTACAGAGAGGAAAAGAGAGGCCTGGAGAAGTGAGGTGGCCATTCCATGTGGTGGGCCAAGGGTGGGCCAGGGGTTGGAATCCAAGCCTGAGCCCCTGAAATCAGCAGATGTTTCCTGGCCACTGTGCTTCATGATCTTGTGTCCCAGCCTGCTCGCTGCAGGGGACAGGTGTGCACGCAGCCATTCTAAACACGGTGAAAATGAGAGGCCAGCCGGGCCCCAGGAGGGGACGGGACAGAGCCAGGCTGAGACCCCGGGGAGCAATGCACCAGGGGCCTTTGAAATGAAGTTGAAAAGAAGACCTGGCTTATAAAGGAAAAACATTCCCAAGTCAAGTAATCGCCCCGCTTTTCTTTTCTGTGTGGGTATTGGAGATTCCCCAAAGCAAGCTGCTGGGGGCCGCTGCCAGCTTTGGAGGCGCTCCCTACTCTGCCCCTTCCCGGCCAGGGGCCTGGACCCGGCTTCTCCTTACACTCAGCCTCAGAGGACGGATGTCCCCTGAGTCCCGGGGTAGATTCTGCTGTGGGCTCCTGAGGTCCCCCCCTGGATACGCTGCATATATGAGTGAATGGATGGTTGGATGCAAGGACGGAGGGACAGGTTTTTCACAAGCCGCCTTCCCAGGGGGACTTCCCTGGTCACCCCAGTAGAATTGCCGCACCTCCCCCATCTTGGCGGCCCCCATCTGCTCTTTCCTCCCTACACCGTCCACACCCTGCGGGCTCTCAGACCTTCTCACCCATCACTGCCTTCCTCCTGCATCAGCGCACGGGCTCCCTGAGGGCAGCAAGCTCGGATATTTCATTCACCGCTGGGTCCAGCACAAGCCTGGCCCCAGGTGGGCACCATGGTGATGAGTGAGCCTGTCTGCTGCTTAGTCCACCCTCCTGGGCTTCAGGCGGTCATCCCCACAGGATGTCACCCCATTTTCCAGCCATTGGCCTCCCCCAGAGCTGATCTCCCACGCCCTGGCTGGGAGTAGGAGACAGCTGCCACCTCCTGGCCTCCCCCCTCCTGCCCTCACCCGAGCCTGCTCACACTGAGTCCACCCCAGCACTGCTCCTGTCCCGTCTCGCTGCTGAGCCTTAGCCACGCCACCCCCTTCCTGGGTATCTAGCCCCTCCTTAGCCCCAGGTCCAGACACTCCCGCCCAGGAAGCCCTTCTCAGCCCACGGCTCAGTGAATAGCTCCTGGGCCCCCCAGACGATGTATGGTGTGTCCACCTCCCTGTGGTCGCTGTGGTCCCGGGGGGGGGCGGGGCAGGGACACCTCTCTGCCTCTTTTGAAGCCGCTGACCCAACACAAGCCTGGCGCTCAGGGAGGCTCAGGTCATGGCTATTGATCTGAAAGCAGATGCAATACACTGAACTGAGCCCAATGAGCCAATCTAAGTGATTGGCCCCATGAGAAAGCAATAGAAGGCAGTTTTTAATCCTCATTTTGGATCCTCATGGCATCCAAGCCCCTCGTTTACAGATGGGGAAACTGAGGCCCAGAGCTATTCAATATCAGAGTTCAGACTTCATCCTAGAACCTGTTTCTCCCAGTCCACGGCTTTTTCTTTTCTTTCCTTCCTCCTTCCTTTCTTCCCTGACTGTGGCTGCAAGGACTGGCTGCCCCACCAAGCCGCCTGACCTGGGGAAGACCCCGAGGCAGCATGGGGCCGGAAACAAAGCCGGAGAAGTGAAGTGACTTGCCCAGTACCACACAGCGCCCCCCAGACTCCAGAGCCCTTCCCGGGGTTGTGAAATGAGGCTCTGATCAAGGGGTGGGAGGTGGACCTAAAATAGCATTTTTCCTAGATTCTGCCTCCAGTCTGTGTTTCCTTCCCAGTCCAAGCCACATCCAGGTCTGGCTCGTGGCATGACAGGCTTGTCACCTGCTGGCCCACCGGTCAGGTTCTGCTGCCTCAAAGCTGGGCTCAGGCACCTTCAGAAGCCCCCCGGGCGTGCACGAGGCCGCGATGTTTGTCTGATGTCCCCGTCAGGCTAGCTTAGGGCCTAGATGCTTTTTTCTTTTTTTAAACCAACTTGAAATGGATACAGAGCTCTTTTTAGACAACTCAGTCGAAAATGGAGCAAAGAGCATAAACAGGGAAATCACAAAATAAGACACACCAATGGCTAATAAAAGCATGAAGATGGCTCAATTGCACTGAAAATTGAGTAGCGGTTAATTACCTTTTCAAGCAGTTGTCATTTTAAACCCATCAAATCAGCAACGATTAAAACCAGAGTTTGCAAACTCAGACCCCTCGGAGGCCAGGTGGGTCTCACAAACGGGGGGGGGAGGAGGGGGGGAGACCAGGGAGGCTCGGGAGGACCCAGCTGCCAGAGGGAGCGGCCCACACAGCTGGCAGCTGTCATGGGCTCCAGGAAGGGGCCGGGCAGCCAGATTGCCCCACTTGTCAATCACAGCCAGAAATCGGGTTTTCTTTATGGTTGGCAATCGCTTCAAAATCAGACCTGGTACATTTCACTCTTGGAAAGAGGTGGATGAATGCGCAAAGATGCGGGTGTGAGGATGTTCACAGCCGCACTGACTATAACAGCCGTGGGCAAACTACGGCCCTCAGGCCGGATTCGGCCCGTTCGGGATCCAGCCCGTTCGGCTGTTCTCTCCGGCCCGCGGAGCCGAAAGAGCGGAGGGTTCTCTTGCTCTCCCCTCCGCTCCTTTACTTTGAATTTATATTAGTTCACACAAACACTCCATCCATGCTTTTGTTCCGGCCCTCCAGTCCAGTTTAAGAACCCATTGTGGCCCTCGAGTGAAAAAGTTTGCCCACCCCTGGACTATAATCATGAAAGACCAGAAAGCAACACAGGCCAAGCCATAAGGCAACTGTTAGGTAACACGGAACACATCCCCACGACGGGACACTGGGCGCCCCTATAAAGGCGGATGTGCCCCCCCTAGGTTAGTGCCAATGCCACCCGTCTCCGTGGCGGGTAAGGAAGAGAAGTTGCAGCTTTAGTAACCAAAAGCTTTAGACTTATCCAAACCGGACCAGGCCCCATTCACAGAAGGCAGTTACCAAATAAAACCACGCAGGCTGCCTAATATAAAGAAGACAGGCCTTCAACAGTAACCATTCACACGTGTCCTCGGTAGATGGAGCGTTCAGAACTAACAGTTGCAGAGATGACATGCACTAGGAATAAGGTAATATGAACAATTGTCCCTTTGAGAAAAAGATGAAGGTTGTAAAAAAAAAACAAACACAAAACTAAATGAATCAGCTTCACCAGGGGCAATGATGGGGACTCTTTTGTTTGTTTGTTTTTAATATATTTTATTGATTTTTTACAGAGAGGAAGGAAGAGGGATAGAGAGTTAGAAACATCGATGAGAGAGAAACATCAATCAGCTGCCTCTTGCACACCCCCTACTGGGGATGTGCCCGCAACCAAGGTACATGCCCTTGACCGGAATCAAACCTTGACCGGAATCGAACCTGGGACCTTTCAGTCCACAGGCTGACGTTCTATCCACTGAGCCAAACCGGTTTTGCCTCTTTTGTTTTTTTAACACTATTGATTCTTTCCGTGATCATGGGGTGTCTTTCCATTGATCTGTATCTTCTTTAAGTTCCTTCATCAATACTTGATCATTTTCAGTGTACAAGTAATTCATCTCTTTGGTTAACTTTATTCCTAAGTGTTTTATGCTTTTAGTTCCTATGGTGAAGGGTTTGTTTTTCTTTCCTTTTTGAATGAGTTGGTTGTTTGGATATAGAAACACGACCCATTTCTATACGTTGATTTTGCATTCTGAAAATTTACACATTTTTTCTAGTTGAGTCTTCAGGACTTTCAACGTGTCCGATCATGTCACCAGCAAACAGAGATAACTGTACTTCTTTCCTTGTTTGATGCCTTTTATTTCCCTTTTCTTGTCTAACGTCCCTGGCTGGGACTGCCAGTGCTGTGTTGCATAGAAGTGGCGAGAAGGGAGCCCTCTTGCTTGTAGTGGGTCTTAGGGCGAGAGCTTTTCATGTTTCCTCACGGATTTGAATATCAGCTGTGGCTTTAACAGATGCCCTTTATTGTGTTCCTTCTAGCCCTCTTCTGCGGAGAGTTTTCTGTGTGTTTTTTTATGGCGAATGGTTGTTGAATTTTATCAAATTCATTTCCCACATCTATTGAGATGAACATGTGGTTTTCTCCTTTCATCCCGTTAGAATGACTGTTATCAAAAGGACAAAAGATAACAAGTGCTGGCAAGGATGTGGAAAGGAAACCCTGTGCACCGTTGGCGGGAATGTAAATTGGTACAGCTATTATGGACCACAGCATGGAGGTTCCTAAAATATTAAAAATAGAAGTGCCTTTTGGTGCAGCAATTCCACTCCTGGGTATTTATCTGAAGGAAATGGAACCAGTATCTTAAAGAGATATCGATCTACACGCCCACGTTGCTGGCAGCATTAGTGACAATAGCCAACACATGGAAACCACCTCCAAGTCCACCGGTGGATACACGGGTGAAGAAAACATGCTGTGTATTTATACAACGGGATGTTATTCAGATTATTCATATTATTTTCAAAGAAGGAAATCTTGCCATTTGCAACAGGGATGATCCTGGAGGATGTAATGCTAAGTGGCATGGACCAGACACAGAAGGACAAACGCCGCACCATCTCCCTCACGTGTACGGTCTCTAACAGCAGGACTCAGAGAAGCGGAGAGTGGAATGGTGGCTGCCAGGGGCTGGGAGGAGGGGAAACGGGGAGATGTCGGTCAAGGGGCACCGTGTTTCAAGCGCAGGTATGCACGATGAGTAAGTTCTGGAGCGCTCCTGTAAGCGTGGGGACTCAGGTAGCAGTATGTACACTTGAAATGTCCAGAGTGGATCGTAAGCATTCTCACCACACAAGTAAAGAGAGCATGTGAGGTGATGAGCGTGGTCATTAGCTGGATGGTGGTCATTGCTTCACGGTGTATGTATATCAAAACATCAAGGTGTACACCTTACATAGATACAAGTTGCATTTGTTCATTTTACCTCAATAAGGGGGGAGGGGTGCTCAAAAGGACCACACCCTCTGAGCCGACCATCACATTTCCAGGATATGCATACAGCACAGTCATGGCATACAGCCCTAGAGAGATTGGCTCAGTGGATAGAGCGCTGGCCCGCGAACTGAAGGGCCCCATCTCCTATTCCCATCAAGGGCCCGTACTTTGGTTTCAGGCTCAATCCCGGGCCCTGGTCGGGGTGCGTGTGGGAGGCAACCAATATACGTGTCTCTCTCACATCGATGTTTCTCTCTGTCCCTCCCCTTCCCTTCCACTCTCTAAAAATCAATAGGGCCGAAACCGGTTTGGCTCCGTGGATGGAGCGTCAGCCTGCGGACTGAAGGGTCCCGGGTTCAATTCCAGTCAAGGGCATGTACCTTGGTTGCGGGCACATCCCCAGTGGGAGGTGTGCAGGAGGCAGCTGATCGATGTTTCTCTCTCATTGATGTTTCTAACTCTCTCTCCCTCTCCCTTCCTCTCTGTAAAAAATCAATAAAATATATTTTTTAAAAAATAGGAAAAATATCCTCAGGTGAGGATTCAAAAAAAACAATGATACACAAAGACATAAAAACAGCCATGGAATGCTGTCACCTCTCTTTATTCGCAACTGTCTGCTTTGATGCCACCCTGAACACATCCTGAATTAGCAAATACTGAACCTCGCTGCCTGGGAAATACAGGGTTAGGGTCCTGTGAGCTGCTGGTCGCCCCACCTTATCATGTGTGACCCCTCATTTAATAGGTAGTGTTAATCCTTAACCATGAACAGCCAGGGGCCTCTGAATAAACTCACTAACACGTGTGTTTGCTCCTCAGGCCCAGCCCAGCCCTCCTGAGCTCAGGGTCATTAGCCGGCATTTCAGGATTAGGATGGGGCCATTTCAAGCAGCAAAATCACTAAAGCACAAAAATGTGGACTCCATGGCACTAAACAGGCCACAAAACGGACACGTGCTCACAGCATCGGAGCCAAACCGGGAGGCAGAGTACCTACCGCCTGGTTCGTCCTCAGCAGGACTCACGTTGGGGCTGCTCTGTGAGTGTCCAAGAGCGAGCGTAGCACACAGTAGGCCCTCAATCAATGGTAGCTTATGGGGTTTCCATTGGGGGTGATGCAAAGTTCTGGAACTGGATGGGGGATGGTTGCACAACACCGTGGACGTACTGACTGCCACTGAGCTACGCACTCTAAAGGGCTAAACGGCCGTGTTTATGTGCATTTTACCGCAATCCTCAGTCTGTGTGGCTCCCTCCCAGCTGCTGCTCAGTCCTTCTCTCCGGCCTGTCCAGCTCCAATCTTCGGATGCCTTTGCCTCCTCTTCTTCCAGCTGCTCCTTAGGAAACTGCCCTGACCTTGAAGCTGACTAAGACAACTTGTTTTTTCCTCTTCCTGAAAGGCCCTCCCCCCAGCCCTGACCTTCCACAGGGGCGGGAAGGACCAGAGGAGGCACGCTGACCCGCCACCGAACTTCACGTCCTGTAACTACGGTCGGCAGCCGGGGAAGGGAGGACCCCACTCAGCCCAGGAGTGTAAAGGAACCCTTTATCTCTCGGGGAGGTGGGGGGAAGGGGGGACCAGCAGCCTGGGGTCCTTCTCAGGGTCTGAGCTAAGCCTGGCTATTGAACTGCCCCACCCTGGCCCAGGCCCAGACTCTCCTCTGTCCAGTCATTCAAGGCAGCCTGCCTAAGCCAAGTTCATCTCCCACCCGCTGCGTCTTCCTTTTCCCCGGGGTTTCCGTACCCAGGAGTGGCCCTGTCCCTTCAGCTGTCCACGTCAGAAACCCAGAGGCCACAGTGCTCCTATGGCCTCAGTCCAGATCCAGGACACAGAACTCTCTGCCCACATGCCCAGGGCCCACGCAGATGGCCCGAGTCCATCCTCCCGCGGGCGGGCTGGACTGCTGGCCTGTGTGCATCCCTAGGCCCGAGGGGTGGACATTGCTTAGAACTTGGAAGTGCAGGCTGGTCATGACATGGGGGTGCAAAGAGAAGAGGGGCAGCAGCCTCCATGAGAGATGGGGTGGGCCCGCCTCCACCATTCCCGGCTGCCCAACCTTCGCGAGCAGGAGGCAGGGCTGGTCCCCAGCTCCTGGCCTCTGAAGGGCGGCTTCCTGTCAGCTCCCAAGTGTTTAATCCTGTGTGTTCAGAACGTTCATCACACCACTTATCTGTGCCTTCCCGTGGCAAGGAGCCAGGCTTCCCACCAGGAGGTCTCCTGCCAAGAAGGAGAATGAGTAGCAGGAGATGCCCCCGGGCAGCTGTCAGCTGGGATGACGGGACCACCCAAGGGACAGCTCACACGTCAGCTTCCTGCACAGGCTGAGGGAGCAACTATGGATCCTCCCTGCCCGACTCTGCCTTCTCGTACAACTGGTCGACCTGCCCCCTTTTCTCCCTGGTGTCTCTGCCCCAGCCAGGCTTCCCGGCCCATCCTCCACCCGCAGCCAGAGCGAGCTTTCCAAAGCACCGCTCACTCCCTGCTGACACACCTACTGCTCTTTCCGACCACGTCTGGATTTCCTGCCAGCCGGCCACAGCCCCAGCTGACCTCTCCCTGCCACTGCCTGCCCCTCACGCTCACCAACGACCATCAGCACGTGCTCCCTCCCTGGTGAGCCGGCCGTGCTCGCGTGTCCTGGCATCTATCATAGCCTTCACCTGCTTTTCCACCGGGAAGGTTCTCCTTCATGCGCCTCCATTGAAACCTGCGAGGTGAATCTTAGCAGCACCCCTGGCGTCGGAATGCGTGGGCTCCACTAACGGAGGCAGCTTCGAGGGTGATCTGCTCTCAGAGGGGCCTCGGTGCAAAACCCTAGTGTACTGATTATTGGCTGTGTGACCTAAGGCAAGATACTTAGCCTCTCTGAATCTGTTCCTTCATCTACAGAGTGAGGCCAATGCTACTGACTCACACGAGTGGTCATGAAGTTTACATTGACCTGAGCCGTGCATGGACGTGACCCTCCTGCCATTGCAATGGCCCCGCAAGCTGTAAAGCTGTAGCTCTGACCACATCAGTGTTATTTTCTACACCCAGGAGGAAACACAGGTGGTGGATTCCTCCGAGTGACAAGGCGTGAAAGACAGTGATGAGAGCAGGCACTGCCCTGGCCAGTTTGGCTCTGTGGATAGAGCGTCGGCCTGCAGACTGAAGGTTCCCCAGTTTGATTCTGGTCAAGGGCACATGCCTGGGTTTTGGACTTGATCCCCGGTGGAGGGTGTGCGGGAGGCAGCCGGTCAGTGGTTCTTTCTCATCATTGATGTTTCTATATCCCTCTCCTTTCCTCTCTGAAAACAATAAAAATATATTTTTTTTAAAAAAGAGAGAGCAGGCACTATTTTCACATCAGGTGAAATCAATAAATCCCAATGCTGTGCCCAGAATAACGGAATTTTCAAAGAAACAATAACATATTTTTAAGGTTTTATTGAGAGTTAGAGAGATAGAAACATCGGTGAGAGAGAAACATCAATCAGCTGCTTCCTGCACGCCCCTTACTAGGGATCAAGCCTGCAACCCAGGCATGTGCCTTGACCAGGAATCAAACTGATGAATTCTTGGTTCATGGGTCAACCACTGAGCCACACCCGCAAAGCTACAATAACATTTTTTAATATATTTTTATTTATTTCAGAGAGGAAGGGAGAGAGAGATAGAAACATCAATGATGAAAGATAATCATTGATTGGCTGCCTCCTGCACGCCCCCCAGTGGGGATCGAGCCTGCGACCCCGGGCATGTGCTCTTGACCAGAATCGAACCTGAGACCCTTCAGTTTACAGGCCGACATTCTATCCAGTAAGCCAACCCAGCTATGGCACAATAACATATTTTTGATGGGGGAAGAACATCTAGAAGGAGGCACCCCAAAATGTTAGAATGGTTATCTCCGCGTGGTGCCCATTTTTAATGATTTTATTTATTTACTACTTACGTTTAATGACTTTGTTTACTACTTACCTCTATTTTCTATATTTTTTCCTATAACGAGTATTGTGGGTTGAATTGCATTCCCCTAAAAGATAGGTTGACGTCCTGACCCCCTGCCGGGGGGTGGAATGTGACCTTATTTGGAAATAGTGGTGTTTTCAGATGTAATTGAAAGTTAAGACTGGTTGAGGGTGGACCCTAATCCAATGTGACAGGCGTCCTTATTAGAAGAGAGGAGACACACGGAGAATGCCATGTGGAAGCTGGGATTGGCGCGTACAGCCAGGGACCTCCCAGGGTTGCCAGCAACGCCAGAAACTAGAGGGGGGCAAGGAGAGTTCCCCCCGAGCCTCCAGGGAGAGCACGGCCGGCTGACACCCTGAGCTCAGACTTCTAGCCTCTGCATCCGTGAGAAAATGTCTTCCTATGGTTTGGAGCCCCCCGGTTTTTGGTAATTTGTTATGGCAGCTCTTGGACTTGTCTCACTTGTGTATGAGAAAGCGCCGAAAGATTTTAAAAGGAGGGGGAGGAGAAGCTTGAAGTGTGTCTGTCTGCTCAGGGCTCAGCCCAGATGGGCGGACAGACATAAATGTCTCCTTCGTGCCTCCTATGTTCTCTTTGTGCAAAGGGTCCTTCCCTCTGTCCTGGCTCCCCTCCTCCCTGGTCAGCTGGGAACTGGGAAGGAGTCCCCGAGCTGGGGCAGCGCCTGGAGCCAGCCCCACCTGCAGGGTTGGGGGGCGGGGAGCTGCAGGACCTGGAGGTCAACATCTCCATGCCCTCTGCCTGTGACCAACCCCCCATGGCCATTGGTAAGCCCTTCCTGCTGCTTCCAGCACCGTTTTCAAAAACAGGAGCGACCGCGCCCCGCCCCTTTACAGATCGCCAGTGGCGCCCAGTTCCTTGGCACGCCTTCAAGGCCACCCTCTAGTGCAAGCCAGTTTCCGGTTTATCCCCCCCGTCTCACTCCCAGTGAGCCCTGCAGCCCACTCCCGCACACTCCGCACGCACGGCCACACCTCCCACCTCCGTGCTGGCCCAGTCGCAGCCTATGCCTCTCTGAGCCTCAAATGACCGGCAGGGGCCCCGGAGGGCGAGTCTTGCTCAGCTCTCCTTCCAGGATCAGGGAACAGAGTGGGAGCTTTTCTGGGACGCGTCCAGGCTTCTGGGCTGATGGGGACTCTGTCTTCAGCAGGGGAGCAACATCCGTGTCTTCTGCTCCTCTGAGTGACCCCGACAACCTGGAAGAATTGCAGGAAGCGGCTCCGGGATCCGCTAATTAGCTTTGGGCGTCTTCCCTCAGGCCTGGCCGCGGACTGGCGCCCTTGGGTCCCCCTTGAATAGACACCTTGGCCCTTCTTCTGCCTTCCAAGTGCCTCCTCCCTTCCCTTCTCCAGGAGCGGGGACGCGGGGCAACAAGGCCCCAGGTAGCGGGGGGAGGCCGGCAGAGGAGCCCCATTTGCTCCTCTTTGGGGTTTGCTCCTCCTTTTGTTCAATTGGGTCATGTTCGTTTTTTTTGTTTTTTTTTTTTTTTGTGTATATATATATATATATATATATATATATATATGTTGTTTTTTATTGATTTCAGAGAGGAAGGGAGAGGAAGAGAGAGAGAGAACCATCAATGATGAGAGAGAATCATGGATCGGCTGCCTCCTGCACACCCCACACTGGGGATCAAGCCCACAACCCAGGCATGTGCCCTGGCTGGGAATTGAACCGTGACCTCCTGGTTCATAGGTCGCTGCTCAACCGCTGAGCCACGCCAGCCGGACGAGGGATCACATTGCTGAGCAGGGTTTTCAGGACACCTCAGCTTGGTCAGAAATGGCTTGCTTCTCAGGAGTAGAAAGCTCAGTCAAGATCATGAAAATTAGTAGGAAGGTGGGGAGCAGCGTGGGACGTGGGTCACTAAGCCCCCAGAGGGAACTGTCCCACACAAAGGTGCCGCTCTCTGTCTCTCCATCGGGCCCGCCCTCCCAGCCCACTAGCGCTGTTTCTCTGATGTGCTCTGGGGATCTTCTCTGTTTGCCCCTCAGGACCCCCCATGGCAGCCTCTGTCCTCAAACCTCACCCAGCCCCCAGGCCCAGCAACCAGCCCAGGCTCTCATTCCTGGGAGCAAGAATGACCACCGCCAGCACACATGTGCACCTGTGGGCAGAAGGTCTTTACATGGGTTTTCTCATTTAATTCTCAAAATAACCCTACGCGGCAGGGGTGTTTGTTATGCTCATCGTAGAAGGGAATAGGAGCTCTGAGTGATTACTAGTCACTAGTGGAGACGTCGGGGTTTGCACTCAAGCAGCCCAGTTCCAAGGCCCAAAAATGACTGGCCCCGCTCAGCTTCCTGATCGCTTCCCCGGGACCAGGCGACCCTGCCTGGCCTGGCGAGCGATGGCACAGGGTGGGAAGGGCTCACACAGCACCCGGGGCTGCGGAAGGAGGAGCGGACGGGCTCTCGCTGGATCAGAGGCCCCTCCAGGGCAGGGCTTTCGTCTGTCTTGTGCTCTGACCCATCCCAGGCCTAGGACAGCCCCTGGCACCCAGCAGGCACTCGGGGGCTGCTTGCGGAATGAACGAGCCCCAGCATCTGGGCTTGTCCTTGCCAGATGAAGAGGTGGAGTTAGATGGAGCCTTCGGAGGGCCATGTATGACCACCTCACCCTCTGCAGGCGCCTCCTCGGTCCAGTCCGGGAACATCCGCCCGGGAGTCTGCTCAAGGCTGTGCCGCAGGATGGTAACAGCCATCGAGGCCACGGGCCCTGTGCTCCGTATGGCGCACGGACCGGACCGCCGGCGTTAGAGGAGACTGGGCCTCTTTCTTCTCAGGGTCTCTGGCCAGCTGCGGAGCCCCGGGACGTGCACACGGTTCTCCCCGAAGTGTCTGACCGTGCTGCCTTCTTTTCCGAAAGCATCTCACGGGGCTGGCCGGGTGCGCACTGTGCTGTGGGACATGAAATTGCAATCCGTGTTGTTCCATGGAGCTCACGGAACAGCACTTGAGTCCCTGCTGTGTGCACGGGGACGCCGCCTCGGGTTCTCCCTGCTCCTCTGGGTTCAGGAGGGCCTCTCTGGGTTGCCCACCCTCGTTAACCTCCCTCACGGTGGGCACTCTCTCTTGGGAGCCATGCTGCCGCCAGGCCGCCTTCTCCGCCTCTGGTTGGTCTGGGACAGTGGTCGGCAAACTCATTCGTCCACAGAGCCAAATATCCACAGGACAACGATTGAAATTTCTTTGGAGAGCCACATTTTTTAAACTGAAACTTCTTCGAACGCCACTTCTTCAACATAGACTCGCCCAGGCCGTGGTATTTTGTGGAAGAGCCACACTCAAGGGGCCAAAGAGCCGCATGCGGCTCGCGAGCCGCGGTTTGCCGACCGCGGGTCTGGGAGATGGCACTTCTGCCCACACTTGAGCCGTCCGGCCTCACCTTCTTTCACGCTGTGCTTTCAAGTGCAATCACATTTCCCTATGCAGGTTCCAGGCAGAATATGAAGCTGGAAGATGATGGCAGGAGAGTGTACTCATGATCTCCATCTCGAGGGGGGACTCTGGAGGTCGGGGCCTTGGGCAAGGCTATGTAAATTAATGACAATGAGACAGCCGCTGGCCCTTCAAGGGTTCCTTCAGAGCCCGGCTCTGTGCTCTGGAGAGTACATCCTCAAAGCCTTTTCTGGGTCCCTCTCAGCTGTCCGACACATGGTATCATCTTCCAGAACCTTCCAGGGCATGTTCTTGGACTTGGCTATTTTTTGTGTTGTTGTTTTTTTTCTAAAGGGCATATGTTATTATAAAGAATTAAATCTGTTATTATTAAAAATTGTTTCTTTGTGCTCATTTGTTCGTGACCATTTGTGCAAGCAAAAATGATGAAGGTCTGAGTGTCCCGCTCACGAGAGTGTCCTGGTTTGCATGTCTGGTCTCCGTCTCTCCAGGGCCTCCTTCCCTCCCTACGCAGCTGGGCGCTGCACTGTGCTGGCCGGTCTAGGCCTCATCAAGGCCCTTCATGCCCTTGGATTTCAAGTTGGGTGGTCCAATGGGCAGCGCTGGCAAGGGGCAGGAGTGTGGGGTCGGACACTGGTTGCCTTGGTTCTCTCCTGGCTGAAGGTCACACCCCCTCCTGCTGGCCCTCTCCACACAACCTCTGAGCTCCACTCCGGTGCTCCCTGCCCTCGGCCTGAAGGCTCAGACCAGCCGTGGGCAAACTACGGCCCGCGGGCCGGATCCGGCTGTTCTATCCGGTTCTCTTGCTCTCCCCTCCGCTCCTTGACTTTGAATTTATATTAGTTCACACAAACACTCCATCCATGCTTTTGTTCCGGCCCTCCGGTCCAGTTTAAGAACCCATTGTGGCCCTCGAGTCAAAAAGTTTGCCCACCCCTGGCTCAGACCCTCCCTGTGGAGTCCAGCATCTTGCCCGCACCATTGCAAACAGGGACTGGGTTCACTCCTCTTTGGAGACCCCTTTCCTTGTACCATCTGTTTCCGAGGCCTGCGCTGATAGGGCCCCTCAGCTGTCCCCTCCTGCCCACCCTCTTCCTCTCCCTCCTCCACCCCTCCCAGGAAGGACCTGCCGCTGTCAGTTCCAGGGGGTTCGTGATGCCGACTTGGGAGAAAGGGGGAGAGAGAGGAGACCCAGAGGATCTGTGTGGCATGGAGGAGACAGGGAACAGAGGAAAGAGGATTGGAGAAATCCTCAAAATTACTCACGAGGAACTCCCTTTAGGGGATTTGAGAAATACGAGTCAAGAGGTTCAGCTACTCCGAGCGTCCTGTCTGGGCTGCGTGGGGCTTCCGGGCTCACCAGCAGGCCTGGACCATGTGGGCACAGCCCCAGCTCGAAACCCCAGGCGTAACTTACCTCCGACCTCTCCGGAGTGGCTGAATCTCTGAACCCCGCATCTGTGTATCCCGCTGCGACCAGAATAGAACCCCCTCACGCTAAACGTGACCCTAAAGTGGACCCGAGCCACGCCGTGTCACCTCCACAGATGCGGGCAGTGCTCAGTTGTCATGGGAAAGGCTGCCAGCTCTGCACCCTGCCAGGCCCGGCTCTGGCCACACACCTGCTCACTCACTCCCACAGCGATGGGCAGGGCGGGAGCCGGCCTCCCAGAGGTGGGGAACGGCGACAGGCACAGCAGTAAGTGCTGAGGCTGGATTTGAACTCCCGTCTGCCTGACTCTCAAGTCTGTCCCCTTGACCACGTGCTTTGCAGCAAACGAGGCTGCCCGAGCAGGGACACAGAGACTGCCACAAGGCACGGACACAGCCGGGGTTGGCATATGGTGTCCTTGGCGAGCCCGAATCAGAAGGGAGAGGCTGGGAAGAACCTGGGGGGCCAAGGGTGGACAGGACCAGAGTGGCCCGTGGTCCACAGAGTGGGTGCAGGCCCAGCCTGGGCGAGGGCTGGGGGCGCAGGAAGAGGGAGGTGAGGCCCCGGCTCAGCACTTATCCTCTCTATGTGTGTCTGCCCTCCCTCCCTCCCCTTATCTCTCTCTCTTCCTGCCTTTACTTTCTCCCTCCCCACCCCCTTCTTGGAAACGTCTCTTCTGAGGCTCCTCAGAGCCCCAGTTCCCCTTCCACGGTGGATCCCAAATCTCCAAAGGACACCCATCGGAGAGTTGACTCCCAGGCCACCTTTAGTGGTTTTTTTTTGGGGGGGGGGGCGGCAAGGCCCTGGGGACCCCTCCCAGGTGCTCTGCACAGTCACAAAGGCCTCCTTCCAGCAGGGCCAGGAAAAGCAGGGCTCCCAATCCCCCACAGACTAAACCTAGCAACAGTCAGGGTTCCCATGGCAACCCACGATTTATTTTTAGTCCCACTTTAACATTAACACGATGTGAGGGGATCTGAGACTTACATTACTCTCTTTTAAACAGCACCCAAAAAAAGGAAAGAAAGAAGAAAGCGACTCTTTGTAAGGCGGTATGAACCCCTGGGGGGCAGGGCGGGGGGGGGGGAGGGGGCAGGGACTCGTCTTCGGGAAAGTCAGTGCTGGGGTTGCCAGCCAGGTCAGCCTAACCCGATGGAAACAGCTGCAGCTCTCCCCCCGCACCGGCCCCCACCTCCATGGCTTCGTGGCCAGAGTGGGGCACAGCACATACAGAGCCCCGTCGCTCTGTGAAGGGCCTCCAGCTTCCCAGAAGAGCGGAAAAAAGAAAACGCGTCACCAGAAAGGCGAAGTGACCATGTGACCTGGGATGCCAGCCCCTCGAGGCTTCCAGGCAGATCCTCGGGACGCAGGAGGAAGGAAGGGCTGGGCGGTCTGCCCCGATCCCGATCCCGAGGACACAGCGCTCAGATGTCCCCAAGGAGAAGGCAGGGCTGGGGTGGGCGGAGAAAGGGGTGGGTTCATGGAGAAAGGGGTGGGTTCATGGAAAGGGAGAAGGGTTCATGGAGGGGATACAGGATGCTGACTGTGGAGACGGATTCGAATGCTGCCCTGTGTCCAGCCCCAGGCCGGGCATCAGGGCCATGCGGGTGCAGAGTCCGGTCCTGCCTCGCGGATCTCGGAGGAGGGGCAGGCTCAGTGTGGAAGGTGCTGTCCGTGGCAAGGGGTGCCCAGAGATGGAGGGACACCTGAGCTGGTTATAGAAGGGAGAATTGGAGATGAATAGCTGCACACAGCAGGGAAGGCTTTACCAGGTGTCCAGCTGAATAGCGTGGCCACCTCTCTCGTAAAATTATCCTGTATTGGTTGCTTTCTTCCTGTCCAGTGAGGGCTCCTTATTCTTCTGATCATAATCAGTACCGCTATGGCCATAGTTCTGGCCATTTAAAATACTCTACCCCAGGCCAGTGTGATTGGCCAAGGAATGGGCACCTGACCCAAGCACGACCAATCAGAGCCGTCCCCTGGGACTGAGCTACAGTCACCAGGGAGAAAATGGCTTTCCATCCCCAGGTGGTTGAGCAGGGGCTTCTGAGACCCTCAGTCCTGGCCTCTGGGAGATGCCACAGCAGCTGGGCCGTTGGCATTAGCCTCTTCCGTCTAAGGACAAGCTAGTTGAGTTGGCTTCTATCTCTGATGATTAAGCCACCCTGACTAACTCATAGGGTTATTGTGATTTCGCTAACTAAAGGGACAAAAGCACCTCGTGGAGGGAGAAAGACAGGAGTGATGTTACTTGTGCTTCTTACACATCAGCTTGCAACCACCTTGGAAACGAAACATTAGTATTACCTGCAAGGAGCCTGGGCACAGAGAGACAAAGCAACGTGCCCGAGGGCACACAGCCAGCCAGTGCCACCGCGGGCCTGGCACCTGGGTCTTTCTGACTCCAGATTGAGCTACACCGTCTTTTCTCCCTAGCTAGCCGTGGGCAAACTACGGCCCGCGGGCCGGATCCGGCTGTTCTATCCGGTTCTCTTGCTCTCCCCTCCGCTCCTTTACTTTGAATTTATATTAGTTCACACAAACACTCCATCCATGCTTTTGTTCCGGCCCTCCGGTCCAGTTTAAGAACCCATGGTGGCCCTCGAGTCAAAAAGTTTGCCCACCCCTGCCTAGCCCCTGACCAGGGCCCCAGGGCCAGGTGTCTGAATATAGCCTGTGATTTCCAACGTGTAAGCCACGGGCAGCCCACCTGGGAAACACCTGGGCGCTGACTTGAAACAGACTCCGGTGCTCTGAGTCCCAGACTTCCTGAAGCAGAAGCCAGTCTCTCCAGCATCCCTCTACCCCCCAAACCCCCTAACTCCACCCACACCCTCTAACTCCACCCACACCCCCTAACCCCCCCACACCCCCTACCACCCCCACACCCCCTAACCCCACCCACACCCCCTAACCCCCCCACACCCCCTACCACCCCCACACCCCCTAACCCCACCCACACCCCCTAACCCCCCTACACCCCCTAGCACCCCCACACCCCCTAACCCCACCCACACCCCTGCAGCCACAGTTCCCCAAACACACTCTCTGGTTGCCGTGCCTCTGCTCTGCTGTTCCTTCTGCCTGGAGGGCCCTCCCCTCTTTGTCCACCAATTCAGCTGGCACCTTACCTCTCTCACCTTAGTTTTCCGTGACTCCCAACATGCCCTGCCCCAATACACACAAGCCTGGTCCTTAGCCCGGGGCCGAATCCCTGGCTCCTGGCTCTGGTCAAGGATGTCGACTCTAAAGGGCCATATAGGGCTAAGGCGGTGATTGCATCCCCCTCCCCCTCCCGGTACAAACTCTCAGAGCCTCGGCGTCCCCATGCTGCCCAGGCACTTGGCCACAGTGAAAGCCGATCGGACACAGCCATTCACTTCTTTGCCTTTAAAGGAAATGCCCTGGGAGCAGGCTTTCTGATGGAGCAGCGTGGTGGGGTTGTAGGCACTGTTTTCAGGTCAGGGTGCCTCTGAGAAGTCTCCCCATCCCCGCACACAGCGAGAGCCCATCCTGGCACGGACACAGCCAGCCCGCCCCCAGCCCAGGAGCAGGAGGGGGCCTGGCTGCAGCTGTGTGAGCAGGACAGGTGGGAGGGGGCCACGGGGGAGCAGGAGAGAAAGCAGATCTCTGACCCCGGGGGAGTGTTCCCGGCGGGGCCTCCAATAGTTCCCTGAGCAAGGAGCTCCTCAGCCAAGAACAGGGGGACTTTTCCATCTGGACAATGTCAGGTTCTTGTCTGGTTCGGGCCCCGCGTGGAGGAGGTGGAGTGGGAGTGGGAGCCCAAGGGTGCATCGGGAGCTGGGGGAGGGCTCGTCTCAGCCCCATCCTCCACCCACCCCTGCACCCCGGGCAGCACGCCCCCTGCCAAGCCTCGAGGCCCATCTGTAAAGTGAGCTCCTGGACCATATTCGCCCTGGGGAAGGTGCCTCCCGGTGCTGCCCATTAGACTGCCCGTGGTGTGGCGAGGGCGACCTCACTGTGAGAGGCGGGTAGAGAAGGGGGTAGAGAAGGGGGCTGTCTATCAATTCCAGACCACGGAGACCCAGACATCTGAGGCTTCAATGAAGATTGAAACATGGCCCAGCCGGTGTGGCTCAGTGGGTGAGTGTCAACCTATAAACCAGGAGGTCACGGTTTAATTCCTGGTCAGGGCACATGCCCGGGTTTCGGGCTTGGTCCCCACGAAGGGGCATGCAGGAGGCAGCCAACCAATGATTCTCTCTCATCATGGATGTGTCTAACTCCCTCTCCCTTCCTCTCTGAAATCAATAAAAAATATATTTTTAAAAAGACTGGAACATGGAGGTTTGATAAGCCCCTTGGAGAAAGCTACCCACCGACAAACAAGGACTTCAGGGGCCAGGTGGTCCCGTGTTCAAATCCCAGCCCCAGCACCCAGCTTCTGTATGGATTTGGGGGGCTCAGGGCTGAGCCTCAGTGTTCGTTTTCCCTCCCACAGCTGGCCTGTGCCCTCCGTGGTCCGGGCCACATCATGACTTCTGTCTTTATGACCCTTGACTCCATAAAAATGTATTCAAAAATATATTTATGACTGCATTGGTATAAATATGAATGGATCCCGAGTAGATGATATATACACGATTTTACAAGAAATGAGAACTCTTTCTGTGGGCCCCTACAGGTCCAGTGGGCCCCAGGCACTGTACCTACATGTCTAGGATGTCAGCCCTGGGTCCCGTGATGTTTCTAACATGCAGTTGCAAGACTTCACATCAGCTACTGAATCAAGCTTCACACACCTGAGAGAACACCTCTTCCCTATTTCTGGGGGAGCCCTAATGGTACCAGCATTGCCCACAGCTGGACAGCGTGTGGAGGGGGCTGGATGAAGTCGGGCGAGACAGGGGCTGCTCATGTTCAGCCCCATTAGACCCGGGAAGCCAGGCAGCGTGTGTTCTTGAGAACCACCACACACCTGGCTCAGGCACACATGGAGGTGGATGGGCCCAGGACCGGGGGCCCTGCACGTGCCCGGTGACGCCAACTCTCGTTTGTCAGCAGCCTTCCCTGGGCCAGGTCTGGGCCTCACCAAGCGCCTCCTGTACATGATCTCATTCTGAGATTGCTATCACCGCTTCCCGATGGGAAACGAAGGCTCAGAACACGCTTACCCGTCCATCCTTATCCCTGGCTTCTCTTTTAGACAACGGGTCCTGACACTTCCTGGCAGTCCCACCTCTGGGCCTTTGCACATGCCAGGAATTCCCTTCCATCCACTGCTTTCAGGCCAAGGTCAAGTCCCACCTCCTCCAGGAAGGCTTCCCTGACTGCTTTGGCTCCCTACGATCACCCTTTCCTTTGAACTCCCTGGACACTTGCCATCTGTACACTCATTTAATCCAGCAATGCGTGGACCACCATCCACCCTGGGTGGGTCAAGCCCTGTGTTGAGCTCAAGGTGACTGGGGCAGACAGGCATCTCATCTACAGAATGTGACAGCACAGAGCCAGGGTTCAGGGGAAGGGGACCCAGATGCTTGGAGGCTGAGAGGAAAGAGTCCCCGCCTCTCAGGGGCTGGCATGTGACCTGGGTAGGGGAGGCTTGTCATTCGCCGCCTGGAAGAGAGGAAAGGTGAGGGGACAACTGAGGCAAAGGCCCAGGGGGGGAAGCGACACAGCTCTTTGTGAAGGTCACACTGACCTTGATCCTGTTCCTCAGACTCACCGAGCTCACCCTGCCTCAGCATCTCAGCATTACCGTTCCCCTGCCCCCATGGCCGGATGCGTCTCATCGTCCGGCCTGCATCCCCTGCTCAGAGAGGCCTTCCCTGCCCCCGCTACAGAACCTCTCTGCCTCACCTCGCCCTCTCTGAAACTCTATTTATGTATTTGCAGGGTTCTAGTCTGTCTCCCCCTAAAATGTAAACTGCACAGGGGAGCAGAGGCCTTGTCTATTCTCTGCTGTGTCTGTGCTGCCTGAGCACATAGTAGGTGCTCAATAAATGTTTGTTAAAGAGGGATGGGGGAGAGTGGCAGGCAGGAAAGAAAGGGAGGGGGAGGAAGAGAGGGGGGGAAAGGAAAGGAGGGAGGAAATGGGATTGAAGGTGGTTTACCAGGAAAGATCCAGGAGGGAACCTAAGATCCACTCAAGCTGGGTGATTGAGGATGTTTTCAGCGGTGTGGGCCGGTGTAGGAAGTCAGCTGGCCTGGCCCGGCCAGAGGGGCAGCAGCTAGGCTGGAGGAGGAAGGGGCAGGCTGCCTGGGTGGAAGCACTGGAGGGAGGCAGCTGGGGAAGCAGCACCCGACCCTGCAGGCTCCTGTGGACTGGACCCTGCGGAAAGCCTCCGTGGAGGGGCTGCTGATGGAGTCCCCGCAGGTGGACCTCCTGGGGCAGCTCCGGGGCGGAGCGGGGAGAGGGGACCAGAGTGACCAACGGAGCATGGAGCGCAAGGAGGTGAGCCAGAGAGCCCACGGGGCCCCCTCCACAGGCCCTGTTCCGATTTTCAGCCAAAGCCCAGCTCAGGGCCACGCTGGGTCAGGGACCCCGCCTTCCCTGCCCATCAGTCCTTGGGTCCTTGGGAGGAATGGGTGTATTCGCCAGGTCCTATCTATTCCAGCATTGTTAAGATGTCACTGCGTGTCATCTGAAAATAGAAACCTGCCATGGAAACGCGCTTGCCTCCCCAGTGCCGTGCAGGCCCTCCGCATCCGAGCGCCAAGAAAGAGCTGGCGTGGTTTCCTGAGAGCGCTTGTGGGCCAGGCACCACGTTAAGCTCGTTACAGAGGTGAGGTGTTCACCATCTCATTCTCACACCAACTCTAGGGGGCACCCTCTTCTTCTTCCCTTTTTATAGATGGGAAGCTGAGGGTCAGGATGGTCATAACTTGCCCAGCGTTGGAAAGTAGGGGCAATTCTTACCTCCATTTTATCGGTCATGAACTGAGGTTCAGAGAGGTTAAACCACTTGCCCAAAGCCACACAGCGATGAAGAGGTAGGACCAGGACTTGAAGGCCAGAGCACCTCAAGCTCACAGCCAGACCCTGTGCCAGACAGACTTGACCAGCGTCTAGGGCAGGGGTGGGCAAACTTTTTGACTCGAGGGCCACAATGGGTTCTTAAACTGGACCGGAGGGCCGGAACAAAAGCATGGATGGAGTGTTCGTGTGAACTAATATAAATTCAAAGTAAAGGAGCGGAGGGGAGAGCAAGAGAACCCTCCACTCTTTCGGCTCCGCGGGCCGGATAGAACAGCCGAACGGGCCGGATCCGGCCCGCGGGCCGTAGTTTGCCCACGGCTGGTCTAAGGCCTGCCTCCCAGGTGCTCCTGGGGAGAATGTGGAGGCCTTCTTCTTGAAAGGTGTTCCAGAAAGCTCAGGCTTGGCCACCCCTTTCCATACACTTCCAGGCCTGCAGAGCCGGATGTTCAGAGAGGCGGAGGGTCCAGGCCTGCTTGTCCCACGGCGCTCGCCTGATGGGCAGCTCCTCGGACCTCTCTGAGGGCCTGTCCTTGCACTCAGTGGGGACAAGGGTGCCTTGGGCGACGGTGCTGAAGGGAGGTGCCCAGCCTGGCTGAGGGTTCCTGTCCATAGCAGATGGTAGAGTCCAGCACTGTCCCTTTCCTCCCTGGATGTTCCGGGTGAAATTGTGTCCCTCCAAAATGCATTTGTGGGGGGTCCTAACCCCCACTACCTCAAAATGTGACCTTATTTGGAGAAAGGGTCTTTGCAAAGGTAATTGAGTTAAAATGAGGTCGTTAGGGTGAGCCCTATTCCAATAGGACTGGCATCCTTATAGAAAGGGGACATTTGGACACAGATACAGACACTTGCAGAGGAAACACACACGCGCACACACATGCACACACACGCGCACACACGTGCGCACACACGGGGAAGATGCCCCGTGGAGGTACAGATAGAGGCTGGGTGAGACCCTACAAGCGGAGGAACCCAGAGATGGCCAGCAAAGCACCAGGACCGAGGGGAAAGGCCTGGGCAGACTCTCCCTCCCAGTCCTCACGGACCAGCCCTGGTCATACCTCCATCTCGGACTTCACCTGCGGGACAGCAGCCCCAGCAAACCACTTGGCCACCTCCCCTGCGAGGCACAGTCCTTGCTTGCCAGCAACCTGGGCCTTCCCACCTGGGGAGAGGTGCTGTCATCAGCCTGCCCCATCATTATCACTGTGATCCTGTTTATGATCGGTACCCACCCAGGTGGCCAAGACAGACAGAGAAGGACAAGATCACACACCAGGGTCCGAACCCAGCTCTGGGTGACTCTGGACAAGCCCCCAGCTCTCTGAGCCAGTGTCCTCGGTACAGTGTGGATAGAAACCCTCGCCTCGACGGGGAGGAGGCATTGGCTGAGGGAACGTGTATGAAGCTGCCCGGTGGCTGGTTGGAATGAATAAACAAAGAGTGTGTCCGCTGCCAAGCTGCTCCCCAACTTCCATGGAGCAACATATCAAAGGGAACAATGCGGCGAGGCCGGCACCTGGCAGGTGCTCAGTCCGCCGGGAACCGGAACAGACAAGCCGCGTGTTTGCTCAGACGTGTGCTGTGTCGGTGTTGCACGCGCCCGCGGGTATCCAGGTGACGCCATCCTCGGGCCCAGCTCATTTGGGGTCACCCGCCATTGTGGCAAGTGCCCTGTTCGCTCAGGGGAGAGATTAGGAAAGGGATCCAGCTTATCTCTCGGGCGTGGCGTGGCCCCTCCCAGGCCCTGTCTGCCAGCGGCAGCCCCAAAACAAACCCCAAAGGGACCCACCAGCCCACCTTGGACACGTAAGTCACCGCAGCACCATCCGCGGAGCTGGGACCAGATCGGCAGCCCGGCCCAACCCCACGGCTGGCTGGTGGGAGAGGAGGAGACGTGATTGCTGTTTTAAGCCGTGGAGTTGTTTGTTAGGCGGCGTGATCGCAGCCGTAGATAGCTGATACAACACCGGATGGCTCCCCCCGGGAATCTGCCTTCAGAGGCGCTCACCAGCCACACCAGTTCCACTGTTTGTAACAGCAAGACAGCGCACGCACACTGAAACAGCCAGCAGCAAGGAAAGCGACTTGTAAACCACGATGCGTCCTTACAGCGGAATTCTAGGCAACGAAGCGGAACAGGGCGGATGCCCGCGCGGTGACGTCGCACGGCCTCTACGACGGCTTTACGACTGGAAAAAGCGAGCTGAGAAGGGCTTGCGGAGCATTGTGCCGTTTATGCGAGAGCACATATAAAAATAAACGCCGGCTCCTTTCTGGGGGAGCCTGTCTGCAAATACAAAGGCTGACCTCCGAGGAGGGCCCAGGGGAGGAGGGAGGAGGCCTTGGTGCCGTCGAGGAGGTCTGAAGTCTGACACAAAGTGTATTGCTATTCTTAGCATGTGGATTACTCGTGTGAAGAACAATTCACGTTTAAAACGTTAGGCCAGGAGACATCAGGATGATGGACGTGGTCCTCCAATCCCCTCCCCACTTTCCAGCGTCTCCGCGTGAGACGGTCAAGGGCCCGATTCAGGACTCCCCCCCATTTCCTTTTCAAAATCCCGTTGAAGGTGTACGCCTGCGAGCAGGTGCCTCACATTCTTTTTTAAAATGTATGTTTAGCCGTAACTGGTTTGGCTCAGTGGCTAGAGCGTCGGCCTGCGGACTGAAGGGATCCAGGTTCGATTCCGGTCAAGGGCATGTACCTTGAATGTGGGCACATCCCCAGTAGGGGGTGTGCAGGAGGCAGCTGATCAATGTTTCTCTCTCATTGATGTTTCTAACTCTCTATCCCTCTCCCTTCCTCTCTGTAAAAAATCAATAAAATATATTTTTAAAAATGTATGTTTATTGATTTCAGAGAGGAAGGGAGAGGGAGAGAGAGAGAGAGGAAGAGAGAGAGAGAGACATCAGTGATGAGAGAGAATCATTGATCAGCTGCCTCCTGCATACAACCCGGGCATGTGCCTTTGACCAGAATCGAACCCGGGACCCTTCAGTCCCCAGGCCGACACTCTATCCACTGAGCCACACCAGCTGGGGCTGCTGCACATGATGAATCCCCAGAGAAATACAAATGTGAAACTATAAAATGGTATCGCTACCTACCGCCCCGATGGCTAAAATGTAAAAGATGGCCAAGATCAAGTGTTGACGAGGAAACAGAACACCTGGAACCTGGAGCCGTAGCTGATGGGCATGTAAAGTGGTGCAACCATTGTGAGGAAAGGTCTGGACCAGCCTTGGGCAAACTACAGCCCGCGGGCCGGATCCGGCTGTTCTATCCGGTTCTCTTGCTCTCCCCTCCGCTCCTTTATTTTGAATTTATATTAGTTCACACAAACACTCCATCCATGCTTTTGTTCCGGCCCTCCGGTCCAGTTTAAGAACCCATTGTGGCCCTCGAATCAAAAAGTTTGCCCACCCCTGGTCTGGACATTTCTTTATAGAACTGTACATACACGTACCATAAGACCCAGCATCTCCACTTCCCGGTATTTGCCCCAGAGAAACGGAAACCAACATTCACCGGCAGACTTATACAACCTTCACAGCAGCGATGTTCCCGAAAGTCCCAAGCTGGAAGCCACCTAACGTGTTCAACAGCAAGTGAGCGGCAGATCAAATGTGTCGGGTCCACACAATGGGACACAGCTCAGCACGCAGAGCGAGTGGACCCTGACCCACGTGACAAGGCCGATGAAGCTCGGAGTCACTTGGTCACGTGAAAGCAGGTCGGAGCTGGAGCAGCCCATGTCTGTGACGTTTTAGAAAAGGCGCAACCAGCTCTGAGCGGCTGAGGGGGTTACTCAGCGGTTAACTGAGCGGTTACTCAGAGGGGGCTCTTAGCGGTGACTCACAGCAGAGGTGGGGGTGTTGGCAGGTACGGGGCAGCAGGCAACTCCATTCGGAGAAGGAAATGTCCTGTATCCTCATGGGGTTGGTGGTTTTACGAGTTTATGGGGGTCTATGCAAACCAATTGAACCACACTCTTAAAACTTACACATGGTATTGTATGCACATTATTTCCCAGGAAAGCTGAGAGCATGTCAAAGACTTAACCCGTCTGTCCCATCCCAGCTGCCTCTTTAATGGGGAGAAAAGCAGCATCCAGCACTTTCCTCATCCAAGACACAGGACTTAGCCACGCAGGAGACTCGGATATGGAGCCAGAAGCAACAGCCGGGGCCTATCCCATGCCAAGACGTCTGGGGCTAAGAGCTGAGCTCAGCTCCCCCGCCCCACTCCGCCCCGCCCCCCAGCCACAGCCACAGCCACAGCCACAGCCACAGCCACAGAGGGAAACAGCCTGTGGGCGGAGCACACTGAGGACTGCCTTTCTCCTCCCTGTCTTCGCCTGGCCTTGGGGGGGGGGGAGGGGGGAGGGGGGAGGGGGGAGGGTCTCGTCCCTGAAGGAGTCTAGGAGGGTCTCGGCATCGTGGTGGCTCACACCGGTACAGTCTTCCCTGTGTGCCAGGCACAGTGCTAGGCCCTCTCCACGTTCCACTTCCTTTCTCCTCCTGCCATGCCCAAGTTACAGGCGGGGAAACTGAGGCTCTGAGAAGTGCATGGCCCACCGGGCAGGAATCTGGAGCTGCCTGACCCCCTCCCTCTCACCCCAGCCCCGGGTCCACCACCTCCCAACAGTCTCTAAGCTCCCTCTCCTCAAACCCTCCTGTCCCCGATGCCCCCCACCTTTCCCGGTGCAGCAGGGTGACCAGGCCGGGCTGGGCTCCAAGTCCCCCCAGGCTGGCCGACCACCCTCCTGAGGCAGCACCCTTCTCTCACAAACACCCCTCCCGAGGGAGGCCCTTGAGGAGGAAGGGAAGGGTGTGGGGATTTCTGGCCGAGGGGAGGAGGGTGCGGGGAGGAGGGTGTCTGGAGGCCTTGGCGTCACATCCTGCCCTTCTCAGAGGCCAGGGGTGTGGAGTGTGATGGGAGCGTGGCAGGGCGTGGGGCGTGGTGGGAGAGTCAGGCTTCCTGCCTGGAGTGGGGGCCACTGGGGCCGTAGCCTCCCAAGCGAGCCTCCGGAGCCTGCCCCTGCACACCCAGCTTACAGCTCACCCACCCGACCTGGTCCAAGCTTCCGAGCAAACCTCCGACAGCGGAGCCCAGAACTAGCCCTCGAGGAGGCCCTGCGTGAGGTGTGGCTGTGGGACGTGCTGTCGGAGGCAGCAGACCCGGCAGTTACCGAGGAGAGCAGGGATCCTGAACAGCCTCTGTGTGTCCTTAGGCAACGCACTCGCCCTCCCTGATCTCGGGAACAGCCACCGTAATGGGACCTGGGGTGACGGATTCAGTAGGATCTGCGTGTGCCTTTCTTGGCTTATGCCGTCCTTCTGCCCCAAATCCCTTCCCACCTCTTCTAGCGGCTGTTCAGCCCCGTGAGGTTCCATCGAGTGTTTTCTTTCTGGAAAGCCGCGGGGCCCCGGGCCGCGGGGTCATACGGCTCTGTCGCCACAGCCCTACCTTGTTGGGCTGCTCTGAGGTTTAAATGTGTCAATGCTCACAGGTACTTAGAACAGCCCCAGCTCCTGGGGAGGGCTCCTTGCCGTTACTATAGCAACTTTTGTCCTGGGTTCAAGTGGTCAGCCTCCCACCAGTCTGCCAGCTCTGTTAGGGCAGGAGGGGGCTTTCGTCCTGCCTGCATCCCTGTGGGTCACCTGGCCCACTGCGGGTCTCCTCACTGGGGTGGGGGGGGCGGGGGTGAGGAGGGGGCGGGGAGCGAGCCTGGGGTCAGGGATGGCGGCACTCGCGGTCCTCGGAGGGCTCCCGATTTAGACCACGTCGGTTTGTGTCAACGTAACCCCGGTTTGGCTTCCGCCTGTCAAACTCTGGGGGGTGAGAAGAACAGACCACCGTCCTGAGAACGCCCCATCAGTCCTGTCTCCAGGACGCGCGGGACAGGCGGGATAAATACGGTGGTTTATCGCAGGAAGGTGCAGGATGGGGGGGGGGGGGGGCGGGCTGCATGCATGCGCAGCCACTAATTTATGGACCCAAGCGCCCAGCAGAGCGAGGCCATTTATCTACGTGGCTGGAGGAGGGGTCAAGAGAGAGAAGTCGGAGATGAAGCTACGCATGGGGCTTGAGTGGAGACAGGAGCGCAGCCCCTCAGTGAACTCCTGGGGTGTCTTCATTCCCACGCTCTTAGGGGACGCCGCTGTGAGCCCCTTGGCGACTAGAAGGCTGGGCCGGCTGGGCTCCTTCTTGGGGAGACAGCCCCGCCTAGGGACACCCTCAGCTCCCCGAGGTGCCCAGGGAAGCGCAGCCAGGGAGGCTGAGGGGCTGGGAGGAAGAAACGGCGCTGGAAGACCTGCTGCCGGAACGGGACCACAGTCCAATCCTTGTCCCCTCTCCCGCCTTGGGCAGATGGCCGCCACAGCTCCCTGGAATGGAACGTCACGTGGGTCTCCCTGCTCCCACCCATCTTGCCCGGAATACAGTCCCAAGTGCAGTGAACGCCACCCAAACCTGCCCCATGGCACCCCATTCGTCATGGGTCCCCTGCCTCAGCTCAGACTCTTTCAACATTTCAGCGGCTTTCAATAACAAAATCTGGTATTTTATATGCCTACTGCCTGCATCCCACTCACAGCATTCTGGCGAGGTTTAATGTAGCCCCCAGCGGCCCCCACCCCTTTATTCTCTGGTCTATGCTCACCCCTCGCTCACCGTGCTCCAGACACACTGGCCTCCTGGCCAAGCACACATGCACCTCAGGACCTTTGCACATGCTGTTCCCTCTGCTGGGGATGCTCTTCCAGATAGGTAGGTTTGCTTCTCCTCATCCTCAAGTCTCTCCATATATATATATATATATATATATATATATATATATATATATATATATATTTTACTAGCAAAGTCTGTTGAGACAAGTCTAGTTTTATTATCTTTTTATATGTCTTTATTGATTTTAGAGAGAGGAAGCGAGCCGGGTAGACAGATAGAAACATTGATCAGAGAGAAACATCCATCAGCTGCCTCCTGCACGCCCCCTACTGGGGATTGAACCCACGACCTGGGCATGTGCCCTGACTGGGAATTGAACCAGTGACCCA
This sequence comes from Plecotus auritus, assembly GCF_963455305.1. Classification (NCBI taxonomy): domain Eukaryota; kingdom Metazoa; phylum Chordata; class Mammalia; order Chiroptera; family Vespertilionidae; genus Plecotus; species Plecotus auritus. The sequence continues at coordinate 5,703,740 of NC_137773.1, forward strand.
AGCATGTCAAGCTCAAAGGCTAACACGGGCCAAATAAACAAGGTTTAAGTTTATGCGGGCCGCAAAAAAACGCAAGCTTCAATTTTCATAGAAACGTAGGATTATTTCGAAAAGTACCGTGTAAGATAGAACAAGAGCAATGGTAAAATTCATGTCTTCTTACATACCGTTAAATGGGCTGGGCCGCAAAAATATTCGTTGTGGGCCGCATGCGGCCCGCGAGTTTGACGTGTTTGCAGTGACCTCTTGGTTCATGGGTTGATGCTCAACCACTGAGCCACACCAGCCAGGCACAGCTATATTTTCCATAAGGACCTTCCTGGAGCATCTTAGTTAGACTAGCGCCCCTCCCTAGCACCCCATCCAACCCTGCTTTGTCTCCAAAGTAATGAATGCCACCATATCTCCGTATTTATCTATTCCCTTATTGTTAGACCTGTTTGGGATTCACTGCTCTATGCCTAGTGTCGGATCCAACATGTGACACCTTGCAAGCGCTCATTAAATGCCTAGTCAGTGAATGGCTAGTGATGGTAACTAATATCTCAAGATGGCTTCATGCGTGCATTGTATATCTACTTTTACTGAATGCCTCAGTACGACTATGAGGTAGATACTGTCTTCGGCAGGGTCCTCAAACTTTTTAAACAGGGGGCCAGTTCACTGTCCCTCAGACCGTTGGAGGGCCAGACTATAGTTTAAAAAAAAACTATGAACAAATTCCTATGCGCACTGCGGGCCCAGGATGAGTCGGCTGCTAAGCAGGACAGGCAGCAGCACCTGGCGGGCCGGATAAATGTCCTCGGCGGGCCGCATGTGGCCCGTGGGCCATAGTTTGAGGACGCCTGGTCTTCGGGCTCAGAGAGGTGAAATAGCTCGCCCGCCCGTGGTCACACAGCTGGAATCAGCGTTCAAACCCACCTGGGGCCGGAGCCCACGCTCTCGGCCATCCTCCAAGGGTGGATTTGGCCATGGACTTGTTTTGAGAAGAACTAATCACACCCCAGCCCAGGGCATCCTGGGGGGAAGGGACTTTGATCTGAAAAGAAATACAGAAACCAAAGTTTAGGAATATGTTTTTCTGGAAGTGAAATGACTCGGATGATTGAAGGGAAACTAAACCTCAAAAAGCAAATTCCACCTAAAACGAAATCATTGCCGTTGACAGGGCCACCGTGTCCCGGGCATCCGCTAAGAGCTTCACATACACGACCCTGTTTAATCTCCCCAGTACCCCGAGCGGCCCTCGCTGTTGGTTACCGGTCACAGTTGAGGAAAACACGACTGAGAGAGGCGAAGTCATTTACGGAAGGTCGCAGAGTTATCCAGCCACTTGTCTGCCTCGTTCCAAAGTCTGGGTCACCTCCTCTTTAACCTGCTGCCTCTAATACCTCGTCCTGTTAGACATCAAGCCGGAAGCTCCCAGATCGTACCACGCACTTGGCGAGGGGGGAGTCCGAGTCGGGCTTATCTTGTTATTCTCAGCTTGATTCTAGCAAGGGTGGTGCACAGTAAGCACCTGCTGGCTGGCTCGATGAATGAATGAATGAATGAATGAATGAATGAATGAATGAATGAAGTGAAAGGGAGCGTGGATTCCAGCTGATCTAAAGCTTGGGGCAATGTCTCTGTTCCGTCAGGGGCCCGTGTGGGATTCTTTAAATCTTCAGATTCCTGGACCCCCTGGCAGCCCCTGAGTCAGAAAGGCTGAGGCCCAGAAACTGCATTTTTAACACATTTTCCAGCGGATGCTGACACTCCCCAAAGCTTTGAGAGCCGCACCTCTAAGGTGAGCTCAGCCTCCCCTCTGAGCTGAGGCCCGTCTCCCACGGAGGGAGCCCCGGACTCTCCCGACGGGCATCTGCCCGCTGCACACACACAGGCCAGCTGGAGGCGGTCCAGGGAAAAGCGAGAGAGACTACCAAGGAGGAGGAAGATGACTTATTAGGAAAGATGGAAGGAACCGAGGGGCAGCGCTTGTGTGAGGGAAAGCAGAAGCCACTCATAAATCCTGGGGGACGGCCGCCGCCCCGGCTGGGAGGCATCAGATATCCTGGGCGCGGGCATTACGGGCCTAATGGGGGCAGGGATTACCCACGGGCAACTCGAGGGAGACATTTATAATGGACGACTTAAACTGCTCGCCCATTAGGGTTCTGCAACAAGATTCATCCTCTCGGGGCCTGGGAGGCCCGAGAGAACGTCTCGTCCACTTGGACTTAGCTTTTTTAAAGCTTCCGTTCAAGCGCTGGATTCCTCGTTCCGATGAAATGGCGAAGTTATCCTGGTCTAGAAGACAAACGAAAGTAAAGGTGCTCAGTACGGTCCTCCCAGGAGCGTCCCACAGAACCCCAGGGCGACACCCGCGGAGCTGAGCCCCGTTGGCACAAGGAGGGACCCAGGCTGCGAAGCATTAGTGCGGCTGCGCTAGCCTCTGGCAGGCGGATGCTCTCGGCAAGGTGGTGGCTCCGGGCACTCGGCAAGGTGGCTCCGGCTGGGCTGCGGGAGCCCCAGCGTAGAACGGACGAGTGTCCGGTCCTAGAGGTGCACGCGGGCAAATGGCGCAGACAACAACAACAATAATAATAATAGCTGACCACATTGAGTGTTTCCCTGGGCGGGCCCTGCTCCCGGTCCTTTTCTGGCATGACCTGTTTCATCGTCACCACAGCCCCGTGACGGACTGTTAGGACCCGCGTTTTATAGGGGAGGAAGCCAGGCGCAGAGAGGTTGAACCCTGTAACCCACATCACACCGCTGATCAGAGGAGGAGATGGAGCTTGAAGCGAGGCTGTGGGCCTCCGGGACGTGTTTTTTCACCACCCCTCCGGCTGCTGCTCCGAGGCACCGGGTCTCGGTTAAGAGAGTCGGAGCGGCTCTCTTGCCTCCTTCGCATCCTCCTCCCGAGAGAAGCCAGGCTGTCCCCTTTAAAGCACGGATCTGATGGGGCTCCACTCCTGCTCAAACACCTTCCGTGCCCGGCGCTTCCCTCCCCGTCCAGGTAGGAGGCCCTCAAGACTAGAGACCGCACATCACTCTGGGCCTGGCCTCCAGTTTGTTAAATGCGTGACCGATACTTGTCTATCCCCACAACCCTATGAACACTACCATATGCCCATTTCACAGCCATGAAAATGGAGGCTCCGGGAAGTTGGGCTGAGAGGTTGAGAGGTTGCCCAAGTTCCCCCAGCTATGAGAAACGGTGGAGGTGGAGGGAGAGGTAGGGAGCGGGGCAGGGGGGGGAGAGAGAGAGAGAGAGAAACATCAATGTAAGAGAGACACATTGAGTGGTTACCTCTTGCACATGCCCTGACCAGGGCTGGGGATCAAACCTGCAACCCAGGTACATGCCTTGACCAGGAAGCAAACTTTTGACCCTTTGGTCCACAGGCCAATGCTCTAACCACCGGCCAGGGCGAGTTTGGCGTTTTTTGTAAGCGTCCTGGTGAGACTGCTGCCACTGGTTGGTACAGGGACCACCCTCAGTGAGAGCTGCTGTTCGGGTCTCTGAGTGGTAGGGAAGGAGCGACTGGAGAACGAGGGAGGACAGGAGGGTGGAGGGGGAATTACTGGCCACGATCACTGCCCTGGCATGTCCTGGGCCCCAGGAAGAGAGCGCCCCCGGCAGGTGTGAGCCCGGAACTGGTCGATGTGTTCTGAGCGGTTACTAACTCTCCCTGCTCTTTGCTGGGGAATAGGGAGGAACGGTTGGGGGGGGAGTCTCTGCAAATCCATCAGACCTCCCAGCTGGGGGTCCTGGGCCATCACAGGGAGGCAAGCTCAGCCCAGCCCCTTCCTAGAGAGTGAGCAGTCCCGGGCGAGCAGGGGGCAGAAGAAGCCGGCAAATCAGCAAATCGATGAGGTCCTGGCTCACTGGAGACCCCAGCTGCAGCCCACGGCCCTGTCCTAGCAGGGGTCCTGGAATGGAAGCCAGGCTCTCCACACTTCCTTTGAGGGTGGATCTGAAAAATGAGACCGTTTTTATGGGTCATGAACCTTCTCTGAGCCTCAGTTTCCTCATCAATAAAATGGGCTGGATAATACCTACCCCCAAAAGGAGTAGCGAGTTTAGATAAATAACAAGTAATTGCTTTTTATCTGATGTTTTCATTTAGCCTTACAATAGCCAAGGCAAGTATGGTGTCTTGCTGACACTATATCCCGCTCACCTCCTGGTCCTCTCACAATGCATCAGGTCCCTTCCTTGGGACAGAAAGCTCTGCCCGAGAGGGAAGACACCACCTTTTCCTCCCACAGCTCCGAGTTAACTCACAGGGTGTTATATCGGTGGGCTAAATAGTGAGGCAAGGAAAAGACCTTTGCCCCGCTGTCTGTGACCATCAGGACTCTGCCCCAATGAGAAAGTAAGAGAGATATGGATAGGGAAATGGAGAGGATGAGGAGGGGAAGAGGGAGGGGGAGAGGGAGGGGGGGAGAGAGAGGGGGAGGGGAGAGAGAGGGGGAGGGGGAGAGGAGTGGGGGAGGGGGAGAGAGGGGGGAGGGGGAGAGAGGGGGGAGGGGGAGAGAGGGAGAGGGAGGGGGGAGAGAGAGGGGGGAGGGGGAGAGAGGGAGATGGAGGGTGAGAAGAGAGAGGGAGGGGGTGAGGAGGGGGGGAGGGGGAGGGGGAGGAGGAGGAGGGAGAAGAGAAGGAGAAGGAAAAGGAGAGGGAGGGGAGGGGAGGGGGAGAGGGAGGGAGAGAAGGAGAGGGAGAAGGAGAGGGAGAGGGAGGGGAGAGGGAGAGGGGAAGGGAGGGGAGGGGGAGAAGGAGAGGGAGAAGAGGGGGAGGGGAGGGAAAGGGGAGAGGAGAAGGAGAGGAGCGGAGGGGAGAGGGAGAGGGAGAAGGAGAGGAGGAGAGGGAGAAGGAAAAGGAGAGGGAGGGGAAGGGAGGGGGAGAGGGAGGGAGAGAAGGAGAGGGAGAAGGAGAGGGAGGGGGAGAGGGAGGGGGAGGGGAGAGGGAGAGGGAGAGGGAGAGGGAGGGGAGAGGGAGGGGAGAGGGAGAGGGAGGGGAGAGGAAGGGGGAGAGGGAGAGGGAGGGGAGAGGAAGGGGGAGAAGGAGGGGAGAAGGGAGGGAGAGAGGGGAGGGAGGAGGGGAGGGGGGAGGGGGAAGGGGAGGGGGAGGGGGAGGGGGAGAGAGCAGATCAAAGCGCCCCTCCATGTCTGGTTGACTCCCCTGACCTGGGTGCACAGTTCTGACCCCCTCTCCTCCAGGAAGGCCTTCCTCCTCAGCCATGCCAGCGCGCCCTCCTCCTGGGCTGTCACTTCTCAGGGGGCCCTGGTCTCCCACACTAGGTCACACAAGGGTTGTGAGTGACAGAACCCCACTCAGGCTGGCTTCACCCAAAGCGGCATTCCTTGGCTCCCAAGACCAGAAAGCCCCAGGTGGAGCTGGCCTCTGTGCTGGCTCCAGGCTCAGGAGCCCACCCCCGGGGGTAAGATGCGCCCCCCCCCCCGGGCCCACCCTGTTCCCCCAGCAGACAGAGCTGGTCTTCCCCAGGCCCTGCCTGCCTCTGGTACCCACTCCTGAACCAGCCGCCAGGGGGTGGGCCCTTGGAGCGGCCAAGCCTGGGTCACATGCCCAGAGGAAGGGACCCCCCCCCAAAGGCCAATGGAGGTCCTTTCGCCGAGGAGGAGGGCAGAGGCTGGGTGGGAAGACAGGAGAGGCTCTCTCCAGGGCCGTCACCCGGCTTCCACCCTCGTCTCCGCTGTGTGACCTTGGACACGTCACGCATGTCCCCTCCTGGCTCCCCATTTCCTCGTTGGCAAAGTGGGGGTGACGCCCTCACTCGGAGGAATGCTTGGCGGCGTTAGGAGGTTAAGGGACATAAAAGCCTTGTGCGGTGCCCGGCACACCGGAGGCACCATGCTTCGGCCGCCCCTGCCCGCGTTGGACACCCCTTCCCGCGTTGGACCCCCCATCCTGCTTTGGACACCCCTTCCCGCGTTGGACCCCCCTTCCCGCGTTGGACCCCCCATCCCAGGCAGGGAAGCCGCGTCCGGAGCAGGGACACTCCTAAAGGCCGGCTGCTGACTTAACGACACGCTCCCCCCGGCCCCCCGCCCCGGCAGGCACCCGCACGTGTGAGCTGCTCCATCTGTCTTTTCTCCGGGGAAGCTCCCCAGGGCTGTGAAGCTCTCAGTGGAACCCCCAGAGGCAGGCGATGGCCGTAACTGTTTATTAAAGGCGGCTCGCCGAGCCCCGTGAGCACCTGCTGGGGGTGCCGGGGAACAGCAGAGAGCGAGGCAGACCCGGGCCTGCCCCCGTGGGGTTCGCTCTCACTCACACTCACAGATGCGCCCCAGACGGTGCCAGGGCCACGCGTGTTACCTCCTTTAATCCCCACCCCCCGCCAGGATGAAGTGAAATGGCATCTCCTGGACCCCTTCCCATGTCATCATGCTCATTTCACAGAGGAGGAAACTGAGGTTCGGGGGAGTGAAACCCCGTCAGGCAGGCAAGCGAGTGGCAGAAATGAGGAATCGCTTCTCGATTGCCTCCCGCATGGGGCCTGAGTCAGAACTCCATGAAGGTTAATTACAGTGACAGCACCTATAAAGATCAGATGGGCAGTCTTCCAGGAAGCTAGAGGAGAGAGGGAAAAAGACATCTGTGTGCAGAATCAACCCGCGGTCCGGATGAGCCGTGTCCAGTCCATACATGGACATCCCCATCCACCAGCATGGGCCGCCCGGGAGGCAGGCGAGGGGCCCGGCGGTGCCCTGAGTGTCAGGAGGAACGGAGCCATCCCAGCCCAGCCTGAGGCTGAGAGCAGCAAGCGGTGTGGACACCGTGGCCGAGCTGCCACCAGGCCTAAACCCGCACCTTGGGACAGGCCCCGAGTCCATGGAGAAGGCCCGCACCCCTTACCCAGCCCTCCAGCAATCACCGGCTCGGTCAACAAGGCGGGGAGGTTCTGTCACTCCCTCAGCTCCAGCCCCTGAGCAGGCTATGAGGGCCCAGCAGCTCACCTGGCTGACGTCCCCGGCAGAGATCCAAGGGTGGGCAAACTTTTTGACTCGAGGGCCACAGTGGGTTCTTAAACTGGACCGGAGGGCCGGAACAAAAGCATGGATGGAGTGTTTGTGTGAACTAATATAAATTCAAAGTAAAGCAGCGGAGGGGAGAGCAAGAGAACCGGATAGAACAGCCGGATCCGGCCCGCAGGCCGTAGTTTGCCCACGGCTGGATTAGCCGTTAGTAGGGACTTTGGATCACGGCTGAGCTCATTTCCTGGCTGCATGGCTTCACCTCTGAGCCTCAGCGTTCTCATCTGTATAGTGGGGATGTCTGCTCCCTACCGCATAGAGGGAGGAAGGAATGGGGTGATAATGCAGCCACTCCGCACACATTATACCACACAATTCATGCCATTAGCGATTCGGTGCCCATGAGGAAAGAGGCTCAGAAAAGGTGAGTCCCTGGCCCCAAATCACACAGCCAGTCAGCAGTGCACAGTTCTATCTGACTCCACGGCAGGGCTGTGGCCAACTTCCCCAACACACAGTAGGTCCTCACTGCGTGCCAGGTGCTGGCTCTGTACACTTCCGTCCCTAGCAGCTTCCGGTTTAATCCTGCCCGTGTCCCGCCGGAGTGCGAGTTCTGAACGTGTGGGCTTGTGTTTGCTCCTGGAATGCCCTGGAAGACTTGGGAATTCAAATATACGTGTGAAATCCAAACAGGGGCCTTTATTAATGGCCCACGATTAGCGGAACAAATAGACAATAAAGGCCTTCCTGCCGTGCAGGAAGAAGGAAGAAATAAAGGCTCTTGCTAGAGGCTGCGCGGCAGCCCTGCGCTCGGGGGGAGGACAGGTATTCTTGGTGGACAGCCCCGGCTCACACATCTGTTCAAGACACAGGATCCGGACAGAGAATTCTCATTGCACGACCTCCCCTCCCCCTCCCCCGACCCCCCGGCATGTCCTCTCTGTAGCCACAAAGCTTTCCTTGCTCGGCGGTGAGAGGGTCAGAGAGCAGGCAGTGTGGCAGCCTGGCGCCTGGCAAGGCCCAGAGAGACCAGAGCCCCCCCGCCCCCCCCCCCCCCCGCCCAGGCACGGGTAAGGGACTTGCGTTAAGTGCTAGGAGGGCGACTGAGAGAGCTGACCGGGACCAGCTTCCCAAGGAGCACAGTGGGTGTGCTGCCTCGGTTTCCCTAGAGTGATCAGCCTTGGGGGTGCCCAAAGCAAGTTCAAGGTTTCCTGGCCACGGGCTATCTATCCCCCACCTGGTGGTCCCTGGCAAACGCCCCGAGCCCGGCTCCATTCGGAAGGGGCATCTGCTGCCAGGGTTCTCTGAAAGTGATAGCACCCACCTTCCTGGCCCGAAGGGGTAGGCATTTAACTGGCCGGTCAGTCTCCCTCGTAACCCTTGACGGTTCCCTGGTGCCCCTGCAGACCTGGGTTCAGATCCCAGCTCGGCCTTTTCTTCCTGATGGCCTTGGGCAGCTCCGTTCTCTTGGCTGAGCCTCCCTGTCTCCCTCTACAGAATGGGGATGGGGACAGTGGTGGCTCAGGGTGCGTGGGGGACACCAGACAGAATGTATACAAAGGGCTGAGCCCGGGCCTGGAGCAGGACAGTCATGTGAGAGACCCCGCTCTTTAAGATGGCCGCCCTAAGCCCTCCTGGGTGGAGAGGACACCCTTGTCCCAGGTGGACAGAAAGGACGCGGGATGGAGACCCTCGCACTTAGCCCTCTAGGCTGGGCCTATCCCCTGAAAATGGCTCATCTGTCCAATCGTTCCCTGGACATTCCTACTTGGTTGTTTAATAAGCAACTCACACTTGATATACACCAGGCTCAGCTCTCAGTTTCACCCCCACCCCCGCCCCGCCCTGCCCCTCCTACACCCTTCCCCATCCAGGTCAACAGTACCTGGACTCCCACTCGGGCCAACACTCTTGAGACCAGCCTTGATTTTTCTCTCCAACCCATATCTAATTCCCTTCCAAATGTGTCCAGAATCCAATCACCTTCACCCCCTCTTCAAGTCCACCACTCTGGCCCAAGCGCCCATGTCTTTCCAAAGGATGATTGAAATGCCTCCGGACAAGCCTTTCTGCTTCTGACACCCCCTCTAGTTAGCCTCTGCAGAGGGGCCACAGGTCAAACGAGGTCATAGGGTGAAGCCCTGAGCCCATAGTGTTGGCATCCTTATAAGAGACACAAGAGAGTCCACGCCGTCTCTCCATGTGCACAGAGAAGAGACCGGTGGGGAGGGAGGAGGGGTGGCGGGGAGAGGGGGGACACAGCGAGAAGGCGGTCGTCGACAAGCCAGAAAGCGGGCTCTCCCCGGAAATGGACCTGGACCTGGTACTTCCAGCCTCTGGGACTGTGAGAAAATCCATTTCTGGACTTTCCGCCGCCAGCCGCGGTGCTTGGCGATGGCAGCCCCAGCAGGCTGACCCAGGCGCTGCGGTGCCTTTTAACTGTGGAATACACGTCTGGTTTGGGGCACCTGTTTGTTTGTTTGTTTTTAATTTTTTTCTTTTAGTGTTCGGTGCTCCTGTTTTTACAAAGAGGGTTTGAATGTCCTAACCCCTGCTGGCTGGCCTCCTCCTCAGCATCCCTTGTTTCCTGCTCAGCCCAGGGACCCGGCTGGCGACTCTACTGAGATGGGCAGAGGGTTCAGCACAGGCCAGGCCGAGGCAGGGCCGGCTCCACGTGCGGCGTGGGGCAGGTTGAGTTCAACAAGTGGTCCCTCTCTTGGCCCCAGAGAGCCCCCACCCATGCCTCCCCCAGGTGTGTGCTGGGGAGGGCTCGCTGGCCGGTGAGGCCACTCCTACCTTGCAGCCGATGGCAGCTCCTGGCCTTCAGCCCACTCCTCAGGGCCAGGGCCTCGAACCCCGCCCGTGGCCTCTGGAGAGATGGTCTCTGGAGACACGCTCTCTCCATGGTGGCCTTGGTCGGGGCCCCCCAGCTCGGCCGCACCCTGGGCCTCGGAGCAGCAGGGCGCAGTGCAGGCTCTGCACGGGTCTCCAGCCCCCGACGCCCACCCAGTGCAGAGCCTGGTGAGCGAGGAAATCCAAGAGGGTAACCAGAGTGGCTGCCAATGCCCAGGGGACAGCTCGCCCCGCAGCCACCTGGCCGGCGGAGCCCAGCTGCCGCCCTCGCCATCCTGCCGCAAAGCACAGGCAGGGAGCAGCGGGCCCGCCCGAACGCCAGCAGGCCCGTGGCCTCTCCACCGGGGTGGGCAGTGAGGGGTGTGGAGACAAACCACTTACCAGTCACACTGGACCAGGAGGCAACCCCTTGGCTGCGTCTTGCTTTCCCCCTCTGTAAAGTGGGGAGAGAAGGACCTCGGCACCTCACTTAAGTCACCCTACTCCTGGCCCTGGGGAGAGCACCCCAGCTCCGGGTCCGGAGCAAATGTGGGAATTAGGGGCGAGACGGCCAAGACACAAAGAAGTTAGACTGGATTTGAGTAATTAAGTGCCTGAAGGTGACATGGGACACTTCTGCGGGCAGTTCCCAGCTCAACAGCCACCACGAGTCATGTGGCCCCATCCAATCACAGGGAGGCCGAACACGCAATCCTACTGTGTGCACAGAAGGCAGACAGCCACACAACCAGCCCAGCCCGGTGTTAACCCTGTTCCAACCTGGAGCCCGCTCTCCCTGGACAACACCAGCCCCTGAGGTTTTGGGGGTGATGGAAGCTGTGTAGCAGAGGTCACACAACTATAGATGCGTATCAAAACTCAGCAACTGGTACAATTAAAAAGTGTGGATTTTGCTTTCTACAAATTGTGCTTCAGTGAACCTGACTTAAAGATGTACACCAAACAGAACATTCATTTGACAACACGCATTGGGCGTCTACTCAACGGGACGGACGAGTGTCTTCCTGCCACAGAGCTGCGTCCCTCTGCAACGCAGGCGTGTGTGTGCACGTGGGTCGCAGGCAGTAGGTTTGCCATTTCCGTGGGTTGAAGTCCCTCTAGTTTTTGTCTGCTTTTGTTTACTCTCTAGCATCTTTGAACAGTTGCTCGGAAACTGGTCCGGAGTTCATCGTTGCCGTGAGTGGAAGGATTCGTCCGATACAAGCTACGCCGGCTGGACCAGAGCCGGGTCTGCAGCGAGGTTAGAACGTGGCTGCTGAGAAAACCGGGACGACTGCAGACAGGTGGCGGATGAAGCCAACAATAGGCGCTAGGACTCCAGAGCACTCCTATTATTCAGGTATCCTCGCATCGCACTACCTGCTGGCATTCCCGCGGGCACCCCGCCTCGTCGGAAATAGGAGATAATGAGTGTGTCCCACTTTTTAATAAAAATGGTTATTTATTTAGCCTTTCATTCAGCAAACACGAGCTGGGGCAGGCTGCGCCAGTGCAAGACGAAAACACACAGCTCGTTGTTTAAAGAGCAGGAAAAGGTCGTGTTAGAGACAGGCACATGGACAGTCTCTTCTTCATGGCCTCCCCCTTGACATATTACGGTGCTTTCCATTTGCTGTTTGGTGTCACCCTCAGTGAAGAAATATGCAAATTTTTAAGAAATGCAAATTTTAAATTATGAGCATGAATTTGCTATTCATCTTTATAGTGTGTGCCTCCGGTTTTAAATGTATACACCAGGGCATTAACGTATAAATAAAATAACGGCACTTACATCATTTGTATTTTGTGGCTCATCCCAGGAGGGTGCCTGGAGCGAGCCACAGAGATCAACAAGTCACACACGGGAGGCTGAAAGCAGAAAGAGAGGATTCTGAGCCCTCCCCCCTCCCCCCAACACACCCTCTGCTCCCCCAGGCACTGAGCCTGCGGCGGGAGCACTCTGGGTCAGGGGTACCAGTAGGGCGAGCACAGGAACTCACATGCACCTACATCCTTATTTGGGACTGGTGACATCCAGCCGGGCATCTGTCCTTCTGACAGTCCACTGCCCGCCCCCACAATAGATGGGCAGTCCTTGAGGACCAGGCTAACCTTGTTGAGACACAGCCACTGACCAGACTACTGTTGTGCTTAACCCAGGGGAGACCATGCCTGCTGCAAGATACTACCAAGAGGGCAGCAGCGATCAGGGGGCAGGGGTGGGAGGGGGAGGCTGGGCAGTGTCCTAGGCACCATGGGGCTGAGGAGGAAGTGTCCAAGAGCCCCTCCTGAGAAGGCAACAGAAGGTGGGACTGCACATGAGCTCAGGTTCCCGTCCCCTATGCATGCCCCATTGTCCCCTGCACTTCACGTACAAACCACACATTCAAAGATACAATCAGCCCTAGCCGGTTTGGCTCAGTGGATAGAGCCTCTGCCTGCGGACTGAAGGGTCCTGGGTTCGATTCTGGTCAAGGGCACATGCCTAGGTTGCAGGCTCGATCCTCAGTAGGGGGCGTGCAAGAGGCAACTATCAATGATTCTCATCATTGATGTTTCTGTCTCTCCCTCTCCCTTCCCCTCTGAAATCAACATAGACAGATAGATTGATTGATATTAAGAAAAACAAAAAACAAAGATACAATCAATAAGAATTCCAAGACGGCGACCACAGAGCATTAAAGCCACAGCACAGGGCTCTTCCAAGCACAGAGTCCCATGTGACTGTGATGGTCATAGTTGAGACCTCAAAGGCAGGCGTCCTTGACCTTGAGCAGCTCCAGCCGGGCTACAGGCAGGCTGACCTCTGCTTGGTAGAGGGGACCCACGGGATGTGGGTGGAGACTTCCAGTCCAGCCTTGGGGTCCAAGGGAGGCCTCCCAGACAAGAGGCACTTCCGCTGAGACCGGGATGGTGCAGTGGCAAGAGCATGCCAGGTGGACAACTGGGGGTGGGGTGCCGAGGTGGGAGGCCGGAGCGAGCCTGGCAGGCTGGCCACACGGAAAGAACGCGTGGTGATTGAGGGAGCAGGCCCGGCGCCGTCCCACGAGGATCCACACTGTCTTTTGACCGCAATCCCAGTCTCCTGTTTATTACTGTGACATTACACGCAGTCGTCTGATGCCCCACGTGGGACACTGGCCGGCGGTTGTTAGGGAAAGTGCGGGCAGTGCTGCTTCTCCCGCTTGCTTATTGCATGGTCCTCAGGAAACAGAACACTTGGTCTCCCCACACACAGACGGGCTCAGGCAGGGGCACTGGGGCCACCAGATGCCAAGTTAGCCCCCTCAACTCTCCCCATGCGTTGGGCACGTTGGTTCTCCACCCCCCACATCTGCAGCCCTGGCAGCTCAAGACCATCACCACAGCCCAAGCCATTTCCTCCTCGACCAGAGCTTCAGCCCCAGCCCTCCCAGTTCAGGGTGGGCAGGAATAGAGCCTCTTTCCAAAGAAGCACCTTTTCAAAGCCCAGATCTCACTCTGATTGGACCAGTGTGGGTCACATGCCCACATCTGAGCCAATCGCTGTGGGAGGGAGGGTCAGTATATTCACTGGCAGGTCGAGAGCAGGGGGCGGGTCCCATTGCTGTTCATTTCTGGCCGCAGGGCTGGCTTAGTGGGAAGAACACCATTTGGGGGATGAGCCAGACCTGGGTTCTAGTTCTGGCTTCTCTACTGTCGGTGGGTCTGAGGGCCACACCTCCCTGAGCCTCAGGGCCCTCTATAAAAATCCAAACAATAATACATAACTAGCTGTGAGGATTACATACATGTAAAGTGCATGCTAATTAGCAGCTATACAAACCGTGGTGTCTTGCACCCACTCAGATGACGCAGCCTTTAAAAACGCTGGCTCATGTTTCTGGAATGTCCTTCTCTTATCGGCACATCGCCTCAAACCCCACTTTCCACACGTCAGCCCTAGCGGCTGCCTCCTCTGTGTGCCCTTGCCTAGCAAAGGCCCAAGTTCAAATCCGCTTAACCGCTTTGAGCTCCAATTTCTTCCTTTGTAAAATGGGCTTCACAATACCCATCTCACGGGTTGTTGGGAGAATCCAGTGAGATCCTTCAGGCCAAGCCCCCGACACAGGGTGCTCAATAAAGATCGGTCTCTCCACTCCTGCCTCCCTTCACTGTGTAGCTCGCTTTCGGCTGCCAGGCTCTTGCGGGGAATCTGAGCTTCTGCATGGCAAGGCTTCTGCCGGCGGCCCCTGCCTTCCACCCACGACCCCCACCCAGAGCCTGGTTTCAAACTGGGGCCCTGCACATGTGTGTAGGGTGCTTGGCGGAAGGCCAGGGCTCGCTGCAGGGAAGCTGCCTGCCTTCTGTAAGGAGGCGAGGCAGGCCATTCTCTGCCCTTCCCACTCACCCCCTTTCTCACCTGCCAGCTGCTGCCACCACCCGCCCTGGGGATGGATGGGCATGTCAGGAGAATAGTCTCCCATCACTTCTGTGAGCCCTAATTCTTCTCCTGAGAGCCCCCTTTCTCAAGAAAAGGCCATTTCCGTGGCTTCCAGTCCAGACCCCTGACTCGACCACCAATCATTTGATTTTGGCTTTAGGAGTTGCAAATGAAAACAACAGGTAGTATTTACTGAGCCTTTTCTGTGTTTCGGGCCCTGGGCACAATCGGAGCCATTTTCTCATTGATTCCTCATAACCACCGGGTGAGCCTAGATTCCGTGACCAGCACCACTTTGCAGCAAGGTGACATAATGTCATTATCCCGCTCAGAACTGGTGGGACCAAGATTTGAACTACAGTCACCCAATAAGAGATCACTCTTTTAACAAACACGCTCTATGCCTGGTAACATGCAATATGCATTCAACTGCAAGGAGCATCCTGACTTGAGAAACGTAAAACCCCATAACATTCTAAAATGTGCCTTTCGCTCTGGGGGTTTGCTGGGGGGTGAAGGCTTTGCCCCGCCATTCCCCTGCTCCTTCTGCCTCCTGGCCACCCTGTGCTTCCCCAGGTAGCCCGGCATGGCGGGCAGGCCCTGCTGTTTCTGTAAACTGCTTCTTTCATGACAATGGTTTCTGTGTCTGCATTTCTCACTACACCTGGTGAAGACAAATCCCGGGTACTTTTGAGGCTAGCAGGCCCGGGTTCAAATCCCAGCCTTGCCACTCACGGGCAGGGGGACCTGGGCAATGATTTTCTCTTTCTGAGCCTCAGTTGCTGCAGTGAGAAAAATCGGGGTGAGGTCAATAAAAACTGCTTCTTCGAGGGGTTGTTTAAAGGAATAATGCAAACCCCGAACAAAAGGAAACCCACACACTCTAAATGCGGAACCACTCCATCCATATGAGCTATTACTGGGTTCGCCCTCACTAGGAGGAGAGAAGGCCCCAGTTAGAGCATCAAGGGCGCGTGGCTTTAGGTCAAGGCCGTAGATAAAGCCTGCCCTGATGGGATCACACTCCTGAGTCCTTAAAAATCAGGCAGCGTGGCGAAAGGGAGACCGAGGAATGTTTCCAACCAAGTGGAGAGAACCACAGGGTGGGGGAGCCCCTGTCTGTTCCCCAAGTTCCCCTCACCCGCCCTGGCCTATCTGAGGACTCCACAAGGACGGGGGGGGAGAGCAAGGGGGCCCGAGAGAGGAGACAAAATTGAGCTCCAGAAGGGTTACATCAACTCCCAGCATTCAACTGCCAAGGAGAAACATCCACGCTTAGCTGTGAGCACGCCTGGCTATTCTCTGCTAGCGCTTACAAAAACCCTCTTGCAGGTGACGGCCATTAATAATATCCAGAGTGGGCGAAGGGGCAGCGAGATGGGCACTCCTGTGCCCTGATAGACATTGTGTAAATGAATGTTCCTCCTCAAGTGGCATTGAGTATCCAAAGTCCTAAAAGGGCATGTTATTCTTCGGTCAGCAACTCCACTCTTCGAATTTATCTTATGGATTTGCTCAGACAAGCACACTAAGATGTATATACAAGGCCATTCATCACGGTCGTGTTTATAATAGCAGAATACTGGAAATGATCTAAATACCCCATCAATAAGGGGTTGTCTAAATAAAGTGTTACCTCCCTACTATGGCATGCCACACCGACGTCTAAAAAGGATGCTGCAAATCTACATGTGTTGACAGTGGAAAGATGCCCGGGGTATGTTGCTGAGTGGGAGAAGGGGGGTGGCGGTTGCAGAACAGCACGTATAGGCATGGCGGCGTTCAATCCGATGGTACACGCCCATAAATCTACACGGAATCCTGCAGCGAGAGAACGCAGACTGCCGTTGTCTCCGGGAGTGATATGTGGGGGGATTTGCTTTCCTCTTTGTGTTTTTGTACAAGAAATAGACCATTTTATTCGGCAAAATCCCTAGAACGGAATCTTGTGCCTCGGCACTGGAAAATTCGTTATGGGGCTGGAAAGTTTTTGGAAGTGCAGAACGGTGCTGTGCATTATAGGATGTTTAGCTGCATCCTGACCTCTGCCCACCGGTTGCCAGTAGCGAGCCCCCTGCCCTTCCCGGATGTGGCCCAGACCTGGCCAAAGGTCCCCTGGGAGGCGGGATCACGCCCTGTTGGGAACCGTTGTCCTAGGAGGCGGGGTGGGTGGCAGCGCTGCTCCAAGGGAAGACTTGGAAGGGAGAGCAGGAGACACTGTCCACACTCCCATCTGCTCCCCTAAAGGGCTTCTGTGGGGTTCAAAATCCTGAGCGAGCCTGGATGTACCTGGGGAAATTGTGATGAGGCCAAAGGATGCAGGCTCAATGCAGGAACAGGGACTTGGGGACCAGTAGGCACTTGGCCAAGAGATGGCAACATCGCGAGAGCGCTAACCTCGCCCAGCCTGTGAACTTGAGGCTCTGGGCCCGTGACGCTGGGGGCTGCTGAAGTAGAGTCTGAACAGCTCCCCGAGCCTTTAATAACTGCACCGCTTGGTTACTTAGCTGTCACAGGTGCGTCGTGTCTCCATCTGAAACCGGCTCTGGAGCTCGTCAGGGCTCCGTGCCACCAGGGCCCTCTGACTAATAAAAATCACTAACACTTATTAAGATGGGAACGATGTGCCAGGCCCCGCTCATTAGAAACCTTTATGTGTTACCTTCGTAACCTTCACAGCAACCCTGAAGCTATGTCCATGCCCATGGTACAGATGGGGAAAACTGAGGCACGGGACAATAAAGGACGCCCCCCAAGGCCCCCTACCTAATACGCATCACACTGTTTTCAGGCTCAGAACCTGCATCTGAAGAATACCGGGGGACTGCTGGAACCCCAGAGCAGGAGTGACAACACCATCGGCCACTTTGCTGAACTGCCCCTTTAATGAGGACACTTGCCATTAATTAGTCCAGGGCTCTACAGGTGCCGGTACATCAGAAGGTGTTTCACATTCACTTTAAAATTATATATATTACATATATATATATATATATATATATATATATATACACACATATATATATATTTACATATATATATATATGTGTGTGTATATATATATATATAATTGATTTCACAGAGGAAGGGAGAGAGAGAGATAGAAACATCAATAATGAGAATCATTGATCCGCTGCCTCCTGCACACCCTCTACTGGGGATCAAGCCTGCAACCCGGGCATGTACCCTTGACTGGAATTGAACCTGGGACCCTTCAGTCCACAGGCTGATGCTCTATCCACTAAGCCAAACCAGCTAGGGCTTCACTATTTTTAAAAATATATTTTTATTGATTTCAGAGAAGAAAGGAGAGGGAGAGAGAGATAGAAACATCAATGATGGGAGAGAATCATTGATCGGCTGCCTCCTGCACACCCCCTACTGGGGATGGAGCCCGCAACCCAGGCATGCGCCCTGACCAGGAATCAAATCATGACCTCTTGCTTCATAGGTCGACCCTCAACCAATAAGCCACACCAGCCAGGCTACATACACTATTTTTTTTTTTAGCTTAAATTCTTTATTGTTGAAAGTATTACATGAGTCTCCTTTTCCCCCCATTGACCTCTCCCCGGCTGCTCCCACCGCCCGCCCCCCCAGCACATGCCCTCATCCCCCAGTGTCTGTGTCCACTGGTTATGCTTATGTGCGTGCATACAAGTCCTTTGGTTGATCTCTTACCCCCACCCCCACCCCCTGCCTTCCCTCTGAGGTTTGACGGTCTGTTCGAAGTTTCTATGTCTGTGGATCTATTTTCACATTCACTATTTTTAACCTCAAACAGCCACATGAGACAAGCACTATCATTACCAGTCTCATTTCACGGATGGGGAAACTGAGGCCAGACCCACTGTTTCCTCCTTTATGCTAACCCTGTGGCCCTTTGATCCCTATGTTACCATTTTTCCTGCCTCTGTTGTCCCATCTGATGGCAGGGGCCGGCCCTGACCCTCCCCTCCCTTCAGTGTCCAGCACGGGACGGGTGACCCTGCAGCGTGTCTTCATCACATTGCTGGCTGCCGGGCACCTGAGCCTCCTTCCTGGGTTTGGAGACATGGCCACCGTGTGGTCCTGTGAGCCCCACCTCTCTCTGCAGAAGCCGAAAGCCCCCCACATGTGTGTCCCGGCCCCTACAGCTCCACCAGCCTGTCCGATGACCCCACCTGGAGCCAAGATCTGAGTGAGGGACAGAGACGAGAAGTCCTTCAGACTTCATCTCGTGACTAGGGTGGTGGCGCCGGGGATTTGAGTGCTGGGCGGCAGTGGCGTGGAGTTGAGAGCCCGGCGGTCCAGCGCCCCGTGCAGTCAGGGCCGCAGCCACGCTCTGATCAGACCGCGCCCTTGGGATGGCCCATCTGTGCCATTCTGCAGGCTGCCTACCCGTATCCTCGCGATAAACCCCTTTTCTGCTTCAGTAAGCCAAGCTTTATTTCTGTGGTTTGCAACAGAAGAGCCTGATGTGGACAATGTAAGGAGGAGGGGGAAGGAGGGAGGAAATTCATGCCCCACCTTCATTCTCCAAGATCCACTAGGTCAAGTACAGCACCGCAGCCACTTCCACTCTTACCACCTGCAGCGTCAGGAAGTGGCCGGCAGTGGTCTGCGTGCAAGCGCGTACCTGTGTGAACCCCTAGCCTGCGCAGATGTGGCCACAGCAGACCAGGAGAGGGTGCGTGCGGCCGCTCTGGGGGACTGAGTTGGAGCTATTGATGGGAGATCCAGGTCCCACCAAAACCCCAATTCCACGTTGACTTAATTATATCCTCTCATTGCAGGTGTTAATGGGGGTCCCCTTACTTCATGCTCTGGAGTGGAAACTGTCCTCAACACCCTCAGTTCCGCGGCCTGTGGACTGCAGGGCCCCGAGCTTGCAGTGTGTCAGCCAGCTGGGAGTAAGGGCCATGTGACATGGCCACCCAGCCCACAGGAACGCCCAAGGAGGTCCCCAGCACTGACACATCGGGCCAGACGGGACAGGCCAGGAGGCGGGGAGGGCCCTGTTCTCTCCTTTCTTGCTCCGTCCTCATCACCCCATCCCTTGGGCCCTGGCCCGCCCTTGGCAAGGAGTGGTCAGGGAAGCCTCAAATTGAGGCTCGTCCTGGCCTCAGAAGTTCCCCTCCTTGCCCTGGTCCCTCATTACCATGGGCAGAGCCTCGTCCTGTCCAGATATAGAAGCCCGTGCCCAACTGGAAAGGCTGCGGCCTCACCCCAGCAAGGGCGGCTCAGCATGGGGGCTGGTGGAGGGCTGCCCAGGGGGCCCCCTCAGCGGGGAGGGGTTTCCAGATGACAAGCTGAAGGGGTTTTAGGGGAGAAATGTGTGGAACACACCGGAGCAGGGACCTTCCTTTCCTGCTCTGTCTGGGGAGGAACGCGTCCCTCACCTGCCTGCTTCATCCCAGTGCTGAGGTAGCATCCTTGTAGAAGGAAGTAGGTCACATCGCCAGTCCCCAAAAAGGAAACTGCCACCTCCATTGTGACCCGGTGTGAAGCAGCCGCCTCTGCTGCCTCCCCACGTGCCCCAGGGGTCCGAGCTCCCTGGGGTCTGCTATGCCCAGAGCAGCTTGCCTCTGCCTGCCCCGTGCAGGAGCCACCGGGAGCATCATTATGGGCGCCAGAGCTGGCCCCGAAGTGGGGGGGGCAATGGGGGGCCCCAGGCAGCTGGCCTGGGAAGTGGCTTTTCCCAGAAGAAAGCTCAGGCAGGGAATCTCGCAAAGAAGTGTTATTGAGCTCGACTGGTATGGCTCAGTGGTTAAGCATCGACTTACGAACCAGGAGGTCACGGTTCGATTCCTGGTCAGGGCACATACTGGGTTGCGGGCTCGATCCCCAGTAGGGAGCATGTAGGAGGCAGCCAATCAATGGTTCTCTCTCATCATGGATGTTTCTCTCTCTCTCTGCCTCTCCTGCCTCTGAAATCAATAAAAGTTTTTTGGTTTTTTTTGAAAGAAGTGTTATTGCGAGCTCCGCCTTGCCAGGGGCCCATTCGCACGCGTGGCCTTCCAGAGACTCGGGATGAGAGTCCGCCTAAGCCTGGCCACACGAGGACCCGGGGCTCGGTGCTGCCTGCCCTGCCTCAGGAGCTGCCACAGAAATCCCCGAGCCGTGGCAGGAGCCGCGCCGCAGCCGGCAGGAGCCCCCGCCACGCGTCAGATTCAGGCGAAGGATGCCAAGTTCTCCGGGACGCGCGTGATGCGGTGGGAATGGTGTGGGCTGGGAGACAGACTGTTGCAGCAGGCAGAGCTGTCTGGAGGGCCCCCAATCTCGTTCTGCATTGTCTGAGCAATGGGCTATCGAGGGCAGCCTACGCCCACCAGCCAGCGCTCCCTCGCCCCAGTTCCACCGAGAGGAACTGCAACGTCCCACTGGCCTCAAAGGCCCGGGGTCCCTGGCGCTGGCAGTCAGCCTCCGAGACAAGCCCTGTGAGCCACAGGCACCCGACTCCCGCCGCCCGGTTCCAAGTAGCCTACGGTCGCCCACCCACCGGGCCATCTCTCTCCTCGATTCTGGTGGCCGCCAGCAGTCCTTGGCATTTCTTGGGTTGTAGCTGCATCCCTCGTCTCTGCCTCCATCCTCACATCATCTTCTCTGTGCTGCTGTCTTCTCCTCTGTGCGTCTCTTGTCAGTATGACACTTGTCATTGGATGGAGGGACCACAGGGTATCCCAGGATGTCCTCACCTAAAGATACTTGATTGCATTGGTTTTTGCCAAATAAGATCACGTTCACAGGTCCTGGGGCCACCATTCACCCCACTACAGTGCCTTTCCCATTTCTCCCAAGCATGCAGCGGGTCTTAATATTTCCCCAGCTAGAGAGACATGGGGCCAAAGAGCTGGTGTGTGCCAGGTACTTGGATATTCACTTTCTTAACTCTCCACCTGACATCTTACCAAACGAAGTATTCTAATTTCCCCTTTCCAGAGGAGAATTTGGAGGCTCAGAGATGTTAAGTAACTTACCCAAAGCCACTCAGCTAGAAAGTAATACAGTGGAATTATACTCCAGGTCTGTCTGTGTCCTGCAAATTCTCCCCCATCACACTCCAGGGCTTTGGGCAACCCTACGACATCACATGGGATGGGTTAAGGGAGAAGCTTTATTGGAGAAAGGGGCATTCACATGGCCCAAGGGCCCGTGAGAAGTGAGAGGATAGGGAGCC
Source organism: Plecotus auritus (assembly GCF_963455305.1). Classification (NCBI taxonomy): domain Eukaryota; kingdom Metazoa; phylum Chordata; class Mammalia; order Chiroptera; family Vespertilionidae; genus Plecotus; species Plecotus auritus. The sequence goes on from NC_137773.1 coordinate 5,725,117, forward strand.
CCCGAACCGTCCATCAGCCCCAGAGAGGAGTGCCAGGACTGGGGAGCTGCCATGGTGCTGGGTATACCGTGGCAGCCAAGACGAGCCGAATCCCCGCCCTCCCAGGGCCTACGTTCTAGTGGCAGAAGACGCGGTGCGTAACCCAATGGCCAGTGGGACCGTGGAGAGAAGCGTGGCAGGAAGAGGGCGCAGAGAGGAGCGTGCTGGGTTGGGGAGGCAGGACGCAAACAGGGAGATGCGTCTGAGGGTGGCGTCAGGATGCTGGAGCGGACGGACGGGCGGAGGGCGCGCGGGGGAAAGCAGGCTGCGGCTGAGTCTAGAGGCCTGGCGAGGAGGGTGCTTTTCCTCCGGTGCAAGGACAGCCACGGAGAGCCCAGCGTGGGGAGACGTGCGCTTTGTCAAAGCGCCCTGTGGGAGGGAATAGGCGACAAGCCCCACCTGAGGGACCTGCCCCCAAATCACTGGACTGGACTTCGCAGGAACGCAAGGTCAGACTAAGAGCGGTCCAAGTGAAAGGGGACTAAAGGGACATGACCACGGAATCAATGCATGTTCCAGACTTTTCTTTTGAGCCGGTCGGCAGGACGTGAATGAGGTCTATGGATGCCATAACAGTACTGTAGTGGTAGCCTTTGACCGTCATCCTGCAGTGATGTGAGAGGGAGCCCCAATTTGTAGGCAATGCCCACTGGAATGCTTAGGGGTAAAGGTGTGGTAGACCCATGAGCCGAGCAAGGGCCATGGGCCGGGTCCAGAAGGTCACCGGGGCAGAAAGCCCTGGGTGTCTTGCAAAGCACAATGGTAGGGGGGACCTCGCCCCCAGGGTGAGTCTTCCTCCCCTAGCATATCGCTGGTCATGCATTTGGACCCCCTGGCCTTTCCTCCCTAAGATAACATCTAGGCCTCGGTTGTAGTTCAGCTCCAGGCCTGGAAAAGCTGCAAAACTAGACAAGCAATGCCATGGCTGACCTCAGGACCAGCTGCACTGACTAATGACCCCCTGCCCTGGCACCAACCCATCAGTGGAGACCTAGGCCCTGGAAGGACACACCTGGAAAGCTGCTGGATATTCTATTAAGATCTTCCCCTGGGCCGTAACCGGTTTGGCTCAGTGGATAGAGCGTCGGCCTGTGGACTGAAGGGTCCCGGGTTCGATTCCAGTCAAAGGCATGTACCTTAGTTGCAGGCACATCCCCAGTGGGAGGTGTGCAGGAGGCGGCTGATTGATATTTCTCTCCTATCGATGTTTCTAACTCTCTATCCTTCTCCCTTCCTCTCTGTAAAAAATCAATGAAATATATTTAAAAAAAAAAAAAAAAAAGATCTTCCCCTGGGACCTCCCCTCAAATCTCCTGCCTTAAAACCCTTAGGATGGAGGACCCAGTGCCTCTCCCTCCCAGGAGCACACCCCAATGCCTTTCCCTTCCCTTCCCTTTTCTCTTCCCCTCCCCCCTCCCCCAGGCACGGTACCATCAGCTCCCTCACCCCCGAACTCCAAGGGCCCTTCCTTTACCTCTGTAACTTGTTTCCTAAGCCCATTTCTTCTAGGAATTTCTTCTTCTACCTCTGAGATTTTCTAAATAAATGTTCTTTTATGGTTTGAGTCTTGGCTCTGAATTCTTTCCTAGGTCCCAAGGTCGCTGACCCCCGGTCTGGCCTGATCCCACTGGGCTAACACCCAGTGCTGCTCTCACTTCCTACAACACAGGGACATTGTGTCTGCAACATACTCGCCTATTTTTAAGAAAAAAAGTGTGTGTGTGACAAGAATGGTGAATAAACGTGGGGAACTGAGAGCATACGTCTTTGTATTGTTCTTGCAATTTTTCTGTAAATCTAGGACTTATGTCAAAATAAAGAGGTAAAAGAAAAAGGGGAGGCTGCTGTGTGGAGAGCTGTCTGTAGGAGAGGCCAGGGAGGGGCAGGGAGCGTGGGGAGGGGCTGAGCAGCAGAGCGGGAGGGAAAGGTGGTGCGGACCCTGGAGGTGGCAGTGGAGGTGGGGGGAGATGGCAAGGACTTGGGGGCTGAGGGAGAGAATAATCAAGCTGCAGGGAGGTTCTTCCCCAGGATAGGAAAGGCTAGGGGTGAGGGTGCAGCTTCGAGGGACATCAAGAATCCATGACCGCCCAGCCGGCGTGGCTCCGTGGTTGAGCATCAACCTATGAACCAGGAGGTCACGGTTCGATTCCCAGTCAGGGCACATGCCCGGGTTGTGGGCTCCATCCCCAGTGTGGGGCATGCAGGAGGCAGCTGATCCATGATGCTCCCTCATCATTGATGTTTCTCTCTCTCTCTGTTTCCCTCCCCCTTCCTCTCTGAAATCAATAAACATATATTAAAAAAAAAAAAAAAGAATCCGTGGCCAACAATAGCACAGCACCATAGCTTCGAAGGCCACCTACAGAGGGGATGTCCTGGAAGGGGGTCTAATGTTGTGGAGGTGGGTGGCCCATGCGGAGAGTCAACACCGGGGAGAGAAGAGGCGACGGGGCACCTCGAACCCTTAGCAGTGGCCGAGGGGAGGGAGGGCGTCTCAACGAGTCGTTTGCAATGACCTTTTGGTGGCTGCTTCCTGTGTCCGGCACTGTGCAAGGCCGTTTGGACCATTACCTTTTCTTCTTCTCGCCGTGGCCTTGTGAGGTGAGCATCACTAACCCTTTGGTCACACAGCCAGGAACCCAGACTTTTGAACCCATCTGTCCCTCCCGAGAGAACCGCCTGGGGGTTCCTGTTTGCCGTCATGTCTTGCCCTTCTCCCCACGAGGGCTCGCCTCTCTGACAGGAAGCCACGCAGCTGTGCCCCCCCTCCACGCCCCCCAACAGCTGAGAGGCTGTCTCCAAGGGAGGAAGCACGCTGTGCCGACCCAGCCCCTCCCGGGAAAGAGCCCCTGAGCGGCGGGATCCCACCCACCCGCCCTCCTCTGATGCGCAGCATTCGATCTGGCCACTCCCGGAGAGAACCATTTGGCTCCCGCCTTCCCCTGTCTGCAAACTGCTCCCACGAGGGTGGGGCTCAGCGTCGTCCCGCCGGACCCACTCCCTGGATGGGCGCCCGCTCCCGCTCCCTGTACTTATCGCTGTTGTTTCCAGCCATCAATAGTCACCTCTGTGAGTCATCGAGACTGGGTGCCAGGCTCCCATCACGGCCGGTGCCCCCCGGGCCTGGGGAGATTGGCATTTCCATCCTCATTGTCGATATGGGAGTCTGAGGCTCAGAAGGGTAAGGGACGTCGCCCCAGGCCACAGCCGGCAGTGGCTAAGCCGGGATCCGGCCCACCACGCACCCCGCGCCAGGCACAGGACTGGCCCACCGGGGCTCAACCACAAAGACGTTCTGAGTGGACTCACCCCCACCCCCAGGTCTGACCACAAACCTCCGTCCTGCCTCTGCTTCAGGGTCATGAACACAGGCCAAGCCGGAAGGCCCCAAGGCTTCGCTCCGCTGGCCCCAGCCCCTGCTGCTAAGCTCTGGGTTTCCAGCATCCATCCTCTGCCTGCTCAGTCCCAGCCTCGCCCCGCCACACCCGGCCTCGCCCAAGCGGGGGGAATGGCCAGAAAGCCCTCGAACCCTGATCCCTCCCATGGTCTGCTGGTCCTCTGGGCAGCCCGCAGCCCGGAGGGAGGAAGAAGTGGGCGGCAGGGGCCGCGGGGTGGGTGGGTGCGGCTGGGTGCCGCTGGGCCAGAGAACAAAGAGAACTACTTCTCAGAGAGAGAGAAGACCTGGTTTCCTGCTGCTCCAGGCCCAGACACATTGGTCTGCGCTGCAGGCGGAAAAACAGGTCCGTTACGCTCGGTTCCACAGCCCGGGACCGCGTGTCCACCGCGTGAGTCAGGGCCGACTGCCGTGGCCGCCGGCCAGAGGGTGTGTGGAATTTTGTTTTGTTGTGTCTTTTTGAAAGTCTCGGAATTACTGTAAAAACTCCAGCAACTGTCCGGCTGGTGTGGCTCAGCAGCTGAACGTCGAGCCAGAAACCAAGAGGTCACCGGTTGGATTCCCGGTGAGGGCACATGCCGGGGTGGCGGGCTCCATCCCCAGTGGGGGTGCGTGCAGGAGGCAGCCGATCGATGATGTTCCTCTCTCATCGATGTTTCTATCTCTCTACCCCTCTCCTTTCCTCTCTCTCTAAAATGCAATAAAAATGTTAAAAAAACAAACTTCAGCAAACACTTTTAGAAATAAGGCGAGAGTCGGGAATGAAAGAAGACTGGGAAATGATAACATCAAAGCTGAACGATGGGTGGATAAGGTGGGGTGTTGTACTACGCTCCCCACTTCTTTGGTGTATTGAAACATGGACGAATGTTTATTCCTCACTCATACAACGTCCAGTGCTCACGCTCCTGGTCCCTGCTCCCCTGGGGGGGGGGCCTTTCTCCAATGGTGGTTCCAGGGCACAGGCCCCTTCCTTTCCTTCCTTCCTTCCTTCCTTCCTTCCTTCCTTCCTTCCTTCCTTTCCTTCCTGCCTTCCTTCCTTCCTTCCTTCCTTTCCTTCCTGCCTTCCTTCCTTCCTTCCTTTCCTTCCTGCCTTCCTTTCCTTCCTGCCTTCCTTTCCTTCCTTCCTTCCTTTCCTTCCTTCCTTCCTTCCTTCCTTCCTTCCTTCCTTCCTTCCTTCCTTCCTTCCTTCCTCCCTCCCTCCCTTCCTTCCTTCCGTGGCTCCTAGGCCACCGTGTGGTCGCAAGGTCGGCCTGGAGTCGTCCACACACCACACTGGGAGAAGGAGAGGATGGCTTTGCCACCGCTTAGCACCTAACCCTGGACGTGCCGAGCATCACATTGCATTGGTGGGAACCAGTCACATGACCACCAAGGGCTGGTTGTCACGTGTAAAGGGGTCACTCTCATGCTGCTGCTACTACTGTCCTGACCCAACCCCACCCCACCACTGACCCCGTTTCACTTAGTCAACCACACAGGTCCTTCTAGGTCCTGCCAGGCATGGTGGTGTAGGGGAGACAAGGGCCTTTGCCATTAGGGAGACATGGGTCAGACATGGGTCTAGCTGTGTGTTCGCGGAGAGGCCTCGGAGCCTCCGTTTTCTCTCCTGTAAAATGGAAGCAGGCACCATTCCTCGCAGGGTTGGTAGGAGGTTGCAGGAGAAACCCGTGGGTGGGCACGCCTGGTGCAGCCCAACGAACGTTTGTTCCCGTCCCAGAAAGCCCCTCCTCTTACCACCCAGTGTCCCTGCTTTCCCAGCCTTTGAATCTTTTCCTTAAGTACTTTATTTATTGTTTTTAATCCTCAACTGTGGATATTCTTTCCATTGACTTTTAGAAAGAGTGCGAGGGAAAAGGAGAGAGAGAGAAAGAGAGAGACATCGATTGGTTATCTCCTGCACGTGCCCTGACAGGGGCCGGGTATCGAACCTGCAACCCAGGTACATGCCCTTGACTGGAAATCAAACCTGAGACCCTTCAGTGCGTGAGTCGACACTCCAACCACTGAGCCACACCAGCCAGTGCTAAAAACTTTATTTTATTTTTTTAGAGCAGTTTTAGGTTTACAACAAAATTGAGAGGGAGGTACAGAGATTTCCCATGTACCTCCTCCCTGACGCATGCACAGCCTCCCCCATTGTCAATATCACCAGAATGGTACATTTTTCCCCAAGGATGAACCTACATTGACACATCATTATCACCAAAGCCTGGAGTTTCCCTTAGGCTTCACTGTCGGTGCTTGGACAAACATATGACATACATCCATCATTATAGTATCTATACTAATAAAAGCCTTGGGGGCAATCAGGCCAGCAGGGGAGAGGTTAGGGGCGATCAGGCAGGCAGGCAAGCTGTTAGGAGCCAGCAGTCCCGGATTGTAAGAGGGATGTCCGACTGCCGGTTTAGGCCCGATCCCTGTGGCCTAAACCAGCAGTCGGGCATCCCCGGAGGGGTCCGAGATTGGAGAAGGTGCAGGCTGGGCTGAGGGACACCTCCTCCCCTCCCATGCACAAATTTTGTGCACCGGGCCACTAGTCTTACATAATACCTTCACTACCCCAAACATCCTCTGTGCTCTGCCCATGCTGCTCTCCCCAACCCACACCCAGGCCTGGCCGCACTGATCTTTCACTGTCTCTGAGCTTTTGCCTTTTCCAGGGTGCCATGCTGCTGGAATCTTCCCGTGTGGACACTGCTCAGGCTAACTCCTGTCACTTAGCCATGTGCATTGAAGGTTCCTGCATGGCTTTTCATGGCTTGATAGCTCATTTATTTTCACTGCTGAATAATATTCCAGATGTGCCATGGTGTAGTTAACCATTCACCTCCTGAAGGACATGTAGGCTGCTTCCAAGTTTTGGCAATTTATACTAATAAAAGGATAATATGCTAATTAGACTCGGCTGACTGGCCATCTTCTGGGCATCCGACTTCCTTCTGGACAGTTAGGGGGCCACCAGACGAGCAGGGGGGGCAGTTAGAGGGCCACCAGACCAGCAGGGGAGCAGTTAGGGGGTGACCAGGCTGGCAGGGGGGCAGTTAGGGGGCCAGTAGGGGGGCAATTAGGGGGCGACCAGGCTGGTAGGGGACCAGTTAAGAGATGATCAGTCCAGTTAGGAGATGATCAGCAAGCAGAGGCAGTGAGGGGCAATCAGGCAGGCAGGCGAGCAGTTAGGAGCCAGCGGTCCCGGACTACAAGAGGGATGTCCAACTGCTGGTTTAAGCCCCATCCTGCAGGGCAGTTGGACATCCCCCTAGGGGTCCCAGATTGGAGAGAGTGCAGGCTGGGCTGAGGGACGTCCCCCCCTACCCCCGTGCACAAATTTTGTGCACCAGGCCTCTAGTTATAGATAAAGCTGCCATCAACATCCATGTTCAGGTTTTTGTGGGGACACAGTTCTCAATTCATTTGTGTAGAGGTGTTCTCTCTTTTCTGCCTCCAGCAAGGAAAAGGAACAGGTCTGGTTCCTGAGTGGAGGAGCTGGGGATTAAGAAATAAAAGAAAGAGTCCAGATAGAAAGATAGAAACAAAGCTGGGAGCCAGGTGGGACGCCATCCTCTCTGATGGAGAGGCAGGGACCCCGAGCCCACAAAGCACATTTATTTTATACCCCCAAATACCAGGAAGTATCACCAAAACTTGGGATCAAAGGAGCTTATTTGCATTCTTGAGTAGGCCCTGGTATTCCTGGTGCTTGCCTGGATTTACATATCAAAGCCCGCTCCCCGGCACCTGGACAAAGGTAAAAAGTCAGTACTGATAACGCCCCCCCACCTTCTTGGGGAGGGTGTAACCGAGTCACGGCTCTGCCAGTCGCCTCGGGCTCAGCTGACAACAATTTAAAGAAATGCCCATGTGCCTTCCCAGGCAGCCCTCTACAATTTGGATAAATTCCAAGGAGCACGATTGCTGGATCGTGCGCTAGGAGTATGTTTCGTTTTGTAAGAAACCGCCAAAGTGGCTGTACCATTCCGCATCCCCACCCGCACTGAGTGAGCGGCTCCCTTTCCCCATGTGATGTGTGAATGGTGACTCTGCATCGTCCATGGTGGCAGCCCCGGTTCCTTGGGTGGATTATTAAATCCTGGAGAGCAAAAGCCTGGCGTATTTTCTCCCCAGCCCAAGGCACCGCATCCAGCAGGACCTACACAGTGGGTGCCACAGTGGGAAGTGGAGCTAGTCTTCCGACCACCTCCCTCACTCCGGGGAACACCCCAAAAGTTCATGGTGAAAAGACAACCAGCTACCACTTTTGAACACCTACTGTGTGCTTTGCATTTTACACATACAGGGTGTCCCCAAAAAATACATACACACTTTTTTTCTGATGGCTCAATTGCTATTTCTTTTCAGCTTTAACCCATTGGAATTAATAATTATACAAAGTGTGTATACATTTTTGGGGACACCCTATATTTCCTAATTTAGTCCTAATTACAATTTTTTAAAGGACTCTGTCTCCACTCCTCGGCTTTGAAGAATAGCCACCAATGCACTCAGGGGGCCACCCCTTCATTCTGTCACCCCAGCATCTGCCTTCCTGTGCGCCCTCGGCCACCGTCCAGGCGCCCCTGAGCACTCTGAATCACGTTTTTATCTGTCTCTGCAGACTCTCCGCCCTCCAGCCCTTCCTCCTGACTGCTGTCCCCAGAGGCTCCCTGACCCCAAAGGCCATGGAGGATGAATGACATCATCGGCGCTTTGGACCTCAGGGCCCAGTTTTCAGGCTATAAGTGGAAACGCCTGACATTTTCCCACAGGAAAGCGCCTTCCTCTCTCCTGGGGGTCTTGGCAGAGTCCCCGGGCTCCCCAGGAACACGCCATTCAGGTACCTTTTTTAATCCACGGCAGACCCTCCCGGCTTCTTCCAGCCCAGCAGGTTGGGAACCTGACCGACCCAAATTCATGCCCTGCTCCGCGTCTCTCCTCCTGCGTGGTCTGGGGCACGTAGCTTCCTGTGCACTTGGATTCTGCTGTCTGGACGGACCACGGTGTATTTACCCATTCTCCTGTCTCACTATTAAGTGGGGAAAAGAACAGACATCATCTCATGACATCCTTTTAACAGTCTTCTGAGGTGCAAGCATGGTCCCCATCTTACAGAGGAGCAACCAGGGGCAGAGAGAGTTAGATAGTTGTCCAAGGCCAAGGTTAAACAGTGGAGCCGGGGCCTGGGTGAGAGCTCGGTCAGGAGGGCTCTGAACTGCCCTAGAGTGGCCGAGAGGTGGGAAGGCTTCCTGCAGCCAGACAAGCTCAACCTGGGGGTTGGGGGGCGGGGAGGGCCAGGTGTCAGGGGACACCCAGGTTCCAGAACTGACTTGGCCCTTACCGGGTGGGGCCAAAAGAGAGTTTATTTCTCGGGACTCAGATTTCCTGGCTATAAAATGGGGTGGCAGTCCCCACTCCAGAGCTATCGGGAGGCACGCTTCCCGGACCTCTGCCATTCCCCTGTCACAGGCCAGGATTCAGCACCCCCACATCTCCTCTGCGTTGTTCACTAGTGGTGTTTTTCTTTAAAGGGATCCCGATTTAACATTCAAATATACTTCTTGGAAATACATGGAAACTAACCTCCTAGCTCGACTTTCGAAAGGAAACCAGGCATGCTTGCCATAAATGGAAGGTATTTGCACAGTGATTCCTGCAACTGATCGTTAAAGACCCACTTTTGCTGGCCGGCCTCACGCGCACCTACCCCTTCCTGACCTCAGGTTGGGGTATCTAAGGCCAGGTCCGGGGAGCTCTGGGCACAGAGCGACATCCTGGCTGGTGCACAGTGGGTGCTCGAACCCTGAGCTCCGCCCCAGCCCCACTGCCCGGAACATCATCCCCCAGGGCACAGCAGCCGCAGCGGCAACCTCCAATTAAACTCCACCTCCTTCCCAGCACCGCTGACTGCTGAGGGAGGGCTGAGGTTACTGCTGCCCGTGACGAAACGTGGCATGTGGCGTGGCAGGCCGCGTCCTGTCGTCCCTGGCAACCGTCATAAGCCTTCTGACACCAGGAAGTGGCTGCTGTGAGGACCAGGAAACTGCTGTGCTCTGCGACCTCTGTGGCTCCCTATTCCCCAGATGAGCATGGCCACCTCATCTCCAACATCCTCATCGCCCCCAGGGGTCTCTGCTGCCACACACCCCTCGATCAGAATCCTCCCTCAGCCAAATGCCTCTGGGCAAGGCACGCAGCCTCCCTGAGGTCCGGGCCCTGGGAGGGCAAGAGCCTCCATTTCATTGGTTTGTCGTGATCCTAACAACAGAATATGCTTCCTGGCGCGCCCTCATGGCAGCCGCTCTCCCTCTGGCCATCGTAGCCCGCACTTTTCCAGCACACCACCCTCCTTCCTGGCCCCCCCTCACCGTCTCCCCCTCTCTCCCCATCCTGCCCCTGCTCAGAGCTCTTCCTCCACCTCCAGGCTCAGTGACCACCATCATGCCCAGCTGTCAGTGTAGAATTGCCTCCTTGAGGAAGCCTTCCCTGACTTCAGACAAGCCTCCTCAGAGCGCCTCTCAGATTATCTGAGCTCCAGTCCCACTCCTAGGCAGCCCTTGTATTGCCTCTGTGGCTCCAGAACTTTGTACCCAGCCTGGCACAGGGCAGGAGCTGAAGGATTAGCACCCTCCCAGCCTGGGAGGAGTAGCTGGGGCGTTCTCCCCTCCATCCCTTGCTCCTGCCAGTGCCCCTACAGTGCATGTCTTTCTCTTTCCTCCTCCCTAAGATGCACACCCCATTTGGTACCATTTACAAGGCTTTGGATCTCTTTGGATCTTTTTTGAATGTATAATAACTAGAGGCCCGAGGCATGAAATTTGTGCAAGAGTAAGCCTTTGCAGCCGCGGCGGCTGCCTGGATCCCTCCCTCGCAGCCGCTGTGGCTTCCTCAATCCCGCGGCCGCAGCCCCGGCTTTGTCCGGAAGGACATCCAGTCTAATTAGCATATTACACTTTTATTATTATAGATATCTGCTCTGACAACTTTGTTTTTTTAATATGTTTTTATTGATTTCAGAGAGGAAGGGAGAGGGAGAGAGAGATAGAAACATCAATGATGAGAGAGAATCACTGACTAGCTGCCTCTTGCATGCCCCCTACTGGGGATCGAGCCTGCAACCCAGGCATGTGCCCTGACCGGGAATCGAACTGTGACCTCCTGGTTCATAGGTTGATGCTGAACCACTGAGCCACGCTGGCCGGGCTTCCCTTTGGATCTTCACAGCCACTTGGATACAGAAACCGAGGCCCCCGGGGGGCATGGGACTTGCCGGAGCTCCCACGGCTGAGAAACGGCCAGTTCCTGAGGCAACCTGGGTCTTTGGAGCCCGAGTTTGCAACTCAGCCCGGGTTCAAGGGTTCTTCGTTGCTCCTCCCTCCCTGGTTTCTGGGATGTAATACACGACTCCTCTTCCTGTTCATCTCATTGCACAGAATCCTTACGTGACCTTCAGGTCATCCCCATCCCAACCAGGAAACTGGCGCTTCATTCCCATTTTAGAGATACGAGAACAGAAGTATCCCCGGGCTGAGCAACCTGCCCGGTCCCACATGGTTACTAGGAAACAGAGCCTGGATTCAGAGCCAGGTCGAAGAAGCCATGGGGTGACCTTCCTGCACCTACTACCCTCCTCCCGGTACCTGCAGCCTGGTTTCCTGTGGGGGTCACCCACCGCCAATGCGCAGTCCAGCGCGGCTGTCCATCAAGGTGCCTCCCCCTCCCCTGACCCCGCATCCCTAGCAGAGGGACACCCCACAGATGATAGTTGTTGTTGATTCATTCCCGGGAGAGAACCCACTTATTCCTGCCACCTGGATCCCTAGAGCTCCTGTCCCTTCTGAAGGCTCCGGCTGCTCCGTGGAGTCTGGGGACCACACCATATTCTTCCAGCACATTCCTTTGGGCTGAAGTTGGACAGTCTGTTTCTGTTGCTGGCAACCAGAAGAACCGACCGCTTCTCTCAAGCGGATGATAAGACCCTTGAGGCCAGGACATTAATGCCTTTGCATTTTTGGTCAATTTCCACATTTTCTACAATTGACTTGTATGGCTTCTTTTTTTTCTAAAAAATAAGCTAAGAAGCCTCAAAAAAAGTACCATGAAGTGACCACTGATTCCCTCTGTGTCTACTGGAACCCTCAGGAGGGGTGGGGTTCCATGGGCAATTCCCCCACTGAGGTCACTAACTGCCCCAGAAAGCAGCACAGGTCTTGGTGTGGGAAGCTGTGGCTGGCTTAAGCAACAAGAATCACCTTCAACCCCTCCCCAGAATAACAATGCACCTACTGGAAAATGGGAACCTTGGCTTGAGCCCTAGCCGGTTTGGGTCAGTGGCTAGAGCAGGGGTGGGCAAACTTTTTGACTCGAGGGCCACAATGGGTTCTTAAACTGGACCAGAGGGCCGGAACAAAAGCATGGATGGAGTGTTTGTGTGAACTAATATAAATTCAAAGTAAAGGAGTGGAGGGGAGAGCAAGAGAACCCTCCACTCTTTCGGCTCCGCGGGCCGGATAGAACAGCCGAACGGGCCCGGATCCGGCCCGCGGGCCGTAGTTTGCCCACGGCTGGGCTAGAGCATCGGCCTGTGGACTGAAGGATCCTGGGTTTGATTCCGGTCAAGGACACATGCCTGGGTTGCCAGGTTGATGCCTAGTTGGGGACGTGTAGGAGGCAGCCAATCCATAATTCTCTCTCATCATTGATGTTTCTGTCTCTCTTTCCCTCTCCCTTCTTCTCTGAAATTAATAAAAAAATATATATATTTTTTAAAAGAAACCTTGGCTTGAAAAAGTAATACAATTTGCTTTCTTATATTTTACTTTAACTTCTTTTTCCTTGTATTACTTCTTTTAATTGTACATATGCATTACATGTGTGTTTAAACAAAGCCAGTTTTTTTTTTTAATATAGTTTATTGATTTTTTACAGAGAGGAAGAGAGAGGAATAGAGAGTTAGAAACATCGATGAGAGAGAAACATCGATCAGCCGCCTCCTGCATACCCCCTAATGGGGATGTGCCCGCAACCAAGGTACATGCCCCTGACTGGAATTGAACCTGGGACCCTTCAGTCCGCAGGCTGACGCTCTATCCACTGAGCCAAACTGGTTAGGGCAACAAAGCCAGTTTTTAATGCAAACTGAAAAAAAACAACACATTATTTTTAGTCACAATGGAAATTTTGAACAACAGAAAAACATAAAGAAGGAAATGGAAGTCACCAGAAGTAATATCAGAATGTGAATGAGAATGTACTTCCTTCCAGTCTCTTTTCTACGCAGATGGCTGTGCTATCAGCGAGTCTTGTGTTTTTTCTCACGGTTCCTCTTTTATTCCGAAAGCTGCCATCTCACATCATTTTAAAAATACATATGATCTGCACATTTATAACTATAAAAATGTCACATTGTTGTACAAGTATTATTTACCCGCCTATACACATGCACACACACCATTATGAGATATATAGTCATGTGTTCGTATATCTAAATGTTTGCTAGGCATTTACACACTTATAAACACTCAGGCATATTATTTTATTTGTTCTCAACATCAAGAGATATGAGTATCTCTTTAATGGATATGACAAAAATGACATATTAGGAATAGGACAAATCTGAAACCTTACATAGAAATGCCAGGAAGGCCGTAACAGGTTTGGCTCAGTGGATAGAGCATCGGCCTGCGGACTGAAGGGTCCCAGGTTCGATTCTGGTCAAGGGCATGTACCTTGGTTGCAGGCACATCCCCAGTAAGGGGGTGTGCAGGAGACAGCTGATCAGTGTTTCTCTCATCAATGTTTCTATCTCTCTCTCCCTTCCTCTCTGTAAAAAAAAATTAATAAAATATATTTAAAAAAAATAAAATAAAATGCCAGGAAGTCATCCTATCTAATAAAAGAGTAATATGCAAATTAACCATAACTCTGCTACACCCATAAGCCATGCTCACCAACCATGCCCACCAGCCAATCAGGAGGGAATATGCAAATAAACCCAACTAAGATGGCTGCAGCCACAGAGAGCAGGAGGGAGGCTTGGGTTTCCCCGGCAATGGAGGAAGCCAAGCTTTCCACCTGCCCTTGCCGGCCTAGGCCTCCACTCAATGCTACAAAGTTTCAATTATAGAAGATACATAAATCCCAACAGAAATGGCAGCAGTCATGGAGCTGGAGAGAGCAGGAGGCTAGGGTTGCCTGCGGCAATGGAGGAAGCCAAGCTTCTGCAGCCCTGGCCTGCTTTGGCCTCCATTCAAGGCTACAAAGTTTCAATTATAGAAGATACATAAATCCCAACAGAAATGGCTGCCGCCATGGAGCGAGCAGAAGGCTTGGCTCCACTCCAGGCTACAACGTTTCAATTGTAGAAGATAAATAAATCCTAGATACCAGGGCCTCTGCTTGGATTGCTGGGGGGCGTGGCCAGCCTGCAAACCACCACAGGCCCCTCGCCCAGGCCTCACCACACCCCAAGGGAACCCCCACCCTGATCCGGGACACCCTTCAGGGCAAACCAGCTGGCCCCCACCCATGCACCAGGCCTCTGTCCTATCTAATAAAAAGTAATATGCAGATTGACCATCACTCCAACACACAAGATGGCTGCCCCCATGCGGTCAAATATCCTGCCCCCATGTGGACACAAGATGGCCACCACAAGATGACCAGCAGGGGAAGGCAGTTGGGAGGAACCAGGCCTGCAAGGGAGGGCAGTTGTGGGCGATCAGGCCAGCAGGGGAGGGCAGTTGGGAGGGACCAGGCCTGCAAGGGAGGGCAGTTGGGGGCGATCAAGCCTGCAGGGGAGGGCAGTTAGGGGTAACCAGGCCTGCAGGGGAGGGCAGTTAGGGGTGACCAGGCCTGCAGGGGAAGGCAGTTAGGGGAAAACAGGCTGGCAGGGGAGCAGTTAGGCATCCATCAGGCTGGCAGGGGAGTGGTTAGCGGGTGATCAGGCTGGCAGGCAGAAGCGGTTAGGGGCAATCAGGAAGGCAAGCAGGCGAGCAGTTGGGAGCCAGCAGTCCTGGATTGTGAGAGGGATGTCCCATTTAGGCAGTCGGACATCCCTCGGGGGGTCCCCGATTGGAGAGGGTGCAGGCTGGGCTGAGGGACACCCCCCAACCCCGTACATGAATTTTGTGCACCGGGCCTCTAGTAGATCTATAAATCGTATGTATAAATCATAAGGTGAGCGCATGGGTATTTTTAGGCCAAAAGTTGACCAAAGGAATTTACAGTGTCTTTAGCATCCTGCTCTTAACGTCATTACATTCAATAATTTAAGGCTACGTTTTTCCAACTTCTTTGGAGAAAAACAACATGTGTGTGAGTCTCTCTCTGATTGTCCTAGTGTCCTACCGCACGCGACATCCGTCTTCCTAGTTTGCTCTCTTGGCTGACGCTCCCCTACCCTACGGTTGACCGTTCCCCTTGGGCAATGTGTAGTTTTTTGTGGGAAGCCCATCGGTTCCCAGGGCTGTGATTTCTAGGGGAGTCACGTGCGCCCTGGGCTGGAGAAATGTCTTCGAAAGCCAGTTTTCCATTTGCTCTTTCTGGAGTTTTCTCGAGAGCCGTTTTCACAGTGTTGAATTGGTCCGGGCTTCCTGCATCTGTTGGATAGTTCAGTTCAGGCTTCACTCACGCGCACAGACAGGCCTGCGATTTCACTTTCTCAGGAACGCTTCTTTATTTTTACCCAGAGCCTGGAGTTGAGGCCATATTTGGAGTGAGGTTTCCCAAGCCCCCTCCCCCGCTGGAGGGCTGTGGCCTCAGGATAGGCGAGGTTATGCTGGGGCAATAAACAAGCCCAAACTCTCGGTGGCTTCACAGCTTTATTTCTTACTTCCTCTCCGTGTCTCTCAGGGAAGTGGGAATTCTGCCCCACGTGTCCTCATTCAGGGGCCCGGGGGGATGGCGCAGCCACGCTCTGCACAGACATTTAGATGCTCTGGAAAGATCTGCTGAGCAATATGAGCGACCACTGCAAAGGAAAGCCCTCGCTGAGGTCCCTCCTTCGTCAAGGCCTCTCAGTACCCCGCCCCCAACCCCACCCCGACACACCACATGCATGTCAAGCCATGTCTCGCGTCCCAAAGGGGATTTCCCTGTATTTAAGTTGAGCACCGTGTTTTTAATACTTTTGTTGTGCCTTGTCCGGCACTTCTAGATGTTTCTATTGGCTGTGCTGAGGAAGGAGGGGTCAGCTCAGTGTACCGGGTTGTCAGAATCAGAAAAATGGACACGGTTTCTTCAAGATTGGGCACGTGCTGTTTTGTAACCCTTTCTCCTTTAATAATAGATGATGATGATTTTCCCATAATCTTATGCATTCTTCAGGAGCGTCACTTTTCATTGCTGTGCATTTAAAATCGTGCACATACCACTCAGTTAGCCAATCCCCTCGTGTTGGACACATAGGTTGTTTCCGGCTCCTCCCTATTGAAGTCAAGGATGCAATGAGCATCGTTATATGCAGAGGTGACTTTCAAACTCTGTAACACCTGGACGGTCTGGACGTGGAATGGGCAGTGGTCACAAAGGGCATGTGGCCACAGCATGTGTCCCCACTGCGTGTACATCCGTCTTCGCACACACCTGAGATTTCCCCTGGCGAAGTTCTAAGAGGCGGGATTTCTGGGTGGCCCAAAGGATAAGCAGGTATGTGAAGACTTTTGACACCTACTTCTAAATGGCTGCAGCCTCACTCTCCCTCTAAGGGACCCCGGGTTCCATCCTCACAGCTGCTCACATCGTGGTGGGTCAGGAAGGCGCTGGGACGGAATTCCTCACCAGAAGCTCCCTGGGCAGCAGGCCTGGCGGTTCCCTATCAGAGCTGATAATGCTTAATGGCTAATGGGGTGTGGAGGTCTCTGCAGAAGTCTGAGAAGGGGAAGCTGGAGATTGGAGCATCCGGTGCTCTGCCTGAGCAGGGAGGGGGGGCATGGAGCCCATGGTCTAGGTAGGGGTGGGGGTGGGGGGACCAGAAGCAGCCAGGTCAGTGTCCTCAAAGACCTGCCTGAGTTAAAAGCATCATCTCTCCTATCTGGGCTCAGATCGGCTCCACTTCCAGCTGTGTGGCTTGGGGAAGTCCGCCCCGTGGAGCCTCAGTTGTCCATCTGTAACAGAGGGGTGCCTCTTCCCAGAGTTGCCGCGAAACACACACTCAAGTAGATAATGTGCTTACCCCCCAGTCCCGGTCCTGGCAGCCACGCTGAGGAAATGGTAGGGGCGAGGCAGAGGATGGTGGCAGCGGCTCTTATGGTGGTGAAGACAGACTTGTGAACGCCTGATGTTCTTCTGCAGGCTGAGCGTTCCTGCTTCCTTCCTGGTGCTCGGGAGGAGGGCACGTGTGGGCAGTAGAATTCCATGGTGCTCATCCATAGATATCCATCCTTGCCATGGCTCTCAAGGTCCCCCACGTTCTGACCCCGTCTCCCACTCTGATCCTGTCTCCTACCCCCCTGCCCTCCCTGCACAACACTAGCCTTCTTGCAATGCTTTGAACATATCAAGTACCCGCCAGCCCCAGGGCCTTTGCACATGCTGTTCTCCCCAGCATGAATGCTCTTCTGGATCTTGACAAGGTTCAACTCAAATGTCACCTCCTCAGGCCTTCCAGGTCTCTCCCTCTAAAATGGCAGCCTGTCCCTGCACACCATCCTGTCTCTCATTCTCTATTCCTTCAGTCCCATTTGTTTTACTTCATAGCACATAGCCTTACTCAAAATTATTTCACACACTTCTTTATTGATTGCTTATTACGTGTCACCACACAAATAAAAAGCACCCAGTGTAGTAGATGCTCAACAAATATTGATCTCCTTTCATATTTGATTTCCTTTCATTCATTCCTGGTTTGGCCGTTTCACAGCAGTGTGACCTTGGGCAAGTCACTTCTCTCTGCCCCTCAGTTTTCTCATCCATACAATGGGGCTAACCATCTATCATACCCGCCCCCCGGAGGGGGATGGCCACAGCACAACGGTTGCTCAGTGGACCTGCTACTGCTTGCCCCTCCCCATGCAAATCCTCTGGAATGGGTGACACTAGTCACCTCAGAGACTTAGCGTAGCTTATCCCAGGCTGGGGAGGGGCTGCCATGGCCTGAGGCCTCTCCCACTTCTTACCCCATCACTCCACCCTGCTCCCCAGCTGGGCTCTCCCCGGGGTTCCTTCAGGCCCCATGAATAATGAATGAATCGTGGGTCTCTTTGGGAGCTTCTCACGATCCCTGGGGGGAAAGAAGTCTTTCTCCCTCTTGTTTTGATCCCCAGTCTTGGCCTCCCTCTCTGCCATGAGTCACCCAGTCTTTATCCTGCAGCTCATCTCTCTCGGCGGCAGCCTACGGCCTCCCCTCGGAGCCCCAGAGGCAGGGCTGGGAAGAGTCTGCCCCGAGTGTGGGTGGCCAGTGGGCAGACCGAGCCTCGGGAGTGGTATGCCCAGGCTGGCCTGGATCATTCTAGAAACAGTTCCAGCCCACCTGCAGAGGCCGGGCAGAACCCACATTCCTCCCTAGGAGGAAGCCTGGAGACTAAGCCTGAGTGCAAACGTGTGCCGGGGATGGTCCCTCTGTTACCCCACTGGGAGCCACGCACAGCTACTGGGTACTGGCCATGGGCGGGTCACCACACAAATAAAAAGCACCCAGTGTAGTAGATGCTCAACAAATATTGATTTCCTTTCATATTTGATTTCCTCTCATTCATTCCTGGTTTGGCTGTTTCATAGCAGTGTGACCTTGGGCAAGTCACTTCTCTCTGCCCCTCAGTTTTCTTGCAGTGCTTGGAACATATCAAGTACCCGCCAGCCCCAGGGCCTTTGCACATGCTGTTCTCCCCAGCATGTGCAAAGACACTTCACACCTCTTATCTCATTCCTTCCTCTCCACCCCCCCCCCCCCCCCGGAGAGGTAGGGGTGGGTGGTCTCCTTATACAGCTCAGGAGGCAGCCAGCAGCAGATCTGTCTGGCTCTACGTCCTCGTTCTTTCTAGGACACCAGATAGACAACACCAAGAATTCGGAGAAAGTTTATGGGGCTGCCCACCGGGGAGTCCCCGGAAGTCTGGTGGCCAGGGCCTGGGGCCCCATCAGACTAGAGAGGACCCAGCCTGCTCCCCATACCCTCCCCAGCCCACCAGGACAATGAAAAGACATCCCAGGGGTGATCCCACGGCACACCCCCCACTCACCCCCACTTAGGAGCTTTTATCCACCCCCCCACCCCCCATGGGGCTCTACCTCTCATCACCGCTGGGGGCAGTGCTCCCATCAGCCTTGCCTCCAGGGCTGGGGAATTTCCTGGAGAGAAGACTTCATGAGAACCAGCATCTTCTCACGGCCTTTGGGCAAAGGGAGTGTGTGGGTGTCTTCATTAGCATTTTCATCTTTTTTTTTTTTTTTTTTTTTTTTGGTATTTTACAAAATTCAACAACACATGGTGGGGGTAGGGAGAGGAAGCTCCAGAGAAGAGAGGTCGGGTTTTATGAGGTCCGATACCCAAAAGAGAAATGTTTTTTAGACAAATCCAACCCCAGGGTCAAAGAAACCTTTCGTAATGTTTTTAAAAACATTTTTATTCTGGCCCTAGACAGCCTGGCTCAGCGGATAGAGTGTCGGCCTGCGGACTGAAGGGTCCCAGGTTTAATTCCAGCCAAGGACACGTGCCCGGGTTTCGGGCTGGATCCTCAGTAGGGGGCGTGCAAGAGGCAGCCGATCAGTGATTCTCTCTCATCACTGATGTTTCTGTCTCTCTCTCCCTCTCCCTTCCTCTCTGAAATCAGTAAAGAAACATATTTTTAAAATGTTTTTATTCTGTGTTTTAATTACACCAGTAACATATGAAAAGAGTCCCTTAGAATTTCAAGCAGCTCTGCTGACACTGAGGTTCTGCCCCACAGGCCCCCTCTGGTGCCCTTGGGAGCGGGCCCATCCTGCTTGACTGGATGAACATCCCGTGGGCTTTGGTGGTTTTAAACATTTCCTCTGCGCTGTGAGCATGCCCCGCTGGGGGTCCCCCCCCCCCCCCCCGCCGCCCGGTTTCCTCTTCAACTTGGGCTTTCCTGGGGTCTTTGTGAGAATCAGCCCAGTGGAGAGTTCCCCCCCCACCCCACCCCCAGCCCCTTGGCCGCCCCAGCTCCTCCGACAAGCCTGTGACAAGAGAACACGCAGAACCCCGGAGCTCCTCGGTGGCCTTAAAATAGTAGCTTCGTGTCACTCGCATGAAGCAGTCACCCCTGGTTTTGTCTGGAACTGTCTGGAAAGGGAGACAGTGGCCCTGCACACCGTTTCCAACTCTCAGGAACTAGGGGTCTCACGCCAAAGGACCAACCCTAAAAATCCCTTCTGATCAGGGCTGAGGAGGGGGACTCAGGCAGAAGAGGGAGGCCTGACTGCACGCTCCCACCTCCAGCAGGGGGCCGTCACCGCTCCCCCTGTCCCGGCTGCCCCCCCCCCACAGGGCTGCCCTCCCAGGTCCCCAGTGTGGTTTGCCTATGCACAGCTCCATCCCCCACAAGGTACACCCACAAGTTCGTTTATGACACGGAAACGCTATGAGGTGGCTTCTGCTATTATCCCCATTTGGCCGATGAGGAGCCGGAAGTAAGTCCCCAGGTGAGCACAGCTACTTGGTGGCAGAACCAGGACCAGGCAGGCGGCTCTCCAAACCACGACAGTCTACACTCCCCATGAGCACCCCTTGGAGGGGATGGAAGAACTTTGCATATTGAGAGTGGTGCTAGCCAGAGGACTTAACCCCACAGGACCACGGGGTATAAGCGAAGAGCCATTTATGAAGCCTCAGAGGCATGGGCTCCGATCACAAGCTTTTTCTCACCCCAGGACCTTTGCACATGCTGTGCCTGGAATATTTCTCCCATCCTACCCACCCTTCCGCCTTTTCCCCTGGTGCCTAATTCTTCCCATGGCTAACCTCCTTTCATCTTTTTCTAAAAAATACATTTTTATTGTTTTCAGAGAAGAAGGGAGGGGGAGAGATAGAAACATCAATGATGAGAGAGAATCATTGATTGGCTGCCTCCTGCACGCCCCCTCCTGGGGATCAAGCCCACAGCCCAGGCATGTGCCCTGACCAGGAATCGAACTGTGATGCTCAACCACTGAGCCACACTGTTGGGTTCCTTTTATCTTTTATGTAAGGAGTCAGAGTCACTCACTCTCATTTTATTTATTCTTTCATTCACAAAATGCACATGACTACTATGCGCCAGGCACAATGTTATCCACAAGACAGACACAGCATCTGCCCTCATGAGGCTTATAGACCAGAGATGGGCAGAAATCGGTCAGCTAAGAGACCGGCACATAGTAGGTGTTCAGTAAACAAAAGGGGGATTTGGAGGTGCAGCTGAGCCCATGGCAAGGAGAGGGCTGGCTGCCTGGGAATGCATCGAGCTGGCAAGGGCACTCGTCTGCCTCCCCCCAGCCGCCCCCGTGCTTCCGGTGCCCTCTTTGCAAGATGCTGAGAACAGAAACTGCCTTCCCTGCCTGAGTCATTTCACAGAAAAATCACTTCCACACCTCCCAGCGCCTCAGAAGGGCCAGGCTGCTCAGCGTTCTCTACGCTGCCGTTGCCATGGCAGCCAAGTGGGTTTCACCCACCCAGCATCCTGTTAATTTCATAGACTCCCTCCGTGTTCTCCGAGGTCACTTTGTGCGGAGGCCCGTGCCAGCCCGGACACACAAAGGACATGAGACACTCCTGAGTCAAGGAGCCTTGCAGGAGAAGATTAGCGACTCTACTCACCCGCTAGACCCCTGAGCCTGGGCCAGTGGAAAACCCAGGCATTCATAACCTGTGGGGGGCGGGGGGGGGAGAGGCAGACAGGCCATCACTTCTGCCCTATGGTGTTGTCACGTGGACCAACCAGGACAATGGGAGAGGGGACGACACAGGTGTGAATGCCAGCAGGTGGGATCGCTGGGGCCACCTCAGAGGCCCACTCCACACTCAGGGATAACCTCTCCTCCTCCCTGGTGGATAAAAACCCAATTTCAATCAGACGATTCCTCACGAACTCCAGCAAGAGAGTCTGACTGATTGGAGAGTGCATCAGGTAATCCCATATTCCTTACCTGGAATTGTTTTCTTTTTTTATTTTTTTTAATATATTTTTATTATCGCCCTAAATGGTTTGGCTCAGTGGATAGAGCGTCAGCCTGCGGACTGAAGGGTCCCAGGTTTGATTCCGGTCAAGGGCATGTACCTTGGTTGCGGGCACATCCCCAGTAGGAGGTGTGCAGGACGAAGCTGATTGATGTTTCTCTCTCATCGATGTTTCTAACTCTCTATCCCTCTCCCTTCCTCTCTGTAAAAAATCAATAAAATATATTTATTTAATATATTTTTATTGATTTCATAGAAAAAGGGAGATGGAGAGAGAGATAGAAACATCAGTGATGAGAGAGAATCACTGATCGGCCGCCTCCCGCACGCTCCAAACTAGGACTGAGCCCACAACCCAGGCATGTGCCCCGACCGGGAATCGAACCATGACCTCCTGGTTCATAGGTCTACACCTAAGCACTGAGCAACATCGGCCGGGCTGAAATTGTTTTAGGACATGCAGATGACCCAATCCTGGCCGAAAGAACCTCAGGGGCTCTTGAGAAAGTACCAGTTGTAGAACTATTTCCAGACTGCTGCTTGCTCCATAAAATACATTTCTCATTGCTTCACCTGCTTTTAGCTGCATATTCGGTTACGTTCTGCCAAACGTACACTCATAGAGACGGGCACCTTGGCAGACATTGGGAAATCAGGGCAGGCTTCTGAGAGGAAGTGCTTTAAGCTGGGCCTCAATGAATGATTAGGAGGTCACTAGATCAGCCAGAGGGAGGAAGCAGGACCAAGCCCCAGAGGTCTGACAGAACAGGGTCCCTTGGTTCCCGGACCAGGAGGCACATGAGGGTAAGTGGCAGGGACAAGAAGTGACGCTGGGGGGTGAGCAGGGCCTGGGTCATGGGGGCCCCACCGACCAGGCTAAAGTGGTTGGACTTTATCCAGGGGGTGATGGGAGCCGCAGGGGGCGGGGAGCGCCACTACTTTTCACAAGGACCCCTCGAGGCAGCGTAGCGGGTACAAAGGAGGCAGTGGGCAGGATGGACGCACCATCCAGCCCAGAAGTCAGGCTCAACTGAGCGCCAGGGCGACACCAAGGTCCCCACCCCTGGGAGCTCAGAGAGGGACTTCACCCTGGAAAGTGGCAAGTTCGGATCACCTCATGACACCCCTTGCTCAAAAATCATGCAGTGGTTTCTTCTTGGACTAACAGTAAACTCCCAATTTCCCCCTGGCCTCACAGCCCCCCGGGATCTGGCCTTGGCCCATGATCTCACCTTGCAGCCAGGCCTTCCTCACCCAGCATGCTCTAGGTACACTAGTCCTGCGCGGCACCATCATAAATTGTGAACGACTCGCTAAGGCTGGAGCTGAATCCTCCCCCTGCACCTTCCACATCCTCAGGGAGCAGGAGGCAGATGAATGGGCTGAGTGAGCATCTTTATGTAGCTTCCTGCTCAGCGCTGCCGCCAGCTGACTTCCCTTTGGCATGGAGTATCTGGGGGAGCAGGGGGCCTGGAGTAGGGGTGCCTGTCCCCACCACGGGGACCTTAAAGTGATGGGCCCTCTGACCCCTGGTAGCAGATGAGGAAGCAATTGATTGAGAAGCAAATTAGAATCTGATAGGTTCGCCTCGTATTTGGGACTCTGTCTGTCTGTCCGTCCACCCAAGGATGCTTTTAAGAGAGGTGACAAGCCCTCTGGTGGCAAGTTAGCCAGCTGCTGAAGGAGGTGTTCCCCAGCGCATGGGGAATAAGAAAGCAGAGGCTGCCCCCATCTGGCAGGAGTCAGGAATATAGGGTTTGTTAAAGAGCCCAGAGCCCCAACAGAACAGCCCCAAGCGGACACACTATAGCTAGTGAAGCCACCTTTGAATGACCACCTGGCCCGGGCCAGGCTCTCTTCATGGACCATCGCATTTCATCCTCCAAAGAACCCTGTGAGGGTCCATTCTATGGATGAGAACGTGAGGCTCCGAGGGGTTTGCTACTCTGGCCAAGGTCACTCAGTCATTCAGTAGCAGAACCAGGGTCAAACCCAGACCTAAGAGTCCCGAAGCCCAGGCTTCTGACTTTTCACCCCTGAGCATAATATGAGTTTGGGCTTGTCCTGGATGACCTTTGTTAGGGTGAGCTACGTTCCTTATGTACCCAATTTGTGGAGAGCTTTTATCATGAAAGGATGTGGAAGTTTGTCACATGCTGCTTCTAGATCTATTGAGATGGTCATGTGCCTTTTATGTTTCACTAGAGGCCCAATGCACGAAATTCGTGCAAGAGTAGGCCTCCCTTCCCCCGGCTGCGGGCACCGGCTTCCCTCTGGCACCCGGGACCCGGGCTTTCCTCGCAGCCCCAGCTTCATCTGAAAGGTCGTCTGGAAGGTAATCTGGAAGAAGGTCTGGAAGGTCGTTCGGCTGTCCGGTCTAATTAGCATATTACGCTTTTATTATTATAGATTCTGTTAATGTGATGTAGCACATTTATTGATTTCTGCTTGTTGAACCATCCTTGCATCTCAGAGATTAACCCCACTTGATCATGGTGTGTGATCCACTGAATGTGCCGTTTAATTCGGTTTGCTGGTATTTTGTTCAGAATTTTTTCAACTGTATTTATCAGGGACATTGCCTGTAGTTCTTTCCTTGTAGTGTCCTCATCTGGCTTGGGTATTGAGGAGTGTCCCCTCCTCTTCAATTTTTGAGGGATAATTTGAGAAAGATTGGTGTTAATTATATGTTAAATGTTTGGAATAATTCACCAGTGAAACCATTTGCCCTGGACTTTTCTTATTAGAAGTTTTTTGTCATTATTATTACATTTCAATCTTCGTAGTCATCATTAGTCTGTTCACATTTTCTATTTCTCCATTATTCAATGTTGGTAGGTTGTCTGATTCTAAAAATTTATTAATTTCTTCTAGGTTGTCCAATTTGTTGGCATATAATTATTCATTGTAGTCTTTTATGATACTTTGTGTATCTGTGGTATTAGCTGTAATGTCTCCTCTTTCATTTATAATTTTATTTGAGTCTCTTTTTTTCTCTAACTAAAAATTTGTCAATTTTGTTTATCTTTTCAAGGAACCACCTCTTTGTTTTGTTCATCTTTTCTATTTTTTTGTTTGTTTCCTATTTCATTTATATCTGCTCTAATCATATTGTTTTCTTTCTTCTAATAACTTTGGTCTTAGTTTTTTCTTCTTTTTCTAGTTCTTTGAGGTGTAATGTTAGGTTGTTTATTTAATGTATACATTTTATTTCTATAAACTATCCTCTTAAAACAGTTTTTGCTGCACCCCATAAGTTTTGGTATGTATTGTTTCCATTTTCATGTGTCTCAAGATATTTTTTTTATTTTCCTTTTGATTTCTTCTTTGATCCATTGGTTGTTCATTGATGTGCTGTTAATTTCCATGTGTTTGTGACATTCTCACCTTTCCTTCTGTTACTAATTTCTAGTTTCTTACTATTATGATCAGAAAAGATACTTGATATAATGTCTATCTTTTAGAATTTGTCGAGACATGCTTTGTGGCCTGCTGTACGATCTAGATTAGAAAGCGTTCTGTGTGTGCTTGAGAAAAAGGAGTATTCCGCTGCTGTTGGGTGGAATGTTCTGCATCTTCTGCCAGGTTCATTTACTGGACCGTGTTGACCAAATCCTCAGCTTCCCTATCGACTCTCTGTCTGGGTGGCCTATCCCTGCTGCGAGAGGAGAAGTAACATCCCCAACTATCACTGTGTTGCTGTTTATTTCTCCTTTTAGTTCTGTTAGTATTTGCTGAACATATTTGGTGCCTTTCTTATGTGAAAAAAAAGTATACAGTATTTAATGTATATTTCATATACGTATATTTGTGTAATATATATTTCATATATGTATATTTGTATATATATGTATGTCATGTATAATTTTATCCTATATAATAAAAGGCTAATATGCAAATAGACCGAATGACGGAACAACCAAACAACTGAACAACCGGTCGCTATCCCATGTGCTGACCACCAGGGGGCGTGCACGGAACATGGCGGGCGTCAGCCGCAGCGGGATGGTGGAGCAGGTGAGCAGGGGCACCAGACCAAGGTGGGGCTCTGGTCGCTGTCATCGGGGTAGGCCTCTGGTGGTTACTGAAAATTCTTTGCTCCCACGCACCGTGATCCCGCCCGGCACTTGCACCTGCTGCCAGTGCCGGCCCCACTCACACCTGCTGCCAGTGCCTGGTGCCAGTCCCAATCATTCGGCACCATCAGCAGTTGCAGGAGGTGTCTGCCGGCCCTGATCGCCCCTGAGGGCTTCTCCACCTCCCCCTGCTCCTGAGATACGATAGGGACAGCAGCCACAGCTTGCACCCACTGCTGGTGCTGTCAGGGAGTGCAAGTGGGGCCAGCACCATCATGTGAGAGCAGCAGGAGTGGGGCTGCCAGCAGACAGGGGACCGGGGGCTGTGGTGAAAGGGGCCAGGCGGGAATGCAGAGGATGGGCTGAGACCCACCCCTGTGCCTACCGCAGCCTCACAGCCCACAGTTCCTTTCAAGGTGCACAAATTTGTACACAGGGCCCCTAGTATTTATATATTTATACACATTATATCTACATAAAATATATAGGCTATTATATATAATAGCTTAATATATAGAATATATATGTGGAAATATATAGACTATATATATACATGTGTATATAAGTGCAAATGCATATATGTATATATAGCACATAGTGTATATAGTACTAGTGGCCCAGTGCATAAATTCGTGCACATTTAAAGGAAATTAATTAGAAGAAATATTTTAATATCACTATTCACCCTTTCTCTATAATAGAAGTGTCAACCAAATTCACGATCAACAATGACAGCGTGTGACTGGTGCCAGCGAGAGCTTTATATGTATCATGCATGTGTGAGTCAACTTAGCCTTTTATATGTATAGAATAAACTTGCTTAATTAGACCTGCTTTCTGATTTAGCTAAACTCTTTCCAGTCCAGTGAAGCACCCCAACTTCTCTTTCAGATAATTGTCAGCAACACAACAGTAATATAAACACGAAGCAGATTATTATTGTAGGTCACATAGGGAGAACAAAGGGTAAAATATTTAACTGCAGCAATGTTTGACTATATTCTGTACAGTGAGAAAACCTGAAGTCATTTTCAAGGTCCACCATTTCTTACTTCTTTTCAGTCGGGTCAAGTTTCTAAGCTTTCTAAATCTCCATTTCCAGCTAATGAAAAGAAAATAGGATTCCACCAAGTCTCTTATCTACCTATTCCAGGACTTCTGTGAGGATCAAATGAGATGAGGCACGGGAAAATGCTTCACAGACATTTAAAGTGTGAAGTTAAAGTGTAAAATGTTTCCACTTGGCTATAAAGCAAGTCGTGTTCCTAGGCTGAAGAAACTCCAAGGAAGCTAGTCACTAGTGAGAGGAAGCTGGGCATTGCTACGTGACGTCATTACCTGGCACCCACAGCGACCATTTCTGGGCTGGGCTGGGCTGGGCTGTAGGCCGCATTTTGTGCCATGTGGTCTTGGCAGCGTCAGCTGCAATTTGTTGGGCAATCGCTCCAGGGTGGTGGCGGGGCCTGTGTCCCAGTTGGGGGAAGCCAAGTGTTGCTTTGTTGCTTTGTGGGCACCAGGTGTGCAATGCCATTTCTTTGTAAATGGCCAGCGTGTGTCACAGCAGCTCCTGCGTTGAGCAACCGCCCCTTGGTGTTCAGTGCATGTCATAGCAACTGGTTGGATGGTTAGCATATTAGCCTTTTATATACATAGATATGTATATATATATTATGTATAGATACATTAGAGACTATATATACTATATTATATATACATATCTATATATATAACCAAGTACTATTTCTGGAAGAATGTATGTAACACTGGTAACTGTTGTTGCCTCCAGGAAGAGAATTGAGTACTGGGACTTAACTTTCACAATATACATTTTCTGTACTTCTTAAATTTTGTATCACATATTACCTATGCAAGAAAAAAATATTTAAATGTAAGGGATACCTCTGCTTCATAGAATGTCAGGAGATAGAAATAGAGTTATGTGCCCCCCCCTACTTCCAAAAAATTATGAAAAGAAGCAAATATAAAAAAGAATTTGCTCAAACAATGAAGTGTCCAGTAAAATCCACTATCGTGCACAAAAGGTCCCACTGGCTGTGTCTGAGAACAGAGGCGTTAGGCTCAGTCCCATAGCCCGGCCTGCCCAGCGCATGGCCACATCCTTCCCCTGCCCCCCACCCTCCACTTTCTGGGTGCTACACTTAGGACCACAGGTGCTGCAGGCCCACAACCCCAGAACAGCCCAGGCAGAATGCAAGCCTTGCAGGAAACAGCCAACAGTAACCTCTCGTGTGAGCTGTGCCAAGCTGATGTTCAGAATGCCTCGGGCACGTTTACACTGCCCTGTGTCCATGACTGGAGGTCAGAATAGCTCTGGTTTGATGCCATTTCATTCTTCCAGTCCGGTCTCTTTCAACCCAAAGCCATCCTTATTTCACCTTTCTTTCCATTTGTTCCAGCCCCTTTCTATGCTGGCTTTTAAATACAACTCAATTATTAATCTTTCTCTAATTGAAGTGTTCCTTTTTCCTTTCTAATTACCCTCCCCCACCCCCAACCGTCCCATTTTCTATCTTATTTCTATTTGCTTTTCATGCAGAATCTTGATGATCTAGGCCCAATTCCACTCTTGCTTCCTGGCCTGTTCAATTGAAAGCAACAAATATTGATCTCCATGCCACATAGTACTTCCCAGTTGTCCCCAGCGCCGTTTAATGCATCCATTTGTAAAGCTTCTGTCTTCCTGAATCCATTTCCCTCTGATTAACTTCACAATAAGGGCTCGTTGCCACGGTCCAAGCCATCCTGCTCCTGGATCCACTCCCAGGTGGCTCCTCTCCCCTGGTCTTTGTCCCCAGGTCCTTCTGTGCCTCTCAGGGCCACAGGAACCTCCACCACCTGTCCTTAACCCTGCTGAGGAAAGGAGATGGCCCTGGGGGTGCCGGACACTGGGAAACGGAGGCACCCCGGGGCCCAGGGA
Source organism: Plecotus auritus (assembly GCF_963455305.1). Taxonomy (NCBI): domain Eukaryota; kingdom Metazoa; phylum Chordata; class Mammalia; order Chiroptera; family Vespertilionidae; genus Plecotus; species Plecotus auritus. Next base: position 5,753,673 of record NC_137773.1, read on the forward strand.
CATGAGGCAGGAATGTCGACAGCTTCTTAATCACGTAAGAGCCCATTGATTGATTTCCTCCTGGGTCCAAAATCTATGTAAGAGAATGGCTTTTGTTTTCTGGTTGTTGTTATTTCAGAATGTGAGAAGGCATCAGCAAATCATGTAGATGAGAAGGGACTTATATCTAGAATATATTTTAAAAAAAACTACAATTCAACAACAAAAGACCAACAAAGCAAATTTTAAATGGACAAAGAATCTGAACACACACACACACACACACACACATACACACACACACACACACACTAAACAAGCCCATGAAAAGATGCTCAGCTTCATTCATCATTAGGAAAATGCAAATCAAAACCACAAAGATACCCTGACACATACTCTATGATTATAACTTTTTTTTAAATATATTTTATTGATTTTGTACAGAGAGGAAGGGAGAGGGATAGAGAGTTAGAAACATCGATGAGAGAGAAACATCGATCAGCTGCCTCCTGCACAACTCCCACTGGGGATGTGCCCGCAACCAAGGTACATGCCCTTGACCGGAATCGAACCCGGGACCCTTCAGTCCGCAGGCCGACGCTCTATCCACTGAGCCAAACCGGTTTTGGCTATAACTTTTTTTTAAATATTTTTTTCTCTGCCTCTATTTTTGTTCATCAGTTTATGTTGTTCATTATATTTTTACTAGAGGCCCAGTGCACAACATTTGTGCACTGGGGGGGGGGGGTCTCTCAGCCTAGCCTGCACCCTCTCTCAGTCCAGGAGACCTCGGGGGATGTCCGAAGGATGGCGATCAGACATCCTTAGCGCTGCCACAGAGGCGGGAGAGGCTCCTGCCACCATCGCTTCTGGCTGAGCAGCGCTCCCCCTGTGGGAAGGCACTGACCACCAGGAGGCAGCTCCTGCACTGAGCGTCTGCCCCCTGGTGGTCAGTGTGCGTCATAGTGACCGGCTGTTCCGCCATTCGGTCAGTTTGCATATTAGCCTTTTATTATATAGGATTGATTTCAGAGAGGAAGGAAGAGAGAGAGGGAGATAGAAACATCAATGATGAGAGAGAATCACTGATCAGCTGCCTCCTGCACACCCTCTACTGGGGATCGAGCCCGAAACCTGGGCATGTGCCCTTGACCAGAATGGAACCCGGGACCCTTCAGTCTGTAGGCCGACGCTCTATCCACTGAGCCAAACCAGCTAGGGCAAATCATAACGTTTTAAAAAATATTTTTTATTGCTTTTCAAGGGAGATGGGAAGATAGAAACATCAATGAGAAACACTGATGGGCCGCCTCCTGCATGCCCCCCACTGGTGATTGAGCCCCCAACCTGAGCATGTGCCCCGACTTGGAATCGAACCAGTGACCTCTTGGTGCATGAGACAACGTGCAATCAACTGAGCCACACTGGCCGGGCGATTATAACTTTTTTCAATGGAAAATAATAGATGTTAGCAAAGATATGGAGAAAACGGAGATCTCATATATTGTGATGGAAATAAATGCAAAATGGTACAGCCCCTGGGAAAAACAGTTCAGCGGCCAGCAGTTCCCCTCCTGGGTATATACACCAGCAGAATTAAAAACAGGTGCTCAGACAAAAACGTATACTCCTGTGTTCATAGCGGCACTACTCACAATAGCCAAAAGGTGGAAGCAACCCAAGTGCCCATCACCTGATGAGCGATTAAACATTCATTCTTATATGCCCACGCCATTGGGATACCGGGGACACCTATGAGAACGGCTGAAATTTAAAATAGTGGCAATAGAATGCTGGAGAAGATGCAGAGAAATTGGGTCTCTCATTCATTACTGGCGAAAATGCAAAAGGATATAGTCGCCACTCTGGAAAATAGCTGGCAGTTTCTGCAACAGGTTCAGTACTTATCAGACTCAGAAGGTATTTCAATATCCTTGAACTGAATGTCTCTAGTGGAAAATGAGATTGCAGATGTAGTTAGAAACCTGCCCCCCCCCCCCCCCCCCCCGAGCAGAAATTTCCCAAAGACCTTCTTTCCCCAAGGGGAGTGAGTAGAAAGGAGGAAAGTAAGGTCTGGAAATTTACTCCAAGGAGGGGGAGGGAGGCAGCTGGCTGTGGCTGCCTCATTTCTGGCTCGACTTGAGCTGGCCGCTGCACCTGGGATATTAAAGGAGCCGGACTCATTAGGAGACAAGCAGGATGCAACCCGATTTCCTCCCACTTAGGTCTTCAAACCCACCGTCTGGCCTCCGACCCACCGCCCAGCCATATCTCTGGAAGATCTGTAGCTATTTCTCTCCACGTAAGCTTTGCAGGGTCTTCTAAGGTCCCCTCCCCTACCGAGGCCCTTTTCTGCCCGTCCCCGGCGTTGGTCTCTTTATGACTCCCCTGGGAACCCTGCTCTGAAGGCCTACCTACCCCTCAGCCTCTATCCAGGGGGAGTGACCGGGCACAGAGCCCTCAGAGGCCTTTGACCCTGGGCAGGGGGCTCTAGGGAGGCTCTAGCCCAGCCCTCTTCCCAGTGTGCGCCCTGCCTGGTTCTGGAAGTGGAAGCTGTGCCTCCTGAGCCCCCTCGCTTGGTTCTGCCTTGTGAGCTGCTCCAACCAGCCATAGCCCGTGGCGTTTTCTAGAACAGAGACCGGCTCCAGTGGCTCTGGACCCCACTTGTTCCAGGAGGCCCAGGCCGTGTTCTCCTGAGGACTCCTACCCCATCCTACCAGGGCCGTCCAGGGCCAGCAAACCTGCGGTTGTTGGGGGGCGATGAAAGAGAGACCAGTCTCCCCCTGGTTGACACCCCCACTCTCTCTAAGCAGTTGTCTTAAAGGCTACCCCCTTTCTTGGTTTAGGGGTAGAAAGAGAACCAGAGAAGAAAAGGGAAACATGCCCCCCAAACAACTGCCTTTAAAGAGGTCCTCCCTCTCTGGTGTGACCTGGGGTGGTGATGGACCCCCTTTTATCCACGGGCATTTACTTCTTCCCCAGACCCCACGCATAGATGGTTGCTCTACCCCGCCAAAGCATTGGCATGTTTATCTGACCATGTCCCTCTCCTTAAGGACCCTCCAAAGGCTTCTCGGGTACCTCTGGATAAAACCCAAAATGCTGAACACCACTGCCGACCCCAAGAAAGAGGAGACCTAACAAGAAGGGCTCCCAGTGGCTAAGTGAGCTCAAATGTCTCAACAGAGACGAGAAGCCATGGATAAGCAGGTGCTTCTCCCGCAACCTGCCCTTCAGGGAGAAGCCCGTACTGAACTGCCTGCCTACGTGCTGAGCCAACCCTTATAAAGGAGTTCCTGGAATCCTGTTTTAACCAATAGGAGGGAGACTTTCCAATCTGAGATGCATGGTAGCTATAGCCTCATTAGCATCTTCGCTGACCAATCAGAGCAGCTTCATTTCAACCAATCAGGACAATGCACCCCTACCACCTCCCCTGCAAGATCTTACGTTACTCTCCTCTTCAACCATTCTCACCATTCCTCGAATGTCCCACCTCTGGACCTTTGCAATGCCATTCCTCAGTCTGCCACTCAATTTCATGATTAAGTAAGGCCCACTTATCTGTCAGTTCTCCACTTAAGCATGACTTCCTGGGACAGCCAGCAGGTTGGACTGGTAACATCATACTCCTTCATGCATGAGCCACTTATGGTGCCCTGAGCTCCTGTACAGCCATGGACATAACAACATCAACGCTGTAGGCAGGCTGTTTCCATTCTAATCCTGGTTCTGCCACTCCTGGCTGTGAGACCTTGGGTGAGTCATTGAAACTCTCTGTACTTCAGTTTCCTTGTCTGCCAAACAGTACCTATCCCATAGCCCAGGGGTCCTCAAACTACGGCCCGCGGGCCACATGGGGCCCACCGAGGACATTTATCCGGCCCACCGGGTGCCGCTGCCTGTCCTGCTTAGCAGCCAACGCGTCCCAGGCCCGCAGTGCGCATAGGAATTTGTTCATAGTTTTTTTTTTAAACTATAGTCTGGCCCTCCAACGGTGTAAGGGACAGTGAACTGGCCCCCTGTTTAAAAAGTCTAAGGACCCCTGCTAGCCTGTTGTAAGGATTGACTTGTTATGTTCAGTGTTTAGAAGTGCAATATAATGTTTGTGTAAATAAGCAAACAAATAAAAATACAATTGTGACATTAATGGCTCAGTGGTTGGGCCCAGTCCCACGCACCGAAAGGTTGCCGGTTTGATTCCCAATTAGGGCACAGGCCCAGGTTGCAGGCTCAGACCGTAGCAGGGGGTGTTCAGGAGGCAGCCAATCAATATTTGGCTCTCATGCGGATGTTTCTCTCCCTCTCCCTTCCTCTCTCTCTAAAAGTCAATAAAAATATTTTTAAAAATAAAATCTATAATAATAAAAGCGTAATATTAGACCAGATGTCCTTCCAGACAACCTTCTGGACGAAGCCGGGGCTGCGAGGAAAGTCCAGGTCCCGGGTGCCAGAGGGAAGCCGGTGCCAGCAGCTGGGGGAAGGAAGACCTAATCTTGCACGAATTTCATGCGCCCTCTAGCAAATAAATAAAAAACTAGAAATATTTTAAATCTTCCCCCAAAGCATCAAAGATCCAACAGTGTAAGTGTCCCCAGGCCCAGGTGACTAAAGAACTCGGGATCAGCTTTACCCTGGAGGCGTTTGCTAATCTGAGTAGCTGGGAGGCTGAATTGCCCTTTTGTCAGCCACTGCTAGGCTTACACAGCATAGAATCAGGGTCTGCCTCGGGCAGGGAGGTGAGTAAGCCACCTTCGGTCTGAGGTTCTGACAGGCTGCCTTCTAGGAACCAGGGTGAATCAGAAGGAAGCCAGCTATGGGATAGACTGCGGCCCAGTTCTATAGCATCAAGCCTGGAACTTAGGCTAAACGACCCCAAAACCCTGCACGAAGGAAGCTAATGTCATGTTAGGCCTCAAACTATTTCTACAATTACTTTCTCAAATGAGGTGTAGAGGGGAGGTAAATCAAACATATGAGGAGACAAGACAGAATGAACTAGAAATAGCAGAAACAACGGACCACAGAAATAGACCCAATGATTTCCAGATGCTGGAGTTCTCAGACACAGGCTGCGAAATACTGTATTTTATCAACTCCAAAGTGCCATTCATTGAAAAAAAAAAAAAAAAGACATCATTCGATGCTCTACTAAATTAGGCTGCCAATAGTCACAATAGCCTCTCACTGCTTTGTCATTTATTTCACTTTTCCCTGCTTTCCGGTGCATTGCTTGGTGAATGGTGGGCAATCCTTCACATGATTTCCGTATCAAACTGTAATGCAGGGCCTCCAGCGAAGACACAATCCCAGAGACCAGATTTACCCTCCCATCTGCAGCAATTAAAAAAAATGGGCCAAAATGCAGGAAACAATGGCAGTCAAGACAGTGAACACAAACAACCAAGGACAGTGGCTCTTAAGGGACAAGAGTCAAATGAGAGGAGCCCTCCAATGCGCTGACCGCAGTTCGGGGAGGAGAGACCCTGGCCGCCTTTCTGGGGTGCAGAGAAGAAGCTGGGAGGAGAGCAGAAGCCAAGACAGCTGTAGTTGGCAGGGCGAAGAATCGGAGAGGAGAAAGACTCGCAGAGAGAACTCTAGAGACCTGCAGAGGGGTTTGCAGTTGAATGTTATCAGCACATGCACACGAAGACCCCCGAGGCTGGCGGAAGAATCACCTTGAAAGATTACCGGGGAATGGGCACAGAGCTCACACAGGGCTGGGAATGGTGCCCATTTCCAGCAGCAGGAGTGGAAAACCTCAGAACTCGCAGCGCATCATGTGACTGTCTAAGAAGGCTCTTGCCTCAGTAGTAGGGGAAATGAACCCCAGATTAACCCCAGCCTGGTACTGCCTAAGACACATAAAGACAAGATCTGAAAGGATCAAAAACTGTTTCCAAACAACTGTATCCCAGAACGAAGCTCAAAAACATTTTATTTTTTAGGTCATTTTTTATTGATTTCAGAGAGGAAGGAAGAGAGAGAGAGAGAGAGAGAGAGAGAGAGAGAGAGAGAGAAAAACATCAATGATGAGAGAGAATCATTGATCAGCTGCCTCCTGCGTGCCCCATACTGGGGATCAAGCCCGCAACCCAGGCATATTCCCTGACGAGGAATTGAACTGTGACCTCCTGGTTCCTAGGTCGATGCTCAATCACTGAGCCACATCGGCCAGGCTGCTCAAGAACATTTTAATGAACTTGACAATTTCCAGCACCCAACAAGGTAAAATTCATCATATCCAGAACACACCATCCTCAGCATCCCCACTGCTAACACCCCATCGGGACCACCATCATCTCTCATCTTGACTACAGTAACACTTACAGTCGGTCTTCTCCTTCTCTCCTTGCTCCTAGCAGTCAGGACAGGACAGGCTGTGCTGCTGTAACAAATAGTGCCAAAAGCCCTAGTCACTTAACCAGCAAAGGTTTTGCCCCACACTCACCTCCAACACAGGCCTGGAGTGGGGCTCTGCTCATCTCAGTCCAACTGGCCTGAGATAACAAAATATCACCCATCAGGTAGCTGACAAATAACAGAAATTTATCTCTCACAGCCCTACAGACTGGGGACTCCGAGATCAGGGGGCCGGCATGGTCAGGAGACATGGTAGAAGGGGATGAGGGAACTCCCTTGAGCCTCTTTGATTGGGCTCTGATCCTGTTCCTGATAACTCTGCCCTCATGACGCATCACCCTGCAAAGGCCCACCTCCTAATACCATGGCCTTGGGGGGTAGGTTTCAACATGTGAATTGGAGAAACTCAGACCACAGCATCATCATGATGGTTCCAGGACCCAGGCTGGCAGAGCAGCCTGGAGCGTTGCCAGGCAGAGCAGGGGCCCAGTTGCCCTTTGGCCCTTCTGCCAAAGCGAAACTTCACGTCGGTTCACGTTTCGATGGCCAAGCAAGTCACATGACCCACTCTGCACTCCAGCGGGTAGAAGGCTGCAATCCAAGCATGTGCCCCGGAGCTAGAAATTAATCTCAGCCCTGCGGACAGGGCGATGTCTGTGAAAACATACATCAGCTCACATACATCAGCTGCCCCTGTGCATTTTCTCAGGGCCGAAGCCAGAGCTCCCCTGGGCCCTACGAGGCCCTGTGCACCCTGGGGCCCATCACCTCTCTGATCCCGCCTGTCCTGCTTCTCTTCCCTTTCCCCGCTCCCCTCCCGCCACACTGACCTCCTGTCTGTTCTCAGACAGGCCGATCCTGCTCCCACCTTCGCACTGCTGCCCCGTCCTGGCGGGTTCCTCCCCCAGGCACCCGCGGCTCACTGCCTCACCTCCTTCAAGTCTTTACTCAAAGTCCCCTTCTCAATGAAACCTACCTGTACCACCTTCCTTAAAACCAGAGGCCTGGTGCACAGATTCATGTACAGGCGGGGTCCCTCAGCCTGGCCTGCGGGGATCAGGCCGAAACTGGCTCTCCAACATCCCCTGAGGGGTCCTGGATTGCGAGAAAGCGGTTCTCAGGTGACGCACCCTGGAATCAGGCTCCCTCCTCTCTGGTTCTGGGTGCGTCACCCGAGAACTACAGCTGCCAAGTCACCACAGCTCGGCAGCCCCTGCGTTGAGCATCTGCCCCCTGGTGGTCATTGCGCGTCATAGCTACCGGTCGGATGGTTGCTTAGGCTTTTATATATATAGATTGCCATCCCACCCTAGCAGGTTTGGCTCAGTGGATAGAGCATAGGCCTGGAGACTGCAGGGTCCCGGGTTTGATTTCAGTCAAGGGCATGTACCTTGGTTGCAGGTTCCTCCCAGCCAGGGCCCTGGTCAGGGGCGTGCAGGAGGGAACCAATCAATGTGTTTCTCTCACATCAATGTTTCTCTGTCTTTCCCTCTCTCTTCCACTCTCGAAAAATCAGTGGGAAAATATACTCAGATGAGGATTAAAAATAATAAATAAATAAATAAATAAATAGATAGATAGATAGATAAAATTGCCTCTGCTCCTCCCACCCCCGCCTCCCAGTCCCCATTAGCTTGTGTTCCTTTTATTTTGCCCATAACACTTTTTGCCTTCTAACGTGCTGTACAGTTTCCTTATATCCTATGTTTTTGCTTATTGTCTACTTTCCCACTGGAATGTGAGCCACGGGGAAAAGGATCTTTGCCTGTTTAGTTCACTGGTGTATCCCAAGCACTTCGTACAGTCCCTGGCACATATTAGTTGCTCAATAAACACTTATTTATACAAGCGATCAATACTATGGAAATAGATGCTAGTGAACACCTTACGGCTCCCTGCACTTCGGGATAGACTTTATCCGGGTCGGCAAGGCTGAATGAGCCATGACCTTCATACCCAACAGGACAAACTGACGGGATAACTAAGCAGTTAAACTCACTTGGGAACGTGGGCAGTGGGAGGCAGTGGAGATGATCAAACAATAATTGTTGTTCCTTGGGGACGGAGTTGGTGAGGGGGTGTATAGGGGGCAGCCAGGACAGGCTGCCACCTTGTGGTTTAATGAGGAAATGCACCAATCTGACCAGGAAACTGTTCATTGACAGTATCCTCTACCTTTTGACACACTGAGTCTTTCTACAAGTCTCTCCAGGCTTCTGTGAACAAGATGGGAGTCACCACGCATGGCCCTCTCAGAGTCTTGTGGAGCATGTGCCCATTGACCCGAAATGTAACCCGAACATTTTTGTGACCAGCATGATCTTTCATAGACTCACGCAGCCATGCATTCCTCCAACGAACATTTGCCCAGCAGTTCCTAGGGGGCCGGACATTCTGAGAAGGACGAGGCCCTGCCTCTTGGAGGGATGGCAAAAACAGCACCCATTGATTCAACAACTATTTCCTAAGAGCCCCCTGCACTGAGCTGGCCTTGGCGATGATAATTAAAGCGACAGATAGGACTGCCCGCATGGAGCTGACGTTCCAGCTGACAGATAAATAAGAGGATGCAACACAGGTGTGAAGAAATACACATGGGAGAGAAGTGACATTTAAACGAAGGCCCGGATAGACAGGAGTGGGCCAGGTGAGAGAACAGCACTCCAGGGACAGGAAGCAGATGTGCTAAGCGCTGAGTTTCCTGGGAATGGAGAGACCAGAGTGGCTGGAGGGCAGTGTGCCTGGGGGAGGAGGGCTGGGGGAGGTCAAGAGGTCAGCAGAGGCCGGATCCTGCTGGGCCTGAGGGCTGTGGAGAGGACTTGGCCTTCATAGATATGACCTAATCTGCCTTTTTTTTTTTCTTTTTTTTTGTGTATGTTTTTTTTAATATATTTTATTGATATTTTACAGAGAGGAAGGGAGAGGGATAGAGAGCTAGAAACATCGATGAGCGAGAAACATCGATCAGTTGCCTCCTGCACACCTCCCACTGGGGATGTGCCCGCAACCAAGGTACATGCCCTTGACCGGAATCGAACCCGGGACCCTTCAGTCCGCAGGCTGACGCTCTACCCACTGAGCCAAACCGGCTTCGGCCTAATCTGCCTTTTCTAAAGCCATTCCCTACCTCTCTAGCTGGAGGTAGGGAATGGCTTCAGAGGGTGGCTTAGCCCATTTGGGCTGCCATAACAGAATGTTACAGACTGGCTGGCTTATAAACAACAGAAACTTATTTCTTACAGTTCTGGAGGCTCGGAATTCCAAGAAGGGGCAAGGGAGCCCTGTGGAGTCTCTCTTATAAGGGCACTAATCCCATCCATGAGGTCTGCATCCTCATGACCTAGTCACCTCCCAGAGGCCCCCACCTCCTAACACCATCACATGGGGGGGTAGATTTTAACATGAAACTTGGGACAATGCCAACATTCCGCCTATAGCAAAGGAACACCTACGTATGGAGGGGAGCGAAGACAAACATTTAGAAGACAATAGTCCAGTCCTCAAGGGGGCTCTTGTTCCAGTGGGAAGGTCATGGGTCAGGCAGCCCCGTCCATCTGAGTTCAAATCCTGGCTTCACCACTTTCCCGTATCATGACCCTGGCAGCTTCTCCAAGCTTTGCTTTTCTCACTTAAAAATGGGGAAAATCATACATTTCAGATGTGTTGGGCAAATTAGAGAAATAAATATGGAATGTCTGGTGCTGTACATGGTAGGTGCTCACTAGAAATCATATTATAACACACACACACACACACACACACACACACACACACACGTCCCTTTACAAAGGAGGAAAAAAGACAGGTGTATCCCCAGTTGATAAACATCAAGTAGAGATGGAGGCAGTACCGGAGGGACCAGGTGTGGTGGCCTTGAATGCCGACCTCAAGCACATGAGCCTCTGTGAGCAGTGGGAGCCACTGAGCAGAGAAGGATCGTGAACAGAGCTTCCTTTTTATTTTTAATCCTCACCTGAGCATATTTTTTCCATTGATTTTTAGAGAGAGTGGGAGAGAGAGGGAGAGGGAAGGACAGAGAGAAACACCGATGTGAGAGAAACACATCGATTGGTTGCCTCCTGCACGAGCCCCAACCAGGACCCGGGCCAGGGAGGAGCCTGTAACCAAGGTACATGCCCTTGGCCGGAATCAAACCCGGGACCCTTTGATCCACAGGCCGACCCTCTATCCACTGAGCCAAACCGGCTAGCGTGAACAGAGCTCCCTTTTAGGAGGAAGACACTGTTGGCAGCCAGGAAAGGGGAGAAGCTAGAAGGAAGAAGAGTGTGATCTCCTCCTTCCCGCCTCTGAGATGCCACTTCTCTCATCCTCCTCGCCGCCCCGGAGCTCTGTCCTGCAGCCCGGGCACCTGGATCCTCGCTTGAAGGCCTGCTTGCTCACAGCCATGATCTATTTCACAGGACCTGGTGTGCCTGGCCACGAAGCGTTTCCAGGTTTGGCCGTGCTAATGACGAGCATCTTGCCAAGCCAGCCGACCAGACAGCAGTCTTGGAGGGAACGCGTCTCTTTCCAAGTCCCCTGCCTTCGTCCTGGACGGCAGCCCGCTTCCTTCCAGAGGCGATGGGCGGGGAGCGGCAGGAAAGGAGCAGGCCTCAGCGAACTTGGGGTTTGGGAGAAGTGCAGCCGGCCAGCTGGGCAGACACCAGAAGTCACACAAAAGCCAGGACCTAACTCAGGTTGACGGATGCGGGGTCCCTCGGACGTGCAGCCCTCCTCCCAGCTAAACCTGCCGCGTGGAAGGCTGCACTGTGTCACCTCCCGTATGGCTTTCCCAGGATCTGCCGCTCGCCGGCTTGCACAATGCACTTGTAGAAGAGGACTTTAGAATAAAGCAGCGAAGGCAGAGATTTGCCTCCTCCTCTGCCCTGTCCTCTCCACACCCCAGTCGCAGAGAATGCCATATTTACTCCCAGAAGCGTTTTGGACACAGGGAAGCTTGGTGTGACGAGATCCCTGGGGAAGAGGCAGGGACAAGCACAAGCCCGCCTGTGAGGACTTAGGTGCACGTAATGGAGATGCAGATGGGCTCATTCCTCGGACAAGCATTTCCCTGAGGCCTCTCCCTGCTAGTCTGCGCCACACGCCAGGGGATTGGAGACAAATAAGACCCATTCAAGCTCCTTGGAAGCTCAGAGCCCGGCAGAGGAGCCAGCTCAGATAAAAAGGCAAAAATGGCTGTGATGAGGCACGGTGATAGCCAGGGAGGAAGCATACCTGGGATGAGGGCTTCCTGGAGGAAGTGACATCCAAGCTGGGCTTTGAAGGCTGAATAGGAGGTCACCGGCAGGCAAAGCAGGGAAATGAATAGCTATGGCAAGGCATGTAGGTAGGGAAAATACAGAAGGTATTTTCTTCTGGAGATCACAAGTCGTTTCTATTGTTGGTACCTGAGGAAAGTGGAGGCAACTGATGGGAGATGAGGTGGCACACACCAGCAAGGGCTAAAATGGTCAGCACTCAGAGAGAGTGGCTGTACTTTAAGGCAGAGTTAGGATTAAGTTCGGTTTGGGATTTGAATGCAGTTAAATAAAACATTTAACTATATTAGATTGACTAATAGCAGAATAACAAACATGTGCCCTGGCTGGGTGGCTCAGTTAACTGGAGGGCCGTCCCATAAACCAGAAGGTGGCAGGTTCAATTCCCATCAGGGCACATAGGTAGGTTGGGGGTTCGATCCCCGGTGAGGGCACATGTTGGAGGCAGACGATCAATATTTCTGTCTTCATTCTCTCTATCTCTCTTCCTTCCTCTCTCTTTAAAAATCAACAGACATATCCTTGGGTGAGGATTTTTTAAAAACCAACAATAAAAAGAAAAAAGAAAAATGCATGTGGTTTACCTGTATTATCTCATTTAGACCTCAGAACAAGCCTAAGAGGTCGGGACTATTCTTATCCCATCTTACCGATGGGGAGGTGGAGGTGCAGAGAGGTCAGTGACTTGGCCAAGGGCACACACTTGGCAGGCGGCAAGAAGGGTAGGGAGGGGGGTTAATGTTTAATGGGTACAGAGTTTTCATTTGAGAAGATCCAAAAGGTTCCGGAGATGGACGATGGTGATGGTTGCACAACGATGTGAATGTACTTCATGCCACTGAACTGTACCCTGAAAAAGTGGCTAAAACAGTAACTTTTAAGTCATGTATATTTTATTGCAATTTAAAAAGAAAGACAGCCCTCGCCGGTTTGGCTCAGTGTATAGAGCGTCGGCCTGCGGACTGAAGGATCCCAGGTTCGATTCCGGCCAAGGGCACATACCCGGGTTTCGGGCTCGATCCCCAGTAGGGGGCGTGCAGGAGGCAGCAGATCAATGATTCTCTCTCATCATTGATGTTTCTGTCTCTCTCTCCCTCTCCCTTTCTCTCTGAAATCAATACAAATATATTTAAACAAATAAAAAGGAAGACAAAGGAAGGGTCTGGAAACGCGTAGCTCTTGCATCTTCACCGACGGCCAGTGGGGAGGGCAGTTGGACTTCGCAGGCCAGGCCTGCTGCAGGGAGGAGGCGAGCACCTTGGGGCCCAGGACCGGCTGTGCTGCTCCGCGTGCCGCTGGGGGCAGGTCTCCGCGCCTTTCTGGGAAAACCGAGGAAGCTGGCTGATTCACAGATTTCCTCCGGCGTCTGCCTCTGCGGCCCTGCCTTATTAGGAAGGCTGGGCTCGTGCAGAGAGAGGGTGAGGTAAAAGGCACAGAGAAGCCAGGCCTTTGTCACCCGGGACATGTCCAATCCTGTGACTTACCACTGTGCGTCAGGAGAATGTGCGGTACGAGAAGTCTATGCGCGAGGGTCCTGGCGAGGGACAGACACCGCGCTCCCACTGGCCACCAAGGAAACGTCACTAAGAGGCTATTTACAAAGGTGCAGGCAGGGCTTGGGGCGCCCAAAGGGACCATGGCGCAGGCCCAGCAGGACTGTTCCCGCCCTCAGTGGGGAAAGTGGGTGAGGGAACCCACTTCCCGAGGGAGCCAGCGTGGGAAAGTGCCATTGGTAAGGAAGTCCCTGCAGGAAGGGAGCTGGGGAAACGAATACCCAGACCTCTCTCCTGCCATTGGCCAAACCCAGCGGGCAGCCAGAGAACAGGGGGCCCATCAATGAAACCCACACGGGCCAGCCGCGAATCAGGACAGGGTGGTGATGGGTAGGCGTGAAGACAGGAGCCGAGCAAGGGCCATGGGCCGGGTCCAGAAGGTCACCGGGGCAGAAAGCCCTGGGTGTCTCCCAAAGCACAGTGGTAGGGGGGACCTCGCCCCCAGAGTGAGTCTTCCTCCCCTAGCATATCGCTGGCCATGCATTTGGACCCCCTGGCCTTTCCTCCCTAAGATAACATCTAGGCCTCGGCTGTAGTTCAGCTCCAGGCCCGGAAAAGCTGCAAACTAGACAAGCAATGCCATGGCTGACCTCAGGACCAGCTGCACTGAATAATGACCCCCTGCCCTGGCACCAACCCATCAGTGGAGACCTAGGCCCTGGAAGGACACACCTGGAAAGCTGCTACATAGTCTATTACTGCTACATAGTCGATTAAAATTTCCCCTTGGGGTCCCCACCCTGAAAGCCACAGGACCCAGGACCCAGCGAGCTCTCCTTCCTGGGAGCAGGGTTCACCTTTTCCCTCCTCCTCCTCTGCCTCCCCTGGGGCGCATCACCTTGACCTTCCTCACTTCTAAGCTCCAAGGGCCCTTCCTTTACCTCCATAATTTGTTTCCTAAGCCCATTTTTATTTCCAAGTTACTCCTTCTACGTCTGTGATTTTCCAAATAAATATCCTCTTATAGTTTGAAGCTGGGCTCTGAATTCTTTCCTAGCCAGAACTCAAGTACCGAGGCTGCTGAACCCAGGTCCAGTCTCACCCCTCCGGTCTAACACCTGGTGCCATTCCCACCGCCGCCGCCGCCAACAGTAAGACCTGGAGGGGCAAATGGAGGAACTCATCCAAAGAAAATCAGACCAAACCGTGCCTGGGCCTGGCCAGGGCTGCGGAGCAGCGTCCTCTACAGGATGACCCCCACCCTCTTCCAAAGGATGACCTTGGACCCAGGGTAAGAGGGAGCCCCCCCCCCCCCCGCCCTTCCCCCTCTTTCAGGCAGAGAGGAGAGCTATGTGATTTGTTGGAAAGAACCCTGCTTACTAGTGTGAGAGCCTCGGCCAGGGGCCCAAGCCTCCTGTCCGCCTGGTGACGTGTACCTTCATTCAGCCCTTGGTTCAGCTGCCCTCTCCTGAAACTGACTCCGGGCCACGCCAGGACTAGGAGGCGCTGGACGGAGTGGGGAGCAGCCCGGCACCCCGAACTGCAGTTTGTGAAACATGCCTCCATCGCTCTGGGGCTCCGGAGACCCCTCTCACAGCCTGGAGGTCCCGTCCTCTGTACACTGGGTCAGTCAGCAACCTTTCCCTCCAAGAGATGCCCTGAGATTTCAAAGAACATTTTTGAAAAGAGGGAGGCACTGCACCTGGCCCGGAGGAAGTGCTCCTCCACGTTTGTGGATTGATGGCTTTGCTAACAAGCACCCACTGGCCCCTCATTCATTCGCCTCCCCCCCCCCCCCGCCACCCCCCCCCCCCCGCCCCTTACCCTGCTTCGCACTATTGTTGCAGTTATTTTGTTCTTGCCTTTGTTGCGGTTTTTCTCTCCCTGTCTCCCCCTCTCTCAGATTGTAAGCCCAGAAGAAGCCCCTGCCCCCACCCCCGGCTGCCCCCCAATCCCTGGGGCTGGGGCTGGGTTTACCAATGTCAACACGCATGCATTGCCACTAGCTTCACATGCACCTTCTCGCCAGCACAGCCCTGGTTGGTGGGCAGCACCACCAGGCCCATTTTATAGATGAGGAAGGGAACCCAGAGAGGTTAAGCGACCGGCCCAAGGTTACAGAGCCGGAATATGACCCGGGAAGTCCGGCCCTTCCATCCGGCGCTGGACCGCGGCTCCTGGAGCCAGTTGAGCGCCGTGAACCCAGGAGTCAATCGGCGAACGCGCGGTGGGTGCGCGCCCGCCCGGCCCCTCCCCGTCGCGGTGGCTGGGCGCGGGGACAAAGGCCCGGCGGAGGGCCGGACGTGGGACAGCCGGGCCCGCGGCGGGGCCGGGCCCTTTAAGCGGGGCGGGCCGGCGGCGCGGGGGGCGGGCCGGGGGCGGGAGGCGGGCCGGGCCGGAGGGCGCGCTGAGCTCAGGGCGGCGGCGGCGGCGGCGGTACTCGTGCTCGGCCCGGGCTCCGGTTCGCACTCGGCCCCCGGCTTCCGACCCGCGGCGGCGCGTCCCCCGCAGCCCCGGCCCCACGCGCCCCGCCCGCGCGCTCGGCCCCGCGGAGCAGCAGCCATGCCGCCGCGGCGCAGCATCGTGGAGGTGAAGGTGCTGGACGTGCAGAAGCGGCGGGTGCCCAACAAGCATTATGTGAGTGCCGCGCGGCCCGCACGCCCCTTCGAGCCTGTGCCCCCGGGGGCGACCGGGAGCCCCCCGGCCCCGAAAACTTCTGCCCCCTGCTCTCTCCCCTCCTCGCCGCGCCGCTGCGCCGCCCGGGTCTCCCGGCTCCTCCCTCTCCCCTCCCCCTCTCCTTTGCCGGGTTCTCGTCCGGCGTCCCATCCTCCCTCCTCGCCTCTGTGCCGCTTCTCTCACCCTTTCCATCTCCCCCTGGTCACCCTCCACTCCTGTCCTGCGCGTCCGTGGAAGTGTGGCCCGGCCCCAGCCGATGTAGGGACACAGAGCGGCGCGCCTGCCCTCAGGCCCCTCCTCGTCCGCAGGCACTCGGACCGCAGGGACCAGCCACAGGTAGCCCCTCCCGGGATCGCCAGGTTCGGCTGCGCCCTTTCGGAGGAGCCAGCCTGAGCGTTGCAGGAGGTCTCTGAGAATGGGTCCTTGGAGCGCCTGCACCCGAAGAAGGTTAAAAAAGAAAACAGCCCCTGCCCCCTCTCTCCAATAACTTCCGTTTTAAAATGTACGAAAGTTTTCTCCTGGTGTCTCCCTCTGTGCAATGGGACTCTTGTTTAGGGCCGGTGAGGACTTGCGGAAATGGCCCGGTAGGTCCATTCTGCAGATGGGAAGGCTGAGGTTCCAAGAGGCTGCAGGTTCTGGAAGGTGGAGCTGAATTCAGGTCTTCCCTGCCGCTGGAAGGTGTGCCTGGGGCAGACAGCGACCCGCAGGTGGGGAAGGGCTCTCACAGCAGCCTAGGGGCTGAATCTGGGGGGGTCCAAGGGGCTTTGAGGTAGAGGGATAATGGGGCTGTGGGAGGCTGGGCCTCCCCTGAGGCTTTGGGGAGGCCTCGCTACTGGAGAGAAGGGGGCTGTGGTGTCTCTGGTGGTGAGAAGGGGCAGTGGCAGCGCCTAGCTGCAGAGAAGTTCAAAAAGAGCGAGAGGGAGGGAAAAAAAAAAAACCCTAACAAAGAAGAGTAGAACAATGAATAGCAAAGGGCGTTGGCTGGCCAAATTCGGCTCCTTTGGATCCGTTTTCTTCAGAGGCTCATTCCTGCACAGCAGATCGGCGTGCCCTCCGCGCGTAGCCTGCAAAATTCTGAAAGGAGATAGCTGGGTCCGCTCTTCGGGAAAGGGTGTGCTGCGTGAGTCTGTATTGTTATTGGCTCGGCAGCTAGTTACTCAGCCCTTCGCCAGGCGGTGGGAAGCTATTTCCTGGACCTGTGGCATCTTTAAATAGAGTAAAGTTTCCCTAGATCCCAGAACTGAGCTAAATGGCCTGCTTCCCCCTCCCCCTTTTTGTGTGTGAACTGTTTCAAACGCTGCCAAACCTTGGGTTTCTTGTTTGAGCCTGTTAAGCGTATAACCCGCCTGGCCTCTTTGGTAAGGCGACAGATTCGCCAACATGGCAACAGGCGGAAGTCTGAGATGCACCGTGCTGCCTCCCACCAGACCTGTGAGCTGGCAAAACCAGAATAGAAACAGCCACCCAGAACTGGCACCGGCGGCCACGCACTCTCTCCCGTTCTTTCCCGTCACGTGCGTGTCAGACAGAGGTCCTTGAGCCCCTTTTCCAGATGAAGAAACTGAGGCTCAGAAAGGTGAGGTCCTGTGCCTCACGGTCAGGGGCAGAGCAGGTATATAAATCCAAGTCTGCCGGGCCGCAAAAGTGATATTCCACCAGGTGACACCACTTCCTAGACCCCACACCCTCAGAGTTCCCCTAAGCCGAGTCCCCTAAAACGCCGGGAAGTCTGCCATCTTCTGTGACCACCCTGAGGCTTTCCGTCTCTGCTTAGTCAGATCCCTTCCTGCCAGGTTTTTTTTTTGAAGGTTCTGCAGCTTTGCGAGGCGTCTTTCTAAGCTTTCCACCACTTTTTAGGGGCCTCTCAGGACAAGTCTCTAAATGTTCAGATGTGGATTGGGGTTCCGATCTTGGCCTCACAGCTTGCTAAGTGTGTGGCCTCTCCGAGCCTCGGTTTCCTCCCCTGTCCGCTTGGTGGGGTGAGGGTGCCCAGTTCCTAGGGGGAGGGACCATGTGACTGGTTCGGCTGGCTTTCCGTAACCATTAGATGCCTGCCTCCCTGCCATGTCACTCTGATTGGAAACATGCTAAAGTCACATGAGGAGGGATTTCACCAAGAGCTTGTTTTTCTGCGTGTGGGTTTAGTCACTCTTGTGATTCAAGGTGGCCTCCCCTCCCTTCTGTCCAGCCTTTGGGTTCATCCGATGAAGATGGGTTGAACTGCAGTCTGAGTCATCCGAAGGAATGGGGCAGATGTAATGTCGGGACGGCAGGGGGTTTGAACCCACCAGAAACTGCCACAGCCCCCACTCCTGTTCTCAAGCCATACCCACCTCACCGCGCTGGGAGGGATGGGTGTGGAGGCAGCCGTTGGCCTGGGTCTGCACTTCCATTCCATTCGGTAGCCTCCTTCCTGAACCTGGCCCAGGCACCCTGGGGAGAGTGTGAGCAGGGGAGGTGAACAGTC
Source organism: Plecotus auritus (assembly GCF_963455305.1). Lineage (NCBI taxonomy): Eukaryota > Metazoa > Chordata > Mammalia > Chiroptera > Vespertilionidae > Plecotus > Plecotus auritus. Next base: position 5,771,930 of record NC_137773.1, read on the forward strand.
CCGGGCTCCGCTACATCCTGCTGTGTGACCTTGGGCTGGTGAATGTACCTTTCTCGGCTCTGTGGCCTATAATCTGTAAATGGTAAACACGGCCACTTGCCTCAAGGGCAGAATTTCTCACCTCGACACTGCTGACAGGTGGACCAGGTGATTTTATTGCTGTGCGGCTGTCCTGTGCCCTGGGGGATTCTAACCGGACAATCCCTGGGTCCGGGCTGCCTGTCACTGCTGGAGCCCATTCAGCAAAGGCGGGCTTAAATCATTATGAGCGTTTATTCCAATACGCCGACAGCGTGGGAGGGCAGTGGGTCATCCACAAAAATCTGCTCTGCCCCCCACCACGAGCCAGCTGCTTATATTGGGTAGAAGGACAAACATCTTTGTCCCATGGGGAAGGGTATGCCAAATGGGCAGTTTATAGGTAATGGGGGTTGGAGACGTGCAGTGGCCCGCAGGTATGCAAGGACTGGGGGTCCTCAAAGGCCTGCTATGCCAAGGACTAGGGGTCTTCAAAGGCCTGCTATGCCAAGGACTAGGGGTCTTCAAAGGGCTGGCGGCTCTGGTTTCTGCAACAAGGTTGTTAATCTGTCCACCCTAATAGGCAGCTCCCTGATGGGGAGGATGGGCTGCTTTTCCAGGTGAGCTCCCAGGTCCCAGCCAGACTAGAATGTGCCTTTTTAACCAGAACGAAACAGTCGCAGTTAGCAGCATGATTAATGTTTCTTACAGTTATAGCTGGTGCCCAGTGTCCTGTTTCTGCCCCTCTCGGGATGTTTAGTAGCATCTCTGGCTTCTACCCACTAGATGGTAGAAGCATCCCCCTCCCCAGTTGGGACAACCAAAAACGTGTCTAGGAGACAGGTTCCCCAGGGGGTCAAAACCACACTCATCCCTGCCTCCAGCCACTGCATTAGAGCATGCAGATCAGGGAGGGAGCGTTCCAGTCACCAAGACCCTTAATCCCCTCCAGCCCTCTCCCGCTTTGTAGCTGGTCTGGCCACCTCCTGCTCATCGCTCGGTTGCCTTGGAGGGGACAGGTCACCGGTGCTGGAGATAATCGTTGGAGAACTGTACCTGGAGCGTGGGGCTGCCCACCACGGCTGGGTCACCTCTTCCTCCTGAAATGACATCCTTTCCATGATCGGGTGGCCTGCTTCCCATGCCCTGCCCCAGCCTCGTTCACCTGTGGGCAGAGCCACAGGCCAGGTCTGAAGGTCGCAGGGGCAGAAGATCCTCGGGCCTCTGAGATCCCGGAGGTTGGGTAGCGTTACTCTTGGCGATAAAATCAATGATATTATTTGGGGAGGCTCCCTGGAGCCGCTGCCTTTGTCCACCGGCACCTTTCCTGCCCAGAGCCAGGGCTTTGTAAGGGTGCCTAAACGCACCCAACGCACCCTCCCCCCCCACCCCCCCCCACCCTCCCCCCGGAGAGAACCTCCTGGCTGGGTTATCTTCTGGCTTGAGGGGAGCGGGAAGTGCCCCCTGTGGGTTTTGCGGGTTTTATTTGATTGCCCCATTTCCTGCACTGGAGTGGGGTAGCCGAAGCCTTGGGTTTAGAAGAGGCTTAATCATCAGGGCCCCAGGTGCTGGCTTGCTCTGTCATGAGTTCCTGAGATGTTAAGAGAGCATGGTGGCCCCACCTGTGGAGCTCCTCTGTGGAGCTTCGACCCAGCAACCAAGAGGTCACTGGTTCATTTCCGGGTTAGGGCATGTGCGGGCTTGAGCCCCTGTGGGGGATCCTGCAAGAGGCAGCCGATCAATACTTCTCTCTCATTGATGTTTCTGTCTCTCTCCCTTCCTCTCCCTCTAAAAAATCAATGAAAACATATTTAATTGGAAAAAAAAAGAAGAAGAGCATGATGGTTGTAGTTAGAGCAGCAATATTTATAATAGCTGAAATCGAATCAGTGGTGGCCAGGACCTGGATCAAGCTCTCTGTGTATTTAGTCATCACAACAGCCCTTTAGTTATATTGATACACTATGTTATTTTTATTTTTTTGGAAAAAAAAAATATATATATATATATATATACTAGAGGCCCGGTGCACGAAATTCATGCACGGATAGGGTCCCTAGGCCTGGCCAGTGATCAGGGCTGATCGGGGCCTTCCAGCAGCCAGCCAGGGCCTCCCTTTCCCAGCTGCTGGTTGCTGGCCAGGGCCTTCCTTCGTTCCACACTGCCCCCGGGTGGTCAGCGCATGTCATAGCGAGCAATAGAACTCCCGGTCTTCCAGCTGAACTCCCGCGGGGACACTTTGCATATTAGCCTTTTATATATCTAGATTTTTAATCCTCACCCAAGGATATTTTTCCCATTGATTTTTAGAGAGAGTGGAAGGGAGAGGGAAATATAGAGAAATATCAATGTGAGAGAAACACAGCGATTGGTTGCCTCCAGCATGAGCCCTGAGGGCCCGGGTCAGGGAGGAGCCTGCACCAAGGTACGTGCCTTTGACTGGAATCGAACCTGGGACCCTTCACTCCACAGGCCGACTGCCCTATCCACTGAGTCAAACTAGCTAGGGCAATACACTATTTTAAACATATGGATACATAGATTAAATACCTACCCATCACCCAGCTGTGAGATCTTTTACATTTTGCCTTATTTGTTTCAGATCATTTTTATTTTTTAAGAAATAAAACATTGCAGATGCAAAGCCCCATGTGTACCCTCCACAACACTACCCCCCCCCCAAAAAAAAAACAACAACAACAACAATGTCCTGCCTTTGCTGTTTATCAGTCCCATGCATTTTTTAAAAATCCTCACCAGAGGATATGCTTGGATATGCTTGGCAAACACTAAAAAGTTCGACGGGGGGGGAGGGGTGGGGAGAGACCGGGGATCCAACCTACAACCCAGGTGCGGTGCCCTGACTGAGAATCAAACCCACAACCTTGCAATGCCCACTCAACTGACTGAGCCATTCAGGCTGGGTCCATGTACTTTTTAAAATAAACAATCAGCCCTGCCCTAACTGGTTTGGCTCAGTGGATAGAGCATCAGCCTGGGGACTGAAGGGTCCCGAGTTTGATTCCAGGCAAGGGCACATGCCTGGGTTGCAGGCTCGATCCCCAGTAGGGGACGTGCAGGAGGCCGCCGATCAATGATTCTCATCATTGATGTTTCTCTCTCCCTCTCCCCTCCTCTCTGAAATCACTAAAAATATATTTTAAAAACATAGACCGTTAGCTAGGATTTTTTTCAGCTATATTGAGGCGTAATTATCATAACTTAACATTCATCCATTGTAAGTGTACAGTTTGCTGATTTTTTAGTAAATTTATAGAGCTGTGCATCCATCATCACAGTTTTATAACATTTCCTTCAGCCCCTCCCCCCCAAAAAAAGATCCCTTGTGTCTGTTTGCAATCAATCCCCCCCACCCCCCACCCCATACCTTTTCATGTTTTTAACGCTTCCAAAAGTCTTGTGGCGAATGTTTTTAAACTACATAAAAACGTTACGCTTTTGAGATTGATGTTGCTCCTGTGGCTCCAGTTCCTTTTAACTTCTGTTTAATATTCCACCCGTGACTATGCGGCTGCTTATTGGAGCTCCTGTTGGGGTCTTCTCAGCGGCTCACTTCCTTGGGGCTGCTTCCGTGCACAGGGGCCCGGAACGGGGTTGCTGGGCCCTGGGGTTTGCCCGTTCACCTTCTCATTTCCATCGCCGGGAACAGGGTCTGTGGGTGCCTTTGCTGTGTTCTTGCTAACACTCTTGAATTGTCGGACTTTTTAGTGTTTGCCAATCTGGGGGGGGGGGTACAAAATAGTATCTCCTGGTGGTGTTTGCTTTTCACACCTTTATCAGCCATTTGAGTGTTTTCTCTTTTGCCCCCTATTTTGGGATATTGAGTTATTTGTGTTCTTTTAATTTGTACAATGTATTTATACATTCGGGGGCCCTGATCCTTCAGGGCGTCACATTAGCGTTCCCGCTCTCCCCACTGTGCCTGGAGGCTCAGAGAGGTGGAGGCGCTGCCTGAGGTCACACAGCAAGGACTGGCAGTGTGGGGACTGGGCTAGATCGCTGTGTGTCTGGGGGAGGCAGCAGCCCTGGGATCACACCTCTGAGCCACGTGACCTTCCGTGGGTCCCTTAAGCTTCTGGGCTCCAGTTCCCCCCTCCTGGCTCTCCCCTCTTCCTCCATTCCCCGCGCCTGGATGGGTGAAACGCCAGCCGCTGCCGCCATCCCTTAGTCTTCTTGCTGCGGGGGAATTCTGGGTTGATTGTGCCCCCGGAGTGATGGGTTGCAGGCCCTGTATCGCCGACCTTGAAGCCTCCCTCCTCCCTTGGTCAGGCTCTGAGCAGCTGAGATTTGCAGGGTCAGTCGCACCTTCTTAGGCGCGGCTGGAATTCTCTACTGGTCTGTGGGGGGCCTCTGGCTGCGGGGGGCTCTGGCTGGCGAGCTCTCGGGTCTGGAACAGACTGTGAATCTGCTGCCACCTTAGCTGCCTTCTGTTTCCCAACCACCAGTTGCCTCTCCCAGCCACCCCTGGCACCCCCTTTTGCAGCAAACTTGAGTGGAAAGAACTTGGGCATTCGAGACAAATATATCTGGGCACTTAAACCTCAGACTTCGTTTCTGTGTCTGTAGCATGCGTACAGATAGGGTCTTCCTTCTAACACTACTGTGTGCTTCTTTGTTTTGGTTTTGTTTTTAGTATATTTTTCTTGATTTCAGAGAGGAAGGGAGAGGGAGAGAGATAGAAACATCCATGATGAGAGAGAATCACTCATCGGCTGCCTCCTGCACGCCCCCTACCAGGGATCGAGCCTGCAACCCGGGCATGTGCCTTGACCGGGAATCGAACCTCAGTCTGCAGGCCGACACTCTGTCCACTGAGCCAAACCTGCTGGGGCTGTGTGCTTCTTCTTTGATAACGTAGGCCCTCAATCTGTACTCCGTCCCTCCTGCTGGGGGCATGGATGCCAGCTACTAGCTCAGGTCTGAGGACCCACTGTGACCTTCAGGATGGAAGGCCTGGCTGCGGGTCCTCTTCCAGCGCTCCTGAGCTGGCTGACCGGCTGGGGGCCTGAGAAACGGAGCTGGTCATGGCGCTTACCCACAAGGCTAGGGCATTGCAAGGGTTGACTCATGTCCCACAGGACCACGCGTGATGCTTCCTATATAAAAGGCACTCGGGCCTGGCCTGCGTGGCTCAATGGCTGAGCGTCGACCTATGAACCAGGAGGTCATGGTTCGATTCCTGGTCAGGGCACATGCCCGGGTTGCAGGCTCGATCCCCAGTGGGGGGCGTGCAGGAGGCAGCTGGTTAATGATTCTCTCTCATCATCGATGTTTCTCTCTCTCTCCCTCTCTGAAATCAATAAATACATAAAAATAAATAAGTAAAGGCCCTCGGTGGTGGTAGTCCTGAAAAGTAATATTAATGACAACAGTAGCCATGATGCGGATCCCTGCCCCTTTGCTGCCGGCTGCCTTGGGTGCGTGCTAGGGGTTTCCACGTCCTTCCGTTTGAGAAGCCTTTACGGAGTGGCCGCCCCACGCTGGGTAGCCTGTCCTCCTGCCCCACAGGTGTGTTCCTGTCCTGGGCTGTGTCACCGGGATAGTGCCCTCAGGAGAGCGGAAGGCCCTGCAGGCAGGTTTTGTAACAAAGGGGTATTGCTGCTTTGTGCTTGAAAAACAGTGGACCTCCTCAGCGTAGGTGCCACCCTGGTCCCCTGGGCTGTGGGTGCGAGGAGCGAGGGCCTCCCCCCACCCACCCGATGGGCCCCCTCAGCAGGTGTCCCAGCCTGCTTCTCCCACACTCTGGGCTCCCGCAGTTGTCTCACGATCGGATGGGGTGGGCCTTCCATATCGTCAAGATTACCAAAATGTCACTTCAGTCCGAACTTCCGTGTGCCGGTCCTTGCTTCTGATAAGCAGAGAAAGTACACCCGACAGCCTGGGTTCAAACCCCTGCTCTGCTACCTACCAACAGTGACCTCGACAAACTACTCACCTCTCTGTGCCTCAGTTTCCTCACCTGTAAAATGGGAATAAAAATACAGTAAAATCTCCATACAAGGGACTAATTCAGGCGAGGGCGTGTGTGTGAAAGCCTAGAGTCTGTTATATCATAGTGTTTCTGAACGCATATGTTAAAAAGTTGACAAATTACTTACGTAGACACGTTGGTGTCATTTAAATTACGTATGAATATGAAAAGTGTAATTTCACAGGGAAGTTTCCTGTATGTGTTACTGTAATTTTAAATTTATACTGAATGGGTCTAGTAAATGCGTTCATTCATCAGTCACCGCAAGTTAACAAATGCACACACGGCTGGAGTGTGGCTTAGTGTGTGTGGGGACATGGGCCAGCACGCGTTAAAACGGCTGCAGAAAGTCACACCACGCGACCACAGAACCAGTTTGGCTCACCTGATGTGGCGTGATCGGGTGCTAATCACTCGCCGAACATTGTTTACAAGAGGCGACTCTTGGATTTAAATATGTAGGCTGTCGTTGGAGATGTGTAATATTTATTCATGTCAGCAAAATTACTGCACGCCCTAGCCGGTTTGGCTCAGTGGATAGAGCGTCGGCCTGTGGACTCAAGGGTCCCGGGTTCCATTCCCATCATGGGCACATGCTCGGTTGCAGGCTCGATTCCCTGTCGGGGGTGGGCAGGAGGCAGCCGATCAGTGATTCTCTCTCATCATTGATGTTTCTGACTCTCTCTCCCTCTCCCTTCCTCTCTGAAATCAATAAAAAAAATTTTTTAAAAATACCACAGTGTTTTTTTCAACCTATGGCCTATTGGCTAAAATTCATTTAAAATAACAGTGAATTAGTAACAAAAAATAACCTGTTAATTTAATTAAAAGCAAATCTTGGTTAAAAGCACTTTAAAATTAACAGGGTGTTAATTTTCACAGATGACACACCAGACCAGAAATGCTGTCCATTAAATTCAAAGTCCATTAAACCGAGGCCCGCAAAATCGAGGGCTTCCTGAAATTCCAATTTCATGGGGCTGATGTGAGGGTGCAGCAGGCCTCGCCGATGGTAAGGGCCGGATAACGAGGCGCTATTCTAAGGCAGTGTAATTGCACACTGATGTAGTGTGCAAGCACAGTATCATCTGCGCTAGTAAAGGGGGGGGGGGGTAACCGCGGACACGCCCATCAGGCAATATTGTCATGGCAATGGTAATAGTAAGAGCTCGTTGCAAAACGCCAGACCGGCTGATTCCCGCCTGATCACAAATTAAGGGTGGAAACCTGCCGCCGTGAGCACAGAAATATAGCTGAGAAAATAAGTCACTTCTGTTTTTGCTTGTCTGCTTTTCTGTTTTCCAAACGTTCTGTGAAGACACATTCCTGTTTTTAGTAAAAATAAAAATAAAGAAACCGCGTGCTCATTTGAAAAAAGCAGCCGTCAGGCTGGGGGGCCCAGCCCGGTCCACATCCTGTCCCCAGGCCTGCCCTGAAGGGGGGCTTGTCCTCTCAGGCCCCGCCTCCCGGGCCCTCCCCCACTCCTGCCGCAGAGGGAGGTCTCTGCCTGTGGCTTTCCCATCTCCGAGCCCCAGGAGTGGAAAGAAATGAGTTTAAAATACCACGGGCTGAGCAGATGCTTTTCCAGTTCAAATGCTCCCAGCTCAGCGAGCCCAGGCCCTCGTCTCATACCCCCCGCAGCCCAAGAGCGTTGGAAAGAATTGCTTGTCTGAGTTCAATACTCTTCAACGCCAAGGTCAGAGGGGCACCGGAAAGGTCGTCCAGGTTAGAGCTGTGTCCCACACCCCACTTCCCTGGGCGTTTCATACATCCTCTGGTCACCCACCCGGAGGTGCCTGGGAGTCAGCCAGCAGCACAGCCTGCCCGCAGGCCGAGGGGCCGCCGCAGCCAGTGCCCTTCACGTCCAGGACACACATATCCTGGTGCCACTGTGCACGCTCTTTCCTCGGAGAAGACGCTGTGGTCTGAGGCGTTGCTTTGCATGACTCAGTTTTCTCCTTCCTCTGGGAGGGGGGGGTGGAGCTGTGGGTCACTGCAGCTTCGGGAAGGGAGCTGCTGACCTGCCGAGCGTCCGTCAGCCTGCTGGGTGCGAGCTGAGTCGCGAGCACCCGCCTGGCCGAGGGAGAGAAGACAGGTTTATTAGGAAGGCCATGTGGCCGGAGGGTTGTGAGCGTGGCTCCTGCCCTCAGAGACCAGGTTCTGTTCTGGTTCCGTCATTCACTCGCTGTTGGCACTGAGCCTTCTCTGGGAAGTGGGCGGCTTTAGTGGGGACATGAAATGAGCTTTTGTGCAGAATGCCGGAGGGAGGGCAATGCCCCGGGGACCCTGTGGTGAGGTCAGCCAGAGCCTGGGTGGCGCTGGCATCCCTGCCCCCTGTGGTGACATGGGAACTGGCCGCTGTGATGGACTCCGAAGGCGCAGTGTTCCGCAGGGCCAATGGGCAGGGGTTGGTGTGGCTCACTGCTCCCGGATGCTGCCCCTGCCGGGAGCCCGCAGGCCATTGATCCTCGCCCCGTTCTCCAAACTGCAGGGTGTTCTCTCCTTGTACCTGCGGGCCCACATGCAAGCCCGCGGGCAGTGAGCCCAAGCCCAGGGCCCTCTTCAGGGAGTGAAGGGAGAAGGGACTGGAGGTGCGTGTCCTGGGCGTGTGGGCAGCGCTCTGCCGCCTGCCTCTGCCGCAGGTTGTATTCCACCAGGGCTCAGGGTTGCCAGACTCACCAAAGGAAAATGCAGGAAGCCCAGTTACATCTGAATTTCGGATAAGCATGCAGTGTTAGGGACCTACACTAAAAACAAGTAGTCATTGTTTATCTGAAATTCAGATTTTTATTTTAAAGGAAACAGGTTTTTTTGTTGTTTTTTTAAAATATATTTTTATTGATTATAGAGAGGAAGGGAGAGGAAGAGAGAGATAGAAATATCAATGATGAGAGAGAATCATTGATCGGCTGCCTCCTGCATGCCCCCTACTGGGGATCGAGCCCGCAACCCCAGGCATGTGCCCTTGGCTGGAATCGAACCTGGGACCCTTCAGTCCGCAGGTCGACGCTCTGTCCACTGAGCCAAACCAGCTAGGGTTGAAATTCAGATTTTACTGGACATCCTATACTCCCAGAACCATCACTTTCAAAAAATCACCAATAACCAAGAAACTTTGTACTTTTTAACATCAACCATGTTCCGGGAGAATTCACTGCACAAACAGAAGTCCCCCCAGGACCAGGCACTGCTAAGCAGAGGGGTGATCCAGAGGGGTGCACACCCACCAGGGATTCAGACCTCAGGGTCCGTGGTCTGAAGGAGACAGGTAGACGGGGCGTCAGTTGCAGGGCTGGGCTGGAACTTGTGAAGAGAGCTGAGGCCTGTGCCCTTGCGTTCTGGAGCATAGGATTTGGAGAAGGTGGCACCGTAGAGGTGACCCCTGGGCGGATCACAAATCCCGGGAGGGAGGTTGCCACGTGGAGAAAGGTGAAGGAATTTCACGGAGAGAGAACATGAGGACAGAGAAGCGGAAACCTTGGCACGTGGCCTGTTTGAAACAAGCAGAAGAGATTTGAGTGGCAGAGGTGAAGCTTGCTGGGTAGGTGGTGGCCTGAAGGGTCTGGGGGCTCCTGACTGGCCCAAGAACCACAAAAGAATACAAAGCACGGACCCCACCTCAGGAGGACCGTGGCCCCAGGACACGTGGGGACTGGGCTCAGGACCAGAGGTGTCCAAGATGGAAGTCCCTGGAATAGTTGGGAGGAGCTGGTTCTCAGGGTACACCCCCCCCCCCCCGCCATGGGTGGGTAAGAAGGCCTTCCACAGGGAAGTGGAGGGGGCAGGGCACAGACCAACATGGGAGACTGGAGAAAGAGCACCTGTCCGTGTGAGGACAGAGAAAATCAGGATTCAAAAGAAAGAGGGGACTATGAAATCCAGTAGGAATGCTCAAATGTGGGAGGGATTGAATTACCCCAGACTTATTTTGTTCTGGCCCTAAGCCAGAGAGAGGCAGAGATGACCAGGAAGGCTTAATAATACTTTTTATTGTTATTACTAACTTGCTATTCTTTATCCGAGTGTTATGGGCTCGAAGCCATTCATGCATATGTCACTGAATGCACTCAGCAGCTCTCAGATAAATACAAGCCAGGATTCTTGGGTTGCAAGTGACAGAAACGGACCTGGTTAACTTAAGCCCTGGGGAATGTATTGGAGCTACAGCTATGACAGGATCATGGAGAAACTCAGTGCCCAGTCATGGAAAGGACCTGGGCAGCTGGCCCTATCCAGGGAGTAGGAAGTGCCGGAGGCATCAGAACACCACCGGAGGCAGGCGGCCGCTCCGTCCCTCAGTCCTCACAGCCACTCACAAAACAGTCCAGTTTGAGGAGCAGTGGATCTGTGTGGCCCAGCAAGAGTGGGATATTTTGATAGACAGTCCACGTCGCAGGAGGGAGGGATAGTCCTTGTGGGAGATCCAGGGCACTGTTGTTGGAAAGGGTGTAGAGCAGGGGTCCTCAAACTTTTTAAACAGGGGGCCAGTTCACTGTCCCTCAGACCGTTGGAGGGCCGGACTATAGTTTAAAAAAAAAACTATGAACAAATTCCTATGCGCACTGCAGGCCCGGGACGCGTCGGCTGCTAAGCAGGACAGGCAGCGGCACCTGGCAGGCCGGATAAATGTCCTCGGCGGGCCGCATGTGGCCGGCGGGCCGTAGTTTGAGGACCCCTGGTGTAGAGCCTGGGCAGGTGGAAAAAATAGATGTCTGCCACATGGGTACCATCATTAGCCCATTTCACAAATGAAGACTGAGGCTTAGAAAGGTGAAGTAATCGGCCCAGGATCACACTCGGCTCTGCTGCCTGTTGGTGACTATAAATAGGGTGCAATCAGCCAACCCCAAAACTCGAAGGGAAACATTGCCTTAAAGCACATAAGGATAATAGTTTCTATTCTGCTTAATTAAGCAGAATTGCATGGACCCCCTGCTTACTGCTCTGGCAAAGAAAACTAGGAACCCAGCAGTGGCGTCACCATTTCCTCCTCCCCAGCCAAGGTGTGAAGCAGCAGCCTGTGGCTTCGGGCCACCCTTGGCTGCCAGTCAATTGCACAGATGTGTTTTTGTTTTTTTTTTCCCCCCTGGGCCAGGCCTGGCCCTAAGCCAGAGAGGCTGTGATGACCAGGAAGCCTTTGTCCTCACAGAGGTCACCATCTGGAATGTGTCACCTATGGTATAAGGCTCTGACAGGGCCTAGCGGGCTGTGGGGACAGGGCAGGGGTCTGAGCCCTGGGCTGTGCATTCCCTGCTGGGACAGAGGTGTGCTCTGACCTGGGTAAGCTGGGCTCAAAAGGAGATGGTGGTTCTGGGAATGGGAAAGCTGACTGGTAAAGGTTTTCCTAATATGGATAGAATTCAGAGGGTCCTTGAACTGGAAGGGGAAAGTATGTATTTAGTCTAGCCTCCAACAGGAACTTAGCAGTGCCTTCGTTATAAATGAAGGCAACACCCTCAGTGATACTAGTGAGACCTGTGACTTTGTCACCAGTAGAAATTCACCGATATTTTCATGTCATTTTATGGTTGTTTCGTAAATCCCAGTAGGTCATTTATACTTATCACTACTTCAGAATTGTGATGTTACTTGACCAACTGCTAGATTTTGTAACTTATTGCAGTAATAAATGTGTACATATTTTTAAAATGTGTTTCTATTGATTTTTAGAGAGGAGGGAGAGGAAGAGAGAGAGAGAGAAATATCGATGTGCAGGAGAAATATCCATGGGCTCTTTCCCATAAGCACCCTCCCTGGGGGTTGAACCCACCATCTGGGTATGTACCCTGACCGGGAATTGAACCAGCAATGTTTTGGTGCATGGGACAATGCCCAGCCAACTGAAGCCACACCAACCAGGGTGGTGTACATATATTTATAATTTTATTTTTTGAAACATTTTTATTATAATTCAGCGTAATTAGTTTCACTTAAAATCCCATGAGCTTTATTTTACCCATTTTAAAGGATTCTGAGGAAGGGTCCATGGGTTTCGTCAGATGCCAGAAGGGTGTGTGTGGCAGAGAAAATAGATGAGACTGCTGGGTAGAAGTTCAGAATTGGGGCTTGGAAGCCAGATGGCAGGGGTGTGGCCTGGCTCTGCCAGTTACCGGCTGAGTGTGGGACCTAATTCAGTGACTTAACTTTCTCTGTGCCTCAGTTTCTTCATCTGTAAAATGAGGGTAAGAATAGTACCTGCTAGAAGTTACTTCACATAAAGGGTTTAGAGCAGTGTCTGGCACATAAAAGTGCTGAATAAATGTTACCTATTAGTACTACCTTTACACATCATCAGCAGCATTCCACAACTAATGATGTGTATTTAAAAAAATATTTTTTTTATTGATTTCAGAGAGGAAGGAAGAGGGAGAGAGAGATAGAAACATCAATGATGAGAGAATCATTGATCGGCTGTTTCCTGCAGATCCCACACTGGAGATCGAGCCCACAACCCGGGAATGTGGCCTGACCGGGAATCGAACCGTGACCTCCTGGTTCATAGGTCGATGTTCAACCACTGAGCCACGCCGGCCAGGCATGATGTGCATGTTTAAAGGCAGCTCCAGATGCTCTGACACAGGTGGTCTGGAATGACCACATGTTGAGAAACATACTCTACAGGGCCTGGCCCAGGATGCACCCCTATGATTTCAAGCTATTTCCACTAAAGATTTATATATTTGGATATTTAGTGATTAAAACAATGTTGAAAATAGCCTATATGTGCAGGCTATTGGAGACATGGTTAAGTAAATGATATACAGCCCATGGCTCAGTGGTTGAGCATCGAACCATGAACCAGAAGGTCCAGGCTCGATTCCAGGTCAGGGCACGTGCCCGGGTTGTGGTTGCAGGCTTGATCCCCAGTAGGGAGAGTGCAGGAGGCAGCTGATCAATGACCCTCTCTCATCATTGATGTTTCTCTCTCCCTTTCCCTTCCTCTCTGAAATCCATAAAAATACATTTTTTAGAAGTAAATGATACATAGTCTTACAGTGCACTATTAAGGATCCTTTAAAAATGGTTTGTTCAAAGAAATGTTTAATGAAATGAGGAAATACAAGTGAAAAAGACAAATCGTATGTACAATCCTATCTAATAAAAGAGTAATATGCAAATTAACCATCACTCCGCTACAAAAATGGCGGCACCCATAGCCACAAGATGGCGGCACCCAGTCCTCTTAGCCCCGCCGGAGTCCCCCAGTCCACCCAGCGGTGGCAGTCCGGGGTGTTGGCTGGGAGGTGCCCACCCCCCATGCAGAGATCCCCGCCCAGCGGCGGCAGCCCGGGGTGTCAGGCTGGGAGCCACCAGAGCCCAGCATGATCCCCAGCCACAGCCTGGGCTGGGGTCTCAGGCTGGCAGGGCCACGCACCCCCGCCATGTGATCTTCTGCCACAGCCTGGGCTGGGGTCTCAGCCTGGCCGGGGTGCACCCCTGGCAGCGCGATCCCTGGCCAGCAGCGCCAGTCCAGGGTGTCAGGCTGGGAGCCACCAGAGCCCAGCACGATCCCCGGGCACAGCCTGGGCTGGGGTCTCCGGCCAGCAGGGCCTCGCACCCAAGCCGCGTGATCTTCTGTCCAGCGGCGGCAGCCTGGGGTGTCCAGCTGGGAGGTGCCAGAGCCCAGCGCGATCCCCAGCCATAGCTTGGGCTGGGGTCTCAGCCTGGCCTGGGCGTGCACCCCCTGCAGTGCCATCCCTGGCCAGGCTGAGATGGCAGCCTGGGCTGGGGTCTCAGCCTGGCCGGGGCACGCACCCCCAATGGCACCATCCCAGGCCAGGCTCATATGGCAGCCTGGGCTGGGGTCTCAGCCTGGCTGGGCTGAGGCGGCAGCCTGGGCTGAGGTCTCAGCCTGGTCGGGGCGCCATCCCCGGCCAGGCGTGGCAGCCTGGGGTCTCAACCACTGAGTCACACCAGTGGTTGCAGATATGGAGGAATCTTAAATGTTTCTTTTTTTAAAATATATATATTATTTATCCTTTACAGAGAGGAAGGGGAAGGGATAGAGAGCTAGAAACATCTATGAGAGAGAAACATCGATCAGCTGCCTCCTGCACATTCCCCACTGGGTATGTGCCCCCAATCTTGACCGGAATCGAACCTGGGACCCTTGAGTCTGCAGGCCGATGCTCCATCCACTGAGCCAAACCAGTTAGGGCTGTCCAATATGCTAAAGAAAAAACCCTATCTAATAAAGAGGGAATATGCAGGGGAGGGCATTTGGGGGTGACTGGGTTGTCAGGGGAGGGCAGTTGGGGATGATCAGGCTGGCAGGGGAGCAGTCAGGCATAGATCAGGCTGGCAGGGGAGTGGTTAGGGGGTGATCAGGCTGGCAGGCAGAAGTGGTTAGGGGCAATCAGGCAGGTGAGCAGTTGGGAGCCAGCAGTCCTAGATTGTGAAAGGGATGTCCGACTGCCTGGATTAGGCCTAAACAGGCAGTCAGACATCTCCCGAGGGGTCCCAGATTGGAGAGGGTGCAGGTTGAGCTTAGGGACAACCCCCCGCCCCCGCAGTGCACGAATTTCGTGCACCGGGCCTCTCGTGTGATCTTAATCTCAAAAAATACCTCACTACTAGGCAGTCCTCGGGTTACGTCAGAGTCCGCGTATGTCGTTTCATGGTTACGTGGCCATCTCCCATTTACAGTATTTTTTTAAAAGTTCCATCGTTTCGACGTATGTACATACGTGCTTTATGTTTTTTACTATTTGTTTACCACAAGTAAAGGTCAGGAATTGTTACCTTTCTTTTAAATTTTTTTACTGTTTCACTTCATTGCTACTGTGTGTGTGCTCCAGGTGAGTGACGTAGGTGCTTATGTAGGTGGGTTCCGACTTACGGGGAAAATCGCGTTACATCACCCGTGGGAACGGATCTCCAATGTAACCCGAGGACCTACTGTGTGTATAGAAAAGGGGTCTGGGAGCCGAAACTGGTTTGGCTCAGTGGATAGAGCGTCGGCCTGCGGACTGAAGGGTCCCGGGTTCGATTCCGGTCAAGGGCATGTACCTTGGTTGCAGGCACATCCCCAGTGGGAGGTGTGCAGGAGGCAGCTGATCGATGTTTCTCTCTCATCGATGTTTCTAGCTCTCTATCCCTCTCCCTTCCTCTCTGTGAAATATCAATAAAATATATTAAAAAAAAAGAAAGAAAAAAAAAAAGAAAAGGGGTCTGGGAAGAAATCTGCCCAGAGCGCCTTCTCTGGTGATGGAAACGTGGACCGTGGGTAGGGCCTTGGGTGCTGGTCACCCGCTGGGTTGACCTCCTACCTCAACCTCCCTGGGCTGCAGAGCGGGAACAGCGTGTCCTGACAGGAAGCCCACGTAGACAGTTGGTCGGTCACTGTGAGCAATTGCATTGCTTTAAATTGATTTGGATTTTCATGGATTCCCCCAGGTGTCTCTTGGCGGAGAGGGGAAAGCGTCGGGGGCGGCGTCAGGAACGCTCAGGAGGGAAGGAGAAGGAAGGGGGCTGCTTCCCTTGCGCAGGCTTGTGTGTGGAGCGTGAGACGCCAGCAGAAAGTGCACACAGGGGCTCGGGGTGGGCCGGGGGCGGGGAGCAGCCTCTGCCAGATGAGAAGCCCAGCGGGCTATGGGTGCAGGGGTGGGCGGCCAAGGTCCCCACAGAACCTGACCCCCTGGAGCCATGGATGATTTCCTGCAGCGAAAGGGGCTCCTTGGCTGTGCCCGTATATGCAGCCCCCCACCTTTGTCTGGTGCAGGAATCCCTATCCCCTGATGACACCCCTCCTAGGTAGCTGTCCTAGGATCTTAGATCTCAGTCCCGGTACATTCGCCTCTACTTCTTTTCTCCTCCTTCTTCTGTCCCCAAGCCCACTCGGCAGGAAGACAAGGCTGGACTTGGGGGGAGGGGTGGTTGTTTAGCGAGGATCCAGGACCATCTTAGTTGCCCTCTTTCTGCCTGTCCCCCAGCGGGGGCACCGTCCTGCTCACCCCTCAGGACCCAGACTGTTGTTTTTCCTCTGGAGCCTCTCCGAGCTCCACCCGCAGAAAGAGCCCCCGTCCCGTGGTGGCTGTAAAGTGCTGTGAGGGGACCTGCGGCCTGTGAGAGAATTCTAATGTCTTTTCTCGAGTACCTACTATGCGCCAGGCACTGTGCTGGGCCCTTTAGGGGAGAACCAGGACCCAGAAGACCCCGTATCCTGGGCTTTTCCCACCATGTCGCAGCCTGGGCTAGTTTTTGGCTGTTACGTGCTGGCTGTGTGACCTTGGGTAAGCCAGCCACCCTTTCTGCATCTCCAGATCCCGTGACATAACATAAATGAAGTCCTTAGTGTCGTTCCCAATCAGCCCTGTTGAGGTGGCCCATTTTGATTCTTTTTTTTTTTTAATATTTATTGTTGAAAGTATTACATAGGTCCTCCTTTCCCCCGCATTAACCTCTTTTGATTCTGTTTCATTCCTTGGACAGCTTTGCCCCTGCCGCCTGTCTGCCTTGCACACAGTGGGTGCTCTTGTTGGCTGCCCAGTTCTCTCTAGGCAGCGCTGTTAACACAGGCGAGGCCCCAACTTGAAATCTCTCAGCTGTTTCCTGTGCTGTCCTGGGCTCCTGGGAGGGAGGCCTGGCAGCCTTGGAGGTCTCCGCACGCCCTGAGTGCCTGCCCTGGAGACTTTCCTAGAAAGCCAGCCTGCAGGTTGGTTTCGGCCGAGCCTGGGTTCCAGCTGCCAGCACCTCTGCTTGCCATCGGAAAGTTCCCGTGCCGCTTTGGGCCAGATGTGTGCGAGGACAGGAGTTGGCAGCCAGCGGTCCCGGCTGAGCGCCACGCCCGGATCAGGGAGTTCCCACCAGTCGCATGTTTAGGAGAATGGACGTGCTCGGCCGGCCGGCCTGCCCTGGAAGTGGTTCCCGCTGCCCGCCGTCTGCATGAGACTCTGGCAGTGAGGGGTCCAAGGGCGGGCAGCCCTGTGTGTGTGGGTACACAGGTGGGGGCAGTGGATCGGGCGTCACAGCGTGGCATTTCTGACTTGGCCTGTTAACACAGCTTATCTCGAAAGATTTGGCATTGGCCCAGGGGAGACAGACGCCGTCCGAGCCTCTGGTGCCCCACCTGTGAATCGGGGTTACCAGTGACGGCACTGCCATCTGCCCGGAGTCACTGCCAGTGTGCACTCGCTCACTTCATCCTCGGCCAGCCCGAGAAAGCAGCTACTGTTTGTTCTGCCCATTGCACAGATGAGAAAGTGGAGGCTCGGGGCCGTGAAGTGAGCTGCAAAGTCACGCAGACGCTTCAAGCCATAGAGCCGAGGGGCCCAGCTGCTCTGAAGCTAGTGCTTGTCCTTTTCTTTCTCCTGGATGACATTGAAGGATGAGCATTATTTAAATTTTTAATTGACACGCGTTCGGGAACATCCCCTTTTTTGGTTTAGTGTTGCAGGAGGTTTCCTGCCCGCCTAGGCTCTGTGACCACCAGCACAGCCGGGATGCAGGACGCTCCTGTCACCCCCAGAGAATCCCCGGGGCCGGCCTGACGGATGCCAGCTGTCCTTTCCTCCTTTGCCTGTTCAGCGCAGCCCTGGGGGGACGGGGACTTGTCTCCCAGGGTCGACCCCTGCCTGCATTCTCCTCGGTCACAAAGCGGTTCTGTTTCCAGCGCCCTGGGCAGCTGAGCTGTTCGTTCAGCTGTTTCAAGAGCATTGTCACTCCAGACGCCGGGAGACTCCAGGGAGGTCGCCTGGACTTCTGACTGTGTGGCCCTGTCTTGGCTTTTTGTCCATCTGCCTGTCTGTCCATCTGCTAGTTTGTTTTCCACCAGACATTTCCCGAAGGCCCAGCGTCACCAGGCCCTGGGAGGACAGTGGCAAACTAGGCAGACCTCGTCCCTGCCCCTTGCGGGCTCCCAGGGGCGGGGGTGCCAGTCACCCAAATAGAACAGCACACCAGAGGAATGCGCGCTGAAAGGAACAAGGAACGGGAGCTGACACCTGAGAAAGGAATAGCTCAGCGGGCCAAGAGGGAGGCATTCCCGCCCGAGGCGTGGTGTGTGTGCAGGGCACGGCATGGTGTGGTGGTGTGTGCAGGGCGTGGTGTGGTGTGTGTGCAGGGCACGGTGTGGTGTGGTGTGTGTGCAGGGCACGGTTGTGGTGTGGTGTGTGTGCAGGGCACGGTGTGGTGTGGTGTGTGTGCAGGGCACGGTATGGTGTGGTGGTGTGTGCAGGGCGTGGTGTGGTGTGTGTGCAGGGCACGGTATGGTGTGGTGGTGTGTGCAGGGCGTGGTGTGGTGTGTGTGCAGGGCACGGCGTAGTGTGGTGATGTGTGCAGGGCGTGGTGTGGTGTGTGTGCAGGGCACGGTGTGGTGTGGTGTGTGTGCAGGGCACGGTGTGGTGTGGTGTGTGTGCAGGGCACGGTGTGGTTTGGTGGTGTGTGCAGGGCACGGTGTGGTGTGGTGTGTGTGCAGGGCAGGGTGTGGTGTAGTGGTGTGTGCAGGGTGTGGTGTGTGTGCAGGGCAGGGTGTGGTGTAGTGGTGTGTGCAGGGCACGGTGTGGTGTGTGTGCGGGGCACGGTGGCATGGGAGATCCTGGCCAGGTCGGGGCAGGAAGAGGCCTTTGTGTCTTCCCCGACAAGGCTGAACGCTCCAGAAGGGCAGGGTCTTCTGTCTTCCTCATTCACAGCCATGTCCCCAGCCCTCGGAAGGGAGCCGGGCACGCAGTAGGCACTCTGTCTATTGGCTGAATGAATAAAAGGTCTCAATGGAGCACCGAGACACCGTTCGATTTTCACTTTAGAGAAAGTGCTCCCCTCCCACTCCCCGCCTGGCTCCCCTCTGCACGCAGGCACGGTCAGCCCTCAGCTCCGCTGTCCACCTGCGCGTTCACTACGTGCCCCACGGACGAGGAGCCGAGAGACGCAGCCCTAAACCACAGCATCTCCTCCGCCACTAACACCGTAAGCACTTGTGTTTGGGCCGCATTCCAAGCATTCACTTAATTGAAAAGATCGAGAGAGAAAAGAAGAGTTGGCAGCTGGCCACCCCCGGTGTGTCACTTGCCGTGGCGCCTGAGCTTGTGATTCCTGAGGCTGACGTGGGGAAGGAAAGTCTGGCCTGGGCCAGGGCACCCAGCGCCTGGCCTCGGGGAGCCGGGAGGAGGAGCGGGGATCTCAGAGGCTGAAGGGGCTGGGATTGAATCTGAAGTCACCCGCTTCCCAGCTGCATGACCTCAGGCCTGGCCTCTCCGCCCTCTCTGTGCCTGGGTCTCCTCCTCTCCACGCTGAGGGTGGGCCCGCCATCCGGCCGGCCTTTCAGGAGGATGGCACTCCATCTCCATAAAGCACCCAGCACAGCGCCCACGTGGCCGCACGTCCCACGCAGATTCTGTCTGGGGACCTCAGTCACCTCGGTCCCACCTCACTCCGGAACCCCGTGATCCCTCCCAGGTCCCCCAGGCGCCGTGGCACTGGGCGGTTTCTCCGGGAATATCTTTAAGAGAGAAACGCGTGCTCTCCAGCGTTTCCGGTGGTGGCGGGCTCTGCGGCGGTGGGAACTCAAACTAAGGGGTGTTGCAATTCCAAAAAGAGATTGGGAGCACTGACGTACGTAGGCCAGATGTTGGGCAGACGGCTGGGGAGACCGACAGATTGAACCAAAGGCAGCTCGTGGGCTCCACGGGGACCAGCAGAATCATGTTTCCCATTCGTTAACCCTGCAGAGCCCATCCAGCTGCCAGTGCTCCCAGCTCCCTCTCTCTCTCTCTCCTCCTCCTCCTCCCTGCTCATGCCCTTCCTCCCCGCCCCCCACCCCCTCAGTCTGCTCTCCCCGACCTTTGGCCAGAGCAGCATATTGCCAGGGAGGTGATCTGAAGCCCAGCCAGTCATTCGCAGGCTGCTCCCAGGATCTGCCAACCGGAAACCCGGCCAGCCCGGGACCCTGATTGGGATGGGGCGGGATCGCACCTGCGGTTTCAAGTGGTTCTTTTTAAACTCCTGGGCACCCTGGGACGTGTTCCTGGGAGCCTTCTCTGCAGGAAGTGGGTGCATCGGGATCTTGTAGCTACTGCTGCTGGCTTCGGGGCTGCCCGTGCTGTGGTGTTTACGTCGCTTTGGCTGTAGCGAAGGACAGCGTCACCTGTCCTGGGCCAGGGTCTTGCTGCAGGAACTGCGAGGCCTGTGAGCAGTGGCTGCCCCTCCGTGTGCTGCGCGAGAGCCCGTTTTCCTCCCTCCAAATCAAAAGGGCTCCGCTGTTTCTCAGGTCTGGTTCCAGGCCTCCTCCCTGGCTTGCTGCGTGGCCTCCCTGACCTCATCATTCCAACTGTAAACTGAGCAATGGTCTAGAGCAGGGTTTTCAAATATTTTTAAGTCCTGGAACCCTGCTGTGGGCCTGTGCAGGCCGAGGAGGACTGTGGGCAATGGAGGAGACCAGGCTCTGTCTTAAAGGCTCCGCCGATGGCTGCCTACGGCCACGGGGACTCCTGAGGTCTGGCGATGGGGCCTGCAGGCTGCTGGGTGACAGACACCCTCTTCCACATACAGAAGAGCACAAAGTGGGGGTGCCCAGTGGAAACCAGGGAAGAGGGCCAGCCCCCCACCCGCCTCACCAGGCTCTGGGGCTGCCTGCAGGCCAGCTTGACTGTCGGCCGGATCATCCTGAGAACTCTCCCAGTTTAAAGTCATGTGGGCACGTCCTTGTGCGGGCGGGCGGCGTGGAGGGGCAGAGGATCTTGCCAGGAAATGTGGACACTGTCGTGGACGTGGGAAGTGCACCTCTGAGTGGGTCACTGTACCTATCGGCCCCTCTGCTTCCCCATTTGTAAAATGGGGGGATTGCCCGGCCGCGGTGGCTCAGTGGTTGAGCGTCGACCTATGAACCAGGGGGTCACAGTTTGAGTCCCCAGTCAGGGCACATGCCCGGGTTGCAAGCTCAATCTCTAGTGCAGGGCGTGCAGGAGACAGCCAATCAATGGTTCTCTCTCATCATTGATGTCTCTATCACTCCATCTCCCTTCCTCTCTGAAATCAATTAAAAAATATTTTTAAGCCCTGGCCGGTTTGGTTCAGTGGAAGGAGTGTCGGCCTGCGGACTGAAGGGTCCCAGGTTCGATTCCGGTCAAGGGCATGTACCTTAGTGGCGGGCACATCCCCAGTAGGGGGTGTGCAGGGGGCGGCTGATCAATGTTTCTCTCCCATCGATGTTTCTAGCTGTAACAAATTAATAAAATATTTTTTTAATAAATAAAATGGGATTGATCTAGGTCAGGGCTGCTGGGTATTCCGCACACATCCTGCCATTCTGCTGCCCGTGGCAGACATGGCTAATGGACCACAGAACTCTGTCTTGCTGATGCTGTTTCTCACAGCCCCAGCCCCCGCTGCCCCACTGGTGCCCTCTCTAGATGTTTTGTTCTGTCTCCCAGGTCCTTCCAGGCCGCCGCCAGCACCATAGAGCTTGAGACGGTTGTGGGCTCATTGGCTGTAAACAACAGAACTCCAGATGGGGTGAGAAGGGCAAGGAATTCCACTAAAACAGCGCTGTCCTGGTTCCGGGGCCTCCTCCTGGCGCCATCTCGGCATCTTGGCATTTGTATATCTGGGAACCCCCTGGACTGTACATTCTTAATTTAGTGTTTTTGTTCAAATAGATTAGCTTTTTTAACTTAGGTTATCTTTAAAGGGAAACGAGCCATCTACCATACATGGAAAACCAATAGCCCTTGCTAGAAACAGAAGGAAACTAAATACAAAGGAGAAAGTCAATGTGTTAAAGCTCTTCCTCGCTAGTGTTGCCTGCCCCGAGGTCTTCTGTTCATTCCTTTTTTTTTTTTTTTTTTAATATATTTGTATTGATTTCAGAGAGGGAGGGAGAGGGAGAGAGAGAACCATCAATGATGAGAGAGAATCATGGATCGGCTGCCTCCAGCACACCCCACACTGGGGATCAAGCCCACAACCCAGGCATGTGCCCTGACCAGGAATCCAACCGTGACCTCCTGGTTCATAGGTTGACGCTTAACCACTGAACAACACCAGCCGGGCCTTCTGTCCCTTTAAGAAAAGAGGCCAGCAAGTGGTGGGGTGGGTGTTGAAAGGCCATTCTTGCCACCTTTCTGAAGACAGAAGGGACTGGCGGAAGCTCTCACTACGGAACTCCCTGCATTTAGTGCTGAGTCCCTGTGTCACCTAAAACCAGCTCCCTTACCCCGAGCTCCCACATTACTAGGCACAGGGATAAAGGAAAGAACATCACCCTGAAAAGCCCTTGGACCAGATCCTTCTGCACCCCCACTCCCAAACCCTCCCCCCACATCAAACCTCTGGCCACTGCAGTAGGGACCAAAATGTAATCCGTTGTCATGTGACCCATGCGGTGACCCTTCTTAGTAATACCACCTAGGAATTTCAGTTGGTCCTTTGCCAACCCTAGAAACCCCACCAAATAGATTTGCAAAGCAGTGAAATGGGAGGGCATCCCCCCCCCGAGCCTCAGAGATTTTATTCACGGGCAGAAACACCTTCTCGTGTTTTCAAGTTCACGTGATGAAAGCATATGAGATCACAGCGCTCCAGAGGTGGGGCAGCAGCTATGTCATGGTCTCCCGCCCTGGGGACCTGTATCCGCGGAGTTCTAGGGCCTAGCCCAGAGCTGCGGCCGTGGGCAGAGATCTGGGTCTGCAGGCACAGGGCATGTTCGTTTATCGGGGCTATTGGGGGCACATGGGCCCTTGGTCCATTTCTGGCCCATCCACCGCTTAGCTTTGCCCAGGCCTGGCTGCTGGTGTTTTTCAAGGGCCTTTGAGCTTTGTTCTGGTTCAAATCTTTATTTGTGGATGAACTGCCCCCTTGGCTGTTGTCACTTGGAAAGGGGACCGAACCTAAGGGCACTCACTGGTAGCCCCATCCCATTGGGCTGCGTTGGACCTGCCAAGGGAGCTGAGGATGAAGGGTTAGGACGCATTCATCGAACATCCTCCCAGCAGTCTGGCCATAAGCAGAGATCCTAACCCATGTGGATTCCGTTTCTGGAGCTTTAAAAATAATCTCATTGTGCCGAAACCGGTTTGGCCCAGTGGATAGAGCGTCGGCCTGCGGACTGAAAGGTCCCGGGTTCGATTCCGGTCAAGGGCACGTACCTTGGTTGCGGGCACGTCCCCGGTGGGAGGTGTGCAGGAGGCAGCTGATCGATGTTTCTTTCTCATTGATGTTTCTGGCTCTCTATCCCTCTCCCTCTCTGTAGAAAATCAATAAAATATATTAAAAAATAATAATAATAATCTCATTGTGTTTACAACACCCCGTGCGATAGTAAGGACAGGCATCCCATTTCCTGAGAAGGCAGAAGCTCAGAGTCAGAGGACTTACCCCAACTCAGAATGAGGTCAGGGCCAAGGCCCCGCTGCCGCTCCCCTCCCTCCCACCCCCACACTCCCACCTCGTCCTCAGCGGGCCGACAGGGTGGTGCAGTCATCAGCTGTGACTGCGCCCAGTAGGTGCTCCGTGACCTGGAAGGACAGTGCAGAGGGACGGTCCCTCGAGTGCACCGGGGCAGTGAGAGAAGGTGGCCTGGGGTTCAAGGCCACGGACATGTTTCCTGTCCTCTTAGGAAAGTGACTCTTTTTTTCCTGATTATAAAAGGAAATACATTGTAGAAAATCTGGAAAATTCAAGAAAGCTTCAAGAACAGCATTTTCTTGAAGTCCTACTTGTTCTTCCTAACCCAGAGCAAACCGTCCTATATAATAAAAGCCCAGCAACCAGAACGGCAGAATGACCAGAGACCAGAACGACCACAGCCCCTCGCCCTGGCCAGCCCTGCCCCCCAGCGGGGACCCCACCCCGATCCGGGGCCCCCATCAGGGCAGGCGGGCCTGCCTCCACTCATGCACTGGGCCTCTATCCTCCTATATAATAAAAGGGTAATATGCAAATTGACCCTAACGGCAGAATGACCAGAACAACAGCTCGACCAGTCACTGTGAGGCACACTGACCACTTCTCGGTCCCTTTCCCCGGCCGACAGGCTCTGATCACCTGATGGCAAACAGGGAACCCGGCGGCGCAGGGCGGGGGGGGCGCGAGGCCAGGTGTGGGCAGCCAGGGAAGATGGCCCTGATCACAGGCCAGGCCTAGGGACCATACCCGCAAACCGATTTTGTGCGCAAGGCCTCGAGTATATAAATCTCAGTGATTTATATGCGTGCACACATATATACAGTATGGTCAATCTGCGTTGTTTGCTGATTCCGTGTTTGGGAACTTGCCTGCTTGCTAAAATCTGTTTGTAATGCAACATCAATACTGTCACGTGCAGACACGGCATGGGCATAGCAGCAAACACCGGTGTGGGCCACTGTGCACGTTCCCGGCTGAGGCTGCGGAGGCGACGCTCTGCCTTCCTGTTTCAGCTCTTATGCTCGGAACAAGTGCCGTTTTCGTGCTCTCTTCACTGCCACGTTGATCTTGACATTTTGGCGCTTTTTGTCAGCCGTTGCACTGTTTCCAATGGCCCCAAACGTAGCCCTGAAGCGCTGTCTGTTCCCAAGCTCAGGAGGGCTGGGCTGGGCCTCACGGAGAAATACGTGTGTTAGATAAGCTTCCTTCAGGCGTGAGTTGTAGTACCGCTGGCCATGAGGTCAATGATACTGAATTAACATACATTAAACGAGGTGTCTTTAAACAGGCACCTGACACTCTATTTCCCCTAGAACAGTGGTCGGCAAACTCATTAGTCAGCAGAGCGGCAAACCACGGCTCGCAAGCCGCATGTGGCTCGCAAGCCGCAGTTTGCCGACCACTGCCCTAGAAGCAGAGGTCCAGTATTCGCTAAGTCAGTGTTTGTCAGACTCTATAGATCATAACTGCACACGTATAATTTGTGCGAGATTGAGGTTACACTGTATTAGCCTCTCCCTTTTACCTGCTACAGTGCCTGAACTACAGGAGAATGAGCGGGCATCTCTCGCTGGCCCCAGTCCAGCTGTGCCCAGCTGCTGGGGCAGGGGCACGGTGCCTGGTGCAGCAAGGCCGGCAAGGTTCGAGGGAACCTCGGTCAAGTCACTGTACTCCTGGGGCTCCATCTGTTGCCAGGAAAACGTGGGGAGTGTTCGGCTGGCCCGGGGATTTGGGCTCAGCCCCACCCCACAGCCCCTCGCCACCAGTCCATCTCCTCCAGGACTCAGAGGAGAAAGAAAACCAGACTTCTGGGCCTTGAAAATCACACAGGCCCCGCGGCCGAGGTTGTGTAAGAAGGGGTTTCAGCGGTGGCTAATTCCTGTCAAAGCCTCCTGTTGGGGAGCAAGAGGAAAGGCTCTGAGGCCCGCAGACACCCTGTGGTCTCGGTGCTTCCTCATTCCCAGGGGAGGTCCCGGCTGCTCCCTGCGACTCGCTGCTCTGGGCGGAGGTGGGGGTGGTGGGGCAGCAGGACAGCGGGCAGAGAGGACAGGCCAGGCGGTGGGACGACCTGAGAGACACTGCCCGCTCCCTTCCCACAGACCTCAGGCCTGCCTCCTGTCTGCGAGGGCTTGACCTGGTGTCTGGGTTTCTTCCTCATGAATTCATTCAGAAAGCGTAGATTTTTCCACCGTGCTCAGCGCTGGGCATACGGCACTCGGTGAATAAGACAGGCGTGGTTTCTGCTCTCACGAAACTTGGAGCCTCGTGGAAAGCAGACTCTCAGGCAGTTGCGGGAAAGCGTATTTGACCTTGTGATGGGGAAGTGGGTGCCGAGGAGACATGCAGCAATGTTGGTGGGGAGGGAGCAGTCCGGGAGGGCTTTCTGGAGGAAGTAGCATCTAAGCCAGGGGTGGGCAAACTTTTTGACTCGAGGGCCACAATGGGTTCTTAAACTGGACCGGAGGGCCGGAACAAAAGCATGGATGGAGTGTTTGTATGAACTAATATAAATTCAAAGTAAAGGAGCGGAGGGGAGAGCAAGAGAACCCTCCGCTCTTTCGGCTCCGCGGGCCAGATAGAACAGCCGAACGGGCCGGATCCGGCCCGCGGGCCGTAGTTTGCCCACGGCTGTAAGCTATGCCCTCTTAGTAGACTTGTGAAATGTCCCACCTTCTGGATTTTTCTGGTTGTTTCTTTCTGGTGCCTTTTAGCCCAGTCCTCTACCTCCTTTACTTCCAGGAAACTGGAACTTAGGTCAAGAGGCTTGAGATTCAGGTTAAACATTTTGTTGACAGTATTTGCCAGAAGATTATGTATAGTTCTGTCTCTGTGACTCTGACCAGTCTGGGTACTTCCGGTAAGTGGAGTCACACAGTATCTGTCTCTCTGAGACGGGCGTTTCCCTTAGCGCAATGCCCTCAGGGTTTCTTCAGGGCATAGCAGGTGTCAGCATCTCCTTCCTCTTTGAACTGGCTCATATTTCCTTGTACGGACGTCCGCATGGTGCTTTCTCATCCATCCATCACTGGACACCAGTTAGTCCCAGGGCTGCTGTGTTCCGATGGCTTTGGTTACAAGTAACAGACACGCACCCCGATTGGCTTAAACAAGAAAGGGAAGTTCTGGCTTGTGTTGTGACAGGTCCAGGATGTTGGATCGGGGCTCCAATGATGTCCCAGGACTCGGCCCCTCTGTCCCTCTCACCCTGCTTGCTTCTGGGTGCAGGTGCTTCCCACACAGTAACCCCTGGGGGGCGTTCTCCTCCCAGCAGCCATTGCCGTGGGAAAGGGGTCTTTGCCCTGATCACGCCACCCAAAGTCCTAGAATGGAGTCCCCTCGGCCCATCCCTGGGGGGCCTGTCTTATTCACCATCGTACGGCCGGCGACAGGCAGTGTTCTCATTGGCCAGCCCTGGGACACATCCCTACCCCCTCTCGCAAAGATGGGAAGAGGGAGAGGGGCGGCCCCCAAGGAAATCAGGCGCTCTTACCAGCAGAAGGGAAGGGGGACCAGGTGAGCCGGAACAACGGCTGATCAGGGTGAGTGTGGCAGGCCCTGGGCACGGCCCCATGGACATTAGTCATGGCGATGAATCAGGGGAGGTCATTGTCCCCGTTTTAGAGAAAGGGACATTGTGTCCAGAGAGGTCGGTGCCCTGTGAGTCTCGCCCAGCCAGTAGAACGGGAGTTGGAACCCGTGAGCGTGTTCCTTCGCCAGCCCCCACACGCCGGGCAGAGCCCAAGCCCTGTGTCAGGACAATTCTCATTAAAACAGTTAGGTCTGGCCAAAACCGGTTTGGCTCAGTGGATAGAGCGTCAGCCTGCGGACTGAAAGGTCCCTGGTTCGATTCCGGTCAAGGGCATGTAACTTGGTTGCGGGCACATCCCCAGTAGGAGGTGTGCAAGAGGCAGCTGATCGATGTTTCTCTCTCATCGATGTTTCTGACTATCTATCACTCTTCCTTCCTCTCTGTAAAAAATCAATAAAATATATTTAAAAAAAAAAAACAACCACACACAATTAGGTCTGAGCCTCAAAATGCAGACCATGGACTTGTGCTCAGAGGTTGGTTCCAGTAAACCAATCAGGCCTGTGCAGGGCCCTGCGCTGTATGTGCAGGACTTGAACTTTGCAAACAGGCATCAGGAATGAACTGTGTAAGCAGAATTTCCCCCCTGTTTATGAGTGTATGCTTTTTATTGGTTTTAAGAAAAAATAAAAATCTTTGATGACATTTTCTCTCTTTTTTTTTTCTCCTTGTTTTTTAATATGTATTTTTTAAATCCTTACCCGAGGATATGTTTTCATTGATTTAAAGGAAAGAGAAAGGGGGTGGGAGGCGAAGGGAGGGGAGGGAGAGAGTGAGAGAGACACCCATGGGTTGCCTCTCCTACATGCCCCGACCTAGGATTGAACCCACAACCTTTTTACTGTCCACATTGGCTTTGTTCTTGACAGAGGGTCATCCAAACTTGGCCTAAACATCCCCCAGGGATGGCAACCTTTGACATGCTAGTTTCTGGGCCGACGCTCACTGCCTCTGCCTGGCCTAGCTCAGGTCACGTGCTCACTCTTCAGCTGCTTCCCGTGGGTAAGGAATAGTACCCACCTCTGCATCTAACAAACTATCGCCCAGGTGGGGGAGGGGGTTCCCGGGAGAAAGAAACGGGCTCTGAGTGGAAGAAAAATTAATCCATACTAGGCAAAAAATAGCATATCCACTGTATACATGTTATCTTCATTCATGTATGTGTTGTCTTTCCAGCTGACCCTCGCCTTGTGGAGGACCAGGGCCCTCTGTGTACCCCCGTGGCCTCTAACAACACTGAACCCCTCCTTTTCAAACAGCATTTCTCTGTTTCCAAAGAGCTTTCACATAGATAGATACTCTGTAATTGTCAGAACTACCCTATAACCACACATAATTTGTGTGAGCCGGGACTGGGTTATGGCTGCTGATCCCTTAGCCCATGAGTGTCCAGGGCCACCAGAGTCCCCAGCCAGGTGCCTCTGGCCTCCTGCCGCCACCTCACTTTGCCCGAATGCGTCGTCGGTGTATTTTTTCTGAGTGCCGTGACTTGTGACAAAGGTTGGAACGTGGCCCTGCGGTTTAGAAAGTGGCTCCCCCTTCTCAGTCCTCACACTGTCACACTGAGCAGACGCTGGAGGCCCACTTCACAGGTGGAGAAACGGACAGGCAGAGGGAGAGAGTGATCGAACCCTAACGGGAGGAAATGGTGTCATGGCTTAGCTTATGAGAAATATAAGGAGGCTAAGGCTCCTGTGACTTCAATCAAAACCAACGTTTTAAGAATGACTCTGATAGCCCGGCTGGCGTGGCTCAATGTGGTTGAACGTCGGCCTATGAACCATAAGGTCCGGGTTCAATTCCCGGTCAGGGCACATGCCTGGGTTGCAGGCTCGATCCCCAGTAGGGGGCGTGCAGGAGGCAACCCATCAATGATTCTCTTTCATCATTGATGTTTCTATGTCTCTCTCTCTCTCCCTCTCCCTTCCTCTCTCTCTAAAAATCAATAAAAACATATTTTAAAAAATAAAAATAAAAAAGAATGACTCTGACAAGGCTCTCTGAATTGAGTGGGGAGCAAGACATCCTTGCGCTGCCAACAGCAACAGCACCTCCTGCGTTGAGCAGGGTGCTGACGCCTTCCCACGCTCGGTTTCATTTAACTCTGTGCACAACTCTCGGAAGTGGAGGTCATTATACCCATTTCACTGAGGAGGAAGCTGAGGCTCAGAGAGAACAAGTAACCTGTTTCAAGTCATACAGCCAATCGGTGGCAGAGCTGAGATTCAAACCCGGGTCTTTCTGACTCTGAACCTTGTGCTTTGCTCCCGAGTCCCCCTGGCGTTGGAAAGGGCCCCCTTGGTGTTAACACCTGTCTCCCCTGCTCCTCTCTGCAGGTCTACATCATCCGGGTCACGTGGTCCAGCGGCTCCACCGAGGCCATCTATCGGCGCTACAGCAAATTCTTTGACCTGCAGGTAAGGACTCGGGGCCTCCAGTGAGCTGCGGGTAGGAAAGGCTTTCATTGGACTTACTTCCCGTTTGGACTTCAGAGCCCAGACCAGCCTTGGGCAAACTACGGCCCGCGGGCCGGATCCGGCTGTTCTATCCGGTTCTCTTGCTCTCCCCTCCGCTCCTTTACTTTGAATTTATATTAGTTCACACAAACACTCCATCCATGCTTTTGTTCCGGCCCTCCGGTCCAGTTTAAGAACCCATTGTGGCCCTCGAGTCAAAAAGTTTGCCCACCCCTGGCCCAGACCCTCACCCACAGTGGGCGTACAAAAAAAAAAAGTGCTCTTTTTTTTACCCCTAGAATTAAAAAGGCCATCCGTGTGCCCACTTCAGCGGCGCACACACTAAAATTAGCACAATATAGGAAAGGTGAGCATGGCTCCTGCACAAGGGTGACATGCAAATTTGTGGACATTCCGCATTAAAGAAAGAAAAAAGATGTCCGTCACTTTAGGGACATACTGCTTTATGCTGTGATCGTCGGTATTTCCCAAATAAAAGAAAGAATGCGTGTGGACGGCTCCAGAGTGGAGCATGACCTGGACATTGGTGTGGCTTTGGCGTGCAGATCTTGAACTTGTGTTTTCTTCAAGGACTCAGATGTGTCCAGTCACATTTGGTGAATAAATGAATGAATCGATAAATGAACTCACAGCCGCGAGTGCCCCCAGTCCCATAGGGCACCCGGCCAATGTGGACAGCTCAGTGTCAGCTCACCCCCACGGGGGTAAAAGAACTACAATCTTTGGGACCGTAGCTTTATCTTCTTGTCACCAAAGGCCAGCAACTCAAAGCAAGCGTGTCTGCATGAGAAGTCACAGGACCCAATATGACAAAATACCGTTCTTTGGAAAACACAGGCCTCAAGAACTTACTGGGCTTCCTGAACAACAAGTCCTCCCTGCTGTGCAGTGAGGGACCCATGCTGAGCTGTCTGGTCTCCCTTTCCTCTGTGCCTTTTAGGGTGCTTCAGTTGCAGGAAACCCTACTCAAACGGGCTTAAGTCAATGGGGAGTTCCGGGCTGGTGTAACTGCATGTCCTAGGCCAGTGGTCGGCAAACTCATCAGTCAACAGAGCCAAATGTCAACAGTACAACGATTGAAATTTCTTTTGAAAGCCACATTTTTTAAACTTAAACTTCTTCTAATGCCACTTCTTCCAAATAGACTCGCCCAGGACGTGGTATTTTGTGGAAGAGCCACACTCAAGGGGCCAAAGAGCCGCATGTGGCTCGCGAGCCGCCGTTTGCCGACCACGGTCCTAGGAGAAGAAACCGTGTGGGCTTCAGGCACCGCTTGATCCAGGGTGTTCCACTGTGTCCTTTCACCCAGCTCTTTCCTCTCATTCTGCATTTCTGCTTCCATCGCGTTGGCTTTATCCTCGGCTCCCACGTGTGCCAAAATGCTGTGGGCACACAACCAGCAGGAAAGAGGGAAAGGTCACTTCCCAGAAGTTCAAGCGAACACGGGGTTGTGTTTCAGAGGCTCAGCTCTAAGCCTGTCAAGATGGTGAAAGAATGTGATGGCCAGTGGGGTGGTCGGGTTCCTGCCCTGCCCCTGGAGTCGGGGGCGGGGACTGAGAGCCGGAGCGAACAGAACAGTCGTGATCGGGTGTAAAGTAGGCGTTGTGGGGCCGTCAGGAGAGAGCCCTTGTCCTCCACACACCAGCCCGTCTCCTGGCCTCACATGTTCTCTGAGAGTTGGCTGATGTTAACCACAGGCATTCGCGGTTGTATGGACCTAATCTGTTCCTGAAAATGGCAAACGGAACAGTCAGAGCCTGTGTTCATTCTTTCCAAGGGGATGGCAAAGTTCTCCTGGCCTGTTTCCGTAACTGCCAGAGTCACGTGTGATGTGAAGCAATTGCGACACCAGTGACCTCGGTGTTGAACGTGTAATGAATGTGACGTTTTGTGTTTACTGTGTAACAACATCAAACAGGATCACGCACAAGTTATGTGTTTCTTCTGGTCTGCAGCAAGCATGCTCTGAATGTAAATAGACACGTGTGTGCAAGAGGGTGGGATTCCATCTACAGTGGACTTGGCAGGAGCAGCCCAGGGCAGGGAAGGCAGATGATGGCGGTGATGCCCAGCGCCAGAAGCAGGAGGCACGGTCCTGTGTGATAATGACCGAGATCCACACCCTCGTACCCAGACCACGGGTGTCTGTGCACATCCATTGCGGCAGGTCTTCAGTTCAGAGAGTGAGAATTGAGTCCACAGTTTGCAAGTTGCTGACCGACTTCTCGTGCCCTGAGGGTCTGCACAGGGAGGGCGCGTGAACTTGGCTTTCAGAGGCCTCTTGCCTGCGTGATGCCTCCAAGAAAGGACACGGGGCAGAGAGCAGGGGCAGGCATGATGGCTCGCTTAGGGATCACTGACACCCACAGCGCACGCATCCACTCACGCGGGAAGAGAGGAGGGGGGCGGCTTGATGGCAAGAGGCAGGTGTGCCCCATGGAAACAGAGCAGGAAGTGCCGCCGGGCCCGCCGGGGCTCAGGACCGCAGCAGGGTGACCCTGCGCAGGCTGGGCGGCTCCCTGGCCGCGTGTCACTGTGGCCGCAGGATCTGCCATCGAGCCTGCTTCCTTTCCCCAACGACCTCTCTAGCCCGGCTTCTTCCGCGTGCCTGCTGGCCCACACCCCCCAGACAGCACCTTCGGCCCCCGAGTGGAAGTGTCCTTCCCTGTTGTCAATGCACTGGGGTTCCCAGGTGCCGATTCCGGCTCCAGGGTTGAGAATCTGATTGTCAGAGACCTGGTCAGTCCACCTGACCTGCTGGCTGCGGCGGGTTGTTGGTGCAGCAGGAGCTGGAGGAGTAGGGCGGAGCAGGGCCGGGAGGCGGTCAGCTCCCTGTTCCGGGAGAGCCCCGGCTTCAGACCTTGACTTCAGGGTTAGACAGACTGGCTTCAGATCTCAGCTTTCTGCCTCTTTAGGTTTCAGCTTGGTGACGCCTCTGTATGTTTCTGAGCCTCAGTTTCCCCGTCTGCACATTGAGAATGAAAGCACTTTCCCGTGCCTCGGGTATGACAGAGTTATGCCTTGCTCTGTAAGCGTGTCAGCTGTCATCTGCTGTCCCTCCGCTCAGACGGGACTTGCCTGAGGGGACCCTGTCTGGGAATGCTGGCCGGGGTCAGATCGCAGGCTCCCTGCCCCAAAGCCTGTGCTCCCTCCACTCTCCTGTTGTGACTCAACTTTTGGATATTTACCAGAATTTAAAAGTGAAGTTTTTCCGCCCCACTCAGCATGATTGGTAATAATTGGGGGTTTGCCGTAGCATAAGTAACGGCCTCAGACTGCCCTCCTGAAAGGAAGTCGTCGAAAGACGGCCCTTCAGCCACCTTTCAAGAGTCCCAGATGGGCAGCTGGACGGGAAAGGCGTGGAATTTCCAGAGGGTCCCCTCTCCTGGAACCGCCGGCCTCCTGCCCCCGCAGCCCAGAGCGGGCAGCTGGAAGGAGTTAGGGCAGGAATCAGCTGTTCCCAAGGCCCAGGCGAGGAGGCCAGCCCGTGTGGGGCTGCAACACCCTCAAGTTCGATGATTTCACGATTCCGCCCTCCCTGCCCCTCCCTCCTGTCTGGCAAGTAGTCTTGGTTTTTTTTTCCAGAAGAAACTTGGCTCTCACACACATCATCACTTCAAAAAAAAAAAAGTATGGGGAGGGCGAGCTTGTGCGGAGGAACAGCTAAGCCAGTGTGGTGTAATGGAAAAAGTCCGGAGACGGGGGCCCAGCCACCTGTGCTGTGTGGCCTTGGGCACGCCCCTTAACCCCTCTGTGCCCGATTGCTCTCATCAGTAGCATGGGGTGATGATAACAGGAACAGCTGGCTTTCTAGAGCTCGGACCGCTCAGCATCTGGATGCCGTGACTCATTTAATCCTCGTGTTAAGCTTATCACCTCGTACAGATGAAGAAACCCGGGCTGGGAGAGGCCCTAGGGTCTGCCCCAGGTCACACAGCCAGTGGGCGTCGGAGCTAGGATTTGAAGCTGGGCGGGCGACAGCACAGACCACAGTCTTGGCCGCTCTGCTGTCCAGGCTCCTAGTGGCTACTTCACCAGGTTCCTATGGAGTTAAAAGCAATGATGTGTGTTGGGAAGAGGCAAACCCACAGAGACAGAGCGGATTAGTGGTTGCCAGGCCCTGGGAGGAGGGGAGAGTGGGAGAGACGGATGGGTACAGGGTTTCTCTCTGGCTGAATGAAAATGTTCTGGAATTAGATAGGGGGGGATGGTTGCACAACCTTCTGAATATACCAAAAACCACTGAATTGTAGACTTTAAAAGGGTGAATTTTCTGGTATGTGAAGTGTATCTGAATTTTTTTTTTTTTTTTTTTTGAAGTGATGATGTGTGTGAGAGCAGTTTCTGGGCTGTCGAGCCCTGAGCAAATGTCAGCTGTTGGGATTATCGGGAATTGGCAGGGTTTAGAGCAGGGGATGGTGCCAGTTTAATAGAGTGGGTAAGATCCTGGGCTTGGGTCCAAATGCTGCCACTTTCTGGTCAGGAGATCTTGTTTTAGCAGAACTGTTTTAGTCGCAGATGACAGAAACCCGGTTAAGATGGATTATTCAGAAAGAACATGGATGAGCTAAATGTAACGGAAGAGACCAAGGGGAGTTGGCGTCAGGTCTGGCTGGATCTAGGGGCCACCATGTCAATCAGGACCTGCTTTTCTCCACTTGACTGTCTTCACGTCCAGGCACATGGTGGCCACAGGCCCAAGCTATATCCGTGAGTTCCTGTTCAGCACCTTCTGGGAAAAGAGAACAACACCCCCACAGTTTAAGCAAAAGCCTCATTAATTTATCGTGGGTCAGTGGCCAGCCGGTCAGGGCCATCCCAGGCTCAAGTAAAATCAGCCTCCCGCCAATGTGTGTAACTCACAGAGAAGGTTCCCCGGAAGAAAGCAGAGAACTGCTTCTAAGGAAGGGCGAGGAGCTTGTGGGGAGCAGAGAACAGTAACTGTGCCCTCGGGGGGTGGGGGGGGAAGGGCATCCAGGCCGAGGGAACAGAGAGTCCGCCTCGGGTAAGAAAGGAGCGGGGCTCAAGCTCCTCTGTGGGAAAAGAGACTTAACATCAAACACGAGCAAAAATGTCCCCTTTATGACAGTGCACTTGCTGATGTGATTTCCTGACTCGCTTGTCTTAGAAAATCTGGACCCTGATCGTCAGCCGTCACTACTGGTTGGCATCTGGCCACGCGTCTCATGCACATGAGGGTGTAGGTAGGCCATAGAGCCCCGGGCTTGGCATGGGAAGCCCTGGTGTCAGGTCCCGGCCGGCTGTCTTACCAGCTGTGTGGCCTTGGGCAGGCCTCTCTGCCGCTCCCTGTCTGCCCTCGCCTGGCTCCGGCAGAGGGTGGCAGAGGCACCGGGGATGATCGGGATGCTGTGGCGCTGAGAGCATTGCCTGGAGGTAACGGGGGCTGGCTGAGTGATGTCGTTAAAGACCTGGATGACCGTTTCCTGAAACGCACAGGCGCCCGCTTTACGTCCTCTCGTTTAGTCCTCACAAGCAGGAAGCGAGTATTGTGTCCACACCACAGACGGGGGAGCTGACGCTCAGAGGGCAGTCACGTGCCCGGAGAGCAGCATGGCTGGGATTTAAGCCCACGTGGGGCCGAGTCAGAAGCTGCACCCCACTGCGTTCTTGAGGCCCAGTACTGCCTCCGAATCGCTTTTCAAAGATACATTTGCCTCCTGGAGTTCTGCCTGGCACTGCCCTTTGAAGGCCCAGGTGGCACCTCCCTGTAAGATGCGGGCAGTCTACCCCGCAGAGAGGGCTGCCCTGGGCCATACACGATCCCTTCAGGAAGGGGCCTCAGGTGTCCGAGGGTCTCCTGTACTCTGTGCCAGGCGACCTTTGCCCTCTGAGTTTTCCCACTGGCTCAGTGTGTTCCCAGGCTGAGGGTCATGGCCGCCCCTGGAGCCAGGGCTTCCCTGGGGAAGCACAGCTACTAGTAAGCATTTGCTGAGCCCGAGTGACTCCAGGGGTTCAGAAAGGAGCGTCTGTCCCGGCCAGGGAGCTCAGGCTGGGCTTGCTTCCTGGAGGAGGTGACATTGAAGCGGGGTCTAGAGACCATGAGTAAGGAGTTGACCCGCAGACAGGGTGGGAGAGGGCATTCCACATGGAGAACACCAGGTGTGCGAAGGTGCAGAGGCATGAGGGAGCGGGACGGTAGCTCGGCATCTTACAGAATTCCGACAACGGGGGCACGGAGCCAGCTGGGTCACTGCGCCTGGCAGGGGGCCCTCGGAGAAGCGCCAGCCCGTGTGTCCTGTAAGCGGGAACACTGCGTGCTATGGGGACCCAGAGAGAGACTTCCTTTGGGAGGAGCCATTTCTTAGGTCAGCAATTCTTCAACCTTTTTCATCTCCTGGCACACATAGGCTAATTACTAAAATTCTGAGGCACACCAAAAAAATGTATTTTTTGCCGATCTGACAAAAAATAAAAGGTATAATT
The DNA here is from genome assembly GCF_963455305.1 of Plecotus auritus. Classification (NCBI taxonomy): domain Eukaryota; kingdom Metazoa; phylum Chordata; class Mammalia; order Chiroptera; family Vespertilionidae; genus Plecotus; species Plecotus auritus. The sequence goes on from NC_137773.1 coordinate 5,807,787, forward strand.
TTGATCCATTAATACCAGACAGCTATTGTTGTGTTGGCTATTATATATACAGAGTAGCCAGATTATTATGATCTCTGAACACATAATAATCTGGCCACTCAGTGTATATCCTATATAATAAAAGGCTAATATGCAAATTGTCCCCTTGACCAGGAGTTCGACCAGCAGGCAGGCCAGCCAACCACCCATGTCTCCTCCCTGTGGCCAGGCTGGCCAGACCCCACCTATGCACGAATTCATGCACCAGGCCTCTAATACACACACACACACACACACTGAGTGGCCAGATTATTATGCGTTCAGAGATCATAATAATCTGGCCACTCAGTGTATATACATATGTATATGTGTATATATACTTCTTATTTGTAAAATATATATATGCTAGAGGCCCGGTGCATGAAATTCGTGCACGGGTGGGGGGTGGTGTCCCTCAGCCCAGCCTACACCCTCTCCAATCTGGGACCCCTCGAGGGATGTCCCAACTGCCCGTTTAGGCCCGATCCCAATAGGATCGGGCCTAAATGGGCAGTCGGACATTCCTCTCACAATCCAGGACTATTGGCTCCCAACTGCTCACCTGCCTGCCTTCCTGATTGCCCCTAACCACTTCTGCCTGCCAGTCTGATCACTTCCTAACCACTTCCCTGCCAACCTGATTGATGCCTAACTGCTCCCCTGCCAGCCTGATTGCCCCTAACTGCCCTCCCCTGCAGGCCTGGTCACCCCTAACTGCCCTCCCCTGCAGGCCTAGTCCACCCCAATTGCTCTCCCCTGCAGGCCTGGGTCCCCCACAACTGCCCTTCCCGGCAGGCCAGGTCATCCCCAACTTCCCTCCTCTGCCGGCCTGGTCACTTCTAACTGCCCTCCCCTGCAGACTTGATCGCCCCCAACTGCCCTCCCTTGCAGGCCTGGTCCCTCCCAACTGCCCTCCCCTGCTGGCCATCTTGTGGTGGCCATCTTGTGTCCACATGGGGGCAGCCATCTTTGACCACATGGGGGCAGCCATATTGTGTTGGAGTGATGGTCAATTTGCATATTATTCTTTTATTAGATAGGATTAGATAGGATAGAGGCCTGGTGCACAGGTGGGGGCTGGCTGGTTTGCCCTGAAGGGTGTCCCAGATCAGGGTGGGGGTTCCCTTGGGCCGTGGGGTGGCCTGGGTGAGGGGCCTGTGATGGTTTGCAGGCTGGCCACACACCCCGGCGACCCAAGTGGAGGCCCTGGTATCTGGGATTTATTTATCTTCTATAATTGAAATTTTGTAGCCTTGAGCGGAGCCAAGCCTCCTGCTTGCTCCGTGGCCACAGCCATTTTTGTTGGGATTTATGTATCTTCTATAATTGAAACTTTGTAGCCTTGAACGGAGGCCAAGGCAGGCCAGGGCTGCGGAAGCTTGGCTTCCTCCATCGCCGGGGGCAACTCAAGCCTCCTGCTCTCTCCAGCTCTGTGGCTGCCGCTATTTTTGTTGGGATTTATTTATCTTCTATAATTGAAACTTTGTAGCCTTGAGTGGAGTCCAGGGCTGGCCAGGGTGTGCGGAAAGCTTGGCTTCCTCCATTGCTGGGGAAACCCAAGCCTCCTGCTCGCTCCGTAGCTGCAGCCATCTTGGTTGGGTTAATTTGCATACTTTCTCCTGATTGGCTGGTGGGCATGGCTTTGTGGGTGTAGCGGAGGTACAGTCAATTTGCATATTACTCTTTTATTAGATAGGATTGTTTTCAGAGAGGAAGGGAGATGGAGAGAGAGAGATAGAAATATCAATGATGAGAGAGAATTACTGATTAGCTGCCTCCTGCACATCCTACACTGGGGATCAAGCCCTCAACCCAGGCATGTGCCCTGACTGAGAATGGAACCGTGACCTCCTGGTTCATCAGTCGATGCTCAACCACTGAGCAACACGGGCCGAACTGTTGTAATTTTTTTTTTTAATTGGACAATCTCAGGGAAAAGAGGTCAGTGTTCCTGACTAAATAGTCAGGTATCACATGTTATAAAAATGGTTGGGGCACGCCACTTGAATATCGCTGGCCTGGACTCATCAATTCACAGAGCCTACGCCATGCTGCAGCAGCATTTACATCTGCTCCTTCGTTTCTCCCTGGAGGAGGGACTGAGATCTGGAGACGGGAGAGGCTGTCCCAAGCTGCGCTGTAAATATCATTTGTTTCCTGTTTTGACTGAGATAGGACTGACCTGTCTCGCTCAGGCGAGTTCGACAACCCAAGTGCACTTGTGAGCTTTGGGGACTGTCTGCCCAGAAGCCCCCATGCTCTGCCGCAAAACCAAAGGGAAGGGAGTGTGTCCTCTCATCTTTTCTGGAGGCAGGCAGAGGGCTGGCAGAACTGAAGACTTCTCACTCCCCCACACAGGTTCCCAGCAACACCCTAGCCAACCCCTGCTCACGGTGCACCAACCATATTTCTCCAAATACTGCCTTTGCCGGACCCTCCGACACAGTCTTTTCGCCAGACGTTTTCTTCTGAAATTGGGGTGTTATACACGCTTAATGGAATGTTTTTCCCTCCCCAGTGAAGAGCTGTTGCCATGTTGATGATGTGTAGCTGAGAAAATACGGTAGTGGTCTTTTCCCACAGCGAGCAGTTCCTTATTTGTAAAATAGGAATGCTGCCTGGTCTGCCTGAGCCCCAGCCCAGGTCCTCTTGCTGCCTCCTGGGATGTAATGTCTCTGCTCTTAGACAGTGGCTGGCTGCATCATTGAACCCCCTCTTTTCATTCATTTGCTCATTCATTGATTCATTCCTTCTCTGCACAGATACCTACCAAGCACCTACCATGGACCAATGAGGAGGTGGTGGAGGGGGTCAGGCTGAGAAAAGGCTGACCTGGCCTGGGGAGGGGCAAGAAGGATGAGAGAAGTGGACAGACTGGAGGGGTGCACGCATGGCACAGGACACCAGGGCGTGCCCACAGTTAGACAGATCAGCTCCTCAAGGGGACGGAATTTCCACAGACAACCCCCTACGGATGTAGAGCAGGTCCAGGGGCATTGCCACGCCTGCTCTGAGGACCACGTGGCTCCCCAGCAGCCCGCAGCTGCGTGCGACAGTCCCCCCAGCCTTCTCCACTGCCTGCCCTGGCTGTCCTTGGACATGGGGCTTGTGGGAGACCGAGGGAACCAAGTCCAGTCCGCCACTAGCATGAACCGTGTGCGGCCCCCACGCCAGCCTCCACGGCGTTTTCCTTGGACAGATGTCTCCTTTCCCTCTGCCACAGGCTGGGGTCTTAGAAACTGCTGGCGGAGTGTTCTCTCCTTCCTGCTGGAGGCTTGGGCTGTGTCCATTGGATGTGGCTCCGTCTCCCCCCCTCCCTGCCCCCACACTGACTCATTTTCCTCCCAGGTCTCCAGTCCTCCTCACCCTGAGCACTGCTTCCTGTTATCATCTAGGAAGAGGCGCGTGGGATTTCTGGTTTCCAAGGGCAGGGTCTGTGGTCGGACTTGGTGGGGCATGCCTCTGTTCCTGCTGCTGCAGACAGCCTGGGGCTGGGGTCCCCAGGGAGGGGCTGGGTCCCCGGGGAGGTGCGGGGTCCCCGGGGAGGGGCTGGAACGCTGCCTGGTCTGCCGTAAAGCCTGTGGCTGCCAATGTGACAGTCGCCTGGATAGAAGCAGCAGCGTGTGGCCTGTGAACCTGGGCACACTAAGACCAATAGCTCCCAGGCCTCCGATCGAACAGCTCCCAGGCCTCCGATCACCCATCCTTGCGAACAGCGGGCCCCATGGATGGATGATAAAGAAAATGAAGTAAGACCGGGTGTGGCGCAAAGAGAGGATGAGTGTCAGCGTCCAGCCAAGCCAGCCGTGGGCAAACTACGGCCCGCGGGCCGGGTCCAGCCCGTTCGGCTGTTCTATCTGGCCCGCGGAGCCGAAAGAGCGGAGGGTTCTCTTGCTCTCCCCTCCGCTCCTTTACTTTGAATTTATATTAGTTCACACAAACACTCCATCCATGCTTTTGTTCCGGCCCTCCGGTCCAGTTTAAGAACCCATTGTGGCCCTCGAGTCAAAAAGTTTGCCCACCCCTGAGCCAAGCCCTGTTCACCAGGATTACCACAGGAGGCTAAATGAAGGCAGATGTAAAGTCATTAAAATTACGTGAAATTAACAGTTGAGTTCCTCAGTCACAGGAGCCGCATTTCACGTGCTCAGTCGCCACTGTGGTACCGTCAGGGACGGCCGATGTAGGACATGCCCGTCACGGCAGACAGTCCTATGGGACGGCCACTGAGGGGGCTCGGGTAGCCTGAGTTTTGCCAGTCTTAAAACACAGCCTCATCGTGGAATGTTATTCAGCCTGAAGAGGGAAGGAAATCCCAACACGTGATACAACATGGATGAACCTTGAAAACACGCTAAGACAGTGGTCAGCAAACTGCAGCTCGCGAGCTGCGGTTTGCTGCTCTGTTGACTAAGGAGTTTGCCGACCACTGCGCTAAGAGAAACAAGCTAGTCACAAAGAACAAACACTGTGGGATCCCACTCACTCGCAACCTGGAATAGCTGTCTAGAGACAAAGTGGAATGGTGGCTGCCAGGGGCTGGGTTTCATGGATATAGTCTAGCTTCAGTTTGGAGTGAGGAAGAGGCTCTGGAGATGATGGTGCTGGTGGCTGCATAACAATGTGAATGTACTTAACATCACTTAACATGTAAGATGGTTGAGGTCATGAATTTTATGTTTCATATACTTAACAATAAAAAACCCACACAACCTCACAAACCACTCAGACTTGTTCCCAAATAACTTTCCGAAGAAGAAATTTATTCTGCACAATATACAGGTGATGCATTATAGAACTGTACACCTGAAACCGATACCATTTTATTAGCCAGTGTCACCCCAGTACATTCAATTAAAAAATACAGATGTATTATGGGCAGAGCGCAAGGTGGATTTCTTCCTCACCTAGGATGTCCCGGAGAGCTCCCCCCAGCATTCACCGCCACAGCACCCTGCCAGCGGGCTGTGTGCCTCCCTCTGCGGGTGGGATCCGGCCAAGGACACGCTGGCATGAGGAGGCACCGGGAGAAGCTCGGGGCGGTCTGGCCCCAGGGGTAGAATATCTGTGGTTAGACACTGTAGCTTTAACCCAGGTCTGCTGCCTCAAATTAACAAGTAACACCTCCTCCCTTCGGGCCACGCTTCTGTGGGGTAAAGCAAGTCAGGACAAGGCGTGAGAGTAAAAGTTCGCTTTCATGGTGCTCCATGTTGGCAAACATCGTCTTCAGTAAAATTGAGAAGGGAAGGAGGATAGTGTTAGACAAATCCTTCCAACACTCCAGCAGAGACCGCTTGATCACTCTGCTGCTCACCTGTGCGTGGAGTAGTAAGCTTGCCTTATTTCGAGCCAATTCTTCATGTTCACGTGACTCCAAAACTGTTTAAGAGAGTGATCCTGCGGAAGGAGAATGGCATTTAGATTACAGTACTCGAACTGGCTCGATTCCCACTGGGCTGTGTGACCTGAGGCGGTTCACTGTCCCTCTCTGCTCCCCAGTCTCCTCATCTGTGACCTGGGGATCAGACATTTATTTCACAGGGTTCTTATGACGGTCAGGTAGAGCCACGTGTCGGAGAAGGCTGGTTAGCAGTCAGCTGCCAGTCACATGTCAGTAGGGATTGCTCATTATTATTCAAGATTAGTAATACGGATGTTATTCATCAGGGGTACTTGGCAAACATCTCCTAAAGCTGCCCCCCTACCCCACTTTTACTCAGTTGCATTCATTGCTTTAGTCGGTTTTTATTGAGTGCCCACTATGTGCTGGTGTTGAGAAGCTCCTGGGTTCAAACAGGGAAGCCTGCCTTTTCCAGCGAGGCCCGCTGTGGCATCCCCGGTTGCTGGATGACGTGGACCAAGCATTTCCCCATCACCACGCAGCACGGAGGAGGGGCCGACAGAAAGCCCCAAATGAAACCACAGCCTCGGCGGGCAGCCCTTCAGGGCACTGGCCAAGCTGAACCCGAGCCCCTACCCAGGGGCGGCACATACCAGGAGGAGGCGGAGGAGCGCCAGCCTGGGTAAACGGCCCCCTTTCCCCGCGGAGGAGCGGGTCCTGACTGAGTGTCTTCGTAGCATCTCAGAGGCGGAGTCATGGCAGAGAAGCAGATGGGTGCAGCCTCTGGCCCCGCCTCTTGCTGGCTACAGGCTCACGGAACATTTCTTCACTTCTCTGGGCTCCCGGTTCCTGGAGAGCCATGTCCAGCGTGAAGGAGTGTTCTGAAGATTTAGTGAGGAAAGTGTCTGCAGAGTCTGGTCCACGCCTGGCACATACACACGTTTCTCATGTGCTTCCGGCCCTCTCCTCCCTCCCCCGCATGCCTGCACCGTAGCTGTGCTTATTCCTCCCAGGCTACTCGAAGCTCCTTTCATCCCGCCAGAGCGACACGTCTTGAGTGCCAGGCAGCTTTCCCGCTGCTGGAATCCGGGGCGCTTGGACCGGTCGGTCAGGTTGGGTTAGGATAGGCTGCTGTGATAAACAGCCTCACTGTGTAATAAGGGTTTAGTTCTCACTCGGGCTACACGTCCATCAAAGGGTGTTGGATCCTTACTCCAGGACCCTCACAGGCAGAGAAGCCACTGTCTGGAGTGTGGCCCGTCTCCAGGGCAGAAGGAAGTGGGCAGTGGTGAATCACACTCCATTCATGGTTCTTCCACCCCGAGGGACATGTCTCGGCTGCTCACGTTTACGTGACTACATCCCACTTCAAGGGGGTGGGACGTTCACACCTGCCGGGTGCTCAAGAGAAGGACCAGATACCTGACGGCAGCGCTAATGACTCCGCAGCCGGCTTTACTCTAAAAGTCGCCCTGCAAGTTGGTATCCCTTCCCCGGGACCCCGAGCAGCAGATCCCTGCGATTTTATAGATCAGATCAGATCTTTCCTGTTCATTCCCTTCAAAGGTCAGAGAGGCCTCTCTCGCACTCTGAGAGCTTTTGGTTTTGGGACCTCTGTTCCCCTTCCTCCTCTGTCCCACGGCAGCCCACGCCTTCCTCTCGCTGTGCTTCCGACACCACCCTGAAATGGTCCGTTTCCTCTTCAGCCGCCTCTTTAATTGCTATAGGCCACGGGCCAGCAGGGCCGGGCACAGAGCTGTCTGTAGAGCCAACCTGGGGAACTCTCAGGGGGGCGGGGGAGTGTCATGATTGGGTCTCCATGGTTTTGGCCCTTATCACCACCCAGCAATTCTTAGGGAACAGGGTGACCTGCCATCCGTGGACTTCTGGTGGCCCCGGGGGTGCTGTCACATTTCAGGCCCTGTGGCTGGAGACCCCTGGGAGAACCTAGAGTGGCCACTCCCAGCTCGGGGCCTTCACACATCGGGCAGCTGTGGGCGTGAGGAATTGCTTCATGGAAACCCCCGGTCCCACTGACACGGACTTACCGTTAGTGTGGGGAAAGTGTCTGCAGAGTCTGGTCCACGCCTGGCACATACACACTCTGAAAAGCTGAACAAAGCGAGCTTTAGGATGTCCAGTCGCACGTGTCAGGTCTAATTCCTTCCAAGGTCAGAGGTGCACGTGTCATATATTTTGGTATTTTTCTCCCTTGACAGATGCAGATGTTGGACAAATTTCCCATGGAAGGAGGACAGAAGGACCCCAAACAGAGGATCATCCCCTTCCTGCCAGGTAGGTGGGGCTCACTGCTCCCGGATCTCTCGGCTCGTCCTCCTTGGGGCACTGTCCCAGTGACCAGACACTTCACCTCTGGGAGCCTCAGCTCCTCCTGCCTCTAAAATGGGAATGATTAAACGCGTCAAGTTTTATAACGAGTGGCATCTCTCATGGCCACTGTATCATTTTTCTGTTGTTCCGTAACAAATTGCCACCAGTTTAGCAGCTTACAACGGCACCCATTTATCATCTCACAGTTCTTCCGGTCGGAAGTCCCCGAGGCCTCCACTGGGTACTCTGGTTTAGGGTCTCACAAGGCAAAATCAAAGTCTTGGCTGGGCCCAGCTCTCATCCGGAGCATCTGGGGCAGAATCCAGTTCCTGCCGCTCCAGGACTGAGATGCCGGTTTCCTTGCTCGCGTCAGCCAGGCTGTCTGCATCCCCCCTCGGTGGCCCCTCCATCCTCAGGCCGGCAGTGAGGCACCGAGTCTTGCTTGGGCTTTACATGGCTCCGGCTGCCCCGGCCGCCCCCCGCAGAGGGAGCAGCCTGCTTTGAGGGACTCGTGTGATTGTGTCGTACCCACCTGGCTAATGCAGGGTCATCTTGTAAAGAGACGTGGCCCGTAGAGATCCCTTCCTAGTCACCGGCTCAGGGGTCAGGGTGGGCCATCTTGCGGGGAGGGGGCATTGTAGAAATTCCACCCGTCTATCTACCATGGACTTTCTGAGTGCCAGGCCCCACTCCAGGCCTCGTGGAGGAGTTAATGTAATAAAGGCGTTCATGTCCCTTTCCTCCTACAACAATTCCTTGCCGAAGGAGTAGCATCAGGCCTCAGCTCAGAAACTAGGTTATATTCCTAGCCGGTTTGGCTCAGTGGATAGAGTGTCGGCCTGCGGACTGAAGGGTCCCGGGTTCGATTCTGGACAGGAGTACGTACCTCGGTTGCAGGCTCCTCCCTGGCCCGGGCCCTGGTCGGGGCATGTGCAGGAGGCAACCAATCAATATGTCTCTCCACATCGATGTTTCTCTCTGTCTTTCCTTCTCTCTTCCCCTCTCTAAAAACCAATGGACATGTCCTCGGGTGAGGATTAGCAAGGGAAAAGAAAGTAGGTTCTACCCAAGCCAGTGTTATGGTCTCAGTCGCTACCACTGATTGGACGTCTGCTGTGTGCCAGGCGCTGGGCTAAGCACTTTACATTCATCCCTTCATTTCTTCCTTCGCACACAGGAGAGGATCATGGCACTGCGGTAACAGAGTGGTTACGAGGGTAGGTGAGTGCCTGGCACAGACCTGGCAGCAGGCAGGCATTTTCCGTCATTTTTGTGTACAGATCTTCAGCAAATTGACACCACCCCAAATCACAAGTACTTCCCGTCTTCCTCATTTTGCAGAAAAGGGAGCAGGCCCCACAGTGGGGGAGACTCCCGGGTCACTCAGGCGCCCAGGCTCCCCTCCCCCACTCCAGGGTCCTGCCGTGGGCACAGGAGTGGGTCCTCCCAGATGCCGTCATGTTGAGTGGGTTTAGAGACTGGGCAGAGGCGATTGCCAGACCCCCCGTCGACTGGGAGGGTCATTTGCCTAAAAAAGCGAATGTTTTAGTTCTTCCATGGGGAGAGTGTGCAATCACACTGGAATTTTCTTCCCTGTTGGAGAAAACCCCGAGTGCCAGCTGCAGCAGCCAAGAGTCCGGGCTCCATCCCTGTGACAGGCGGACGCCACCCACCCCGGTCCCCGCTGGGCCTCGCTGTCCCCATCCATAAACCGGGATATGATCCCTGCCTCACAAGCTTCTCTCCCGGACACATAGTAGGTTCTCAGTAAAGGCAGAAACAGGGTCCCGTGACATTCCTTTGGAACTTCTTGGTATTTCATATCTTGGAGGCGTTACTTAAATGCTCGGCCTGAATACTCACATTGAACTGGGGCTCTAAATGTGGGTTTTTCTCGCCCTAGCCAGTGTGGCTCAGGGGAGAGAGCGTTGGCCCGTGGACTGAAGGATCCCAGGTTCCATCCCGGTCATGGGCACGTGTCTTGGTTGCAGGCTCGATTCATCCCGGCCCTGGTCTGGCACATGCAGGAGGCAGCCAATCGATGAGTCTCTCCCACTGATGTTGCTGTCTCTCTGTCTCTCCCCCTCCCTTCCACTCTCTCTAAAAATCAATGGAAAAACATCCTCGGGTGAGGATTAACAACAACAACAAAAAAATTAAATGTAGGTTTTCCTCCCAAGGGGTGAGGTATAAGTCTTACTATCGGAATAAAGGCAAACCCAGCTCTGGAAAAACTTCCCAGGACGGGGAAGAACTTGAGCCCACCCTCCCCCCAGCCCCTGGAAGCTTTCATGATTACGTAATTCTCTTCCACCCACGAATTCATGAAAATGCTGTTCTCAGGGACGCGGCCCAGTGTCCCTGCTCACGGCACCCACTGCAGCTTTGAGAGGTCCCGCTGGGCCCCAGGACGCCGAGGGCATCCCTTCCCGGGCCATCTCTTAGCTTTTCCTCGACGCCGAGGCCGCGGCCGAGGGCAGGGGCCTGCGGGAGAAGCGTCCCCGCTCCGAGGGGTCACTTTTCTGCCAAGCCCGCCACGTCAGCAGAACAAAGCAAGTCTCCTGTGAGCACAAAGGCAGGGGGAGGGGGAGCCGCCCTGCTCAGTCCTCCTCCCCGGCCAGAGCTGGGCCAGCCAACTTGGCAGAGGCCGCAGCTTGAAAATTAAAAATTACAGTCTGGCCTCCTCCACCGTGGAAAACAAAAGGTTGTTCTCCGCCCCAGCACCCCTTCCGCCCCAGGCGGGCTGGCCCGCAGTGAGGGAGGGGTGCACGTTCGCATTCTTCCCCGTGGCTCAGCCCAGAAACGCTTCACATCAGATGCAGACATGGGGTCCGGCCCCATCAGCCTTTCACCCGGGAGGTCCCAGCCACGACATGCTGCTCCTCAGGGCCCTGCCCTGCGCCCGGAAGGAGCAGGAACTCCAGCTCTGCTGCCCACCCATGGCAACTTAGCCAGCGGGTGGCAGGTCTTAAGAAACAGAGCTGGGGCCCTAGCCCGTTTGGCTCAGTGGATAGAGCATCGGCCTGCGGACTGAAGGGTCCCAGGTTCGATTCTGGTCAAGGGCATGTACCTTGGTTGCGGGCACATCCCCAGTGGGAGTTGTGCAGGAGGCAGCTGATCAGTGTTTCTCTCTCATTGATGTTTCTAACTCTCTATTCCTCTCTGTAAAAAATCAATAAAATATATTTTAAAAAAAAGAAGAAGAAGAAACAGAGCTGGGGCCCTAGCCCGTTTGGCTCAGTGGACAGCACGCCGACCTGCAGACTGAAGGGTCCCAGGTTCGATTCTAGTCAAGGGCACATACCTAGGTTGCAGGCTCCATCCCTGGCCCTGGTCAGGGCTCTTGCAGGAGGCAACCAATCCATGGGTCTCTTCTCAGATCAATGTTTCTCTCTCTGTGTCTCTCCCCCTCCCTTCCACGCTCTTTAAAAATCAATGGGAAAATATCCTCAGGTGAGGATTAACAGAAAAAAAAAACACACACAAGAAAACAGAAGAAAAGAAACAGAGCTCGGTGCAGAGTGTGATGCAGTATCATCCAGGAGTCCTCAGACTTTTTAAACAGGGGGCCAGTTCACTGTCCCTCAGACCGTTGGAGGGCTGGACTATAGTTTAAAAAAAAAAACTATGAACAAATTCCTATGCGCACTGCGGGCCCGGGACGAGTCGGCTGCTAAGCAGGACAGGCAGCGGCACCCGGCGGGCCGGATACATGTCCTCGGAGGGCCGCATGTGGCCCGCGGGCCGTAGTTCGAGGACGCCTGAATTCTAAACAGTTTGGGGAAGAAAAAAAAAACAGAAAGTCACGACCCTCTTGTGAGGGACTAAGCCCTGCGCTGGGGTTGTAATGGAGATTGTCTCCCTGAAGCGATGCGGCTGCCCGCTTCCCACGGCAGCACGATGGACACGAGGCTCCCCGTCTCCCCCGTTGGCCGCACACCTGACATGCCCAGAGACTCCTGTCCCACGGCCGCTGCACTGGGAGAGGAGTGAGGCCTTTGTCATTGTGTCACACACACCCCCTCCCGGGGACCCTGGCGGAGCCTGCGCCTCTGTCCTGAGCTGTCAGCCCCACGGTGAGGACACAAAATTGACAAAGGCTCCGTCGGTCCCTATTTGTGCAGAGCCCATGCCTGGTAGGGAAGAAGACGAGTAAATCAATCGCGTGATGTGTGCAGTCAGAAATGACAGGAGCTGTCAACCCAGTGAAGCGGCCCGAGTTTCCCCCCGGGGATGGTGGGTGAGGTTGGATATTCCAGGCAGAGGGAAGGGGCAGGATCGCGAGACAGCGTGGCGTGCCGGGCACATAGACGAGAGCAGAAAGAAGGCGGTGGAGGCAGGAGGAGGAAGGGAGCCTGAACTGTTGGGTCAGGGCTTAGCTGCGGTTCGCTGCCCTGCCCAGGCGGCCTGAGAATCCCAGCGTTGGACAGAGGCCCTCAGACCCTCCGGTCTACCTTCCTTCTGCACCGGGCAGGAGCACCTGCCTTCCACCGTTGGTCCCTGCCTCCTTGAACTCATCGGAACGTTCCACCGGGCCCCACCCCTCCAGCCTTTGCACTAGAACTGCGAGCCGGGCTTTGGGGGACCACGCCTGGGGTCATCAGGCCCCGTGGGTATCCAACAGGGGGTGGTGATGACAGCCAGGGATTTGGGTACCACTCAGGCCTACCAGAGGCATGCACATCACACCTTCGGTGCTGCGAGCTGGCCGCCGCCCCCTGCCAATGCCGTGTGTGCTCTCCTCCTCTGCAGGCAAAATCCTCTTCCGACGAAGCCACATCCGGGACGTGGCCGTCAAACGCCTGATACCGATCGATGAATACTGCAAGGTAGGCCTGAGAGCTGCCAGCGTGCCCCTGCCTGCGTCTGCCCTGTGGGCAGCCTTTTTTCTTTTCCTGTCCTGGCTATAAGATGCTTATTATGAAAATCTGTACAGTTGAAAGAAATTAGAAAAAAACAACCATCCATGATCTTTCAACTCAGAGGCAACAAGGATAAAGGTTTGTACGTATTTTCTTTCTTTTCTCTCCTGCATGTGCTTCTTTATGGCGTTGAGACCATCCCATCGGTGTTATTTTTGTTGCTCTTTCTCTTTCCTTTAACACTATAATACTAGAGGTCCGGTGCACGAATTCGTGCACGGGTGGGGTCCAGCCAGCCCGCCCCCATTGCGGCCGATCGGGCTGGGCCAGTCAAGGGGAGGGGCCCCACGCAGTTGGCTGGCCAGCCCCACCCCCGGGTCAAACTCCTAGTCAAACTCCTGGTCAAGGGGACAATTTGCATATTAGCCTTTTATTATATAGGTTAAGAATTTCCCGTGCAATTAAAAATCTCCTTGAGCCTACATTTAGTGGCTGCATAGTATCCCTCTGTGCAGGAATGACCCAAAAGCTATTGAGCCAACCCCTGCTGTTGCATATGGCAGCTGGTGTCCAATCGCTTGAATGTTTTAAAGAACAAGGGGTTTGGGTTTTGGTTATATTTTATTTGAATTAAGGCTGTGGTCAGGAGAGAAGCATATTTTTTTAGTTTGCTTAGCTTCCCTTATCTTTAGTATTTATTTCTCTAACTTAAAACCACTAGCAGTTGTGATGGGAAAAGGGTAAGTAGGAACAGCAAGAAAAATGTCTTGAAAATGGAGCAGCGAATGCTCTCTCCCCCTGAGATCAGGAATAAAATAAGTGCTTTTGCTCTTGTCACTTCTGTTCCACTCTGAAGTTCTAGCCCGGGTGAGCAGGCAAGAAAAATAAATAGCCCTAGCTGGTTTGGCTCAGTGGATAGAACATTGGCCTGCGGACTGAAGGGTCCCAGGTTTGATACTGGTCAAGGGCACACACACACACACACACACACACAAAGAAAAATAAATAAAAGGCATACAGGTTGGAAAGGAAGAAGTAAAAATGCCCTGATCCACAGATGGCATGATTCTATTGTAGGAAACCATAAGGTATCCACTAAAACGCTATCAGAACTAATAAACCCACTTAGCAAGATCACAGGATATAAGATCACTATACAAAAATCAATTGTATGTCTATATACAGTAGTAACGAACAACCCAGAAATGAAACTAAGGAAATCATTCTAGCCCAGCTGGTATGGCTCAGTGGTTGAGTGTCGACCCATGAACCAGGAGATCACGGTTTGATTCCTGATCAGAGCACATGCCCAGGTTGCAGGCTTCATTCCCAGGAGGGGGTGTGCAGGAGGCAGCCAATCATTGATTCTCTCTCATCATTGATGTTTCTATCCCTTTCTCCCTCTCCCTTCCTCTCTGAAATCAATAAAAACATATTTTTTTAAAAAGAAAATAATTCTACTCACAATAACATCAAAAAGAATAAACTACTTAGGAATAAACTAACAAAAGAAGTGCGAGGTTTGTACATGAAATTAGAGAACATTGCTGAGCAAAAGAAGCTTTGAATGAATGGAGAGACATGCCATACTATGGGATAGAAGTCTCAGTAGTGTTAAAATGGCATTTCTCCCCCAATTGCTCTACAGAGTCAATACAATCTCTGTAAAAAAAATCCTAGTAGACATTTTTTATAGAAATTAACAAATTGATCCTAAAGTGTATGGGGAAATGCAAGGGACCCAAAATAGCAAAAACAATTTTGAAAAAAGAAGAACAAAATTGGAGGGCTCGTGCTACCCATTTTCTAAACGTCCTACAAAGCTGTAATGATCACCCTAGCTGGTTTGGCTCAGTGGATAGAGCATCAGCCTGTGGGCTGAAGGGTCCCGGGTTCGATTCCAGTCAAGGGCACATGCCTGGGTCACAGGCTAGATCCCCAGTGAGGGGCGTGCAGGAGGCAGGCAGTCAATGATTCTCCCTCATCATTGATGTTTCTATCTCTCTTTCCCTCTCCCTTCCTCTCTGAAATCAATAAAGATATATATATATTTTTTTTAAAAAAAAGCTACAGTGATCAAGAGGGAATAAGGACACATATGTAACACCTTAATCAATAAAGAAATTTTTAAACAAAAGCTACAGTGATCAAGACAGTGTGGTATTGTCAGAAGGATAGGCATACAGGTCAGTGGAACAGAATTGAGAGTCTAAATCCTTACAAATTTATAGGCAACTGGTTTGCAGCAAAGGTACCACGAAATTCAATAGGAAAGAATAATCTTCTTAACAGTGTGGGTTAATGCGATATCCATATGCAAACAAGCAGTAAGTTGGACCCTTCCCTCACATCATGCAGACAGCATCAACTCAAAGTGGGTCACAGACCTACACATAAGAACTAAAACTATAAAACTTCTGGAAGGAAACAGGAGAAAACCTTCGTGACCTTAGTTTAGGCAAAGAGTTCTTAGATGTGACACCAAAAGACAAAGATGGATAAACTTACAAACTTCTGTCCTTCGATACCAGGAAGCAAATGAAAAGATGTGCCACAAGTTAGGAGAAAATGTTTATAAATCCTATATCTGATAAGGGACTTGTATTGAAACTATATAACGAATTCTTGCAACTCAGTAGTAAAAAGACAACCCAGCTTATAAATGGACAAAAGGTTTGAATAGAAGAAAGCTCTCCAGTGGTTAATAAGCACATGAAAAGGTGTTCAGCATCATTAATCACTAGGGCAACGCAAAATAAAACCGTAAGGAGCTACCTGCACCGCCACGAGGCAGGCCGTAAGCGGCAAGACAGACAAGACCGGGAGGGACTGAGGCGCAGAACCGGAGCCTTCGTGCTGCTGGAACCGCGGTGGGAAGCCACTTTGGAAAACAGCTTGGCGGTTTCTTCAAAAGGAAAATGTATCACATGACCACTCCTAGCTGTATACTCAAGAGAATGAAAAGCTTATATCCACACGGAAACCCGGGTGCAAATGTTCACAGCAGTATTAATTCCTAATAACCCACCATGGGAAGCAGTCCTAATGTCCATCATTATTAGGTGACTAGATAAAACGCAGGGGAATACTGATAAATGTTGCAACGTGGGTGAGTCTCAAAAAACATGACGCTCCGTGGAAAGAGCCAGATGCAGAAGAGTGCACAGTGCATGATTTCATTTGTGTGAAATGTGCAGAGAAGGCAAAATGGGAGAGACGAGAGCAGGCCAGTGGTTTCCTGGGCTGGGCGGTGGACGTGGAGACCCGATGCAAATTAGGTTGGGGAAGTTTTTGAGGTGATGGAAGGTCCTAAAACTAGACTGTGGTGATGGTTGCTCAACTCTGTAATTTACTCAATATCACTGAATTTAGTGTGCTTATGTCGGCTGATTTTTATGGTACATAAATTATACTTAAATTGGGGCTCAGCCCATCTGCTTTCCCAGGTGACCTAATAAATTTATAATCCCTTACCAAAAAAAATTTAAATAAATAGTAATAATAAATGTAAAAACGTGAAGGGGGGCCGTGAGGGGATCGAGCTCCTCTCGTGGCCAGAGGCGTCGTGGAAGGGTAGACAGTCACTCCCGATTGCCTATCTGCTCTTTGCCAGACACGACCTCGTTTCATCTCTCCGGAACCTTGACAGGTAGGTTTTACTGTTCCATTGCGTAGAGGAGGACACGGAGGTCCAACAGAGTGACTCACAGTAACAGTATTGGCGGGTTTGGGCGACGCATCGGGCCTTTTAGGCCTTAGCCCTCACATACCACTCGTGACCTCTCTTGAAAGTGAAAACTCAAGAGGCCAAAATATTTAAGCATGTATTTCATAGAGGCAGATACGCTCCGGCTCCACTCTCCTTAGAAAGGGACCGGGGGTGGGGGAGAGGGACAGGGACAGGCACTCAGGTGCAGACACTACTCCTGTCTCCCAGCTCTCAGAGGCACGTTCCCAGCTTTTCTTCTTTGGACCTTGGGTCACCTTGACCAGCTGGGACGCTCCAGCTGGTACCTTCCCCCGAGACTGGTCTCTCTGAGCCCAGCGTGCACTCTCCTGCTTCTCCGCCAGCCCACCCAGCTTCTCTCCAGAGTCCCCGTTCCCTCACCCAGGGTGTCAGGAGCTCTGGACATTGGATTTGGGAAAGGAAATGTAGGATCCGGAAGCGGTGAGGGATAGCAGCAGCTGCCTGCACCGGACTGATGCTGGGGCCCGACACAGATCACGAATCCGCCCGGACCAAGCGCAGGGGAGAAACTGCTGGTTCTGGGAGCCACGTGGAAGTTCCCGCCCCCGGCTGCGGATGCTGTGTAAGAGGCAGGGCCGATATTTTGGGATTTGGTTTTGGCCAAATTCCCTGGGCTTGGCTGCAAGGGAACTGCCCTCTTGGAAGGAGCTGGAACTGTCCCTTTTGTCACAAGGTCTGCGAAGTCTGCATCGGCTTTTCCGTAGCCTTTGGTAGCTGCTAAGGTCCTCGCTGTCGGCTGACTTAAGCCAGCTCGGTCTGTCATCATTGCCTTCATTCACTAGAAGTGGGCGGTCTCCGGTGGGTAAGAGGGATGAGGGCTGTAGATCCCCAAGAGCCAGCTGCTGCCAGGTGCAGCTCACAATGGAAGAAACGCGCTGCCCCACCAGACCTATTAGGAAGTTACGGTAATTAACAGAGCGTGGTGTGGGCACAGGGATCGGTAAACTAATGGAACAAAATGGAGACCCCACCTCAGCAGGTATGGCTCAGTGGTTGAACATCCACCTATGAACCAGGAGGTATAGGGCATGCGGGTCGCAGCCAATCCATGATTCTCTCATCGTTGATGTTTCTATCTCTTCTTCTCCCTTCCTCTCTTAAAAAGAAAAAATGCGTTTTGTTTTTTTAAAGGAGAACCCAGAGAGAGACCCATGTGTGTTTGGACACTTTGATACTGACCAAGGCAGCCTTGCAGATCACTGAGGAGAGGTCGGCGCCTTAGTCAATGGGCCTCCACATGAGAATAAAACAGAGACCTAACCTCTCCCTCACCCCACACATGTAATTCCAAGGAAATGAAAGACCTGCCTGAGAGAGGCCGTGCTAAAAAAGGTTCTGAAGGCTGAAAGTAGGAGATGGCTTCATAATCTCTAGGTATAGAAGGGTTCCTAAAGACACAAAAGTCACCCACCACAAAACGATGGCCTTCTTTGACTCCGTTAAATGTAAGAACTTCTGCTCATCAAAAACCATGAGAACAAGATCCTGCCACACCTGCAAGCATTTGTTATCCAGCAGCAACCTGAACAGCCCTCCGGCGGCTCTGTAAGCGCGTGACCTACCCGCTGCCCGTCTGACACCGCTTGGCATGGACGTTTCCTGGCGACAGATGCAGCGATATGCTTGTGGCAGGATCAGGGAATCCTGACCGTGGTCCGACAGGGAAACCGCAAGCAGAGGCAGAACTCAGAGGATTCGGAGCCCTAGACCCGGGGCAGCATCGTGCGGGGCCGTGCGATGCTGGGCTCGCCACGTTCTGGTCATGCCAGGGCCAGGGCATCTGAGAATAGTTCCAGAACACCCTTCATTTCACCAGCGAAGAAAGTCACTTCTGACAGCTGTGACGCTGGTGGAGAAAGGCTCTGAAGGAGACGCGTCTGAAGTGAGGACTTGTGGTGAGCGTCTTACTTGCTAACGTGCTCATTCCCAGTGAGGGGACTGCAGCATTCACTAGCCATCACTAGGGTGCAGCTTAAAGCTAACACACGCGCGCGCACACACACACACACACACAGGATGGTATGCCCATGCCTTAGTATTTTGATTTTTTTTTTTTTTTTAATTTCAGAGAGAGGAAGGGAGAGAGAGAGAGAAACATCAGTATGAGAGAGAATCACTGATTGGCGGCTGCCTCCTGCACGTCCCACCCTGGGGATCGAACCCACAACCTGGGCATGTGCCCTGACCGGGAATCAAGCAGTGACCTCTCCTGATTCATAGGTCGACGCTCAACAACTGACCACGCCGGCCAGGCTGTCACAGTATTTTAAAGTAAACTATAGCCAATATAATAGTGTTTATCAGACTCGGGGCACTTGAGACCTCCCTTCAAGATTTTTACCATATGCGACCACCTGTCTTATTAATATTTTTCTTTACATGAACTCGCTTTTTAAACTTCTTACAAAATATACCTTTTAGAGGACATTTTATATGAGGACCTTAAGAGAAAACTGGTGTCATGAGCCATAAAAGTAGGAAGAAACCAGAATGAAACCACAGGAACGAAAGTTTTCAAATCCGGCCCCCTGCTGTTGCCGCCGCTCGAGAGCCTGGTCCTGCTCGCCGCAGCGAGTTGGAGCGGTGTTTTCTTCCGGGAATTTGACAGTTCCGGGTCTTAAGTTGAAGTCTATAGTCCGTGTGGAGGTGGCTTTGTGTGTGTGGTATGAAGCGAGGGCCCAGTTTGACTCTCTGTGTGAACATCCAGTTCGCAGCACCGTTTGCTACAGAGACTGCCCTTCCCCCATATGCCTTCCTGGCGCCTTTGTGAACGGTCAGCTGAGCAAAGGTGTGCGTTTACTTCTGGGCTCTTGGCCGTGATTTTGTGGATGTGATATTGACAGGACAGGCAACAAAAATAAAAAATAAAAACAAGTGGGACTGCATCAAACCAAAAGACTCTGCCCAGCAAAGGAAACCATCAGCAGGGTCTCGGGGCAGCCTTTGGAAGGGGAGAGAGTCCTTATACATCTGATAAGGCGTCCATCTCTAAGATATCTAAGGAACTCCTGCACCTCAACAGCAAAAACACTAACCACTGGATTTAAAAAATAGACTGAAGAATCAAACAGACGTTTTCACTAAGAAGGTATGCAAGTGACCAGCCGGTACCTCTAGCTGAACATGAGAAAGCTCCGTGCCACCGGTCGTCCAGGTAATGTGAATCAATAGCACAATGCGTTGTGCCCTCACACCTGTTAGAATGGCTGTCTTCTTCTTTTTTTCTTTTTTAATATATTTTATTGATATTTTACAGAGAGGAAGGGAGAGGGATAGAGAGTTAGAAACATCGATGAGAGAGAAACATCGATCTGCTGCCTCCTGCACACCCCCTACTGGGGATGTGCCCGCAACCAAGGTACATGCCCTTGACCGGAATCGAACCTGGGACCCTTCAGTCCGCAGGCTGACGCTCCATCCACTGAGCCAAACCGGTTTCGGCGAATGGCTGTCTTCTTAAAGTGTTTGTGAGCAGGTGGGGAGACTGGAGCCCTTGCTCACACTGTTGGTGGGGGTGCACCGTGGTGCAGCTGCTAGGAAAAACAGTACGGAGGTGCCTCCAAAAGTTAAAAATAGAACTCCCCCTGCAACCCAGCCGCCCCACGTCTGGCTGTTTATCCAAAAGAACTGAAATCGGGGTCTCGAGGAGAAACTGTTTGCTGAGGGCGATGCTAAAAGGTCCGACAGATCCGGCTCCTGATCCTGGCTCGGCCGTGTCCCACCACCTGCCCGGCTCTCCGTGAGCTCGCGGCCCGTGTTCTCTGTAGCATTGTTCCCCGCAGCCAGGATGTGGGAGCAACCTAAACGTGCTCTATGCATGCGCTCAA
This sequence comes from Plecotus auritus, assembly GCF_963455305.1. Taxonomy (NCBI): domain Eukaryota; kingdom Metazoa; phylum Chordata; class Mammalia; order Chiroptera; family Vespertilionidae; genus Plecotus; species Plecotus auritus. The sequence continues at coordinate 5,827,914 of NC_137773.1, forward strand.
ATACTACTCAGCCTTTGAAAAGAAGGAAATTCTACCCTGGCCGGGTGGCTCCGTTGGTTGGAACATCGTCCTGTACACCGAAAGGTCTCGGGTTCAATCCCCGGTCAGGGCACATACCCAGACTTCCGGTTCCATGATCCCTGGTCGAGGCACCGATGGGAAGTAGCCGATCCAATCGGTGTTTATCTCTCACATCAATGTTTCTCTCTCCCTCTCCCTTCTCCCTTCCTCTCTCTCTAAAATCAATGGAAACATATCCTTGGATGAGGATTAAATAATAACAACAATTTTTTTTTTTTTAAGAGAAGGGAATCCCGCCACATGTGACAACCTGGGTGGCTCTTGAGGACATTGTGCTGAGTGAAATGAGCCAGTCACAGAAACACAAATGCTGTGGGATTCTGCTTGTCGGTGGTTTCTAAAAGAGTCGGATTCCTAGAATGAACGAGTGGAATGGTGGGTGGGGGCTGAGGGAGGGGACAACAGGAGTTACTAACCAACAGGCATAGGGTTTCAGTCAGCAAGATGCATGAGCTTAGAGATTTTCAGTACAACAGCCAACAGCACAGTGCTGTGTACTTAAAAATCGGTGAAGAGGGTAGATCTCATGTTAAGTGTTCTGACCCCAATAGAATACGATATTCAGCTATAAAGAGAAGTGTTAACTATCTGGGACATTCTTTTTGAAGTTAAAGAGGATCGAGAGAGCCCTGGGAAACCACCCAGCCCAGGCCTCGTTATTTCACACCATCTTGCTGACTCAAGAGTCATCCCTGGAAATCACCACAGTGTTGTACTTGCTACGGTACAGAAAGCCAGAGGGGTTAACGGACTGTTCACCGAGCAGCCTGCATACGATGGGATCCTTACCGCCACTTCCTCGCCTGTTCTGTAGCACAACCCCCCCAGATGGGTTAGTTATTCCCATTTCACAGATGAGCACACGGAGGGCCAGAGAGGCGATGGGAATGGCCAGAGCCAGGATCAGGCACTGGATCTGTCTGACCTTTCCTATCACCCTCGGCCAGTGGGACTTGGTCTCCTCTCCTCCCTGCGTCGACCATCCACCTCTGCCCGCGGGGCCGGCATCCCAACCAGGACAGAACGTTTTCCTGGGAACTGGTGGTTGGCCATCGCTGACCGACCACAGGCGGCCTGGACTGTCTCCCTGCCCCGGGCCGTGTTTTCGCTGCCGGCCTGCCCTCCCGGCATGGAGGGGCACACGTCAGAGCGTTCAGTGCTGCCTCGCATTAGGGACTTGGCGCCCTGCATGGCCTGGGGGTTTGGTTTGGCTTTTACTTCCTAGGAATTGCTCAAAACCGAAAGAGAACTTGGCGCTGTTGGGAGGTTTCCGTGGGCCTCGCTGTCCCATTCAGGGCCTCCGCCTGTTCCAGCAAGGAGCACCCTGGGAGGCCCCCTCTGGGCGGAGACCTTGGCCACCTCAGGGCCCACCCAGCTGGCCCCAAACAGGGCCGCGTGGCCACATCTGGGCCTCTTCCCCATGTCACTTATCCAGTGAATTCTTCCGACCGGGTATCAGGGTCTCCCCAGCAGCGTCCGGACATGTAGGGGAGGTGCGAGGAGCAGCCCCATACCCCTGCCCTCTTTGGATTTGGGGTAGAAGTCCTGGGCATGTCCCCAGAGCGTCCATTTCCCCACCTCTAAAATGGGCCAGCCCTCCCGGGAGTTCACGAAGCAGCACAGGCGACCGCAGTGCCGGGCCACCGGGTGCTGAGCCAACGTAAAGGATGTTGTTCCTGCCGTCTGGGGACAGCCGCACGATTTCTGCCCACGAAGCAGCCAGGACGCACCCCCGTCCAGCGTGTAATCAGCGCCTTCATTATGTGGCTCCGACTGCAAGGGCTGCAGGATTTCAGAGGACAGACACCCCCGGGGCCCGGGATGCAGCTCAACCTGAGCGGGAGCGTGAACCCAGGCTGCTCTGAGCCGGAAAGGGGGGGGCGGAAGCGGGAGGCGGTCAGGAGGGGGGCAGTTAGGAGGGGGGCAGAAGCTCTCTCCCTCTTGGGCTCTCTGCCTCTGGCCTGGCAAAGCTCGGTGCCTGGGGGTTTGCTGCAGAACAGGGATCACTGCGAAGTTCATAAAAAAAGGGAATGACCCTAACCGGCTTGGCTCAGTGGATAGAGCGTCTGCCTGCGGACTCAAGGGTCCCGGGTTCGATTCCGGTCAAGGGCACGTACCTTGGTTGCAGGCACATCCCCAGTAGGGGGCGTGCAGGAGGCAGCTGATTGATGTTTCTCTCTCATCGATGCTTCCAACTCTCTATCCCTCTCCCTTCCTCTCTGTAAAAAATCAATAAAAAATATATTTTTTTAAAAAAAGGGGGGGGGAATGAACCACACATACCGGTCAGCATCCTCCACTCCAGGAGTGAGTCGACAGTGACCAGGGAAGGCACCCCCCTAAAACAGGTGCACTCAGCTCACAGGTTTTCCCACTTGAGGTCTGGGGCAGATCACACGGGGGTAGGAGGGGCTTAAATTCAGAGCCTGACTCAAAGGTCATATGGGGTCAGCAACCCAAAGTGTGATACATCCATACAATGGCATATTGTTCAGCCTTGAAAAGAGAGGAAATTCCAGCACGCTACAACATGGATGGACCCTGAGGACATGGCGCTCCGTGAAATAGGCTGGTCACCAGAGGACAAACACTGTAGGATTCCACTTGCTGGGGTTCCTACTAGAGTTGTCAGATTTATACACAGTGGGGTGGTGGGTGCCAGGGGCTGGGGGAGGGGAACGGAGAGTTGTTTAATGGGGACAGAGTTTCCGTTTCGCCAGATGAAAAGAGTTCTGGAGATGATGGTGGCAGTGGCTGCACAATGTGAATGTATTTAAAAATGGGAAAATAAATTATATAGGGTCAGAACACCCGAGTCCTGTAGAAGGTGCCGCATTGGAGACCCTTTCATCTCTCCGTTGGTCCATCGTAGCCCAGTAGCAGGGTTGGGGCATCACTCTGCAGGGAGGGGAGGGGAGGGAGCTTTTATAGGCTCGTTATATGGAAAGTACAGTCCTTGCCTTTTCGGTCCCAGGCTCACACTGAGCATGGCAGGAAGGCACGTGGGAGGTGCCAGGGACTGAGGCCTTCTGCAGAGAGAGAGAGCAGGGTCCCACCTCACTCCCGAGCACCGAGCACCGGCCGGTGGGGGACATGGCTGGCAGAGTCGCCTCTGCTGCTTAAATGTGTGCACACGCACAGGCGCCGTCCCTGCACAGAAGTGTGTAATAAAGTGTGTGCATGAGACAACTCTGCTGCGCTCAGATCTGCGTCCTTGGGACCCGGGCCAGAGGGGCCTTCAGTGGACATGGTTAACCCGAGCTATGGATTCATTATGGAGCCATGCCGCCGTCTCCCATCCTCCAGTGATCACCTGTGCTTCTCTCCCATTTGGCACAGAAACCCGAGCAGGGCTGGGCGGCAGGAAATGGACCCCTGAGTCACCGAGTGAATGAATACCCATTGGAAGATAAACAGCTCAGGGAATGCCTGGTCCCGCTCTGTGTCCCCCACCCACCTCCTCATCCTCCTTATGGCAGAGATGGTCGAGGCTCCCTCCACCGATGAGCCGAGGTGGCAAAATAGCAGAGGCTTGGGCAGTGGGAGGTCCTGGGGGTTTCAACCTCATTAACCTGGGACCTAGCCTCTGCCTGACTTGTAAAACAGCCCCCTCACATTAGCACTGCAGACCCCCTACTGGGGATGTGCCTGCAACCAAGGTACATGCCCAGGAGTTGGGACGGACATGCCGGCACGTCAGAAACAACCAGAATGGTCTTGGTGGGCAGTGAGCTGAGTCAAGTGTGGTACCGTCTACATAGTAGACTCCCACCACCCAGGGGAGCTGTGGTGGGGGAAGAACAATGACATGGCGTGACGTTCATGGTTTATTGTTTTGTCTAAATATGTGTGCATTATGTGTGCAAACATGCCTGTAATGTACATGTGCATACATGGGTTGGGGCAACAGTAGGTGTACAGTTGTTTGGATGGAACATAATACAATCCTATCTAATAAATAGGGAATATGCTAATTGACCATCACGCCCTCACAAAGCTGGCGGTGCCCACAGTCACAAGATGGCGGCACCCAGTCCCCTCAGCCCGCCAGCCACCCAGGGCTGCCCGAGGCTCAGGTAACCAGGGCCAGCCAAGGCTTGAGCTACCGCAGTGGCAGCAGCAGAGGTGTGATGGGGGCGTCGCCTTCCCCTGATCGCTGGGTTACCTCCTGCCCCTGAGGGCTCCCAGACTGTGAGAGGGGGCAGGCCGGGCTGAGGGACCACCCCCTCCAGTGCATGAATTTTCACGCACCGGGCCTCTAGTAATTAATAAGTAGTAATAGAAAAAATGAAAACAATAATGATAATAGAAGAATAAACTGTTTTGCATGGTCACAACTGTAAGCCTACTTTGCCCCCACCCTGTACATCCACTGTGTGTTGGGGGGGGGCGGTTCCCAAACCAGCAGCAGCAGCAGCAGCAGGGACCATTAGAAATGCACGTTCTCAGGCCATGAATCGGGAAATCTGGGGGTGAAGCCCTCGCAATCTGTGCTTTCACCAGCACCCCCCTTCCTCCCCGGCTTCTGCTGCCTGCCAAGGTGGAGTCCCCTGGCCTAGAGCATGCCTGACACCCCCTCCTTCCTTCGCACTCACCTGTGTCTCTTCTTCAGGCCCTGATCCAGCTGCCCCCCTACATCTCCCAGTGTGACGAGGTGCTGCAGTTCTTTGAGACAAGACCTGAGGACCTGAATCCCCCCAAAGAGTAAGTTGGTTTGTGGACCTCCCGGAGCGTGCCCAGCCAGCCGCAGGTGGAACTGGAGGAAAACAAAGGAAAAATCAAACTGATGCTGTGATTTGAGCCCCCCCCCTGGCCCTCACTTCGCGTAGCCTTCACTCACACTCGGTGGGTAGTGACAGTCAGGGTTCACAGGGGAAGGAAGCTGGCTGCGGGCCCCTGGGCCCCTACACCTCCCTCCCTTCCTGCCTCAGTTGCTTCATCTGTGCAATGAGATCACGTCCCTTGCCCCACCCACATCATGTGGTTATTGGAGGCTGTAAGGAGAGAAATAGGAATTTCTGAGTTTGGAGCGGACATGGTGGTGACTCCCCACCCCGGCTATCATGTTTGATAATTCCACTTCCTGGCGGTGGAGCTTTATTCTGATACTTTTCAGGAGAGTCCACGTCCTCACTTGGTAAGTGGGAATAATAGTAATACGTACTTCGCAGGGTCACAGTGAGGCTTGGGTATGTGTGTGTGAAGTCCTCGGCACAGGGCCTGGCACATAGTAGGCACGCAGCCGGTTTTCGCAGCTCCTTGGCTGGCAGGGCCAAGGCGCTTGGGTTTTGCAGTCTTTCACAGATGGCGACAGGGAAGCTGATGGGTCCGTTCCATAGCTGTGAGTCTCTGGAAGGAGGGGCCCCACGTGGAGATGCGCCTTCTCACGCGGGAAGACCAGAGTCCCAGGCCTCCCAGTGCCCCTCCCTTCCCCCAACAAAGACGGCGTCAGCTCATTCAGCTGCCTCCTTCCCCAGCTGTCTCCCCACAACTGCCACCCACGTGGAAAGCGCAGGAAAGCCCAGCCCCGAAGGAATGCAGGCTGACACAGGCCACAACATGGTGACCCTCGAAAACGTTCCACTGGGTGACAGAAGCCACGCACGAAGGCCACCTATTGTATGATGGCATTCCTCTAGAACAGTGGTTCTCAACCTTCCTAATGCCGCGACCCTTTAATACAGTTCCTCATGTTGTGGTGACCCCCAACCATAAAATTATGTTTGTTGCTACTTCATAACTGTCATTTTGCTACTGTTATGAATCGTAATGTAAATATCTGTGTTTTCCGATGGTCTCAGGCGACCCTGCTAGCGGTTCTCAACCTGTGGGTCGCCTAAACTCTGACATGCTTGACGGGGTAAGGGAGTCGCCATCACTCAGATTCCGTGTGAATCCTAGCCCGCAGGCGTGCCCCCGCCACCCTGAGGGAGCTGTGCTGCGTTCGCTGCTATCCAGGCTGCTGCCCAGTCTTAGCATGTTCTGTGTGCCACTTACTACCAAGCACTTTCCCTCCACGTCTCCATCAGGGGGCCGAGCACTGGGGCAGGGCCTCGCTGCGCCTGGCGAGGTGGGCACCGGCTCGGGGCAAGGGGAGACCTGGCTCCTGTTTCAGACTGAGTCCCCTCCACCCATCAGCTCCTCCACCAGAGCGCCGGAGCACTTCTCCAAGAAAGGAAGAAAATTAAGAGGAATTCATTCTTTTTTTTTTTTTTTTTTTTTTCTTTTTTTTTTTTAAGGAATCTGGGTCCCTGGGGCTGGTTTAAATTTTATTCATTGCCTGGAGATATTGTGAGAAGGAGAATCTCAGTTTTCTAACAGACTAACTTATGTCAATACACAACAGGTACTGACTCTGACTCTTTCTCACCCCCATTCTTTCCTATACAGGGAGCATGTTGGGAAAAAGAAATCTGGTAAGAATATTTTCCATTTTCTCCTATTCATCCAATGTTCAGCGTACCCCTACTGAGCACCTGTGATGTGTGTGCCAGGCCCTGGGCTCCACATTAGGGATGCGGCCATATGGATGGATGGATGGATGGATGGATGGATGGATGCGCTCCACATTGGGGATGCAGCCATATGGATGGATGGATGGATGGATGGATGGATGGATGGATGGATGGATGGATCGATGGATGGATGGATGGATGGATGGATGGATGGATGTATGGATGCACTCCACATTGGGGATGCAGCCATATGGATGGATGGATGGATGGATGGATGGATGGATGGATGGATGCGCTCCACATTGGGGATGCAGCCATATGGATGGATGGATGGATCGATGGATCAATGGATGGATGGATGGGTGGATGGATGGATGGATGGATGGATCAATGGATCAATGGATGGATCAATGGATGGATGGATGGATGGATGGATGGATGGATGGATCAATGGATGGATGGGTGGGTGGGTGGATGGATGGATGGATGGATGGATGGATGGATGCACTCCACATTGGGGATGCAGCCATATGGATGGATGGATGGATGGATGGATGGATGCGCTCCACATTGGGGATGCGGCCATATGGATGGATGGATGGATGTTAGATGGATGGTTGGATACTTGATTGCTTGATTGATTGGTTGATACCACATCCTGTTTCCCCCCAAAAAAATGATTGGAGGGTGTTTCATCTTTGGGAGGTTTTTATTTATTTATTTTTACTGATTTTAGACAGGAGAGGGAGAGAGAGAGAGAAACTGATGTGAGAGAGAAATGTCAACTGGCTGTCTTCTGCACGCCCCTTACTGGGGATTGAACCTATAACCCAAGCATCAAACCGGGATCGAACCAGCGAACTTTTGGTGCATGGAACGATGCTCAATCAACTGAGCACACCATCCAGGGTGGTTTCATCTTATACAAAAAAAATTACAAAGTGGATGAGACCTATCTTTCCCAGAGAACACCTTGGAGGGGCAGGGGAGACAGCTTCCTAAGTATTCTGTGGTGTGTTAACTGCCCCCACATCTGCAAAGGCCCAGCCCACACCACACCTGGGCCAACATGTTCTTCAGCGTTCCCAGAATTCTAAGTTCTTTTGTTTATCTGGGACTCCGGGAAGTTTGAGGAGGTTGATAAAAATGGGGGGAGGGGGCCCGGCAGAGGTCCTAGAAGTAAAAAAGGATGCCTCCTTCCATGGGCCTCAGTTTCCTCATCTGAAAAATGGGGATAATAACAGTGATCCACCTAATGGGATTATTATATTATAGTAACGCATCTAAAGCACTCAGAACAGTGCCCGCGTGTTGTAACTGATACATGTTTGCTGCTGTCTTTATTCTGCTGCTGTTAATTCAGAGTCCGCGGGTGTCCTTCAAAGCAGCATCAGTAGCAGCTTCAACAGCTCTGGTCCCCCGTGCAGGCCCCGACGCCATTCTTGCCAGGGAGAGTGGAGAGGGGTGTTCTCTTTGCCTCGAGGTCTGGCTGTGGCATGAACTCTGGCCTCTTCCCCAGCAGCCTGTTTACCGCTCCTGTCCGGTTTAATGGGCACTGACCCGCGCCGTGGCATCTCCTCCGGCTGCAAATAGCCCCAGAGCCTGAGGGTAATGACACGTTTCCTAGAAAAGAGCAGAGCGGCCGCTCTCGGGCTGGTCACAGAGTTTCTGGCTTCCCGTGTGCAGGCCTTTCCTGGAAGGGCGGGCGGGCGGGAGGCAGAGAGGAGAGACAGCTCCGGCCTGTGAAAACAGAAGTGTCCCGTCAGGCGGGCTTGATGAGGGGACTGGTCTGGAAGTCAGAGAAGAAGCTCTAATTTGCGGCAGCCGCTGTGACATCCCCCACCTGCAATGATGGGGGCCGGGTTTATTTATAGTCCCGCCTGGTGGAAAAGAGCATCTTCCTTCCTTCCTTCAGACAAAGAGCCCATGCTGGACTTAGGCTTGTTTTCCATCTGACCTTTGAACTCGCCCTTGATGTTAGACCCAGCCTTCTTCTTTTTTTTTTTTTTTAATATATTTTTATTGATTTCAGAGAGGAAGGGAGAGGGAGAAGTGATAGAAACATCAATGATGAGAGAGAATCATTGATCGGCTGCCTCCTGCAAGCCCCCTATTGGGGATCGAGCCCGCAACCCGGGCATGTGCCCTTGACTGGAATCAAACCTGGGACCCTTCAGTCCAAAGGCCGAAGCTCTGTCCACTGAGCCAAATCAGCTAGGGCGAGACCCAGCCTTCTTGCTTGGATGTGAAAGGACTTAAGATTGACAGCCAAGCCCTGAAATTTCTGGGCCAGAACTGAGCTGGAGAAGGCTTATCTGTCTCCAGAATTTCCCAGGCCTGGCTGGCTTGGCTGGCTCCTACAGACTTTGGCTAACGTGGTCTCCAGTTCTCATCCTACAGAAAAAAAATCCTCCCCCAACATGTAACAGGTCGTGTGATTATTTAAGGAGCATCTTTCTTCCTGATTTTTGTACCCTCTTCTTATTTATCTTATTTTTATTTTTTGGTTAATCCTCACCCAAGGATATTTTTCCATTGATTTTTAGAGAGAGTGGAAGGGAGGGTGAAAGACAGAGAGAGAGAAACACCGATGTGAGAGAGACATATCCATTGGTTGTGTCCCACGTGAACCTGACCAGGGCTGGGGATCGAGCCTGCAGCCGAGGTTCATGCCTTTGACCAGAATCGAACCCAGGATCCTTCAGTCCCCAGGCCAACACTATCCACTGAGCCAGATGGGCTGGGGCTCTACCCTCTTCTTATTGAGGTATTCGCTCATTTACTGACACAGAGCAAGCCTGGCAGTGTTACGCTGTAGTTCTGGAAAGAATATTCTGCTTTGCTATTTATTGCTCATTGTATTGGTTTGCTGGGGCTGCTTAGAGAACAGAAACTTACTCTTACCCTGCCACCCGAAAGAGTCGGGAAGAGGGTATGGTTGGGGTCTGGATTGAGGCCTCTTCCTGGCTGCCTTCTCGCTGTGTCCTCACATGTAGAGACGGAGAGAGAGCACGCTCCCTGGTCTCTTCTTACAAGGGCACAAACCTCAGCATGAGGGTTTCACCCTCATGACCTCATTTAACCTAAAGACCTCCTGTTCCATCACAAAGTGGTTAGACCTTCAACAGATGGCTTTTGGAGGGGTCCAGTTTTATCCACAGCAGTTATTTTTAAATTTAAAAACATGTCATCTTGAATCAAAACATGGCCAACTAGGCCCAGCTGGTGTGGCTCAGTGGTTGAGTGTCAACCTATGAACCAGGAGACCACGGTTCAATTCGCGGTCAGGGCACATGCCTGGGTTGCGTGCTCAATCCCCAGTGTGGGACGTGCCGGCGGCAGCCAATTGATGATTCTCTCTCATCATTGATGTTCCTATCTCTCTCCCCCTCTCTGGAATCAATAAAAATATACTTCAAAACAAAACGTGGCCAACTAGAAAACTCTGGGGATTAGGCACTTGTCTCTTGAGAATATTTTATAGCACTTCCTCGATGATGAAATCACCCTTCCTCTGTGGGATCTCCTCCTTTCTGCTCGCCGTTTCCTTCTCTTATGTCCTGCGGGACCACAAGAATGACATTGCTTACCTAGGAATACTTGCTCTCACACTTGCAGCTCCTAGCACTGAGCTCCCGCATTAACTTCTAGGTATTGCCCTTACTGTGCATTATAGAGCTTGGCTGCAGTACCACAGTCCACCAGCAGGTGTCTCTGCATAACACCTAAATGGCCTGGAGCCTGGTTTGAGAAGCTGGTATTTCAAATCCTGGTGTGCCTGGTTTTGATACGCTGAGCGCTGTGGGTGAAATGCAGGCAGCAGTTCTGGAAGACCTGGTGTAGAAAAAGCAACCCCATGCACCCTCTTCTGAACCACTCCTTGTCAGGGAACGACTCTCTTGTTCACAGTGAGTCCCATAATTCCCCGATTTTGTCACTGCTTGTAGTTATCCCAGATCCCATTGGCAGCCCGGTTAGGAGAGTTGGTGCAGAATGGAGAGTTTCTAGAAGTTTCCATTTGCCCTTTGTTCATTAACTTCACAAACGTCCATTGACTATGTCTGTGCTAAGTGCTGAGTGAACAAGACGACCATGGTTATTCATTCCACTAGAGGCCCAGTGCATGAAATCCGTGCACAGTGCGGTCCCTAGGCCTGGCCGGTGATCAAAGCATGAGCGTCTGGCATGGAAGGGCAGGTCCCAGCTGACCTCTGGGCCCTAGGCGGCTCCTGGGCCCCCATGCACCCCCCCTCCACCTGAGTCACAGCGCCCGAGTCCCCACGCGGAGATGCAGTGAGCGCGGCCAGACGCCGTGGGCCAGGGCGCAGTATGGGCCTCTGGGCCGCCCAGCGGTGCTGCATGGAAGCCAGGCAGGCAGCGTGCTCTCTCCCGGCCGGCCTCTCAGACCAGCTCCTGTGCGAGCCCACAGGGAGCCCGACTGGCCCCTGTGGTCCTGGCGGCTGTGGCCCGGCTCACCCGGAAGCCCATTGGGGCCGGCAGCACCTCCACCGCCGCCCGCTGCCAGTGCCTCATCGCCTGTGCCCGCCATGTTCCGCACCACCCCCTGGTGGTCAGCACTCGTCATAGTGAGCAGTCGAACTCCTGGTGGAGGGGACAATTTGCATATTAGGCTTTTATTTTATAGGATGTTTATTAAGCACCTACTGTGTACCTGACGGTACTCTGGGTCCCCTGGGAATATGAAGGTGAACAAAATGTGGGAAGTTTTCTCCCACCCTGTAGGAAAGACAGCGGTGACCCTTCACCGGGCTAGCATGCCCTGCTCTGGTTTTCCACATCAAGCATCCGCCCTCCCTGGCTCTAACAAAGGGCTTTTGTGCTGCTCTGGACGCCCGGGGCTGGCGTGCAGGGGCGTGCTGGGAGCGACTTCCAAGCAGCTTTCTGGTCACCCCTGCTTTGTAGCATTTGCCAGCCCCGTGGTATAAATGCTCCCACCGTGGCCCATTTCAAGCGACCCACGGAATGCCACCCGAGAGAGTCGGGAAGAGGGGCACGAAATGGGCTCAGTGAGAGCCAGCCCTCACCCCCCCTCCACCTCGGGAGTGTTGGGACAGAACGGTGGGGGGTCCTGGATGTGCCTGTTGTTTATGGAAACAATAGGAGGGAATATTTTGAATCAGAATGTGCAGGGCATGAGGGCCCGCTGGCCACAGATGTCACGCTACCCTCCCACCACATCCAGCCTGCTGCCTCTAGAAGTGCCGTCCCCTTCTCTAGGGAGCGTCTGAACTCGTCTGATCTTTTACGTCACTCGTGTTCTATGCTCTCTTCCCATTTATTTATCAGATCGTCTTAGACTTTACCCAGGGCTGCCCAGCTCACCATCCACACTGGACACTGCGGCCTGGGAAATGGCCTCTCCTAGGGCCCCACCCCCCCGCCCTGCCCTGGAACAAAGCTCTGGCCTAACAGCTCCGTGACCTCCATCTTGTCTCCTGCTTCTTTGGCTTTTCCTTTTTCTCTTCTACTTTTTGATAATCCTCACTCAAGGATCTTTTTCCACTGATTTTTAGAGAGCGTAGAAGGGAGGGCGAGAGACAGAGAGACACGTCAGTTGGTTGCCTCCCACACATAGCCCTGGTTAGGGCCGGGGATCAAGCCTACAACCAAGGTACGTACCCCTGACCGGAATTGAACCCGGGACCCTTCCGTCCATAGGCCTATGCTCTATCCACTGAGCCGAACCGGCGAGGGCTGGTCTGCTTTCTTCCTTGCCAGCCTCTAACCCATTCTCCATGAGGCAGCCAGAGTGATCTTTTTAAAGATGCAAATCTTCATGTGTTACTCCCTTCTTAAGTCCCTTTCTCGGTTCTTCTTCAGAGGTTTAAAAAAAAAAAAAAGTGTTTGAGGTCCTCCCTTCTGGGCTTCAGCCGCCCTGGCCTCCCTCCCGGCCCTGGAAGGCTCCCGGCCTTCCCCCTCACGGCCTGCCCGCCCCGTTCTTTCCCCTTTGTCCTCCTGGCTCCTTGCCTCGGGTCTCTGCTTTATGTTACTTCCCAGGGAGGTCTGCTGACCATCCCATTAACGTAGCACCCCCTATCTTGTTTATTCTGTGTTTCCAGAAACGCATGTATCCAAAACGAATGCTTTCTTCCTATATGCTTATGGATCACATATCCTGAATATGTGTCTCTCGCCCCAACTAGACTAGGTTCAAGGATGCTGGGAGTCATATCTGTTTCATCCACTTTAGCACCCCCAATCAGCACCTCATAGAGTATCTGGAATATCATTGGTGATTTCATGAATTAATAGATGAGTAAATTTGGATGGCTTAATGGTTGGTGAACGTATGGGTAAATGAGTGGAGGGATGATAGATGGATACGTGTTTGGTTGGATGAATGATGGATGGGTGAATAGTGGCTGATGCTGAATGGGTAGATATGAATGAATGAACTTTCCCAGTAGGCTGTCTGCTTCTTCAGGGCAAGTACTATATCTTGCTCTGAACCTCCCGTGCCTAGCACAGTGCCTGCACAGGACAGGCACATGGTAAATTGTGGTGGTCGAGTGAGCAAATGAATAAAAGAATGAATGGATGAGGCAAGTCCTCTAACAGCTTCTCTCTCTATTTAGAATGCTCTCCCGACCTCCCCTCCTCCCCGGCTCCTGCTCCTGTACACCGAGTGGTGGCCAGATGTGACATCTGATGGTGTTTTACATCCACAGGGAGCGACCCGACCTCGGTGGACCCCATGGTCCTGGAGCAGTACGTGGTGGTGGCAGACTACCAGAAACAGGAGAGCTCGGAGATCAGCCTCAGCGTGGGGCAGGTGGTGGACATCATCGAGAAGAACGAGTCAGGTGGGCACCCAGACCACCTCCTTCCCCGCCCAACACTCTCACCAAGCCCCTCGGTCAGGAACACTGGGAAGCGCAGCAACGGCCGTCGCCCGTCAGGCTGGTCCGTTTCCGCAGGTCTGGCGGGTGACCCCTGTCTGGTCCCAGTGCTCAGATCTCCTGCTTGGTCCCAACCCACCGGCGTCCTGTTGGGTCAGATGTTACCGATTTGTTTTGAGGTTCACATTTCATGAACATTTCTTCTGGCTTCAGAGCACCTGGAGACACAGAGTCTAGCCTTCCACTGAGAATTTGCCCTGTTGATTTTCTTTGATGACTACGGGAGTCTCCACAAAGGCTCCAACAGCTGGGGGCTCTGGTGTGGACGGGGCACACCGCCTGTCTCCCCAGCGCACCTGCCCTTCACGGCAACCACTGGTCATGGGCACGGGCCAGGTCCGGGACGGATGGGGTAATATCGAGACACTTGGCCTGGGCCTCCATCTGAAGTCTGCATTTCACAGCAGTCCAGGCTGCTTCTCTCTCCCCACCAATTCTCTCATCTGTAAAGAGAAAAATGAGATAATATGTGGAGAGATGAGATAATATATATTGGGCACACAGTAGGTACTTAAAAAAATGAGCTTCCTTCCCTTTTGCCTTCCTTAGCCACAAAGCAGCCATTGGCACCGTTAAAGGCAAAGAGTGGGGAGCAGGAGGCGAGTGGATCCCCTCTAGGAAAAAGTGACATAAATCTGCTGGCTTTGTTGTGACATTGGCTGTAATATCAATAGCAGACCAGTCTCGGTGATACCCCGATGGCTCGTTAAAGTCCAAAAAATAATGGAAAGGCTCTGTTTCTAGCAGCATGTGGATTCCATTCCCATTCACATGAGATCCGGGTTAGCCAACCAGAAGTTCTTAATTACTCAGTCTGGCGATGGTTACCCCTGCCTCACAGCTGAAGGGACAAGACTCCCAGTGACTTGGTCGCTCACCCAAAATCTCCCGGCAGGATTCAGAGCTGGAATTCCTATCCAGTGCCAGCTGGCCACAGGCCATATGGCTTTCCAATCCCTGGGAATGAGTTTATGCAGATTATTGGTGTGGCTGGGTGCTCCTGGGGACCGAGGCATGGCGCACCCACTCCCCCGGGCCACCTGCTTGGGTGAAGTCAGACGAATGCATTGCAGGAGGAGAGTGGGAGCCAGGAAGGGGTTGGAGACGAGCCTGGTGTGTCCAGAGGGCAGCGGGGGGAGGGGGGAGGCAGATAGTCAAATCTTCAAGTGAGATTTATTACTTACCCAAGTATACATGGACACAGTCCTCTTGAAGCACTCATGATAAAGTGAAAGTCTATTTTTCCCACCAGCTTCAACCCTAGTCCCTTTCCAAACCCCAGATAGCCCTTCTATCGGGTTTGGTATGAATTCTTCTTGATAATTGTATGCACACGGCACGCATACATGTGTGTGTGCATATCTGCGTGCGTAAGGTCACACCTTCGCGATATTGCGTGTCTGGTTCTACACCACCGCAGTAAAGCAAATACCTCAAATATTACAGGAGAGCGAATCACAGTCCAGGGGTCCTCAAACTTTTTAAACAGGGGGCCAGTTCACTGTCCCTCAGACTGTTGGAGGGCCGGACTATAGTTTAAAAAAAAAACTATGAACAAATTCCTATGCGCACTGCGGGCCCGGGACGCGTCAACTGCTAAGCAGGACAGGCAGCGGCACCCGGCGGGCCGGGTAAATGTCCTCGGCGGGCCGCATGTGGCCTGCGGGCTGTAGTTTGAGGACCCCTGAATCACACAAATTGGTTTCCCAAGGCATATGAAAGTCATGTTTACACTATACTATAGTCAATAGATAGCACTATGTCTTAAAAATGCACATGCCTCAATTTAAAAATAATCTATTGCTAAAAAATGCTAACCATCACCTGAGCCTTCAGCAAGCAAGTGACATTTTTGCTGGTGGAGGGTCTTCATCTTCAACTGGTAAAAAAAAAATGCGCTGTCTGCAAAGTCCAGTAAAGTGAAGCGCAAAGCGAGGTGTGCCTCTGGGTGGGTGTGTGCGTGGCAGCCCTTCCTCCATCCTCCAAGCCAGCAGTGGGGTGCGTCTTCCGTAGCCACAGCTCCCCCTGCCTCTTCTGCCTCCCTCTTCCATGGTTCCCAACCCTGGCGATGACATTGGCCACCCAGATAATCCAGGATCATCTCCCTGTTTGATTAGCAACCTTAATCCCATCTGCAACCTTTAGCGTAGTCACAGGTTCCGGGGATTATGTGGGTTATCTCTGGTGGGTCATTATTCCGCCCACCACAAGCTCCCTGAGACTTTTCTCTGAAGAGGGAGGGCCTGGGTCTGGGTGAGAGACCTCTCAAGCAGTTACACCTGCAGCCAGCGTGACCTTGACATGAACAGATGCCCAGCCCGGTGAGTTACGAGGGCAGTGGCTTCAGCATCAGACAGCCCGCTGCACATCGCAGCCCTGCTGTAGCCGTGTGAACTTGGACAAGTCTGTTCGCCTCTCAGAGCCTCGGTTTCCTCGTCTGTGCCGTGAGGACCATCAGGTGAAGATGCTAAAAGACGACGCAACTACAGTGATGTGTCCCGGGCGCACCTTAGTGAATGACTCTCGCCATTCAGGACGCCCTTGCCCTCCTCCACCCCCTCCGCAGCAGTCAGTGGATACGGCTAGCTGCGTTCCACGTATAGGATGGTGCCTGTGAGCCTGTGCCTGAGTGTGACGCACACAGTGCCTGAGTGTGTCATTCTACTCTGACAGCCGGACCGCACACCTGACCCGCTCACGTCCGTCTGCGCTTGTGTTCCCAGGTTGGTGGTTCGTCAGCACCGCGGAAGAGCAAGGCTGGGTGCCCGCGACCTGCCTCGAAGGGCAGGACGGTGGGCAGGATGAGTTTTCCCTGGAGCCGGAGGAAGGTAAGCAGGTAGCCCTGCGCTGGCCATCACCGCGTGGGGGCCTCCGCCCCCAGAACCTTCTCTTCATGTCTTCACGTCTGCCTCCGAGAAGGCATGAAGCCAGGCATGGGGTCGGGGTTAAATGGGCAAGCCCGCCCTTCCTCGGGGGCCTTTGGGAGCTGGGCCCTGACACCTCCGCGGAACCCCAGGAGTTCCCAGCCTGGTTGCTGTTAACAGGGTCACTTTTCCTCCCCGGAATGATTCTGGTGCCCAAGGTCCTGGGGCTGCTTCCCCTCATTGGCAGGCCGTCTGAAGCCATCTGCAAAAGGCTCTGCTTTCTCTGCTGGCGTAATAGCCCTGACTGGGCGTCAGGATTAGGGCTGACCCCCTTCACTCACCCACACACAGGCTTCCATTTCCCAGAGACCTTTCCCCACGGGTGTCCCGAAGCGTGGCTCCTGTCAGAAATGCTGAGGCCCCCTGACTCCCTTCCCCTCCAAAAGCATTTCTAAAACGAGAGGATGCGTGCGTCTTAGCTGATAAACAGAGGATGGGAGGGTCAGACAGACGGGAATTCAAACCTCAGCGGCCCACTTACTGAGTGGACTTGGGCCAGCGACTTAACCTCTGCAGCTCAACCACCTTGTCCAAAAGTGGACGTGATGTCTACGTCGAGGTTTTCCTTTTTATTATTGAATGAGACCCACCTGCAAAGCCCCGGACACAGAACCTCAACCAGTAATACAAAACGAGGAGCAGTTATCATATAGCTATGCCTTGCCTTAGCGTCGAACGCTCGGGGCTTTAGTCGACTGCTTCGAGAAGGCGCAAAGCCTGTAAGTACATACTTGTCAGAACACAGGGTGAGAAGAAGCGGCATATTTCTGTGCTCACAGGTTAGCGACAAGAATTACATGTGGTTTAACTAATTACGATTAGTTTTATAACGGCCCACAGCCCTCCGAGTAAAACTAAGGTGTCAGCTGGGTTGCCCTGTGTGTGTGGGCCCGGGAGGCAATGAGCACCAGGCTAACCTGGGAATACCACAGAATCAGCCCAGGGTAGGGGGCAGTGGTGCACTGCGTGGAAATTCAGCTCCCCTCAACAGTTCATGACGGCCGCTCCGCATGCCTCTGTAGGGGCTGCTCATTACCCCCATTTCACAGATGAGAAAACAGGCTTAGAAAAGTAGAAACGCCTGCCTGCGGTCACACGATAAGTGGGAGGGAGAGACCACAGCTTCCCCTCCCCGGGATTTGTACCTTTTCCTTCCCTCTGCCATAAGGACCTCTCTCAGGGCCTCACTGTAATCATGCCAGGGCTAGAATTATGTCTGCTGGGTGCCTCTTCGCTCAGCTTTGGGGTTAATACTCAGGACCTTGGGCCTTGGGCGACGCCTGGGCTTGGCGTCGACTCAGAAATAAGTGCTCTTAAACGGGAAGGCACGCTGGTGCCCTTGGTGCCTGGAGACACTGCAAGTGCTTTCTTCTCACCTCTGCCTTCTGCCCTTCACCTCCACATGCTGCCCGTCCAGTCTCGTGGAGGTACTGGTCTTTGCCCCGGCCCCTGGGCCGCCGCCGGACCCTGGGGGACTTGTATGCCATCAGCTGGCGGCAAGGTTGTCTACCGCGGAGGTTTCTTCCCCGTTCGGGGCTGGGAGCCGGGTCCTTGCGTCTGCATGCGCCTCCTGCTCTGGGCAGCCTGTGCCTGCTGCATGTGGGAAAGGGACGTGTCTGTGCCGTGGTGTGTGTTGGCATGTAGGTTTGGGAGGAGGGAGCCTGGGGCTTAAGGTTTCCCGGGTTAAAAAACGATGTCTGGGGGCCTCTATGATGCCGAGCCGGTGACCTGTTCCTTTCCTCAGGCACATTTGAGTGCAAGGAAAAGAAATGCACGTCACACTGGCGTGAACCAAAAGGAAGGTATATTGGCTCATCGCTGAAAAGCCCAGGGTAGGGCTCGCTTCAGGCATGGCTGGATCCAGGGGCTGGGAAACATCCTGGGGTCCTGAGACTCACTCTTGCCACCTCTCTGCTCTGCTCTCTGCCTTGCTGGAACCATTGTCTCACGGCGAGCGTAGTTCCAGGCACCCTCCAGGGCCACCCACTGCAGAAGGTGCTTCTCCTTCAACACAAATCCCAGGAAGGGTTCCAACTGGCCCAAGTGGGTCATACACCATCCTGGTATCAATCACGGTGGTCAGGGGGATGCCAGGCCAGGGTCACACACCCCCCCTCCCTCCAGGAGGTGGTGAAGTCAGCCTCACCCAAACCCTGTGGATGGAGTTGGTAGGAAGGGTGGGTGGGCACTAAGCAGCGGTGCCATCGGGTGCCACCATTCAGTCTCGAAGGTCTACCTTAAGCTTTGTTAGGGCCCACGGAGGCTCTGGGTGCTAGAGAACCCCCTTGTGTGATCCAGCTCACTCTGGGTGCTGGCCCCTGGAGTCCAGGGCCCGTAGGACTAACTGCACTGAGTCTGGGACCCAACCGAGCAGGACGTCTGTGCACAGACAGGGTTGAATTACCCCGCCCCCACCCGCAGCCGCCTGGAGGAGGGGAGCAGCTGATTCTGCGTCGCACAGGATATGTGCAACTCGAGTCAGCTCAGCCCCACGGAGCAGGTCAGTGGGCTAGATCAATAAATAAATAAACGCCCTGTGTGTCTTCCGCCTCCCTCTGCACCAGCTGGGCAGGCCCCGGGCAGACCGCGGTGTTTTCCCAAAGGCAGAGTCAGCGCCCACACGCTAACCATCCCCACCAGCCCACAGCTGGCTAGCCACTCCCCAGGGGCCGGGATGTAACCAAGACCGGAAAGCCCCCTCCCTGGGGCCTCCCCTGGCGCTCAGCTGTCGCCTGGCTCAGCAGCCATTGCCTGGCTCAGCAGCCGTAGCCCGCAGTGCTGGGGAGGGAAGGAAGCTATTCTCCTGCTCTCTGGAGGGCCTGCCCGAGTGTGACAACAGCAACCCTTGCAGCAGGGCTGGGAGGGGCACGGCTGGAGGCAGCTCTCAGAGGAGGGTAGGAGGAAGGTGGGGCCCAGGGATGTTGCCTTGGCTTGTGGGGAGGGAGCGGGAGACCAGAGTGGGGTGGAAGGCGCCCCAGACATAGTAATGAAAATTGAAGCAGGCAGTCATTTTGCGAGATACGTATGTCTGTAGGTACAGGTCTGATCATTACGATGCACACCTGAAACTAATAGCGTTAGATGCCAATCTTATCTTAATAAAAATACTAATTTAAAAAGTGAAATTGAACTTCAGGCATGGTCGGTTCCAGAGGCTGAACGTCCGGAATGGAAAATGAAGATCAGTTCCCAGCCTTGTAATGAAAATGACTAGCCGTCTGCCTGGTAGCGATTGCAGCCTGAGATCAGGAGCTGCCAGAGCGGCTCACCCCTGACCCTTCGCGGTGAGAACTGCGAAGGAGCCACGAGCCGTTTAACCCCCTCTGACGTGAGCAGGTGGCTCCCGCCGGGCCTCCGGGACCCGTTCACTCACTAACCAGTTACTAATTATTCCTGGTGTCAGACTCAGTGTTGGAGACAGAGGAATGAACAAGACAGACACACGGATCACTGCCTTCAAGGGCCTTCGTGTACTCGCAGGGCCGACAGACCCAAAACACAAGGGAGAATACGTTTATGGTGTGTTAGGATGGAAACCTTGAATGGGGGGGAACAAACCTGGGTGAGAGGGAAGAGAATGCAGTGGGACTGGATGTTGTATAGAAGGCGAGAGGAATGTGTGACGCTAAGGGATGTGGACCTGCCCTTGGTCCTGGGTCCTGTTGCTGCATGTGCAGGGTCATCGGGGGCTACGTGAGGGCCTGGGGGGTGCACAGTAATCTCTGGAGGAAATCTTTCCCTCTGATGGGCCAGGCCATCTCACGGATCACAGCCTTGACCTTCCGTGTCCCGGGACCTTCGTGTCCTTGACTTACCCCATCATCCCTTTGTCCCCGCAGAGGAGAAGTACTCAGTCATCTACCCGTACACGGCGCGGGACCAGGATGAAATGAACCTGGAGAGAGGGGCCGTGGTGGAGGTTATTCAGAAAAACCTGGAAGGCTGGTGGAAGATCAGGTACCCGCGGCGGCTGGGTGGGCGTCAGGTCACGCGGGCTCCAGCCGCACCGAGGTCTGGAAGCCAGGGCGGGTGGGGTGAGGTTTTGGCCTGAGCCCTGAAGGGATGGTCCTCCTCTGCGCTATTTGGCTTCCCTCCCTCCTCAGATCCTTCTCTAAAAATTCATCATAAGCAGAAACCTTCTCCAAATACAACGAACCGCAGAGAGCGGTAACCCTGTTGAGCAAGACTGGTCTCCACCTCCAGATGTTCCTCTTAACAAGTAACTGGAGGCTGAGCCGCCGTGTGTGGGGTTTCCCACCTCAGCCCCGTCCTGTGGCCTGTACAGCGCATAACCCCACACGGACAGAAACTCATCCTACAGCCCATCGTTTGCCCTCGTCTCTGAGTCCGGGGGCAGCGGGGCGGGGTGGGGGGGAGGGATGCATTTCAAACACTTCATCCCAGCTCCTTGGCCTGTGTGATGACGTCAGAACCCAGGAGCAGGGAGAGTGGCCAGCTCGTGCTGGTCTGCCTGGTTACTTCCCCAGGTTTAGCCGTGAGTCCTGGCAACCCCCTCCTTGCTCAGCCTAGGAACCAGGCTGTGACCACAGGAAATGTGGGCAAGAGAGGAAGCCTGGGGTCCCTGTGACGCAGCGTCTGTGCTGTGATGTGAGGCGGGACATTAGGGCTGCTCACGTGGGGCTGAGTGTGTGGCACGTGATTCGTTCATCCCACAAACACACACCAAGAATCTGTTCTGGGCCAAGCGCCGTCCTGGGCGTTGGGGAGTCGGCAGTGAGAACGACCCCGCTTCGCACCGGCAGGCGCAGGGGCAGACGCATCCGTAGTCGCAGGCCAGGGTGGCGCACAGTGCGCTGCAGAGACGCACGGGGGAGCGTGGAGCACCGAACAGGGGCTTCCTGAGGGAGGGGAACCCCGGAACTGAGGCCTGTGGAGGAGTAATGACAGCGGTACATAACATCTTAAGCATATGTGCGATCTTGTCGCATGACACGTCGTCCTGAAACCTGGTGGCTCTGGAATTCAGGGATGGCTTACTTGGCACGGGGTCCTTCCTGAGGCTGCAGTGTGATGCCAGCGAGGGCTGCGGCCATCTGAAGGTTTCACCGAAGCTAGAAAGGGACAGAGTCAGGATTTGAACCCGTACCTCCCTCACCCCAGAGCCCACTCGCCTCTGCAGGTGCTGCCTCTCTGCTTGTGGTTTTGTGCCCTCAAATGACCTGCCTCCTACTGAGGGTGAGGATTGTATGGAGCTGACATTTTCCAGCTCAGACAAGATTTATTCCTGCACAGAGGGTAGGTATTTTAAAATTGGCGGACGCCAAACTCTGCAGATTGCTATCTCCTTATAAATAAATGTGCTTTCGGTTATAAAGGACCTTTTTCCACTGAAACACAGTTCTGTTTAGTTCTTGCAGTAATTTTGTTGTTGTTGTTAATCCTCACCCGAGGAGATTTTTTCGTTGATTTTTTAGAGAGATTGGAAGGGAGCGGGAAAGACAGAAACACCCATGTGAGAGAGACACATCCATTGGTTGCCTCCTGCATGCATTCCAACCACAGCCACGGAACCTGCAACCAAGCTACGTGCCCTTGACCGGGATCAAACCTGGGACCCTTCAGTACACAGGCTGGCACTCTACCCACTAAGCCATACTGGCTAGGGCCTTACTGTCTTTTTTTTTTTTTTTTTTTTTTACAGTAATTCTTGATAAGTACTTGGCCCTATCATCTATCATTGCTGGTCAATTAGGTGTGTTAATTCCCCCAAAGGTGTGGGCACCTAATTTCCACTGACCAGACCAGTGCGTGCAGGGAGATGTTGAACAATCGGCTCTCCGAGGGGAAAATGCTCTTGAGTTGCGTGCTAATTTCCATGGTATAAATACTCCCACCGTGGTCAATTTCAAGCACCAGTGTGATGTCACTGAACATGGAGTTCAGAAGAGACGGGCACAGGCGACCGTCACAAGCAGTGTGAGCGGCTCTAGGACACCTGTGGTGCAGACCAACCCCTTGGGTCATGCCATTAAACTGAGTTCCACGCAGAGAATTACGTGATTCTAAAGAGAATTCAGTGAGCTGGTCTGTCAGGGTCTCCGTCACTCCACAGTCACCAGCCCCCACTTGCTTCATCCCCATCGGAATGCAGGAATGCATGTGTAACCAATGGGAACAGAGCCCCGCCCTCCCTGTGCCCGGAGCTGGAGCTGTGTTGGGGGGGGTGGGGAGAGAGGCAGCAGAGCATGGAAGTTAGGGGCACAGCCAAGTGCCATCCGCCTAGGTCTGAGAGCCTGTCGGCCACCTCCCAGCATCGGATGGCTGAGATCCATCAAAAGCTCTAAAGTTCATAGAACAGGACAGGAAGTGCCCTCTGAGTACCCATTATCATTATCCTTATTGTTGTCACTGCAGCGATGGCTGTGAGGGGACAGCCACGTTAGTGGAGGCCACTTCCCCCTGCCAAGCCCATTGGCAGTTTTCCCTTTTATTTATTCACCTCACTGGCATGAGACCCTGGGCACACACAGATGGGTCCAACATGGCCTGCCCAGAGCTCGCGTTCTAACTGGGAGGCAGACCGAGGGCAGTTGTGTTATCGGCATTGGGATTGTGGTACGTGCAGGCACTGGGCCCCGTGGAGGGAGGGCTTCGTTCTCTCTGAGGCTCAGGGAAGGACGTGGCGTTAAGCAGAGCTGGGAAAGGAAAGCAGGGAGGGGCGGGGGAGGGGCTTTGCAGGCAGAGGGTCTCCCAGAACGGGGCCACGGGGTTGAAAGCACGTTTGGGAGGCTGCAGGCCGAGGAGGGTGGGTGGGACATGGGGGTTGCTGTGAGAGACGAGGCTGGGAGGCACGCAGAGGCCAAGTTGGAAAGGCCTTGAATGCCGAGCTCGGAAGGTTTAAGCTTTGCCAGGAGGCAGCAGTCAGCGTGCCAGCCTCTAGCCCTGGGCGCTTGCGACCCTTTGTTCCTGCCATCTGGGCCCGGAAATGTGATTCACAGCAGGCGTGTGGCTTCTTCACATGGGCCTGGCAGAACAACCTGACCAGCATCCTCCCTCCTCCTCCCAGGCACCAGGGCAAAGAGGGCTGGGCCCCAGCCTCGTACCTAAAGAAGAGCAGCGGGGAGCCCTTCTCCCTGAAGCTGGGCCCCGGCTCACCTGCCCACACGGGCGTCCTGGACCTGGATGGAGTTTCCCGGCCGCAGAACTCGGTGGGCAGAGAGAAGGAACCGCTCAGCAACCAGAGGGACGGCCGCTTTGAAGGCCGCCCGCTGCCAGACGGCGACGGCAAGCAGAGTGAGTGACACCCGCCGAGTCCCGGAGGCTGGGGGACTGGCGGACGAGGCTGGGGGACTGGCGGACGAGGCTCTGGGCTCGCTGCTCCTCATGCACTGTCCCTCCTCCTGTAGATAAGAAAGCAGAGGCTCAGAAACCCCAGGTAACTTGTTCCAGATCATTCAGCCAGCAAGTGCAGAACCTGAGTGGAGAAACACTGCTTTCCTACTCCAAATCCTATTTTTCCACTGTCTCACAGTGATCGAGATAGCTACTGTTTCTCAAGCCCCTACTGTGTGCCTGGGATCTTATCATCATTCTCATTGACTCCACATAACCACCTTTGAGGGACTTCCTACTTTAATTTGTAAATAATTCTTTAAATATATTTTTATTCATTTCAGAGAGAAGGGAGAGGGGGAGAGAAAGAGAAACACGAGAGAATTATTGATTGGTTTCGTCTTGCATGCCCCTTACTGGGAATCGAGCCTGCAACCTGGGTATGTGCCCTGACCGGGAATTGAACCGTGACCTCTGGTTCATGGGTCAACGGATGCTCAACCGCTGAGCAACACCAGCCGGGCACTAACTTTTATTTTACAGATTAGAAAACAGAGAAATGAAGTGGTTTGTCCAAGGCCCCCCAGCTAGTAAACGGTGGGGCTGGGACTTGAGCCGAGGCCCCCCTGCCTCCGCACCAGTGCTCTCTCTACACAGCCCCATTTCTGAGCTAGAGGAAGAAAAAGCTGACCCTTTGAAGTTGGGTTCACTCCAACAACATTTCTTTATGCATCTTGCTTTAAGCCTCCCCATGTATATTTTACCGTTTCATATTCCCAGCACCCCCGAGGGCGGGGCTCATTCCTGTCTGCCGCGTCTCTAGGACTCCACCCGCATGCACACGGCTCTGTCCGGGTGTTCAGAGCAGAAATTAGTTGTAGGGATGAAGTCACTTGTCCCTGGCTGGTCTTCTCCAACTGTTTATAGTGACTCTTTTAGTCCAAGAGCTTCTTGAGTTTCACATTCTCTGCCTCACCGCTCTGAGAAAGCACTGGCAAGCCATGGCAGGGGTCTGCCCAGCACCTAGTTTCTGTGATTCTGTTCTTTCATGGCCAAGAACACAGGAGGATTCCCATGAACCTAGAGGAGCAAATGAAAACCTGAAACCTCGTGTTGAGATTGGTTCAGGTGCTTAAACAAAGACACCCCCCACCACCACCACCAACATACACCCTGTAACAGGGGCTCAAATAATTTAGATGTTTCTTTCTTTCTCTTTTTTTGATATTTTTTATTCTTTTTTTGGGGGGGGAGGGCGGTGTTTATTTCTTAAAGAAGAGCTCAGGTATATGTCACGGGCTGCTGTAACAACTGCATGCAGTCAAGAATCTCTTTACACTGCATCTATTGTGTGTTGCCCTCATCCCTCTAGTCTAGGATGGTTCACCACTAGTCCAACCAGTGAAAAAGAGGCAGAGAGAGGTGGCAGACCTGACTCAGAAGCTGCCTTATTCCCATTCTCTCACATTCTATTGACCAGAACTTAGTCCCATGGCAATACCTAGCTGCAAGGGAGTCTGGGATATGTAGTCTTTATAAAGACAGCTAAGTGTTTATTCTAATAGAAGGCAGAGGAGATGGTTATTTAAGAGACTAGAGGCCTAGTGCACAAAATTCGTGCATGGGGGGGGGTGTCCCTCAGCCCAGCCTGCACCCTCTCCAATCTGGGACCCCTTGAGGGATGTCCGACTGCCCGTTTAGGCCCGATCCTATAGGATCGGGCCTAAACGGGCAGTCGGACATCTCTCTCACAATCCAGGGCTGCTGGCTCCCAACTGCTCACCTGCCTGCCTTCCTGATTGCCCCTAACCACTCCTGCCTGCCAGACTGATCACCCCCTGACCACTCCCCTGCCAGCCTGATTGATGCCTAACTGCTCCCCTGCCGGCCTGATTGCCCCTAACTGCCCTCCTCTGCCGGCCTGGTCACCCCTAACTGCCCTCCCCTGCAGGCTTGATTGCCCCCAACTGCCCTCCCTTGCAGGCCTGGTCCCTCCCAACTGCCCTCCCCTGCTGGCCATCTTGTGGCGGCCATCTTGTGTGTTGGAGTGATGGTCAATTTGCATATTACTCTTTTATTAGATAGGATGAGCCGTCATCTCCACAACCCAACTGCCAAACTACGCCTCTGTGTAGACCCAGCTAAACCAGCTCTGGCAATGCATGAGGCACCTTTCTCAATATTCTGCCTTTAGCCAGGAGCCTTGGACCACTGCAGGGTCACCCTCTTCCTGACCCTGAGGCCCAGAGTGAGGGCAACACCAACTCCAGAGTAAAATTCCTGAAGTCATCAGCCCAAGTTGGTTTGGTTCTGTTTACATGTTTAAAGTGGGTTTGTTCTAGCCCTATCCGGTTTGGCTCAGTGGATAGAGCGTCGGCCTGTGGACTCAAGGGTCCCAGGTTCGACTACGGTCAAGGACATGTACCTTGGTTGCGGGCACATACCCAGTAGGGAGTGTGAGGGAGGCAGCTGATCGATGTTTCTCTCTCATCGATGTTTCTAACTCTCTATCCCTCTTCCTTCCTCTCTGTAAAAAATCAATAAAATATATTTTAAAAAATAAATTAAATAAATAAATAAAATAAAATAAATAAATAAAATATATTAAATAAATAAAGTGGGTTTGTTCTAGAGCACAAAGCCAGGGGCAGTTACATGTATGGCATGTCTGCCATGTGTCAAGAGCCTCACACGTATTGTTTACTTTAACCCCCACCACTGCCCCTGGGAGGTAGGCATTATTCCCCTTCTGCAGGTGAGGGTCTTGTGGCTCAGTGAGTCATATAACTTGTTGCAGCCCGCGTCTGCATTATTCAGAGGCCTACACGTTTGCCCTTCCTATAAAGCTTTCCAGTGCTCCAGCACACGGCTGTCCTGAGCCCCTTCCGAATCCAGCTCTTCTCACGGGAAGGATCACAGCGGCTCCCTAACGCCTGTGCAGACCATCATGCCTTATCTTATGTAGGACGGAACAGATCTCCCCTGGTGTCCACCTCGGGAATTTTATCTGTAGAATTCTGCACGTGTGTGAAACAAGATCTCCTCTCTTTATAGGATCGCCCAAGATGAGGCAGAGACCCCCTCCTCGCCGGGATATGACCATAGTAAGTGGCCCCTTGCTTCTGGGGAAACAGTCCCTGACCTGAAACGAGCCCCTCACACGTACCTCACCCTTTCCCAAGATGCTTTCTTCCCGTGCACACAGCGGCCTCGAGAAGCAGGCTGGGCAGGTGGCAAGTGCCATTACCGGGTGGAAAGACATTGCCCTTGGCTTTGTGACAGACCTCAGGATGTGCCCTCTGCTTCCTGAGCCCACCTCCCTTTGTCTTACCAGTCTCCTCAAACAAGGTCACTTGAGACCGGAACTGCGATGAGACACAAATATAGTTTGTGGTGCCATTCTAATATTTTACGTGCATACATTTTTTTATTCTTCAGGTATCTTTCTAACCAATACATTGAAAAATGGGCCGTCTTTTTTTCAAGTCTGCCATTTCGTGAGCACCTGGTGGGTGCCATGCAGTGCGCTGGGTGCTTCACTCCATCCACTTGTGGAATGGTTACAGTGACCCCGCCAGGTTGACCCTGATATTATCCCCATTCCACAGGAGATGAAACTGAGGCTCCACAGGGGGTGTGGTTTGTCCCCTGTCACACACAGAATCAGTGTTAGATTCTAACCCAGATGGGTCTGATCTGCAAACCTTTGTTCTTTCCACAACCCTCGTTGCCTCTTCAGTTCAGAGAATACTGTCTTGCCTCAAATTTTCATGATGGTTGGCAAATGTTTCTTCTCTTCACTCTCAAGCCGAAGGGCCAGTGACCCATCTAGGAGATAATGATCGGAGTGGTCCTCTTTGTTTAGTCCCACGGGTCCACCAGCGCCCTGTTGAGGAGGATTATGTGCCCGAGTCCCTTAGCGCGCACACCCACACACACACAGCGTCTCCCCTCCTTCAGCGCCATGGTAATGGACTTCATGGGACTTAGCACTGTGTTTAATCATACCAGCCTCGAGGTCTCAACCTGCCCAAGCCCCCCATCCCACCCCAAGTGGAGGAAGAGTATTACACCATCGCCGAATTCCAGACAACCATCCCTGATGGCATTAGCTTCCAGGCGGGCCTCAAGGTCGAGGTGAGTGAACCTGGTGTCCGACCTGTGATTCTTTTTCTTTTTCTTTTTAATTTATTGTAGTAACACTGGTTAATAACATTATATAAAGTTTTTTACTTAACCAAGTTTGGGTTTTTTTTCTTCTTATGATAAATTCTGCATCCTCTGTTTTCCTCTTCTCTCATTTTGCTTCCTGGTTCATTTCAGTATGGCATTAGCCTTCAGAATTCGTGAGTAGGGCCACATATCTTCCTAGCATGTGTAATGATGATGATACAGGCACCTCTCTGTGCCAGGTACGTTACATACTAATCTTCACAGAAGTTCCGAGAGAAGTCAGTATCTTCAGCCCATTTTACAGATGTACCTGAGACCAGGAGAGGTTAGGTAAATTGCTCATGGGTACATAGCTAGTAAGTAGTGAAGCTGGGATTTGAACCTAGGTATCTTTAGTTTTGAAGACCAGGCTCTTTTCTTTCCTCCTCATTCTTTGGATTTTGAATTTGCTTTTATTCATAATAGCTCTTAGCTTCTCTCTAGTAAGTGAAAACTCCCACAAGTCATAATTAAGAACACAAATGTTTAGCACTTTCACAATAGTACTGTGTATAGAGTGTGAGCTTAGCAAATCCTCACTGATATATTTCATTTTGATTATTTTTAGTATGAACGATTATTGAATTCACGGATGCACCCACAATGACTTGTATGCCCAGAATCCCCTTTAGTTGTTACCATAGCTACCAAGTGTTGGAAAGATGCCAGTCACCCTCAGGTGAAGGGCTTACATTTATCAGCGCCCTTTTCTGGAGAGCGTCCAATGGGACTTAAGTATACGCCTGTCAGGTGCACCCTGCTCTCTCAGTAATCTCTGCTGTAATTTAATAATAGGTAACGTTTACTTTTCAGCATCAGCCACCTGCTGTATGCATTAGCTTATGTGGCCATCATGAAAACCTGCAGTGGGTGTCATTGTTCTTACCATTATCTCTTTTGTGTGGTGTGGAACCTCGGGAATGTGGTTTGTGCAGGGCCATTTGGGCAGTAAGTGGTGAAGCCAGAACTAGAACCCAGGACTGCAGGCCCCGGAGCCCAGCCTCTGCCCCCTCTCCGAGCTGGGCGCAGAGTGCAGCAGCAGAACTATGCCCGCCGCCCTCTTTGCCTGCATTTTATTACCCCGGGCTCAGCTCCTCCCAGGCAGGGTCCCCTTTCCGGGACAGGACCAGATGGTGGGAAAGGCTCAGGCTCTGGAGCCCATCAGCCTGCTTGAACTCCCGCCTCCACTGTGGGCTCTCTTGACCCTCTGCGAGTCCTCAGCTCTCTTGAGGCTCGGTTCTGCATCTGTGAAATGGGATCATAGCCCCCATCTCATGGGGCAGTTGTGAGCATGAGTCAGAGGGCATGCACAGAGCCTGCCAGAGAACTGCAGGTGTTAATTAGCTTGGGCGGCCGTCACAGAAGACCACTGTCGGGGTGGTTTAAACCAGCGGTCGCCAGCCGGTGGTCCACGGACCACTGCTGGTCCGGGAGGTCCGAAAGGGTGGCGACCGCTAGTTTAAACAACGGATTTATTTTCTCACAGTTCCGGAGGCTGGAAGTCCAAGGTCACAGTGTCAGCAGGGTTGGTTTCTCTTGGGGCTTCTCCCCTTGGCTGCCAATGGCCATCTTCCCACTGTGTCCTCACATGGGGTTGTCCCTGCTTCTGTATGTTCTCCTGTGTCCTAATCTCTTGTTATAAGGACACCAGTGGTATGGGATTAGGGCCCACCCTAATGACCCCATTTAACTTAATTACCTTTTAAAGGTTCGATCTCCAAGTAGAGTCACATTCTAAGGTACGGGGCTTCGACACGAGTTTTGGGCAGATCCAACTCAGCTCATAGCAATCAGCATGGGGTACCTTTCGCCCATGTCAATTTAGGTCCATGGGACTGAACGTAAGATCTTAAATACAAAGGGCGATTCCACCCACCGTTCCCTTCAGTGAGTGTGTATCCAGAGGGGGAAGGCGGTGAGATGAAAGTGTGTTTTGCCTCCTTCAACATCAGTTCCCCTCTGTGTACACGTGAGCTGAGTGAGGTGCCCACATTTAAGGATACATGTTTCTTATGCAGCATGGCCGTGAGCACCCGTCAGCCACTTTATTGGTGCTCAGCCAAAGGAGCAGCGACCAGGGCTACTTTGGGCTTCCTATGCATTTCACCTTGAACTTTAGAACTGCAGCAGACACCACGGGGGCCAGGGGCCATCCTGCGTCCCAACCACCTGAGTTGACTTGCAGCTGCATCCAGGTCCTTCCTATCTCCCATGTAGCCTGAGGGCACCACCCGGAGAGAGGGGAGTTAACCCCTGGAGGAAAGGACTGTGAGTCCCGGGGTAACTGTCCCCACCCCCAGTGAGGAGGTCTGATTCTGCATGGTCTCTCGGAGGGTCCCTGGTGGATGAAGCCCCAGTGGCCCAGAGCAATAACCTGCTCATAATAGGCACTCACGTTTCCTGTTTCCTCGCCTGTTACTTCCTGAAATCATCTCCCAAACTAACTGCCTGTGCCCATGTCCATGTGTCAGGGACTGCTTCTGGGGAAATCCAGAGTTAGACTGGTACCCACCCGCGTGAGAGATGTTGCTGACACACGATAGTCTCCATAGGCCAGTGGTCAGCAAACTGCGGCTCGCGAGCCACGGTTTGCTGCTCTGTTGACTAACGAGTTTGCCGACCACTGGGATAGGGGCTTAATCACAAGGAACAACAACAGCCTGTAATTATTGGAATCGAGAGTCTAGGTCAGTGGTCGGCAAACTCATTAGTCAACAGAGCGGCAAACCACGGCTCACGAGCCGCATGTGGCTCGCGAGCCGCAGTTTGCCAACCACTGCCATAGGCTATCCACCATAGATGTTATCTGGGAACCTGCTGAGTGCAAATCCCCGCTTCCAGGACTCAGGTACACGCGGGTCTCCTACACTGCCCTGGTCCACTGGCTCTGGAACCACACCTACTAAGTGCTTTCCTCTTCCTCCCGCCCAGGTGATAGAGAAGAACTTGAGTGGCTGGTGGTACATTCAGATTGAAGATAAGGAAGGATGGGCCCCAGCAACCTTCATTGACAAGTATAAGAAGACCAGCAATGCCTCGAGACCCAACTTCCTGGCTCCCTTGCCCAATGAGATGGCCCAGCTCCGGCTGGGGGATGCAGCGATGGAGAACAGCACGGGCGGTGAAGCAGGCGGCCCCTCTCGGCCCCTGCCCGACGCACCGCTCGGTGCCATGGACTCTGGGATACCGAGGTCCAAAGACTGGAAGGGCGGTAAGGAGGTCCTGAGAAAGGCGCCGTCCGACGTGCCGTGCACAGGCTACGAGGAGATCTCCGACCTCAACCAGGAGGAGAAGCCCAGCCTCCCTCCCCGGAAAGAATCCATCATCAAGTCGGAAGGGGAGCTGCAGGAGCGCGAGCGGCAGAGGCTGGAGCAGCTCAGGGGCTCCTCGCCCAAGCCTCCGGGCGTGATTTTGCCAATGATTCCAGCTAAACACAGCCCCCCGACCCGGGACGGCAAGAAGCCAGAGCCTAAACCTGACAAAAGCAAGGTATTCCAGCTGAAAAATGAGATGGGGCTGGAGTGTGGCCATAAAGTGCTGGCCAAGGAAGTGAAGAAGCCCAACCTCCGGCCCATCTCTAAATCCAAAGCCGACCCGCCGGAGGAGAAGCCGGAAGCCATACCCCAGCACCCCTTCCTGAAGTCCAAACCTCAGGTGAGGCCAAAACCAGCTTCCTCCCCCAGGATCGAGGCACCTCAGGGCGAAGAGCAGGTGGACATCTGCAACCTCAGGAGCAAGCTCAGGCCTGCCAAGCCCCACGAGAAGCCCTTGCTGGACGGAGAGAGCAGCCACCAGGCTGTTGGGGGCCAAGACGCGGCCTTCAGCCGCAGCTTCCTCCCGGGGGAGGGGCCTGGTCGCACTCCGGACAGGACGGGCAAACAGGACGGGCTCAGCCCCAAGGAGATACCCTGCAGACCCCCTCCAAAGCCAGCCAAGACCATGGATCCTGCGCCTAAGAACGTGCCCGTGCCTCTCAAAGAGGCTCCCCAAGAGGCTCCCCAGCAGAGACCCGTGATCCCGCCCCGCAGACCGCCTCCCCCCAAGAAAACCTCCTCCTCACCCAGGCCCCTCCCGGAGCCCATGGGGCTGCAGCGAGAGGCCAGCGAAGGCAGGGCAGCTCCTGCCCCAGGCCGGGCCCTGCTGGTCCCTCCGAAAGCCAAACCTTTCCTGGCCAACTCCTCGGTGGGCCAAGATGACATCCGAGGGAAAGGTGGGCTGGGCCCACGGATGGCGGGCAAGATGGGAGAGAACAGGGAGAAGGCGGCGGCGGCCCCCTTCCCCAGTGCCGACAGCCCGAAGGACTTGTACGTGGCGGTGGCCAACTTCGAAGGGGACGAAGACACTAGCAGCTTCCAGGAGGGGACGGTGTTCGAGGTCCGGGAGAAGAACAGCAGTGGCTGGTGGTTCTGCCAGGTCCTCAGCGGGGCGCCCTCCTGGGAAGGCTGGATTCCTTCCAACTATCTCCGCAAGAAGCCCTAGCCTCCCGCCTCCCCGTGTGGAGGCCCCGCGTGCCCCCGCTGGTGTTACCCACGTATTTAATATGCCTCTTAATTTATCATCCTCCACTCGGTTTCGAAGGAAGGCAGGCTCTGGAGGGCTGTGGTTTCTTCCCTCCCGTGGGCGGAGCCAGCCCTGGAGGCACCGAGGCCACGCCCTTGCTTTCTCTCCACTCGGTATCCCTGCCTTAAGGCCGGTGGCATCGCCACCCTGCTTCCCTGCCCACCCGGCAGCGGGACCGTGACTCTCCAGGCCTCCAGGACCGGAACCCACCACGTGGAGAACCTGCAGAAGGATTTCTCGTTGCTTGGACCCGGCGTAGTGAGGGGCAGTCCCTGTCAGCCCATCCAGCCCGTGACAGCTTGCTCCATGTCTAAAAGCCCAGTGACTTTATTCACCCCGTTTCCCAAATGCCTGGTACCAAAAGGACTTTACTCTATAGAAGTGGGCTCCGTGGCCAATCCCAGGGGCTGTCTTTCTGTCCGAGGCCGCAGGCCCCTGGGCCTCTCAGGTTTGACCAAACGCAACTGCCCCACGAGTGAGTGGGGCTGGAGGTCCACTCGGCCCTCTGCCTCCCAGCTTCTGTCTTGGGAACCTGATCTGTCCTAAAGGGGCGGGTCCAGCCTGGAGCAAGTGCCACCCTCCGGACAATCCCCGCCCCACCCTGGGGCACTTCGCGTCTGTCCACTTAGAGCAAGAGTCTCCCCGTTTGTTTGAAAGAAGAGGACCATTAACAAGCCATGCTCCGTGCTGAGCGCCCTTTTGCTGAGTAGCTAGTCGGTGCCAAACTGTACGCGGCACTTTGCGTTCGTGTTTAACCCTCACGACAACCCTCTCTTGTAATATTATACCCGTTTTACAGGTGAAGAAACTTGGGCGCAGTGTGCCCAAGGCACATTAGCTAGGAAGAGGGGGAAGAGGACTTGAATCCAGGCAGGAGGAGGGAGAACCTTGAGTGCCGGAGCCCTGCTCTTTGCTCCCGAGCTGGTGTCCCCGAGGGAGAGAGCTTATGGAGCAGAGGGAGCTGGGGTGGTCGCACATGCCAGCCTTGAGGGGCCCAGGTGGCTCAAAGACCAGCAGCTGGCTCTCCATCAGGCTGAGCATAGCAAGCAGTGGCCCCCTCGGTTGACAGGGACCCAAGGGCCAGGCAGCGCCTCCTGTCGCTCTGCTGCTGCTTCCCACTCCTCTCTGGCTCTCATGGTTCCTTCCCCTCCCTTCCCCCGCCCCACGCTCCCTGTCTGTCTCACTGAGAGGAACCCAGGGCAGCCCTCCCACCCATTTTGATGGTGTGGTGCTGGTGGGCTGGACTGCCCGGGGGTGAGAGAGCAGCACCCTCCCCACCCCCACCCCTGCAGGAGAGGACGTGGCCCTGTCCTGCCCCAGAGTCTCCGAGTCGGTGTTCGTGTTCGTTGGCTGCCATGCCTTCGGAACCACAAAGCCAGCTTCCCTGGGGGTGCTCGCTGTCCACCTGCAGTGCCAAAGGCCCTCCCCCACCACCTGGGCTCCGGCTGTGTCTGCGGGAGAAGGAATCTCCTCAGACCCCAGACCATCTCGTCCCTTCAGTCTGCCTGTAAGTCCCAGACCCGCAAATCCGGGGGCAGGGCCCCGAGGTACTCCTCGCTGCCCCTGCTCGCCCCCTGGCCCCCGGGGGGAGAAGGGAGGCGGCTGGAAGAGGGCCACCCCACCCCCTCTCCCCGGTCTCCACACTTGGGAGGAGGCCCCGTAGCATGTTTTCCTGAGTGTTTGATCCACTTTGGTTTACACCACTTCGATGAAGCTGTTAGGCAGGATTTGACCACATTTCAACTCTAAATTTTTTTTTCCTAATTCACTTTCTGCTTTCATGGACCTTTTCAGGTCCTGCCTGAGTTCCTACCGCGCCAGGCGCTGGGCGGTCAGGCTGCGCGCTGCCCCCTGCCCGGCTGTAGGAGCTTTGCTTTCCGTTTGCTGATTCCACTGAAGGTGCTTGTCTTTGACCTCATACCCTCCTCCGGGGGATCAGCCGGGTGGGGAGGGACTCGTTCTTTCTCTGGGCAGAATGTTTTTCTGCAAATGAAAGAACTTGCCTTTATTATTATTGTTGTTGTTGTTGTTGTTATTCTGATGGGAACTGAAGGTACTAAAGCCACATTCCTCTCGTTCACTGTTCTTTCCTCAGGATACACTTGAGTCCTGAGGCCCCCTCTCTCAGCATCCTTTGCCACAGGGCGGGCACTTCCCCAGGCACCTGGAAGTGGGGGTCCTGGTGGCAGTGGCTCTCCCTAGCTGTCCTTGACTGTGGACTTACGTTCACACCATCCAGGACTGTGGCCTCTATTCTGTGAGCAATTGACAGAGCAAATGCAGAACTCCCCTGGAGTTTCCGCCGTGGGGATCGGCCTCGGGCTGTAGGAATAGCCCCCACGCCAAGCTCCGGCAGGCCACCGGGGCTCAGACACGCTCCCCCCTTTAGCGCGATCCTCGAGATAGACCTGGGAGGTGCATGAGGTCAGTCCCAGTCTGTAGTGAGAAAACCGAGGCTCAGGGGATGAGGTCACATTCCTGTCTCCATCCAAATAGCGGCGGTGACCAAGCTGAGACTGGGATCCCGGGGTTTGTCTCCCCATGCCCGTGACCTCCTCTGCCCCCAGCAGTGAAATGTGCTTGGGCTTCCAGGGAAGCAGGGGACCCTCCCTGTGACTGTGAGTTTCTCCTCCGCCTGCCCCACGATTACAGGTCAGTGGGTCACAGGTAAATGCCCCTCTGAAAGGCAGGCAGTGACACCACCTCCCCAGCTTACTTCCTGTATTTCATCGTGCATCTTACGGTAACACTACCGCTCGTGGTGCCACCAAATCTTTGGAAAATCCGACTTTTAGGGTTACCACCTGGTAAAATAGGCCTTTGCTGAAATTTTTCCGCTCAGAATTCCTTTGCCATTTGGTGGGGAGGGCTGGAACCGCTTTTACTACCCTCGCCTTCTGCGGAATCCGAGGGCCCAATCAGGCTTCCAGCCTTCGTGATTCTCTGCCGCGGTTTCTCAGGCTGCGTTCTCGGCCTTAAAATATTTCTGAGCCCACGGGGGATTTCATTCCCAGGTGGAAGAGGAGAACAAAGGCCACATTAAAGGGCAGGTGCCGCCCTCAAAGAGCGGAACTGGACATCAAGAGAGAGCAGGTCCGGGGCTTGGCCTTCATCCTTTCATTGTGCCAGGTCTCTAACTGTTGGGTCCACCTACTCCTGGGAGGCCTTGCCCTTGTCTTGGGACTGTGACAGTGGGCACATAACAGCCTTAGCCATCCATGGGCCATCTTGCGCCCCCGTGGTTATCCAGGCCCATCCTTCAGGGCTTTTGCTGCAAGCAGCCATCCCATGCCATAGACCAAAGATGACCTAGTGTCAAGTTGTGGCCCGAATGAGTGGTCATTGGCTCACACGGAGGCCTGAGCGTGCAGGGCGCCCTCCCTTGGCCTGGAGGAATTGCTCCAAACGTAGACACGGTTCTGACTTTGCACAGTTAAAGCCAGGAAGGTGCCACAGCCCACACGGACCACCTGCTGAGGACGCTTCCCACCGCCGCAACCGTCCGGCTCTGTGGGGTGATGTCTGTCTCTGGCGCTACCCTGCGGGTTACTGAGCCCCGCCTCGTGCTTCAACATTCCATCCTCCTTCCCATTTCTACCCTGTGCTCCGGAAGAGGCCTCCCTAGTTCCAGCCAGGGACAAGGGGGCTCAATCTCTTTCCTGGAAGAAGCCAAACCCAGGGCCACAGCCAGCACTTTTCGGGTCTTCTATAGACTCGAGGTGCCCTGCCAGGCTTGTGAGAGCAATAAGCAATTCTGAGGCCACAGGGGTGACCATACCGTACCCCTCCGTGTGCCTGTCCATGCCTTTGTGCCCATTCATGGCGCCCCTTTCACTTCCGGGGTGGTGAGGAGCGATGGGCACCTTAGCCACAGCCCACGTGTCCTGCATCAGGGAGCCGCCACGTCTGTAGGCCATTCCTGCGTCCCTCCAGGAGCAGCGGGCTCCGGCGCTGTTGCCCGCCACCTCATGTCCACTCCCAGGATGATGCTGGCGATCTCTGGACACTCAGTACTCCTGTCCCCTCTCGGCAAATGGACAAATTCTGGTGGTGGTTTTTGTTTCCTTTTAACACAAAAAAATACGTGAGGATATATAATGTGAGGGGGGTGGTGGTGAACAATTAGCTGTAGCATGTATAGACTATATACTTATCATTAGACTTTTTTCTTTTTTTTTTTTTTTTTAATAAAAAAAATAGTGCTTGACTGGTTTCAAGCTTCATTGTGAAGATGCCGTGTCTGTGGATTTATTGGGCTGCGTAGTGGGTGCATAGCTTTTGCCCTGGCATCTTGGCCTGCAGTTTTGAGGTCCGAGCATAGAAGTGAATGGGAGCGTTTGTGTGGGGGCATTGCCCAGCAATAGGGCTGACTTCTCTCTCTGGGCCCTGGTGCACCTTGATTCTTCCCACAACATTGTCCAGAAACCAAGGGAAAACTGTGTCTCCCACATGTTAGCTCCGCCTCAGCCGGAGCACATGGCAGGGCCAGGGAGTCAAGCTCCTCCTGTTGTCTGACAGGCAGGTGTGTGTGTGGTGCAGGCTGGGGGGTCTGCAGGGACTGCCCAGGCCATCTGCTCCCAGGAGGTGGACGCCATTGCCTGAGCATTTATGACTTTCCCAGGGGCAGAGCCAAGACAGAACCAACCCCAGTGTGCAGCCTTCTTGCTTCCAGGTAAGTCTTTAAACTAAAGGACACCCACCTTCCTAGGGCGAGGAGAGCAGGACTGGCAGAGTCCTGAACAGAACTGCCAGCGGAGTTTACATACAATGTCCATCCTCCCTCGGAGGAAACATTGCAAAGACATCCGTGCCTGCTGGCAGACCTTGCTTAGGGATAGTGGTCATTCATTACGGTGCTCTCTCTGTTCCCATAAGGAAAAGCATTAGGTGGGCCGAAACCGGTTTGGCTCAGTGGATAGAGCGTCGGCCTGCGAACTGAAGGGTCCCGGGTTCAATTCCGGTCAGGGGCATGTGCCTTGGTTGCGGGCACATCCCCAGTGGGAGGTGTGCAGGAGGCAGCTGATCGATGTTTCTCTCTCATCGATGTTTCTGACTCTCTATCTCTCTCCCTTCCTCTCTGTAAAATATCAATAAAATATATTTTTTAAAAAAAAGCATTAGGTGGTTCAGGTCCCCCTTGGAAGCATTTTCTCCCAAATCTTCCAAACCAGGAGTGCTTAGCCATTAGGATACAAGCAGGTTGGGCGTCCCTGACAGGTATAGAGGGGCACTGGGCCTCCTGGGATGGGAACTGGACCGTGGCCAGGAACCAGGCCTGACCTATTCTCCGAGGGCACTCATCCCCCACCTCCTGCAGGTCTCACTTGGAAGGAGTGCCCACCGTGGGGCTGTTCCTCTGAGTCCAGGGTCCTTAACGTCCATCCCTTCTCCGGTTCCATGTCCATCTGTTCCTCACATTCTTGCCGCCCAGGCTTCCCAGCCAGTGATTCTCGGATTTTAGTGACCCTAGAATGAGCCAGGGAGCTTGTCCAAGTGCCCGTTCCTGGGCTGCACCCCTCAAAGTCTGAATCCACAGGAATCTGTATCCTTTAAAAAGCACATGGTGAGGAAGTAGTCCGAGTGCTCCTTCTGAGCAACCGCCAGGCTCAGCACCTTGCCTGGTGGCATCGAGAGTGTTCAAATATGGTGCTTTGTCCAATTCTTAACCAACGTCACCCGTAATTCCATGAGCCTTTGCTGTGTTCCAGGCCTGTGGGGCACACGGCATACACTTTCACTTCATCCTCAAAATGCTCCATGAAGTCGATACCTGCATTTGACCCGTGAAGAAGGCACTGGGTCAAGGTCTCCCAGAGCTAGTGTGGCGTGTGGTTCTATGCAAGCTCTTGTACCGCACACGGTGCCCCTCCCACGTGCTAACCGAAGCATAGATCTCACCCTGATGATGCAATTAGTTCCTGGGTTCAAGATGGTCCTCAAGAAATACTTCCTCTTCCAAAAACCCAAGTCCCTAAAAAGGAAAAGCTCTAACTTCCGCTGAGCACATGCTATTGGCTGGGGACCTTGTAGATCTATTTAATCTCCACTGCAGTTCTAGGTAGGAATTCTTATACCCATTTTATGGATGGAAGTTAATAGTCCGAGACTAAGTTTATCCATGGTCATAGCTAATCTGAGGATGAACTCAGATAGCCTAACTCCAAAGCCCCTCACATCCAAAGACCTGGAATCTCCCAAGTCTACCTTCTTCACTCGGCACTTTCCAAAGTGTGTTTCCCAGAACAAATGCCAATGAATGCTTTGAAGGAAGTGTTCCGTGCGCACGTTCGTTTAGGAAATAAGCAGTTTCTTTACTGCAGGGCTTCTCGAAGCCTATTATACAATAACAAGCAGTTTCTACTCGGTTGCTCAGACGTACTTGACCATGAAGCCATTCACAGGAGCAGTGTTTCATGTAATGTAAAAGCTGGAAAACGTCACATTTTACATTTCAACTCTACCTTGAATTCTCTCTGAACCACAACCCTTAGCCAATCCCTCACCCTAATTCCAGCTGTAACTCGCCCCACTCAAGGCAATCCTGTCTTTAATACCAACATTCACAGCATCACAGGATACTGTACTTCTCCGAATGGACAGCTGCACATGAACTTGGACATCTCCTATTTGCTATTGGCCTGACGCGGAGAAATCCGAATGGATTTCCCCGTTGTCTGTTGGCTGCTGACTCGGCTCATTTCAGCTGATTCATTGTAATAAAATAGATATACAAAATTAAGAGTGTCTAAAGGATAAGCTAAAAAACTTAGAATGAGCCCTGACCGGTTTGGCTCAGTGGATAGAGTGTCGGCCTGCGGACTCAAGGGTCCCGGGTTCGATTCCAGTCAAGGGCATGTACCCTAGTTGCGGGCACATACCCGGTGGGGAGTGTGCAGGAGGCAGCTGATCGATGTTTCTCTCTCATCGATGTTTCTAACTCTCCCACTCCCCTCCTCTCTGTAAAATATCAATAAAATATATTTTTTTTAAAAAAAGAGTGTCTAAAGGATAAGCTAAAAAAACTTAGAATGAGCCCTAACCAGTTTGGCTATCGAGCATCGGCCTGCGGACTGAAGGGTCCCAGGTTTGATTCCGGTCAAGGACATGTACCTTGGTTGTGGGCACTTCCCCAGTAGGGGGTGTGCAGGAGGCAGCTGATCGATGTTTCTAACTCTCTATCCCTCTCCCTTCCTCTCTGTAAAAAAAATAAAATATATTTTAAAAAAATAAAAATAAAAAACTTATAATGAAAAGATCTAATTTTCCACTGTGCTTCGGCGGCCAGTCTTACGCGTCCACCTAGGGCGCACAGACCCCGCTTTGTAAACCACTGACAAAGGAACGGTGAGGGACGCTCGGGTTAGACAGAGCTCAGTGTGAGTTCTGGCTCTCATACACACGACCTCTGTGAGGCTTAGCATCCTCATCTGTAAAACGGGGACCAGAAAGCCTTTCCCACGGAGTTGGGAAGAGGACTGGAAGTCATGTGTGCCTCACACGCAGAATTAATCGTCGTCAAACGCTTTCGTTGCCCGGTGCAGGAGTTGGCAAACTGCTTAAAGAGTCAGATAGTAAATACTTTGGGCTTTGGGAGCGAGCCAGGAGGCAAAACCAGAATGGTATGCAAGGACTTACATAACTACTTCAAATGTAATCGTTTAGCCTGTGAAAACCATGCTTAGCTCTGTACAAACACAGGCAGCGGGCGGGATGAGGCCCTGGGGCGGTAGTTTGCCAACCCCCCTGGCCCAGGGAAGCTTCATCTCCTATTTTATTACTTTTCTCTAAATGAAAGCTTTTCCATCGTGTGTTTATGGAACATCAGCCCCTCACATGATCGTGGCAAAGCATCGTGTGGCCAAATCTACTTGGCAACCACCGAGCGAGCATCTTCCAAGCCTCCTCCTTGGGGATCCGTGTCACACGCTGCGTGTGAAAGGTCCTGAGAAGCCTGCCATCGCGAACCCGTTTACCCTGCGCTAACCCAGTGTTTCCAAATTGTATTTGACAACGGGATTCTTTTTTTTCCCATCTAACACTTAGGAACATCCCACAGAACATACTTCGGAAAATGCCATTGTAGATCCCAGAATTTAATCGTTATTCAGAATGTCACGGTGTTAAATTGAGTCCAGGCCCCATAAAGCGAGCAGCTGAGGACTGTGACTTGGATGGTGTGTCTTAGGATCTTCAGCGGAGTAACCCGGCCAACTCAGTCCTCCTTTGGAAGGAACTGAATTTTTCTCCCTGGGTGTATCTCGGGAGTGCCGAGAACCAATTCCAGCATGTAATGATTACAAGAGTTCCGTCAAAAGGTTGATGGGACTTGGGGGGGCTCAACAGGGTTGAGTCAAATGTAGTTTACCTGTTGGAAACAGCTGAAAGGCACTTCCCCCAAACCTGAATAGGATAATAGTTTGCTGCCAGACAGCTCAGGACATTTTATTGCCTCCTGTTGGCCAAACATCTGAACAGCTGTAGGCTATTCCCCAAACTGACAATGTTTCTGTATCTCCTTTGATACCGTACCCTTTGAAGGGTATATTTCCACCTTGCCTTAGGATAAATCGTCTTGAATAAAAGCACAGGGTCCTGAGACAAGGAGAGTCTTCAGTTCCCTTTAGCTGAAGCTCCTCTGACCCCCAATGCCTTTCAAAAATAGCTTTCGTCCTTGGACTCTTTAATCATCTACGAGCAGCCCCCTTCTCCAGAATGCTGAACCCTTTGTAAGGCTGGGAAAAGAACCCCGCACGGGATCACGTGGAGGGCATCGGGAAGTCCCTCTGCGAAGGTTCAAGGTGCCTGAGAGGGCACGTGTGCACCGTGGGAAGTAAGCAGCAGCCACTGGGTGTCCTTGGAGGAGATTGGAGAACCAGGTCCTGTCCTTGCAGTGTGAACATGAACTTGCTAAGCTGCTTTCCGTGTATTTTTTTTTTTTTCCACTGGGGTCAAATACACTGCTTCGGTACCATCTTAGTCCGTTCGGGCAGCTCTAACAAAGTGCCATCGACTGGGTGGCTCACACACAACGAAAACTGATTTCTCACCGTTCTGGAGGTTGGAAGTCTGAGACCAGGGCGCCAGCATGGTCGGGTTTTGAGGGGGGCCCTCTTGTGGGCTGCAAACTGCTCCCTTCTTGTTGTATCTTCACATGGTGGGAAGAGACCAAATCGGCTCTCTGGCCTCTTCTTCTAAGAGCACTATTCTCATCTATCAGGGCCCCACCCTCATGGCCTAATCACCTCCTAAGGGCCTTGCCTCCAAATATCACATTGGGGATTCGATTTCAAGCTATGAATTTTGAAGGGACACAGACATTCAGTCCATAACGTGTGTTAAGTCCAACTTGGTTCTCTTCTCATTAGCCCATGATATTGGGAGTACCAGCCTGGGGCACCCGTTCACTGGTTTATAGAACACAGTGGTGGAGGTTGGCATTCATATGCCTATTCCTCTTTAAAAAAAAAAAAAAAACATCACCAAAATGGAAATGCAGAGCGTACATGTTCTCATAGAGAAGTTTTATACCCAAGTTAGGACACACTGTTTCCCTGTTTCATCATAACCCTCCTGTTCACAGGGCCAGGCCCTGGGGCTGAGCAGACAGACATGCTCCATTGGAAAGTCTTTTTGCCACCCGCCTCTCCACTTCCCGTCAGCACCCCGGGCGTGTGGAGGAGGGTGCACAGAAGCCCTGGGTTTGTTCTGGAAGGCACTCAGAAGTGCCGGGATCACCCAGTGACTCACTTCCACGCCGAGGCTGGCTCCTGGGGAGCACACAGCAGCAGTGTGTTGAGAGAATACCCAAAGCCGCTTCTGGAACTGCATTTCTACCCCAACATTCGTTAGGGGGGAGGGAGGGACTTGGGAGTCAAGATTTAAGCAATTTAAGCAGCAAGTTATTTGACACATGTTTATACTAAACAGGGATATGGCCGAAACCGGTTTGGCTCAATGGATAGAGCGTCAGCCTGAGGACTGAAAGGTCCCAGGTTCGATTCCGGTCAAGGGCATGTACCTTGGTTGCGGGCACGTCCCCAGTAGGGGGTGTGCAGGAGGCAGCTGGTCGATGTTTCTCTCCCATCGATGTTTCTAACTCTCTATCCCTCTCCCTTCCTCTCTGTAAAAAATCAATAAAATATGTGTTTAAAAAAATAAAAATAGCCCTGACCGGTTTGGCTCAGTGGATAGAGCGTCGGCCTGCGTACTGAAGAGTCCCGGGTTCGATTCCGGTCAAGGGCATGTACCTGGGTTGCAGGCACATCCCCAGTAGGAGGTGTGCAGGAGGCAGCTGATCGATGTTTCTCTCTCATCGATGTTTCTAACTATCTATCCTCTCCCTTTTCTCTCTGTAAGAAATCAATAAAATATATTTAAATAAATAAATAAATAAAAATAAATAAATAAAAAAATAAAATAAACAGGGATA
This sequence comes from Plecotus auritus, assembly GCF_963455305.1. Lineage (NCBI taxonomy): Eukaryota > Metazoa > Chordata > Mammalia > Chiroptera > Vespertilionidae > Plecotus > Plecotus auritus. Next base: position 5,870,788 of record NC_137773.1, read on the forward strand.
TGTTGTGCAATAGAATAGAAAGCTTGCCTGCGCTTTTAAGAGAAAACTGCAGACTTTGAAGAAATGGTTTCGCTGGGCTGCTCAGGGTCAGCCCCAGGCCCCAGGCCCCAGGCCCCTGTGGGAACTTGAGTAGGTCAAGTTTGAGAAGCTACGTGATTCATCAGCAAGGAGCGCAGAGCCCTTTAGACCTCTTTCCATGAACGTCTTATTTTTGATCCAAACCAGATGCCCCACGGAGCGGGGAGGAGCTTAGAGTGTCCCCAAGAAACAGGACACTCCATGTCAGCGCTTATTGTTTCTCAAAGCAAATGCTTTTGAGAACTTCCTGCTTTTCAAAACTTTCAATCCTTCTGGTCACTTCATGGGGAGTGTCTATATTGAGTTGTACCTCTACTTAATCACCTTAACGAAAACAACGTGGGCCCAGCTGGCGTGGTTCAGTGGTTGAGTGTTGACCTGTGAACCAGGAGGTCACGGTTCGATTCCAGTCTTGGCCTTTTCCCCGGGTTGCGGGCTCGATCCCCAGGGTGGGGCATGCAGGAGGCAGCCGATCAATGATTCTCTCCTCAGTGATGTTTCTCTCTCTCTCTCCCTCTCCCTTCCTCTCTGAAATCAATAAAAATATATTTTTTTAAAAAAGAAAACAACTTGTTAATTTTTCAGCTAAGGAGTACCAGTTTGGGGGTGGGGTGGAAAGGGAACACCTGAATTCCCACGGGTGCACCTCCAGCATTTAGCATCAGGACCTGGGACTCAGGTAAGACCAAGTGGTTCAGGTGCTACCTCACCATCCCCTGCCTGTCCTCACCCACGCACAGGCCCGAGTTCAGGGAAAAGGATAAGGGTTCCCACCTCTGTGCTTACCACTCATCATCGAAAGCTGGATAGTCCAACAGTAACTAAAATGTCCCTCTGCCCTAACCGGTTTGGCTCAGTGGATAGAGCGTCGGCCTGCGGACTGAAGGGTCCCGGGTTCGATTCCGGTCAAGGGCATGTACCTTGGTCGCGGGCACATCCCCAGTGGGAGGTGTGCAGGAGGCAGCTGATCGATGTTTCTCTCCCATTGATGTTTCTAACTCGCTATCCTTCTCCCTTCCTCTCTGTAAAAAATCAATAAAATATATTTAAAAAAATAAAATAAAATAAAATAAAATGTCCCTTCTGTGTGGGCTGAAAGACAGCTGCCCTGTGGTAGGCTAGCAAGTGGCTTTGGTGGCAGGAAGAAGAGAGAGCTAGCATCGCCTCAGACTGCTTGCTCTCCTTCAGCCTAAAGGGTCAGTATGTTCCCTGCAGAGCCAAAGTCCGCCCGTCACCTCCAACAGTGGGTCAGTAACATCAGCAAAGAACACACACACTCGCCACTCACGTCAGTTATGAACCCAACGTGCCCTGGCTGAGGCGCCTGCACAGGCATCCCTGTGGCCCCCAGCAGACCTATGACAGACAGACTTCCAAGGGACAGAACTGCCTTGGCACAAGACGACTGAGTCTAGAGCCCTATGGACATCCTGAAACCATCTTCATGCGTGAGGCTCCTGGGGCCTGCTCCGGGCCAGGCTTGGTGCTGGGAGCTGAGGATGGAGAGATCTCTGAGAGAAGTAGCGTCTATGCCAGCCGTGGGCAAACTACGGCCTGCGGGCCGGATCTGGCTGTTCTATCCGGTTCTCTTGCTCTCCCCTCCGCTCCTTTACTTTGAATTTATATTAGTTTACACAAACACTCCATCCATGCTTTTGTTCCGGCCCTCCGGTCCAGTTTAAGAACCCATTGTGGCCCTTGAGTCAAAAAGTTTGCCCACCCCTGGTCTAGAGCCACAAAGGGGACCCACAAACAACTGCAGGAAACTGGGGAGAGTCCAAAATAGGGGCCCCTCAAGGTGAGGGCAGTGTTTCCTAAGCTTGAGCTGTTGAGTAGCACCCTCGCAAATGTTGCCATGTCCACATGCCACCTGTTGCAGCATTTACTTCATATTTTACTTTAAGTTCATTAACTCAGCCCAGCCAGCTCGGCTCAGCGGTTGAGCGCCCACCTATGAGGCAGGAGGTCATGGTTTGATTCCCGGTCAGGTCACATGCCCAGGTTGCAGGCTTGATCCCCAGTATGGGGCGTGCAGGAGGCAGCTGATTAATGATTCTCTCTTATCATGGATGTTTCTATCTCTCTCTCCCTCTCCCTTCCTCTCTGAAATCAACAAACATATATTAAAAGTAAATAAATAAATTTACTAACTCAAAAGTTAAATATAGTTCTTTGAAGGGAAGCATTCTATCATGAAAAGTTGTATAGTTTTCCATTATTAGTAGGTAGCTCTGAAAGTAATGAGTGGAAGTGAAATGGTGTCAGCGAGGTACAGTTAGTTACCTATTGAAAGTTCTGACTTTGAGTTCTCTCTCTCTCTCTCTCTCTCTCTCTGCCTCTCTCTCTCTCTCTCCCTCTGTTAATAGGAGATTAGCATGTGTTAAGGAGGTGTCAAAGACAAGCTAACACCAAACTGAGATTTTATAGTTCTAAAAGGAAAAGAATTGCAGTGCAAAAAATGGTACTAACTTGTACACTGTAATTTGATGTCATTTCATGCATGTGAAAATACCACCCAAATTGCCTTTCCCACACTGGATTAATCGGAATGCTTTTGTTAGGTCTAGGAGGCAGGAGACAATTTAAGCCAAGCACAGACTAGCCGTGACGGGAGAAATGTAATGACGGCACTCTGGGCGCTGGGAAGCAGTACGTTTTCATAACTGCAAAGTGAAATCTGAACAGGACCGCCCCCTGTGATTACCCTTTTCAGGATCTAATAATGCTTTAATAATGCTAGAGGAGAAACCAAGATGGCGGCATAGGTAAACACCTAAACTGCTGCCTCGCACAACAATTTCAAAACTACAACTAAAAGACAGAACGGACACCATCCAGAACCGCAGGAAAGCTGACTGAGTGAAAATTCTACAACTAGAAGGATAGAAAAAAGCTCACAGAGAATTGGAGGTACGGCAAAGGGTCTTTGTGCACGCAGAGAGGAAGGGCGGCTGAGAGCCTGGCTGACTTTCTCTGGCGGAAGGGGGAAGGGAGCCCCCGAACGCACTGAACCCCAGTTCTGACTGCACTGAACCCCTGTTCCGGGCGAGCCCCTGGGGACCCACGCTCTTGTTGGGGGAGTCTGGACTCTCAGGCGGAGACTAGGGAGCCGGGGAAGGCGGAGGACTGAAAGTCCGCTCGCGCCAGTGCGCACAAAGGCCGCGGAGGTTGCCACAGGCTTTCCCTAGTGGAAGGGAGTCAGAGGCTCCTGACGGCACTGAACCCCAGTTCTGACTGAAGTGAGCCCCAGTTCTGACTGCAGTGAACCCCAGTTCCAGGCGAGCCCCTGGGGACCCACGCTCTTGTGGGGGGAGTCTGGACTCTCAGGCGGAGACTCGGGAGCCGGGGAAGGCGGAGGACTGAAAGTCCGCTCGCGCCAGTGCGCACAAAGGCCGCGGAGGTTGCCACAGGCTTTCCCTAGTGGAAGGGAGTCAGAGGCTCCTGACGGCACTGAGCCCCAGTTCTGACTGCACTGAACCCCAGTTCCAGGCGCGCCCCTGGGGAACCACGCTCTTGTGGGGGGAGTCTGGACTCTCAGGCGGAGACTCGGGAGCCGGGGAAGGCGGAGGACTGAAAGTGCGCGCGCGCCAGTGCGCACAAAGGCTGCGGAGGTTGCCACAGGCTTTCCCTAGTGGAAGGGAGTCAGAGGCTCCTGACGGCACTGAGCCCCAGTTCTGACTGCAGTGAACCCCAGTTCCAGGCGAGCCCCTGGGGAACCACGCTCTTGTGGGGGGAGTCTGGACTCTCGGGCGGAGAATCGGGAGCCGGGAAGGCAGAGGACTGAAGGCACACACGTGCGCGCAAGGGCAAGGCTGACGGGAAGCCAAGACTGAGACTCCACCCCATCCAAGCTGAGCACAGAGGCTATTGCAATTTGGCAAGTCTAATCCTATAAGGCTGTCTCCAGCACCGGACTTCTCCCAGCATAGACACAGCTGATCCTTACAGCCAACTGGCCCAGAGGTCAATTCTTCCCAGTGATACCAACAACAATAAAGACTTAATTACAACAAGGCTGTACACACAGTCCACAAAGGTGTGCACCAAGAGTGTCCACCTCAGGTTAACTGGGGAGGCAGACCCACTGGGCCAAATTGGAAACCTAGCACACAAATCTACCAACTCAGGGAAGCAGTGAAAATGCGGCGTCTAAGAATCAGATCACAAACGAAAGAAATGGAGGAAAACAAACGACTGGATATAGAATTCAAAACCACGGTTATAAGGCTTTTTAAGAATATCCTAGAAAAGGCCGATAAATATAACGAGACCCTCGAAGAGATGAAAAAGGACCAACTAGAAATTAAACATACACTGACTGAAATAAAAAATATTATACAGAGACCCAAAAACAGACAAGAGGAACACAAAAATCAAGTCAAAGAATTGAAATACAAAGAAGCAAAAAACACTCAACCGAAAAAGCAAAAAGCAAAAAAAAAAAATCCAAAAAGTTGAAGATAATGTAAGAAGACTCTGGGACAACTTCAAGCGTACCAACATCAGAATTATGGGGGTGCCAGAAGAAGAGAGAGAGCAAGATACTGAAAACCTATTTGAAGAAATAATGACCGAAAACTTCCCCCACCTGGTGAAAGAAATAGACTTACAAGTCCAGGAAGCCAACAGAACCCCAAACAAAAGGAATCCAAAGAGGACCACACCAAGACACATCATAATTAAAATGCCAAGGGCAAAAGACAAAGAGAGAATATTAAAAGCAGCAAGAGAAAAACAGTTAGTTACCTACAAGGGAGCACCCATACGACTGTCAGCTGACTTTTCAACAGAAACTATGCAGGCCAGACGGGAGTGGCAAGAAATTTTCAATGTGATGAATAGCAAGAACCTACAACCAAGATTACTCTACCCAGCAAAGCTATCATTCAGAATTGAAGGGCAGATAAAGAGTTTCACAGACAAGAAAAAGCTAAAGGAGTTCATCACCACCAAACCAGTATTATATGAAATGCTGAAAGGTATTCTTAAAGAAGAGGAAGAAGAAAAAAGGAAAGATAAAAATTATGAACAACAAATACATATCTATCAACAAGTGAACCTAAAAATCAAGTGAATTAAAAACCTGAGGAACAGAATAATCTGGTGAATATAATAGAATCAGGGGCATAGAAAGGGAGTGGACTGATAATTCTCAGGGGGAAAGGGGTATGGGGGGTTCAGGAAGAGACTGGACAAAAATCATACACCTATGGATGAGGACAGTGGGGGGTAGGTAAGGGCAGAAGGTGGGGTGGGAAATGGGTGGAGGGGAGCTATGGGGGAAAAAGGGAGAAATAATTGTAATAATCTGAATAAATATTTATTTTTAAAAAAATAATGCTAGAAATAATTTTGATTTTAATTAAAATTCTTTTGTTGGCAGTGATAACGGCATCAGGCATTAGATGGGTGGAATCAGACTGGACCTCAGTTCAGCAACCTCAGTACTTGAGTTCTGGCTAAGAAAGAATTCAGAGCCCAGACTCAAACTATAAAAGAAGTTTATTTAGAAAGGCAAGAGACAGGCAGAGAGAGAGGAGGGTGAGGGGAGGAAAGGAGAAGAGAGGAGAGCAGAGAGCAGAGAGCAGAGAGAGAGAGAGTTTTTCTGGGCCTGGAGCTGAAACAGCTGGGGCCTAGATGTATTTGATTCTGGTCAGAACCTCACGTCCTGGGGGCTTAATGCTTAAGGGCTATGTTCCACCTAGTCCCCATGTTCATTTCCCCTTTAAGGGGGTATAACCTGCATGACTAGCAACATGGCAGGGGAGGAAAGGTCAGGGGAGGGTCTGGACCACATGACCATCCATAGGAAAGGTCGCGGGGTATAAGCATGACCAGGGATATGCTAGGGGAGGGAAGGTCACCCTGGGGGCAAGGTTCCAGCCCAGTTTTGCCCATTGCCAGGTACCCAGGGCTTTCCACGCTGGGGACCTTCCATACCTGGCCCATTGTCCTTGCTATGCTCTCGCTGTCTAACTGCCTACCACTCTTTGAGCCTCTTTTCACGACACTACTGAATTCTAGTAAGATTGTTTAAATCTTTGTGTGGAAGGAAACAAAAGCAAGAATTCTTTATAGAGAACGTTGCTATAACACCACACTGCGCAGTAATCCTGTGTTTATGTGTCTGTCTCCCCACCAGGCTGGCACCCCTGTGGGCAAGGGATCTGTTACTTTTCTGTCTCCTTGAGTATGTGGTAAAGATGGGGGTGGGGGTGCATTATTATAGTGCTCAGTGTCAGCTGTCTGAACGCGCCCACCCAGTTAGGGTAGTAGGAGGCGAAGAAAAAAAAATCAAACAAATACTCTAGTGTAATGTGAAACAATGTAGTATGGTAATGAATTTGAGTTTAGACAGAACTAAATTCTCACCTATAAAGTGAGAAGAATAGCACCTGCCTCACAGGGTTGGTGTAAGGATTAAATGAGCTGATAGGTGTGGAGCCATTAGCACAGTGCTAGCACATAGTAAACACTCCGTTGTTGGTAACTATCATTATTTTGTTGTTGTTATTGATATAACTACTCACACAAATTATCATGGTTGTTTGTTTTTTTAAAATATATTTTTATTGATTTCAGAGAGGAAGGGAGAGGGAGAGAGAGAAATATCAATGATGAGAGCCAGTGATCGGCAGCCTCCTGCACGCCCCCTACTGGGGATCGAGCCTGCAACCCGGGCATGTGCCCTGACCCGGAATCAATCAAACCGTGACCTCCGAGTTCTTAGGAGGAAGTTCAACCACTGAGCCACGCCAGCCGGGCCCAGTTATCACGCTTGAATGGAGTGGACATTGTGAGTTGCAGCTGCCTGTAACTCACTTTCCTTTCTTCATTTTCTTACGGGAACCAATTTTCCCTTCCTCTCCATCCTCGTGATTTGAAAGGGATGGGCTTCGCTCATTGGCTGAGAACGATAGGCACATGATCCAGGCCTGGCCAATCAGGACAGCCCAGGCTTCTGGCTCCCATTGGCTCAAAGCCAAGCCAATGAGACGCCACCTCAGGAGCTTTGCCGGACATTTTGAGGAAGAGGAACTCTTCTCTGCCTGGAAGTCTTGCGGGCTCCCCTCGTGGGCACAGTCCTCTGAGGTGCAGTTTTGGGTGGGGAGGCATTTCCGGGGACTAACCAAACTGAGGCCCTATCTCTCACCTACCTGCAGAGGGAGCAGTTCTGGCTCCGTCTTCCTGTCGTCAGAAGGTATGTTTGTTTTTTTAATCTTTAGTGTTGAAAGTATTACGTCATACCCCCTCTCCCCCCTGAAGGAATGTTCATTTCAGCTAGGTGGGCCAGAAGGTGAGGGTATAGCGGTCAGCACTGCTTGCTTTTAAATGCAGCAAAAATGCCAAGCTGCACCCCCCTGTAGCTCTGGGACACCCGTGCTTGGCGGGTCCCTGCTGCTTGAAGCCCTGCAGTGAGGCCTCACCTGCGGGGCATGAAGTCTACGCCCTTTCACCGGCTCACGGTTCCTCGGCCAGTGCGCCAAGCATTGTTCTATAGGCTCCTGGGAGACAAAATTAAATAAAACCTGCTTCCTAACCCCTCAAGCTAGAGAGACCCAACTCAGACAGGGTTACAGCGATTAAAATGGAAACGCATTGATTTAGGGAACTGAGAATTCCCAGGGAGCAGATTCAGGCGTCGCTGGATCCAGCTCAGATGATCCTCAGTTCTTGGTTGTTTCCTCTTTCTCAGCCCTATTTCCCTCCGTGTTGACTTCCCCTCTGGGCAGGCTCTCTCCTTTTGCAAAGTGGCCCCCATTTCTCCCCCTCCTGGAGGGCTCTCAAAAACTCCAAATTTACAACACCCCCCTCCACTTCTTGCTCAGGAAAAAAAAAAAAAGAGAGAGAGATTTTCTTCTAAAAAGTAAAAAAAAAAAAGGCCCTGAACCTGACAACCATTGGTCACATGCGCATGGTAAACCCATCATGTGTTTGGAATTACACTGATGGGCTCAAGTCTGGCTATCAGGACCACCTAGCACAGGGGATGGAGTGGGCTCCATCGGAATCATATGGACTGAATCGTGATGCAAGCAGAGGGCTCAACCTGTGTTGGTGCAGTTGGCTGTCTTCTTGCACCACTGCCTTAGCCATGAAAAGAATGTACCCTGTTTAGCATATTGCTCGGAGGAGAACGAGAGACATCTGAGACAACCCTGGACTCAGCCCTCAGCCAGGAGTGAAGTCGAGTTGACCCCAGCTGACCCGAAGACACATGGGAAACCACCAATTATTTGGAAATGATTTTCAAACCTGCAGAAAAGTTGTAAGAGTAGGCCAAAGAGTATCTTCATGTGGATGTATCTGTCGTTAACCTTTCCCCCCTTTACTTTATCATTTGCCCTCCTTATATGTAATTTTTCCTGAAAATTCCAAAGTAAGTTATGTGTACCGTATCTTTTTTTTTTTTTAATCCTCACCTGAGGATATGTTCTTTTGATTTTTAGAGAGAAGAAGGAAGGAAGAGAGAAACATTGATGTGAAAGAGAAACATCAATCGGTTGCCTCCATCTGGGGATGGAACCCACAACCTGATCAGGAATCAGACTCCAAAACTTTTGGTGCATGGGACAGCACTCCAACTACTTGAGCCACCCGGCCAGGGCTATAGCATATGTTTTTGCCCCTAAATCCACCACTGTGTTTTACCTGAGCATAGAAACGTTCTCTTTCATAATCACAGAGCAAATTTTCACTGCAGGAAATTGGACATTGATAATTTTATCTATTCTACCATTCATATTCCAATTTTATCAATTGGCCCAATAATGTCCTTTATAGAATCATGTCTCTTTGGTCTCCTGTAATTTGGAGCAGTTTCTCAGCTGTTCTTTGGCTTTAATGACATGGATTTTTTTTTAAAAAAATATATATATAGCTTCTCTATTTTTGTGATCATACTAGTAGCCCTGTGCATGAATCCGTGCACCAGTAGCTCTCTGCCCACTGCTCCGCCCTCCTGTAGCTCTCTCCTCACCCCCCACCCCCATAGCTTGATGCCCTGCCCCCTTCTGTAGCTCTCCGCCCCACCCTCCTGCTGATCAGTGATCTGGTCATTACATGGTCGTTATGCTTCATGGCATGGCGTAACAACCATTTGCATATTACATCTTTATTATGTAGGATGTCCTCCGTTTGTATTTGACTGACATTTCCTCATGATTCCGTTCATCTCCAGTCAGAGTTCTACAGAAGAAGCATTGTCATTCTCAAGGAATCCCATTTGGAGTCAAACAATGTCCACTTGGTCGTTTGGTCAAGGTATTGTGCATTTTTTCTTGTGTTATTACTATTTTCTGCTTGCGATGTCTGTGGGGTACTAGTTTAAGATAATGCAAATATCCATTCGCGCCTCATCAGAATTCCTTCATATATTTCACATTCATTGGGGATTTTTGCCTGAACCAGTCTTTACTAATGTATTAGTCAGATCAGGGTGCTATAACAGAATATCACAGACTGCGTGGTTTAAACAGCAAACATTTATTTCTCATACTTCTGGAGGCTAGAAATCTGAGATCAGGGTGCCAGCATGGTCAGGTTCTGGTAAGAACCCTTTTCTCTTTGTAAGAACTCTTTTTTTTTTTTTAATATATTTTTTTTATTGATATTTTACAGAGAGGAAGGGAGAGGGATAGAGAGTTAGAAACATCGATGAGAGAGAAACATCTATCAGCTGCCTCCTGCACACCCCCCACTGGGGATGTGCCCACAACCAAGGTACATGCCCTTGACCGGAATCGAACCTGGGACCCTTAGTCCGCAGGCTGATGCTCTATCCACTGAGCCAAACCGGTCAGGACTGTAAGAACTCTTTCTCTCTTCCTCTTATAAGGGCACTAATAACATCATGGGAGCTCCACTCTCATGACCCAGTTCCCTCCCAACAGCGCCGCCTCCAAATACTATCACGTCAGCGTTTCAATATATGAATGGGGGGAGGGGCATAAACATTCAGTCCATAGCAACTACTATGGTTGACAAATGATGATTTTCCCACTCCAGCACTTCCTTGAGATCCAAACCCACTCTTCATTGCCTGCTCTGTGAAAGTGGACATGGGCCCTTTAACTATTGTGCCTTTGCCAGTTGGCACAATGTTTAGCTTTGACAGTAGAGGGCACTGGAGAGACACTGCGCGAGGGATTCCCATTTGCCCGCTCAGTAGGCTCCCACAGCAGGGGTGGCTTCTGCAGGGCCAGGCTCCTGGGACGGGCGGGCGCAGCCTGTCGGTTGCCCAGCTTCTGCGGCGCAGACAGCTTCTCTCGGGCAGCAGCTCCAGGGTGCAGGGCTGCTCTAGCCGCAGGCTCCTGCCGCAGCTCCTCCGAGGCCCGGCTCCTGCAAGACACAGCCCCTCAGGTCGTTTTATAGCACAATAGCTCTGCGATACCGCCTGTGGTAGCTTCCCAGCGCCCTACACGATGGATTTCCAGCCAGTCCTGGAGAGTGGGTTCTCAGCAATTTCACTGATGTCTCACTGCTGTTCACCAAAGCAGGGCCATGTCCTCTTTGAGGAGGGCTGGCTCTTAACCCCAGAGCAGTGGTCGGCAAACTGCGGCTCGCGAGCCACAGGTTGAGAACCGCTAGCAGGGTCACCTAAGACCATCGGAAAACACAGTAGCAAAATGACAGTTATGAAGTAGCAATGAAAATAATTTTATGGTTGGGGGTCACCACAACATGAGGAGCTGTATTAAAGGGTCGCGGCATTAGGAAGGTTGGGAACCACTGCTCTAGAGGGACCTCTCCCTTAGTGTACCATCTCAGCCCTGGGGGCATGGCTGCTTCTTAGTCAGCCACCGTCTATACTTCAGAGTTCCTTTTCCCTTCCATGAAATTGAAATATCAAAACTAAAGAAAGAACGTTAAAGAAAAACAGCTATAGACAAATATACCTCATAAATGTAGATGCAAAAATTCTGAACAAATTTTTGGCAAATTGAATGCAACAGCGTATTAAAAAGGACAAACATGGTCAAGTCAGATTTATCCAAGGAATTCAAGATTAGTTTAATATTTGAAAATCCATCAGTGTAATTCATAGTAACAAACTAAAGTGAAAAGGCCATATCACCTTAGTATATGCACAATCAGTCATTTTCAGAACATTTCATCTTATTGATGCAAAAAGGCATTGGCAAAATCCAAATCCATTCTTGATTTTTTTTTATTTTTTTTAAATATATTTTATTGATTTTTTACAGAGAAGAAGGGAGAGAGATAGAGAGTTAGAAACATCGATGAGAGAGAAACGTCAATGAGCTGCCTCTTGCGCACCCCCTACTGGGGATGTGTCCGCAACCAAGGTACATGCCCTTGACCGGAATCAAACCCGGGACCCTTCAGTCCGCAGGCCGACGCTCTATCCACTGAGCCAAACCGGTTAGGGCCCATTCTTGATATTTTTTTGAAACAACTCAATAAACTAGGAAAGAGAGAAATTCCTCAGTCTAATAAAGGACATCTATAAAGACCTACATCTAACTCTTACAATAAAACAAAAAAGAAAAGCCAATTAAAAATGGGCAAAGGGACTTAAACAGACATTTCCCCAAAGAAGATATGGAAAAGACCAACAAGCACATGTAAAGATGCTCAACAACATTAGTCACCAGGAAATGCAAATCAACACCACAGTGAAGTACCACTGCATACTCAATAAGGTGGCCATAGTAGCAATAATAATAACAATTCAGAAAATACCAAGTGTTTTCAAAAATATGGAGAAAAAAAAGAAAGAAAATATGGAGAAATTGGAACCCTCACACATTGCTAATGGAAAGGTAAAGTGATATAGCTCCTGTGGAAAACAGTTTGGTGGTTTTTCCATAAATTAAACATCGAATTACCACATGACCCATCATTGCTACTGCCAAAAGAATTGGAAGCAGGTGTTCAAACAAAAATCTGCACACAAATGTTTATAACAGCACTATACACAATAGTGAAAAGGTAGAAACCCCCCAAATGCCCATCAGCTGATGAATGGATAAAAAGAATGTAGTCTAGCCACACAGTGGAATATTATTCAGCCATGAAAAGGATGAAGGACTGATAGATGCTGCAAAATGTTTGAACCTTGAAAACATTATGCTATAAACATTATAACCAGTCACAAAGGATTCTGTTTAGACAAAACGTCCAGAATAGGCAGATCTGTAGAGACAAAAAATAGATTAGGGCTGGGCTGGGTGTTGGTAGGAAGTGGGGAGTGACTGCTAATAGGTATGGGATTTCTTTTTGGGGTGGTGAAATGTTCTGAAAATGACAGATTGTGCATATACTAAAAACCATCAACATATACACTTTAAATTGGTGAAATATATGGCACATGACTGATCCTATATAATAAAAGGCTAATATGCAAATAGACCAAACGCAGAACAACCAAACAACCGGTCACTATGACGTGCGCTGACCACCAGGGAGTGTGCACGAACATGGTGGGCGTCAGCAGCAGGCGGCAGAGCACGGAACATGGCAGGCGTCAGCCGTGGCGGGATGGTGGAGCAGGTGAGCGGGGCGCCAGATCAAGACGGCCCTGGTCACTGTCATCGGGTTGAGCCTCTGGTGGTTACTGAAAATTCTTTGCTCCCACGTGCCATGGTCCCGCCCCACGGTCCCGCCCAGCGCTTGCACCTGTTGCCAACCCCAATGGCCCCTCAGGTAGGGCGAGGTAGAGAAGCACTCAGGGACTATCGGGACTGGCAGCTGCTGCTTGCACCCTCTGACAGCATGGAGCAATTGGGGCTGGCGCCGTCAGCAGAGCGAGCGAGGCCTGAGCAGTCAGCGCATGAGAGTGGTGGCAGTGGGAGTGGGGCTGCCGGCAGACAGGGGACCGGGGCTGTGGCAGGAGGGGCCGGGCAGGGGCGCAGAGGATGGGCCAAGACCCGCCCCTGTGCCCACCGCAGCCTCGCGGCCCACAGTTCTTTTTAAGGTGCACCAATTCGTGCACTGGGCCCCTAGTATCTCAATAAGATGTTATAAATAATAGAAAAGTGCACACACACCAAGAAGGCACTTTCTGTGCAAGGTTTTAAGTGGATTAGGCCTCACCATAAGTTTAGATAAGTGAAGCTTGAGTTTGGATCATTGTTATGGCCGAATTTTACAGGAGAAACAGCTATGCGGAAATTTAAGGTCATATAGCTAGTACAGGATGGAAGACAGAGTCCAAGCTAGGAAGGAACTAGATGCCAGGGTTTGTGTCCCTGCTCTCAGCTAACGGCAGAATGGAGAACATCCATGGCTGCGAATCGCAGTGAGATTGCTCTCTCCCTACCGCCAACTCCAGTGCTCATCAGAAAGCACTCATCACTTGGGCGCCTACCATCTGTTTAAAGACATCCCAGAAGTCTTGGCTTCAGCAATTTCTAGAGCAAAAAATCGGGACAAAGCAATCCCTTTGAAGATATTCAGCATGCAGCTTCTCTCCTCCAGGGAAGTGATGTCTGCCTACAGGAATACTCAGCTGAGAATAAGATAGAAGGCTGTGTGACATAGTGCCTGAATGTCAGAGCAACCTGCGCAAACTCAGAAAAACATCCACATGTAAGCTCTTTTGAATGTGCATGACTATCCAGGACAACACTAATTCATCAGGATGAACTTAATGTAGGAGACTTTCATCTCACAAGATACTTCTGGGCTTTAAGTATATGGGTTTGTTTGTTTGTTGAGCCCTCATTTTTATCTGATCATCCAATGAATAGAAGGACCAAAATCTCTGGCTGGGTTTTGGATTATTTCTGTGAGATAGATTCCCATATATGAAATAATCCCAAGTCAAAGGGTGTGAGCCTTTATAAAGGTTCTTGAACCTCATTGCCAAATAGCTTTGCAAAAGGATGGAACCAATTTACGCTCCCACCAGCAGTGTATGAAAATATATTTAAATGCAAATTCCAAACTGCAGAGAGGCTCCTTCTTGGGTATTTCACTTAAAATTTTGTTTATTGCTAAGCAAAAACTGACCTAGGGTGTTAAAAAAAGAAAGTCTGCTATAAAAGTGGAGCGGATAGTTAAAACAGCTCCGAGGCAGAAATAAGCTTTAGAAAGGCCCAAGCAGGACGATAAAAATTTTAAGGCAGCATCACAAGAAGCACAGTTCTGAAGGGACCATTAACAATTTGGCTTGGATTGGGATAGCAGCCGCCAAGAATGTCGGGTGTGGTCAATGTACCAAATTCTAGTTTAGAAAAAGGAGTGTATTTTATTTATTTATACTTCTCGTTGTTCCAAAGACAATTTACGATACCGAAAGGCAGGAGAAGGAGCATTGTGTATGAATAATCAGTCCCGTGCAAGTGAAACAAACCCACTCCCCGAGAACTACTGTCAAGTCTTATCTCTCCCTGCGCGCCATGCCTCGCCACGGTAAATCTTGAGTTCAGTTTGCAACCACAGTGACTGCCTCTTCTAAAAATGGGGCACAGCGATTTTAGGGGGCATGCGGGTGGGGCAGGCAAGGGAAAGCCCAGACTCGGGGTACCAGCCCACTGAATTCTACACAAATTCGTACGGTGCTGGGGCCTCAACCTTCAGCCAGGATCCTCCTTTGCCCGGTCCCTGCCTGCGAGTCTTCCATGACTTCTGTGTGCCCCACCAGGAGAAGCTGACTCCCGAGGGGGAGCCGGGAACTCGATTGCGCCCCTTTTCACTTTCTCACTTTGTTCCTCCTTTCCTGCTCCCTCTCCCTTCCTTTCTTTTTTGCGTCTTCCCTTCTCCCCACTCCTCACCTCCTTCCCTGCCCCTTCCCTCGGACCGATCCCCCCCCTCCGCCTTCTTTCCTCGCTTCGGAGCCCCCTCTCCCCTCCCCACCCCACCTTCCCTCCTCCCTCTCTCCGCTCGCGGCCCGCTCTCAGCCAATCAGCGCTCAGCGTCCCGCGGCCCCGCCCCCCGGTGGTTCCGGGCGGGCCTGGCTGAGCCCAGGCCGCGGGTGCGGAGGGCGGCGCCGCGGGGTGGGGGCTGATGGGGTCTGGCGGGCGGGGGGCGCGGGCGCGGGGCTCGCCGGGACGCCGGTGTCCGGGGCTGTGAGGGACAAGGTGGGCGCTGCGGCCTGCCCGGCATGGGCCAGCCCCGGCCTGGCGGGGCAGAGCCGGAGGGGAGAGCGGCGCGGGGGCCAGGCCTTCGGGGCGGGCGGCCCGCCCGGGGGCTGAGGTAGAAGTGGGCGCGGAGGAAGGGGCCGAGCCAAGACGGTGGGTGGAGCGGCGAGGGGGGCGGAGGCTGGGCCGCAGCGGGTGAGCGGAGCGGCGCGCCTGTCCGGAGCTCGGAGGCGGCGGCAGCGGCGCCTGAGGAGGCGGCGGCGGCGGCGGCGGCGGGCCCTGACGAGCGCCCGGAGGTGGCGGACGAGGCGCCGGGGGCCCCCATGGGCGGGTGTGTGGGCGCCCAGCACGATTCTTCGGGCAGCCTCAACGAGAACTCGGAGGGCACCGGAGGTAGGTGAGCGCCAGGGGGCAGCCTCGGCCCCCCATTGTTCCCGGCCCAGGCCTGGCCACCTGTCCTGGCCCCTGCGAGCCCGCGGGGAGCGCGGCTGGGGTCCCCGCGCCCCTTTGTCATCCCCTCCTCCACGTCACTCCGCGCCCCGTTTCCGGCCGCCCCGCAGGCCGCGGGGTCGCCCCCTTCTCTCCCCGCCCCGCGAGAAAAGTCCTCCGCGCGCCGGGCATGTCGCCCTCGGCCTCCAGACCCTACCGCCTCGGCCCGGGAAACTCGGCCAAGAAACTGCCTTCCTGGCCACCTCACTCCCTCTCCAGCCCGTTTAATTATTCAGGAGCGGGATGGCGGCGCTGGGGCTGCAGAAGCGCGTCGATGGGGGGCGGGGAGGGGAGCCTAATGCATTCCCTCCGTCGGGCCCCGCCACATCTCTCCGCACCCTTCCTTGTTCAGCAGAGTTGGCTGGTCTCAGCTTTCCTGAGTTTCAGATGACAGCTGCCCTGGTTGGTTCCAGTTTGGCCATTTAAACCTGCAAGTTTCTGGAGCCCGGCTGGGGAAGTCTCAAGTGGCCACAGGCATCATTTTAACGAGGGGTGGGGATTCGGGCCGCCCGAGTAAAACGTGGCTTCTCGCTGCAGCTTGGGGGTGTTGGGCCAGCTTGCCTTCGGGGTGGGCTAGTCAAATTCCTATCCGGCTTACGTAAAGGAAAAATGTAGGATGAAAGTACAAATACATAAGTGTCCGACTTCCCAGTAGGATCGGTACCTTAAAAGTTTTCTAACACGGAACGCACTTCTACTTCATTGTATCCTAAATAGTTTGCTGAGGAAAGGTATTTTAATTCAGTCCGTCTTGTAGTATAGCAGTATAATAATAAAATTAATTCTGCTTTACTTAAGTGACCTTTTACCGAATTCATCCTATGGCTTGTGTGCAGGTTAGAATGTTTTACTTAAAGAAGAAACATCTAGGAATAACGAAGGAGACAGTGTTGGTTTTGGTGCAACCTTACGTTAGATGTCTCACATGTGGGGCATATGTATAAGTTACTAAATTAAATCGTTTGGGGATAAAAGAATTTACAACTTTTTCTTAGACTAAAAGTTGTTGCATGCCCTGTCACTTAAGCTCCATCTATAAACCATGCACACACCTAACTTGCCGTTAATGAATTTCCTGAATTGCATGATGCTTAGCCTTGCCACTTCATTGAAATCTGTGGGTACCCTGTATGATGGCTAAATCTTGGGCAAGTAGTTGGAAAGGTCAGTGGAGTGTTTCTGAAAAAACTGTCCAGGAAAACTACTTTAGAGTGCACTTCAAGTCATACCAGTCTGTTTTGGTGGCATATTAACAAAGATCCCCAGCGACAACAAAGCAGGAAGATAAAAAGTGTCTGATTTAAACCATAAAACAGCCTTGGATTAAGGTCAAATTGGGGGTCACAGTGATTCTTCTTGCCATTAAAGTGGTACTTGTTATAGGTGCTGTTTAGTTTTAATTAATTAAATTGTTTTACACTTACGTTGAAATTCAAATAAACATTTTTTTCTCCTCTTGGTGATAAACTTGAGCCAATTTATTTCTTGTGATAGTGTGACTTAATGACCAGCCATGCATGTTAGTGTGGGCTTTTAAGAGCATGAAGTCTTGGGTTTTGGCTATTTATTACCAGTGGTGTCTAGTTAGATAGCTGTAGTATCAGTTTCTTTGAAAACTGAGTTCTCTGGACCTTAAGCAGTGCCATATTTTTCCAAATTAAAGTTTAGAAAAAAAAGGAACATAACCCTTTATTTTCTTCTTGAGAGAAGGCATGGCTTTGGGGTGGAGGAAGGAGCTGTGTGGGATAAAGGATTATTTCTGGAATTTAATTATGGAAGCCTCTCTTCTCCATTATTGTCCTGATAGTTAAGAGTTAATTGTGGTTTAAAGGAATTAGTTCAGGTGAGTGTTTCAGGTTAACAAATTAAATAGTTATTGCTTATTACAGTAAGTTTTTGGTGGGAAGGGAAAGACTATTTTTCCTAAGGGTGTTGGCACAGATCCTTTGCATATCAAACATTTAGTAGTGGTTAGTAGTTGTAATCTGGACATACTGGTTATGAAAATTTGTTTTATCAACATGGAATAAAGTACAGTCTTCTGATGCTTTTCATGACAGATTTAAGGTTTTCATGACAGATACAATTACATACACAGTGTCATGCAAACATCATAGAATGGCAAATAATTGTGTGTATATCGAGAAAAACTTCCTTACTAGGTGCATTACTTGTTTGAAGGAATTTGAGAAGTTTTTGCAAAAGACTAGAATGTGGAAATGACTTAATTAATGAAAGATTTGTGTTATCTGAAATCATTTCTAGCATCTTACTTTGGCATACCTTGCCTAGAATTCCGTTTTTGAGTTTTAGCTACTTTGACCATCTTTTAATGCCTAATGTTAGTCAAGACAGGTATATTTTGCCGAAACCGGTTTGGCTCAGTGGATAGAGCGTCAGCCTGTGGACTGAAAGGTCCCAGGTTCGATTCCGGTCGGGGGCATGTATCTTGGTTGCGGGCACATCCCCAGAGGGAGGTGTGCAGGAGGCAGCTGATCGATGTTTCTCTCTCATCGATGTTTCTAACTATCCCTCTCCCTTCCTCTCTGTAGGATATCAATAAAATATATTTAAAAAAAAAAAAAGACAGGTATATTTTGATAGTTATTTAACAGTTCTCTCCACGATTTCATGCTCCTAGCATTTTCTATTGTTTTGACATTTTTAGATAGCACGTTCTGTATGGCTGTCTGCCTTATTATGATGACGTTGTGATGTTTAGGACCTCTAGATTAGGTTTTAGCTCATGGCATTTGCTAATTAAATCTCTTACGATTTTTAAAAATAAGAACTATGGGGTGGGGGAATAATAAAATGAAATTAACTGAAGACAGCCAACTAGCTTCTTTGTTCTCTTTAATGACCATAGTGATGTACGAAGATTTTTACTTGCTGGGTGTGTCATTTATTCCATACGTTGTGATATTCCAAAAGGACTGACCTTGATGGTCACAAGTTTCCAGGTTTACAGGAGGATAACAGAATAATGGACATTCATTTTTTAATTTATAAAATATATTCTTATTGATTTCATAGAGGAAGGGAGAGAGGGAGAGAGATCAAAACATCAATGATGAGAGAATCATAGGTAGGCTGTCTCCTGCACGTGCACCCCCCTTCCCCCCGCCCCCTCTGGGGATCAAGCCCGCAATCTAGGCATGTGCCCTGACCGGGAATTGAACCATGATCTCCTGGTTCATAGGTCGACACTCAACAGCTGAGGCTGGGCGCTCGTTTCATCTTTAATGGTAGTAAAGACACATAAAATTCGCCATATTACCCCTTATCAGAAACACGATTTGCAAATATTTTCTCCCATTTTGTAGGTTGTCGTCTTACTTTCTAAAATGAAGTCCAGTTTATTTTTCCTTTTGTTACCTGTGCTTCTAGCTTTAGTTTTGTATATATTAAACCTTTGCTTATTGGGAAAGAATAACTCTGTAATCAGTAATTCACAAATCTTTTAACTAATGTTCTTAACTATGAATAGAAAGTTATTTTAAGTTTATTTTCTCTGTCTACTCTGATAAAAAGGTTGATTAGCATTGAAATGGTTTTTAAAAAGTTGACAAAGGTAATTTATAAACCCACTTCAATTTTTTCTTAAGAGATGATTGTTGTGTTTCCTAGAGATGCATTTTACTATCAACAAGCATTGAATACCCACAATATGCCTAATGTTGTATTGGTTGCTGTTCTAAAAATGGAAATCATGATCCAATTTCTTTAGTATGTAAAAATCGCTTTTTAGGAAAGCATAATAGAATATGCACACGTGAAACAACTATAAAGCACTATATAAACACATAAAAATACCATTGGGTAAACTGTGAAAGTGCTGAAGGTGTAAAGGAAAACAAAATTATCTCAGCTGCTCAAAAGTGTGAGGTATGGTTCTTCAACTAGCAGCATTAGCATCACCTGAGAGCATGTTAGAAATGCAGAATGTCAGGTCCCAACCCTGGCCTACTGAATCAGAATCTGCGTTTTAACAAGTTTCCCAGTGATTCTTACACAGTCATCTGGGGGAGGTTAACTGAAGGTGTAAAAGTGAATGACTGCTGTAAGTAAGTGAAAAAAGGAAAGTGCTAAGAATTTAGTCATGAAAATTTCATAAAAGGTGGAGAAATGAGAAATCACCTCTCAGGGCCTGACCATGGTAAGTGCCTTAGTAAATTGAATTTTGTTGAAATACCGGGAAACAGGAAAACAGGTCTGACTCTGAAACTGATAGATCTGATTGTATTTGAAAAGATCATTCTCATAATTTCAGAAAATGATTTGTTAACTTTTCATTCTAATTGGTATTTGCAGAATTCTAGCCATAGTTTGTTACTCATGGTCTAATACTAGACTTCTTGGACATTCAGCCCCAGAGTATACCAATAGCCCTTGTATATTGAGGTTGGTGTCCTTTAGAGAAACACATTCTCTGTGAGACATGAGCTACTTTCTTCACCAAGAATATCTTGCTTATCTCTTCCTTATATATTTTCAGTGTCCCATATATTACTTCTACACATTACCTCACTTGGTTGTTTATTGACTTTTCTTATGCTTCTATTCTTAGGGCTGTGCCTATAATAAAAAAAGAAAGCAGTTTTGAGCAGGAGGAGGGCTGAAGATTTGGTCTCAGACCTTCTATCCGTAGTGTGACAAGAGAAGTAAAATTCTTTCGTATTTTCTGTATTGTTGAGCTCTGGGGCTCTATGAGAGTGATGGCATAAAATTTCGTACCATTTGGAGAGAGACACCCTGTGAAATCGGAGGCATTTATTTGATGTAAAGCAGAGGGTGGCTGATTTTACTAGTAGGAGTGGAGTTGTGAAGAGCAGACCAGAAGGAAAATAGGCAGCAAGTAGGTGTAGGTTGGAAATACAGTGATATCCTGGGTGAGCAGATGTGGTAGTATGAGAACTGAATTTAGGTCAGGGAAACTTGAGTTGGAAAATATTGGGATATGTGAAAAGCTGAATCTTCTTTGGGAAGAGATTAAAGCATTCGAGTTTATATTGCAAATTGCCATAGGATATTGTGCCCCTGCTTAATAAGCCACCTTCCATTGGGCTAGTCCCACTCTTTTTAATTTTTACCCCCAAATTGGTACTCTTATATTTTTTATGTTTTATACAAAGTGTAATATATTTTTATAACTATACTAGTGGCCTGGTGCACGGATCTGGCACACTGAAAGGAAATTAATTGTGCCAATAGTTGTGCCAATAGTTGGTCTTCAGATACATTCTGTCGATGATGCCGGCTTCTTTCAGCTTCAGAATGTCAACAAAAACAACCAAATTCACGATCGACAATGACAGATCGAAACACGCGTGCGATTGGCACCAGCGAGAGCTTTAAATGTATCGTGCATGTACTAGTCAATGTTTATTTTTAAATTGCGAGTGTGCGTCATATGTACTGGCTGGTCGGTCAGATGGATGGTCACTTAGCCTTTTATATATATGGATTTCTGTATTTTCACTCTTTTATATTTTTAACACAAAGGGTTGAAATCTCTCCCACCCACTCCACCCCCAGTTAAGATTATCTTGGAATTTATGTTAGAAGGGATTTCAGAGAGGAAAGGAGAGGGAGAGAGAGATAGAAACATCAATGATGAGAGAATCATAGGCTGCCTCCTGCACACCCCCTACTGGGCATGGAGCCTGCAACCTGAGCATGTGCCCTGACTAGGAATCAAACCATACCTCCTGGTTCATAGGTTAACGCTCAACCACTGAGCCATGCTGGCTGAGCTGGAAAGGCATTATTAAAGAAGAAGATTCTTACTATGGATATTAAATGTACTGTTTTTGTTTCGTTTTTTACTTGTGATTTTATTTAGGAATCAGTTGCTAGTGCTATATACTATGGACAGAAGCTTTAAGCCTTTAGAAATGTTAGGAGTCTTCATTCTTCTGATTTTTGATAGCTTTAGTCTATAACACCTCTCTTTCTTATGGAGAAATTTTAATAGATTTTATTTTAAAATCCTATTCTCTTACTGTAAATGCAAAACTTTGGCAGCAAATTTTGAGTAGTACTATACTCAGGTGAGTCTCCTAATGAGAATGATTATTGAGTGTTAATCAATAAGGAACTTTTGCCTTTATGTTAATGATTAGTTATCTCTCTTGTGGCTTTTGACCAAAACACATTCTTCTCTCGTTGCAAGAAAGCAGTAGGTTGGTTTTGGTAAGCAGCATGATCATGTTAATTGGGCATGGTGATCAATTTGCTGATTTAGTGATTCTCTCATTTTTCCTTACTGCAGACCACCTGAATGGTTTATCTTCATCTGGTGGACCACTGCACCTGATTCTCCCGTCGCCCCTCACCATCCTTATCCAGCTTTCTGCTTCTACTTATCGGGCAGTACTAGGCTACCAGTAAGCTCCTCATGATTCACTGGTAGTTCAAGGACCATAGGTTCAGACTTTACTAACGCGTATGTACTTAAAAATGCATGTGTGTTGGCCAAGAACAATCAGCATGTATTCATCTTGCATCAGCTACTTTGACTTGCAGTCAGCAAGAATCAAAGTTTGTTTCTGAATATATTCCATCCATATATTGAGCTGAGAGGTTAAATATTGCTGAGTATACATTGGGTATTATACCATATTTTTGCATGTTTGCAATAGAACTTGTAGAAGTTTCCATTGTAGTTCTGTTTTCAGACATGAAATTTCTGTTGAAGTTAGATACCAAAGAAAAAATATTAATGTGTGAAAATTATTTAAAATGAATTTTACTTTTGTGGGGTCTTAATGATATATATTTGTTGAAGACTTCACTAGGAAATGAATTAGTGAGTTTGGGGCTTCTCGGATTAAATTCTTACCCTCACAGGAAACCCTACAGATAATTTTTTGCACTTAATGTAATTGGCTTGTAGGTATAAGCAAGTCAGACTGCTTTTTTGCATTGGTTCAGATAGTGCTCTGTGACAAGAGTATCAAAGGGACAGAGTAACAAATAGTCCAGAACATTTAAGTTACAAATCTGCTTCATGATAAACTGTCACGTTCAATTTGGGGCAGACACTTTATTTTTTAGGTGAATTAAGATGGTTTTTCTGAAACTTAAAAAATAGCCAGCCTCCATTATTTCTGATTTCTGCTCTGTGAAAGCAAATAGTTTGTGGTCTAATGGAGGAATCATACATTTAAATAATTAGGAAAAGTTTTAAGTCACTGTAACGATGCAAAAAGTAGTATTAGGAAGTTCAAGGAGTAGTAAGGGAGCAGGGCCAGAAAACTTAGCTGAAGAGGTGGCATAAGAAGTTGGTATTGAAAGAGGAGCACATGTAGAAAAGGCAGAAGGGCATTCTGTATGCAGAGGAAATTACTTGTATAGAAATACGGAAAAAAAACCACATGGCATTTGGGGGGACTGGCAAGTAGCTTGTGGAGTAGCTAGGTGAAATGTGAAGTTATTAAGGTATGTTGTCAACCTTGGAAGGCATAGTTACCATAATTGGACCAAGTTGTGAGACAATATTATCTATCCTATATCCTATATAATAAAAGCCTAATATACTAAATGTCTGACCGTTTGGCCGTTATGACATGCACTGACCACCAGGGGGCAGACGCTCCGACTGTTAGGTTAGCTTGCTGCTGAGGTCTGACCAATCAGGACTAGGCAAGATGGGCCAGACACGCCCTGGAGCCCTCCCGCAGTCCCTCCCCAGCCCCGATCGTGCACCGGTGCGAGGGACCCCACTGATTCATGAATCTGTGTGCCGGGCCTCTAGTATATATATGTATATGTGTGTGTGTGTGTGTGTGTGTGTGTGTGTGTGTGTGTGTGTGTGTATATATATATATATATATATATATATATATATATGCCTTCTCTATATATAAAAGCCTAAGTGACCATTCAACCGTCTGACCGGTAGCTATGACATTCAATGACCACCAGGGGCAGACGCTCCGACCGGTAGCTATGACGTGCACTGACTACCAGGGGGCAGATGCTCAATGCAGGGGCTGCCGAGCTGTGATGACTTGGCAGCTGCGGTTCTCGGGTGACGTACCCAGAACAGGAGAGGAGGAAGCCCGATTCCAGGGTCCGTCACCCGAGAACCACCCTCTTGCCATCTGGCACCCTTCAGGGGATGTCGGAGAACAGGTTTTGGCCCGATCCCTGCAGGCTAGGCCGAGGGACCCCACTGGTGCACAAATCTGTATACCGGGCCTCTAGTAGGTAATACTGGTTAAAAGCTTAAATTTTTTTTCTTTTTGTACATCTAACAGTTACACTAATTTCCATTCACTGCTATTCTGAGGTTATTTTATACGAGTTTCTGATGTACTAGGTTGTCATAGTCTTTAACAGATCTTGTAATTTTGTGATTTTAATGGGTTGTCACATATTAAGCATAAAAATTGTTAGATTTTTTTTTTTTTTAACATGTACATATATGTGTTAGTTCCAGATCAGTCTTTGTCTCTTGGGTCCTAGTTTTCTGGCATATGGAAAGAGTTTGGGTTAAGATTTTGAAGCTTGCCTGAGTTTTTTTGTTTTTTTTTAAAATATATTTTATTGATATTTTACAGAGAGGAAGGGAGAGGGATAGAGAGCCAGAAACATCGATGAGAGAGAAACATCGATCAGCTGCCTCCTGCACACTCCCCACTGGGGATGTGCCCGCAACCAAGGTACATGCCCTTGACTGGAATCGAACCCGGGACCCTTCAGTCCGCAGGCCGACGCTCTATCCACTGAGCCAAACCGGTTTTGGCGAAGCTTGCCTGAGTTTTAATCTCTATTGAGAAAAGGCCTGCATTAGCAGTGGTCCTTTGGACTCCGTTCCTTCCATTGTTGAAAAAAGAGAAAGGATTAGATCTTTTTATTTTTAATACGTTTCTGTTGATTTTTTTCAGAGGTAGAGGAAGAGAAAGAGTGAAACATTGATGAGAGAGAAACATTAATTGGCTGCCCCCCAAAAGCCCTCTACTGGGGATCGAGCCCACAACCTGGGCATGTGCCCTGACCAGTGCACATGGTCACCAGTGACCTTTCAGTGCAAGGGACGACACTCAACCAACTGAGCTACACCGGCCAGGGAAAAATAGATAATCTTTATCAAGGTTATATCTAATTCTTGTTTGACACATTTTTAAATAATTTTCAAGTATATTGAGAAGTTGAAAGACTAGTACAATAAACACTTTAATATCTGTCACCTAGATTGAACAAACACACATATACATTTGCTTAACTGAAAGTGAGCACAGACATCATGATACTTCAACATGCATCTCTTAAAATTAGGGTTCTCCTACATAACTGCTGTTGCCTGCATAACAGCTAAATACCATTATTGCTCCTAATAAGATTAACTATTATTTCCTAATTTCTAGTCCATAAGCAGAATCCCCCAGTCATCCCAAAAGTGTTTTATAGCTTTTTTTTTCAAACTAGGATCTAATCAGCATTTAGACATTGCATCTGTTTGTCTCTTTAATCTTTTAAAATCTAAAACAATTCCTCCCCCTTTCCTTCCCTATGACATTGACTCTTCCACCCCCAACATTGATTTTATGAAGAGTCTTGTGGAATGTACCACATTCTGGATTTGTTTGATTGTTTCTCTGTGGGATCATTTAGTGTATTCCTCTAGCCCAGCCATGGGCAAACTACGGCCCGAGGGCCAGATCCGGCCCGTTCGGCTGTTCTATCTGGCCCACAGAGCCAAAAGAGTGGAGGGTTCTCTTGCTCTCCCCTCCGCTCCTTCACCAGCAGCAGTGTTAACATGGCAACGTCGGGAAACAAGGCCGCAGCTCCTTCTTCTGAGTGGGCGGATTTATATCAACCCATTCAGTAGAAGGAACAACCTCTCAATCTTCCAGAGGCTCCTTGTAATGCCCGCGGACGCGTCCCCCGACATCACCCTGGGAATGCGTAGACACGTTATCGTGGTGATGTAGGGAGACACGCCCCTGGAGAGCACAGTATCAGAGCATTAGCTAAAAAGGAGACCAACAACACTGTTCCACTGAAGTTGATGTTTTAAAGACCAAAAACCTTTCAACCCAGTCTACATTGCCATCTACATCTACGTCCCGGGCATCATTTGGAAGTTGCACTAAAGAAAATGTTTAATTTACTGTTTACACATTTTGTTCTTTTCTATTTGTTTTAGTTTTAAATTATTTTATTATATTTAAGTTTAATTTGAAAGGCTTTTGTACCTTTCCTTTGTTAGGCAATTTTATTTTGCCTTTGCCATCTTCAATATAAGGTATGTTATTGTGCTGTGATTCCTCCATTTTTTGAAGTTTCAAATTATAATAATTAGTGTTTACATTCTTCTTGTTAAAATGTTTGAAATGAATAAAACTATTGAAATATTAAAAAAAAAAAGACCGTACCCTTTTATGTAATGATGTTTACTTTGAATTTATATTAGTTCACGCAAACACTCCATCCATGCTTTTGTTCCGGCCCTCCGGTCCTAGTTTAAGAACCCATTGTGGCCCTCGAGTCAAAAAGTTTGCCTACCCCTGCTCTAGCCTCTGTATTTTCTTTAAACTGGAAATCAGGTAGATCTAATTCTAATAGAATATGATTATTTTTAGGTTACAATGGTCCCAAAATCCAAACTTTATCCAGTTCTTTTCTGCTAACTTTCACACTAGGATAGCCTTTCATTAGTGAATAAGCCTGAGCCTGAGAAATCATTTGGTCTGGCCCTGCCAGCCATTAGGGGTGACTTAATGTTTGACCAAATATAGCAGGCTAATTTTTAAGTTGATAATTTTGTATAGACCCTCAAATGATGTTATAAATATCCAAGTGCCCTTGGCAGAAAAAAGATTCTCTACCCCTGCTAAACTTTCATAGCACTATTCTTCGAGTACTTATTTCCCTTCTCCCATTTCCCCCCAACTGTCAGATGACAGTTTCCTTTATTGAGGAATAATTGACAAATATAATTTATATTGAAGTGTACAGCATCATGATTTGATAATAGCTTTTCGGTCATTTAAGGTTTACAAATATAATTAACTAGAGGCCCAGTGCACGAAATTCGTGCATGGGGGGGTGGTACCCTTAGCCCAGCCTGCACCTTTTCCAGTCTGGGATCCCTCTCACAATCCTGGACCACTGGCTCCTAATCGCTCACCTGCCTGCCTGCCTGGTCGCCCCTAACTCTGCACCCCCAACCCCCGCCAGCCTGGTCGCCTCTTACTGCCCCACCCCCTGCTGGCCTGGTTGCCCCCAAC
Organism: Plecotus auritus; assembly: GCF_963455305.1. NCBI lineage: Eukaryota > Metazoa > Chordata > Mammalia > Chiroptera > Vespertilionidae > Plecotus > Plecotus auritus. Next base: position 5,897,642 of record NC_137773.1, read on the forward strand.
TGCCCCCCCTGCGAGCCTGGTTGCCCCTCACAGCCCCCCAATCGGCCTGGTCACCCCACGCAGCCTGCTGTTCAGTCGTTTGATTGTCCTTCACTAACCCCCCTGCCGGCCTGGTTGTAGGCAGCCATCTTGTGAGGGTGTGATGGTCAATTTGCATATTACCTCTTTATTATATAGGATGAACACATGAGAAGAACGATGATTGTGATAGGCTTTTTGTTGTAAATTTTTGTTCTTAAAAAGTCTTCACATACTTTTTCTTGATTCTTATGAGGACTCTGACCTTAAGGAAGGCTGATATTAATATCTCCATATTACAGAGAAGGAAACTGAGGCATAGAGAAGTTTTAATCTGAGTAAGGAATAAAAAGAATAGCCCAAACTGTAAGCTCTGTCTTCTGTTTTCTAATTCAGTATTCTCTCCACAGATGGTGAGGGATTTTGGTTGACTTTTCTTTCCTTGCAGCAGAAATGTGCATGGGTGTTTCCCTTCATGGCAGTAAACACAGTTGAGTTGAAATTAATGGAGTGTGGTTCTTAAGGATTCTTTGTGTTCATACTCCAAAGTGGAGATGGCAGCAATAAAAAAATGAAGTGGGTAATTGTCTTCGATCTTAGTCAACAAATTATATTGCATCTTACAAGATAGAAATTTTGAACTGAGTTCTTAATTATCTAACTGGAGCAAATGGGGAAAAGTAATAATGTTCATCTTCTTTTGTGTCCCTTTACTCAGTTATATTCTTCTTGTCATTGCCTCTGCTGCCTCTCCCAGACTGAATGTTTTCAGCTTAAAACTCAGTTTATTCAAGCCTGACTTGAATTTAGTAGTTGAACTGTGTGGGGAAACAAGTTTTCTTGAAGTGCAAGAAAAGAAGGCTTTGTCTAATCTGGAGGAAGCTTAATAAAGTTTTTCTAGGCCTGTGCTCATAAACCACACTTAGTGGGATATTAGAAAAATCCATCTGCCTAGAATCATAAAGTGATGATTGTCCCAAGGGGTGAGTTAAAGGAGGTTACATGGAAGTCCTCTCTGATTGGTGTAGTAAGCAGTTAAAGGAAGGGGACTAGAACTTGGAAGTGAAGGAGTGTCTGTACTTAGAATATCAGCATATGGACATTTAGAACCACCTCCTGTTTTATAGTAGACTAGAGGCCCGGTGCATGAAAATTTATATATTGGGGGAAGGGGGGTCCCTTAGCCCGGCCTGCCCCCTCTCACAGTCCGGGAGCCCTCAGGGGAGGGAGGTGACCTGGTGATCAGGGGAAGGCGATGCCCCATCACACCTCTGCTGCTGCCACTGCCAGCAGTGCAAGCCTCGGCCAGCCCTGGTTACCTGAGCCTCGGGCAGCCCTGGGCGGCTGGGCAGCTGACATCCGAGGCTTGCCTGTGCTTTAGGCTGGCCCTGGACGTCTCGGGGGCTGAGGGGACTGGGGGACTCCGGAGGCAGGCGGTTGGCAAGGCCGGGCCCACCCCAGCCTTGCCGCATGCCTGCCTCCCTGGCGGGGCTGAGGAGACTGAGCATCATCATCATGTGGCTGTGGGGAGCTGCCATCTTTGAGGGCGTGGCAGTCAATATATTCCCTCCTTATTGGCTGTGGTTGCTGCCATCTTTGCAATGGTGTGAGGATCATTTAGCATATTCCCTCTTTATTAGATAGGATTAAAGGAGCAGACACCATCCCTCTCCTGGAGTGTCTCATTCAGAAGTCGGTGGGGTGGGGATCCTATAGTGGTTCCATAATATGGTTTCATTATAATAGCTTGTGCTTTTCTGGCAATCACCAATAAATTCCGCCTTGGATTTCAATTAACCTGGAAAAAACTAATTTTAACTTGGTGGTGATTAAAAGCTTTTGGGCCTTTGATCATTGTTGTGTTCCCCAAAATGAACACAGAAAGCCTGTGAACAAACCCTTCTGTGAATTTGGCTTTTGCTGCTCTGGGTTTGTGATGGTTGTACCTTGTCACAGATAATTGCTCTCTTCTAATTGACTCAGAGTAGTTCAGATACCCTTTAAATTCTCATCATTTTGAACTGAAAAAGTGAGATGTGCTACTACATTTAATAAGCAGGACATACTGAAAAGTAACTTGAGAAACAATAAAATGGTATCTAATACTTCTGGAATGAACATTGAATTTTTAAAACATTTAAGCTGTAACAAGAGCTCTAAGAATGGGGATTGCTTATATGGCTTTTGTTTTGTTTTTTACTTATTTATTTTTTATTTTTTTATAGAGGGAGGAAGTGGGGAGAGGGGGAGAGAGAGAAACTATTGATTGCCTCCCATACCTGTCCTGATGGGGGACTGGATATCAAACCCAAAACCTGGGTATGTGCCTTGGCTGGGAATCGAATCCGCAACCTTTCGGGATGATACTCCAACCAACTGAGCCACACTGGCCAAGGCTGCTTATCTGTTATTGAATAAAATGTAATACTCTTGGAAGCAATCTGAATTGGTCAATCATGAGGTAGAAAAGAGGCTTTTCAGTGTGTATGTTTTCTACATACAATCATTAAAATGTACTGACTAGAAGTGAGAATGTAACTGCATAGAGCAAGCTCTCCGAAATCAATAAAAATACATTTAAAAAACTCTTTGAAAAAAATTCAAAAAAGCATATTTAAGAAAAAGTACTTCTACTACCTAACAAACATTTTGGTGTACACCTTCCAGACTCAGGGTGTATAGCTATATGTATAAGATAGAGTGAGCAAAAATGGGGTTCATATGTTCAGCAAAATGGGAAGTGCTTTTTGAGGTCATTGCAGCCACAGCTTCCAGAGCAGTTTGGCTTTTACTGATGTTCTCACTTTGAACTGTAATGGGAATGGCATTGTTAGCTTTTCATTTTTGAAGGGTTGGTTTACCCCCTGTATTTTTTTTTAAATTGGCTTGGCTATCTGTTTTACAGTTAGGAATTAGTAGAGACACCACAATGTTGTGAGAGATGCACATCCCAGGACTTAATCTGATGAATATGGTGTAAACTAGAGTGAGGGGAATCCCTCCTGTAATTGGGCAAGTTTCCCAACGCTTTATGTTGGCAGTTTGCAAGAATATAGTGTTTCTTACTGGTAGTACTTCCTTCTGAAAAGGGCAGTTAAATAACCTAAAAGTTAGGCTTGGGATTTTGTAATGGTGATAACCAAAGATGAAATTTAAAAGTATTAAATGACATCCAAGATACCTCTCTCCTTTCCCATGAATCTAACCCAAGGGCAGTACAGTTTCTGGTAGTTTTTCTGTTGTGATGTTTGCAGCAAACATCACTTTCTCCAAAACTTGATAGGGAGATAGAGAATTTGATGTTTAAATCTCATTTCTGCTCTATGGATTTTGTTACAATCTTGGACAGACCCAAATACTATTATGTTTTATGGTTCTATTGAACCTACTCTGATTTTTTTTTAAAATATATTTTATTGATATTTCACAGAGAGGAAGGGAGAGAGATAGAGAGCTAGAAACATCGATGAGAGAGAAACATCGATCAGCTGCCTCCTGCACACCTCCCACTGGGGATGTGCCCGCAACCAAGGTACATGCCCTTGACCGGAATCGAACCCGGGACCTTTCAGTCCGCAGGCTGATGCTCTATCCACTGAGCCAAACCGGTTTCGGCTACTCTGATTTTTTTTTAATATATTTTTTATTAAGGTATTATATGTGTACATAGCTTACCATTGCCCCCCCCACCCCACTCCCATACATGCCCTCACCCCCCAATGTTTTACATCCGTTGGTTATTCTTATATGCATGCATATAAGTCCTTCGGTTGATCTCTTATTTCCCCCACCTCTCCCTAACCTTTCCGAACCTACTCTGATTCTTACCTGCTCTGAAAAAAGCAAGAGTGTTTTGACTGCACTTAGAAACCCATTCAAGGAGAAGGATTTGGCAAAGAACAAAATTTTTAAGTGTGTACCCACATTTTTGCCAGGCTCTTTAACAAACCTTAGAATTTCTCAAGCAATGGATACTTTTCAGATTGATAAGGGAGACCACCTTGAAAAAAGAAACTTACGGATTGCTAATGTCTTTCTTAAGAAACACTTAGGAAAGCAATCCTGGGTCAGGGGCCATTTCAGAAGTAAGAACATTTTCTTCGTCAGCCTTGAATTCTTTTCTCAGTATGGAAAATGCAAAAGGCAAGAAGCAGAAGTCCCCAAAGAAGTCAAGGGAGCGGCAAAAAGCTTCAAAATCCCAACTGGCCGAAACCGGTTTGGCTCAGTGGATAGAGCGTCAGCCTGCGGACTGAAAGTTCCCAGGTTCGATTCCGGTCAAGGGCATGTACCTTGGTTGCGGGCACGTCCCCAGTAGAGGGTGTGCAGGAGGCAGCTGATCGATGTTTCTCTCTCATCGATGTTTCTAACTCTTTATCCCTCTCCCTTCCTCTCTGTAAAAAATCAATAAAATATATTTAAAAACAAAAACAAAATCCCAACTGGTACCAACTAAAGAGAAACATGGGGCTGCTGGTGAACCAAGTCAACAAAGAACCTCAGAGATGGAGACCAAACGGAAGAGATCTAAGAAAGATGACAAAGTTTCTTGTCCACAAAAGATGGCACCAGAAAAAAAGAGTAAGAATTCACAAGAAGATACCAATTCCTTCGCTGCCCCTTCACTTGCCACCAGTTAACCTGATTCCCTGAGACGTCGTGAGGGGTTGGTGCCAGCAATTAAAGCTGAGCACCAGCGGCCAGAAATGGGAAACCTATGATAGGCTGCGTGCATGTGCTTGCTCTAATCAAAAGAATATTCCTATCAAACCAGAGGAGGCAAAGATACTGACATTATCACATAGGAGATTGAAGATGCAAAAGGGGGAAAAGACTCTGGACAGTTTTGGTCTTCCTGAACTGACTGCTCCCCTGGTCGGGGGGCCTGCTCCTGACGAGGGTGCTGCTGCTCTCCTGGAGGGAATGGACGATTTTTTCGTGACAACTTCCACCCCGGATGATGTGTTTGCCTCCTGGAGCAGAATTGCAGCCACTACCGGGAAGACTGGGGAGATGGAGACTGAGGTTGACACAGGAGGCCTCTGGTTACAAGTGGTGTGTGGTCCATGGACAGAGTCTCCCTGCAGACACAGAGGGTTGGGTTCAGCTACAGTTTTATGCTGGGCAAGCCTGGGTTCCTGAGAAACGGGGCAAGTGTGTGCACTTTTCTTGATACCTTCCCGCAACTTTCCACCCCCACACCTGGAGGATAATATGTTGTGCCCCAAATGCATTCATAGGAATAAGGTATTAGCGAGAAGCTTCCATTGCCAAGAAAGAGGGTATGGCTATGATTGTAATTAATATGGTAGCAAGGTGACTACAATCAACTCCACGGTGCCACTGACAGACAGCAACTCCGGGCTGCTTGACACCCTCCATGCTCCCTGCTTACAGGGCCCAGACGGGTGGGGAGCAGATGTTACTCTCAGACTACCAACAGTGCCTGCTTCGTCTGCTGGGATACTGTTATGTTTTAAAATATACATGCATTTCACAAACTGTCATTCATTGCAGTGAAGGTGCAAAAGTCACACCATCCAACGGTTACCCATCTGAAACTGAAGGGACTCCAGCAGCTCTTCCACGGTGGGAGCCTGAACTGAACCTCTTGAGGGGAGTGGAGAAACAGGTGTGCTCCCTCACTACTGCCTCAGAATTGTGTCCGCTCCCGAAAAACATTCTTAATATTCAACATTGTGTGAAGTTGTCTTAACTTGGGATTTCTCTAGTGTGTCTCTGGGATAAAAACACGGGGCACTTGGGCCAGTATCATTTCCAGTTGTAACTGTTTTGTATATTTTTGCTGTTTAAAATATGTCCAAGGTTACTTCTGAGTCATAAATACCTAGTATGCTTAAAATACATATGTAAAGTAATCCATCTGCTATGTTTCGAGAACTTTGTTGTATGCAAATTATTGTTAATGTTCTTAACTCAGTAGGATTAAGCCAAAAGGCATGATTTTGTTTCAGTGTAATAAATAATATACACTTTATTTAAAAACAAACAAACAACACTTAGTACTCCCTTGGCAGTGCGATTGGGACTGGCACCAACATACTTTTGGTAATTGGTGTATGCTGGGAAATACTGTGTTGTTTGGGCATTTAGGATCAGTACCAACTTGGTATGCCATCCTAAGCACTGGTTCATATCTTTGAAACCTCATGGAGACCCAAGACCTTACAGATAGATTGATCATGCAGTTTGACTTTGGGAGGGTAGGTCAAAGTCTGGGAGTATGTTGAAAATTTATTCTAGTAACTTTAAAAAAATATATTTTAATTGATTTCAGAGAGGAAGAGAGAGAAACATCACTGATGAGAGGAAATCATTGATTGGCTGCCTTCTGCAGGTTGGACCGAGCCTGCAACCCAGGCATGTGCCCTTGACCAGAATCGAACCTGGGACCCTTCAGTCCACAGGCTGACGCTTTATCCGAGCCAAACCGGTTAGGGCCTAGTAACTTTTTTTTTAATGTGGTCTTTTACAAACCTCAGGGAACAGTTTATTTTTATATTTTGAATATATGTTTATTGATTTCAGAGAGGAAGGGAGGAGAGATAGAAACATCAATGATGAGAGAGAATCATCGATTGGCTGTCTCCTGCACCTTACCGGGGATCGAGCCCGCAACCAACTGCTGAGCCACACTGGCTGGGCTCTTCTAGTAACTCTTAATGCCGTGAGGTAGTCCTAGTGGCTAAGAATATGAACCTTGGAGTCAGTCAGTCTGAGTTTGAATCTCAGCTGTACTACTTAGCTGTATGATATTTGGGAGATTTTTTAGAAATTTTATTCATTTAATGGACATTTAGGTATTGTTTTTTTATAAAGGCACTGACCTAATTGTATGAGAAGTATTACCTCATTAAATACTTGTACTAATCCTATGAAATAGATATTATTGTCATCTCCCTTATCCTCTCCCCCAGCTTAAGTACTTTACCTTTTTAAGTTTGTCTCTTCACTTTATGATGGAGTTATTGAGTGAATTCAATGAGACAGTATAGATAGCACTCAGCACAGTGGCTGGACCATAGTAAGTACACTCTGTTGATTCTTCTTTTTTTTTTTCTGAAAACAGCAACATTTTGTGGCAAACTGCTACCCTTTACCCATAATACGACAGAGTGGTAGGGGCCATTCCCTCTAAGGCATCCTAAATGCTCGCAGGAATAATCTTGAAGAATTTTGAGTTTATCAAGAAAAGTCTCAAAAGATCTAATTCTGACCAGACACCCTTATGGTGTCCTGGATCTTTGGGGCCAAATTGGATCTAGGTTAATATCATAATTGCTTTACCAAACCCAAATCTATATCCAAGGGATTATCAGAGGGTTACAGATCCTTTTTTTATTTTTAATTTAATGACTATTATCTAGCCTTTTAAAAAATAGTATATTTTTAAATTTATTGATTTTAGAGAGAGATGTGGGTGAGAGAGAAATACCAATGTGTTGTTCCATTTATTTATGCATTCATTGGTTGATGCTTTTAAGTGCCCTGACCAGCGATCGAACCTGCAACCTTGGCATATTGACACTCTAATCTAGTCGTATTCAGTTTTATCCAGTTGTTCCAAAATCCTAATATATAAAAACTCTGGGTCATAATGACCAGTAACGACTGAGACTTGTCCAACAGGAAGTCAGTTCTGCAGTCAGCGCTGGGTTGCCATGTCAACCCAGTGCGACTGCTTCCACTGCAGGCGCTGTGCCCCAGCACTGACTTCTGAAGGGGCTGCGAATCAGGGCCAGAGAGAGGCCTGAAGAGAGAAGCAGGGACTGATCCGTTGCCTCTGTGGCAGCTTTTGATCAGCACTTGCCTCTCTCTTTCTCTCCCAGTCTGGCCAGCAGCCAGGCCTCCATTTCTCTACAGGCCTCCACCGGGGCTGCTGCTGATCAGCCCCGTCTTTCTGATCAGGCCCCATTGATAGGCCCAGAGACACGGACTGGCATAGAACCCAACCAATCAGAACCAAATCTGGGTCAACTGTGAGGAGCCAATGGCTGCCTAGGAGGCAGAGCTTTTGACACTGACTGGCATAGAAACCGACCAATCAGAACCAAATTAGCCTGCAGGGGAGGGAAGTTGGGGGCAAGATCAGGCTGGCAGGGGAGGGCCGTTGGGAGTGAGATCAGGCTGGCAGGGGAGGGAAGTTGGGGGCAAGATCAGGCCGGCAGAGGAGGGTAGTTGGGTGTGAGATCAGGCAGGCAGGGGAGGGCAGTTAGGGGCGATCAGGCAGGCAGGCAGGTGAGCGGTTAGGAGCCAGCAGTCCCACATTGCAAGAGGGATGTCTGATTGGAGAGGGTGCAGGCTGGGCTGGGGGAACCCTCCCTACGTGCACGAATTTTGTGCACCGGGCCACTAGTATCTTTTATAATTTTTTCCATATCAGGTTCCAAAGTTCATGTTTTGTCTCATTTAGTATAAACTAGTGGTTCTCAAATGGGGACAGCTTTGCCCTCCAGGGTATATTTGGTAATGTCTGAAGATGTTCAAACTTTTCCCTTTATCTTTTGTATTTTCTATAAACAAGAAGTTTTACAAGTTTAAATAGATTCAAGTTAAACATTTTGGGGGCGAGATCAGGCCGGCAGGGGAGGGCAGTGGGGGCAACCAGGCCAGCAGGGGAGGGCAGTTAGGGGCAATCAGACAAGCAGGCAGAGGCAGTTACGGGTGATCAGACAGGCAGGCAGGTGAGCGATTTGAAGCCAGCAGTCCCAGATTGCAAGAGGGATGTCTGACCACCTGTGGGATTGGGCCTAAACCGGCAGATGGACATCCCCCAAGGGGTCCCCGATTGGAGAGGGTGCAGGCTGGGCTGAGGTCTCCCCCCACCCCCCCCCGTGTACAGGCCCCTGGTATAAGGATAAGAGAGGCCTGGACTTTGAATCAGGTTATAGGGTCATAGTCCTGGCACTTCTTGATCTTGAGCAAGTTTTTTATCCTTGTTAGCTCTTACATTACTTTCTGTAAAATAGTAAAGGTGGCTTGTACCATCTAAGGTTTCCTCCACCTCTAAATTCTCAGACAGTAGAGAGGCTATCCTATATAATAAAAGCCTAATATGCAAACAGCAGAACAACCAGTTGCTATGATGTGCACTGACCACCAGGGGGCAGATGCTCAACGCAGGAGCTGCCCCCAGCCCGCAGGCCCCAGGCTAGCCAAGGCAGGTGCCAGCGGGACCCCCCCAACCCCGATCGCCCTGCCGGTTGCCCCACAGGATCAGCCCTGATCACCAGCCAGGCCTAGGGACCCTACCCATGCACAAATTTCATGCACCGGGCCTCTAGTGGTTATGATAATTGTTGGCATTTTAATGCTCTTATTTTAGGCATTTTAATCTCCATATCCTATTTTTAATTTGGCAGTTCACTGCTTTAGATTAAGGGAATATATGTTTTATGTATGTATGTATAAATAGTGCATTCTGAATTTATATGAGAATAAAATATTTTACGAGTATCCTTTTAGGCTAGCACAATCTGCTATGGAATGGTTCTGTAGGATCTATTGTTACCTCTTAAGAGTGACAGGAAAATTTCCCTTTTATTTTCATGATTTTAAGACTCATTTTCTAAAGTGGGAGCATCATCTCAGTTCTAGTCCTGGCTGCTTTAAAGTCTTCAGAATTCTTTGAAACAACATTTTGTCTTTGATGGTGATCTCTTTAAATATTCTTTTTTTTTTTTTTTTTTTTTTTAACCCCCTGTCGGCTATTGTGTTAGGGAAAGTCTGCTGAAGCTATTTTGCCTTGAGTTGTATCTTGATATTTATCTATGCATTATGACTTCTTGTTTCTTCATTTAAAGAATTCGATTATTAAATCAGGGTTTTTCAAAGTAGGGACAAAAGCACGAAAATAACTGTAAACACATTTCACTTTGGAAATCATTGTTTTTAATCAATAAAGTGTCAAAATTAGTTTCTTACAAAGTGCATTCGATTGTGGAGTAAAAATATTTAAGATTATGTTGCTATTTAAATCTGAGAAGCAAGCCTTTCTTGTTTTTATTCCATGTTAAAGCTCTTTGTCACAGAGTGGGAAGAAGTGTTGAAAGGTTATAGGAAAGGTAAGGAGTAGATGAATGTGATTTAAGAGGCATCTGAGAAGATGAGTTTTTGGCAATGTGTCTTGATAAAAACATGTATTTTCTTAGATGTCTTTTTAAAAATTAGATTTCTGCCCTAGCTGGTTTGGCTCAATGGATAGAGCGGCCTGCTGGCTGAAGGGTCCCAGGTTCGATTCTGGCCAAGGGCACATGCCTGGGTTGTGGGCTCGATCCCTAGTAGAGGGCGTGCAGAAGGCAGCCAGTCAATGATTCTCTCTCATCATTGATGTTTCTCTCTCTCTCGCTCTCCCTTCCTCTCTAAAATCAATAAAACATATATTTTTTTAAAAATTAGATTTCTGCCTTAGCCAGTTTGCTCAATGGTTAGAGTGTCAGCCTGAGTGACTGAAGGATATCGAGTTGGATTCCAGTCAAGGGCACATACCTCAATTGCAGGCTCTATCACCAGCCCCTGATCAGGGCATATGCGGGAGGCAGCTAATCAATGTATCTCTTTCACATAGATGTTTTTCTCTGTCTCTCCTCCCTTCCACTCGATCAAAAAAAAAAAAAAAAAATTCAGTGAAAAAAATACACTCGTGTGAGAATTAACAAAATAAATTTATGTTTCTTTAATCTTTGGTTTCTTTTTTAATAATTTTTATTGATTTCAGAGAGGAAGGGAGAGGGAGAGAGAGAAACAAAAATGACAGAGAATCATTGATCGGCTGCCTCCTGCATGTCCCCTATTGGGGAGCCTGCAACCTGGGCATGTGCCCTTGACGGGAATTGAACCTGAGACCCTTCAGTCCACAGGCCGACACTCTGTCCAAATGAGCCAAACATTCTAGGGCCAATCTTTTGTTTCTTACATGCATGCAATAAAACTAAGTATGGTTGCTTGCCTGCAGTTTAAAGATTTAGAAACAAATATGGTGAATAAGAGCCGTTTTCTGTCTTTAAATTCATTATCAGAGCATAGTACTTAGTCCTATTTATATGAGTAATATTGAACATCTGTTTTAGTGTCAGGAGTCAGTTGTGTGAAGCAGGTACATCTGAAAGTTTCAGAGCATAAAATATCTAAATGAGTATATACATATTTTATAGCTGTTTTTGCATAATTAAAAATGGTTTATTTGGTGCAAATAGAGCTACTTAGCTCCTTAGGCTGATTTCTGTGTCCAACTATTTGCAGAAATACAGGTTTATGATATCAAATAAAATCAAAACACAAGATTCAGTGAGCAAATTCTTAGAAAATGTACTCTGATAAATGCACAGGAAGTGCATGGCAATCAGAACAATTCTTTTTAAGATTAGGAAGGTTTACTGAAATACTTGTAGTTTTGTTGTTGTTTTTTAATATATTTCATTGCTATTTTACAGAGAGGAAGGGAGAGGGATGGAGAGTTAGAAACATCGATGAGAGAGAAACAGCGAACAGCTGCCTCCTGCACACCCCCCCTCACTGGGGATGTGCCTGCAACCAAGGTACATGCCTTTGACTGGAATCGAACCTGGGACCTTTCAGTCCCCAGGCTGATGCTCTATCCACTGAGCCAAACCAGTCAGGGCTACTTGTAGTTTTATTATATACCAATCATTATTATTAATGTGCTTTACAAATACTAACTTATTAAGTCCTCATATCAACCCTAAGTATATATGTTTTAATAGGAGCATAGTCTTTTTTTAAAAAATATGTTTTTATTGATTTTAGAGGGGAGAGAGAGAGAGGAACATTGATGAAAAAAGAGAACCACCAATTTGCTGCCTCCTCCATGCCTACTGGGAATTGAGCCTGTAACAAGCTCTCAGTGAATGGGACAACACTGGACCAACTGAGCCACACTGGCCAGGGTTCATGGAAGCAAAAGTTTAAATGCTTTTGCTAAATGTTGTGGGGTTTTTTTACAGTTAGTTCATTTAACATAAGGTGTAAGTTAGGTAATAAACTATATTTAGTTTCTTTAACATGAAGCTTTTAGCCTCAGTGAAAATTCTGCACTGCTCATTGGTTTCTCACAGGGGTCCTCAAACTACGGCCCATGGGCCACATGCGGCCCGCCGAGGACATTTATCTGGCCCGCTGGGTGCCACTGCCTGTCCTGCTTAGCAGCCGACTCGTCCCGGGCCCGCAGTGCGCATAGGAATTTGTTCATAGTTTTTTTTTAAAACTATAGTCTGGCCCTCCAACGGTCTGAGGGACAGTGAACTGGCCCCCTGTTTAAAAAGTTTGAGGACCCCTGCGGTAAAATAACATTTTATGTTGCAGTTTTTAAAGTATTTTAGTAATGGACATTTCGATAGTCAGATATTCTGTATTACATGTTTGTTATATAGGTAAAAATGATGAAGATCCAGACAGATAAAGGCAAGCTTACTTCATGTCACAAACTTATTTTTATTTACTTTTGCACAAAGTAATTACTTTGGAACTTTTTTTTTTAAATATATTTTAATGATTTTTTACAGAGAGGAAGGGAGAGGGATAGAGAGGTAGAAACATCGATGAGAGAGAAACATCGATCAGCTGCCTCCTGCACACCTACGGGGGATGTGCCCACAACCAAGGTACATGCCCTTGACCGGAATCGAACCTGGGACCCTTGAGTCCGCAGGCTGACGCTCTATCCACTGAGCCAAACCAGTCAGGGCTACTTTGGAACTTTTGACAGCATATAGATTTGAAAATGGATGTGGAATTATCATTATCCTTATGCAGCATAATGTATCATGTATTCTTTTGATGGAACTTCGTTCTTATGGTTTTACAGATCCAGGGATGTTCAATGAAGCTACCTCATATTTGTAAGGAGGCTGCTTTTACTTTTACCAAGTATTTTCTACCTTTGTTATGAGACTAGAGGCCCAGTACATGAAATTTCTGCTCTCAGGGGGTCCCTCAGCCTGGCCTGCACCTTCTCGCAGTCTGGGAGCCCTTGGGGGATGTCCGACTGACGGGGGGAGCGGGCCTAAGCCATCAGTTGGACATCCTTAGCACTGGTGTGGAGGCGGGAGAGACTCCCGCCACCACCGCTGTGCTCGCCAGCCGTGAGCCTGGCTTCTGGCTGAGTGGCACTCCCCCTGTGGGAGTGCACTGACCACCAGGAGGCAGCTCCTGCGTTGAGCGTCTGCCCCCTGGTGGTCAGTGTGCATCATAGCAACCGGTCTTTCTGCTGTTTGGTTGATTTGCATATTAGCCTTTTATTATATAGGATAGGATAGTTTTTCTGTTGGGTTCCTCTGTTTGAGGGCATCTTTCAAGTTTCTGTGGTTTAAGTACTGAGGTTGTGTAGGTTTTGCTGCTGTTTTTGCTTTGTGATTCTCACGGTGACAAACTTATACCAGGTTATCTCTCCAATAGATTTCATACAGATGAGGCTAGACAATTCTGTGAACTACTCAGATAGACCTGAAACTTTATTAAAATATATATCTACCCATCACGTCCTGTCTCCCACTTCCTACTCAGTAAACTAATGTTCAGTGTACTCTGCAAACTATTTCTGAGTCATCTAAAGATTAAAGTAGCAGAAAATAAAATTTACCTTTCATTTTACCTTCTTGGTAGGATCAGTAGGAGGTGGTTTGTGATTATCTAACACATTTGAATCACCTTTTGGCGAATAATCCTCGACCTGCATTTATCTGTATTTTTTGTAAGATGCAGTGAAAAGTCTTAGCAGATTGTGTTTCTCGCATTTGAATTAAATCTGCTACTAAATAATTTTCCTTCTCGCCCTAGCTGGTTTGGCTCAGTGGATGGAGTGTCGGCCTACGGACTGAAGGGTCCCAGGTTCGGTTCCAGTCAAGGGCATGTACCTTTGTTGAGGGCACATCCCCGGTAGGGGGTGTGCAGGAGGCAGCTGATGGATGTTTCTCTCTCATCGATGTTTCTAACTCTCTATCCCTCTCCCTTCCTCTCTGTAAAAAAATCAATAAAATATATTAAAAAAATAATAATAATTTTCCTTCTCTGCTATGTACACCCTTTTAGAACTCAACTGGTTTGCATTTCACCAGAACAGGCCAAAAAGTACAGTGAGTTGAAGTATTGAGTGTTTTAAGCGAAAAACAGCTGGCCAGTAGCATGGTGTACCACTGTGAAGGTGAGAGGATGGGGACTGATGTGTGCTGCCTGGAAATAAAGTGGCTAGATGGGGTAAAGAGAGCATGGTTTAATTCAAGTGTGGAACTAGATATGCCTTGCAGCATTAATTGGTCCTGTCATCCAGAAACAGTCTGGTATAGGATGTAGAGATTGGCCAGGCTGGAGTAATTTTGTTTTATTTCTGTAATGAATAGCCCAAATTTAATTTGGCCCTAGGCCAGTGAGGGATTGGTTAATTTCATGGATTCCTTAGAACCATTTCGGCAGTAATTTCTTTTAAATTAGTGTTCTTCCTATAATTAAATATAGAACATTGAATTTTGACGTACACCTTCCCACCTGCTCTGTCATTTATGTCCCACCCACTCTTAGCCAACACTTTAGTGAGCTTCAGTCTTTTTACCTATTCTTCCATCTATCAAGCTATTTCTTATGTATGGCACTGCATAAGGGAAGGTGGGTTCTGTACATCAGTGTGAGATGAGTGATTATGGGCCAGGTAAGTGTCTGGGTGCAGAGAAGCGGCATGGAACCTGTGCTCTGTAACATTCTCTGAGGAGCTATGCTGCCACTTAGGGCAAAACAGGAGTGGACTCTTGTCCTCTGTTTTTCTTCTCTTGGATGGAAACTAGAGTAGGGTTTTGTAGTTCTTCTGTTCCTGTGGTGGGTGTGTCTCACCTGTTCCAATCCTAGTTCCTCCAAAGAGTGAAGCACTGGTTCTGTCCCCTTTTGTTACCCCTTTCTAAATTAGCTCCTGTATGAATTTCAGAGCAGGGCACTCAACAGTTCCTTGGATGAAGTCCAGAGAAGGGTTTCCTCGTGGAGCTGGTAGTTTAGCTGCTCTTCTCTCACCACAAAGCAGTCTTCCCTCTGCCATTTCTCAGAAGTTCCTACTTACTGGCTTCATAAGTCCAGGGGTTCTGAGATTCAAGCTACTGTTGCCATTTGGTTTTCCCTAGTATCTTACATCTTAAGGTATCTCTCTTTTGTAGTACCCTTTGACTCTTTTTATTTTTAAAAATATATTTTTATTGATTTTTTTACAGAGAGGAAGGGAGAGGGAGAAAGAGATA
Organism: Plecotus auritus; assembly: GCF_963455305.1. Taxonomy (NCBI): domain Eukaryota; kingdom Metazoa; phylum Chordata; class Mammalia; order Chiroptera; family Vespertilionidae; genus Plecotus; species Plecotus auritus. Next base: position 5,912,911 of record NC_137773.1, read on the forward strand.
GAAATAGAAACATCAGTGATGAGAGAGAATCATGTATTGGCTGCCTCCTGCATGCCCCTTACTTGGAGTCAGATGCGCTACCATTGCTCCACAAGGTCCTGTGCCCCCTACTTGGGATCGAGCCCACAACCCAGGCATATGCCCTTGACCGAAATCGAACCTGGGACCCCACCCCCCCCACCCCGCCAGTCCGCAGGCCAACGTTTTATCTACTGAGCCAACCAGCTAAACTCTTTTTAAATCTAACTTGTCACTGGAAGTTTTGGGTCGAGCCATCTAATGTCTCCATTTGCTCTTACAGTTCTAAAGTAGGTTAGGGGAATTTCAGAATGCAAGAATTAGCTAGTAGGCAAACTTCTAACTATAATTTGATAAAAGAATCAAAGAGGAATGACCAGATAATTTTTAACACACACATCTTTTGTAAATTTTGGTTTTGATGTTAGCCTTTTATTCTCAGTTGCTTTAGGTCGCAACCAGCCTTTGAAAAAGGAGAAACCCAAATGGAAAAGCGATTATCCCATGACAGATGGACAGCTGCGCAGCAAAAGGGATGAATTTTGGGATACTGCACCAGCTTTTGAAGGCCGGAAAGAGATTTGGGATGCCTTGAAGGCTGCAGCACATGCTTTTGAGAGCAATGATCATGAACTGGCACAAGCAATCATTGATGGTGCAAACATAACGTTACCACATGGTAGGTGGTCCTCAAGGACAACAGGGAACCCCGTGGGCTCGTGTCTAATAGCAGCAAACCAAATGGGAGTGTTCATTTACTTGCTATGCATTATTCTACCTTTTTTTTTTTTCCTAAAAGGGAGCATTTCTCTCTGCTTCTTTGTATATGTTTAACTAGAGATAGGTTTACTTGATATGTCTATATTCTAATTTTGAAAACATTTTTAATCTCAAGAAATAGAACTGTTGTTCCCTTGTTAACTTGTATCTTCTAGCTTTCATACAACCTAGTCCTCCATCAAGGTCCCAATTTCCTAGAGCTTCTACTTCACTGGTTTTCACCTGCACGAAAGTGGTAGTCTCAAATGTAGATCTCGGAAGTCATAGAGACTCCGTGGATGCTCCTTTAGTCATTATACCTTCTCACCAAAACTATTTTTAGCATATACTTAGAAGTGAATCTCATGTGATCCTAAGGACAGTTTCTGTGATTGTAGCTCTGAGCATTATTAGAAACCTTTGCTTAGGAATGTGAAAGCCGTTTGTGTGTTGTTGTTTTTTAATACATTTGTATTGATTTTTAGAGAGGGGAAGGGAGAGGGTTAGAGAGAAATATTGGATAAGAGAGGAACATTATCTATCAGCTGCCTCCTGTACACACCCCTACTGGAGATCGAGCCTGCAACCCAGGCATGTACCCTGACCTGGAATCGAACTGGTGACCTCTTGGTTTCTGGGTTGATGCTCAACTGCTGAGCCACACCAACCGGACATGGAATGTGAAAGCTTTGAATATTTTCCAGGGACACATATATACTGGACCCATGCACATCCTTTTGCTCGGTCTCCTTGATTAGACACATGCAAAAATGCTCATGCTATATAAGATTTAGGTGTTAATTTTATCATTTTTGGTTTTTTATTTCTATACTTATAAATTTATTTTTCTCTTCAGTTTTTCAGGTTAATATTATTCTAAGTTCCTTAGCCATATATATATATACATATATGTATACTAGAGGCCCGATGCACTAAATTCGTGCAAGAGTAGGCCTTCCTTCCCCAGCTGCCGGCACCAGCTCCCCTCTGGCACCCAGGACCCGGGCTTCCCTTGCAGCCCCGGCTTCATCCAGAAGGTCATCCGGAAGGACGTCCAGTCTAGCATATTATGCTTTTATTAGTATGCTAATTAGACCGGACAGCCGAACGACCTTCTGGATGAAGCCGTGGTGGGCGGGGGCCATGGTAGAGGTGGTTAAGGGCGATCAGGCAGGTAGGTAAGCGAGCAGTTATGGGCGATCAGGCAGGCAGGCAGGCAAGTGGTTGGGGCTATCAGGCAGGCAGGCAGAGTGGTTAGGGGTGAGCAGGCAGGCGAGCAGTTAGGAGCCAGCGGTCCCGGATTGGGAGAGGGATGTCCAACTGCCAGTTTAGGCCCGATCCCTGTGGGCCTAAACTAGCAGTTGGACATCCCCCAAGGGGTTCTGGATTGCAAGAGGGTGCAGGCTGGGCTGAGGCCTTCCCCACCCCACCTCTCCACGCACAACTTTAATGCACTGGGCCTCTAGTAGATAATAAAAGTCTAAGCGACCGTTAACGACCGGTCGCTATGATGCGCACTGATACCAGGGGGCAGACACTCAATGCAGGAGCTGCCCCCTGGTGGTCAGTGCGCTCCCACAGGGGGAGCACCACTCAGCCAGAGCTAAGGAGCAGCAAGCAGGCGGGTGGTAAGGAGCAAGGGGTCCTGGACTGCAGTTGGACATCCCCCGTGGGCTTCTGGACTGCAAGAAGGCACAGGTCAGGCTGAGGGACACCCCCGTTACCCCCCTCCATTGCACCGGGCCTCTAGTATATATCTATTCAGCTGTATGCATTGGTTCCTATTTTTATTATACTTTCATTGTTCCTTTTTCATTATCTTCCTTTACTTGTCTATATTTTCAGAGGAACAGTGCCTTTTACTGTTTAATCATCCGCTTTATGTCCTTTGACTTTTTTTTTTTTTAAATATATTTTATTGATTTTTTTACAGAGAGGAAGGGAGAGGGATAGAGAGTTAGAAACATCGATGAGAGAGAAACATCGATCAGCTGCCTCCTGCACACCCCCTACTGGGGACATGCCCGCAACCAAGGTACATGCCCTTGACCGGAATCGAACCTGGGACCTTTCAGTCCGCAGGCTGACGCTCTAACCATTGAGCAAAACCGGTTTCAGCTTGACTCTTTTTAAAATAAAAGGTATTTAACTGTCTTTCCCAATTTTCTAAATTTCCATTAATTTTCTGAGTGAACTCTGCTTCCAAGAAACTTTTTGCCCTGGCTGGTGTGGCTCAGTTGGTTGGGTCCCATGCATTGAAAGGTTGCTTGTCCAATTTCACAGATTATTTTTATTGATAATTTATGATCCTGGATATTTAATTTGGGGAGAGGACAACCATGAAATGAAATCACATTTGACTTTATGGTCTGGATTTTCCCCTCTTTAGTTTTACTTTAAAACTCTAGAACATACTTATAATTCAATTTATACTTTCTAAGAAAAAGTAAATCAGAAAACTGTGTTTAAATACTAGTAAACTGCAAGTTACCTTTCCTAAAAATATTGAAATGTTGGAGGTTCTGAGCAATACAGAGTCTGGATAACTTATTTCCAGCATCACCGATATGTGCTGTCTATCTTGTACTTCCATGGAATTTTATTTTCACCCATTTGAGGTCTGAAAATTGAACCCAACTTGTTACGCTGAAGAGCAGAAGGGAAAAGACTCAGCTTTCCATTGTGATGGAGGAGTGAGTATTCAGATCTAGGAAGGGATCAAGTGCCTATTAGAGTGAACATTGTGTTGGGGTTGGCACGCCTGCTGTTGTAGCATGGTACCAAAGGCTGCCCTGACACCTCTTGTCCTAGTTTCCAGGGAGCCTAAAAACGTTGCCCTTTGGCAGCTTTGGTTTGCAGTCCTACTAGTTTCTATCTGTTGTGGTGCGTGAAGTTAGAGAAGCATGTGTGGGAGCCTGGAAACCACTTTAGAGGTCAATTTGATCCTGCCTCATTTTGCTGATTGAGAAAGGTATTTCAGGTTAAAGAATGTTGCTCAAGGCTGTTTAGCCAGTTAATATGTTAGGCTAGGAACTTCATCTTGGTTTCCTGATTCCAAATGTAATATTACACAAATACCTTCTTATACCTACCAGGCTGTTGTGACTGATTCTCCAAAATCACTGGGATATGTATCTGAAGGTGTTTACTTAATAGAAGTGGTGGGCCTTTAGTGAACTCGCTCCTTTCTTTATTCTTCTCATAGCCAGCCCATCTGAAAAACACTGGTAGGTTTCTTTGCGCTAGGACTAGGCTACATAAAGTATATAAACAGTGAAGTTTGCATAACTGACCATACCTCCATTTATAAATAACACTAGTGTCCCAGTGCACAGATTTGTGCACATTGAAAGGAAATTAATTAGAAGAAATATTTTAATATCGCTCTTCACCCTTTCTCTATAATAGAAGTGTCAACCAAATTCGCAATTGACAATGACAAATCAAAACACACACATGCGATTGGTGCCAGTGAGAGCTTTATGTGTATCACACATGTGTGAGTCAACTTAGCCTTTTATGTATAAAGGTAAACTTGCTTAATTAGACCTGCTTTTTGATTTAGCTAAACTTTTTCCAGCCCAGTGAAGCACCCCAACTTCTCTTTCAGGTAATTGTCAGCAACACAGCAGTAAGTATCAACACGAAGCAGATTATTATTGTAGATCACGCAGGGAGGACAAAGGGTAAAATATTTAACTGCAGCAGTGTTTGACTATATTCTGCACAGTGAGAAAACCTGAAGTCATTTTCAAGGTCTACCATTTCTTCTTTTCAGTCGGGTCAAGTTTCTAAACTTTCTAAATTTCTGTTTTCCGGCTAATGAAAAGAAAATAGAATTCTACTGAGTCTCCTATCTACCTACTCCAGGACTTCTGTGAAGATCAAATGAGATGAAGCACGTGAAAATGCTTCACAAACAGTTGGTTAAACTGTAAAATGTTTGCACCTGGTTATAAAGCAAGTTGGGTTCCTTGCCTGAAGAAACTCCAAGGAGGCTAGTCACTAGGGAGAGGAAGCCAGGCGTTGCTATGTGATGTCATTACCCAGCGCCAACAGCAACCGTTTCCGGGCTGGGCTGCGGGCTACATTTTGTGCCATGGGGTCTTGGCAGCATTGGCTGCGATTTGGTGGGCTGTCGCTCCAGGGTGGTGGCGGGGCCTGTGTCCCACTTGGGGGAAGCCGAGTGTTGGTTTGTGGGTGCCAGGTCCGTGGTGCCATTTATTTTTAAATGGCCAGTGCGTGTCATGGCAGCTCCTGCATTGAGCTTCTGCCCCCTGGTGGTCAGTGCACGTCATGGCAGCTCCTGCGTTAAGCATCTGCCCCCTGGTGGTCAGCACACGTCATAGCTACCGGTTGGACGGACACTTAGCCTTTTATATATATAGGTTGTTACTGCAATGTGATGGTTACTAGTTACTAGTGTGGGGAACTGCTAGTGATCACAACTGTGCTTGGAGTATATCCATTTCTACAGTGTAATATCAGTGTTCAGATTCATAGCACAGGATGAACAATGTCGTTAAAAAAGAGAAAAGGGGACAAACATGTATGTTATGCTTGTTGACTTAGCTCTCACCCCAGCTCATCCTATCTAATAAAAGAGTAATATGCAAATTGATCATCACTTCATCACACAAGATGGCTGCCCCCATGTGGACACAAGATGGCTGCCACAAGATGGCTAGCAGGGGAGGGCAGTTGGGAGGGACCAGGCCTGCAAGGGAGGGCAGTTGAGGGGACCAGGTGTTGATGTCCCTCGTTAGGGTGTCATAATGCCGGGGTTCTTTTCCCAGCCTTACAAAGGGTTCAGCATTCTGGAGAAAGGGGCTGCGCGTAGATGATTAAGAAGGAGTCCAAAGACGAAAGATATTTTTGAAAGGCATTGGGGGTCAGAGGAGCTTCAGCTGAAGAAGCTAGAAGACCCTTCCTTGACCAAGGACCCGTTTATCCTAAGGCACAGTTTATCCTAAGGCAAGGTGGAGATAATACACTTCAAAGGGTAAGTTATCAAAGGGTAGAACACAGAAGCATTATCAGTTTGGGGAATAGCCTACAGCTGTTCAGGTGTTTGGCCAACAGGAGGCAATAAAATGCCCTGAGCTGTCTGGCAGTTAACAATTGTCCTATTCAGGTTTGGGGGGAAGTGCCGTTTAGCCATTTCCAACAGGTAAATTACATATATGGCTCACCCTTGTTGAGCCACCCAAGTCCCATCAACCTTTTGACGGAACTCTTGTAATTATTACATGCTGGAATTCGTTCTCAGCACCAGGCCTGCAGGGGAGGGCAGTTAAGCGTCAATCAGGTTGGCAGGGGAGTGGTTAGGGGGTGATCAGGCTGGCAGGCAGAAGCGGTTAGGGGCAATCAGGAAGGCAGGCAGGTGAGCAGTTGGGAGCCAGCAGTCGTGGATTGTGAGAGGAGCAGCAATTGTGGGGTCCCAGATTGGAGAGGGTGCAGGCTGGGCTGAGGGACATCCCCCCTACCCCCATGCATGAATTTCGTGCACCGGGCCTTTAGTATTATATAACTAGAAGACAGACCTGATCGAACCCATGGTGGGTTGGTGACTGTTGAGGTCTCATTTCCGATGCTTTGTATTTTCAGCCTGTTGATAGTGACCATAAAGATCAGCTTATTAACTCATTTGTTCATTGATAACCATTTCTCAGTGTCCCACTCACCATATTTATTAGCTTGTGTATAAGTGTTTTGAGTATGGTAGATGTTTTTTACCCAAATTGAAAATCAGCTAACATTAATGTTTCAGTTTGTGTAAAGGACACATTATGAATAACCTTACAATAAAACATTTATTAAGTATGCTTTCAAGCTTCCCCTAAGGAGAAGTCCTAGTAATTATAATGCAGTTCATGCTTTATTAAAAAATTAGTCATTAATACTTCCTTTTAAACCATAAATGCTTTTTTCCTTCTTCTGAATGCCAGCTGGTTATAAATTTAATACCCCTTTTGTTCTTCCTTTTTAACCCATAGCTTCTCTATAACATTGACTATTTGGGGTTAATAAAACACCTCCGTTATCCCTGTGGTAATTGTGCTAATGAGATTAATATATAAGCCATGAGCCAGTGGCATCTCGAGTTTGTGGTCTCCTTAGACTGTAAGGGCTCTGGCCAAGTACTTTGATTTACAAAGTCTAGGCAATAAGAAAACCACTCTAGAATCCTACTGTGTTGCAGTGAATTAGGTTTAGATATCCTTTTTTTTTTTTTTTAATATATTTTATTGATTTTTTTACAGAGAGGAAGGGGGAAGGACAGAGAGTTAGAAACATCGATGAGGGAGAAACATCGATCAGCTGCCTCTTGCACACCCCCACTGGGGATGTGCCCGCAACCAAGGTACATGACCTTGACCGGAATCAAACCTGGGACTCTTCAGTCCACAGGCCGACGCTCTATCCACTGAGCCAAACTGGTCAGGGCTAGATACCCTTTTTTTGCTTTTTCTCTTTTTAAGGTAGTTGATTCTTTCTTGAAAAGATATCCCAGTGCAATTTGAATCTCACCTTAATTCGGTCTAAGCATTAATGATATTAGTAAATTTGAATTGTGTGTGCTCTCTTTCCTTTATTCTTTAATGAATGTGTGAATTAGGTATGATATGACCTAAAAGAGATGAGGGTAAGGAGCTAGAGCCCTGGTTAATGTAAAATTAGGTAAACATTCAAGTAATTGGTGATGGGACATTATTTTGATGGTCAGTTGACAGTGACTGACATTATTTTAATATTTTTCCCTATAATGGCAGGAGATGCTTGAGCATTTATTTAGATTAAATTCTTATCTTTTTCTGAAGGTTCACTTACAGAGTGCTACGATGAACTGGGAAACAGATACCAGCTTCCAGTCTATTGCCTGGCACCACCTATCAACATGATAGAGGAAAAGAGCGACATAGAGACTCTAGATATTCCTGAGCCACCTCCTAATTCTGGATATGAATGTCAGCTCCGTTTGCGCCTTTCCACTGGCAAAGACCTCAAACTTGTAGTCCGCAGCACAGACACAGTGTACCACATGAAGAGGCGGCTCCACGCAGCAGAGGGAGTGGAACCGAGCAGTCAGCGGTGGTTCTTTTCTGGCAGACCTCTCACCGACAAAATGAAGTTAGAAGAGCTGAAGATCCCAAAGGACTACGTTGTACAGGTTATAATGAGCCAACCTTTGCAAAACCCAACACCAGCTGAGAACTGATCTGGTCCTACTGGCTGGTCCCCAGATCCCTCCCGCTCCTTTGTATTGTTGTTTCCTACTCTATGGCGTGAAATTTATTTTCACTGCTCTGAATTCCGTATAATGGATTTAGTTCTGAGGAATTACCAGTGAAAAATTCCATCTGTGATGGAGACCAACAAAAATAATTAATAAAACACAAAGAGCTAGCATTTGAGACTCATTGTAATTACAATTTCTAATTTGAGGGGCAATTAGAAATAGATAACCATTTATTTTAAAACACTCAGCAACTATGTAATGGCTGTATTTAAATGATTTGGACTATATATAGAACATTGCATCAATGAACAGCACCAAGCACCTTGTGAATACAGAGTTTTTATAAAAATAAACTATAACTTCCAAAAATCATCAATAACAATGATAAAACTTGAGCTTCTTAGCATGGAAACTGGAAAGAGCAGTATTTGAGGTTTACTTCTATTCTGGTCTTAATTCTTTGCTTAATTAATATTTAGTCATTAAGGATTAGAGACTGGCAAATTGTGTCTCAGTATTGCTTTCCTCATCCCCATCTGTTGGGCTTTTTATTACATTCACACTAAATTTTTGTGCCTTCCAGCACACTGGTGGCAGGCGCCCTCTGGAACACTAGGCAATAATTTAGTCAGTGCAATCAGATCTCTGATTTTCAACTGATACTCATTTGAAAAGTCTCTTGTTCTCTTGCTACATAGGTATTTTGAAATGTGTTTATAACAAAGTGGTTTTCATATCCATGCTTAGAAGATCACCACTATATAATACCTTAAGTTGTTCTCTCTACTCTGCTTGGAACTTTTCAGAACTAACTGTGTGTCCCGAAATGCATGGATACTGGGCCAGGGAATGCAGGGAATCAAGTATAGCTATTCCCACTGTAGGATAATAAAGTCATTCTCTTTCTCCCCCAGTTTGCAGGAAGGGTGTAAGGAAACCCATTCCATGTGTGCCTGGGAGAATTGTGCCTATTTTCAAGTCTTTTAGAGAAAATTTCAGCGCATAAATTACTAACATGAAAGATTTACTGATGTCACTTTAACATCAGCAGTGAGACCAAATGGTGAAACATGGCTCTATACTTTAGTGCTTTCCTGTTCACTGTTACCTTAGTTATGCTGGATGAGCGTTTTCCCCTCTCCTCTTGCCTAGCAAAGAGGCAAATTGAGAACCATCCGCAGATTCGATTATAGAGGACTGAAAAATCCAGTGAGATAACCTGATTCTTTTGTACTGTGACTGAATAAAGCTGCCAAGGATTATATTTAACTTGGAGCCTTTTCCAGGTTGGTTCCATTAGTGAGAGAAGGGGCTACCACATGATCACTGAACCCCTGAGAATCCACGAGATGGAAAATTAGAGGAAGAAGGCACTTACGCTGTTTGCAGCGGGGCATTCAAACCTCCACACCTATTTGGATGTGAAGCACCATTCATTTCAGTGGCAAAATGAAACTGCTAATTAGTCTAAAGGTAATGTTCAAAATGGCATTAAACTTCCTATAGCCTGCTAGATCCTATATAATAAAGGCCTAATATGCTAAGCATGCAGGTGACCGGTCAGCCATTCAACCAATCAAAGCGTAATATGCTAATGATATGCTAAGGCCGCTCAACCACTCACTATGACATGCACTGACCACCAGGAGGCAGACAGTCGACCAGTCACTATGATGTGCACTGACCACCAGGGGGCAGACGCTTCAACTGGTAGGTTAGCTTGCTGCTGGGGTCCAGCTGATTGGGACTGAGCAAGACGGGCCGGACACGCCCTGAAGCTCTCCCACAGTCCCTCCCCAGCTGGCCAACCTCCTGTGTCCCTCCCCGGCCCCAATCATGCACCAGTGGGGTCACTCGACCTGGCCTGCACCCTTGCAATCCAGGACCCCTCAGGATGTTGGAGAGCTGGTTTCAGCCCGATTCTGCAGGCCAGGCTGCGGGACCCCACTGGTGCATGAATTCGTGCACCGGGCCTCTAGTATAATATCATTGTAACACCTGTTTCTGAGAGCTTTAACTACTTCCGTTTTTTTTTTTTTTTTTTTTTTTTTTTCTTAAATTACATGTCTCTAGTTGATATCTTTAGTGAGGTAGAGTGTTTGTGCTTGAAAGCAGTAAGATCTCTTTAAGCATTGTTTTAGTTTGGTGCGGCAGGATAGGACGCTAGTGTTTTCTCCATTCTTGCGACAAGCTGGGCAAACTGCACAACAGGATTCACTGATGTCTTCCGCCGGTCTTCAGTTGCCTTTTTCAGATTGTCTGGCGTAACATTATATAGTTCTTGAAGATCGCCTATGTCAGCTTCAAGCAAATTACTTCTTTTAAATGGTGGCTCCGCAGCCGCATCCTCTACTTCCTTGTCACTTAACAATGCCATTGAATCCTTGGTAGTTCGGTAGTCCTTAAATGTGCCATCTAGTCGCCTCTTCCTTGCGGTTGCTGCTTTGAAGAGATTTTGGTAGTGAGCTGGAGAGATTGATCATGATCATCAAGTTTCAGCACCTTTATATACGGAAACATTTTTTCTGAGTGTTTCTCTTTCAGTGCTTTCTCTGCCCTGCCTAGTAACACGGCTTCGTGAGCTACATGAGGAAGAAGCATCGCATCTGACAATCCTTCATTAACTAGAGCTTTCATTGTCACATAACGTGTCATTTCTGCATATGAGGCAAATAGTTAGAGTTGGGCAACAAAACTTCTTGAGGTTGGACTAGGTAGATCTTTGTTCTCCGCGAATAGTAGTGCATTTAGAATAATGATGTCCAGTCCTTCTGAACTAATCCAAATGGCTGCTTCACGGAAATCAAGAGCAGGATCCAAGTCTATGGTTGGGGCCTGGGCGCCTGGAAACACAGTGGCATGAAGAGCATTAAATCGTTTTGTTATTGGAGACATCGGGTTTTGTTGCGGTCTGCGCACAATATAGTAGATGAGCGCTAAGGCTGTCTTGACAATGGTTTTTATTCCTAAGCTTTTTACGGGATAGTCTTCAGGGCCCCACCTAACAAACTCTCCCTTGGTATCCTTGCCACGATGTTCACGTAGGTACTTCTTCCACGGGTTCCCTCAGTTCGTAGAGATTAGGGAACGTAGCCAACAAACAAGTCGTAGTGATGGGGATACTGCCTCCCATGGTCACAGGTTCCATCCTTGGGACATCCATAAGGGCTACATGCTGCTGCCGATAACACAGTGTCACATGGAGGTAAGTAAACATCTAATTGTCCACCACTAACCATCTCCGCGTATTTCGCCATCGTTCCTACTTCCTTTTTTAATGAAATTATTGGAATGATTGTGGCTACATTTAATTTGAGTTTGTTGATAATTGAATATAAATCCAACAGGATACAACAGCATTAATTCCAAAGGAGTCTTTATATATGGAGTTGGAGGTATGTGAAGGTCTTTCAGTACAATGCCCCATCGTCAAATCGTTTTCGTTCATTTCTGTGCCACATTGAATTAGCAACATCTCTCAAAGTTTGTCAATTGGGAAAAAAGTGTTCAATCCTATTTTTCTTAAGTAAATTTGGTGATATTAATAGTCTATGGTTGGTGGAAGATCTTTTTTGTTTGTTGAAGATTTAAGCTCTCAAAAGTTTATTTTAAAGGAACATATACTTTGAATAACAAATACTGGGCATGTTTAACCTAGGTGAGAAAACTATGGTGCTGTTTAATTGTAAATAGATTGATATAAGATTGGACCAATACTTGATGTGTACAATTTTAGTATGTAGGATTTTGTGCTTTTTTAAAAAAAAAAAAAGTTTAAATTTTCTCTTTGTCTTAGCCTTTTTTTCTGTTGTTTTTTTTTTTTATTGTTGTTACTCTCTACAATAAGGGTAATTTGCCTCATTCTAATAAAACCTCTAAAAAGCTTTTTCTCTTTTTTAAAACTTCAACTCAATAAATAACTTTATTATCATCAGACTTAGAATCTGCTGTGCCAAACCATATGTGGTCAATTTATAGGTATGCTTTATCTTCAGTGTTGAAATCTTGGTCTAAAATAGGTTGTTGTTTTAAGAATCGTGCTGTAAATCAAAACTTCTAATTCAGTTTTTCAGAAGCACTGAGCTCATTTCTTACCCATTTTGGAACAAATTGGCAGGTTTTGACAAATTTTTATGTAAAGCTAGTGGCACCAAGTCAATGTAGATTCGTGCACATTGAAAGGAAATTAATTAGAAGAAATATTTTAATATCGCTATTTGCCCTTTCTCTATAATAGAAGTGTCAGAGATGAAAGAAAATTAGTGAAATATATATGAAAATAATATATAAATTGATTTAATAAATAATAAACACGCTGAAACCGGTTTGGCTCAGTGGATGGAGCGTCGGCCTGCGGACTGAAGGGTCCTAGGTTCGATTCCGGTCAAGGGCACGTACCTTGGTTGCGGGCACTCCCCAGTAGGAGGTGTGCAGGAGGCAGCTGATCAATGTTTCTCTCTCATCGATGTTTCTAACTCTATATCCCTCTCCCTTCCTCTCTGTAAAATATCAATAAAATATATATATTAGAAATAAAATAAAATAAAATAAAAGAGAAACATCAATGATAAGCCTGTAACCCGGGCATGTGCCCCAACTGGGAATGGAGTTGTGACCTGGTTCAGTCGACGTTCAACTACTGAGCCACACCAGCCGGGCTACCCAAGCAGATGTGATCCATTTGCTTAAGCACCTGACTTGGAGAGTAATTCAGATTCTAGGAAGAACACAGCCCCAGTATCCTTAAAAGTCAATTCTCTTGTGGTTGGAAGCACTTCACCATTTGCCATTTTGAAGTGTTGCATCCCAGTAGTTTTAGCCTAAGGACTGGGAGACTAGACAGGGTCTGGAAGTGTTGGACTACTAGGGCCTAATACTGGGGAAGCACTGCCTTCTTTCAGCTGCTTAGCCCCAGGGAGTGTTGGTAATTATTTGGATACAAGGGACCTAATGAACAGGGTTGATCTGAAAAGCAGCAGCAGAATTGGGACATGTGGATGGACAAAGAGAGTGGTTGCTTCACATGACATTCTTGTATCGTATGTGAGGTCAATAGGTTATCAAAGTTAAGAACTTTCTGTTTGAGGAACACTCATTTGGACTCTTCCTATATCAAAATGAATGTGGAGATACCACTTTGTTGTTCACATTTATTTTTAAACATGCTAACAGTTATAATTACTTATATTTTCAGATTAATTTCTTTCAAGAAGTTTCTCTCTTGCCTTCCCATTAACTTTGTGTGGCATGTTCTTCTATGAGCAGAGCCTTCTGTTCCTCGTTCTCATTCTCTGCTTTCTGCCTCTCCTGGTACTTGTCCATGATGGAGATAGTAAACAGCTTAAATTCCTTGTAATTCAGGTGCTTTTGTTGGGGGATAAAAAGAAAAATTATTTCAGGAAGGACTTGATACTTTGTTTCAGATGACAGCAGGATTATAAGCATTTCTCATTTAAAAACTTGGAAACTTAAAAGGCTCGTAATTAGGACAAAATCATCGTCAGATTGTAGTCTAGGAGCCAGGGACAGAGCGTCTATTGTAGACTCTAAAGGAACCGAGAGTCACTTTCTTTTATTTCAAGTCCAGACGCTTCAGGCTGGCATCTGAGGTTCAGATGTGATCCACCTTTCTCAGCCTTCCCTCCCCCTTGCTTCCCCAACATGGACTTCCTCGCTAAATAGGCAGAATTCACGGTCTTCACCACAGTGGTCTCTTAGGATTTTGCTCCTGTGTTCCCATCACAGAATTTCTTCTTGCTACTTACTCAGCTCTCTATACCCTTCCCCAAAACCAACTCCTGCCATATCCTATATAATAAAAGCCTAATATGCAAATAGACCGAATGGCGGAATGACCAGTTGCTATGATATGCACTGGCCACCAGGGGGCAGATGCTCACCGCAGGAGCTGCCCCTGGCCCGCAGGCCCCAGGCCAGCCAAGGCGGGTGCCAGCAGGGGCCCCTCCACATTGCCCCACTGGTCGCCTCCTGCAGAGGGAGGTGACCGGTGGCACGGTGATCGAGGGCGGGGCCAGCGAGTGGGCGGTGCCAGGCTGGCCAAGGCGGGTGCCAGCAGGGGGGGACCCGATCACCCCACCAGTTGCCCCACAGATCAGCCCTGATTGTTGGCCAGGCCTAGGGACTCTACCTGTGCACTAATTTCGTGCACCGGGCCTCTAGTTAATATATATCCTTCTCTAAGCTTCTGTAATTTTGTATCCATATTCTCGTATGTAGCACTTATTCAGTCTTCTCTCTCCCATGGGCCTATGAATCTCCAGTTTTTCTGATCCCAGTGCCATGGTATGCTGGAGCAGGTTTTATTTATTTATTTATTTTTTCTAATCTTCACCTGAGAATATTTTTTCCATTGATTTTCAGAGAGAGGGAAAGACAGAAACACCAATGTGAGAGAAATACAATGATTGGTTGCCTCCTGCATGCACCCTGACCAGGACTCTGGCCAGGGAGGAGCCTGCAACCTAGGTATGTGTGTGCCCTTGACTGGAATCAAACCCGGGACCTTTCGGACCTCAGGCCAACGTTCTATCGACTGAGCCAAACCGGCTAGGTCTGAAGCAGGTTTTTTCACCTCCTCCTCACCTGTCTACTAGGTAGTAGGACATTGTCCTCTGCCTCAGGACAGAGAGGCGCCAGGCCACCCCTTAGGGATCTGCACTTACACAGTCACCGGTGATGTCAAAGTCGCGGTAGAACTCTCGGAGTGCGTGTTTTTTAATATTGAAGAGAAAGTCGTATTTTTGGAAGCTCTCCGCCCCAATTCTCAGCTCCCCTTCCAGGTCCAGCAGCTCAAACACCGGCCGGGAATGGCGGAAGATAAATTGCTCTTCCAAGTGGTTCTGTTTGGAGAGAAATGGGTCCGCCAAGAAACCACGTTGTTGGTGCCGCTTCCTAAACTTGCCACATCAAGACTCCTCCTCTGCTCCCTAGTCCATTCCCCAGAGAGCTACAGGCAAAAGGCGAAACCACAGAAGCTCAGGGTCGAAAGGGTGCTGTGGTCTGTGCTACAGGTCCTGCTTCGGCATCTGTCGTCAGGGGAACTGAGCCGCCTGTCCTGATCATTCCGCAGACCCCTGGCCACTAGAACACATTTCCTCACCTTGACTTAAAATAATGGAGGCACAGGTCCCTTTCCGCATGGAGTGGGAGGTAAACACACACCAGAAGTGTGTGCAGGTCAGGTGGGAACCCATCTCCATCACCCATCCCTCCAGAAGATTCTCTGAGAAAGGGGAGGTGGCAGGGGGAGAGGCTATGGATGGACCACTTGGGAGCCAGAAGTAGTTCTTCCCCACATTTTTTTCCTTCCCGTTTTGAGTGAAAGGGAAGAAAATGTTGGGTGTACCCTTAATTCAGGGCTACATTTAGCAAGATGCTGGGAGCTGCCCCAGGGCCCGGCCCGATACTCGCCTCGTGTGCCAGCAGTATGCACACCAGCATGTAGAACTGGTCAAAACCGATCTCGCCCACCGCTTCCCAGTCCAGCATGTTGAACACACTCATGATCTGTTTCTTCTTCCAGTTAGTCACGTGATGAAGGAAGTGGTAGAACAGCACATCTGTTGGCGGGGAGGACGGGGAGAGAATGGGGGAGACGAGGAGATGGATTATTCAGAAACAGCTCCAAAGGCTAACGCACTGGGAGCCGCCTGGATGGTACTGACATTGGAGGCCCGTGACCTGGGAAAAGCAATGATTTTCTTTTTTCCAAAGTGTTTTTTTAAACATAAATATATTTTTACTGATTTCAGAGAGGAAGGGAGAGGGAGAGAGAGATGGAAACATCAGTGATGAGAGAAAATCACTGATTGGCTGCCTCCTGCATGCCCCCCAATTGGGATGGAGCCCGCAACCCAGGCAAGTGCCCTTGACCGGAATCGAACCCAGGACCCTTCAGTCTGCAGGCGGACGCTCTATCCACTGAGCCAAACCAGCTAGGGCTCAAAATCTTTTTTTTTTTTTAAACCATTTATTGATTTCAGAGCGGAAGAGAGAGAAACATCAATGACGTGAGAAAATCATTCACCGGCTGCCTCCTGCACGCCCCACACTGGGGATCGAGCCTCCAACCTGGGCATGTGCCCTGACCGGGAATTGAACTATGACCTCCTGGTTCAGAGGTCAACATTCAACCACTGAGCTACGCCGGCAGGGCTAGCAATGATACTATTTTGTTTCTGGCTTTGCCAATGCACCTCCCACGATTTCTTAAACCTTAATTGCCCTTGAGCCATGTGGAAACGGATGCATCCAGAGGCTGGAGAGGACTTGGTTCCTGACCCAGCTCACGCACTCCACGTGCGGACAGGCCTGTGGAGATAACCAGTCAAAGGCACACGCTCCCCGTACGTGGAAGGAAGAGCTGATTCTCACCGGGGACCTCGGACACGTCCTTGGAGAAGCTGACATTTCACATGGCCCTTTCATTTGAGGAGACAATTAAAACAGGAGAAATTAAAAAATCATTCCTCTTCTGTGGTGCGCCAGCATGGCCAAGGGTGAGCCTGAGAGGGGGCGGTGAAGGATTGAGAACAGACAGACAAGAGAAGGAAAGCTGGGTCTCGGTGGGACGCTGCTTCTCTGACGGAGAGACAGCGACAGCACCACGGGCTACAAGTCGTGTCTATTTTATAGCCAGATTCCACGAGGCAAAGCAAGGGCGTGGTCAAGGTGTTTACAACCTTCTCGTGGGGTTCGATCCTACTCAATTACATGCACTTGAACTCTATCAAGCTCACATCACTCAGGCACGTGGGACCCCGTGTTCGGACCATAGGTTCAAGCTTACAACTCCAGCTGTGGGCTATCATTGTGCTGGGAGGGCTCCCTCCAAGCTGGGACTTGCACGTGGCCATGAGAGGACTGTGCCCTCTCATTAGTCCAAGGCTTGAACCTGTCCGAACACTGTAGCCGCTCTCCACACTCTTCTACAAACGCATCGATATGCCTTGTGCTTCTATGAAAGCGAGTGCATTTGGCCACGAGGGGAAGGCAGGGCGCTGAAAGGCCACCTCTCCCGGAAGGCACAGCCCTGCAGGGAGAGTGCCATCACGGGCTTCCACAGGAGCCTGGGAGAGGAACTGTCTGTTTCAGCGCTGCTCCGACGGTGTAACACCCATCGCCAGAGGGTCTGGTGAAGCGCAGACTCTGATGCGGGAAACTGGCGTGGGCCCAGCGTGCCCTTCTGACCAGCTCCAGGCGATGCCGTGGCTGCTGACCACCCGTAGGGGCCGCGCTGGGATCCGAACGGGGCCTGACGCCACAGCCCTGCCGGTTCCAGGGTGGAGCCGTAGCTTTTGTACATTAGTTAAGGCGTATTCAGTCCTACAATCAGAGACAACAATCCTGTAATTTCAAGAACAGGGAAGGTTTGTGCTGAAATTCCACTCACTAATCATCTGTCTCGGCATCGAAGATGAAAGGAACAAGCCTGGCGACACGTTTATCCAGTGCTGGGCGGCTCTGCAGACCGCGGACACACATGGCCCAGGGTCACGGAGGGAGTCACGGGTCGCTCTCTCCGTGTGATTTCCCCGAGCCCACTGCCTACAGAGGCTTTCTCCTGCAGAAGACAGGGCTTCACTACACACAGAGCATGTCCACTTTGGAGTCCCAGTGCAAGCTCGCTACGGGCTCAGTGAACCAGTCACACGTCCTGGTTTGGGGACTTCTGATGGTCTCTTGATGATCCTTCCCAGGCCCCTCCAGGTATGAGCATGTGGGAACAGCATACTATACATACATAATCCTATATAAGAAAAGGCTAATATGGAAATAGAACGAATGGTGGAACAACCGAACAACCGCTCGCTATGAAGTGTGCTGACCACCAGGGGGGCGCATGTGGAACATGGCAGGCGTCAGCCATGGTGGGATGGTGGAGCAGGTGAGCAGGGGCGCCAGACCAAGGCAGGGTGGCAGAAATTGTCATCGGGGCGAGCCTCTGGTGGTTACTGAAAATTCTTTGCTCCCAGGCGCCGCGGTCCCACCCGGTGCTCGCACCTGCTGCTGGCGCCTGCTGCCGGCCCCAATCACTCAGTGCCATCAGCAGGTGCGAGCTGCGGCTGCCAGCCCCTGAGGGCTTCTCCACCTCCCCTGCTCCTGAGGGGCAATCAGGGCAGCAGCTGCCACTCACACCTGCTGATGGCACTGGCCCGAATCGCTCCTCGCCGTCAGTGGGTGGGAGTGGCAGCAGCGGGAACAGGGCAACCAGCAGTCAGGGGACCAGGGGCCACGGAGGGAGGGGCCGGGCAGGGGTGCGGCCCACAGTTCCTTTCAAGGTGCACGAATTCATGCACTGGGCCCCTAGTATATATACTGTATATATCTCCAGTGATGTTTGTGCCGTTGCTCCTTGAGAGATGTTTTGGTATGGGACTTAGTAGCTACTTAACAAATGCCATTTTTCTTTCTTTTTAAAAAATACATTTTTATTGATTTCAAAAAGAAAGGGAGAGAGAGAGAGATAGAAACATCATTGATGAGAGAGAATCATTGATCAGCTGCCTGTTGCACACCCCCTACCAGGGATTGAGCCCACAACCTGGGCATGTGCCCTGACTGGGAATTGAATTGGGGATCTCTTGGTTCATGGGTTGATGCTCAACCGCTGAGCCACACTGACTGGGCAACCAATGCTGTTTTTACAGCAGCTGGCTCCGGCCCACTCGGGTCTCCAGGGCCTTAAGCCACACCACCTGCCCGGAAGGCAGTATCAGAGCTGTGTCACATGCTTTCAGATCACTATCCAATCCCCTGGTGACCAGAAGACACAGCTTGCCCCTCTCGAGTATTGCATCATCAGGGAGGGAGGGAGTTGCCAGGGAGACCAGACTCAGCAGACATTCCCGTGAGACTAAGAGTGGGCTTTGGAGTCAGAACACCACGGGTTTCAGCGCCGGGTTTTCTGTTTACAGCTCGGTGCCCTGCAGCTGCATTATCACGACTGCGTTCTTGGGAAGAGTTGGTGACACACCCTGTGAAAATCTATGCGTAACGAGAAACACTGAGGCAGGAAATGATGAGAAAATGAAGGTGTCCTTTTATTATAAAGATTGAATGAACTCCTAAAAATCTTTATGGAAGAAACCCCTTATTCACAAATGACCTTAATCTCTCGCAGGTCACAATGAATGGATAGGAAACCTTATTTACACTCAGTCCTATAAAAACCCCTGAAGTCTTTTAACTAATCTTCTATTAGTTTGCGCATTCAAAGGCAAGGTGAGGATTCTCAGTACTTGTCGGTCACTCACAATTACCAAGAATTAGAAGGGACCTTGCATATCATTTATTTGACACAAACATCCCATTTGACAGACGAGAAGGGGGGCTTGACCCGCAGGAACAGTTACAATGACAGTGACACCAAGTCCTCGCCAGGTGCTATGCATTGTCCTTACATCGCCTGTTTAATTATCCTCTCCCCCAACCACGAGATGGACTCCATTCTTAGAATTCTCATTTACAGACGAGGAAAGTGAGACCTAACAGGGTGTTGAGCCCAGCCGCTGTGGCTCAGTGGCTGAGCGTTGACCTATGAAACAGGAGGTCCTGGTTCCCTCCCCGGTCAGGGCGCATGCCTGGATTGCGGGCTCGATTCCCAGTAGGGGATGTGCAGGAGGCACTGATGGATGATTCTCTCTCATCATGGATGTTTCTCTCTCTCTCCCTCTCCCTTCCTCTCTGAAATGGAAGAAAAAATAAATAATAAAGAGGCTGACGACGCTCTCCAGATCTCCAAGGAGTCAGGGGCGGAGCCAGGATTTGAACCCAGAGCCTGCAGGTATGTCCTCCTCACTGAGCTGCCACCAGCCTTCAGGGAAAGTTGGGGACTAGACACCGGGTCACGAGCCCAGGAGACGGTTGTGACAGCACTGACCGTTCAGGGTGTGGGTGCGGTGCGCGTCGAGGAGGCGGAAGTACTCCACCAGGGCCTTCACGTTCCTCACGGACAGCAGGCAGTAGAGCTTGTCCAGGTAGAGGCACCACAGAAACGAGCCTGTCTTCAGTTTCATGGTGGAGCTCCTCATGCCCATGGCTCGGCAACCGGCCCGGGAGCAGAGAACGCAGCCTCGGAACTAGAATGTTGGACTCCGAGAAGCTCTGGTAGGAGAGGTCTCCTCGACAAAACAGTGTCGGAAATAGTCTAACCAGCCCGGCTGGTATGGCTCAGGGGCTGAGCGTCGACCAGGAGGTCACGGTTCGATTCCGGTCAAGGGCACATGCCCGGGTTGTGGGCTCGATCCCCAGTAGGGGGCGTGCAGGAGGCAGCTGATCGATGATTCTCTCTCATCATTGATGTTTCTATCTCTTGCTCCCTTTCCTTCCTCTCTGAAATCAATAAAAATATATAGAATATTTAATGTCAACTGTAATTGGAAGAAAATAATTATGGCCCTAGCTGGTTTGGCTCAAGTATCGAGCATCGGCCTGCGGACTGAAGGGTCCCAGGTTCGATTCCGGTCAAGGGCACATGCCCCGGTTGCGGGCTCGATCCCCAGTGGGGAGCCTGTAGGTGGCAGCCGATCAATGATTCTCTCTCATCATGGATGTTTCTATCTCTCTCTCCCTCTCCCTTCCTCTCTGAAATCAATAAAAATATATTTAAAAAAGAAAAATAAATTATGATGGCTTCCTCCCGGTTTTCCAGCCTTGCCCTCGCCTCCTGTTAACCTGATTACCCCTCCTTCACTAAAACATGACCAGTTCTAAACGGAAACCACACACTGGAGGTGAACGAGAGACTGCACACAGATGAAAACATGCTACACAGCCAGGCTGATTCTCAGAGGAATATTTATAGCCTAAATGTGTTCATTAGAAAACAATAGTGAAAAACGCACGTAATTCTAAAAGAACCTAGAAAAGTAAGTAAAATAAAACCAAAGAGAGAAGGAAATGTTTACAGACCAAAACACACATAAGTGAACCAGAAAACAAAGCAGTAAACTTGATTAGTATAATCAGGATCTTTCTTCTTCATGTTCTTTATCACAAAAAATGTCAAACCTGTCCCAAAGCGGGTTAGTGTGATAAACCTTTATGGAACCACCCAGCTTCAATAACCATCAATTCAGGGCCAATCTTGTTTCATTTATACTCCACCCACCCACCACCACCATCTCTGTGTTATTTTGAAGCAAATCTCAGCTATGACTTCTCATCTGTAAAAATTTGATCATTTCAAAAAGAGTGACTTTTGAAAAAGTATAACCACATACTTTTATACCTAAAAAGAAACAATGACCATTTCTTAATGTTATCAAATATCCAGTCAGCATGCAAATGTCCCTGTTTGTTAAAATGTTAAAATTTGTTTTTTGAAATATGATTGACATATAATATTAGATTCACGTGCAGAACAGAGACTAGGCATTTATATACCTTTAAAAGATTTTTTTTTATTGTTTAAAGTATTACATATGTCTCCTTTTTCCCCAATTGACCTCCCCCCACCTTTTAAATTTTTAACAGATGAATTATTCAAGTCAGGACTCCAAACAGGTCTACACATTACATTTAGACCGCTTCATCTTCATAAGTATCGTGAAGTTCCCCTTTCTATCTTTCTTACTCTTTCTGCAATTTATCTGTTGGAGAATCCAGACTGTCATGTGGAGGAAAGCACTCTGATTTTTGCAGGTTTTATCTCCAGTGTGTTAACATGTCGTCTCGTCTCCCCTATTTTCTATAAACTAGTAGTTAAAAAGCTGGTTTTAGGAAAAGATCAGTAAGAACAAACAATTTTTTTGGTAAGTATGATAAGGAGAAAAAAGATTTTAAAAAAGTAAGAATGAAGCCCTAGCGGGTTTTGCTCAATTGATAGAGCGTCAGCCTGCTTTGGTCCCGGATTCGATTCCGGTCAAGAACACGTACCTCGGTTGCAGGCTCCTCCCTGGCCCAGGCCCTTGGTCGGGGCTCATGCAGGAGGCAACCAATTATGTGTTTTTCTGACATTGATATTTCTCTGTGTCTTTCCCTCTCTCTTCTACTCTCCCTAAAAATCAATGGAGCCCTGACCGGTTTGGCTCAGTGGATAGAGCATTGGCCGGTGGACTGAAGGGTCCCAGGTTTGATTCCGGTCAAGGGCATGTACCTTGGTTGCGGGCACATCCCCAGTGGGAGGTGTGCAAGAGGCAGCCGATCGATGTTTCTCTCCCTTCGATGTTTCTAGCTCTCTATCCCTCTCCCTTCCTCTTTGTAAAAAATCAATAAAATATATATTAAAAAAAGTTAAAAAATAAATAAAAATAAATGGAAAAATATCCTCGGGTGAGGATTAACAAAAACAAACAAACAAACAACAAAAAAGTAATGAGAAAGGAAGCTATTGATAAGGAAGAGATTAAAAAATATGTAAGAATACTATATACAACTCTATACCAATACTTTGAAAATCTAAATTAGCTCTATCCAATTAATATGTAACACAAGCTACAAATACATCACATATGTAGTTTTAAATTTTCTGGTGTATACATTTAAAAAAATGAAACTAGTTTTGATAATTTTATTTAATCCAACGTATCCAAAATATTTCAATTTGTAATAAATATATTTTAACATTCTTTTTACAATCCTTTTTTCCCAGCTTTATTGGGAGATGATTGACATATAACATTGTGTAAGTTTAAGGTATACAATGGGATCATTTGACATAGGTTCATATTGTGAAATGCTTGCCACAGGAAGGTTATGAACTGGTGAGAACATTCCAGAGATCTATTCTTTTAGCATCTCTCGGTGTATAATACAGTGTTGTTAAGTGCAGTCCCATGCTGTACATTAGGTGCCCAGAACTTACTCATCTTATGACTGGAGTTGTACCTTCACCACCTTCACCATTTCCCCAACCCTGGGAAGCAGTCTATTCTGAGTTCAGGTTTTTGCTTTTCTTAAAGATTCCATATGTAAGTGAAATCATACAATCCGTTTTATAGTAACTCTGAAACCCAGTGTGTATTTTATACTTACAGCACATCTCTACGTATTTGGGCTAGTTACATATTGGGTGCTTTATTTTTTTTTAATTTTTAGTTTTTGTTAATCCTCACCCGAGGATATTTTTCCATTGATTTTTACAGAGAGTGGAAGGAGCGGGAGAGACAGAGAGAAACATGGATGTGGATTGGTTGTCTCCCGGCAGGGATGGAGCCTGAAACCAAGGTAGGAGGTAGGTGCCCTTGACTGGAATCAAACCCGGGACCCTTGTCTGCTGGCCCTCGCTCTATCCACTGAACCAAACCGCCTAGGGCCATTTTGAATGCTTAATAGCCACACCTGGCTAGTGGTTACCATATTGGACAGCACAGACTTAGATAAATAGAATAATAATTTGATGAAAATTGACTTATGAAGGAGTTAAAAATGTGAATCAATCAATAACCATAACCAATAACCAGAAAGTAATCAATGATGAAACGCTAAGAAAAGATATCTGGCTCAGGTGGTTTTATGGGGAGGTTTCTCAAAACCATTAAGGAACAAATCACTTCTATGTTACATAAATAGTTGCAAAGCAGTTCTAATGTAATACCGTAAGCCGTGTTATATGGGTAAACTTCCTTACAACTGACGCATTCAGGGATACAATCATTGCAGCTCTGAAGAGCTGACGAAGGGATCAGGCAGGAACCTGGAGGAATAACTGGTTTGCACGGAAGGTTGGGGAACAAGAGAAGGCCTATGATTATAGTGGTTAGCAGAGGGAAGTGGGGAGGGGGCAGGTAGGAGAGGGGGCAGGCGGGATAAACAGCGATGAAAGGAGACCTGACTGGGGGTGGTGAACAGAGTACAATACAGATGGCGTATGCTAGAACTCTACACCTGAAACACATAATTTTATTAGCCAATGTCACCCCCCTAAATTCAATAAAGAGGTTAAAAAAAAAGATTTGAAAACTCACTTTCAAAGTACACATTTTTATTCACATTAACAAGGTATGAGCATGGCACTGAGCATTATCATTAAAAAAGAGAGAGAGGCCCTCGCTGGTGTGGCTCCGTGGATAGAGCCTCGTCCTGAGCACTGAAGGGTCCCAGGTTCAATTCCAGTCAAGGGCACATTTGCGGGCTCGATCCCCAGTAGGGGGCGTGCAGGAGGCAGCAGCAAATCAGTGATTCTTTCTCATTATTGATATTTCTATCTCTCCCTCTCCTTTCCTCTCTGAAATCAATAAAATATATTGAGAGAGAGAGAGAGAGAGAGAGAGAGAGAGAGAGAGAGAGAGAGAGAGAGAGAGAAAATAGCCCAGGAAAAGCGGGGAGTGTAACAGAAAGCTCCCCATGGAAGGAGCTGCATACAGGACACTTTATTTAAATTGGGAAATTAAGAACCAGAAGCTTTTAACTTAATATGCAAACACATCTGGAGATCCATCATGAAGCCTGTGATGAGTCCCGGGGGGCTCTTTCTCCCAGGCTCCGATGCTGGCCGGCTCTGGGTCTGGACCGGGAGTGCCTGGGAAGCAGGAAACGATCCGGGAAGCCGGGGCCTCCAGGGACCGACCGCGGCCGCAGGGGCGCAGCATTGCGCGCGGTAGGAGGCAGCACCGCGCCGAGGAACCCGCCCCGGATCCGCCGGCGTATGTGTAGCCCCGGGCCGGTGCTTCCCAGCCGGGCGCCGCCACCTGAAAAGTGGGCGCGAGCAGCGCAACCCGGAGGGCGAGTTGGGGGCGGACTCAGTGCTTAAAGCCGGTTCACCTTCTGGCCCTCGGACAACCATCAGTCGCGCGCTCACGGAAAGCCAATTTGCTCCCCGTCTCGTTCGCAAAGAAATGTGGGGAGCCACAAGGCGCGGCTGGTCTCCCAGACTCTGGACGATTCCGGCGAGGGGGTCCCTAGGAACTCCCCAGCACCCAGCCCTGAGCTCGCGGGCTCGCGGCGGACTACAGTCTCCAGAGTGCCCTGCGGCGACGGGCGGAGCCCGGGAACGCCCGCAGCCAATTAGGGGGTCTGCGGGCGCAGCCGGGAGCGGCAGGTGGAGCCGGGCCGGTGGGCGGGCGCGGGCCGGGTCCCAGACCGCGTCCCACGGCTCGCGGGCAGGGTGTGGGCGCGGCGCGAGCGGGGCCGGCACGCGGGAGGCGTCCCCGGAGACAGGACCGAACGGGGCGGGGTCCGCGGCCGCCCGAGAGGTTCCGGGTGCTCCCGCCGCGCGCAGCTCCGGGCGCACTTGACCGGGATCGGGCTGCGGGGAAGGGCGGGTCTGGGGAGAACCCCCGAGCGCCGCGGCGTCCTCCAGCCCCTCCTCCTCGCGGCCGCCGAGCCACAGCCCGAGCCGGAGCCGGAGCCGGAGCCGGAGCCGGAGCCGGCGCCACCTCGCCCCCTGGCTCGCGCGCTCCCAGCCATGGCTTTCGCCAATTTCCGCCGCATCCTGCGCCTGTCTACCTTCGAGAAGAGAAAGTCCCGCGAATATGAGCACGTCCGGCGGGACCTGGATCCCAACGAAGTGTGGGAGATCGTGGGCGAGCTGGGCGACGGTGCCTTCGGCAAGGTCTACAAGGTGAGGGCGCTGGGGGCGGGTGGCCCGGGAACGAAGGGACGCGGGTTCCGCTCAGCCAGCGTCACGGCGTCACGGCTCGGGAGGGCGCAGAGGGGCTGCCCGGACATAAACTCGGGGTTCGGGGCTCCTGTCGTCACCCTTGTTCTTTGGAGGGACCTTCGCTCAGCCCCGCTGAGTCCCTGCGCGCTGGGCGCCCCCTCTGGACACGGATCCTGCTCCCTCCCTGTTCAGTGTCTGAGCACTTCCTGTGCGTCTGGCACTGCGCTCGGCGCCGAAGGGGGAGACAAAGGGGCGCTTATGGGACCTTAGCATCCGAGGGGCCTCCCGCGGCGGATACGCAATGCTGGGAAGCCAGGAGACTTTAAGCAGCGCCACACATGCTGTGGGAATGACGCCCGGGCCATGGGTTAGGAGACTCGGCTGCGTCTGGGAGGGTTAGGACCGTGGAATTGGGGACACACCTGAGAGAGAGGAAACGGCGCGCGGGACGGGGTGGGGGGCGGTCTAGAGTGAGAGGTTGGGTTGGGAAAAGCGAGCTGGGGCTGCCCTGCGGGGTCATGTTGGACTCTGGGTGAGTCACCGCTGGGGAGGCTCCCGGCCTCAGTCACCTTTCCCTTAGGGATACGGCGCCGAGAGCGTGCGCGCAGGGGTGGTTGGGGCCGAGCTGATTAATTCTAGGCATGTTTGCAGCGGGACAGGGTCCGGTTCCTGCTCCCGCGAACCAGTTCCGAGTGGCTGAGTTGTATTGGGACCCAAACACTTAGGGCTTGAGGCCACCCTTTCCCTGCGGGTCTCCCTTTCTCCAGGAAACGGGAGAGAATCCTCCAGGGCGCGCCTCCTGTCAGCCGCCAGCCCCCTCCCCTGTAGCTTGTAGACCACTCGGACCCAGGACTGCCCTTTCGGAGGCTGCACCTCAGGAGGGGCCTCTCTTACCGCCCCTCCCCCCTCTCACCCAGATCCCCCTCAGAACCTGCTCTCTTTGCCTTGAAAGTGGCCTGGTTACCAAAGGGCGGTGCCTGGACCGGCAGCCTGAGCATCACCTGGGGGCCCATGAGAGCTGCGGGATCTCTCCCTGCACCTACTAACTTAGCTCTTTCCAGAAGAACCCAGGTGAGCCCTGCCGGCTACCTCGGTTGGTTCGAGTGTCGTCTGGATAGGCCCAAAGCGTCCGGTTCAGTCTCTGGTAGGCACGTGCAAGAATCAACCAATGAATGCGTAAGTGGATCAACAAATCGATGTTTCTCTCTCCCTTCTTCTCTCTCTAAAATCAGTTTTAAAAAATCCCAGGTGGTAGCTGAGCACATCCAAGTGTGACAAGCACCGCCCTGGAGGCAATTTTGAGGCCCCCTAGGCCCATCTGGGTGCCTGTTTGTTACCTTCCCACCTCCCCAGTGAGCCGCACTTCCTGTTACCGGGTGGAACCCCGGCTGGAGCCGAGGTTCTGTGGTTGCAGAGGCGGGCCTCTGTGCTGTCACTCACACTCCAGGCAGCCTTTGCTGCCCTCCTCTGCCTGCCCGCATTGTATTTGAGGGCTGTGGGCACCTTCTCTGCTGGCAGGCACCTCTTTCCTTGACCCGTCCCAGAGCTGCATCTTCCTCCTAGTGGCACCGGGAAGCTGTCCTGAGCCTGTGGCTCCCCCTGGGCCCCCTGCCATTGTCCTGTCTTCAAATGCCCTCTGACCGCCAGGAGAGCAGCTGGACCCTCGGTCAGCGCGCCACACCCTTCACTTTCTCCCGAAGGCTGGAGGCTCCGTTGGCGTTCTTAGCGCTCGCTGTCGGCTGTCAAGGATGCTTTTTTCTCCAGGAGGGGCTGGCTTTCCACTGCAGTCCTGTCCCTCTCCCCCAGGGCACCCTGGCTTCCGAGCCCGGTTCGTTTTCTTTCAAACCTAAATGCAGAGCTTTGCTTTTATGCCGCTAAGGTTTCCCCTTGTTAGTGTCAGTTGTCATTTCCTCCGGCTTCAGCCCTGAAAAACTCCCCTGCTACTCTGGAGGTCTCATACAAAGGGCTTCCTCTGACTCAGGAGTTATTTTATCTCCTCCTGGCTCTTCAGAGCCCCTGGACCCCTTTTCAAGTGAGTCTAGTTCTCCAAGCTGTGGGCTGGCTGCAGCACCCCCCCGCCCCTCCTCCTCTAAACCCGTGATTTTGCTCATCATTAAGACACGGGAAAGCTAGACCATATGGGCTGTGTGATGGCTGACATACCCAGGCGATTTATCACATTACCTGCCGGACATGAGTGTGTGACCCTCTGATCTAACCCAACCTTGTGTTATGTGTGGGGATGGTAGGGTCCAGAGAGAGGAAGGGACGAGAGCCCATGGTTCTGGGCTTCCGGTGAACACTTCCCTTAGCTGCCCGCTAAGGAAGACCCATCCCGGGTCAGCAGTCCCCGTCACTCGGGCCCCAGCCCTGGAAGGGTGCTGCTGGCTGAGCCCCTGAGAGCTGAAGTGGAAGCAGGTGCTGCTTTGCCGAGGGCGAACCGGGGCCACAACTCCTTCCCACTTCGTCCTTTCCTGGTGTGGCCACCCGGGCAGCGCTGGGGAGAGGTTCCAGCTAGGTGTTGTGGCTGGGACCAGAACTTGCATTTTGACGTGGTGCCTGGGGAACCGGTGGGCCGGGAGCTGGGGAAGTGGTGGCTGGCACCATTTCTCTCCCTGGCATTGGCAGTCTGCATCCCCTTTCCTCCTCTTCTCAGGCGGCCTCGGGAGGACAAAGAAGAGGGCAGCATTGATTTTTCAGCAAAGTCAAGCTCATTCTTACCTAATCCTCATGCAATTGCAAGTTAATTTCCAAAGAAAGTCATTTCCTAGTTCGTTACTAGATACAAAGTAAAGGTCACAAGCTACATGGTTTCAACATTCTTGCCCTTCAGAGTAGTCTTTATTCTGAAGACATGACAGGGGAGGAAGTGTTTGGTGCTTGCTGTCATAGCAGCGGATGAAACAGATACTCACTCCGTGCTGAACACAGGCAGAGTGGGCCCACGCTAAGCTGGGTGAGCAGGCTGAGGGGATTTTTCTGCTTCTTGAAAATCGCGTGGGTTTGGGCCTTAGGTTGTCTTTAAGATTTTAAAAGGTTTATGAGTTGGCAAAATGGGGGGCGTACGAAAATAACAACCGCTCCCTTCGATTGCTATTGACACGTTGGTTTATTTCCTTCCAGACTTTATAGGTTTTTTTTTTTTTTTAATAAATCTTTATTCAGATTATTACAATTATTTCTCCTTTTTCCCCCCATAGCTCCCCTCCACCCATTTCCCACCCCACCTTCTGCCCTTACCTCCCCCCCACTGTCCTCATCCATAGGTGTATGATTTTTGTCCATTCTCTTCATGAACCCCCCATACACCTTTCCCCCTGAGAATTATCAGTCCACTTCCTTTCTATGCCCCTGATTCTATTATATTCACCAGATTATTCTGTTCCTCAGGTTTTTAATTCACTTGATTTTTAGGTTCGCTTGTTGATAGATATGTATTTGTTGTTCATAATTTTTCTCTTTACTTTTTTCTTCTTCCTCTTCTTTAAGAATACCTTTCAGCATTTCATATAATACTGGTTTGGTGGTGATGAACTCCTTCAGCTTCCAGACTTTATAGGTTTTTATGGTGATAAACACGCTAAGGCAGGCTTGTAATCATACACACCTGGGGTGTTTTAGGCCATCCTTCATTCCTGAAGTCTCTCCCTGTGTTCTAAATGCTCACACATCACCTGGGACGGCTCAGTGCCCATCTCATCAGATGTGTAAGTAAACTCTCTCGCTCTTTCTCCTTTTCAGTTGTTAACGAGTCAAAGTTGATTTAGTGCTTATCACGTGCCAGGCGCTGTGCTGAGCACGTTACATAACACAGTCACGTCTGCTGTAATGCTCCCTTGCGCTCCTATAGCTCCTGAGCTGTGCAGAGCCCCGCAGTGAAAACCAGGGCCCTTGTTAGAAAATAGGGCTAAGGACACAGTACCCAGAAGCCTCACGGGAGCATGTTTGATGTTTTTTGTTTTTAAGAATTTAAAATAAAAAATTTAATTTATTGATTTGAGAGAGAGAGAGAGAGAGAGAGAGTAAGGGGTGGGAGGGAGGCAGAGAGAGAGAGAGAGGGAAACATCGATGGGTTGTTCCACTTATTTATGCAGTCATTGCTTGAGCCTTGTATGTGCCCTGACCAGGGGTCGAACCTGAAACCTTGGCTTATCAGGACGATGCTCTAACCCACTGGTCGGCAAACTCATTCGTCAACAGAGCCAAATATCAACAGTACAACGATTGAAATGTCTTTTGAGAGCCACATTTTTTAAACTTAAACTTCTCCTAACGCCACTTCTTCAAAAACAGACTCGCCCAGGCCGTGGTATTTTGTGGAAGAGCCACACTCAAGGGGCCAAAGAGCCGCATGTGGCTCGCGAGCCGCAGTTTGCCGACCACGGCTCTAACCAATGGAGTTACCTACCTGGCCAGGGTGAAACACATTTGAAAAAAAAAAAAAGATAAGAACCTTAAAACACAGTTGTACAAGTGTTGTGGACAAGAAATTAAAAAAAAATAACCACAGCCAAAACCGGTTTGGCTCAGTGGATAGAGCGTCGGCCTGCGGACTGGAAGGTCCCGGGTTCGATTCCGGTCAAGGGTATGTACCTTGGTTGCGGGCACATCCCCAGTAGGAGGTGTGCAGGAGGCAGCTGATCGATGTTTCTCTCTCATCGATGTTTCTAACTCTCTATCCCTCTCCCTTCCTCTCTTCCTCTCTGTAAAAAATCAATAAAATATATTTAAAAAAAAAAAAAATAACCACAAATATGTTCCTGCGTACTGTGAGGAAACCCTGCAGGGTGCGTGTGGCGGTGGGCGTGGGGGGGGTGCAGGGGCGGAAGGAGGGAGGCAGATGCGGATGGGTGTGGCCCAGAGCGGCAGACAGGTGCTGGAGGTGTGCGTCCGCCTTCGGGGCCTCCTTCGCCGCTGGGTTCAGCTGAGCGCAGTTTTCTGGGTCCACCTTGTGTTTCTGGAAGACAGAACTGCACACCAGCAGGTGCCCGTTTGGTATTTGGGTGACATTGTCCCCCCCCACCTCCCGTACACCCGTGGTGCTGGACGGAGCTGGGGTTTGCAGAGTTCGTGTTCTAACCACGGTGGCTGCCCTCCCGTGGGAGCCTCAGGTACCCTCCGGCTCCTTGTGAGTAACCCACATCCTCCAAGTGCCACATCCTGCCCGCTTCAGACAAAGCAGAAGTGCAGCGCGGGGGAGGGCCCCCCCCCCCCCCCCCCCCCGCCAGGCCCTCCCTTCACCTCTCCTTCCTCCGAGTTTTCTAGGCTGGTTTCAGTCCAGGGCGCCCCCTCCTCCTCCGGAAAGAGATCTGGCCCCAGCCAGTAACCTTATTTCCGCTCCGCCTGGTGTTTTTAAACAGAAGTCCGTGCTATTGTGAGTGGGTTCCTGGCTCGGTCCTGAGACCAAGGTGGCCTGAGCTTCCTGGGGATGTCGCCTGCCAGCGGCTGGGCTTGGGTGCCAAGAGGCTGTCGGGCACTCGCCGCCCCAGACTTTTCTGCTGGCTCCGGGGCAGCCAGGGTGGAGGAAGTTAAACTGCTAACGGGAGTCCCAGCCACATGCTCACCGGGGTGCCCTGGCCTCCTGAGGTGCCCTGGGCTGGGGGGAAATACCCAGGGGACCTGGGCCCGGAGGGAGATGGGCTCCCAGAAAAAGCCTGGACGGGCACCCCCAGGCTCAGGTGAGGGCAGTGGAGCAGGGGAGTTAAGGGAAGAAATTTGGGGCTTAGTAAGATCTGGGTTTCAACCGCAAGCAAGTGGCTTCCCCCTCTGAGCCTCAGTCTCTTGATTAACTGGAGGAGAGACTTGGGAGGATCAGGGAGGGCTGAGCAGAGCCGAGGAGGTAATACATGAGGGCTGAGCAGAGCCGAGGAGGTGATGCACCAGGAAGTGGGCAGGAAAGGAAGGCCTTTAGGACTGTTGATGTGCTTGGTATCAAATGGAGAAGGTGCCGGCCAGTTACTGCTCCCTGGGGCCAGGCACGGAGACTGATGTGTGTAGCTTGTTCCTTATCCCAGGCCTTCCCCACCTTGGCACTGTTTAGGGCAGGTAACCCTGACCCTAACCCTAACCCTGTGCAATGTAGGATGTTAACAGCATCCCTTCCTCTACCCACTAGAAGTACCACCAGAGCCAGCACCCCCTCTCCCTCCACCTCTGCCTGTGACCGCCAAGAATGTCTCCAGACATGGCCTCGTGTCCCCTGGGGGGCAAAATCACACCAGTCCAGCGCCACTGCCTCATGAACGTGCCTTGATTCAGTTCAGCAGACAGTGCTTGCTCACCTGTGTGTTGGTCCCTGGGTGTATGATCAGACTCGGGCCTGTGGCCAGACAGACCAGGGTTCGAATCCCCGCTGTTTCTCTCAGCAGCTCTGTGTGATGTCAGGCGAGTGGCTTGTCTCTGAGCCTCAGGGTCCTGGTGGGGGTGAGACTGCTGCTCACCCCACAGAGATGCTGTGAGAATTAACCCAGCAACTCACACCAAGGGGGTAGAGATGGCCATAGGAGGTGTCGGGGGTGCTCTGGATGGGCCATCGGCTCCCCCCCCCCCCCCCCGCTGCTCTCAGCGCCACGTCAGGGAGGACAGAGGAAGGTCAGAGTCGGCGGGGATGAGGGGTGTGTCGGACAGAGACAGGGCTGGTGACGGAGAGCTGGAGAGGAGGAAGCCTGGGCCGAGAGAGAGATGAGGCCGGAGGTTGCCAGTGGGTGGCCCTTGAGCCTGGTGTGACCCGTGCCGGGTTTGGGTGGCTCCCAGGTGGCGGAACCAGCTTTGAAGTGACTGCCAGCGTTGTGACATCAGGGGATTCCACATACAGGCCCAGGTTTCTGTCTTCCCTGGAAAGGCCAGATCAGCTGGTACCCCCGGCCCGCGCGGCTGCGGCTGCACCTGCGGGGACCGAGGAGCCGCCTTCCGGGCCGGCACTGTCCGGCGAAACGAAACACGAGCCTCACGCACACGCAGTTAACAGTTTTCTGTAGCCTCATTCCAACCAGGAAAGGAACAGGAGAGATGAATTTCATTGTATGCTGAAGTTAACTCAGGATGTCCACAAGAGTATCATTTTAGTATGTAATCGATACGGAATGCCAGAAATGTTTAATATTCTTGTTTTGTAGTAAGTCTTTGAAATCCGTCTGTGTTTTGCTCTTATGATACATCTTGGTCTGGACAAACCACTTTTCAGGGGCTCAGAAGTGACATGTGGCTGCTGTACCGGGCAGTGCAGATCTGGCCTGTACTGGTCACCCCCACCTTGTGCCTGCCCCCAGGCCCACTCCACACATTTCTGTTCCTCCTCAAGCCCAGTGGTCAATGGGTGTGGAAGCTGGGCTTGGCCTGGGGGGCTGGCCGGGCGGGGCCAGATCTAGAATAGTATTTGAGGGCCAAGTCAAGAGAGCCTCCAGTGCCATCCCGGGCATTTAGATGTAATAGTTTTAAGCTCCGCTAATGCCTGCCTGCCCCAAGCCCCAGGCCTGACCAACCCCCCGCTCCCCATGGTGTTGGAGAGGAGCTCTCTTTGAGTGATCACCAGAGGGAGGAGTGGCTGCCCAAATAGTTGGAGGATGCCCAGGTCTCCTGGCTGCTCCAAGCGTGGATGAGTGCGGGCTGGGTCAGAGCCGTCCGGTCCTGGAGGCCGGGGCGGACAGCGGTGGGAGGAAAGGCCGGGGCTGTGGTTGGCGCCCGCGTCAGAGCCCAGGGAGGGGAAGTGACTGACGGAAGGCCACCGCCCGAGAGATGCGGTATGTGGGTAGGAGGCACGGAAGATTCTAGAGAGCTAGGCACGATACTCGGGGGAGGAAAGGAAGCAGAGAAGGTGAGACGGGAAGGGAAGCTCACGTGGGTCAGGGTGGGCTTGTGGGAAAACAACTAACCCGGGCCTCAGTTTCCTTAGCGGTGAAGTGGCTTTAGGGATGGTGCTACTCCTTGGGGTGTTGGAGGGTGAAATAACCTAGGGAAACCACTTGGTCCAAGACGTTGAAAAGCTCATGTAAGTGTCGGTCATTAGAATTATTACTTGAGCACCTACTGTGTGCCAGGCACTGTGGGTTCCAAGGTGAGTGAGATAAAGGAACGGGCAGTTGACTTTTGCTCCATTCTCATGGGTTCATCGTTTAACTTCTCCCAGCCCCAGGAAAGGTAGGGGTTAGGTCCTCACTTCCCGCCTGATGAAGCAGAGGCCCAGAGAGGGGCCGTGACTTGCAGAGGGACACACAGCTGTTCTGTGGCAAGGCTCGGATTTGAGCCAGATGTCTGTAGCCAGGAGCCTGGGCCTTTTCTAGGGACAGAGTGGACGGAAAGCCCTGCCCGGGCAGCTGAGCATCGTCCCCATACACCAAGGTTACAGGTTCGATCCCCGGTCTGGGCACATACAAGAATCAACCAAGGAATCCTATCTAATAAAAGAGTAATATGCAAATTAACCATCACTCGGCTACACCCACAAGCCACGCCCACCAGCCAGTCAGGAGCGAGTATGCAAATTAACCCAACCAAGATGGCTGCAGCCACAGAGAGAGCAGGAGGAAGGCTTGGGTTTCCCCGGTGATGGAGGAAGCCAAGCTTCTGAAGCCCAAGCCTGCCTTGGCCTCCGCTTAAGGCTACAAAGTTTCAATTACAGAAGATAAATAAATCCCAACAGAAATGGCTACCGCCAGGGAGCAAGCAGAACGCTTGGCTCCACTCCAGGCTACAAAGTTTCAATTGTAGAAGATAAATAAACCCCAGATACCAGGGCCTCCGCTTGGGTCGCCGGGGGGCGTGGCCGGCTTGCAAACCACCACAGGCCCCTCGCCCATGCCGCCCTACGCCCCAAGGGAACCTCCACCCTGATCCAGGACACCCTTCAGGGCAAACCAGCTGGCCCCCACCCATACACCAGGCCTCTATCCTATCTAATAAAAGAGTAATATGCAGATTGACCATCACTCCAACACACAAGATGGCTGCTCCCATGTGGTCAAAGATCCTGCCCCCATGTGGACACAAGATGGCCACCACAAGATGGCCAGCAGGGGAGGGCAGTTGAGGGGGGACCCAGGCCTGCAGGGGAGAGCAGTTGCGGGGGACCAGGCCTGCAGGGGACCAGGCCTGCAGGGGAGGGCAGTTAGGGGTGACCAGGCCTGCAGGGGAGGGCAGTTAGGGCAAACAGCCTGGCAGGGAGCAGTTAGGTATCAATCAGGCTGGCAGGGGAGTGGTTGGGGGTTATCAGGCTGGCAGGCAGAAGCGGTTAGGGGCAATCAGGAAGGCAGGCAGGTGAGCAGTTGGGAGCCAGCAGTCCTGGATTGTGAGAGGGATGTCCGACTGCCCACCAGGATCGGGCCTAAACGGGCAGTCGGACATCCCTCAAGGGGTCCCAGATTGGAGAGGGTGCAGGCTGGGCTGAGGGATACCCCCATCCCCACCCCTGTGCACGAATTTCGTGCACTGGGCCTCTAGTACATAAATAAGTGGAACAACAAATGGACATTTCTCTCTCTCTCTCTCTCTCTCTCTCTCTCTCTCTCTCTCAATAATAATAATAAAAAACAACACCGAGTGGAGGGAAGATGAAGGGCTTTGCGTGGCGCCCCCTGCAGTGTGGTGTTTCTGTGCCCAGGATTGTGCCCTTCCTGTCAGGCTGCATGCAGTAGCTCAGCAGGCTGAGCCCCTGGTGGCGAGGGTGGCCTCTCAGGCGGAGGAAGTGGTGA
Source organism: Plecotus auritus (assembly GCF_963455305.1). Taxonomy (NCBI): domain Eukaryota; kingdom Metazoa; phylum Chordata; class Mammalia; order Chiroptera; family Vespertilionidae; genus Plecotus; species Plecotus auritus. Next base: position 5,948,177 of record NC_137773.1, read on the forward strand.
CAGTGCTGGCTGGCAGAGGAAGTGGCCAGCTGGAGGGGCAGGCGCCTGGGTGGGGACCTGGGTGCTCCTGGGGCCCTGGGGGGTGTGGGGTGCTGAGCACTCCTGGGTGTGCCCTCAGGGCAGGGAGGAACAGACCCCACACAGCCTCCTCCTGTCTCCCCTTCCCACCCCTTCTCCATCCTTCCCTGCCCTCACCATCCACTTCCTCCCTCTTATCTTTCTCTTCTCCTTTCTCTCTGCTTTCCCCTTTGCTACATTTTCTTCTTCCTTCCTCCATAGCTTAGTATTTCTTTCTCACTAACAGGCTCTCCCAGAGACTCTAGGGTTCACCACTGTGCTGGTGACTGAAGAGTTAACTCTAACCAGCCTCTGTCTAGTGGGGAAGGAGGAGAAGGGGCTGGAGGAAGAGGAGGAGGGGGAGGGGTCAAGGAAGCCCCGCCCCTTTCTGCCTGTCTTCTACCTGCCACTCTCTTCCTTCCGGTGACTCTGCACATCTGGGGCTCAGCCCACATGTCCCCTCCCCAGAGAGGCCTGCCCTGACCCTTTCCTGACCACGGGACAGCTCCTAGCTCATTTCCCTCGGAGCTCCTGTCCCAGCTGGGGTTTTCTTGTGTGTCTCCCTGTTTATTTTCTTGCCTCTGTGCAGGAGGTGGGCCCCCAGGGCGGGGAGTTACCAGCTTCCCATCTTGTGTGAATGAGGGGACTGCTCCTGGTAGAAGCCCAACCAGTTTCTGCTGAATGAGTAGAGCGGTGACCCAGCTTCCTCCGCCTGCCCAGAGCTGCCTGCGGTCATGGGCCCAGGCCCTGGAGTCAGTTCTGAGCTTTCCCCTGGCGTCACCGCCTACTTCCTGTGTGACCTTGGGGAAGTCACCTCACCTCTCTGAGCCGCAGTATCTTTAGCTGTAAAATGAAGAGCAAAACAGTGTTTTCCTGCCCTGGCTGGTGTGCTCAGCGGTTAGGGCGCCAGCCCTGGCACTCGGTTCCTGGTCAGGGGCACACACCTGAGTTGCAGGTTCAATCCCCGGCACCCATCAGGGTGCGTGCAGGAGGCAGCTGGTGGATGTCTCTCTCTCACACACATAGTTTTTTTCTCTCTCTCTCCCCCCTCCCCACCCTCCTTCTTTCCCTCCCTTCCACTCTCTGAAAGTCAATGGAAAAATATCCTGGGGGAGGAATAACAAAAAAACAACAAACTAAACAAAAAGCCCCAGTGTTTTCCTTGGAGAACCAAAGACTGAGGCTGTAGGCAGCCTGGACGCGGGGCCCAGCACAGAGGGAGGCCACGGGAATGTGAGGCCATGGGAATGGGACCGTGTCCTCGGTGATGATTGCACCTGGGGCTTCCTGAGGGGTGACAGGCAGGTCCCCAGGGCTGCTCCAGGGTCGATGGGTAGATGCTTGTGTGTCTGTCGGGTTCCTGCAGATCAGACAAAGCTTCTCGAAGCTTCTCCCTCTCGCTGTGTTAGGGTGACCGTGATGGAGCCTGGGGAGGGCAGTCTCAGCTCTGTGCCCGCCCGTGGACGGCCAGTCCGGGGTGGCCGTGCCCTGGAGGGAGACAGCTGGGGGCCTCTCTCCCCTCGCCCTTCCCTTCGCCACCTCCCTTCCCTTCATCCTCCCTTCCCCTCGCCCTTCCCTTCACCCTTCCCTTCGTCCTCCCTTCTTTTCGCCACCTCCCTTCCCTTCGTCACCTCCCTTCCCTTCGTCCTCCCTTCCCTTCGCCCTTCCCTTCGCCACCTCCCTTCCCTTCGCCCTTCCCTTTGTCCTCCCTTCCCTTCGCCCTTCCCTTCCCTTCGCCCTTCCCTTTGTCCTCCCTTCCCTTCACCCTTCCCTTCGCCACCTCCCTTCCCTTCGCCCTTCCCTTTGTCCTCCCTTCCCTTCGCCCTTCCCTTCGCCACCTCCCTTCCCTTCGCCCTCCCCTTCGCCACCTCCCTGGAAAGCTCCAGGCTGACCGTCTGGCAGCCCCGGCCCAGCCCTGGGTCCTGGCGGCCACCGCGGTGAGAGCTGGCTCTGTCCCGCCAAGCGTGACCCGGCAGAGCTGGCAGGTGCCCTGTTGGTCCTGAGACGCCTCCTGCCCCGACTGGCCCCTCGGGGGGCCCGGGAACCACGCAGGGAGGCCCGAGCTCTTTCAAGCCTCCCCCTTCCTCGGCACCCCACTAACCACCCCCACTTTGAGGTGACAGGAAACCCATCGCTGGGGGAGGAGAGGCGACTGGAGTGCCTCCGTTCCTGGGGGACATGGGCCTGTGCCACTCTGACCTGTGTGGGCCCGTCCGCCGTGGCCAGCAGGTCCCTGAAGCGCCCACACCGCCCACAGGCGCCACCCGGGCTCGGCGATGCTCGCATCCCATCCCACAGGGCCCAGCTTGGCCACGGTCTCCGCCTCGTGGCCTTGGGCACGTGACATCCCCCTTCTAGAGGGGCCTCGGTTTCCATTTCTGCAAAATGGGGTAACACAGTAGCTCCCACATCAGTGCCTTTTTATTTTTTTAAAATTGATTTTAGAGAGAGAGGAAGAGAGAGAGGGAAACATCGATCCATTGATGTCACCCCTCTAGTGGGGCTCGGTTTCCTCTTCTGCAAAATGGGGTAACAATAGCTCCCACAAGCGGGACATCAGTGTCTTTTAAAAAATTTTATTTTTTTAAATTGACTTTAGAAAGAGAGAGAGAGAGAGGGAAACATTGATCCGTTGCTCCACCTGTCCATGCACTCACTGGTTGCTTCTTGTATGTGTCCTGACTGGGGATCGAACCCGCAACCAGCTGAGCTCCCGGGCCAGGGCCAGACCCAGGTGGCTTTCTACCTGCGATCCTAGGAGGCCAGTGCCCGCGGACACACAGCTGGGAGGCGGGGAACTGGCTGAGCTCAGCGTCACACCTAACTCACACGGCACAGCAAGGGCCCAGGAGAGGGGACCCGCCCCTGTGACCAGCCACTTGGGAGAGCTGTCTGCCACAGGCCAGTCAAGGTCCGGGCTTTTGGACGCAGAACCACGTGACCAGTGTCGGGGGCCCGACAGTGGGGCCTGGTGAGCTTCGTGGTGGACCCGCCGTTCCAGGACACGGTCCGCGGCTGCGGCAGGCGGTGCTGTGGAGGTGCTTTGCCATAACTGCTAAGTAAAAGGAAAACAAATCGGTGTGTACAGGTGAACCCCATTTTATAGCGTTTGGAGAGGACAAGAGTGAGCGAGCGATGGTGGGGTGCTCACTCTGGCCCAGCCCTGTTCTGGCATCTTTCACAGGCTCACTCAGCGAGGTTCTGCACCAGCCCTCGATGCAGCAGCCGCTGCGTCTTCATCGTACAAGGGAGGGAAGTCAGGGCCTGAGAGGTGACGGAGGTCCCCTCGGTCAGACAGCTGGGACGCATAGGGCGGGGTTGCTGTTCAGGTCTGGGTGCGTCCACAGGAGGAATATTGGGAGCATCTACCTACCCATCATCCCACCCATCCATCCCCCCACCCCCCCACCTGTCCACCTATCCATCTGTCTATCCACCATCCTCCCACCCATCCATCCCCCCATCCCCCCACCTGTCCACCTATCCATCTGTCTATCCACCATCCTCCCACCCATCCATCCCCCCATCCCCCCACCTGTCCACCTATCCATCTGTCTATCCACCATCCTCCCACCCATCCATCCCCCCATCCCCCCACCCCACCTGTCCACCTATCCATCTGTCTATCCACCATCCTCCCACCCATCCATCCCCCCATCCCCCCACCTGTCCACCTATCCATCTGTCTATCCACCATCCTCCCACCCATCCATCCCCCCATCACCCCCACCCCACCTGTCCACCTATCCATCTGTCTATCCACCATCCTCCCACCCATCCATCCCCCCACCCCCCCACCTGTCCACCTATCCATCTGTCTATCCACCATCCTCCCATCCCCCCATTCCCCCATCCCCACCTATCCATCTGTCCATCTGCCTAGCCACCATCCTCCCACCCATCCATCCCCCCATCACCCCCACCCCACCTGTCCACCTATCCATCTGTCTATCCACCATCCTCCCACCCATCCATCCCCCCATCCCCCCACCTGTCCACCTATCCATCTATCCATCTATCCACCTATCCATCTTTCTATCCACTATCATCCCATCCCCCCATTCCCCAATCCCCCCATCTCCACCTATCCATCTGTCCATCTGCCTATCCACCATCCTCCCACACATTCATCCACCCATCCCCCACCCCACCTGTCCACCTATCCATCTGCCTATCCACCATCATCCCATCCCCCCATTCCCCCATCCCCACCTATCCATCTGTCCATCTGCCTATCCACCATCCTCCCACACATTCATCCACCCATCCCCGCACCCCACCTGTCCACCTATTCATCTGTCTATCCACCATCCTCTCACACATTCATCCCCCATCCCCACATCCCCACCTGTCTACCTATCCATCTGTCTATCCACCGTCCTCCCACACATCCATCCTCCAGCATGCTCAAAGGACTCTGGGTGGTTTTTCTTCTTTGTCCCATTCTATTTTGCAGACTCCTTTAATGAGTACATGTTGTTTTATAGAACAATAAAAAACAGGACAAAAAGTACTGTTGATGGGAAACACTGAGTAACCGTAATCCCTGAGGTCGGGACGGTCTGCAAGCAGGGCTGCCGAGATCCCTGTCCCAGTGGTGGTGAGGACTGGGGGTGAGGCCCAGAAGTGCCTGGATGGCGCGGGGAGCAGAGGAGGCCTGGATCTGGGTGCTTCCACCTCTTTGCCCTGGACCCCAGGCCGCCCTCCTGCCGCGATGACTCGGCACCTTCCTCTGGCTGGAGGGAGCCTTGGGAAGGTGGGAGCATGCTGTCACCTCCTTTATCAGTGATACGCAGGCTTGGGTTCCTCATCACTCTGGAAGACTGGAGATCTGAGGCTCCCACATCCCCGGCCAAGTTGGACAGGTTGTCCGGGTTTTCAGCCAAGGCCAGGACGCTATCTTTGGGGCCAGTCCTGCTTGGGTTTTCGTTTTTTAGTTGCTGGCCCCGAAGGGTTCTGAGGCTCGGCATGTCCCTGGGCCACGCAGGCTGGCCAGGATCCTCCTCCCCGGGGGAGAGAGTATTAAATGCCTGTCTTTGGAAGCCCTGTCACTCCTCTGCTTTTGTGCTTCGTAATCTTTGTCATCCTTAAGTGTCTCTTGTTCTGAAACTCAGCCTTCTCCTTTGTTGTGAAGCTGAAACTTGGCCCTGGGGGTTGTTATCCGTGGTTTCTGTCCCTGGGCAGGGCTGTTAACTGTGTGTGTCCTGGCCCTGTCAAAGTCTTTGGCTTCTCCACGATAAAGAGGGCCCATCTTCCCAAGCTGGACAGCAGCTAGGGATGCAGGAACCCAAACGTGCTGCGGAGACATAGACTTCTTGTCACTTCTCTTCCTCATCGTATGCGGAGGGCCTCATTTCTCTCTGTTTGCAAGGAGGGACAAACACCAATTCATTCATCCACTCACCTATCTGTCCACCCATCCATCCACCTACCCATCATCCCATCCCTCCATCCACCATCTACCCACCTGTCTATCCCCCTCCCACCCTCTCATCCATCCATCTGCTTACCCAGCTGCCTGTCGGCCCACCCGTTCTCCCATCTCCCCCTGGACCCTTCTCCCATGCCCCCCTCTGCCCAGTGGCTCTGTGCCAGGCTCTGTGGGGTAGCCTAGAGCTCACAGCCAGGTCAGAGAGAAAGATCTGAACTCAAACGACCTTGGCTCCAGGTGGTCTGTGCTAAAGGTGTGAAGCCTAATGAAGTGTGAGGAAGTTCCGGTGGGGGGTGGGGGATGGGGGGTGGGAAGGAGTCTGGGACCGACTCCTGGGGTCGGCTCTGTGAGTTAGATTCTGGGGGGGGTGTTGAACACAGGTGTGGGGAAGGCAGTCCAGGTGGGGAGGGAGCATAAAGAAAGGCGGGAAGGAGGGCGCAGGAGGGCACACGTGGAGCGGGAAGTGGTCATGGTGGGGCGGGGGGCGAGGAATCGGGAAAAGCAGAGGTGGGCAGAGTGCCAGGCCGTGAGCACCCACCAGGGAGGTTGGGCTTTATGGTGTAGGCAGCTGGGAACCGCTGGAAGCCAGTGCTCCTGGTGGAAGGCAGTGGAGGGAGAGCTGGGGAGGGAGGCAGGCACGCGCAGCGTGTGGTGGGCAGGGGACCCCTGGAGATGCTTGTTCTCATGGGCTACTGAGGGGCAGGAGCACTGGGCAGAGAGCGAGGCCTGAGTTCGAGGCCCGGCAGCCGCTGTTCAGCTGAGGGGCATGGGACAAGCCGCCTTCTCTGCCCGGGCCTCGGTTTCTCTTCAGGAGGAGAGGGTGGCAGGCGGTGCCTCTGCACCCCGTGGATGGTGCTGGGTAAGGGCAGGTGCTCCGTGTTCTGCCCCAGAGGCCAGAGGCCCGGCAGGCCTGCTGATCCTTGGCCCACAGGACTCAAGCCCGTGAGGCCGTGCTGCGGTGCACACGCGCTCCCTCCGGGCCTGCCTCGCGCCTGCCAGCCAGGGCGCTCTGGGAATCTGGGAATCTGAACCCCAGCCACATGGCCGCCCCCCCGGCTCTGTGCTGCCCTCACGCCACCCCGCTTGAATCTGTGTCGGTCTGCTGTGACCCGGTTCCCTCCGGGGCCAGACTTCCTCCTTCTCTACTAGTCCAAGCCTTTCCCGCAATTGTCACGGTGCAAGGACACCACCTCTGTACATTTTGGGGCACAGACCAAGCCCCTCCCTCGTTCCAGTGGCCTGAACCGCATTTGACACATGCCTGGCACAGCCGCCCAGCGTCAAGAGGACGGGAAAACGGAAACCTTTAGCCCTGACGGCTCCATTCTTTGGCTCTGACCCACACGCCCAGGCTGCGCAGCTGACAGGTCAGCTGGGAGCCGTCCCTCACCGGGGTTGCTAGGAGACGTCCCTAGCAAGTGAACCCGCCTGAGCCGCCTCCTCCTCTCTGTCCCCAGTCTTTGCTTCTTTCCTGGAAAAGAAAGCCCCGTGGCTGAGGTTGGGGCTGAGGCTGGGGCTGAGGCTGAGGCTGGGGCTGGGGCTGAGGCTGGGGCTGAGGCTGGGACTGGGGCTGAGGCTGGGGCTGGGGCTGAGGCTGGGGCTGGGGCTGGGGCTGGGGCTGAGGCTGAGGCTGGGGCTGGGGCTGGGGCTGGGGCTGAGGCTGGGGCTGGGGCTGGGGCTGGAGCTCCTGGGCACAGGAGCGGGTTCCAGACGCCCCCTTACCCTGTGAGAATGCGATTTCTGGCAGGTGCAGCTTGTGTGCAGAGAGCTGCCTCCCAGAGCTTCCACAGGATGGAGGGTTCCGTCCCGGCTCTATTCAGTGTGGTCGCCACCAACCACTCATGGGTATTAAGCACTTGAAATGTGGCTGATGCAACTGGGGAAGTCGGATGTTCACTTCAGGCAATTTACACGGCCACCGTGTGGCCTGCAGCTACCCTATTGGACAGCACCACTCAAGTGGGCTCCTGAGGGGACAGACAAGGTCAGGGTGAAGTGACCACTTTCTGGGCACCGACCCAGTCTGTCCTCACGGGGACCCCTGTGGATACCGGCCAGATGGCACTGGGTGAAATGAACTAAAAACACTCGCATTCCTTAGGCTGTGTTTTCAGCTCATCCCTGTCCGTAGACGCGGACGTTTTCTCAAAGCCGTAACTTAGCCATAGTTTTATTACCCTGCTTTGTTGACTTACTATTCCGACTGAGTTATTTTTCCTCATTCCCATGTCATCTTCCTATTTATCATTTTCAGGGGTTGCTTCAGCACCCACCAAGTCAATCCCAGCAGTGTCTCACAGTTGAACATAAAGGTTATTTCCACTTTTTTGCCATCATTATGGAGAACGTGAACATGGCCCTAGTACATCTTTCGTTGCCCTTTTTGCAGTCATGTCCTGGCCTGAAATGATCAGGAATGAGGGCCAGATAACAGGCCTCGAAGGTATTTTCAAGGCTCTTGCAACCTACTGCCAATTTCCGTCTTTAAGCGATAATCTGTTTACACCTCTGCTGAGCACGGAGCGTGTCGCTGTTCCTTATATTATCGATATAATAAGTGTAAAATGATCCCCACTGTTCGGGCGGAAGATTCTTTTGTGGCCCGTTAGGGAGCGTCCGGGATTTTCATTCAGGCCCTCTGCGAGGTCCCAGGGAAGGGCAGGTCCCAGGTCACAGTGCACGTGGGAGGGGAGGTGCCCTCGTCACACCTTCTGCACAGGAGCTGCCCTGTGCTTCCGTGGAGAAGTGCTTTTGTAGGTGTTTGCAGAACACCGCCAAAGACGGGGACCTCATTTCCGTGTCGGTGGACAGTGACCCGAGTCCGGAAAGGAGCTGATTGACTCACATAACTGAGAAGTCTAAGGGCAGCGCGGCCTTCAGGAACAGCTGGCTCCAGGTGTTGGCAGACTCTCGGCATCTGCCCTCGTCCACGTGCGGGCCCTGCTCCCCTGTCTTGGCCTCATCTTCAGGCAGGATCTCTGAAGGAGTGGCGGGATGGGCTGCATGACCCTCCGGCCTTCATCCTAATAGTGTAGCAACCCAAGAAAGAGAAAGCCTCTTTCCTGATAACTGTAACAAAACCCCCAGCACCCCCAAACACACCAAAGAGCTAACAGGTACAACAAGCCTGCTTGCCTGCCTTGGGTCACATGGCACGTCTGAGCCGCTGGCGGTGACTGAGAGGGTGGTTGGGCCTGGGCGGTGCACCCGGGCCAGGTGAGCTCAGCCCCTCAGGAATCCCTTGCCCCGAGAGGGAGGGAGAGGTGGTTTCCAGAGGAACCTGGAGTGTGAGTCATTGAGGGGATGGATGCTGCCCAGTTCCCCTGCTGCTTTCTTTGGACTCATCTCGGGGCGCCTCCCCGGGCTCCCAGGACTGCAGTGCCCCTGGGGTCCGCCCCCGAGGGCTCTTGTCCCCTTGTGCTCTCTAACTGCTCGGGCAGGTGGTGTTCTGTCCTGCAGATAAGACAGACGGCTGCCACCTTGGACCCTGGTCCCTGCGTTCACCTCTGTGGACTCTTGTTTCCTCATCTGCAGAGAGGGGGTGGGGAGTTGGGGCTTAGGGGTGTGGCCAGTGTTCTTTCTGGCCCCTGACTTCTGTGATCTCAGCTCTTTCCTTGAAGGAGGAGGCAGGGGACACAGTGATCAGCCTGCAGCCCGGAGGGGAGGGGAGGGGAGGGGAGGGGAGGGGAGGGGAGGGGAGGGGAGGGGAGGGCCTGGGGCTGTCCCCTACGTCTGCCTGCCACTGCGGTTGACTTTCAGGAAGCCTCCAGCCCTGGCTGGCTGGGCCCCTGGGGTGGGGCAGGGCTACCCACAGGCAAGGCTGTCCCCACCTCCTCCAGGCTGCCCCCCCCCCCCCAGCAGCACAAGGGGGAGGATTGTTCCCACCGAGGTGCCTGGGCCAGAAAACACAGTGGCCACTGTGTGTGCTCTCGAGGGTGTGGGCTGAGGCGTTAGTCACTGCAGGCCAGCAGTGGAGGGCTGGGTGCGAGCTCCCCCATCCCTCCCTGGACCCCAGCCCTGCCTCAGCCGGTGGGAGAGATGGACGTCAGAGGGCACAGACAGCCACTTGTTCTTTAGGCCTGTCCCCTCCCACGGGTGCCCTGCCCACTTGGACCACCCTTAGCTTTCCAAGACCCACCCAGTCTCCATGATGCCCTCACATCAGACCACAGAGGTCTTGGGCATCACTTCCCCACCCTGTGCAGAGAGGGAAACGGAGGCCCAGAGAGGACAAAGCAGTCAGGAATATGGGCTTTGAAGCCACACTGGCCCGAATTCAACTCCCAGTCCTGTGTGACCTTGGGCAAGTGACTTGACCTCTCTGAGCATCAGTTTTCTTACATGTTAACTCTTTTTTTTTTTTTAAATATATTTTATTGATTTTTTACAGAGAGGAAGGAAGAGGGATAGAGAGTTAGAAACATGGATGAGAGAGAAACATCGATGAGCTGCCTCCTGCACACCCCCCACTGGGTATGTGCTCGCAACCAAGGTACATGCCCTTGACCGGAATCGAACCTGGGACCCATGAGTCCGCAGGCTGATGCTCTATCCACTGAGCCAAACCGGTTAGGGCACATGTTAACTCTTAATAGTAGTACCTCCTTGGTGTGAAAACGGAGGGAAGGGCTCAGTGTCCTCCCAGGCTCTGTGGCTTCAGTTCTAAGTCCCAGGCCCCCCTGGGGCCCGCCTCTTACAGCAGGCCTTGGGGACCATCTCGGCGGGCCTGGGGACCATCTCGGCGGGCCTGGGGACCATCTCGGCAGGCCTTGGGACCATCTCGGCAGGCCTGGGGACCATCTCGGCAGGCCATCTCAGCCATTGTTCTAGGTTGCATTTCATTGGCTGACTTGATCACATCCCTGTCCCTGAGCCAGTCACTGTGTTCTGATTGGCTGAGTCAGCCACCCACTTCCAGAGATAGGGGTGGAATTCCCTCTTCCCTCCCTTGCATCTTGGGGCCTGGGAATGTGGGCGGGTTAGCTCTGCTGCAGAAAAATCCTGGAAGGGTGAGTCCTGTTATGGGAGGGCCATGACTCTGAGCCACAAAGGCCCCCTCAGGCAGACACTGTCTTGTTCCCTAGCAAAGCGCCTCACACTAGCACCGGCTTATAGGGATGGGCGAGCGCGGCAGCCTGATGCAGAGAGCACGGGATGGGGGTGGGTGTTTGGGTGGGGGGGGGGGGCTGGAGCTCTGCGTTAGGTCCATCCTGGGCGGGTCCGGTACCTCTCTGAGCCTCGGCCAGATGGCTCACACCTGCCCTAATGGCCTGTGAGCAGCTGCGTTCTGGTTCTGGCAGCGTGGTAGTCCCCAGCTGCCAGCTTGCTATTGGCCGTGGCTGCCATTTGTCTTTAGCAAACGGAGCCGGAGCGGGGACTGGGCTCTCGCCACGCGGGGCCTGCTGGGAAGTGATTCAGAGCTCAGGCAGCCGGTGTTTGGATCCAGCCTTCACCTCCCACTTGCTGTGTGACCTCAGGCAAATCTCCGTGCCTCTCTGAATCACCGTTGCCCCTCTGACCGTGGGGAATGCCAGTTAGTCTCCGAATACCGGACAACGACGACGAGGCGAGAGAGTCCGTGTCAGGCCTGCCCTGGCGCCCGGTGAGAGTGCGACGATGTGTTCACCGCCAGCCGTGATTCCGTCCTCGGTGGCCTCAGGATGGATCACGGCCTCGGCCAGGCTTTAAGAGACGTTCATTTTGGCCCAGGCGCTGTGAGCCGTGGCGCTGCTGACCCCTTCTTGGCAGGCCCGGCCTCTGGAATCCGAGCTGGGCGCCGGGCAGCGCGGTCCCCCGGTGTGGACACAGCAGCCCCGCTGGCCCTGTGGTCAGTGCTGCCTTTCAGGGTGGCGGGTGAGCAGGTTTGTGCAGTCGCGGAAAAGGGACCCTGCCTGGGCCCCCCTACCCCCAGGAGAAAACGCCCCCTTTAAGGAAACCCAGAAAAAGGTGCGGGCAGGTGGCTTCCCGCACCAGGCCAGCCCTCGGGAGTGAAAGGTGGTGGTGGAGGGTGGCCTTTGCCCAGCTCAGCCCCGCGCTGCACTCTGGCTGGAGGCTGGGGGCTGGGAGAGCTTGGTCAGGGCCACCGCTGAGCCCTCCGCCTTCCTCTCTGAGAAGGAGCCGTGTCTTACTGCTCTTCTGGGTTCGGGGAGGACTTTGAATGATGTGGAGGGATGTTTTGATGGTCCTCTAGACTGCAGGGGTTCTCAAACTTTTTAAACAGGGGGCCAGGTCCCTGTCCCTCAGACCGTTGGAGGGCCGGACTATAGTTTAAAAAAAAAACTATGAACAAATTCCTATGCGCACTGCGGGCCCGGGACGAGTCGACTGCTAAGCAGGACAGGCAGCGGCACCCGGCGGGCCGGATCAATGTCCTCGGCGGGCCGCATGTGGCCCACGGGCTGTAGTTTGAGGACCCCTGCGAGGGAGGAGAAAATCAGAAAGAGGTGAAAGGGCGGGTACATAATCAATTAAGGGTGTGTGTGTGTGTGTGTGTGTGTGAGAGAGAGAGAGAGAGAGAGAGAGAGAGAGAGAGAATCTGACTACTTAATTGATGGGGGTTTAAGGTGTTCTGAACAAGTTTTTAAAATCTGAATTAGGGGCGAGGATGCCACCCAGGTAGGGCCGAGTGAGCAGGGTGGGGAATCTAGGACTAGGACTGAGCCCGGGGAATGCCCCCACGTGAAATGCCAATCCCTGAGCCGGGCGCCTGGCCAGGTGGGGAGGTTTCGGAGACTGTGAGGGAGGAGCACGGTGGCCACAGACCCAGGAGCGGGCCGGCCAGCATTCCAGCCCCGGCTTTGTCGCCAGGCGGTCTCCGCCTGCACACGAGAGAGGAACGGCACCGCGTCGTAGGGCTGTTGAGGCGATAAGTGACGTAGCCCGTGTCGAAGTGTAGACGAGTCCCACGCAGAGTGGGTCCGTGATAAATGTGGATTTTGCAGCTCGGTGAACAGAAACACGTACCTAAACTGAGAATAAATTTACAGACGAGTGTGAGATTGGCCTATTGGCATGACCCCCTTCTAGAAGGCTCCCTGGCGGGGTTCAGCACCCCTGCCCAGTGCCCACTCCCCCCCCAGAAGTGCGCTGTCTCCGTGCTGGCCGAGAGGGCGGGTCTCTCTCCAGCTGGCCCCTGGGCTCTGGCTCCGAGCCTCGGTGCCCCGTGCAGGGCTGGCCCGGGGCCGCGCGGAAGTGTCTCTGTGGCGTCTGGTCCTGGAGAGGATGGAGCCCTCGTCCGGCAGGGAAAGCACACAGCATCTTGGAAGCCAGAGGACCCAGAGTCACATTCTGATGCCTCTGCCTGGACTTGCCCGTCTGTAGAATGGGGACCCTGCAGCGCTGGTTCCTGTGGGGAGCACACGAGGCGACGTGCGTGCCCGTCGTCGCCCTGGGGGAGCCAGGGAGGCGTTGCCAGCGGGTGGGGCTGCACAGCGTTTGTCAGGCCGGAGAGAGCGAGCGCCCTCTGCCTCCCCCGCCGGGCTGCTCCCCGCCAGCGGTTGGGTAGCACCGTTCCATGCGTTGACATGCGTGTGAGCGTTGATGAAAGTCTCTTTCTCCTTCTTCTTTGTATAAAAGTATCTGACCACATGTATTCCGTGGCTTGGAGTTTTTAACGGAACACCCACCAGTCGTCCCATGTTGGTATTTGCAGAGCTGTGCCAAGCGGGTATTTTTATTGGTCTCATATGTGTCGGGCTTTTAAAATACACATGGTATGATTAAGCTTAGATCATTGTTTCTCACGCATGCCGTGAGCCCTGGCCAAGGCCGAGGACGGCGTCGCTCCCGCCACCGCCCTCGGTGCGCCCTGGACGCCTCGCTCACCTGCTGTGTCCCTGCTCTGCAGGCCAAGAACAAGGAGACGGGCGCCTTGGCCGCGGCCAAAGTCATCGAGACCAAGAGCGAGGAGGAGCTGGAGGACTACATTGTGGAGATTGAGATCCTGGCCACCTGCGACCACCCCTACATCGTGAAGCTCCTGGGAGCCTACTACTACGACGGCATGCTGTGGGTAAGCCGCCGCCGCCCCCGCCCGCACGGCCGCTCCGAGGGCCTCAGCGTTTTCTCAGCATCTGCCTGGAGCGCAAGGGGAGGTGAAGGAGAAAGGGGAGTAGGGGGGTCTGGGTCCCCGGCCCCCCCTTTCTGCACAGCCTCCCCACTTTTCAGGGTGGCAACAGTAGTTCAGAGCAAGAAGGAACTATAGCCCTGGCCAGTGTACGCAGTGGTTAGAGCATTGGCCCCCCCAGACTGAAGGGTCTCGGGTTCGATTCTTTTTATTTTATTTTTTTATTTTATTGATTTTTTTACAGAGAGGAAGGGGGAGGAATAGAGAAAGAAACATCAATGAGAGAGAGAAAGAGAGAGAAACACCAATCAGCTGCCTCCTGCACACCTCTCACTGGGAATGTGCCCGCAACCAAGGTACATGCCCTTGACCGGAATCGAACCTGGGACCTTTCAGTCCACAAACCGACGCTCTATCCACTGAGCCAAACTGGTCAGAGCTCGATTCTTTTTTTTAAAAAAATGTATTTTCATTGATTTCAGAGAGGAAGGGAGAGGAAGAGAGAGGCAGAAACATCAATGATGAGAGGGAATCACTGATTGGCTGGCCCCTGCATGTTGGATCAAGCCTGCAACCCAGGCATGTGCCCCCGACCCGAATCGAACTCAGAACCCTTCTGTCCGCAGGCCAATGCTCTATCCACTGAGCCAAACCGGCGAGGGCTCGGGTTCGATTCTTGGTCAAGGGCATGTACCTGGGTTGCAGGTTTGATCCCCGGCCCCGGTCAGGGTACGTGCAGGAGGCAGCCGGTCGATATGCCTCTCTCACATCAATGTTTCTCTCTCTCCTCTCCCTTCCTTCTCGCTCTCTAAAATAAATTTTTAAAAATGAGTCAACTGTGATATATATGATCATCAGAAAAAAATGAGAGTGTGTAGAAAAGCAAAGGAGAAGAAAAGGTTAATGCCATCCACATGTTTATGCTAGAGGTAACCGCCGATAATGCTTGGAATGTGTTTTTCCTGATTTTTTATATACACACGCCCATTCCCACCGTTTTTTTAAAAAAGAGGAATTTGTACCATACCTGTTACTTTTTTATTTTTTCCTTTTACTCTACTCTTTTCATGGAAGCTAAAGTAAGACGACTTTCGTGTTGGTAGAGGTGGGGAATTCCTGCATCTTGGTGTTCTATTCTTTTTTTTTTTTTTTTTAATACATTTTATTGATATTTTACAGAGAGGAAGGGAGAGGGATAGAGAGCTAGAAACATCGATGAGAGAGAAACATCGATCAGCTGCCTCCTGCACACCTCCCACTGGGGATGTGCCCGCAACCAAGGTACATGCCCTTGACCGGAATCGAACCCGGGACCCTTCAGTCCGCAGGCCGACGCTCTATCCACTGAGCCAAACTGGTTTCGGCATTGGTGTTCTATTCTTTAGAGCCCATCTTCTGACTGCTGTTCTCTGCTGATGAGTATGTAGGCATTCCTTGTTACTGTTTTGGTTATAAACAGCTCTGATGGACATCTCTGGATTTTTGTGTTATTGCCTGAGAACCTCTTTAGAAGGCTTTTAAAGATTTTTAAGTATCTATTGCCAATCCGGCCCCCCAGAACCACGTTTGATCATATACAGAGGTGTTTTCCCATGCATTGATCTGTCCATCCGTCCCGCTGTCCATCCACACAGTCTGGACGGGACTGCGGATCATGTACCCATTAGGGAAAACATCTTCCATGTGTCTGTGCTGATTGTGGCTGGGTACCAAGTTCACTCCTTTCTCGGGGCCAAAGATAATACAAGAACAGCCAGCATTTATGGAGGGCGCCTTGGTGAGTTGTACTTGCATTGTGTCCTTTCTTGTTCGTGCTGTGGGGTTGTCCTCCGCATCTCACGGATGGAAATGAGACACAGAGAGGCTCGGGGCCTCCGGCCCCCAAGGCCACGCTGCTGGGAAGGGGCAGAGCCGGAAACCCAGATGGAGAGAAAGCACGTTTCGTGACTGGGCCGTGACTGGCGGAGGCTGTCGGAGTAGATACAGCAGAACTTTCTGTCCCCAGGCTGTCACGTCAGACGGGTGTTTCTCCTCCCCGCTGCTGCCATCGCCGCCCACGTTTCCTCCCCTCCTGCTTGGGAGCCGCCCCACAGCCTCCATTCTGCTACTTTGTAAACCTTGAAAGGTGCATCTCCTCATTTTGGGGACTTGGGTTTTAGACATGAAACCCAGGAGGTGGCCCTAGAACTGGGTGGATGGACAGGGACGGGGTTTCAGGCAGAAAGGACAGCAGGGGCGGTGGTGTGGAGGCGGGGACGATGAGGCGTTTGGATGATGGGTGGGGTAGGGTTCGGGCCGCACGCGGTGGAAGGTGAGGGCCGTGAAGTAATGGGAGGCTGTGCTGTGCAGGGCCTCCTATCTGTGCTCAAAGTGCAGCCGGGACAGCAGCAGCACCTGGGGCCTTGGTAGACATACAGAGTGTCAGGCCCCAGCCCAGACCTGCTGAGTCAGGGCCTCTGGGTGGGGCCCAGCCCTCTGCGGTCCAAGGCGCCTTCTGAGTGACTCTGATGCTTGCTTAGGTTTGAGAGCCACTGTTTCAGGGGTGGGGACCCAGTGGCGCTCTTCCCAGGGGAGAGACACGCATTGAGTGTTGTAGAAAGAAATCACGCTGGCGGGAGCAAGAGCAAAAGCATTGAGCTGACAAGGACGTGGTAAGAGTGGACGCGGCCAGGAGCCCAGGGATGTGGGAACGTCCGTGGGTCAGGAGAGGCTCCAGAGGAAGGGTCATTGGAACTGGATCTTGAAGGATGCATAGGAGTTCTCCTGAGGGGAAAGCGAAGGAAGAGAGGGCTAAGGAGAGGGACAGACGGTTGCCCAGGCGTCCTGGGCCCCTCCCCAGCCATGGCATCCAGGACAGACGTTCCCCCTGGATGGGCGGAGGGCACTCACCACCCCAAGGATTAACTCATTTTCTTCCAGCATTTGTAATCTTAGCACAATCCTTCCAGTGGTTTCTTGGGACCACTTCTGCTTTGGAATATCAAATGGTACAAAGGCGGGGGGACCCCCAAATTATTCTAGACCAGTGTCACCCCATAGAAAGATAAATGTGAGCCACATATGTAATTATAAATGTTCTAATGGCCACATTAAAAAGAGCAAAAGTAAACAGATGAAATTAATTTAAATAATATAATTTACTTAGCCCAGTATACAAAGATGTCATTGGCATGTAAAAA
This sequence comes from Plecotus auritus, assembly GCF_963455305.1. Lineage (NCBI taxonomy): Eukaryota > Metazoa > Chordata > Mammalia > Chiroptera > Vespertilionidae > Plecotus > Plecotus auritus. Next base: position 5,964,909 of record NC_137773.1, read on the forward strand.
TTATTAATGATATAATTTACTTTTTTTTTTTTTTTTTTTTTTCATTCTAAGCCTTCACATCCAGTGTGTGTTTTACACTAACAGCACATCTCAGTGCAGGAGCTAAATTTTCATCAGAAATCTTTGTTTATTCATTCATTCGTTCCTCACCCATGGACATGCTTAGAGAGAGAAAGGGGGAGGGGAGAGAGAGAAACATCGAGTGAGAGAGAAACATCGATCGGTTGCCTCCCACACGTGCCCTGCCCAGGAATCTAACCGGCAACCTTTTGGTGCACACGATGACGTTCAACCAACTGAGCCACCCTGGCCGGGCAGAAATCTATATTTAGTTGCCATGAAATTTACAGTGGTCATAAGATTGATCTATAATTAGATGTCATAAAATTTATAGTTGGCCAAAGTGATTCCTATCCCCGGTGGTTCCAGCATTCTTAAATGTTCCCGGTAACAGACGCTCGTGTCAGGTTTCAAATAAGTTAATTAAAAGTGAATAAACTGATCAATTTTCGACGCTGGCCCATTTCAAGGCTCAGGAGCCACAGGTGGTTCGTGGCTGCGGTAGGGGCAGTGCAGGCAGTGCAGCTTGGGGTGTGCACCAGGCCCGGAAAGGGAGCGAGTGCTGACACCCGGGGCTGACCTCGCAAATCTGCCCCCAGCATCCCCAGCCCTCAGCCCCGAGGGGGAGCGAGTGCTGAAACCCGGGGCTGACCTCGCAAATCTGCCCCCAGCATCCCCAGCCCTCAGCCCCGAGGGGGAGCGAGTGCTGACACCCGGGGCTGACCTCGCAAATCTGCCCCCAGCATCCCCAGCCCTCAGCCCCGAGGGGGAGCGAGTGCTGAAACCCGGGGCTGACCTCGCAAATCTGCCCCCAGCATCCCCAGCCCCCAGCCCCCAGCCCCCAGCCCGACTCTGGTCTCTGGGAAAGTCTGGCCAGGGGACTCCATGCTGAGGTTAGGGGCTCCACACTGAGGTTGGGGACTCCACACTGAGATTACCTAAAGCAGGGGCGGGGACTTTTTTTCTGCCAAGGGCCATTTGGATATTTATGACATCATTCGAGGGCCACACAAAATTACCAGCTTAAAAATTAGCAGGCTATAGTTGGTCAAACATTTCATTAACTCATGCCTTAAGCCTTGGCAGGGCCAGACCAAATGATTTCCTGGGCCCTATATGGCCCGGGGGCCGGACGTTCCCCACCCCTGAAAGCCACAGGGAAAATGGTGGAAAATTCACCGAGTCTGTTGCCAGAAAGAGCAATTTATGGCTTTGTTCATTTCTGAAGGTCCCAAGTTGGCTTCATACCGTATCTCATGTGGGCAGTTTATCCCTGAATCTTGGCTAAACTCCTTAGGCTTAACCTATTGGCCTCACAAGCATGGGGCAGCTGCATCGCCCGTCCGCCCCCACTAGGATAGTCATCGGGTGTGTCCTCTTATGTGGAGTGAACATGAAGAGTAAGGACCTCACCACCCAGCTCCATTCAGACAATCACAGGGACCGTGCTAAGCATCAGCAGCAGCAGAGATACCACGTGGCCATGCCAGCATTAGCCGGTGGCCCTATAGTGCAGGTAACCAAATGTTCCTCCTTACCACCAGGGCCTCTGCTCCAAGAACGGAACTGTCTGTAGACCGCCACCAAACATTCAATATGTGTCTTGACATAATAAGGTTGGCCATAATTATCTCTCTTGTTAATACCCAGTGTTGAACTATTTTGAAAAATGTAAGTTGAACATCTCTTAGATTAAGTTCTATTAATATTGTAAATGTCCTCAAATATTGGTCCTTAATGGACAGAATAAATAAAACACTGCATTACCATAAAAAAAAAAAAAAAAGATTTGCCCTGGCCAGGGTTGCTTAGTGGTTAGAGTGTTGGCCCCACACACAAAAGGGTCATGGGTTCAATTCCTGGTCAAGGGCATGTACCTGGGTTGCAGGCCCAGTTCCTGGCTCTGGTTGGGAGGCAACCAATTGATGTGTCTCTCTCACGTGGATGTTTTCTCTCTCCCATCTCTCCTTCCCTCCCACTTTCTCTTAAAAAAAAAAAAATCAATAGAAAAAATACCCTCAGGTGAGGATTAACCAAAACAAAAAATCCACAAACAAAAAAGGAATTTATCTGAGCCAAAATTTTGAGGACATGCCCCAAAGCAAGAGATCAAGGGATTGAGAAAAATGCTGGCGAGAATGGCAGTTTTACAGCTTATTTTATCGGTTAGAATCAAAGGAGAAAACATCGGGAAGGTGCCTGAAATCCACGGGTCGCAGATTAAGGAGGCAGGAGAAAGCCCAGCGGGGGAACCTCTGGGACTGGACAGAATTGGAGGAACGTGCTTCCTGTGCATTGGTGGGTGCAGGATGGTTCGTAATGAACGGTCACCACGCCTAGCGACGGTGTGCAGGGTTCTGTGGTCTCAGGCCCCGTGCCTTCGAGGGGCCTAGGAAAGAAAGTTGCTCTGACATTTCCCCGGTTGTCATCCTAGATGCCTAAGAACAACGGACAGAGCTCACCGAAGGTGAGGGCTGACCTTTGCTCAGGGACGTGACTAAGCCTGGGACGTGACTGCAGCCGTGACCTGCCCTGCGAGGAATTTGTGGCCAGGCCCTCCTTGTGGCCTGAGCGTGTGAGCCTGCCGCCTGGCCTGCTGAGCTTGTGGGGCCTGCTCTGTCGTCCCTTTTGCTCCCGTGTTCTAGACCCGTTCCCTGGCTCCCAGGCTGGCCACAGCCTGCTGTCCTCACCTCCGGCCTCTTCCCAGCTCTTCTGGGCCACGTGCGGCGACACCCCCAGGGCTTTGGGCTCCCTGCTGGCGTCTCCGCCTTGCCCCAGGCTGTGGTCATGTCACCTCCACAGGAAGGCAGGACAGCAGGGGGGCGAGTGAGGGAAGGCCTGCCCTGGGGATGTGCACAGGAGGTTTCTCTGCCCAGGAATCTCCTTGTTGGCTACCAAACAGCAAAGCAGGGGCTCCGTGGAGTGCCCTCCCGCCATCCCCGCCACCCCCCCCCCAATGTACTGGTTTTGGTGCTATATAGCCACCGTCTTTACGAATATAAAGACTCGGTAGGGCTGCCTCTCCCAAACCTCATTCGTTCTGCTATCTCTCTAATAGTTAATATAATTTCTTTTAAATAAAGAGATTATGTATTTATTTAACTTTAATCCTCACCTGACGATATTTTCCCATTAATTTTTAGAGAGAGTGGAAGAGAGAGGGAAAGACAGAGAGAAATATCGATGTGAGAGAAACACATCAATTGGTTGCCTGGACCAGGGCCTGGGCTGGGGAGGAGCCTGCAACCAAAGTATGTGCCCTTGACCAGAATCGAACCCGGGACCCTTCGGTCCGCAGGCTGATGCTCTATCCACTGAGCCAAACTGGCTAGGGCAAGAAATGTTTTGTTTATTTATTTGTTTATTTATTTTTAATATTTTTATTGATTTCAGAGAGGAAGGGAGAGGGAGAGAGAGAGATAGAAACATCAATGATGAAAGAGAATCATTGATTGGCTGCCTTCCGCATGCCCCCTACTGGGGATCAAGCACGCATCGCAGGCATGTGCCCTTGATCGGAATCGAACCCGGGACCCTTTGGTCTGCAGGCTGATTGATGCTCTATCTACTGAGCCAACCTGGCTAGGGCAAGAAATGTTTTATTTAAGAGAAAACGATTTTTGATTAAAAGAAAACGTTAGTCTGACAACCCTAAATGGAAAACTAGGACCCGCTTGCCCTACAAAGAAATGAAGAGAAGACACCAGCCGGTTAGTTCTAGCCCGGCCCCTTTGCCTTTCCCCTGAGCACCGCTCGCTCCGCCCACCAGGTGCCACCAGATGCCACCTCCCCGCTGGGTTGTGACAGCCAGGGCAGTCTCCAGGTGTTGCCAGGTGTCCCCCGGGGGGCGGAATTGCCCCTGGGTGAGAACCGCAGGTCTCTGCCACTCAGCCGTTGCTGTTGGGGGTGGGAGGGTGTCAGGCCAGGCGCGCCCCCCCCCCTCCCCGGGGCAGTGAACCTGAGAGCAGGGTGCAGAATGGTGATCTCGGGCCAGGCTGGGCCCACGGACGCGTTTTGTTGGGTGTGATGCTTTTATAAATTTGTTGCTAGCGTTTGCCAGGAGATGCCACACAGAGTTCTGGCCTCGGCCTCTTCTTGAACAACCAGGCAACCTTTCTGCGTGGCCACAGTTTCCTGGCCTGAGCTGCAGCCGCCCCTCGACATGTGCCCCCCAGTTAGCCTCAGACCGCACCACTCCCTAAGGCACCCTGAGACGGAGGGCTGTTGGCCATTGGCGGGTGGCACTGCTTTTCTTTTTTTAAAAAAATATATTTTATTGATTTTTTAAAAAATATATATTTTATTGATTTTTTACAGAGAGGAAGGGAGAGGGACAGAGAGTTAGAAACATCCATCAGCTGCCTCCTGCACACCTCCCACTGGGGATGTGCCCGCAACCAAGGTACATGCCCTTGACCGGAATCGAACCTGGGACCTTTCAGTCCGCAGGCTGACGCTCTATCCACTGAGCCAAACCGGTTAGGGCGGCACTGCTTTTCTTAAAGGAGAATTGCGAGGAAGTGTCTTCCACCCCAGGCCTCTATCAGAACTGAAGAAAGTAGAGATAACCAAGGGGACAGTTCCCAGAAGTGTCTGAGGGGACACTGGTTTCATCAGTTCAGCCCGCTTAGCTGCCCAGACGCTGTGGGCCTGTGACGCCAGGCCACCTGGCCCAGGGAGTCGTAAAATAGGCTTGTGAGGGGTCTGTGAGCTTCCTGGACACGTGTACCGAGCCGCATGTGTGTGCGTGTGTGCGCGCGCGTGTGTGACCCCGACGGAGTGACCGTGGGCCTTTCGGGGTGTGGCTTCTTATCTGAAAGTGAACATTTAGGAAAGAGGAAGAGCAGGTCCCGGGGGCACAGCAGGCTGTGGGCAGGCGGGCCCGCTGGCCACACATGTCCATGTGACCACATGTCACCCACCAGCGTTTCTGTGGCTTGTCCCCTGGGGCTCAGAAGCCAGCTCTTGGCCACTGACAGAGATTGCATCTCTGCCTGAAGAAGACGGAACTGTGAAGAGACTGGCAGTGGAAAGCAGCCGGCAAGCCTGTCCGGTGTGGCTCAGTGGTTGAGCGTCAACCTATGAACCAGGAGGTCCCGGTTTGATTCCCGGTCAGGGCACATGCTCGGGTTGTGGGCTTGATCCCTGGTCGGGGCTGTGTAGGAGGCAGTCCATCAATGATTCTCTCTCTCTTTCCCTTCTTCTCTTTGAAATCAATTAAAAACATATTTAAAATAAATTAAAAAAAAAAAAGTAGCCGGCCACACTGTGTGCATTGTGAAAGCCACCGTGTGCAGATGGGGCGCTGGGCGGGAGCCAGGAGACCCGAGCTCTCCCTGGATCTGGGGCTCACTGGCTGGGTGACCTCGGGCACAGTGACCCCGCCCGGTGCAGACGGTGGCCCCCGCTGGGAGCAGGTAGAGACCCATAGATGTGACAGGCAGGCTGGGTGACCTGGGGTTTGCCCGGGACCCTGCCGTTGGAGTGGCCGCACTGGGGTCTCTGTGTCACGTTCACAGGAGCAGGGTGACTCTGTGGTCCGGCCACATTCCCAAGCATCTCCACGTGGGTTTAGTGAGCCGCCTGACCCCGTCCCCAATGTCACCTGGCACATTCCTCCTGCTGTCACTCACATCCCCTTTGCTCACCACCTAGGAGGCAGGCCCTACAGGTACACCCACTCGACAGGTGGGTAGACTGAGGCTCGGATCTCTGAACCTGTCTCAGAGTTGTTCCGTTAGTGTCAGGAGATGGGAGCCAGGCTGTCTGAGCCAGTGTTCACCTTATTTACTCAGATATATTGGTTCCTTGGAGGCCTGTGCCCTCAGGTAACGAGTGGAGCAGTGCTGGGGGCTGCCCTACAGGTGCAAAAGGCACGAACACCCACCCTGAGCCCCTTCCTGGCCCCGCTGCCATGCCGTCTCCCCATCGTCACCCCCTCCGTCTCTTCCCCATCAAACCCCACTCATCCCTCAGGGACCCTGTCAGATGCCACAGACCTCGAACAGCTGAAGTTGAAAACGCCGTCTCCTTGCAGCGTGTCTGCACTTCCCGTGACCCTGCTCATCCTTGTGGATCTGAGTCCATCTCCTGACCCCTCCCCGGGGTCCTGTCGCTCAGGGCAGCAGAGGGGCCGGCTCGAGCCTCGGCACAGCTGGCTGTGGGGAGTGGTGGCTGGACAGACACGCTCAAACCGATCAAAAAGGTGCGGCCACAGAGCTGCCCGGGCCCACAGTTCAGTCTGCGTCTCCCTGGGATCTGGTCTCAACCCTGACCGGGTGTTTGCTGGAAGCTGGTGCAGTGAGGACACGGGGATGGCGGTGAGGACACGGGGGATGGCGGTGAGGACACGGGGATGGCGGCGAGGACACGGGGGATGGCGGCGAGGACACGGGGGATGGCGGCGAGGACACGGGGGATGGCGGCGAGGACACGGGGGATGGCGGCGAGGACACGGGGGATGGCGGCGAGGACACGGGGATGGCGGCGAGGACACGGGGGATGGCGGTGAGGACACGGGGATGGCGGTGAGGACACGGGGATGGCGGTGAGGACACGGGGGATGGCGGTGAGGACACGGGGATGGCGGCGAGGACACGGGGGATGGCGGTGAGGACACGGGGATGGCGGTGAGGACACGGGGGATGGCGGTGAGGACATGGGGATGGCGGCGAAGACACGGGGGTGGCGGCGAGGACACGGGGGTGGTGGCGATTGCCAGGATGATGGCAGCGACTCTGCCTGTCCGGCTCGGGCTCGGTGTCCTGCTCGGGCTTGGTGTCCCCTCTGGCTAGAGGTTCCACTCGGGCTCAGTGTCCCCTCTGCTGGAGTGTCTGTTGTGTTTACACATGCTGTCCCCCGAGACCCTCAGGATAGGAATGTGCAGTTCCAGGTCACAGCTGAGGACATGGAGGCTCAGAGAGGGTAAGCACGTGCCCACAGTCACCGGGGCAGCCTTTGGACATAGGCGGGGTATGCTGACCCAGCCAGTGCCCCTGGCCTCTGGGCTAGACAGTGTCAGAGGAGGTAGGCCGCGGAGTTTGAATCGCCTCAGGGACGGCCTGGGACTTGGGCCCCGCCTTTCCTGTGGCGGGTGCTCAGCTCACATAGGCCCAGGGGAGCCCCAGTGCCTTCCCCGGGCTTTCTGTGCCCATGTGGGCGGGGTGGGGGGGTGCGGAACCAGGCCAGCGTTCCTGGGCAGCGTGTGGGTGCGGGCCACGCTCAATGGCCACATTGTTGGGACTGGGGCTCGGAGGCGGAGGTCCAGGACTCCTCCTCCAGGGAAGGCTGCTCAGAGGCGGAGGCATTTCTGTGCTGACCGCTGTGTGTTTTGGTGGCTGACTCTGGACTCCGTTCTGCAGGCCTCTGTTGTGTAGCCAGGAGCCTGTCTCCTATGCTGATGGGGCGGGCACAGTGCTCTCTGGGAGGCAGGCCTGGGTTGGGGGGGGGACAGTGCTCTCTGGGAGGCAGGCCTGGGGGGGGGGGCAGTGCTCTCTGGGAGGCAGGCCTGGGGGGGGGCACAGTGCTCTCTGGGAGGCAGGCCTGGGGTGGGGGACAGTGCTCTCTGGGAGGCAGGCCTGGGTGGGGGGGGGGGGCAGTGCTCTCTGGGAGGCAGGCCTGGGTGGGGGGGGGACAGTGCTCTCTGGGAGGCAGGCCTGGGTGGGGGGGCACAGTGCTCTCTGGGAGGCAGGCCTGGGGCGGGGCACAGTGCTCTGGGAGGCAGGCCTGGGTGGGGGACAGTGCTCTCTGGGAGGCAGGCCTGGGGCGGGGCACAGTGCTCTGGGAGGCAGGCCTGGGTGGGGGACAGTGCTCTCTGGGAGGCAGGCGGGGGGGGGGGGGGGCGGCTTCCCCAGGAAGAAACAGGCCCAGCGGGAAGGGCTCTGCTCCAGGCTGCACGCCTGGGTCCTCCTGCCTTGGAGTCAGGCTGACCTGGGTGACCTGGGTTTGTCACTTAGAAGCTGAGCGGCTTTGGGGGAGCCCTTTCCCCACCAAACCTGAGTTAGCCCCACAGCGGCTCACAGGGGTGCATACGGAAGCGCTTGGAGAATGTGAGCACGGGGCCAGGCCTGCCTCAGTGCCCAGCGGTGGCAGCCACCGGCTGTCTGGTGGGGGCGGAGGAGGTGCAGCCACCGGCTGTCCGGTGTGGGCGGAGGAGGTGGGCAGGCTTGCCGTGTTTGGGTGTCTGCAGAATCTGACCGTCAGCGCTGTTAGTCAGCGCCTGGCTGTTCTGCCCTGATTTCTGAGCATCTTGAGGTCACTGAAACGTTGCATTCATATTCATTCATCCACCCATCCATCGCACACTCATTGGTCCTGTCCTGGGTCCCAGGCTCTGAGAGTGGGTGTGAACGGACTTTTCTACATATAAACTGCCCGGTCAATGACAGAGTGACTTCAGTCACCTGGAACCCTACAGTGTCGTCGTTGCAAATGACTCCGCAGCCTTGGGAAGCTTCCTGGTCCGGGTGGGGAAACGGGCTCCAGCAGGAAAGGGGCTGGGGCTGTGACCGGCCCGCAGCAGGATGGTGGCAGATCCGGGACCATGTCCAGACCCTCCCCCCCCCCCGCGGCTGCGCTTACTTGATTCAGGTCCAGGAGCGCTGCCCACGTTGCCTTACTGAGCACCTTGCTGTCCTCAGTGCCCCTGCGGCTTCAGGAAAGGCTGGGAGGGAGGGACCCGCCCCCGGAGCACATGCAGGTCGCCAGGATGTTGACGCCCCACCCGCCAGCTTGGCCGTGCCTCAGTTGCCTCTCGGGGACCGTGGCTGTGGCATTGGCTGACCCCGTTCGGCCGCTTGGCCCTGTGGCCTGTGGCCTGTAAAGCTTCATGTCTGGACCCTGTGGGCGGCCGCAGGGCGCTGTTATCCGGGCTGGGACACCCCGGCTCCCTTATCTCCGGGCGAGCAAGCTCCCTTGGTGTGTGTGAGCTGATCAGGGGCCCGGCGGGGTTGCAGGAAGGAGGCGGAGGGCCTAGCCCTCACCACCCAGGGGCTGTGTGCGACTCCAGCACTCTGCTTCCTCCTTGAGCCACAAGGAAGGCACAGTGGGGTCACTAGGTCTCTCATCAGGCAGAGGCCGGAGCCTGGGCACCCATATAGGCCCAGGTCAGATCCCGGCTCTGCCACGTAGCATTTGTGTAACCTTTTGAGCCTCAGTTTCACCGTCTGTAAAATAGGAATAAGGCGTCGCCAGAAGCTGACAGTAATTTGTGACGTTTCTCAAGCAGTGACTTCCTGTGTGCTGGGTGCTGTCCTCGAGCCCGGAACCCATTATCCTGTCTAATCCTCACAACAAACCCCACGGGGTACAGGCATGTTTTTAGGATACCCACCTCACACACATGGTGAGTGTGAGATAATCCATGCAAAGCACTTGGCATGGGGCCTGGCCCCGGGTGAACTTTGCATCCCGTTAAATGTCACGGGTGGGGAAACGGAGGCTGACCCTGGGGAAGCCACCTGGCCACTGCTCACCGTGTGAGGAGGCGGACAGCTGCCGCGTGGGGCTCTGTGTGTGACTGAGCAGGTGGACGCCGGCTGGGCACAGCACCTGGGAGTCAGCGTTCAGTCCCGCAGGGTCCGTCTGGTAGAGAGGAGAGACGTGGCGTTCTGGGGCGCCCCGTCCGGAGGGGTGTTGAGCTGGGTCCTCCTTTGCACAGCTCCAAAGGAGGGTTAGAGGGACCTGGCCCAGGGCCCGGGGCGGAGAGCGTGCTTCCTGAACGGAGCTGTGTGCACAGTGCTCAGTCCCCATGGCTACCGCAGTGCAGGTCCAGGCAGGTGCGAGGGGAACCCACAAACGGATGAATGAATGAATGAATGAATGAATGATTGGAGTGGTAATGTGGCCGCCAGGATCACGTGGCCAGGCCCTGTCCCTCAGGCTGCACTGACAGCTGCTTAGTCTAAACCAGTGGTCGGCAAACTGTGGCTCGCGAGCCACATGCGGCTCTTGGGCCCCTTGAGTGTGGCTCTTCCACAAAATACCACGGCCTGGGCGAGTCTATTTTGAAGAAGTGGCGTTAGAAGAAGTTTAAGTTTAAAAAATTTGGCTCTTAAAAGAAATTTCAGTCGCTGTCCTGTTGACATTTGGCTCTGTTGACTAATGAGTTTGCCGACCACTGGTCTAAACGGACGGGGCTGGAGGCAAACACAGGTTTCCAGTTTCCTTTGGCCTTCAGCCGAGAGGAAAGCCAGCGAGTGCAGGCTGCCGTCTGTCCCCCGTCTGTCCCCCATCCGTCCCCCGTCCGTCCCCCGTCCGTCCCCCGTCCGTCCCCCGTCCGTCCCCCGTCCGTCCCCTGTCCGTCCCCTGTCTGTCCCCCGTCTGTCCCCCATCCATCCCCCGTCCGGCACGTAGGAGCGTGTCTGTGGGCCGAGGACTCCAGGGACACAGAGCTCCGAGGGCCGTGGTCTGACAAGGGGGCCGGGGAGAAGCCAGTGCCTCCCTTACTGAAACGCGCTTCCTGAATCCAAGCTCAGGCCGACCCGCCTCGTTGTTTTTTCCAAGATGCTCATTGAAAAGCTCCATCTGTTTCAATCCACCGTGTTTCCTCATGCAAACCCCTAAAGCCTCTTGGCCGCTGCCCAGGGCTTCTCGAACCACCGCTGGGGAAGGCTCGGCGGGGTGATCGCGGCTCCTGCCCCGGCCCCTCGCTCTTGGGTCAGCGGCGAGAAGTGAGAGGAGCAGCGATGAGGCAGTGGAGCTATTCAATAAGGAGCACGGGAGACGGTAATCGGCCAGGGTGTCTCCCGGAGTCTGCTCCTGCCCGATGCCTTGCGTTGTGTTAGTGGGAGGAGGGATGTGCCGGGCCAGGCCTCTGCTCCTTTGTGAATTCCTGTGAGCGGTCGTTCTTAGAGTGTGGTCCGGGACCAGCAGAAACACGAGTCATTGTTAGAAACACGGATTCCTGGGCTCCACCCCAGACCCACCATAGCAGAAACTCTGGGGTGGGACCTGTCTGTGTGTGTGTGTGTGTTTTAAAATTTATTTAATTGTATTGATTTCAGAGAAGAAAGGAGAGGGAGAGGGAGTAGGATAGGGAGAGGGAGAGGGAGAGGGAGAGAGAGAGAGAAACATCAATGATGAGAGAGAATCATTGATCAGCTGCCTCCTGCACGCCCCACATTGGGGATCAAGCCTGCAACCAGGGCAGGTGCCCTGACTGGGAATCGAATCGTGACCTCCTGGTTCATAGGTCGATGCTTGACCACTGAGCCACGCGGGCCGGCCCGTCGGTGGTGTACCAAGCCCCCCGGGTGGTCCTGATGCCTGCCCAGGTTTCAGAGCCCCTGGTGCAGTGTCCTCAGCGGGTCCCACGTAGAGATTCCTGGGAAAGTCCCACTGGTCCCACGGGGTGGCGTCCTTGTCCTCCGCTCAGTGCCCTAATTCAGCCTCAGCATCTCTTGCCAAACGTGCGCGATTGGATACTTTCTGTAACAGGTACCGGGAAAGTGTCAACTCAGACTAACTTGAACAACAGGAGACATTCACGGGCTTGCTGTCCTCTTTGAAAAGTCCGGAGGGAGGTCAGGTTTGAGGGGAGCTGGAGCAGGGCTGTCACCCCGTGATTCTCTCTGCCCGCCTCTTTGTATCAGCTGTGTCTTCACACTGGCTTCCCTCTGGTTGCAAGGTGGCTGCTGCACCCACCAGGGCCATGTTCTTCCTAATCTCCTCCAGAGGGAGACATCACAGCATCCCACAGCATCACGCAGAACTCGCCAGCTCTGCCCGGGCTGGTGTGTCTCAGTGGATAGAGCATCCGCCTGGGACCGAGGGGTCCCGGGTTCAATTCTGGTCAAGGGCACGTGCCTGGGTTGTGGGCTTGATCCCCAGTGCAGGGGGCGGGGGGTGGGCATGCAGGAGCAGCCGATCAATGATTCTCTCTCATCATTGATGTTTCTATCTCTCTCCCTCTCCCTTCCTCTCCGAAATCAATAAAAATATATGTAACAAAACAAAACAAACAAACAAACAAACAAACACAAACAAACCAAAACCTCACCAGCTTTGCTGTGATCAGACCAGCCGGAACCAGCCATCAGGGCAAAGGCTGAGGATCCCCCTGATGGGGGTTAGGTGCGTCCCATCCCGCTCTCGTGGCTGTTTCAGGAAGGAAAAGCGTTGCTGTTTGCCCCAAACCCACTGTCCCCCTGCTTTACCAGCTTCTAGTTAACACATCCGGGGTCTCCCTGAAGCAGAAGCCTGTCCGCAGCACCCCTTGTTAAAACCCTTCGGTGCCTCTCCCCAGCCACACACACAGGGCGCTCCGGGCACAGTTCGCGCCTTGGGACGTTCCAGTTCCAGTTCCAGTTCACTTTTGCAGCCTGCTCTCTTCCCATCCTTCCCCCCTCCCTTTCCCCTTCTACACGCTTCCAGGCGGCCCGGCCTCTGCACTTGTTGTGTTCTGCCTGGAATGTTGTTGTCTTTCTTCACCTCGTCAATTTGCCCTTCAGAAACCAGACCGGATGTCTCCTCCTCTGGGAAGCCCTCCAGGGTAGCTCCAGGCCTGGTTACCTCTTCAACCATAAGCTTCTGTGAAATGCATCACCCGTGCCTGTACTGCTCCCCTCTGTGTCTGCCTCTGCCTGTGGCCTTGGGGCAGGGACCTGTCTGATTTGTCCTAGGTCACCAGTCCCCAGGTTTGTCACAGACTCGCAGCTCGGATAGTGTTTGTTGACTGAATACTACGTTTATGGCCCCGCTGAGCCTAGCAATGCAAAGCCCTGGTAGGCCCTGAGTGATAATTGTCCATGGCTTGAACTGATCACAAGCCTCCCTTGTCCAGGTCCTGAGAAAACCCCGAGCCACAAGCTGCTGGCCGCCCTCTTGAGGGAGCAGGAAGGACCAGCCTCCGTGGGGTCGAGGAGTCGGGCCTTGGTACCGGGAGCCGTTGGAGTTGGGGCTTGCGGAGGGCTCGGAGGCCTGAGCTTTGCACCCAGGCACCCTCGATCCTCCGGAGCCTCCTTTCATCCCAGGACGCCGTGTCGGTGGGCACAGCGGCTGGGCTTTCATTACAGACAGAACAGGCGCCCCGCCCCTCAGATGAATACATGCTTCGGCAACCTGGGGTTATGTTAGGCCTGTTCTTTCCAGTAAAAAAAAAAAAAGTGCACTTCTAATATCAAATTTTATGTATTTTTTTAAAAATATATTTTTCGTTGATTTCAGAGAGGAAGGGAGAGGGAGAGAGAATATTGATCGGCTGCGTTCTGCACGTCCCCTAGTGGGGATGGAGCCCACAACCCCGGGCATGTGCCCTTGATCGGAATCGAACCCAGGACCCTTCAGTCCACAGGCCAACACTCCATGCACTGAGCCAAACTGGCCAGGGCTCTAATATAAAAATTTAAAACATGTTCATTGACTAAAATGTGGAGAATACAAGTACGGACCCCTGTAATCCTTCCCTGGGTAGTGATGTGTGTGCTTTCTCTCTTTTCTAAGCATGCGTATTGAGTCACTTCCTGAGGCATTGAGATGACTATTGTATTTATTATTACATATGGCCGTTATTATTTTGCTAATCAAACCCCCTGCAGTTCAGAGAGTCCCCTGCAGCCCTGACCCCGAGGAGCTGAGAGGCAGGTGTTAAGACCCATGGAGTGGGCCCTGGCCAGTGGCTCAGTTGTTGAGAATCGTCCTGTGCGCTGAAGGGGTTGCTGGCGTGGTTCCTGGTCAGGGCACATGCCTGGGTTGGGGGCTAGATCCCCAGTGGGGTGTGTCAGGGTGCGGGGGGCGGCAACCTATCAATGCTTCACTCTCGCTTCGATGTTTCTCTCCCTTTCCCTTCCACTCTCTCTAAAAAAAAAAAAAAAAAAAAAATTTTTTTTTTGAAGACTCATGTAATGGGACTCAGTGAGAACAATGTCATGAAATAGTTTCTTTTTGTGTGTTTTTTTTTGCATCACTACAAAAGGCACAAAGCCTTGAAACATTTAAAACTAACAGGAGGGCCCTAACCAGTTTGGCTCAGTGGATAGAGCGTCGGCCTGCGGACTCAAGGGTCCCAGGTTCGATTCCGGTCAAGGGCATGTACCTTGGTTGCGGGCACATCCCCAGTGGGGAGTGTGCAAGAGGCAGCTGATGGATGTTTCTCTCCCATCGATGTTTCTAACTCTCTATCCTTCTCCCTTCCTCTCTGTAAAAAATCAATAAAATAAAAAAGAAAGTATAACTTATTAAAAAAAAAAAGGAAGAAAAAGCGACCCGTTTTGCTGGCGATGTTTACGAAAAGGTTGACAGAACTTGACCCTGACACATGCCCTGGTTCCGAGCGGGGACTGCTGTGTCAGAAAGCTTCGAGCTTGATCCGTGCGGGTGAGAGGGCAGCGATTTCGCAAAAGCATTGTGTCGCGGTCCATACACAAGTTGAGAAACAGCGTGGGGTCAGTGCTGGCACACAGCCAGGAGTTGGTGCTTTTATTTATGGGAATAAAACAAAGCTAAGCTCGGAGTCCCAGCAGCCAAGGCGCAAAAGTGAAAGAAGAAGAGGGAAGCAGCAGGGGTCACGGAGCGCAGAAGAGGAAGCGAACCAGGCGGGTGGGAGCTCGGCTTTCCTGGCGGCACCCCACCCGGAGGGCACCCGGGAGGACGGGCGTGGGCTGCGGGGAGGGCGTGGTGTGCGGGAGGTTCCCCTGAACCGGGCGGAACCGCTGGGGTTGCCGCTTCTCCCACAGAGTGTCGAGTCTCGGTGATAACTAGGTGTGTGGATAAACGCGTTCTCGGAGAGCATGTTTTTGTTGGAAGCTAAGGAACATGTCCCAGTGTGACACGTGAGGCGCTCTCTGGTGACTCCGTTCGCTAGCGGTTTAACAAGCACATGTTGGCTGGTGTGTTGTTCACTTAACTGTCTTGGCTGTTGGAGGTAGAGGTGATGAGGAAGTTAGGCTGGGGGAGATGCTGTGGCTTACCCCAGGGCACATTGCCCGTTAGGTGGCACTGCCAGGACGGGGGCTCGTCTACCGCCTTTTCCTTTTCGACTGCATCCTGTTAGACTCGGGAGCTGTCGGCCCTTCTGACCGCCCCTCGGGCCGTGTGCCTGCCTCTGGGGTGGAGGGACTTTCCAACCAGCAGGGGCCAGGAGCCGCAGGAGGGGAGAGATGCGGGGAGCATCTTGAAGTTTGGGTCACTTTCCACCCTTCCCACCCGCCTGAATCTGCACTTGAAGCGACAAGAGAAAGCGTGTTTGCACATAGGAGCCCAGAGGGGGTGAGAGTGAAGATGGCAGGAACCCAGAGGCGGAGCCTGTGTGGGTGCTCTCGGCACTTTTACTCTAATTGCCCTTTTCCGTCCCCTGCACTGGGCTGGGAGCCCCTGGAGGGCTAGGGCCTCGTGGTTCTCCCAGCGCCTGCTCCCAGGGGTGTGTGTTGAATGAATGAATGAATGAATGAATGTGTGAGTGATTCAGTCAATGAATGAATGAGTGAGTGAATGAAGGAATGAGTGAGTGAGTGAATGAGTGAGTGAATGAAGGAATGAGTGAGTGAGCGAATGAATGAGTGAATTAATGAGTGAATGAGTGAGTGAGTGAGTGAATTAATGAATGAGTGAGTGAATGAGTGAGTGAATGAGTGAGTAATGAGTGAGTGAAGGAATGAGTGAGTGAGTGAATGAATGAGTGAATGAGTGAGTGAATGAAAGAGTGAGTGAGTGAGTGAGTAAAGGAATGAGTGAGTAAATGAGTGAGTGAAAGAATGAGTGAATTAATGAATGAATGAATGAGTGAGTGAAGGAATAAGTGAGTGAATGAATGAGTGAGTAAATGAGTGAGTGAATGAGTGAATGAATGAGTGAGTGAATAAGTGAGTGAATTATGAATGAGTGAGTGAATGAGTGAATTAATGAATGAATGAGTGAATGAGTGAGTGAGTGAAGGAATGAGTGAATGAGTGAGTGAATGAAAGAGTGAGTGAATGAGTGAAGGAATGAGTGAGTGAATGAATGAGTGAATGAATGAATGAGTGAGTGAATGAGTAAGTGAATGAGTGAGTGAAGGAATGAGTGAATTAATGAATGAATGAGTGAGTGAATGAGTGAATGAATGAGTGAGTGAATGAATGAGTGAGTGAATAAGTGAGTGAGTGAATTAATGAATGAGTGAGTGAAGGAATGAGTGAATTAATGAATGAGTGAATGAGTGAATGAATGAGTGAGTGAATGAGTGAGTGATTGAGTGAGTGAGTGAATAAGTGAGTGAGTGAATTAATGAATGAGTGAAGGAATGAGTGAATGAATGAGGGAATGAGTGAATGAGTGAGTTAATGAATGGATTAATTCACTCACTCACTCATTCATTCCTTCACTTGCCTGAGGAACCTGAGGGCTAGAAAACCTGCTTTCCATTCGGGGACCTGCCACTCACCATCTGTGTCCTTGGTCATCACATCCCCTTCCTGGGCCTCGGTTTCTCCCCTGAGCTGCCCCTCAAGGCCCGAGGCAGCTGGGGCCCCTGCTCTGGGAGATGAAGAGCTGAGAGACAGGTGCTGGGGTCCCAGGGGGACGTGGACAGCTTGCATGTGGGCTGAAGGTGTTCTCTGATACCCTGCTGTCATGCACAGAAAGTGGGGCAGCTGGGAGGCGGGGAAGAGCGAGCCCCACAGACTGGAGGGGGAAGGGAGGGTGTGGGCTTGGCTGGACCTGGAGTGCCCATGGCAGCCTGGCTTCCCTTTTTCTGATCAGTGACATGCCCCGCAGCTCCTCTGGGTGTTGGAGCCTCCTGTGAGGGTTTGGGGTGGAGGAGGTGGTGGTACAGGTGCAGCCCCTGGGCAGGAGGAGGAGAGGCGGGAGCTGGGACCTCCCCATCTTGTCAGCTGTGTGCCCGGCCCGCCCTGTTCACCCTTGCCTTGCTGTGTTCTCTGCAGATCATGATCGAGTTCTGTCCGGGGGGAGCTGTGGATGCCATCATGCTGGGTGAGTCTTCCTGGGTCCAGTGTGTAGGGGTCAGCTCTGTCCAGAGCAGGCGTCCTTCACGCCCACCCCCGTGACCTGTGAGCACCGCCCGCGCTGTCCCCTTTCGGGGGCAGGGGTTAGGTTCATGGAGCGAAGCAGGACACTGGTGGGAAGACCAAGCCATTCTGTTCACTCGGCCCCTGAGCCTTCTCGGCCATAAGACAGATGCGACGACTCCTTTGCCCAACCCCATGGCACTCTTAGGAGTTGACAAGGGGACACCTGAGGGAAGTGCTTTGAGAAGTGGGGCTCCTCACCCATTTTGTAAAAGCTGAATGGGGATGTTGTCTCTTTTTAAAAACTTAAATTAAGAAAACTTTTCTTACATGAGGATATGCTTCTTATTGATTTAGAGAGAGGAATGGAGGGAGAGAAAGAGGGAGAGGGAGGGGGAGGGAGAGAAACGTCCATGTGTGAGAGAAACATGGATTAGGTGCCTTCCGTATGCTCTCCATAGCTGCCCCAACCACCAGGGATCAAACCTGCAACCCAGGCATGTATGTGCCCCGACTGGGCATCGAACCCTCCACCTTTCAGTGAGCGGGATGACGCTCCAACCCAGCCACACCGGCCAGGGCTGTTGTCAGGTCTCTCTCTCTCTCTCTCTCTCTCTTTTTTATAATCCGCACTTGAGACTATTTTTCCATTGATTTTTATTTTTATTTTTTTAAAAATATATTTTATTGATTTTTTTACAGAGAGGAAGGGAGAGGGATAGAGAGTTAGAAACATCAATGAGAGAGAAACATCGATCAGCTGCCTCCTGCACACTCCCCACTAGGGATGTGCCCACAACCAAGGTACATGCCCTTGACCGGAATCGAACCTGGGACCCTTGAGTCCTCAGGCCCATGCTCTATCCACTGAGCCACACCGGTTAGGGCTCCATTGATTTTTAGAGAGAATGGAAGGGAGGGAGGGAGGGAGGGAGAGGGGGAAGAGGGGGGAGAGAGAGAGAAACATCGATGTAAGAGAGTCACATTTATTGGTTGGCCTGCTACACTCGCCCAGACTGGGACCAAGGATCGAACCTGTAAACCCAGGTCTGTGTCCTTGACCAGGAGTCGAACCCATGAGCCTTCAGTGCGTGGGTCGACACTCTAACCACTGAGCCACTGGCCAGGGCTGTTGTCAAGTCTTGATGCCCCCAGCAAGCTTGGGCAATAACAAAAAAATACAGTAGTAATCACCGCTGTTTTGTGACAGTGGTGTGACCTTGAGCAAGTGACCTGACCTCTCTGAGCCTCAGTTACCTCATCTGCAGAATGGGGAAGTAACTGTGCCCGCTCCGTAAGGCTACTGTGAAGAGGGCACAGGTAACAAGGAGGTGCTCAGAGGTGAGCCTGGCACACAGTAACTGCTCAGCAGTGTTGACGGTGTTGGATTTCTTGTACCTGCTGTGGGCCTCACCTTGAGTTGCCCACAGCGAGCGCTTGCTGAATTGACAGCAGATGTCTCTGTTTCCAGAGCTGGACCGAGGCCTCACCGAGCCCCAGATTCAGGTCGTGTGTCGCCAGATGCTAGAAGCCCTCCACTTCCTGCACGGCAAGAAGATCATTCACCGGGACCTGAAGGCCGGCAACGTGCTGATGACCCTGGAGGGCGACATCCGGCTGGGTAAGGGCGGCTGCCGGGCCTGAGGGTGTCGGCCTGGCCTCTGCGGGCAGGAGGGGCGAGTGTGGGAGCGTCGCTGCCACGGCCACCAGGATGTGACAGCCCTCCACCTGCCCTGGACCACAGGGCACCTACAGTTCCCGTGGGTTCTCATTGATGGTGATGTTGTCCCCCGGGGACGTCTGTGGTTGTCACAACCAGGGGAGAGACACCGGCAGCTGGTGTGTAGAGGTGGGGACGCCCAGCATCCTGGACGCTCAGCACACAGGACGGCCCTCGGCCTCTCCAGACAGAGCGGCTCTGCCCCAAGGCCCACAGCGGGTGGGGGCTGGTCTCGCCCTTTGTTGCTGCGTCCAGTGGCGAGAATTCCAGCGAGAGTGACAGGCAGAGGCCAGGCCTGCATCCCTCCCAGAGAGAAAGGAGCGCAACAGGCACGTGTGTCGGAACCTTGCTTGTTTATATCTTTTCTCTCACTGGATTTTTTAAAATATATTTTTTACTGTTGATAGTATTACAGCTACCTCCCATTTCCCCCCTTTACTCCCCTCCTCTCAGCCCCTAGTCACCCCCCTCCCCAGGTCTTCACCCCCTTATTGCCCGTGTCCATGGGGAATATATATGAGGATGTACGTTCTCTGTTCATCTCTCCTCGTCGTCCCCCAACCCCACGTCGAGCTATGTCGGTCTGTCCCAGGCCTCCCCGCTTTGGGCCTTCTTTTTGTTGGTCAGTTCATTCTGTTCATTAGATTCCAAAAACAAGTGAGGTCACGTGACATTTATCTTTCTCAGATTGGCTTATTTCACTTGTCATAATACTAAATTACATAAATAATGTAAATACAAATAATATACGTAATTTAAATAATGTAGATACGTACATCGGAGCCGTGGGCAGCAAACTCCTAAGCGTTTCATCTCCAGTAGATGATGGAGACTTGGTAATCGGTTTAACGTTGGAGTTTCTTATAAGCGGTATTGCCTTGTCAATCAGGGAAAAATGTCTGTGTAAGTGAGTCTGAGATGGAGTTTGGAATGGGTGGACCCACAGAGAAGGAAGAGCTGGTTACAAGGTACTCAGTCCCTAACTTCAGTTTTCTCATCTGTAAATTGGGTATAATAATTTTCCCTGCCCACAGGGTCCTAGAAAGGATTGATATGCATAGGAATATATATGCAGATGTATGCAAATGACACACAGAGGCAGATATAAATGAGATGCATGAATCTCTCTGCATGGTGCTGTACACCTAGTAAGGTCTCAATAAATACTAGCTTTTATTAGATAAGTATGTATTTTTTTAGAAGATGGGATTGTCGTGCATATATAGTTTTTCAGTCTGATTTTTTTTCCTAATTGAAGAATATCAGGACGTTTTCCCCTACACCAGTGGTCGGCAAACTCATGAGTCAACAGAGCCAAATATCAACAGTACAATGATTGAAATTTCTTTTGAGAGCCAAATTTTTTAAACTTAAACTTCTTCTAACGCCACTTCTTCAAAATAGACTCGCCCAGGCCGTGATATTTTGTGGAAGAGCCACACTCAAGGGGCCAAAGAGCCGCATGTGGCTCGCGAGCCGCGGTTTGCCAGCCACTGCCCTACACCTTAAATATTTCTCAGAAACAGATTAATGTTTTCCTTGCATTCGATCACATGGGTAAACCGTGACTTACCTATGAAGCCCCTCAGGTTGGATTTGTAGATTTCTCCTCTCCTGGTCTCCTCTAACAAACGCGGCGAGGAACACTCTGCTCAGGTCGGAGTCTTTGTGCGAACACCTTTAGGAGTTCTCAGAATTGTGCGGCGTTTCAGGCTTTGGTTAAAACCTGGGCCGGGTGCCCTGCACACTGGTTGTACCAGTACCCTCCCCTCCCCACCCCTCCCGGATGGAGAATTTCTTTTACCACATCCTGGCCCCCACTGGTTTTAAAAAAAGAAAAACAAAAGTAAAGACCCATAAACTCCAAAATCTTTGCCATACACATTTCAGCTTTTGAAACCATAAAAGCGATGTGTCCTCATTAAAGAGCCCAGCCGGTGTGGCTCCGTGGTTGAGAATTCGTGAACCAGGCGGTCCCTGGTCAAATCCTGGTCAGGACACATGCCTGGGTTGCAGGCTCGATCCCCAGGAGGGGCATGCAGGAGGCAGCTGATCAGTGATGTTTCTCTCTTATCGATGTTTCTATTTATCCATCTCCCTCCTCTTTCTCTAAAAATCAATAAAAACACATTAAAAAGAAAAAAAAATATGAAAGCTCATGAAGTAAAAATGTAAGGCCTCTCAGTGCACTCGCGGGGAGGTGTCACTATTGGGTGTTCGGTGCAACCTCCAGACCCGTTTGCGGGTGCGTGGGCAGTGGGCACATACGACATGCGTGTGCCGTTCCTGGAGGGTCCTTCTGGAACCGCGCTGTCCACTGCGATGTGCATGGGTCGGGCAGCAGCTTGTTACGGAGAAACGCCCAGTTCGTGTGTGCGGTCACGGGCTCGTTCTTTTTCCGGGCTGCGTACTCCTCCCCGGTCTGGGGGCACCGCAGTTTATCTTACTGTTCCCCAACCGGGTTCCAGAAGCAGCTGAGTTTATTTTCGGTTTTTCACTCTCTTGAATACTGCTTCGTATTATAAATCTGGTTTTGGGGATCTGTTTCTAGAAATGGAATTGCTGTCAGACTTGCTTCTGAAGCCCAGTGTGGTCATGTTTTCCTGAAGGTTCGTGAGTAAAGGCGTTCTAGCCAAGTCTGCGTTCCCTAACCCTGGTGTGCAGCACGGGCCAGAGCAGGACCGGCCTCTTTCTTTTTAAAAATATATTTTTATTGATTTCAGGGAGGAAGGGAGAGGGAGAGAGAGAGAAAAAAACATCAATGATGAGAGAGAATCATGGATCGCAGGGAACTGAACCGTGATGTCCTGGTTCATAGGTCGACACTCAGCCGCTGAGTCATGCCGGCGGCCGGCGGGCGGGCTGCTCTCTTCCTACGGAAATGTTAGTTTGTGAAGAGAGTCCCTCCCTGCCCGCTGCCTGTCTCTGATGCTTGTTTCCAAACGGGAGGAGGAGGCGGTTTTCATCAGAAGAGACTGCCTGAAACCCCCTTGAGTTGTCCGAGGGCAGCCAGCCACCCAGCAGAGAGCAAACTGCATTCAGGGTGCAGACGGCTGGGGCCACCCTGGCTGCAGGGGATGGGGGGGCCCCACCTTCCTGCCCGGGCCCCATCTTGTGGGACCGAAGGGGAAGTACAGCTACCCAAAAGCCAGAGGCACTTTCCTCACAGGCTCTGGGGACCAAGTGGGTGTCGTTGTGAAAGGTGGCGGTTTCTGCTTTTCTGTCCCTTCTTTGGAAGGGACCGCAGGGCGTGGGGGGAGAGGGGGAGGATGGCAGCCCCTCCAGGAGCCTCTGTCATCTGCGAGAAAGATTTCCCGGGTTGACGTGCCACCCATTGGGGTGTTTGCAGGGGAGCTGGGCGGTAAGCCCTCTGCCCATTCCTACCCAGGAGCCCAGAGAGGCGGTGACTCACCGGGGCCACGGGGCAGGGAGCAGCAGAGCTGGGTCCTCACCTGGTTTGTACCTCCCCCTGCAGCAGTTGGGTGGTGACAGGGCCCAGCCCTGCTCCCTCTCATGCCAGACTGTCCCTGCCAGGGTCAAGGGTCGTCATCAGCTGAGCCACGACCGTCTGAGCAGCTGGGGTCAGAGACCAGCTCTCCTAACCTCAGCCTTGCCCCCGCCTACCAATCTCAGGCTCCTGGCTCGGGTGCCGGAGGTTACCAAGGGCTGGGCTTGGAGCCGAGCGCTTGTCCCGCGTCATCTAATCCTCACGACAACCTGACAAGGTAGTTCCACAGTGTCACTATCCCCGTCACAGTCCGGGAGACTGCGGGCCGGGCTGGTCACTGCCCTGCTCCCTGCTGCTCCCGCCTGGCCTGCTGCCCCGTGAAGTGCGAGAGCCCAGCTTCCTCATGCTCAGGCCCCACGTGGCATCGTGCTCCCGCCTGGTTTGGAATGGTGGGGACCGAATGCAGCGCTGTCACCTGATGGGGTTAGGGGCCTGCTCACTTTGAGACTCGGGCGGAGGCCCCAGGAGCGGCTGCGGTTGTAACAACTTAGCAGTTTCTTGCGACAGAGCTCCCCTGACCATTGCCCGCGCTCTCAGGGTGTTGCTTCCTCCTGAGGTTATTTTTTAATCAAGATGACACTTTGTCCCGAAGACCAGGGCGCTGGAGAAGACTCCCTGTGGCACTGGGTTCTTCTCTGCACTGCGTGGCGTTGGGTGTGGGCTTAAAGAAAAACGGTTTTGCCCTGGCTGGTAGCTCAGTTGGTGAGAGCATCTTCCCAATACACCAAGGTTTCAGGTTTGATCCCTGGTCAGGGCGCATGTAAGAATCAACCAATGACTGCTTAATCGATGCTCCTCTCTTTCTCTCTCTCTTTCTCAAATCAATAAAAAACAAAACAAAAAGGTAAGCTCTATTTATTTGTTGTTAGTCCTGAAAGTCATACATGTTCACCATAGCCGCTGTAAGGAATTCAGAAAGATAGGAGAAACCTTGTCTAGTCTCACCACCTACAGACAACCATGTACACAGTTGGTTATTTCCTCCAAGTCATTTCAGTGTACATTTTGCCCTTTTTTGGGAGTTGGGGCATAATTTTGACCATATAATATATTCCCTTTTCCCACCTAACTTGTAAGTACGTACATAAAATATCTTCATGTTGTTAAATATTAAAGTAACTACATAGCAAATATTAATAATAAATTCATAGTAAATGTTTAATATTGATATATATTAATATGCATAATTTAGTATTAAAGTATTTAAATACTGATTTTAAAGACCATAAAACACTCCATCATATGGATTTATAATACTTTTCTTAACCTATCTGATTGTTTACCCTTTACCTTATATTACCTCTCCTAATTTCTCCAATTGTGTGCGCGCGCACGTGTGTGAGAGCGAGAGCGAGAGCGAGAGAGAGAGAGAGAGAGAGAGAGAGGGACCATTTTAAATCCTCGTGGAAAACAGAGTGTTATATAGTGTACGTAAGACATTTAAAATTACTACCTAAGCTCCAGTGACCTCACCGTAGCTGTTGAGGTGTACGCAAGGTGCGATCATCGCTAATTAAGCTGCTCCCTGAAGCTACGCAGTTATGCTTGCTTTTAATTTGTCCGTAACAGTAGCACTTGGATGCACGTCAGTGTGCACAGTTTGTGTTTTATGTAGGATGATTTCATTAGGGTAGATGTCGCGATTTGGAATTACTGGTTCAGAAGGGTCTGGGTATTTTGAAGATTCTTGTGATTTATTGTCAAACTGCTTTTCTAGAAGAAGGCTCTTCAGTTTATACTCTCATTAGCAAGTAGGAAATTCATGTCTCAGTACATCCTGACGGCAGATGCATTTTAGTGACCACTAGTGTGTGAGATAGAAGCTGGCATTTGGTGGCTGATCTGGAGCGGGTGTCTCCGGAGCCACACCCGGGCTGTGGATGGAGGCATGTGCGCCGAATACTCTGAGGTTTTTTTGTCTTGCAGCCGACTTTGGTGTGTCTGCCAAGAATCTGAAAACTCTGCAGAAACGAGATTCCTTCATCGGAACGCCTTACTGGTGAGTCAGGTGGCTTCTGGAAAGGGAATGGTGGGCACAGTGTTCAACCTCAGACTCCCCAAGGTGACCTCTGGCTGGTGACCTCAGGACAGGAGGTCTGAGCCCAGTCCCCACCACATACTCGTGCTGTGACCTTGGCCAGGTCGCTTAGCATCCCTGTGCCTCCGTTTGCTGATCTGTAAAATCGGACACATAATAGCACCCATTTAATGAGTAATTGTGAGGATTAAATGGGATGGTGCACATAGGACATGCTCCATGAATAGCACTGTAACTGGAATTCCTAAAAAAATGGTTCAGTTTGTGATTCGTTCAGCAAGTAGCGATTGAGTGCCAGGGCTGGGGCCAGAGGTGAATAATGCTGCTCATTTCCTGCCCCCGCGTGAAGTCTCCCTGGACTCCTCTAGTCCTTGGCGTTTCCTGCTTTTCCAAAACTATCCCTTTGGAAAAAACAACACAGCTAACTACTTTCTGTTCTTCATGCGCATGAATTCCCGTGTGGAGTTAGATTCCTTCTTGCTTGCTTATTACTCACCCTTTTATTCTCTCTCTCTGCCCTTTCACTCCTCTTCCTCCTTTGTCTCCTGTCCCTTCTCTCCGGGCTGTTGTATTCTCTCCACTGCCCTTCCTGTCCTGTCTTTTCTGGGCCCCTTTCCCCCTGCACCCCCCTCCCCTCCCTGCCCTCCCAACCCTCCCCAGGACTGTGTTCTGGATTGTTGCTGCCACCTTGTGGTAGGCATTGGGAACTGCAGCAGGCCGTGGCCGAGGAGCCGCTTGGAGGGCGTCTTTCTGTCTGAAGACATCTCAACAAGACAGTGGCTGGACAATAATGCAAACTGTGACCCGGGAAGTGCTGGTCCTTGACCCCGAGTCTCCGAGAAGCGCCTGCGGAGGCCAGGTTCTTAGCCCTCTGTTGTCGCTTGGTTGGTTCAGGATGGCCCCCGAGGTGGTGATGTGTGAGACCATGAAGGACACCCCGTACGACTACAAAGCCGACATCTGGTCCCTGGGCATCACTCTGATCGAGATGGCCCAGATTGAGCCCCCGCACCATGAGCTCAACCCCATGCGGGTCCTGCTCAAGATCGCCAAGTCGGACCCCCCCACGCTGCTCACGCCCTCCAAGTGGTAAGGGGCAGGGGTGTGCTAGAGGCCAGTGGCCGGGAGCGGGGCAGCGGGGTGCGGGGAGGTGAGGGCCTGGGCCCCCGGGGCCTCCTGGCCTCCTGCTTCCCTCTGTGCTCTCCCCACGGGCACAGAGCAGACTGTGACTCAGCGACGCGGGTCCCACGGTGGGAAGAAGAGCCCAGGCGAGCCCAGCAGCCACCTGGCACGACCTTGGGCCAGGATCTGGGGCTCGGGCTTGAACCCGAGTACGGCTGTGTCCTGCTCTGTGGCCTGAGGCAAGTCCCTGCGCCTCTGGTTTCCACGTCCCGTCTGCACAGTGATGTCCATGACGACAAGGTCATCGCGACGGCCCCGCCGCCTCCGCCTGTTAGCCATGAAGGCGCCCTTTGTCCCTTGACGGGCGTGTTTGGGAAGCGCAGGACTCCCGGGAGTGGAGTCTGACATGGGGAGTCGCTCGGCCTCGCCCGCTCTGAGTTACTGCTGCCACCTGCCCCCCAGGTCCGTGGAGTTCCGAGACTTCCTGAAGACGGCGCTGGACAAGAACCCGGAGACCCGGCCCAGCGCTGCGCAGCTGCTGGAGGTGAGACCCCTCTCCCGGGCGGCCGCCCTGCTGCCTGTCCTTCTCTGGAGGCGGACGGCAGAGATCGGCCGTGACCTGGAAGCCGATGCCTTCCTCACCCTGCCCAGGTGGCAGCGTGCACGCCACCCACTCATCAGCCCATGTTCCTGGGCGCCCCCTAAACGCCGGCTCCCGTGTGGGGAGGGCTGCCAGGAAGCGGGCCCCCAGCCCGGTCCTCATGATCTGGTGTCCTGTGGGGGCGCCGGGCAGACGAGCTGAGATGTGCACTTGGTGGGGAGACGAGGGCTCTGGGGAATCAGCACAGGCGGTGGCGGCCCGGAGGTGGCTCTCCTGTAAAGGGAGGACACAGAGGGCTTTCTGTGTGAGCAACACCAGAGGCGGCGAGGGCCAGGCCAGCGCAGAGGCCAAGGTCGGGGGGTGAGCACGCGTGGCACGAGCCTGGCAGAGCCAGGAGGCCTGGTGAGGGGCCGGGTGAGCGCAGGGGATTGGAGATGAGATTGGAGTGGTGTGTCCTCCCGGGATTCGATGGTTCATAAGAGGACACACAGGACTCAGGGCAGCGTGCTCACCACCGTGACCTGTCACAGCAGAGGGAGGCAGAGAGAAGGCACGAGGGTGACCCCAGACTCAGGCTGTCGGTCTCACGGACACGCTTAGGTCCCAGTGCCAAGCTGGCACAGGCGTGAAATGCCCGCACCCCTCTGGGTGTGCAGCGCCGCGATAGTGTGTGCACCGGAGTGGGAAGTCCTGGTTCACATCCCCTCCTGCTGTGCCTCCTGGGGCGAGTGGCTTGCCCTCTCTGACTTGGTTCTTGCTCTGAGGTGGGGACTGCAGCAATGTCCCCTTTGCAAGGTGGCTGTGAGGGTTAAGTGAGAAGGTTCTAGAAAGAGCGTGGCCTCACGATGAGGCACTAGGCTCGTGAATGTTTGACGTGTTGAATAGAATTACTAACAAAATGGAGAGACCAGGTGGGACAGCGGGGCCTGTCTGCTGGGGGTCCCGGCCGTCCCCGTGGGTCCCTGTGGTGTATGGGAAGCGATGCCTGGGACCAGGGGCCTCCTTCCCTGGTCCTGTGGGGCAGCGGGGCAGCGCTGCGAGGCGGCGGGCGGTCCAGCCAGAGGGGGTGGGCGAGCCTGGGTCACTGTCAGCACAGGAGCTCCCGCCGCTGGGGGCCAGTTGTTTCCTGTGAGCCGGCACCCCCTGGCCCGCACCTCGGGCCTCCAGGACGTTCCTCTGGGAAGGGACAGCTGTCCTCCATCCCCGCCTGGCAGACGCGGAGCCCTGACCCGAGCCGGGAATTTCCGTTCCCCAGCTGGAACGTGTCCTGCCAGAGGGGCTCCGTGTGAGCCAGAAAAGGCTGCGGGAGAAATGAGCGATCCTGAGATAAATAAGACACCGTCGGAGCTTAGGCCGCCCTTGGCTCGTTGCCTTCGCCCAAGCGAGGGAGGGTGGGCACCTTCCCTGCCCCCAGGTGAGGACGCCCAGGTGCAGAGCAGGTTTGCGGAGGTCACCTGCCTTGGAGACACAGAGGTCGTTTGTCTCGTGGCTTCCCAGCACCCCCTGCAGAGCTGGTGGTGCCCAGCCCGCCCTCCGTCCTGCCTGCCTCGGGATTGAACGTCTGCTGAGGCCGACAGCTTTGGTGTTTGCAAGGCCTGTGAAAGACGTGGCATTTCTGTAAGCGCCCGGAGAAGGCACACACGGCGCACGCTTTTGCAAACACACATGCCCACCGCCGACGTGCCAGGGTGTTCTCGGCAGCTTTACTCACAGGCACCCCAAGCAGGAAGCAACACCCATGCCCACCCGCAGTGGGACGAGTGCACGAACGAGCTGACGTTCACGCAGTAAAAACACCGCACAGGTTACAAAAGGGGCAGTTCGCCAGTACACGCGGCAGGGAGGGAACCCGAGTTTCAGCCACAGGGGATGGCGTACTGTCGGGTGCTGTTCATGTGACGCCAAAGAGTGGGCGGGCAGGGCACCTCTGAGCTGGGCAGGGGGTCTGGTGTTGACTGCCAGGGGGTACAGGGGCCTTTTCCAGGGGATGGGAGTGTTCTGTCGGGCGGTGGTTACTCCAGGTCTTATATAAGTGAAAAATATGGGAAATGTTGACGATTTGTGAACCTAGCCCCTCTTTTTAAAAGTAAGTGAGCAATGTGCAAACAGACCGCCCCAGGCATTGCTTCAGCTCCTGCTTTGGCTGCGCGCCTCTGCAGGCGTTATCTTTTTATTTATTTATTTTTTTTAATTTTTTTTTTAAATACATTTTATTGATATTTTACAGAGAGGAAGGGAGAGGGATAGAGAGTCAGAAACATCGATGAGAGAGAAACATCGATCAGCTGCCTCCTGCACACCTCCCACTGGGGATGTGCCCGCAACCACGGCACATGCCCTTGACCGGAATCGAACCTGGGACCCTTGAGTCCGCAGGCCGACGCTCTATCCACTGAGCCAAACCGGTTTCGGCAGGCGTTATCTTTTTAATCGTCATGACCTCCGGTGGGTTTGGCATCATCGTCTCTACCTCAGAGGTGAGGTGCCTGCAGCCCAGAGAGGGTAAATGACACGGTCAGTGTCACACAGCTGGTGATGAGCAGAGTCGGGATTTGCCTCTTTCCGTCACACACAGGACTTTCTGGGCTTCCTCTGGGTCTCCCTTACCAAGGTCATGTCACCCCAGCCTTTGCCTGCCCTCCCCCTCCCCCGCCAAGGTGGCGCTAATCCCGTGTCTTGTCCCCTCAGCATCCCTTCGTCAGCGGTGTCACCAGTAACAAGGCTCTGCGGGAGCTGGTGGCCGAGGCCAAGGCCGAGGTGATGGAGGAGATTGAAGACGGCCGGGATGAGGGGGAAGAGGAGGACGCTGTGGATGCCACCTCTGTAAGGCCCGGAAGAGTGGGTGCTGGGGAGGGACAGGCCCCCGCAGGCCTTGGCTCCTGTGAGGGGGCGCCCAGAGGAGCAGGAAGGGTTCCTTTCTGTATCTTCCCAGCTTGGAGGTCGCGGGCTCCATGCCAGGTGACCACCTGAGCTGGCACGTGGGCCAGGGCGTGTTGGCCGGATCCCGTCAATTTTCAGGGAAGACCAGGAATCTAGATTTTCACGCGATCCCAATTTGTGGAAGTTGGTGGCTGTCCTTGCTTCCCAGCCTTTCCCCCGTCGTGGTTCACATACACGACGAGCCCGTCTCGAGTCCCTGTGGGAGGAACCGGGGGTACAGGCTGCAGGTGATCAGAGGTGACAGGCCCTAAAGGCCGAGGGGCTCCGGCCACCCAGGCCCCACCCCGCTTCCCCGAGTGCCCTGGGGAGCCGTGTCTGCGCACGTTGGTAACCCACCTGCAGCTTCCGCATTTGGCTGGGTTTAAATTTAAAGGAAAGCTAATTTCAGAAATGTTAAAACCGTGTGAGCCAGTGAAGCACGCCTGTGGATTGCTGGTCTCGTCGGCTGGGGAGGGCCTCTCTGGGAGGGACATTCGCGTCCCAGTCCAGATGGCGCCTCGGACTCGTGAGGCAGGGGCTGGGCCTTGGTGTGGGATGACAGGATCAGATCTGAGCTTCTGAACCTTTGCTCTGGGTGTTGAAGAGGTTGGGTCAGAGTTGCTTCTGGAAGCTTCCATATCCAAGGTCGAAACAACAGTTGTCAGGGCCCAAGGGAATTGTGAGTGCATCGATATCAAGTTTAAAAACAGGCCAACCAACCGATGGCACTTAGAGACTGAAGTCAGGACAATGATTGTGTCAGGGGGAGGTGGACCCGGGCGGGGTTCTCTGGGCGGGGCGCGGCTCCACCCCTGGCCTGGATGGTGGCTACGTGCTGCTCCCTTTACTCCTTAGGCTGAACATTTAGGGTTTATCTAGAGAAATGAGTGTTCTGCTTCTTAATAGTAGAATTTCCAATACTTCTCACCCCCCAAAGTTCTAAAAATGAACCAAAACTTTAGTGGCTGGCCCGGCCAGTGTAGCTCAGTGGTTGAGCGTCAACCCATGAACCAAGAGGTCACAGGTTTGATTCCCAGTCAGGGCACATGCCTGGCTTGATCCCCAGTTGGGAGTGTGCAAGAGGCAGCCAATCAGTGATTCTCATTGATGTTTCTATCGCTCTCTCCCTCTCCCTTCCTCTCTCTGAAATCAAAAGAAAAAAAAAGTTAGTGGCTAGTAGGTGGAATCAAGTCTTGGGTAAGTTTATTTTGGATTTTATGCAATTAAAAAAAAAGCCTTTAATTAATTGCCATCTAAAAATCAGGAGATGTCATGTAAAAGTCCAGATTCTAGCTTGTCCTGAAAAATTTGGAAGGTCTGGCCATAGGGGCCCCGTTTTCCCACATTGTCACATTGGCTGGAGCCGAGTAGCCGCTGGCCACAGTTGCCTGCACTCCTAGGAAGAATAACAGGCATTAAACTAAGCTAAGATTAGAGACCATCAGGAGATTCCTATTCCTCAAAACAAGTAGTAATTTGGTTCCTGGTTAGGCAGTAGGGAGTGGTGAGGACCGTGGCTTGCTGGAAAGTGATACCTACTCTCTCTCCTTGGCCTTGGCCCACGCCATCCTGTCGGCGTCTGACTTTCCAGCCCCACTGTGTTTCTGGCTGTTGCCTTGTACATACAGTGGCATGGCCTTGTCTATCTTTTCTTTTCCTCCAGCCTCTGGGGAACCACACTCCCAACTCTTCTGACGTGAGTCAGGTGAGCCTCGATGCCAACAAGCTTCTCAAGGAACCATCTGTCACTCCAGTGCCACCCAGCCAGCCTCAGGACAGGGAGAATGGGCCCAGCCTGCCCTCTGGGGACAGTTCCCTGCAAACCACCAAGCCCCCGGATGTGGCCGCTGGGAATGAGAATGGCCTCGCAGTGCCTGTGCCTCTGCGGAAGTCCCGGCCAGTGTCAATGGGCGCCAGAATTCAGGTGTCTGAGGAGAAGCAGGTGGCTGACCAGCCTGGGGACCTCAGTCCCACAGCCAGCCGGCCCCGCAAGACGAGCCAGAGCCGTCCCATCAGCAGCGCTCTGGAGACCTTGGGCAGCGAGAAGCTGGCCAACGGCAGCCTGGAGCTCCCCGCCCCGGCTTCTCCTTCCAAGAGGGACTCGGACTATGGCAGCCTGTCCACCTCTGAGAGCATGGACTACACCACCTCCCTGTCTGCTGACCTGTCCCTGAACAGAGAGACGGGCTCTCTGTCCATCAAGGTAATGCCCCGTGTTGCACACAGGCTGAGAGCTGGCTGTTCGGCTCAGTTTGGGTTTCTGAAAGCAGTTGGTGGCTGCCTTTTGTTTCTAAGTGGCTCACAAGGATTGCTCTCTCTTTTTTTAAAATATATTTTTATTGCCTGGCTGGCGTGGCTCAGTGGTTGAGCGTCAACCTATGAACCAGGAGTTCACAGTTCGATTCCGGTCAGGGCACATGCCTGGGTTGCGGGCTCGATCCCCAGTGTGGGACGTGCAGGAAGCAGCCGAGCGATGATTCTCTCTCGTCATTGATGTTTGTCTCTCTCCCTGGAATGGGGCTTTTAGTTAGACTCAGTTTAATCTTCAAAATGTCCAAGTTCATCTGGGATTTAGTCATAGCAAACAGTTCGCTTGGGCTTAAATTTCAGTTTGGTTTTCCATTTAAATTGGGTTTGGTTAGAGGCCCTGGTGAAATTTGGAAGAGGATTCTGGAAGTGGGAGTTCTCTCATCTGTGGGTCCGTCATGGGTCCCTCTGGTGACGGTGGCGTCAGTGAAAGGGAGTGGGCTCAAGGCTGTCCCCCAGCTCAGTGGCCTTTCCGGGAGGAACACTGTGAATGACAGGACCTCTGTGCCTGAGGGCCTGGCGTTGCAAAGTGCTTTTAAAGACAAAAATAAAATGAAGGAGGCCCCGTCATCAACGTACAGATGAGCAAACGGAGGCTTAGGTGGGCACTGGGGACTGGGGAGACGCCACTCTCTGGGCTCTGAGCCCGCATGGCGTTCTGCCTTGCCAGTTGGGGCTGTGGCCTCGTCCCTGTCCTCAGGCGGCCGGAGGGCTGGCTGCTCTGACAGATCTCGGGATGCTCTTGCCGTCACTGTCACTGCTGGTCACTTCCTTGCCTAGGCCACACTGAGGGTCCCACTCCCAGTCGAGACACAGGGAAGTTACTGTGTCTTTCTGGTTTTTCCTTTCATTGTTTACCGGTGAAAAACACACAGGAGAAAGTGAAAAGTACTTGCTGACTGGGAGGGACTGGAGCAGCCCCTGGCACATGGGCCCTGCGGCAGGGAGAAGGCGCAGGCTGAGGCCAGGACAAGGGCAGGCAGCAGCTCTGATGGGTAACCGCCTCGGGCCCATCCTAGGACAGGCGGCCTGTCTCCTCCTCTTAAAGGGACTGAGCGTGAAAAGAGCCATCCCCCCAGAGGAGGGGCCCACCCCTTCCCGAGGAGGAGGCTGCGAGCACTTCCCGCTGGCTGTGCCGATAAGAGCCCACGGCTGCGTCAGCACTGGGCTGCCTTACTCAGACGGGCGGCCCGGTGGCCGTCATGAATTGAGTCCTGGACACGCGGGCTAGACCCTGGGGAGAGGAGTGGGGTGGCTGTTCAGTGTGATGATGTCCAGAGCCCTTGTGTCCCGACAGCTGGAGCCGGGTCTGAGTGACTGAGGGCTCCGGGACTGACTGAGGGGAACCACCCGGCCCTCCACTCCCCCTCTAGGGTGGGGAGGCCCCCCCGGGCAGGTTGGAAAGGCAGGGCTGGGCTACACCCGGAGGGCGCGGAAGCCCCTGAGAGGTTAGAGAGGGAGCTGCCTTGCCGACTCCAGTGCAGATGGGCTCCAGTGCGGGCGGGCTGCAGTGCGGGCGGGCTCCAGTGCGGGCGGGCCCCAGTGCAGACGGGCCCCAGTGCAGACGGGCCCCAGTGCAGACGGGCCCCAGTGCGGGCGGGCCCCAGTGCAGACGGGCCCCAGTGCGGGCGGGCCCCAGTGCAAACGGACTCCAGTGCAGGCGGGCCCCATTGCAGGAGGGCCCCAGTGCGGGCGGGCCCCAGTGCGGGCGGGCCCCAGTGCGGGCGGGCCCCAGTGCGGGCGGGCCCCAGTGCAGGCGGGCTCCAGTGCAGGCGCAGGTCCTCATCGGACTCGGACTCGGGGAGAACTTGCCCAGGGCACGCGAACAGCTCCCGAAGTCTGGGCGGTCTGGGCGGTGCTCTGCAAGCCTGTGAAATGCGGGTGATTCACAGGAAGAGATAAAGACTGTGAATAATTGGTGCCTCCAGACGGGTGTGGGCCAGTGGAGTTCAGGTCAGATCAGGCTAGGCTGCCAGATCACTTAGGAACTGGGTTTTCCAGGCTCTTTGGATTTTGGTGGTGAACACGAAACTGTGGCCTGCGATCATCTGTCAGAAGCAAACACCGAGTGTGGCACAGTTGCCCAGAGCCGGCGCTGTGCTGTGTGCTGCCCCCGCATTCTCTCACTGAACCACCCTGGGAGGCAAGCACTATTCTCATCCTCCGACGAGAC
This sequence comes from Plecotus auritus, assembly GCF_963455305.1. Classification (NCBI taxonomy): domain Eukaryota; kingdom Metazoa; phylum Chordata; class Mammalia; order Chiroptera; family Vespertilionidae; genus Plecotus; species Plecotus auritus. The sequence continues at coordinate 5,998,297 of NC_137773.1, forward strand.
GAGAAAGCTGAGGCTGAAGGGACAAGGGACCTGCCCAGGGTCATAGAGCCAATGGGTGGTAGAGGATTAGAAATGCCGTGTGTGTGGCAGAGTGCTGGCCGCTAGGTGGGGACGGCATGGGGCAGTGTCTGAAGGCCAAGATCAGGGAGGGGAAGGGGGGTAATAAGTTCAGACGCTCACACCCCTGGGTTGAAAAGCTTGAAGCAAAGGGGCTGTGGCAGCCACGTCCTCCCTGGGCGTGCAGCCACACCGCGTCCCATGGACTCTTGGCTGGAAGGCTGAGCTTTGCCTAACGATTCCCCTGCCAGGACTCCAGGCTGCACAATAAAACCCTCAAGAGGACACGCAAGTTTGTGGTGGACGGCGTGGAGGTGAGCATCACCACCTCCAAGATCATCAGCGAAGATGAGAAGAAGGACGAGGAGATGAGATTTCTCAGGCAAGCTTGGGAAGGAACGCTGCCCGAGCTAACTGGGTGGGGTGGGGTGGAGGGATGGGCCTGGGTGGGTCTTTTGGTGAGAGAGCTGTCTACCACATGAAGTGCAGGAGCAATGAGACAAAAGGAAACGGCTGTTGCTTGAGATCCTGCACTCCCCAGCCCACCCCTTCACTCACCCACCTATCTATTCCACCCATCCACCCTTCTGTCCATTCATCCATCCATCATCCGTCCACCCATCCATGTATCCACCCACCCACCAGGTTGGGGGACATGGTGATCCGTATAGTTGAGGCTGTTGGCCCACACACAAGGTAATTCCCAGTTGTGGTTCATGTGAAGGAAGTAATGGGTGATGACAGTGAGCGCCCTGAACAGAACCTGAAGGGTGAGAGGAGCTGGCCACCAGCAGCCCGAGGACTGACCGCTCGGCTTGCTCGGGAGCTGAGAGGACAGGGCTGGGGTGTGGTCCCCGGAGTCCTCAGGGCCTCTGGGTCAGGGTGGGCGAGTGTGGATGTTACCCCAGCGGGAGTGAAACAGCTGGAGAGGGAGCAGCTCTAATGCCCCTTTGAAAGGGGGCTCTGGCTGGGGTGTGAGGCTGGGCTGTCGAGGAGACCCCATTCAGGACAGCGGCCCAGAAGAGGTGGTCAGACTTCACATACATTTTGGAGTAAAACCCATGGAACTGGTGTGGGGAGGAGGGAGGGAGGCAAAGCTATCTGCTAGGAGCCACTTTGCACTTCTAAGGTGATCAGGCGCTGAGCAGCCTTCCTCAGGGAGACCCCGTTCTCACCATTCTGTAAATGAGGAGGCTGCTTTTTGGCAGGCCAGTCACTGACCCCGGTCACCCAGGTGAGAGGGTCGGCTGAGGCTGCAGCCAGGCCTGTCGGAGGAGGATCGTGCAGGCTTTCGCTGGCCGCGCAGCTTCCTGGGGCTGCTGAGCAGGGGCTGAGCAGGCAGGAGGCCTGGAGCCCTGGAGCCCTCTTGGGGCCAGGCCTTGGCAGGTAAATTCACTTCAGATTTAGGAGAACATTTCTAGACCATCAAACACATTCATATTTTTAAAAAGCACCAACAGCCCAAAGCCACACCAGAGCAGTTTGGGCTGCCTGGGGTCCCTTGTCCCTTGTACGAAGCAGGAGATGGGGGGGAGGGGGCGGGGGCAGACTTCACTGGGGCGTTTCTGCGTACACACATACGCGCGCGCACACACACTTTGGTGTCATCTGTGTGGGCTGGGCCAGTGGGGAGGGCCCGGTTGCTGTCGGGATGCCACCACCTGTTTGAATGGTCCCTGGGAGGTGACTTGCACTCCTCCGGCTTCAGACCCCGGGAACTTCAGGTTTCTGGGGTTGAAACTACAGACTCACCACCCCCATCTAGAAGCGGTGCCGTCTGGCCCCCTGAACAGAGGAGCCGTGTGCTGCTCAGGCTCAGAAGGGGAGGCTTGGCTGCCGTGGAGGAGAGGTGCTCACGAGCAGCAGGGCTTTCTTGTTGGCCTGTGGTCCTGAGGTCTGAGCGTCCTGCAGGCCCGGCCAGGCCGCCCGGCCGCAGGGTGAAGGCGCTGGTCATCCCCAGCTGGCCACAACCCTTGTTACACCTGGGTCCTAGCATTTCCGGAGGACTGGGTCAGGCAGGCGTCAGAACCCTGGGACTGACTCACACTCTCCCAGATTGAGGCTTTAGGCCCGAGTTCTTCCTGTTTTCCCCAAAAACTGCGGGTGCTGGTTGGCTCCTTCCTACGCCACCTGCCTGTCTGGCCCTTCCCTGTGCGAGGGCGGGGCAGGAGGTCATGTAGAAGCTGGCTGTTGATCCCTTGTCTTTTGGCCAGTTGTTCTGGAAGCCTGTTTCTCTTGAGGCAAGGTTTCCATTTCTTCGTTAACACTCTCCAAGCCGCCTCCTGCCTTCTCCCTCCCAGAGGGCAGCGGCTCAGCGGGCAGCTCCTTCACGGGGCTGTACAAAGTGCCTCTGCTTTTCCCAGAGACCAGGGTGCCTTTGGCTCTGCTTCCTCATTGCCATTCCAGCAGTTAGCACTCAGGGAGTGTTTGCCGTGTGCCAGGCAGGCAGTACAGTATCACCTCAGTTAACCCGCCAAGAACCTGAGCGGTAGAGATTTTCTGCTCCGTCTTACAGCCGCCTGCCAAGACGGAGTGAGGCTGAGGGTGCCCTGCTGCACAGTCGGCAGAGCTGATTCAAACACGGTCCCTCTGGCCCCAGATGTGGCCTCTCCTCCTGCAGCTCTCCCCGCTCCGAGCGGTGAGGAAGGCAGCACAGTGGGGACCCCGTGGAGCAGCCTGCACACCCTGGGCGAGAATAGGACACAGCTGCCGGAGAGCCCGATTCAGCCGCAGGCCCAAGTTCTTCCCCATCATTTTAATTTCTTCTTCTTTTCTGATTATATAAACGACACATGTCAGTTTTCAATGGACTTGCTCAGAAAGAGCCACAGTAAACATTTTGGGGTTTATCCTGCCAGTGTTTTCTGTGAATATACAGGTTACCAATGAAGGTATACATTGTAAATAGGAAATAAGATATGGTTCAAAACTCAAAAAAGAAAAAGAGGATAAACAGTGAAAAATCTCCCTCGTTCACTTTTCTGCCAGGCACCCAGTCCCCTCCTGGTGTTACTATTTTTTGCTTTAATCCTTCCAGAAATAGTGTTTAGATAGGAGAGTAAACACACGCATACACCTGTGCGCACACAGACACTGTCTTTTCTCCCGCCCAGATGGTAGGGTTGCCTAATAAATCCACCTGTCAACTTAGAGATCATCCCATATCTGTCATAAAGAATTGTTGCATTTTTAATAGATGTATTTCCACATAATCATCTTCTAAAACCTGATTTTTAATTACATCAGATGGATATGTTTTCATTTAATTAGACCTATACTGATGGACTGTTACTGATATCCTTGTTGAATTTTATTGTGCATATGTGAATGCTGCTTTAGAATATTATCCACAAGTGGAACTGTTATCTCAAAGGGCATAAACTTATTGCCAAATTGTCCTCCAGGAATGTTGTTCCAATTTATAGTTCAGCAGGTTACAAATGCATCAATTTCCCCTATAATCTCACCTGTTTAGTTAATCAGAATGGTATTCCTTTTTTTTTTTTTTGGTGCCGAAACCCGGGATGGTATTCCTTTTTAATTTACATTTCATATCTATATACGTTACTTAAAAATTTCTTGTCTTTTGTTTCATGTCTGTTCATGTTCGGTGTCACTTTTTGAATTTAGGATATTCCTGTGTTACTGATTTGTAAGTACTCTTTACATATTAAGATTATGAATGTTTTGTCCGCCCATAAATGTCAAATGGAGCCTGAGTTCTAACCCTGCCTCTGCCCCAGGGTGATGCTGCTTCACGCTCCGGCCTTCAGTGCCCCTTGCTGAGTTACGGGGTCTCTGAGGCCGCTTTCTGACTGAGGTGTCACCTCTTTAACCCTCAGGCGCCAGGAGCTCCGAGAGCTTCGGCTGCTCCAGAAAGAGGAGCATCGGAACCAGAACCAGCTGAGCAGAAAGCACGAGCTGCAGCTGGAGCAGATGCACAAACGTTTTGAACAAGAAATCAACGTGAGTGCAGGAAAGATGGGCCCCGATGGGGCTTCTGGCCTCCGTTTTCCTTGAAGCAGAGGCTGCAGAGTGGGGGTGGCTGCGCAGTGCAGAGCAACTCACAACTGTCCAGTTCCTCCGGTCTCCTATCTCATTGGGCTCTGACTTGGGTAATAGCATTACATGAAGGTCACAGTGCTTCTGGGTCACACCGGAGCATCTCTAGAGGGAAACTAATCTGTGCTGAGCACCGTGCAAGGTAGATGGTCTGTCCTCCCTTTTGCACATGAGGAAATAGAGACTCAGAGAGGTTAAGTGACTTGTCTCAGGTCACACAGTGAAGAGGCGATGGAGCTGGGATTTAAGCCCAGGCCTGAGGACAGATTCTGGGCTCTTCCCATCCTGCTCCCATCTTCCTCCCAGTGACTTGTAAAGTGCCTTTGTTGACTTCGTCTGCTCCTTGCAGGCCAAGAAGAAGTTCTTTGACACGGAGCTGGAGAACCTGGAGCGTCAGCAAAAGCAGCAAGTAGAGAAGATGGAGCAAGACCACGCTGTGCGCCGCCGGGAGGAGGCCAAGCGGATCCGCCTGGAGCAGGAGCGGGACTACACCCGGTTCCAGGAGCAGCTCAAACTGATGAAGAAGGAGGTAAGTGTGGGGCAGAGGCCGGTTGACTAGGCATATGAGGACCCTCTCAGTTACAAGCGATCGAAACCTTAGCTCAGCCTCACCTCAGCAACAGAGGGAATTTGGGGAAGCTCGTTTTCCTGCAAAGCTCCCATCCAGGTAGGTCTGGATCGACATGCTCTGGCTGCACCACGAGGAGCCACTCCTGTGTCACCGGGCTCTGTTGTCCTCTGTGTGGACTCGGCTCCCAAGCAGGCCCTGGCCATGTGGTCTCGGGCAGTTTCCTATGCACCTCCAGCTTCCCAACTCCCAGCTGAAAGAGAGCAGGGGAGAAGGAAGGATGGCGGGCCCAGGGAATTCGAGATGCTGTCACCAGAAGGGGGAGTGGGTGCTGGGTGGGCAAACACATGTGTCCTCCATGCCCGATCCTCTTTTCTCCCAGAATAGCAGTTCCTGAGTTTGGACCCGTGCAACCTTCTCCCTTTCCCCCCACCCAACTGGAAGGGGGAGGTGGCCACGAGGGAGATGGTCCTGAGACAAGGGGAGGGAGGAGGCTTTCAGCCTGCCCTGGGGTCCCAAAGAACAGCCCACCCCCGCTTGGGTGAGCCAGACACCAGGAGGCCAGGACACTTGTGCTTTCCTAGACTCTCAGGAGGGAGGAGGGAGACAGGAGGTGGAAGCCACCGGGGTGGGCACACCAATCCAGGCCATTCCTAATGTCCAGATGGGAGCAGAGGACAGCCTCTAGGGGTGGTCCACGGTATGGGGGGCCTCAGACCCAGCTCCCAGACTTCATTGGGATGGGCATGGCATTTGGTGTTGCCAAGGGGCCTGTGGGAGCAGGGCTGGGGCTGGGGTAACATCAGTGAGGCACTCACTGCAGGCACAACGTCTAAGAGGGTGCCAAAAACACTCGGTAATCAAGGCATAATATTCTAATGCAATGGTTTAAAATAAAAATTCAAGCAGCACATTCATAATGAACAGAATATCGGCTATTTAAGCTAAAAACAGGATTGGACAGGACCAGGATTAAGGTGAGGCAGTGAGGCTGAGTCCTGTGAGTGTAGGGCTAGATCTTGTCTGCACTTAAAATTTTGACGTTTTGTTCATGGTTTTTCGTCATGGATGTTGTTTTTAAAATGTTACTTATCTTGCTTACTGCGTGTTTTGGCGTTCCCTTCTGTGCCCAAGGCGAGGACCTTAGTCTCCTCACCTGGTACGTCGCGGGTGGAGGGAGAAGCTGAGGCCAAGCATGTCCCCAGCTCCAGTGCTGGGGGCACGGGCTTGGCTTTATTGAGAGATTTGGTAGCTTCTTTCAAGGAATTTGTCTATTTCATCTAAGTGGTTCAATTTATCGGCATAAAGCTACTCATAGTATCCTTAGTATTCTTTTAACAGCTGTAGGATCTGTAGTGATGTTCTCTTTCATCCTCTTGCTGATAATTTGTGTCCTAGTCTCTTCTTCCTCCTTCGCCTCCTCCCTCTTCTCTGTCAATCTGGCTAAAGGTTTGTTTGTTTTATTGACCTTTTCCAAGAACCAGCTTTTAGTTTCATTGATTTTCTGTTTTCACTGTTATAGATTTCTGCTTTTATATCTGGTTTGGGTTGAAATTGCTCTTCTTTTTATAGTTTCTTAATGTTGAAGCTTCGATCACTGGTTTGAGACTATTCTTTTCTAATGTCGGCATGTAATGCTATGTGTCCCTCTAAGCACTGCCTTAACCTTGTTCCACAAATTTTGATACGTTGCATCTTTTTTTATTCAATTTGATTAATATCTTAATTCCTATGTAACTTCCTCTTTGATCTGTGGGTTATTTTAAGGTTTGCTTCAAAGTTTAATTTTGAAATGTTTTTGGACTTTCCTATCTTTCTATCAATTATTTCTAGTTTAATTTCATTATCCTATATAATAAAGGGCTAATATGCAAATGGTCATCACGCCATCACTCTGTAAAGGCTCAGGCACCCAACACTGGGGAGAGAGGAATGGGGACCAGCCAGACACAAATGAGCTCACGAGAGAGGAATGGGGACCAGTCAGGCTGCGGCCTGGGAGAGGGACAAGCCTCCTGCCCCGTGGTCCCGGGTGCCAGAGGCTGCGCCTGTGGCCCGGGAGAGAGACAAGCTGCCCACCCCATGGTCCCAGGCGCCAGTGGCCTGGGAAAGGGACAAGCTGCCATCCCGTGGTCCCAGGCGCCAGTGGCTGCGCCTGTGGCCCGGGAGAGGGACAAGCCACCCACCCCGCGGTCCCGGGCACCAGTGGCCTGGGAAAGGGACAAGCTGCCATTCCGTGGTCCCAGGCGCCAGCGGCTGCGCCTGCAGCCCGGGAGAGGGACAAGCCACCCACCCCGCGGTCCCGGTCCCCTGCGGCTGTGGCCGGCCCGGGTAAAGCCGGCCCGGGTCTTGGGTGCCTCTGGCCGGCCAGAGGGAGGGAAGCTCAGGTCTCGGGTGCCTGCGACCGGCTGGAGGAGGGAATCCTGGGTCCCGGTTGCGGGGTGAGGCAGAGGTGGTTAGGGGTGATCAGGCCAGCAGGGGAGCAGTTAGGGGCGATCAGGCTGGTAGTGGAGCAATTAGGGGTAATCAGGCAGGCAGGCAGAGGGGTTAGGTGTGATTAGGCAGGCAGGCAGGCAGGCAGGTGAGCAGTTAGGAGCCAGCAGTCCCGGATTGCGAGAAGCAGCTGGACATCCCCCGAGGGGTCCTGGATTGGAGAGAATGCAGGCCGGGCTGAGGGACGCCCTCCCCCCGCACTCCCGTGCACAGATTTTGTGCACCAGGCCTCTAGTGATTAAATATTTTTTAAAATTTAAGTTTTTAAAAATGTACTTAGATTTGTTTTACGGCCCAGGGTGTGGTCTATGTCAGTGAACATTCCACGTGCTTTTGAGAAGGATGTATAGTCTGTTGCTGCTAGGTGGAGTGCTCCATAAATGTCCAGTAGGTCCAGCTGATTGACAGTGCTGTTCAGGCCTTCTGCAGCCTTAATCATTTTCCATCCATCTGTTCTGTTGGCCACTGAGGAAGGAGAGTAATGTCTCCTGACTAAAATTGGGGATTTACCTATTTCTCCTTCAGTTTGGCCCTTTTTGTTTGTTTTTGAAGTTCTTTTGTTACTTAAAATTGTGCTAGCTGCTTAGTGAACTGACCTGTCCTTTTTTGTAATGTCCCTCTTTATTGCTGATAATACTCCATGTTCTGAAGTCGACTTTGTCTGATAGCCAGTCCTGCTTTCTGATGATTGGTGTTTCAGTAGAATCTTTTCCCCGTCCTTTTAATTTACTCTGCCTATGTGTTTAATGCCGGTTTCCTAGAGACAGCATATGGTTGGCATTGCTTCCTGGGGTTAATTTTTTCAGGCAGACCCCTCCAGGGTGGCCCACCTTGGCCTCCATCCTCCCAGCTTAGCAATCCCAGAGGCCAGAGAGCAAGCAGCTTTCCTCTGATGGTTCCAGCAAACATCTTGAAACTCTCACTGGCCCAGACAGGGCCACATGTTCACTCTGCACTGTGCTGATTGACAGCGTAGATCGTACACCCAGCCTAGAGCCAGATGGGATGGGGTGTCAGCGCCACCTGCACCTCAGAAACTGAGGAGGGCGTATCTAAAGCATGCACTCTCTGGGGTGATGCCACTACCAAGGGGGTTAAAAACAACTTCAATATTATAATGGTTTAAGAGATGGACAGTATGTCTGTGGGATTCATATTTTGGGGGGGGGGGTGGGTGATTAGGAACAAGGTGTCTAAAAGGGAAAAGGGTTGAGAAACGCTGCCGTAATGGAATCTGAGGTGCTGTCATCTGAAGGGGGATGAATACCAAGCAGCAAAAACAGCACCTGTCTACCCCGAGGGAGTCTGGAAACTGAGTCAGCCGTCAGGAATGTGCCAGTAGGTGCCACCTGTCAGAGTGGCTTGCAGGAGGGGGTGGGCAGTGCCTAGAAGGCTGAGCCTACTCTTCCGTGTCCCTGGCCCAGGAGTTAGGGAGTGCGAGGCGGTACCCTGACCCAGCCACTCTCTGTAGGTCAAGAACGAGGTGGAGAAGCTCCCCAGGCAGCAGCGGAAGGAGAGCATGAAGCAGAAGATGGAGGAGCATGCGCAGAAAAAGCAGCATCTCGTGAGTCCTTGCCCCTCACTCAGGGAATGGAGGGGCTCGGGAGTCCCAGGTTGAGACTCTGAACGGTGACCAGGTCCTCTCTGTTATGCCCATACCTTACCCCTCAAATACCTGTCTGTTATTCTGAATATCTAGATCCAGCCCATCCTATTGTCATCCTGTTATTACCTCTCCCCTCCAGTCCTCCTTGATTGCCCTCACTCCAGCTAGCCGTGAGTTCTCCCATCTCTGGATACCCCAGCCCTTCACATCCACCTCTGCCAAAGCCTTAAGTGCCTCCTGCCTTGTTGTAGGGATGTTTGTATGTCATAGCTCCTTGATCAACCCAGTACATCCTTCTGTCCACTTGGCATCTTGGAGTCTCAAAGACATCAAACCCACGATCTCCCAGACCTGGTTCTGTTCTCGTCTTTGGAGCGTGTACCATCCTGCACCTGGTTGTCAGGCCAGAAGCCTGTAACTCCTGGCACCTCCTTTTCCTCCAGTCCCTCATCACCTCCTGAAACGTGGTGTTCTTTTTTTCAGTCTCCAGACTCTCTCGGGAACCATCAACTTGTCCACATCTCTGTGACTCCCTCGCCACTGTCATCTTTTGCCTGAACTGCTACAGCCTCCTCCCAGCCAGTCTCCCTGCTTCCTCTCGTGTTCCTCCGCAGTTCTGTCCCCAGCAAGTGTGATCATGTCACCCTCCCCCCACAGCCCTGTGCCTTGAGAACCTTCAGTGGCTCAGCTTTTGTCTGTAAGACCATGTGCTTACGAGGCCCTGCAGGGCTGGCCTGGCCCCTGCCAGCCTCTCCCCCTTGACTCCATCCCTCTGCCCCAGCCTCACCAGCCTGTCGGTCATGCTCTCATTTTCTTTCTAATTCCTGTCTCCTCTGCCCCCAAATGCAGAGAAAATTTAGTCAACGTTGACAAAGGCTTTGTATATGATCCGGTTTAGCTTCATCCTCCCTTTGCAGAGAAAGGAATTAGAGGTGACACTGAAGAGTTAACAGTGGGGGCCGAGGCCCCAAACTCAGTCTGACTCCAGACTTCATGTTCTCTTCAGGACACCCTCACTTTCCCACAACTGGGCCCCTGATGCTATGATGAGAAGAAATGCAGGGCTGGGGAGGGTGAGAGAGGCCCTCATCCCCACAAAGGGACAGCAGATTGGCCCTTTCTTTGGGGGGACAATCTAGCAATTGTATCAAGAGCCTTAAAAATGTGCACATATCTGGCCTGGATTTTCTGCTTCTAGAGACTAATCCCGAGGATTGATCATCACAGAGGCTCACATTTAGCTACCAGAGTGTGAGGAGCGGCACTAGCTAAAGTAGAGAAACCTGGAAAACAACCTGCTATATATTGGTAAATAAGTTAGGGCCGTGGTCGGCAAACAGCGGCTCGCGAGCCACATGCGGCTCTTTGGCCCCTTGAGTGTGGCTCTTCCACAAAAATACCACGGCCTGGGTGAGTCTATTTTGAAGAAGTGACGTTAGAAGAAGTTTAAGTTTATTTATTTATTTATTTATTTATTTTTATTTTTTAAAAAAATATATTTTATTGATTTTTTACAGAGAGGAAGGGAGAGGGATAGAGAGTTAGAAACATCGATGAGAGAGAAACATCGATCAGCTGCCTCCTGCACACCTCCTACTGGGGATGTGCCTGCAACCAAGGTACATGCCCTTGACCAGAATCGAACCTGGGACCCTTGAGTCCGCAGGCCGACGCTCTATCCACTGAGCCAAACCGGTCAGGGCAAGTTTAAAAAATTCGGCTCTCAAAAGAAATTTCAATCGTTGTACTGCTAGTATTTGGCTCTGTTGACTACCGAGTTTGCCGACCAATGAGTTAGGGTATAGCCTTACCATAAAATATTTTCAGCCATTAAAACTCATTTGAAAGAATAACAGGTCTTCTAAAATTGTTTTTTGTGTGTGTTAAAATGAAATTTAAAAAAATTCTTTATCGTTTAAAGTATTACTTATGTCTCCTTTTTCCCCCATTGATCTCTCCCCGGCCACTCCCACCCCCCAGCACATGCCCTCACCCCCCTACTGTCTGTGTCCATGGGTTAGGCTTATATGCATACATACAAGTCCTTTGGTTGATCTCTTGCCCCTTTCCCCCCTGCCTTCCCTCTGAGGTTGGATGGTCTGTTTGATGCTTCTCTGTCTCTGGATCTGTTTTTGTTCATCAGTTTATGTTGTTGATTATATTCCACAAATGAGTGAGATCATGATATTTATCTTTCTCCCACTGGCTTATTTCGCTTAGCATAATGCTCTCCAGGTCCACCCACGCTGTTGCAAATGGTAAGAGTTCCTTTTTTTTTTTTTTTTTACAGCAGTGTAGTATTCCATTGTGTAGATGTACCACAGTTTTCTAATCCACTCATCTGCTGATGGGCGCTTAGGTTGTTTCCAAATCTTAGCTATTATAAATTGTGCTGCTGTGAACACAGGGGGGCATATATCCTTTCTGATTGGTGTTTCTGATTTCTTGGGATATATTCCTAGAAGTGGGATCACTGGGTCAAATGGGAGTTCCATTTTTAATTTTTTGAGGAAACTCCATACTGGTTTTCCACAGTGGCTGCACCAGTCTGCATTCCCACCAGCAGTGCACGAGGGTTCCTTTTTCTCCCCGCCAGCACTTGTTTGTTGATGATAGCCATTCTGACAGGTGTGAGATGGTACCTCATTGTCGTTTTGATTTGCATCTCTCGGATGATTAGTGACTTTGAGCATGTTTTCATTAACATTTTTTTTAAAAACTCTGGTAAATAGACATAATGTAAAATTGCCATCTTAACTATTTTCAAGTGTAGAATTACTGGCATTAAGCGCATTCACACTGTTGTGCAACCAGCACCATTCTCTGCAGAACTCTCTCATCTCATAAAACTGAAACTCTGTACCCAGGAAACACTAACTTCCCATCCCTCCTCCTAGCCTGGGCACCCACCATTCTACCTTCTCTCTCTACAAATTTAACCTCATATAAGTGGGATGATACAGTATTTGTTTTTTTGTGACTGGCTTATTTTACTTAACACAGTATCCTCAAGATTCATTTATGTGGTAGCATGTGTCAGAATTTCCTTCCTTTCTAAAACTGAATAATATTCCACATTTTATCCATTCATCTGTCTAAGGACACTAGAGATGTTTCCATCCATGGCTATTGTGAATAATGCTGCTATGAATATAAATCTCATGTATCTCTAAAAAAATAACCACAATACCATAAATACCCCCAAATTTAAATATTTCACAAAAGTAGCTTACCATCCTTTGCAGTCAAGTGAGTATTCACATTTCCAGTTGTCTCAAACACTGCTTTTCTTCCTTGTTGTTTGAACCAGGGTCCATACAGAGCCCCCACATCACCATTGGTTGCTCTGCTTCTAAGTCTAATTTCCCTGCTGTACATTCCCTAAGTTTTCTTTGGGGGCACGCTGACTTTTCTTCTGTAATAAGAATAAAAGTTGAGGCACCAGAGCCGGCGCTGAGCAGAGGTCTGTCCTGCCCACGCCCACAGGACCGGGACTTCCTAGCCAAGCAGAAGGAGGACCTGGAGCTGGCGATGAAGAAGATCACGGCCGACAACAGGCGGGAGATCTGTGACAAGGAGCGCGAGTGCCTCACTCGGAAGCAGGAGCTCCTTCGAGGTGGGTGCTGGGAGCGGGAGGGGCCAGGGTGGCCTGGAACCTGCCGGTGCACAGCCAGCCTTGGGTCTTCTCCATCCTAAAACTAACCATCGTGGTGAAGCGTGAGGAAAACCCCCACTGAAGTCAGGCGCGAGGCAGAGATACCAGTTATCGTCAACACGACTTGAAGGGTTCCAGATGGCAAGGGGAAAACTAGGTGATGTAGATGGGTGGAAACTGAGTGAGCTGGATGCCTGGGGTGGCAGGGGCGCGGACAGCATTGAGAACCTCCTAGGACAGCCATCCCATACTGCGCGACTGCTCTGCCAGCCCATTTTCATACCTTACTCTCGGTGAATCCTCACCTTACCCCTACAAGGCACACAAGGCGGGTCCACTGTTCTCCCCAGTTTCATAGATGAGGGAACAGGCTGAGCGAGTGACTGTTGTTGGGCCGAGGCTGCAGTTCATGAGGGTAGGCTTGGCCTTGAATGCAGATCCCACCTGGAAGCCGAGCTCTCTACTGCTGTGCGCTGGCGTTTTGACAGGTTTGCATGCTGACAAATCCCTCGTAGCACGAGACCTTCCAGGGACAACGGTGTGGGTCCCAGACAGAGGGAGGAGGCAGGGGAACATCTGGGGAAGAGGGGTCCGAGACAGTGTGTGTGCTGGCTGATGCACTCGGCTCAGAGGGGGTCTGGTGTAGGGAGCTCTGAAGGGCAACAGGGCTCTTTAGAACCATGGGTCTTATCTTTTGTTTCGGTGAGCAGAGGTTGGGTGCAGTTCTGTGGGGTATGCAAAGCAATTGAGCTCTAAACAGCTAGAATCTGTTATGTGAACTACATTTAAACCACTGGGTGGATGAAAAGTGCGTTTGGAGCCTGTGGGCTTTCGTGAAGAAGTAGGCACAGTGCCATCTCTGGCTTATTCACAGCGGGTGCCATAGCCAGGGCTCTGATGGCTCGGCACTTGGTGTGGACCGGAAAGATGGTCCTTGATGTTCCGACATTCTGAATAGAGCTACGGATGTCTCCGAAAGCCCCATTTCCTTTGTTTCCCCGTGATGGGCATGAGAACCGTGTTACCTGTGGGACAGTGGGCTTGACTGCTCCCATGTACCCTGGGCAGATGGGTTTCACACGACAGGAGGGCAGCGAAGCAGGCTGTCCCTTTGCCGTGGGCTGAGCGCCACCTGCTCTGTGGCTGCAGGCCACATGAAGTGCTCTGTTTGACACCAGCTCCCCGCCCTGTAGCTGAGCACAAGTGTTGATTAACAGACTTCAGGGATAAAATGCCATATTATTGCCCTCGTCATGCATATAATGGACAGGGAGGGTCTCACCCATTTCCCAAGGAGGCCGTTCTCCACGGGTTTTCTATTTGCCTGTTAGGAGAGCAGAGGTGCCGTGTAGATGGAACATAAAAGTCTCCCAAAGACAGTTCTCCCTCTGTGGTATGGTTGTGCCCATTTGGCAGAGGTGGAAGCTGAGGCCTGGGGCAGTCTTTTTACCTGTACTAAATCCCAGTGATGGAACTGGGTTTCAGCCCAGGTCTCGGTTTCTCAGGCTCCTGACTCCGAACACATCTTGCTGTAGCGAGCTCTCACCCCGTAGGTATTAAGGAAGTTTCCAGGAGTTGGCCTGTCAACTCTCGCACGTAGTCTCATGAGGTGGCACCGTCATCAGCTGGGCTGTGGGAGGGGGAGGGGAGGCCACGGTGGGGCTCCGCCCTTAGCAGCTCACCAGGCAGTGTGTCCTCCGCAGACCGGGAGGCGGCCCTGTGGGACATGGAGGAGCATCACCTGCAGGAGAGGCACCAGCTAGTCAAGCAGCAGCTCAAGGACCAGTACTTCCTGCAGCGGCATGAGCTGGTGCGCAAGCACGAGAAGGTGAGGCTCCGGGTGGGGCCGGGGACTGCTGCCAGGAGACCGGGGAGAGTGTGAGCCCGCACCGTGATGGGGCACCACTTGGTACCATCTGCTCTCAGGAGGAGTGAAGCTGGCCACGGGGAGGCCTGGGGAGGTCTTGCCTTGGCTCAAGGGGCCAGAAATGGGGGAGACCATGCAGCGCAGCGATGGTCCAAGCAGCTCCCTCACTGACTCTTGACACCCCATGTCCCTTTCATGCCCTTCTCTCTTTCCTCTCTCCTCTTGTCCCTCCTTTCTTTCCTTTGTCTCTTGCCCACGAATCCCTTCAGGATACTTTCAGGTATCCGCTTAAACATGTGCTCTGCCAGGAAGCCTTCCCTAACCTCCCCAGACCAGGTGAGACCCAGCTCTGTGTGGCCAGTGCACCCTCTACACCTGGGTAATCGTCTGTCTCGGTTTAGTGCCCTTAGTGGGGACACACACAGATAGCTGAGGTCTGGCTGCACAGCTGGCGTGGGTGATTCCTAACCTCACCACTGTGGCGGCTCCGCATAGGGGGGCTCAATCTGGCTAGAAGTCAGGGGAGGCTTTTTGCAGGAGGTGACACTGATACCAAGTTTTGAAATACAAATACGTGTTAGGTGAAGGAATTTATCAACTTTTAAAAATAAGAGTTGACACCTGCCATCAAAATGATAAACCATCTGTTTCAGTGTATGTTTTGCTTTGAGATAAGAACTTTGGCGGCAAGCTAGCATGGATTAGATGGCAGGGCATTTAGAAAAACCCACGTTATTAACCATTTTTAAAGTGAGAACAGAAAATGCTACTTAGCAGCAGATATACAATGATACAGCCTTGTTCTGCTGAGCATTCTGGGCCAGGTGGGTCCTGGGCTCCTGATGACACCCCGTGCCCGGAGCGCAGCGGACCCCAGCCCCACTGCCTGTCCCCCTCCAGGAGCGGGAGCAGATGCAGCGCTACAACCAGCGCATGGTGGAGCAGCTGAAGGCGCGGCAGCAGCAGGAGAAGGCGCGGCTGCCCAAGATCCAGAGGAGCGAGGGCAAGACGCGCATGGCCATGTACAAGAAGAGCCTGCACATCAGCGGGGCGGGCAGCGCGGCCGAGCAGCGCGAGAAGATCAAGCAGGTAGGCCATGGTGTAGCACAGTCGGGTTTCCCTTACAGGCTGGGGAACATAAAATAGACGGTGCAGCAGAGGGTCTGGGAAAGAGGTGTGCAAGTCATACAGCCCAGAAGCCTCCTCACCTCCCCGTGAGGTAGACAGGGGAAGCTGGGCAAGGCTTGCTCATGCCTGTTCCCTCACACGGCAGTGCTTCTGTCCGCAGTTTCTTCTGCTGCTAAACCCCTTCTTCTCATCCACCACGACCCCACTGGCGTGTCACCAGTGTGGCTCAGAGACTGCGAGTCGCTCCTGTGGCTCCTGCGTGTACACACGCTGTCCTAGCACACGTCATGGCAGTGTCCTGTCCCCACCAGCCTCGAGGGCAGGGGCTGGGTCTTAGCTCAGAGGGAGATCTTAAGACAGGAGGGGGCACAGCCTGAGGGGTGTGGGGTACTAGTCTCTCTGACAGGGCCTCCCTGGAATGACCCGAGGTGGGCCCCACCCTCTCTCTGTTGCAGTTTTCCCAGCAAGAGGAGAAGAGGCAGAAGGCAGGGCGGCTGCAGCAGCAGCAAAAACATGAGAACCAGATGCGGGACATGGCGGCACAGTGCGAGAGTAACATGAGTGAGCTGCAACAGCTACAGGTACCGACCTTCCGCTGCCCCCCACTGTCTCAGATTCCCCCAAGGCAGTCAGCTCAGGGACAAAGACTCTGCTAAGAGGGAAGGCTTCTCATCTGATGACCCAGGGTGCTACATGTGTTGGCCAAATCACTTCACCTTCCCAAGCCAGAGTTCCCACATCCATAAAATGGGCGTGGGTGATAAGTCCTATTTTGCAGGATTGGAGTAAAGCTTTGAAACAGCTGAAAGTGCCTTGCCCAGGGCCTCACAGCGGGCATGCTGCAGGGTTTCTCAGTCATCACTGTGTTTTGGGAAAGGGTGTTAATTACCCTAATACAAAACCCGATACAGACAAGGAAGGAAAACTATAGACCGGTATCTCTCATGAACACAGATGCACAAGCCCTCAACAAAATATTAGCAAATTGAATCCCAGTATTATACACCATGACCAAGTGGGATTTATCCCAGGCTGGTTCAAAATTTGAAAATCAATTAATGTGATCCTTGACATCGACAGCCTAAAAAAGAAAACTCACACGATCAGATGCAGAAAAAACATTTGACAAAAGCCAACACCTGTTCATGATAAATACTTGCAGCCAACTAGGAATAAGGGGGACTTCCTCAAGTTAAAGAACATCTACAAAAAACCTACAGCTTATCATCATCCTTATGGGGAGAAGCTCAAAGCTTTCCCACTAAGAACAGCACCAGGTGTCCTGGTACTGCCAAGCCCTTTGGTGGCCCCTTTCCCTAGGGAGATCCCTGACACTCCCCCCCCACTCCCCCCAGCTCCTGAGTTTACCCCACCCCAGGAGCTGTAGGAGTCCCCGTGTGTTGGATGGAGGCATTGTTAGAGAGAGGGATGGGCCAATCCAAACCTCTGTGACCTCAGGACATTGCTTAGGCTACTGGATCCAGCTGGCACTTTCTGGAGAGCCCAGGAGGCATGGAAAACCATTATGGGCACGGAGGCCTGCCAGGTTGGGGATTTGCCCTTTGCTTCTATGTGAACTTTAGCCAAGCCACCCACTTGCGTCTCTTTTCCCACCCCTGCCTCATGGGGTTGCCGTGAGGGTTAACTTGGAAAACCCTCAGAGGATGCTGGAAGCCGGATCTCAGCAGAGACAGTACTCAGTGCTTCTGTGCCTATGATTCCCAACTAACCCGATTTCTAAACTCCTAAGACCCTCGAGTTTGAAACTCAAAATAAAAATCCCCTCTGGGGAGACTTCTTAAATGTTGTGCTCACCTCTTTCCATAACCACACCAAAATTACCACTAAATTCTAGAACAACGATGATTGAAAACCACCTGAGGATAGGCTGAACAGAAGTCCTAACGCTAGGATATAAAGAAGCCACATCGAGACTGGTAGCATGCGTAGAGACATGGAGCAGGCAGGTCCCACACCCATGGTTTGGCAGTTAAGAATCAGGAAGGATGTCTCAGCTACAGAGGTCCCCCTGAGGAGAGAGGGGTTCCAGCTCCATAATGGGCTCCCAGCCCAGGGCTCCAGTGCTGGGAAGAGGAGTGGCTGTGAAAACCAGCAGGGACTGCATCTGAGTGTGGCGGAGGGCTGCTGAACACCAAAAAAAGAAACCACCCAATTAAAAAATGGGCAGGGGACCTGAATAAACATCTCTCTCAAGAGGTCATACAGATGGCCAACTGACATATGAATACATGCCCACCGTCACTAATCATCAGGGAAATGCAAATCAAAACCACAGTGAGATACCACATCACACCTATAAGAATGGCTATCACCAATAAATCAACAGACAATAAGTTGTGGCGAGGATGTGGAGAAAAGGAAACCCTCGTGCACTGTTGGTGGAAAACAGTATGGAAGCTCCTAAAAATATTAAAAATTGAATTGCCATATGACCAGCAATTGCACGTCTGGGTATTTAGCCGAAGAATCCCAAAACACCAATTTGAAGATATATGCATCCCTATGTTCATTGCAGCATTACTTACAATAGCTAAGAATAGAAGCAATCTAAGTGTCCATCAACAGATGAATGGATAAAGAAGATGTAGTACACTTATATAATGGAATATGACTCAGCCATAATGAAGAATGAGATCTTACCACTTGTGACAACATAGTTGGACCTAAGAGTATTATGCTAAGTGAAATAAGTCAGAGAAAGACAATACCATATGATTTCACTTACATGTGGAATACAAAAAATCAAAATAAATGAACAAGAAACAAACTCATAGATACAGCGAACTGATGGCTGCAAGACAAGAGAGGGGATGAGTGAAAAAGGTGAAGGGGTTAAAAAGTACAAATTAGCAGTTATAAAAATAGTCACAGCGATTTTTAAAAAATATATTTTATTGATTTTTTACAGAGAGGAAAGGAGAGGGATAGAGAGTGAGAAACATCGATGAGAGAGAAACATCGATTCAGCTGCCTCTTGCACACTCCCCACTGGGGATGTGCCCGCAACCAAGGTACATGCCCTTGACCAGAATCGAACCTGGGACCCTTCAGTCCGCAGGCTGACGCTCTATCCACTGAGCCAAACCAGTTAGGGCAGTCACAGCGATTTAAAGTACAGCATAGAAAATGCAATCAATTATATTCTAATAACTATATATGGTGTCAGGTGGGTGCAATACTTATAGAATGATCACTTCATAAGTTATATGAATGTCTAATCACTATATTGTAAACCTGAAACTAATATAATGTATGTCAACTGTAATTTTTTTTAAATCCCCCAAGGGGTTCCATTCTTCCACCCTAATAGAGTTGAGGTATCTGTATTAAAGGCACTCCCCCTGCTTTATAAACTCCTTATAAGCCACAAGATTGATTCCCCAGGAGGAATCAAGGGCTTACCTGTGAGAGACTACAGGTAAGTTTTGTGAAGCAGACAACTTACTTCAGAGTGAAAACAGTGAGGTTGGGAGGGCCTCAGCCAGGTCCATGGCCCTCACCGCTTGCCACAAAAAATCTAACCTGAGGAAATAATATCTGATGCAGAAAAATATGTAATTTATAGAAATACTAGAGGCCCGGTGCATGAAATTCGTGCACGGGGCGGGGGGTGGTCCCTCAGCCCAGACTGCACCCTCTCCAATCTGGGACCCCTCGAGGGATGTCCAACTGCCCGTTTAGGGGACATCCCTCTCACAATCCAGGACTGCTGGATCCCAACTGCTCGCCTGCTTGCCTTCCTGATTGCCCCTAACCGCTTTGGCCTGCCAGCCTGATCACCCCCTTAACCACTCCCCTGCCAGCCTGATTGATGCCTAACTGCTCCCCTGCCAGCCTGTTTGCCCCTAACTGCCCTTCCTTGCAGGCCTGGTACCCCCCAACTGCTCTCCCCTGCAGGCCTGGGTCCCCCTCAACTGCCCTTCCTTGCAGACACAGTCACCCCCAACTTCCCTCCTCTGCTGGCTGGGTCACCCCTAACTGCCCTCCCCTGCTGGCCTGATCGCCCACAACAGCCCTCCCTTGCAGGCCTGGTTCCTCCCAACTGCCCTTCCCTACTGGCCATCTTGTGGTGGCCATGTTGTGTCCACATGGGGGCAGGATCTTTGACCACATGGGGGCAGCCACCTTGTGTGTTAGAGTGACGGTCAATCTGCATATTACTCTTTTAATAGATAGGATAGAGGCCTGGTGCATGGGTGGGGGCCAGCTGGTTTGCCCTGAAGGGTGTCCCGGATCAGGGTGGGGGTTCCCTTGGGGCATGGGGCGACCTGGGTGAGGGGCCTGTGGTGGTTTGCAGGCCGGCCATGCCCCCCGGCGACCCAAGCAGAGGCCCTGGTATCTGGGATTTATTTATCTTCTACAATTGAAACTTTGTAGCCTGGAGCAGAGCCAAGCCTTCTGCTTGCTCTGTGGCAGCAGCCATTTCTGTTGGGATTTATGTATCTTCTATAATTGAAACTTTGTAGCCTTAAGCGGAGGCCAAAGCAGGCCAGGGCTGCAAAAGCTTGGCTTCCTCCATCGCCGGGGGCAACCCTAGCCTCCTGCTTTCTCCAGCTCCGTGGCTGCCGCCATTTCTGTTTGGGTTTATGTATCTTCTATCATTGAAACTTTGTAGCATTGAGTGGAGGCCTGGGCCGGCAAGGGCAGGCAGAAAGCTTGGCTTCCTCCATTGCCAGGGAAACCCAAGCCTCTCTCCTGCTCTCTGTGGCCACAGCCATCTTGGTTGGGTTTATTTGCATATTCGCTCCTGATTGGCTGGTGGGTGTGGCTTGTGGGTGTAGCAGAGGTATGGTCAATTTGCATATTACTCTTTTATTAGATAGGATAACTATCTATGCAGATTATCTTATCCAGTTATTAGCTCAGGCTGTTAAACAGAAGTTTTGTTTTCTTACCGTTCTGGAGCCTGGAAGTCCAAGGTCAGCCTGCCAGCATGGTTGAAGTCTAGGGAAGCCTCTTTTCCTGGCTTGTAGATGACTGCCTTCTTGCTGCATCCTGATAGGGAGAGAATGAGCAAGCCCTTTGGTGTCTCATCAGCAGGGCCCCATTCTCACAAACTTATATAAACCTAATTATCTCCCAAAGGCCCCACCTCCAAATACAATCACATTGAGGATTATTGCTTCAACATCTGAATTTTGGGGAGACACATAAAGAGTGAAAATTAAGCTCTAACCGGTTTGGCTCAGTGGATAGAGCGTTGCCCTGTGGACTCAAGGGTCCCAGGTTTGATTCCAGTCAAGGGCATGTACCTTGGTTGCGAGCACATACCCAGTGGGGAGTGTGCAGGAGGCAGCTGATTGATGTTTCTCTCTCATTGGTGTTTCTAACTCTCTATCCCTCTCCCTTCCTCTCTGTAAAAAGTCAATAAAATATATTTAAAAAAGAGTGAAAATTAAGAGCAACCTAAGTGGCCAAAAATAGGGAATGTTTATGTTAATTTGTGGGAGATTCTGTAGGCACTAAAAATGATGATTATGAAAACTTACTTCTTTATAGAAATCTTTACATTATAATATTAAGTGGGGAGGGAAGTAGATTTCAGAACTGTATATATAGGGTAAGCTAAACAACATACAGGATAGGGCCTGACAGGAAATAAGAGATAATTTTTTGTAGTGGTTGCCTCTGTTGCCTCAATTTTTTGACAGTGACATTAGGGCACATGATCATATTGTTAGCTTTATTGTCTTGTTAAAATGACATGTTTGTGTTGAAAAATTCAAACAATGCACAACGTAGAAAGTTGCAAAATTACATAGATCCCATTACATAATAAGAAATATTAACATTAACATTCTGAAATATTCCCCCCGACACCTCTTGGTGCATTATGTATTTACTTTTATGGAGCTTTCTAGAAAAGGGGTTTATAGCCCTAACTGGTTTGGCTCAGTGGATAAAGCGTCGGCCTGCGGACTGAAAGGTCCCAGGTTCGATACCAGTCAAGGGCATGTACCTTGGTTCCGGGCACATTCCCAGTAGGAGGTGTACAGAAGGCAGCAGATCGATGTTTCTCTCTCATCGATGTTTGTAACTCTCTATCCCTCTCCTTTCCTCTCTGTAAAAAATCAATAAAATATATTAAAAAAAAAAAGAAAAAGGGGTTTATAATCAAGGAGAAGAAACGAGGGGAGGGTGCTGGTGTCCCCGTGGCTACAGCGTGAGGTATGTCTCAGCCCTCTGTCTCTGCCTTGTGAGTTTCTTACCTGTTCTGCCTGGAATTTGTTCCAGAATGAAAAGTGTCACCTCCTGGTAGAACATGAAACCCAGAAGCTGAAGGCCCTGGACGAGAGCCATAACCAGAACCTGAAGGAATGGCGGGACAGGCTTCGGCCACGCAAAAAGGTAACCATGTCTGGGTGGTGGGCTCAGTAGGAGGCTGTGCTCCATGTTGTGCCACAGATGTCTGCCTAGGAGGTAGATACAGATAAGATACACATTTACAGATTTATGCGAAGGAACTGGTTCACACAGTCATAGGGGCTGGTAAGTCTGAAGTCTGCAGGGCAGGTCGCGTCAACCTAGGGAAGAGCTGATGTTGCAGTCTTGAGCCCTAGAGTAGTCTGGAGGCAGAATTTCTTTTTCCTTATGGGGCCCTCAACTGATTGGATGAGGCCCATCCACGATATAGAGGGTACTCTGCTTTACTCAGATCTACGGAGTTAAATGTTAATCACATCTAAATAATTCCTTCACAACGACATCTAACCTGGTGTTTGACCAAACAACTGGGTACCATGGCCTCACCAGGTTGGCAAATAGATTAACCATCAGAGTCTCAGTGTGGTCACTTTAGATGTACGAAATGAATACTGTACAGTGTTATGTGAAAAGTCACCAACCCATGGTACAGGCCAAGGACATACTCATTTCCTTACACTCGCCTAATCTCTCTGAGGAGAGCGCTGCCCTGATTCTCTTTGGTGCCGTGTCTGGAAGCCCTGAGGTTTGTTCTACCATCACACGTCAACTCCACTCGCTGTAACTGTGGTCTGGACAGGAGGCAGCTGCTCACCTCAGCTATGTAATGGCCTTGGAAGTCCTTGAGTGGAGGCTTTCCTCCCTGTGCTAATGGAGCTTTCTGGCTGGAAGCTGGCCAGGGTCCCAGCACTTGCTTTTAGCAGGCCCACACTCATCAGTTTCTGTAACTACACCTGCTGAGACTCTCGATACTTGACACTCAAATCAGTAATGCTCCTGCATAGGTTGACTCTGGAAAGGAAATACATATTAACCTGCTTTCTTACCTGAGGGTTCTATTATACCCTTGGCACATCCTGAGAAAGTAGAAAAGGAATGGGTTATGTTGCCTCTAGCAACTGCCTCATATCCCAGATTGCTCCATGGGGATACCTGGGCTTAGGGGAGATATTACAAGTGTGTTTGGGGAGCTGGCATTGCATTTTGCTGAGGGGGCTGCCTCTCCAGAATACCCTCTAGAATTGTTCTATCTGCGACCTGGGTTGCTGCTGGATCACTGACCCAGAGGTGATTTCCATTCTGGAATAAATGTTCTTTAACTCTATTGCATTACAGTCAGCAGCCTTGAGATGCTGTCTGTGTATGGGTTCAGGGGAAATATTGTGCATTTTGGAGTATTTTTAGAAAAATTTAGATTTCTTTTGGTAAATACAGAATATCTTGTAGGGTCAATGAAGTGTTACTTAGGTCCTAGTTAGAATGCGGCCTCAGACAAGTCAGGTCTTCCCTCCTGAACCTTGCTTTTTGGGGCTGTAAATGTGAATGACATGTAGTCCCTAAAAGCAGGTATTCGTAAACTACTCATGGGCCAAATCTAACCTACCACTTGTATTTGAAAGTAAGATTGTATTGGAACATAGCTATGCATGTTCATTGATATATTGTCTGTGGTTGATTTTGCATTCTAACTGCAGTGAAGTTGTGCCAGAGAACTCACAGCCTGCCTACAACAAAGCCAAAAATATTTACAATTTGGCCCCTTACAGATAGAGGGCTGCCATCTCCCGCCTTAGGTTTCATAGAGGAATAGATGTGGTTGGTAGAATAGAGTATTATGTAAGAGCGACGCAGAATAAAGTCCTGGCTCCCATTACTACCTGTGAGACCCTGGGTAAGTTACTAAGCTCTCTGTGGTAGTTATTAGAATTAAGTTGGTATTCCTATAGCAGAGGTCCCAAACTGATGGCATATGGGCTAAAATTGGCTTACAGATGTCAGATTTGGCCAATACATGGCAGTTTAAATTTTTTTGAAAGTTACCAACTAAATTTTACATTAAAATCTGGATTTTGCTCTGAGTAGCTCAGTTGGTTAGACCATTGACCCACTACGCCAAAGTTGTGGTTTCAGTCCCTGGTCAGATACAAGAATCAACCAATGAATACATAAGTAAGTGGAACAACAGATGGATGCTTCTCTCTTACATCCCCCTTCCTCTTTCTCTAAAATCAATAAATAAAAATTAAAAAAAAATCTGGACTTCCAGTTTCTTTTGAAAACCTAGGAGCTTTGGTAACACTGGATCCATCAAACTGCATGACAGCCATCAGCTAGAACTGAGAAAAACTGCCATTTTCAGACCCGGCTGGTGCTCTTCACCGCAACACAGTCCCGGTTACTCCCTACTGTCTCACAGCCAGCGCTCTCCACTCATTTACTCATCTGGCTGGCTCCCGTGGGCACTGGGTCTTGTAACTTCCCTTACAGGAGCTTAAACAGTACTACTTTTATCTTGCATATATATTTGCTTGCCACAAACACTTTGATATTAATACATCCAGCAAAGGAGAACTTGGGCCAAGAGTCTGTGTGAATTACCAGAAATTTCTGATCACTCATATCTGTAGCAGTTTTAACACGTGCTGGCCCATGTTCCCAAGTGAGCTAAGCCACGCCCCAGCTAAGTGCATTTGTTTACTTGCAGTGACTGGTGAATGCACACATTTACTAGACCTGTTTAGTGTATGTAAAATTACAGAAATACATATAGAAATTTTTCCTGTGAGTTAAACTCTTCATACCTGCTTAATTTTAATTACACGTGTCTACATAAGTAAAAACAGGTAAACTAATTTGTCAATTTTTTTTAACACGCATTCAGAAAACCTACTCTATTATATAATGGATTTCTGGCTTTAACAGACACCCCTTCCCCTGAATTAGTTCACTATATCAAGGTTTTACTGTGTTTTTGAAAACAACTCCTGTGGGACAGGGCCCTGGCTAAGAACACTGTATACCACAGGCATTTCTGCCCCCCATTAAATCTCTCTCTCCATCTCCACCTCAGGCTTTTCTCCACTCCTTTGACTGTTTTCCTGCCAGCAGATCTGCACCTGCTTTTCCCACACCCCATGTAGATTGGCACTGCCCCAAACGGTAGCCCTTGGCTCACAGGAAACTCCTATATGGCTGTGGCAGGAGGTGGTGCTTACTTTCTGGGTGATAAGCTCTAGGGAAGGAAAGCGGGAAGACCAAGTTACCCAGGCACCAAGGCCCAGGAGGGAAATTTCCGGAGAAGGCCACTTTGGTGGGGTTCCTGAGGTTGGCAGACCTGTGTCCTATGGAATCTGACTGAGCTCCATCTACCCTCTCTCTGTCTTAGGCTCTGGAAGAAGATCTGAACCAGAAGAAGCGGGAGCAGGAGATGTTCTTCAAACTGAACGAGGAGACTGAATGCCCGAACCCCACCACCCCAAACAAGGCCACCAAGTTCTTTCCCTATAGCTCTGCTGATGCTTCCTAACAGCCACTTGGGGCTATGGCTGGCAGGCTGGTGGGCCTCTGGGCCCTCCCATTTTCTGTGAACAAGTAACTCAGGACCCCTTCCCTCCTGCTTCCACACCAGCTCGAATCCAGCCCCTTGCCCGAGTGACCCGTGTTCCTGACTTCTCGCTCACTCATGGAGGTTCGCCTAATTTTAATATATGTTCTCTTTGAACCCCAGGCCCTTCAAGCGGTCAGTGATTTGGGTTGTGGGCATGGTCAGGGTCTAAGAGGAAGGAGTGTGTTGTAACCTCGGGGCCCCTCCTGTTTGCCAAAACACCAGTTTTTGCTGTCTGTGGGTGCAGAGTGCTGCTGCTGAAGTCACCATGGGCTCGTCCATATGCTGTAACTCTTGGTGGCTTTTCAGCCATTGCCTGCAGTGTCAGACAAGAATCATGGCTCCTAATGGCCAGCTGCTCAGGGGGTGCCCTCATTTCTCCACTTTCCCCAATTTGCTTTCCTCTTGAGGCCATGTCTACAATGGGAGAGAGCCAGAATTGCTCATTCTCCTGGTCCCAACTCTTTCATGCCATCTTGTGTCCCCCACTTCCTGCACCCACACTCACACACACAAAGGGCTTGGGCCCCTGGGCCTCTTGTACCAGGTGGGTTGGAACACATTTGCTGCCTGAGCCTCTGAGTATGTTAGGTGGAGCCACTGGTATGGGGCATGTTGGCACCAGAGGTACAAGATGGCATAGGGTGAACAGTCTGTGATTCCTTTTGGCCCCCATGTGGTAGTGTGTATTCAGGGACAAATGGGTGTGTTCACCACCCAACACTTTCACAACCCAGTCTGTTTCCATCTCACATTTGCCCAGGTGAAATGGGAAGGCTGTCTTTCTCTCCCTCTGGCCTAGGAGTCTGGCCTTACACTTCAGAGGTCTGGCAGTCTGGTCTGGCAGTCTTCAGGAAGCAAAAGCATCAGGGAGAAACTAATGCTTTTTGCATCCCCCCCCCCTCCCCCTGCCCCAGAACATGGCAGAAGCAAAGCTTCTGTAGCTCAGACAGAATCCTGGACCTTTGGGTCATCAGTTGGCCTCCCAGATTCTGATCCCCAAGGCTTCAGTGTCGATAACCCAATGAAGGCAAATGCTCAAACTGGCGTTCGGCTTATTTACAAAGAAAACTTCTTTCACCATGATTTCTAGCTTGAAACAAATACAAATGGCTTCTTCAAGAAGATACCTGCTTTAAAGAAACAAGGCAGAAAACGGAAGGTGATTTTGAGAAATCCTATGGGCACACTGAGTCTGGGTGCTAATCGGCTGGTGATAGAGCTAATGCCGCGCCCCAGGAGGCCTTTCTTCTTGATTCTTTATGGTTAGGTTTGAAGCTTTGTCTTTCTAAAGCAAAATCTTCTAGCACTGGCTGTAATCCTCCTCTCCTGGATCTTGCAAAGGGAGAGACGCCATTCGAAAGAAGGGACTTGGGGTGCCCAAGTCTTCCAGATGCAGTAAAGATACTCTGGAAGCCGTGGGAAGGCGATGGTCCTCTTACATTAGTGAGCATTCAGCTTGCCTGCTTCGGTATTTGACCCACATGGGACACTGGTCAGGTATCAACAAATGAGACAAATGAAACAATTGTCCCTTTTGATTCTCTTAGGTGCACAGGTGCTGGAAAATGTGAACCAGCAGCAGTGTAACTACAGAATGTAGACCCAGTTCTGCCAGAGGAGGCCAGTACTGGCAAATGGTCAGGTAGGGCTGATTTGGGCTTTGTTTACAACACATTGCCTTTTACAGCCTGGGGAGTGAGAATGAGTATTAGGTTTTATGGCTCAGTATTAGGTTTTAAGTCTTTGGTCCTTCCCTTATGTGACTTGTCATTCATGTTGGAATCGTGTTCAAGTTGCTGTTTCCCTGCTCAGTGCCACCTGAGCCCTAACAGGTCCCCTGTTCTTCCTGAACGGGGTCTGGTTGGGCCTTGCAGCCTCACAATTGAGCCAGTGTGCACTGCCCATCACGGAGAAGGCCCACACCGTGTTCCTCAGGCCTGTGCTAACGTTTCCTCTAAGGGACAGATGAACTGTTCCTCATTTTCAGTCAATTTATGGCAGAGTATATATAACTAACTTATATGTTCCCTTTATGAAGGATAGAAGTTATTTTTATGTAGTTTCCAAACTTTATACAAGGCTTTTGTAAAATGTTCTCTGCAAAGTTAACTGCAAGAATGTAAATATGCTTCTAATAAAATAACAAAGGGAGAAACTCTATTTGCCTTTGGGGTTTTTCTCTTGGGCTGGAGCGGGAAAAGCAGGGCACACTTCACACTTGCCAGACAAGAAAGGGTTTACCAGCTTCTGAGTACATGGTCATATAGCAGGTCTAACTTTAGGGTATTTGTTCTGAAAGTTACTCCTCCTAGTTCTGTGTGTTTTCTCTCTACAGACATTAACTATTATTCTCATTTAACAACAACACTCAACCACCAAGAGTTTTCACATATTAACTTAATTGAATCCTTTTTACAAACCATGAGGAAGACACCATCATTCCCATTTTATAGATGAGGAAATGGGAACTCAATTCAATCAATTCTGTTAAGAACAAAAGAATGGGAACCGCCTGACTACTAAAAAGACTTTTTATATTGTCACTGGAGAAACTCGGTTTCTCAGAGCATACCAAAGACTCTTCACCGAGATTTAATAAATGAAATTAATCATACCTGTGTAGCAGAGATCATCCTATTTGTTCAGCGAATTCTACTTCGTTTCTTTTTTTAGTCACACAGCAGAGCACATCCTTTGGCAGCCCTTCCAGCCTCCTAGGACTGAGTGATTGGGCACCGGCCAATAGTGAGCAGGAATGACTTTCTGAGATAAGGCAGTTCACAGTTATTGAACCTCCCCTCTTTCCCATTAATACTCCATGAATTCCAGATGGTCTAACTAAGATACAGAGCTGGCTGACCACTTTGCACTTCACACGAACAGATATGTGTATTAAAGGTGTGAAAACTTAGTAATGGGTCAGCTTGGCTAGGATACTACATTTCCCTGAATTTTGTTCTTGTCTGTTTCTGATTAGGGTGGGCCACAAGGCAGATTCCTGTGAGGGATTTGGGGGGTGGAAGTGAAACTGCAGTCATTTTGTAGCCCAAATACATCTCTGTGGCTCAGCTCACTCACCTCCGTGGTATGAGGAGTGGCTGGTTCTGCAATGGCTCCACATTCCCTTAGACTTAGAGCCTCCTTTCAGCTTCTCTGATTCCTGGGCCAGGTGTGGGTGTTCATCTCTGTGACAGGGCTCAGCCTCTGCAGGACATCCATAGCACCAAGGTCAGGGGCAATAAGCACTGACACAGGTTTCAGTCTGACCCCAGTTCACCTATGCTTGCTCTCCCCAACCTTCCACCCATCTCCCCTTCCTGACTTGCTTGCTCCGTGGACTCTAAGATCCACTGTTGCCCAGGAAGACAACAGCCTTAGAGATTGCTTAACTAGTTTTGACAATTATATAACATCAACTCTTTGTAAAATATTCCTTAATTCACTCTTAGTGGTTCTGTTTCTTTGATACACAGGATAATCTGCTCATGTGGCATAGTGTATTCCATTCTGACTAATATAACTTTTCTTTACTTTTTCAATTGCAGGTGTCTTATTTAACCTAAGTTTAAAAAGGGTAGGGGAAAATACAAATATTAATTTCAATACATTTGCCAATAAAGGAATTGATGAACGTTTGTACTTATGTGCTTTAAATATATTTTCCACACAATCAGGGTACTAAAGAATTAACTAATCTAACAACCCATTATTGGCAATGCCAATCCTATTGAACCAGTCAATCAAATTAGACTCTCAGAAAGTTTGGCTTTTTCAATCCAAATAAATGTGCAAATATATAGTTCATGATATCTTTTTCCCCGATAGATAAGGCAGGAAGCCTTGTCATGTGGATAAGATACAGAGCTGCTACCTTCAATGCATCTTACCGACACCCTTATGATTTCACAAGATTCTCCCTCAAAAGACCTGCCTTTTTTTTGACATTAGGGGAAATGAGTTGCCACAATTTCAGTGCGCTATCCTCCTAATGTATCTGAATGCAGGAAACTCATCATCACAGGTGAGAATACAGCATTTGAACATGCCACAGGTGGGGGCTGGCAAGCAGGAAACTGCCTGCTGAGGTGCCACTGAACTCACAGGGAAGCCCCCCCTGGATACCCCAGCCACCGGTGTATACGTGTGGGTTACAGTTCTGCAAACTACTGCTGCTGTGTGCCACAAAGGCAAGAAGGAAAAGGAAGTGTACTCGAGCCAGGAAGAGAAGTCCTTTCATGCAGCGGTGTCTCCTCAGGTGCTCATTGACAGTTAATCACTGTGCCAGCTGGCAGAGCAGAAATAGTTACAGGGTCCCACTCCAGTCTTTTTTCCCCCAACAAGAGATTCTTTTATTTTCATCAACGTTTATTTTGTTGTTAATCCTCACCCGAGGATATTTGCCCATTGATTTTTAGGGAGAGTGGAGGAAGAGAGGGAAAGACAGAGAGAAACGTCAATGTGAGAGAAACACATTGATGGGTTGCCTCCTGCACGAGCCCCAACCAGGGCCCAGGCCAGGGAGGACCCTGCAACCAAAGTATGTGCCCTTGACTGGAATTGAACCCGGGACCCTTTGGTCCACAGGCCGACGCTCTATCCACTGAGCCAAACTGGCTAGGGCTCCCACTCCAGTCTTTAAAAAAAAAAAGTTTCCATTAATTTTAGAGGAAGGGAAAGGGAGAGAAGCATCGATATGAGATAAACTTGGATCGGTTGCCTCCCGTACACACCCTGACTGGGGATCAAACCTGCAACCTGGGTATGCGCCCTGACCAAGAATCTAAACACTGACACTCTAACCCAGGGGTGGGCAAACTTTTTGACTCGAGGGCCACAATGGGTTCTTAAACTGGACCGGAGGGCCGGAACAAAAGCATGCATGGAGTGTTTGTGTGAACTAATATAAATTTAAATTAAAGGAGCGGAGGGGAGAGCAAGAGAACCGGATATAACAGCTGGATCCGGCCGTGGGCCGTAGTTTGCCCAAGGCTGCTCTAACCTCTGGCCAGAATAGAGGGTTTAATTTTTGAGAGAAGCTGGAAATTGATTTTAAAGTGAAAGTGTCAAATTTTAAAACAATAGAAAAGACAGTCATATTCAGCTTGTGACTCCTACCCTAACCCTACATGCTAGGCCCAGTGGAAAGGGTCAGGACCTCAGAAGTCTGGTTGGCTGATACACTGGTGGCTCCCAATGAACCAGGACTCTGTTCACAACCGGGACTCTGTCCCTTCCCACACTGACTCTGGGCTGGGCATATGACATGCTTTGGCCAATGGGACATTAGCAAAGGCTTAATAAGCATTTGCTCATTGGGGTCATGTCCTCTAAGAACAGCGGACCACTGGTGGTCCGTGAGGTCCGAAAGGTTGGTGACTGCTGCTCTGGTCTAGAAAGCTAATTATCCTGCAGAAGCCTGACTGATGATAACCCAGGTGGAAAGGGAGGCCCTAGGGGCTGTTTTGATGAGCGCCCAACTGAAATCATTCCCCAGTAATCAGCTTATACTATGTGGGCTCAGCTGAATCCAGTCAACCCACACAATTGTGAAAAATAATATAATATTTTAAGCTACTAAGTCTTGGGGGTGTTTTATTATGATGTAATACGTCACTGCAACACGGGTCATTTATTGTAACCGATTTGTTTTACTAACGAAATGTCCAAAAGCCTAGACAGGGGAAGGGGTCCGATGAAATTCAGATAGCAGGTTAATGGCAATCACTTTCCAATCCCGTGCACTTTCTTCCTATTGCTTTTCTTTCCGTTCCCTTGGTGGAAAGCACCAGGTAAGGATCATGGGACTTGAAACGCCAACGGCGAGGAGCTTACACTGTGTCCTGCGTGCACAAAAACAACTAATAACCTGGACCTTAGACCTGGGGTTTCTAGCTCATTTAGTCAACTCACTGTACACGTGCAGAGAATGCAAAAAACACGTGAGAAAGAGAAAGTAGCCTCTGACATTTGAACGCTGGCCGGATACATTAGAGCCCAGCCGTCCTATTACTCGGTGATAGCCTCGCCTTCTTAGCTAGGCCTCGTGCTCCTGTCGAATATAGTAATTTCACAGAGCAGACACCAGACGAGGCTGTTCTGTGACAACGCCAGATCAAGACAAAAACAAGACCGCTCCACCCTCACTAATATGCGGGGCGGCTGCTTATGTGCCAATTAGAGCTTTACCCGTAGTGTCCTAGCCCTCCCTTCCAGGTAAGATTTATTGAGATACCCAATCATGGAATCACTCTTGCTTCGCGGCACCAGCTAATCCAGGGAAAGCCTCACTTCCTCAAAACCTCTCCCAGGTCACCTAACAGCTCTCACTGCGATGTCCCAGCACACCTCATGGTGAGTGTTCTCCCTCACAGGGACCAGCAACAAAACCCAACTGGTTCAGCTACTGCTGTGTCCCTGGCGGCTTCTGATTGGAAGGCCCTGACAAAGTTCACAGAGCCGGTGACAGAGTTCAGTCTCCAGGTCTCTAGCCGTGTTCTTAGCGCCTGGCACTCTTTTGGTTAATGACACCCCCCCAGAATTAAGCTCCACGAGAACAGAGGCCTTGTGTGTGATGTTCAGAGCTGACTCCCAGTGTCCAGACTGGTAACCGGCGGTGGCTGGAAGTTTAAAAAGTACTTTCTGAACGAATAAGTAAGAGGGGCTCAGTATACACAGATTCCCTTTCATCTCTCGGCTCCTCCCAGTTCGTGGTGCATATAGACAGCACCACAGCTCATCTCCACAAACCTCCTCTTCCCCACCTAAACCTCCAAACACCTCACCGGATGCCCGAGAGGGATGCCCCTTGTCGACCCTCCTCCCTAGCCGAGCTTCTCTCGCCGGCCGGCCTTTTCCCCCACCTGAGCCCTAAGCCCATCCCCTTCTAAAGTACCTAGAACCCACCTGTCTCCAACACGTGTCCCTACCACCAGACGCTCGCAGACCAGCCTAGCCGCTACCTAGGCGTCGAATGGGCGCCGCAGACACTGACTGCGCATGTGCGGAAATGGGTCGCATACGCAGAATCTCTGACAAGTGAATAGTGGCCTCGGACTTTCCGTTCCGGTCTGAGCGGCCTTGTAGCTCCCAGGAAGTCAGGAGGAAGTAGCGGAAGGAGAACCCGCGCGCAGGGTTCTCTGGGACATGTAGTCATGGAACTCCCGAGGCTCTATCTGGAGGGAACCCTTAAGTCTGCACTTCTCGCATTCACTACCCAGTGCTACTTCCGGCTTAGAATTCAGCTTCGAGCTGCCAGAAGAGGTCGGCTTCTCGTTCCCACCACGCTCTGCGGAGCACGCGGCGCCTGTTGGGAGCTGTAGTTCTCGCTCTGCGTACTGCGTCCACCGAGGGGGAGGGCGGAGCTGCCGGCGGCCCGGGCGGGCTGGCAGCTAGAGTGGGTGCGATTACCGCCTCCGCCTCTGCTGCCTCCGCCGTCGCCTCCTCCGCACGGGCGGTTCGCTGCTGCGCGGGGAGAGCGAGGCGGGGCCGCCGGGGCCGCCATGGAGCCCGACTCGGTGATTGAGGACAAGACCATCGAGCTCATGGTGAGTGCGGCCCGCTGGACCGTCTGTTCTTCCGTCCGCCCGGCCCCGGGCGGGCCTGCCCATCTCAGCGTCCGGCCCCGGCCCTTCCCCGCCGTCTCGGCCCCGGACCCCCGCCCCCCCCCCCCCCCCCCCCCGCCTTCCCTGGCCTCGGGCCCGGCGCGGTTCCGTCGGATCCCTCGAGATCTCAGGCAGGAGGTGGCCCGGCCCCCTCCTGCCCCTCGGTTCTCCTCCCTCCCCCAGTCCTGTCTCCGGGCCCATCTCTCGAACGACCCTCGCTCGCTAATGCTGTGGCCTTAGCTCACACTCGCTCTAGCATCTCCTTTTCCTTCTCTGAGAAGTGGATATATTTTTTTCTCCTCTATTTCTTCGGTCCAGGCCTGCACCGCTCTTGCAAGCCCCACTTAGGCCGAGTGAGATGGTGATGGGAGGGGGGACAGAGGAGATCGGTCAGGGCCTCGGGCCCCCGCGTCCTAGTAGGGGTCTCAGCACCTTCTCCCCAACCTAGAGCTGTGTAGGTGCCGGGATAGGCCCTACGGGGTGGTGGTGGGAAGCGCTGGGGTGTGAGGCTGTGACGGATTAAGGGCCTCTTTCCCGGACCTCAGTGATGTCCGGCTTCTCGGACAAAGGGTTTCCTACTGGGCCGAGAGGGATGTTTGCATAGCAAGGCCCCAGGTATTCTGGATTCCATCTCCCAGGAGTAACTTCACGTTTCCAGAGCTGCTTTAGGAAATTGGGGAGGAGGGGGGAAGGGTTGTCCTCATGACTGCCGCCCGCCAGTTCTTTCTTCTCCAAAAAGAAAAAAAAAAAAAAAAAAGAATCTTCAGTCCCTGGGGGAGCGATCACTCTTCTGTTAGAAACCATTTCTAGCCAGACCAGACTTCCTCATCCCCGCGGACACCCCAATCCCTTTCCCCCGTAGGACTTGGAGCCAGAAGGGTGTTTTTTTTTTTTTTTTTTTTTTTTTTTTTTAAAGAAACGGGACCATGAGAAATTGGCTACTTGGTGGATGATTGGGTGGGAGAAATAAAACATGGCAGCTATTACCTGCCAATTTGAACGTTAGGGAAATCAAACTGGGCTGTGGAGGAAGTCAGTGCCTCAGCAAATGGACAAGCCCAGGGTTTCTTCCTGTGGAAATCTTGACATAGTTTCTTTGTATCTCTCCTGACACGGTAACAGCTTCTACCCAGGGTGGAGGGGAAAGGTGAAAGAATCTACTTAACCCAGCAAAATGTTTTCCTAGCCAGATTTTCTCCAGTGTGAAAAATGTTTATTGAGTCAGTGATTCCACTGGGTAGGGTCGGTGACATCAGAGCCACTTCCCCCATTTAATGCTATAAATAATAAATGGTGACACTGAAAGTCTGATGGATAGCTGCATGGTTTCTGTGGACGATGGTATCTGGGGAGTTGAGAAGCATGTTTTAAAAATGGAAGTACAGTAGCATAAATAGGGAGGCCGCTTAATATTTGCTGTCCTTTGCATAATTCACAGGGCTAGACTTCTCCAGCATTCTTGAGTACAGTACTATAAAAAAAAAAAAGCTCTGGTAGTTTCTAATTTGTGTGTGTGTGCCCACACGTGTGGTTGCTTTTTAAGGGATCCTGTCACTTGTGGATTTTTATTTGATTTTCATTTGTTAAGTAATTTTTTTCTGCCTCAGTATAATTTATTGAGCTATTGTAGTCAAGCCTTTGGCATTCTGCAACTTTGTAGATTACTTTGGTAAAATGTCTTAGTTAGAATTACAAATAGAGTACATATTCTTATGGGTGTATTTACAGTACTTCATAATAGAAAACGTGGATCTTGGTACCTCTTTGACATTGGCTGTTCTGTGCTCTTTCATTTCTAATGATTTGAAAAATAACTAAATGTCTTTATTTTCAAAAGAAGAAACACAGTGTAATCTACTTAGTGTTTTTGGGTGTATGGTTAAAAAAGTCTCCAGCCTACATTTTATGCTCATAGCTTAAAAATGTTTACATGATTGTGCTTGTCTCTGGTCAGAAAAGATGTTTCAGCCTTTTAAAGACATTATAATCTGGGACTCTTAGAAAATTTAATAAAGAATTTAGTAGTTATCTAGATCAATTTTAAAATGGCTTTTTATATACAGATTTTGATATTCCCTCAAAGGGATAGCCGTTAAGATTTTTAGGCAATGCTTTTCATAAACATATATGCATTTATTTCAGTGTAGTAGACAGCACAGCTACTTAACTGATTTAGTAAATCCAGGATCAGATGTAGGAATGATAAAGCCTTCAAATCTAATTGCATGTGGCTTTCTGTGTTCACCACATTTTAATTACCGTTTTCAGAAGTAGGTTCAAAATATTTTTTACATTGGCTTCAAAAGAACATGATTGAGGGAGGGGAAGGGGTTAAACGTGGGCTACTCTGGAAGCCTAAAGTCTGAAATATTTTTAGGTTTTTATGAGTCAGCTTCAGTACTCAGATATTCGTGATGGTGCTTCTGGCACCAGTTTGGCCCTTCATGGTTAACAGGGTAACTTTCATTTGGTGTTGCAGAGCGTGCCACATTAAAGTGGGGAAACGAACTTCTTGGGTATCGCCAACTTCTTAATCGTCATCCCTCTACTTTCTTTCTTTGTGACTCTCCTTTCTTTCTTGCACTTTTATTTATTTATTTACTTTTAAAAAATATATCATTATTGATTTCGGAGAGCAAGGGAGAGGGAGAGAGAGATAGAAACATCCATGATAAGAGAGAATCATTGATTGGCTGCCTCCTGCACACCCCCTAGTGGAGATTGAGCCTGCAACCCGGGCATGTGCCCTGATGGGAATGGAACTGGAGACCTTTTGGTGCAC
Source organism: Plecotus auritus (assembly GCF_963455305.1). Classification (NCBI taxonomy): domain Eukaryota; kingdom Metazoa; phylum Chordata; class Mammalia; order Chiroptera; family Vespertilionidae; genus Plecotus; species Plecotus auritus. Next base: position 6,033,948 of record NC_137773.1, read on the forward strand.
AGGATGGCCCTCAACCAACTGAGTCGCACAGGCCAGGGCTCAACTATATACTCTTGATTGAGACAATTGTATTTACAATTGCTGATGGTGAATAATTTAACCACCAAATAACTTTTATGACATTATATTGGCCCAATACTATACCTTGTTGATGGGACTGTTTTTCAAACTTACGGATTTGGTAAAATCAGATTTATTATTATTAACTAGAGGCCCCATTGGTAGGGTCCGTAGCAGCTGCCAGCCGCTGGCCGGGTACTCCCTCCCTTCCCCCGGCCGCCTGCTGCCCCGGGGCCTCCTGCCCTTCCCCTGGCCGGCCTCCGCCCCCTGGTCAAACTCCCAGATGAACTCCCTGTTGAGGGGACAATTTGCATATTACACTTTTATTATATAGGACTAGAGGCCTGGTGCACGACATTCGTGCACTGGGAGGGGGGGGTCCTTCAGCCCGGCCTGCACCCTCTCGCAGTCCAGGACCCCCGACAGTCAGACAGCCCTCTCGTAGTCTGGGGCTCTTCCAGTCCGGGACCCCTTGCTCCTTACCGCCCACCTGCAGCGGAGGCGGGAGAGGCTCCCACCACCACCTCTGCACTCACCAGCCGTGAGCCCGGCTTCTGGCTGAGCGGCGCTCCCCCTGTGGGAGCATGCTGACCACCAGGGGGCAGCTCCTACGTTGAGCGTCTGCCTCCTGGTGGTCAGTGCGCGTCATAGCGACTGGTTGTTCCGCCGTTCGGTCAATTTGCATATTAGGATTTTATTATATAGGATGAGGTAGCAAAATAGTAACCATTTTAAAATATACCAAGTTCACCAGGCTATGTCTAGCGCAGTGGACTTCACTGGAAAAAATGAGAGTTGTGTATTATGTATCACATGATGTTTATTAACACTTGCGTTAGAATATGAGGCCCTCATTACTAGAAAGCACTCACAGAGCTGCTAACTAGAAGAGAAAGTTGGATAGTCTTCTATTAGAAGATGGCAGAAGTTGATGCTAAAAGATTAGGAAAGGTCATTCTGCCTCCTCTGTGGGTGTGAACTCATCCCTTCCCCAACCTTTACATCAATAGCGGGCAGTTTGTACGCTGTTGTTAGCTGTTGAATGGTTCTCCTCTTTGCTAGGTGACCTTAAGTGAGCCATTTTCCTTGTTATCGCTTGAATGTAGAAATAGAAGTAAAATACATTGGTGGGATATCAGTGCTATTTTCAGAGCTGTTGAAGAAAGGCCACAAGGCCATGGAGATGAATGAAACAAGTGAAGATATTGGAAACAAATTTTTTTTTCTTTTTGGATTTTCCCTCTTCCTATCATTGGCTTTCTAAGTAGAGTAAGGGGGTTGGTTAGTAACTCCTTTAAGAAATTGGATCCTAAGTCTAGCTGTGTGCTGATTTCCCAAATGCAGATTAAATAGACAAAGTAATGTTTAAGTAGGGTCCAAATGAAATAAACAATATACATATTCCTAGACCTCATTGACCTGCCTCAAGAGGCTGTGGCTCAAATATATCATTTTTTGCCCCCGATTTTGAAGTAGGTAAGATGTCCTTTCAGATTTGACAAAAACAAACCAACCACCCAACCATGATCCTGCACATGAGTCTTGGCACTGTTGACCCCTGATGCCATACCCTGAAAATGGAGAGAGTTGGCACAGGAGCGCATTACATAGGTTCACAGAACAGCACATATGTCCCTCTGAGTCGTGCTGTTTGATTCTATGAATTCTAGAAACAAACTTTCTGTGCTGGGAGGTGTCTGGGATCCTGAGTTCCATCTGGTGATATTTACACTTTTAAGGGAAAGAAAGCATTTTAAGTCCTATTAATTCCAGTTCCAGCTCCCTTCTGGCTTTTCTCCCCACATCCCTCACTCAGTCTATTTTCCAGCCAAAGCATGAGGGACCCTAGTTCTTCTGATCGTGTCACACTCTTTCCTTCGTCAGCACCAGTCTGAACTGACCTAAGCCCGTGTATTGAAGGCTGATACTATGGGAAGGACCTAATCGTTGGCTCTCTGGCTAAATGGGCTCAGGTCAGATGTCAGCAATCCTCTCTTTTACCTATGCTAATGAAGTGCTGTCCCTTCCAAACAATGTAGATGTCACCGTATGTTACGGTGGCAGATACCACTTGGGTTTTTTACCTATAGCACTGCCTACCTCAGCGGTCGCCAGCCTTTCGGACCTCACCGTGGACCACCGGTTGGCGACCGATGGCCTACATGGTAGTCATTATTAAATGGAATGAATAAATTCTGGCTCTTTGCATTTATTTTGTGGGACTTCACATATTCTGGGCTTGTACTCTAGATTGCTGTTTGTGTCCTCTATTAAATGATAAATAAACTCCTCACAGTGCCTTCTTGTAGTAGGTGTTTGGTAAATGTTACATTGAATTTTTTGGTTGATTGTTTACATGCATTATTGCTGTCTGCCTGTATCTTAACCACCCTCTTTTCTGAAAATTCTCACCTATATCACTAATTCTCATAATAATCTGTTCCTAACTCTTACAATACTTATCCTACCTTCCTGTTTATTATAAAAGCCTGTGATTGTGTTCAGTGGCTCTGTCTTATTGCCCTTTGAATACTTCATAATGCTTAGAACTTAGGTGTGTAGATGTTTTTTAATTTAAATTGTTAGGTGTGTTTTTCTTTAAATATATTTTTATTGATTTCAGAGAGGAAGGGAGAGGGAGAGAGAGAGAAACATCAATGATGAGAGAGAATCATTGATTGGCTGCCTCCTGCGCGCCCCACACTGGGGATCAAGCCTGCAACCCAGGCCTGTGCCCTGACCTGGAATCAAACCGTGACCTCCTGCTTAATAGGTCAACACTCAACCACTGAGCCACGGGCAAGGTTAGGTTTTTGTTTGTTTTCTTCCTGTTGTGAAAGCTTTAAAAGATTTCCTTTTGATAACCTTAAGCCTAGGGTGGAGATGAATAGAGGAGAAAAGCCGTAAGGGGAAGAGGAGGGTGGTGTGTCACAGACATCCATAGACATTTCACCATATTTACAGAACTTGACACAGATACTCATTGATATCTGCACATCCCGAGTGTGGTTGATAGCAGAGTATTCCTCAGATTCCTTCTATATCTGTTGACGTGAACTCGCCAAACAGTCGATAAGTTCTAAGGGTTCTGTGACCTTAGGGAAGCTTGCTGTAGCAGAAAGGGTGTGGGCTTGAGAGGGAAACACTGATTTGTAGCCTGGCTCTGTCTCTTGCCAGCTGTGTGACCTGAAGAACGTTAACCTTTCTGAGGTGTGATTTTATTATCTGGAAAAATAAGAAAATGTAGGCATTGTTTCGACTTATTGGGAGGATTGTATGAGATATGTATGTGAGGCTTGTTTCTCAGCACCTGCCTGCCACACTAACATCCCCCACAAGTACAGGGACTGCATTTTGTAAAGGACAGTCAAGATAGTTGGTGTGAAGAGGTTTTCATCCCTCCCACCCCCCGCCGAGTCGTGCATCTATTTATTTGTGAAGTTTTACAGAGGCCTAAAATTCAGTTGTGTTTAGCGATTTTTTTGGGGAAATGATGAAATCATACAGAATCAGTATTATCTTAGAAATCTGTGAAGTACCGTTAAAATTACTAAGAACTCTGTTAGACACAATCAGACCTGTACTCTAACTACAGAGAAATCCTGTTGGGTTTTTAGGTAGAAAGAGACGGGTGATTAGTCACATTGCCATCGAACATTGTGATTTACTTTGAATGCTTTAGGATTTTCGATTCTTGTTTTAGCAAAGCTGATGATTTGACCTTTCACAGACTAAGCAGTGAGTAGCACACAAGATTTCCTCCTGAGTTGCATTTGAGTTGTTCATTGAATTAGTTGACAACGGGGGAAAACCTGTTGGTCAAGAATGTGCTTGTTCCCCTCAGTTAAGTTTCTGCTAATCACAAGCAACAGGAAGTTTGTCTTTGTAGGCAAATGAGAGACAAACCCGGGACCTGACAGTCCAGTAGGGTAGCTCTCACCTGGATCTTACTATTATTTTAACAAAATTCGAAGATTGCAGAGTTCTGTGATGTCAGTAGGAAGCATTTTCAGGACATTCCCTCTCGGGGTTAGTTAACAATGAACACTTTCGAGCTGTGAAGTAGAAACCGTGGGGCATTAACATGTAAAAGTCTCTGTGAGTAGAGAGATGTGCAAATATAAGAATAATGAATATAGGAACCATTCTCTTAATAGCAGGTTTCTGATTCACAGAAGGAAAAGAAGAATTAAATGAGAGTTCTACCGAGAAAAAAGGAACTTGAGTAATTTTTACATTTTTAAGAGTTAAATTGAGAACACCCACTTATGAGAACTAATAATAAAATACATTTGGTTCTGTGAAATGGTCACTTGGGGACTCAAAGAGAAAGGGGCAGAGGACAGGGGGACCTCAGTCTTTACACTCCTGGTCTGGCATCTATTGATCTTTGTGTCTCTAGCATAAGGTCTTCCACCACTTAGGCATTCAGTGAATGTTCACTTGAAGGGAAGAGGGGAAAATTAACTCACTAACACAGGGAAAAGGCCTGACAATTCCAGAGGTTCAGAAATGGGTTCGTTAGTCCAATTGTTCTGGTTGTGTTTTGCTACAGTTGTTCAGCATTTTTTGTTGTAGCACTAAGTTATACTTTGAAAAGCAGACTCCTATTATATTGCCTTAGGAGTTAGTCAGGGGTGGGCAAACTTTTTGACTCGAGGGCCACAATGGGTTCTTAAACTGGACCGGAGGGCTGGAACAAAAGCATGGGTGGAGTGTTTGTGTGAACTAATATAAATTCAAAGTAAAGGAGCGGAGGGGAGAGCAAGAGAACCGGATAGAACAGCCGGATCTGGCCCGCGGGCCGTAGTTTGCCCAAAGCTGAGCTGCTAACCATAGCTCACTATAGCTGCTTTTATCAAAACTGGGTTGCTATTATATTCTTTGGCTCCAGAGTAATATCACTTAATGGGAAAAACCCGAGCACTCATTCTCTACTTGAGATTTTACTTACTAGTAGGTGATATCTTTTCAGTTTGGGTTATTAAGGTATTTCCATCTGATTATTCTGGGGAGGTTAACCATTGACTGGTATGTCAGTCACTTCAGTTGCTTTGCCTACAACCTGAAAAATCCAGACATCTTTAGTCATTGCCTATGATTTATTAACAACCCGGGGAACTTAAAAATTCTTCAGTTTCAACTAGATTTGAGATTCTCGGTCAGAGACACAGTCTTTGCTTATAAACAAAGACTAGTCGGGCAGCATTACGCGGTGTTTTGTTTTAACATTAATATGGTAGGCCTTAGCATCACATGGCTCTTTGCTAAGGAAATGCTTTCTTAAGTGGCAAGACCTAGGGAATTAGCTGTTCAGGATGGCTCATCTGGTTCAGTTGTATTTTTGTTCAGCGAGGCCGAAATGTTTCCTCTTCTACACTGTTTTAGTTCTCCATTGATGTTAATTAACGTAGGGACCGTTGAGAGGAAAGCTTGGTTTCATCTGCTCCGGAATCTTGGCCTTTCTAATCCTTGGACTTGGGTGCAGCTGTGCTCTGTGAAGAGGGCTTTGGCCATACTACCGAGTAGATGTGGGAGTTTGGGCAACTTACTTCTTCTCATCTTTTTTGAGAATTAAATGAGTAATGACTGTAAAGGGCTTGCCCCATTAGTAGTCCTTCCATAAAGCTCGGTATTTTAATTACTGCAGGAATATTTTGGCAACAGTGTGGCAATTGAAGAAGTAGAAAATTTATGTGCAATAAGTTCACAGTCTTTGATTTTTAAGTGTTTATCTGTGTCCTTCTGTTGAATGCCTTGCTCTTTCTCCCTTACAGTTTGTTTAGAATTTCCAGTCTAATGGAAAAGTTGGTGTGGTAGTAAAAGAATGTTCATAAAATGTGGACTGGGCTTATGTTTTGAAAGGTGTCAGCTAGTAAATTCTTTATTAGTGTTCTTTACTGTTTCCCTTAGTTTACTCAATGACTGGCTATTGTAGGGATTGACCTTTATTGAATCAAAAGTACACTCTTAAAATTATGCCATGTGTTTTAAAAAGTCCATATTTTATTTGAGGCTTGAAGATTTGGATAATGTATAGATTTGATGACTTATATGTAGCAAACCAAAAGATTTCTTGTTAGGTGCTTAAATAGGTATCTTTAATGGGAGGTATTTGATCGTTAGTTTTGGCTGACAAACTTTGTAATGGTGGAAGCGCTGTCTTAGAAAATGGAGAAAGAAGTTCATTGTAGTTGAACGGTCTGGGACAATTTCTGTGGAGAAGAGCGTAACCTGTTAGCTGCTCTCATTTGGAAATTGCATGCTATTTATGAGAGTGAATATTAACATTAGGGATGCAAGCCTTTGCCGTGTAGAATTTCTTGCCCTTCTCTCAGCACAGAGGCCAGGAATGCTGCTGCACACCTTTTACACCAAATAGCTTCCTCAGGGGTTGTACTCTGTGCCTCAGATCCACCACTCCATTTCCCTTCGTTCCATTTCTTGGTGGCTGTCCTTTGCCACTGGTGCCATGGTGGGTGTATGGATTGCTTTCTGTCTTTCAACAGTTACCGAAGTGCATGTTTGGGATTTTGTTGAAGAAAGCTGGATACAGTAAACGGAAAGAATCTTGGAAGCTGCTTGACTGCTGTCTTTTCTCAGACTAGTCTGAAAGGGAACCCCCCATTCATTCTGGATTGGTGGATCTGAAGTACAAAATATTGTCCAGGTAAGCCATTACCCTGTATTGTTTTGTTTTGTGGAACTCAACTTTCTGAAAGAAACTTAAAAAACAAAATTTTTTACTTTCTGCATTCTTAGGGAAAGGAAGAAATGTTAGCTACGTGTGCTCAGTGCCCGTGTTTGGATGTGGATTAGTGAAGGTGCATGTGGCAGAAGCGCTAGTAAAAACTTTGTTGCAAAGTAAGAAGTGCAGTTATTTTTATTATAGGCTTGAATGGTTTATGGTAATGGTCCTACAGGGAATTTTGTTTGAGGAATAGCTTGTAAAATATGGACAACAAGTGATAATTTTGAGGCATTATCTCATAATTTATACTTAATACCTGGTCAAAATAGTTTTTGTAGTTACCACGTAAAGTAAGTAGCCTTTTATTCTTAGGGCTCTTGGAGGGTCTTCTCAGGAAGATTTATTAACTGGGACAACTGTTTATCGAGCATCTGCTAAGTGCCAGGTACTGCTGTAAACAGTGCCAACAATGTAAAGAGCCTACAACAGTAGGCTTTCTTATTCAACTGGCACATGCTGTACCTGTATTTCACAGATAGTGACAGGAAGCTCTTATATAAGCATTACGTGCAAGTAGCCCAGGGTCATACAGCAAGTAAATGGCAGAGCCAAGCTTTAAGCTTGGGTCTGTGTATGTGTCTCCAAAGATCTGCCTCTCCGCCTGACTGCATTTGCTGAAGTTTGTACTTCGGCTTTGGGTTTTCAAATTGCCTATCTGCAAGAGCAAGGTTTTACAATAGGTTTCCACCAGAAAGAACTCAGGGTAGGTCATTGTGTGGGAAGGTATTTCCATTATATCTGATGCTCTCCCCGCTTAATGAGAAAATTAGAAAATCTTCTGTCAGTTCATCAAGCAAACACAAAGGTAACTTAGGGAGTTCAAGAGAGGCAATGAATTTAAACGTCAAAACAGTTCTATACGGGGAAGTATCATTTGGTCCAGTGAACTCAAACTTGTTTTTATTTCAGTTCCCCTTTAGTTGTTATTGGTTATCTAAATAGCTCCGGAGCTTATTATGCAGACTTCCTTTGGACCTCGGGTTTGTTAGCCTTACAAGTAAGACATTGTCAGGCAACTCTCTTGACAACATGAGTTTTTTTGGTACTTAATATTCTCTCCAGGTTACTTTAATCTTTCAAAAGTTATTTTTATTGTAAGCGGACCCTCTGACTTTGTGGTCCTTCTTCTAGTTTTTTATATTTGCTAGTACTTCTCCTAGGTGAGCATTTTTATCACTTGTCATTTGAAGAGCTTATCAGGGTGGTGGTGGTGGTAGAAACAAGAGCAGTTTCTTCCTGGGCACTGACTCTATATTGAGCACAATTCTAGACACTTTCTATGTTTAAACTCATTTTATTTTCCTAGTAACCCAGTGAGGTGGGTACCATTATTTGTATTTACTGATGAGGAAACGGAAGCATAGAGAAGTTAAACATGTTCAAGGTCACACATCTAGTGAGAGACAAAGATGAATATGTATCCAGGCAGTCTGGCTTCAGAGAATATGCTTCTAACCTCTGCTGTTCTGCCCCTAGTTTAGACTGTCATCCAGCGATAAAAAGAGGGGCACAAATTCTGAAGTCTAAACTGTACCTTCTGACGTGAAGAAATCATTGCAGAGGGAAAGGAAACAATTGTTGTTGAGTATCTCTTACCTTCTCTAGCACTCCGATTCTCTTAGCCATCCGGGACTAGCTATCAGGCTGTTTCCCAAGAGGGCTCCCAGTCGGGTTGTTTCAGGTTACCTTCCAGAGCAGTGCTGTCCAAGAGAACTTTTGGTGACAGTGGCAATGTTCAGTGTCTGTGCTGTTCAGTATGGTAGCGACTAGCCACATTGGGCTATTAGGAAATGTGTTTCTATATCTGAGGAACTGAGTTTTTAATTTTAATCTACATTTAAAAAGCCACATGTACAGTTTAGAATTTACCTTCATCTTAGGTCCAGTCCTTGGTTTAACATCCTTAGAAATCTGATCTGGTCAGCATGCTCCAAGAGGCTCTCATTCAGGGGTGGGCTTACATTAACCAGCTGTGCAAGACTGACGTGGAAAGCCAGAATTCCAGTTTATTATTTTATAATGATATGTGCTTGTTGGCAATTTAATATAAACTTTTCTGATATGTAGATTTGCTTACTTGGTTCTAATTAATATTCCGGCTTAATTTTTTCAACTAAGAAACAAGTGATAGAGGTACCTGAGACTCAAGCCAAATGACTGGAATATTCTCTCTTCATGTAGGTAGACTGTACCCACCAGGTCAGATCATAGTCAAGTAGCTTAGCATGGACTCACCAGGGCAGTGAGACAGCCTCATTCAGCTACTTTAGGGAGGGATGGTTTTTCCCGGTGGCAGAACCTCTTCTTTCAGCCTCCCTGCTTGCTTTTACTTTCCAGAATCTCTTCTGGTTAGGCATTCGTTTTTAGACCTGTTAATAAATTCAACTTGAATGCACTCTTGACTTCTGAGTCTGGGAAGCCTTTTGTTCTCCTTAAAGTGCCTTTATCACTGCTATGGTCCATTTTGTGTTTATTTGGGACTTAAGAAGGCAGCTGAATTTTCCTTGCTTCTCTGTGGCCTCTTTCTGTCGAAACACGCGTATTAGCTTATTTAATTTGGTCCTGTAGTATGGGGTAGAATAGGGACGTACTCATAAAAAGTACACCTGGTGATACATTCTCTTTGTATTACATCATGTTAGTAAATGTGCTTGTTTTCAGTTTACTACATCATTACTTTGGGACTTGTTCTTGCTCCTTCTGTTCTCAAAGTAGAAAGAGTAACAGAACTGAATTTGTATTTGACTGTTAACTTTTCAGGTGTATGCAAGATGGATGGAGGAGACCAAGGCAGTGAGACCAGTTAGTTCAAATGATCAATGATGAAGGTGAACCAAAGCATTGTCAGTGGGCATGATGGGGTGGGTGGACTTAAAAGAGATGTAGGTGGTGGGATCTATAGAACTTGGATATTGCTTATAAGAGTAGGGCACAGATGCAATAAAGTATAAATTGCAGGTTTTGGCTTGGGCACCAAGATGTACGTTTTTCTCTTTTCCAAGATAGGGAATACTAGAAGAGCAGATTGGGGGCCGGCGGGCAGAAAAAGAATGAATTCAGTTTATAATGAATTTGAGTTGCCTAATGGAGAATCCTCTAGGAGAAGTATCTAGTAGGAATATTGATCTGGGATTCACCAGAGACAGCAGGGATAGAAAGATGTGAGTTTTTATTTAGCCTCAGTGGTAGCCGAGTTTACCTAGAGCTATAAGGTTACTCCGAGCACAGCTTGAGGAATCTATGTATCGTGGTATGGGAATGCCACTTTAAAGGAATGGGCTGCAACTAAGGTCATGTCTCCTTATAAGATCATATTTGATGTTGGTCAAGGGGTTGATTATCACTCTCTTCTTTTCATCTTGACCAGGGAATTCTGGTCAACCTGTTTCCAGTCAGCAAGTGAGTCCATTTTGCTTGGGTTATGATTTTCTTTTCCACTGTAATGGTCTGTTTAATTGATAGAGGTACTCTTTTTGAAATGGTTTTTTTTTTTTTTAAACTCCACATTGCAGCTATACATCTTCATCTTCTGTGCATTTATGCAAATTCAATTCTCTGCATCTGGTGATAAAAACAAGGGAAAAATAACCTAAACAGTGAAGGCTCTGGATTAAGAGTGAGGGAGAAATGGAAATCTGCTCTTCCCTCAGCCTCTCAGTTTCCCCGTGCTTCTCATTGAGCTGTGATGAGTGTGTGTATGGTATTTTAAAAACACACATTTTTCAACATCACATGAGGCCTGAGTGCTAGCCAGATATTTTATCCACTAGTCAGTGGAAGAAACAGTGAACTGTTCGTGTGCTGGAGTAAAGATTAGCTGTGTTGGAATTTTTGAGATGGTGTGCGGGTCCAGTGTGGCATATATTTAAGGGATTTTTAAGGCCAATTTTTACTATGTGCTATTTTCACCGTATGTACTGACTTCATCCCCTAATTCCCAGGTGAGCTGTAATTCCACTGTAATTAGGTTTCGGTAATGAAAACATGAAGATATGAAGAGTTCATTACAGCTACAGTCAGTCATTATTTGAGAAATGTTTGGAATACATTCTATATGTCAATGGTACAGAATTCATGAGGTACAGGCAGAAGTACATAGGAAAAAAAAGTCTCCCATTCCTTGTATCTCCAGCTACTCAACCACATTATTCTGCACCTTGATTTTTTAAAAAAATGTAAATTATGACATGGTCATCTTTCGTATCAATTCCCAAAGAGCGCTCATAGTTCTTGAGTAGATCATTTAAAAGATGCATGCTGATTTATTGTATACTAGAGGCCCAGTGCACGAAATTCGTGCACGGGGCGGGGGGTGTCCCTCAGCCCAGCCTGCACCCTCTCCAATCTGGGACCCCTCGAGGGCAGTCGGACATCCCTCTCACAATCCAGGACTGCTGGCTCCCAACTGCTTGCCTGCCTGCCTTCCTAATGGCCCCTAACTGCTTCTGCCTGCCAGCCTGATCACCCCCTAACCACTCCCCTGCCAGCCTGATCACCCCCTAACCACTCCCCTGCCAGCCTGATTGATGCCTAAATGCCCTCCCCTGCAGGCCTGTTTGCCCCTAACTGCCCTCCCCTGCAGGCCTGGTCACCCCTAACTGCCCTCCCTTGCAGGCCTGGTACCCCCCCAACTGCTTTCCCCTGCAGGCCTGGGTCCTCCCCAACTGCCCTTCCCTGCAGGCCCGGTCACCCCCAACTTCCCTCCTCTGCCAGCCTGGTCACCCCTAACTGCCCTCCCCTGCAGGCTTGATCGCCCACAACTGCCCTCCCTTGCAGGCCTGGTCCCTTCCAACTGCCCTCCCCTGCTGGCCATCTTGTGGTGGCCATCTTTTGTTCACATGGGGGCAGGATCTTTGACCACATGGGGGCAGCCATCTTGTGTGTTGGAGTGATGGTCAATCTGCATATTACTCTTTTATTAGATAGGATAGAGGCCTGGTGCATGGGTGGGGGCCAGCTGGTTTGCCCTGAAGGATGTCCCAGATCAGGGTGGGGGTTCCCTTGGGGCGTGGGGCGGCCTGGGTGAGAGGCCTGTGGTGGTTTGCAGGCCGGCCACTCCCCCCGGCGACTCAAGCGGAAGGCCCTGGTATCTGGGATTTATTTACCTTCTACAATTGAAACTTTGTAGCCTGGAGCGGAGCCAAGCCTTCTGCTTGCTCCGTGGCGGCAGCCATTTCTGTTGGGATTTATTTATCTTCTATAATTGAAACTTTGTAGCCTTAAGCGGAGGCCAAAGCAGGCCAGGGGTGCAGAAGCTTGGCTTCCTCCATCATCGGGGGCAACCCTAGCCTCTTGCTCTCTCCAGCTCCGTGGCTGCTGCCATTTTTGTTGCGATTTATTTATCTTCTGTCATTGAAACTTTGTAGCATTGAGTGGAGGCCTGGGCTGGCCAGGGTGTGTGGAAAGCTTGGCTTCCTCCATTGCCGGGGAAACCCAAGCCTCCCTCCTGCTCTCTGTGGCCACAGCCATCTTGGTTGGGTTTATTTGCATATTTGCTCCTGATTGGCTTGTGGGCGTGGTTTGTGGGTGTACCAGAGGTATGGTCAATTTGCATATTACTCTTTTATTAGATAGGATGCTGTAATTTGTGAAACCAATCGGACTGATACACATATGTATAGGTTATTTCCAGTGTTTTGCTATTACATGTAATGCTGTAAAGGATAATGTAGTGTATATGTAATTTCACATGGAGGGGTATTCAGGACAGATTCCTACCAGTAAGCATCCCTGGATAGGCGTTCTTCAAAATCTGATAGACATTACCACATTGCCCTCTTGTCATGGAGCAACAGTTTCCACTATCACAGGCTTTGCTTGCCAGTGCTCATATCCTGACACTCTCATGATGTTATATGACTGTTAAGCTAAATGCTTTTTAAATGGTTTTCTCTTTTATCCCCCATAACTTTTATTATTAAAAATTTCATATATGTTGAATTGGGGGAAAAATACCCCAGTACAACAAACCCTATACTAAACTCACCATGGAGATTCAATAATTGTTAAGATTTTGCCATATTTGGATCATTTATCTGCTTCTCTCTCCCTCCCTCCTTCCCTTCCTCCCTCCCTCTCTCCCTCCAAATACCTCCTTTCCTCCTTTTTTTTTAAAATTTATTTATTTATTTATTTATTTATTTATTTATTTATTTATTTTCTTTATTGACTAAGGTATTACATATGTGCCTTATCCAACCCCATTGCCCTTCCCCTCCCCCCCTCCCCGGTGTCTGTGTCCATTGGTTAGGCTTATATGCATGCATACAGGTCCTTTGGTTGATCTCACCCCTTTACCCCCACCCTCCCCTGCCTTCCTTCTGAGGTTTGACAGTCTGATTGATGCTTCTCTGTCTCTGGATCTGTTTTTGTTCATCAGTTTATTTTTATTATTTTTTATTTTTTTAAAACATTTTTTATATATATTTTATTGATTCTTTACAGAGAGGAATGGAGAGGGATAGAAAGTTAGAAACATCGATGAGAGAAAAACATCGATCAGCCACCTCCTGCACACCCCCTACTGGGGATGTGCCCACAACCAAGGTACATGCCCTTGACCGGAATTGAACCTGGGACCCTTCAGTCCACAGGCTGACGCTCTATCCACTGAGCCAAACCAGTCAGGGCTGTTCATCAGTTTATGTTGTTCATTATATTCCACAAATGAGTGAGGTCATGTGATATTTATCTTTCTCTGACTGGCTTATTTTGCTTAGCATAATGCTCTCCAGGTTCATTTATGCAGTTGCAAATGGTAAGAATTCCTTCTTTTTTACCGCAGGGTAGTATTCCATTGTGTAGATGTACCACAGTTTTTTAATCCACTCATCTGCTGATGGGCATTTTGGCTGTTTCCAAATCTTACTATGGTGAATTGTGCTGCTATGAACATAGGGGGGCATATATCCTTTCTGATTGGTGTTTTAGTTTCTTGGGCTATATTCCTAGAAGTGGGATTACTGGGTCAAATGGGAGTTCCATTTTTAGTGTTTTGAGGGAACTCCATACTGTTCTCCACAGTGGCGGCACCAGTCTGCATTTACACCAGAAGTGCAAGAGGGTTCCTTTTTCTCTGCATCCTCGCCAGCACTTGTCATTTGTTGATTTGTTGATGACAGCCATTCTGACAGGTGTGAGATGGTACCGCATTGGCGTTGTTTTGATTTGCATCTTTCGGATGATTAGTGACTTTGAGCATATTTTCCTATGTCCCTTGGCCTTCCTTATGTCCTCTTTCGAAAAGTATCTATTTAGCTTCCTTGCCCATTTTTTGATTGGGTTGTTTATCTTCCTTTTGTTAAGTTGTATGAGTTCCCTCTAAATGTTGGAGATTAAACCCTTATCAGTAATAACATAGGCAAATGCAGTGGGCTTTCTTGTTGTTTTGTTGATGGTTTCTTTTGCTGTACAGAAGCTTTTTATTTTGACTTAGTCCCATTTGTTTATTTTCTCTTTAGTTTCCATTGCCCTAGGACAGTGGTCCGCAAACTGCGGCTTGAGCCGCGCTTTGTTGCTCTGTTGACTAATGAGTTTGCTGACCACTGCCCTAGGAGCTGTATCGGTGAAGATATTGGTTTGGCATATGTAGAGATTTTGCTGCCTGTGGATTCCTCTAGTATTTTTATGGTTTCCTGTCTTACGTTTAATTAAGTCCTTTATCCATTTTGAGTTTATTTTGTGTATGGTGTAAGTTGGTGGTATTAGTTTCATTTTTTTTGCATGTATCTGTCCAATTTTCCCAACACCATTTATTGAAGAGACTGTCTTGACTCCATTGTATGTTCTTGCCTCCTTTGTCAAATATTAATTGAGTATAGTGTTTTGGGTCGATTTCTGGGTTCTCTATTCTATTCCATTGATCTATATGTCTGTTCTTGTGCCAATACCAGGCTGTTTTGAGAACAGTGGCTTTGTAGTACAGCTCGATATCTGGTATTGAGATCCCTCCTACTTCATTCTTTCTCAGGATTGCTGCAGCTATTTGGGGTCTTTTTTTATTCCAGATGAATTTTTGGAGAGTTCGTTCTAAGTCTGTGAAACATGCCGTTAGTATTTCCTTCCTTTCTTTCCCATCCTTCCTACCCCTCCTGTCTTTCTCCAAATATATACCCTTTTTTTGTTGTTGTTAAAAATTTGAAAGTAGTCCTAGCTGGTTTGGCTCAGTGGGATAGAGTATCGGCCTGCGGACTGAAGGGTCCTGGGTTCGATTCCCGTCAAGGGCACATGCCCAGGTTGTGTGCTCGAACCCCAGTGTGGGGTATGCAGGAGGCAGCTGATCAATGATTCTCTCATCCCTCTCCCTTTCTCTCTGAGATCAATTAAAAAAAATTTTTTTTTCAAAGTAAGTTGAAAACATATCTCCTAAGAATAAGGACAGTATCTGTCTGTTTCTCTCAAACCACACACACACACACACACACACACACACACACTCACACACACTCTCTCACACTCACACTCACACACACAGCCATAAATATATCTCTTTGTATACTACGTATAGTTATATTTTATACACATATAAAACCACAGTACTATTTTTACATCTAAGAAAATGAAAGTAATTCCATAATACAATATCAGATATTCAGTTAAATTTAAATTTTCCAAATTGTCCCAAGAATGTCTTTTCTAGTCTTTCCCTCCCCCTTTAATAAAAACAACAAAGCACGCCCTTTGTGTTGGGTTGTGTCTTTAATAGAACAGTCCCTCTGCTCTTCCCTTCCTTCTCCTGGCATTGGGTTTCTTTTTCTTTTTCTGTTTTTTTGTTTTGAAGAGTCCAGCTCAGTTGGCTGTCCGTAGGGTGTGCAACATGCTTTCTTGTTTGAGTGTTTCCTCATGGTGTCATTTAACTTGTTTCTCTAACTCCTGTGCTTCCTGTCAACTAGAAACTAGGCGAGAGGCTTGATTGCAACTAGGTTAAACATTTTGACTAGAATGCTTCGTCAGAGATGAAGTGTACCTCGATTCAAGTCACATTGGGAGACCTTAATGACAGGTTATTTCATGCTCCATTATAATGTACAGTCTTATTCTGTGTTATTAGAAAGGAATCTATGGGATGGCGTGGCACCTTGTAAATATGCTGCTCCATTGCAGCCTTTCACCCAGTGGTTTCAGCATCCAGTCTTGGAATCCATTATTACAATAGGAGTTACAAAATTGTGGTTTTTCTGTCATTCCATCTACATTTCTTAGCTAGCATTCACAGAGCTGATCACCCTTTCTTTTCCCTCCTTTTGTGTATCACCATGCTCTCCTGAACTTTTATTTATTGAGTGTGTTAACAGTCCATTGTAGTCTTTATTGATGCTCAGATTGTCCAGATTTGGCTAATGAGAACCCCTTCAGGGTAGCTCCTGCTTCCTTTGGAATGATCCCATCAGTATTTGTGTATCTCTTGGCCTGCATATCAGGAATCAACCATTTCTCCAAGAAGCTTTGGTTCGTTCGTTTTAGTGGGGAATCGTGTTTTAGAAACCAAAACGATTTCTGTTGGGTTATCGTTGCACCGTTACAGTGCATAAAGCTAAGAAGTACATTTAAAAAGAATCAGGAGTTGCCCTGGCTGGGTGGCTCAGTTGGTTGGAGCGTCATCCTGATGTGCCAGGGTTGTGGATTTGATCCTGCAGTCAGGGCACATACAGGAACCAACCAGTGAGTGCATAAATAAGTGGAACAACGCATCTCTCATATTCTCTCTCTTTCTCTCTCTCTCTCTCTCGCTCTCGCTCTCGCTCTCTCTCGCGCTCTCTCACTCTCTCTTCCTCTCTCTCCCCCTTCCTCTCTAAAAAAAAATCAGTAAAACAAAACAAAATCAGGAGTTCATGTTAGTTCCGATTAAAATTTAATATTACAAGGATATTTTTCTGACCCTGTTAGCCTTTTGATTTTCAAAATATAAAGGACAATACCAGTGTGATGGCCATCAAATTGAGGTACAAGTTGTTATGTAAATAGGCGGATAAATAGCTTTATTCACTCATCATTGAGCATGTACTCAAATAGGTACTATTTGGGAATGGGGGAATACAGAATCAGATGTGTACCTTGCTTCCAGAGGCTTGCAGTCTTTCACATAAAAAGTATAGGATAATATAAAAACTCTTAAGGATCATGAGAGGAGTATGTAGGAGTTAGGAAGTTTCATAGGGGACATTTTTTTAAAGTTACCCTTTGAGGACAGCAGAAATTAGACATGGATGTGGATGTTTTGGGTCAGAGGCGGCTTTCATAGCAAAGGTAACTGGTGAACAATGGCCGGCAGGCAGTACTGTGTATTACCTTTCAGGAGGGCTGGTAGGTAAGTAGTTCTTTGCATTGTTGGAGGTAGCTTGTGTGAGGGGGTTGAGGTAGATACATTTGCAAAGATACCAAATCTTGGACTTATCCTTTAGGTCGCAAGTTACAAACTAGAAGCTGTGGATAGATAGAGCTCCACAGATACGTTATTTAGTCTGCATAGATTTTAAAAATTGAGGCATTTCATATCAAAACACTTAATTTCTGGTTTCACCTGAAAATAGGGGCTAAGCAATGGCTGGCTGCCTTTTTGAGTCAGGGCTTGCGCTTTTCCTGGTCACCATAGCCCTTATAAGTCCATCTTTATCTTCTTTGCTGAGCGATCCCTGCAGAGACTGGAGGAAGGGTTGAAGATGGAGGGTATGCTTTGAGAAGAGAGGTGGCTATGAAAGTTTGAACAGGATCTGTGCTTTCTTCAGTTTGGAGGGTTGCATTGCTTCAGGGGGACCAATCAGTAGACTGTTAGAATATTCCAGGGAAGAAAAGACAAGATAGTAACAGATGATGTGAAGATGAGGAAATGAGACATTTTAAATACAGAATGGATAGATTGTTTTGATAGATGAGTGTGTGTATGTATTGACAAGAATGTAAATCAGACTAAAAGCATGAAGTTCTATTTCTAAAAAGTTTTGAATTCATAAATCAGTTTCTAGATGTTAACCACACACTTTTGTATTTTATTGGTTAATTTTGGAAGACAGTAGTCATATTTCATGGTTGTCATTGTGTAAAGTTTAGTTTTGTAATATGCAAATAACATGCTTTGACAAAAAGACTGACGGTTTTTTTTTTTGAAAGTTGTGTATAAAGTGAAAATTTATAGTGATTAAATCACTTTTCTTATGCAGTTGTGCACTGCATAACAACGTTTCGGTTAATGATGACTACATATATGATGATGGTGCCATCTATACTAATAATAGAGGAATATGCAAGTTGTCTGGGACACCGTCACAGTAACAGTAATGACCGAACAGCAGGCTGCGTGGGGCGACCAGGCTGGTGGGGGGGGTATTGGGGGCGACCAGGCTGGCAGGGGGGCAGTTGGGGGCAACCAGGCTGGCGGGGGGGCAATTGGGGGTGACCAGGCTGGTCGCGGGGGCAGTTGGGGGCGACTGGGCTGGCGGGGGGGGGGGCAATGAGGGGCAACCAGGCCGGCAAGCGGGAGGCATTTGGGGGTGACCAGGTCAGCGGGGGGGGGGGGGCAGTTGGGAGCAACCAGGCTGGCAAGGGGGGGCAGTTAGGGACGATCAGGCTGGCAAGCAGAGGCAGTTAGGGGTGGTCAGGCTGGCAGGGGGGGCAGTTAGGGGCGATCAGGCAGGCAGGCAGTTAGGAGCCAGCGGTCCCGGATTGTGAGAGGGATGTCTGACTGTCAGTTTAGGCCTGATCCCTGGGATCGGCCCTAAACCGGCAGTCGGACATCTCCCGAGGGGTCCTGAATTGGAGAGGGTGCTGGCTGGGCTGAGGGGGACCCCCCCTCCCCCGTGCACGAATTTTGTGCACCGGCCCTCTAGTTAGATTATAATGGAGTTGGAAAATTCCTGTCACCTAGTGACGTAGCCTGTGTAATGTATTACAATATATTACACAAATACTATGTGTTACAATTACCTACAGTAGTCAGTACATGCTGAACAGGTTTGTAGCTTAGGAGCTGTAGGGGAACAGAATTTGTCACCCCAAAATATGTTTATTTCACATAAGTTTACTTTAGGCTGATTAATTTCAAAAGGCAGCTCTGAAAACCAAATAGAAGTTACCTTTTGTAAAGACACTGACATTTGTAAGGGTGTCTCCATGGCTTTACCTGGAAGATGGGGTTGATTTTCTCTCTAGAAAGTCTTAGCAGCACAAGACAAGGACTTAAATCTGCTTAATAACCTTCCTTACCTTGGTTTACTGTGCTCTCCTGGTAAACTTCCCCTACTCCCAACATTTTTTGTCTTCCGTTGAAGATGGTACTGTATTTTATTTAAGGTGTGGCTTCAGACATTTTGGTGAGTTACTCAGTTTTCCTGAGTTTTTCCCATTATGTAGGAAATATACATGTTATTAAACTTTCATTTTTCTCCTGTTAATCTGCCTTTTATTTCAGGATGTCTCTGGCCAAGAACCCAGAAGGGTAGAGGAAAATTTTTTTCCTCCCCTACAGAGCAGTAGGTTATATCATACAGCCTAGGTGTGTGTGGGTCCATATACCATCTAGGTCAGGGGTCCTCAAACTACGGCCCGCAGGCCACATGCGGCCCGCCGAGGACATTGATCCGGCCCGCCGGGTGCCGCTGCCTGTCCTGCTTAGCAGCCAACTCGTCCCGGGCCCGCAGTGCGCATAGGAATTTGTTCATAGTTTTTTTTTTAAACTATAGTCTGGCCCTCCAACCGTCTGAGGGACAGTGAACTGGCCCCCTGTTCAAAAAGTTTGAGGATCCCTGATCTAGGTTTTTGTAATACACTCTATGATGTCCACACAACGATGAAATCGCCTAATGATGCATTTCTCAGAATATGTCCCCCTCATTAAGCAGCACACGACTGTAATTATGGATTAACTTTTCAAGCAAAAATATTAGCAACACTATATATTTATTTTCAAAGAACTGGCTTCTTGTATTTAATGCTTCCTACAATCTCTGCATGAAGTTAAATAAAAAAGATAGTGAGTTGACAAGGGACGTCCCATACATTTAAAATTATACCTACATTAAGACTATTTGTACTGTTAATAAGTATTTTGGAAATCTTCCTTGTCTGGTCGGGGCATGACTTTATCCAGTCCCATTGTCAGTGCCATTACTCCAGATATTTAGTAGTGTCACCAGCTCAGACAGTCAGAGAGTCATGAACATTATATGACTAGACCGAGAGTGACTCACTGACAGAAGCCGCACCTGGATACTGTATAGTCAGCTTTCAGTTTCGAGGGATGAACAAAGATTGATTAAAGGGCATTTGTGTGTGTGTGTGTGTGTGTGTGTGTTTGTATAACTTACATATAGTATAGAACATATAGTATGTGTATACCACACTGTTTAACTACTACTCAAATAAAGATACAGGACATTTCCAGAGCCTCTTAAGGGTTTCCTCATGTGTGTCTGTGCTTCACTCAGTCAGTAACCCCTCCCAGAGATCTATTCTGGCCTCTTTCACTATAGGTTAGTTATGGCTGTTTTTGGATTTTATATAAATGGAATGATACAGCACATACTCTTATGTATACCCTTCCCCCAGTTCATTGTTATATCTATGAAATTCATTTATTTTGTTAACTAGTTTCCCCCACTGTATTATCCCATTATATATATAGTCCGTGGTTTGTTTAGGTTACTGTTGATGAATTAGTTGGGTTGTTTCCAACTTTCGCTGCTGTTAGGAATAACACTGCCAATTTTTGCTGCTGTTAGGGAGAGAAACATCAATGTGAGAACGAGCCCTCAATTGGCTGCCTTCTGCATGTCCCCCACCAGGGATCAAGCCCGCAACCTGCCATGTGCCCTGACATGAGCAGAGTGGAATTACTGGGTCATAGGATAGGCATGTTTAGCTTCAGTAGATACTTCCAAACAGTTTTCCAAGAGCTTGTGCCCATTCACACTGCCTCTAATGTGGAGAGTTCCGTCATCACTAGTTTGGCCAGTCCTTTTAACCTTAGCCATTCTGATGGGGGTGGAGTAGTATCTATATTGTGGTTCTGTTCTTTCAGCTTCATTGAGGTACTGTTTATATGCAATAAACTGCACTCGTTTAAATGTTCTGTTGGAGTTTTGAGAACTGTATATACACTCATGTAACCACTACCACAATCAAGAGAGAACATTTCTACTACCCCAGAACTTCCCGCACTCTCTTTTACCGTCCCCACCCCATCCCTGGCCTCAAGCAGCCTGCTTTCTATAACTATAGATTTGTTTTGCGTGTTCTAGAATCTCATATAGATGGAATTGTACAGCATGCTTATGCTGCATGTACTCTAATTATGTTGGGCTTATTTTGCCCAGCATAATGTTTTTGAAATTCATTTTTGTCGTATCAGTTGCTCGTTCCTTTTCATTGCTTAGCAGTGTTACTTTACACAAGTCTACACCAGTTTTGTTTATCCATTCTTCTGCTCATGGATATTTGGGTTGTTTCCAATGTTCAACTGTTAGTAATAAAGCTTGCATGAACATCTGTGTTCAATTCTTTTAATTGATTTTTTTTTTAGAGACAGAGGAAGGGAAAGGGAGAGGGAGAGAAACATCGATGTGAGAACGAGACATAAATTGGTTGCCTTCTGCATGTCCCCTACCAGGAATTGAGCCCACAACCTGCCATGTGCCCTGACCAGGAATAGAACTGGCAACCTTTCGGTGCACAGGATGATGCCCGACAGACTGAGCCACACCGGTCAGGGCTGTGTTCGTTTTTGTTTAGACTCTTGGGTATACCTGTTACCGGAAAGGGGACCTGGCCCTGAACGGGTCTGCCTAGGGCCGGCTGGTAGTGTGTGGGTTCTTGACTTCATGCAGGAAAGGTTTCACAACAGGAGTCCAGGTGATTTTTAGAGGACGTTTATTGAAGGCGGGACAGTGAAACTAGGAAGAGCCTAGGACAGAAGAAACAAGGGAGAGAGACCAGTAGGCAGTGAGCCTAGGCTGGGCTGCTTTGGCTCACTAAGAAGTCAAAGAAAAGGGGGTCTTGGGGACAGGAGCAGGGGGTTAGCCTGGGATAAGCTGCCACTTCCATTGCTCCCTGGTTACAAGCCTCAACAGGGGTCCTCAAACTTTTTAAACAGGGGGCCAGTTCACTGTCCCTCAGACTGTTGGAGGGCCGGACTATAGTTTTTTAAAAAAAACTGAACAAATTCCTATGCGCACTGCGGGCCCGGGATGAGTCGGCTGCTAAGCAGGACAGGCAGCGGCACCCGGTGGGCCGGATAAATGTCCTCGGCGGGCCGCATGTGGCCCGCGGGCCGTAGTTTGAGGACCCCTGCCTCATGGGGTCCCTTAGAGTTTAGGAGATGCATGCCTGTGGGAGAAGGGAAAGGCTCAGGCGTGCTCCTGGGAGGAGGAGCGGACACAAGGACCTTAGTTTTTGAGGGATTTTAAAAGCTAGGCCTTTACGGGAGGATCTTAATAGAATATTCATCAGTTTTATGCTGATAGGCCAAAGTGAAATTTATTCCCTTAACTTCATCTGTCCTTGGGTATGGTTGGCAAATGGCTCCAACTGTCACTGTCATGTCATACTTGGATTCCTGCTCTCTCTCGCCCTGAGTAGGGTGATTTAAGCTATTTCCCCTCTGGTTGGGGAGAAGTGTAAACCGTTTCTCTTAAGGTCCTTGGTTTAGGGAAGATAGGGTTTTGCGGTTTACTAGATGACTGTAAACTGCTTGGCCATTTAACTATCTGTCTCAGTTCCCCTATTCTGCTTGTCCTGGCTTATTAGCCTGTCTCAGACCTTGGAGGGGAATGCTGGGATAGAGTGTAGATGTATGCTTACTTTTTCAAGAAACTACCAGATCTTTCCCCGCTGTGGTTGTGCATTCCTATAGTTCCTTCCACAGTATATCACCATTCCAGTTGCTATACATCCTCACCAACACTTGGCACTGTCATTCAATCTTAGCCATTCAGATAGGTGTGAGGTAGTATCTTATTCTGTTTCCCTGATGACTAACGATGAGCATTTTTTTCATGTGCCTATTGGCCATTTAGATATTGTCTTTAGAAGTGTCTGCCAAATCTTTTGATCCGTAAAAAAAAAAAAAAATAGAGTTGTCTTTTTCTTACTAATTTGTGGGAGTTCTTTATAATAATCTGGAAATGCGTTCTTTGTCAGATACACATACTAGTTTTCATTGTCTTGATACTGTCTTTTGATAGATGGTCTTCATACTAATGAAGTCTAATTAATCAATACTTTATAGTGATTGTTTTTTGTGTTCTATTAAAATTTTTTTGCTTACCCTAAGGTCTTGAAGATACTCTGTTTTCAACAGTTTTTTAACGTATGTGCAAATAATAGTAGTAGGCGCAAGATTCATTTTCCCCCCATGTGGTTGTCCAGTTAGCCTAGGACTATTTACACATACGCTAAAAGATTATTGAAAATTGTTGAATAAGAAGTTTATATTTTCTTTTTACAGAAGTAATCCATGTTTACTATAGAAAAATTAAAAATAACGTAAGAAAAAAGAATAAAAGGTTCTCCTGATGACTTAATATTTGGTGTACTTCTCCTTCATATACATATTTTTCTTTCATGTATATTTAATATGTTTTTTGCACCTAAAATTGTTTTGCAAACTGCTTTTAAAACTCACCAATATTTGTGGCATCTTGCTGAATAATTATATATTTCTTTTTAATATTATGAAGGAATGCCTAATATATATGAATGTGCAGATGGCTAACTAGTTAAACTCCTTTATTAGACATTTTAAGTTATCTGTAAATTATAGCAACTTAAAGCTGGGTTGCTCTTTCCTGTAATTTTATCTTTGAAAGCATCCTTGGGATAAGTTCTAAGAGGTGGACTTGTTGGGTTGAAAGGTGTATACATTTTTAAGAGCATGTGTATTTTATTTACTTATTTATTTTTATTGATTTTAGAGAGGAAGGGAGAGGGAGAGAGAGATAGAAACATAATTGATGAGAGAAAATTATTGATTGGCTGCCTCCTGCACGCCCCCTACTGTGGATCAAGCCCGCAACCCCGGGCATGTGCCCTTGACCGGAATCGAACCTGGGACCCTTCAGTCTGCAGGCCATCGCTCTGTCCATTGAGCCAAACCAGCTAGGGTGAGCATGTGTATTTTATATAGCCAAAGCTTTTACCCACTTTCTATTGCCTGTATGAACATGACATGACAGACCACATTTTCTCTATGAGAGTGCTGTTTCCTTCATTTTTATGCCAATTTAGGGCATTAATATTTAAAATCCCAATTTGGCGAAACAAATTAAAAATTTGTTTTATTGCTAGTGTTATTGGGCATATTTCTCTTATGTTTGTAGTTATTTGTATTTCTTTTGTGAAAAAGGGAAATGTTTAGATTAGCTGCGGTTCTACTCTGCTGATTCTAGATCAGGGGTGGGCAAACTTTTTGACTCGAGGGCCACAACGGGTTCTTAAACTGGACCGGAGGGCCGGAACAAAAGCATGGATGGAGTGTTTGTGTGAACTAATATAAATTCAAAGTAAAGGAGCGGAGGGGAGAGCAAGAGAACCCTCCGCTCTTTCGGCTCCGCGGGCCGGATAGAACAGCCCAACGGGCCGGATCCGGCCCGCGGGCCGTAGTTTGCCCACTGCTGTTGGGGAGCGAGGTGGAAGGAAGTCCCCAGGGGGAGGAACTTCGGAGTTTGTTGTGGCTGGGCCAGGGCTGCCCTTTAGTGATGGAGGTGGCCGTTTCTGTTGGCGGCAGCTGCACAAGGCCCTGCTGTGCTCCGCACACATCCACGACCAGCTTCAGCCCTGCGCTGGCTGGGCCCCGGCTCCGAGGCCCTGAGGAAGCACTTCAGTCACGGTTGGCCTGGCTGGCTGCTTCCAGGACCCTCACTCTTACCGGCCTTTGTTGCTTGAGCTCGGAGGGGAGGCTACGCTGGGAATGCCTGCACTTTTTAGGTAGGCTTTTTTTTTGTTCACTTGCAGCGAACCCTGTTTCCAGTCCAGGAGGGTACCCTCGTCAGGTTTCCAGTGCCAGCGTAGATGGCCTTTTATTTTGATAGTCCTTGGATGATTTTAGTTGCACCAGTCAGAAACCCCTGCCTTTGACACCTCTGTTTTCTTCCTGAGTCTTGTCTTTTTGCTTTTTTCACCCTAGTTTTTCGTTCTTCAGTCTCAGCGGTTCCCCCCGCCCCCCTCCTCCAGTGCACCAGATACTGTCAGGGCCTAACAAGCATTATCATCATTTGTTATCAGGGTGGCTTCACCCTTCCCTCCTTTCTTGCCTGTTAACCTCTGCATGTCCTTTAGAGGTTCGCTCAGCATGAATTCCTCAGAGGTTGTGTCTGGGGTCCCTGAGTCCCCCTACAGGTTAGATTCCTTGGTCATATTCTTATAACACGCAGTTCGTTTTCTTTACAGCTGTTAACATAAGTACAATTGATACACGTATGGCATAATTCCTCACTGAACAGTTCGTTCCCTTATTGGAAGGTAATCTCCGTGGGGACAAAGACCATGTCTGTCATGTCATATTTAGTTCTGAGCATATTCTCAGCATCTGGCACAGGGTCTGCCAACTGTTGTCCAGTGAAATGAGGGTATAAATTTGGGAGGGCAAATGAGAATTACCATCTTGTATCAGAAGTTTGTATGTGATTGTAAAGTAAATACATTCACCCTTTAAACTCTTGGTACTATTTTTCAATATCATCTCTTAATTTTAAAATGACTTGATCCTGAAAATTAAGCTTTGGCATTAGAAACTCCTTTCAGATCAGAAAACATACTTTCTTTCTAACCCTGAAGGTTTAGAAACTCAGGTTTAACCTGTGCGGCTCTCACTAATGCTTTTACTGTCCTTTTGAAGGAGTTGACCCTGCTAATCTTTCTTTGGTTTTCTCCTTCCCTCGCCCCTCCCTCCCTCCCTTCCTTCATCCTCCGCCCTCCCTCTTAAATGAATATTGGGCCTTTACATCATGACTTCATTACTTCCTTTGTGTGGAAGCTCGGAGGGTTGTAGTCTGAACCTTGTAGTTGACTGGGTTGCAGCATGTATTTAGCAGTAATTGTCTGCTGTTGAGATTAGGTGCTTTCAAGGGGATAGATACATCCCACAAACACCGTGTGAGAGATGTAGAGGACCTGGTCTAGGAAGACATGTTAAGAAGATGGACAAAATGCCTGGTAGGGTCCCTTTCAGCTCCAGAATTTAATGAAATCTCTGGCTTCAAGCGGTGAGAAAACTCCGCTTACCCAGTTGCCTGCAGGAGCCAGACAGTGTGAAGGGAATCAAAGCCGTCCTCGCTGTGCAGCTAGCAGCGGGGCCCCTTACTTGGGCAGCCCGAGCCCCTGGCTGAGAGACAGGCGCATTCATCTGTTCTCAGAGCCCAGTGGATTGTGAGCGCACAACTTTGTTCTTATTTGAAAACAAGGTCAGCTTAGGATACAGGAACAATGGACTACAAGAGAAAGTAGAACAAGTGTAAAGGTTACTATAAGTGTAATTAAGGGATGATAAAATGTGCCCCTTTATATCTTAGCATTGACAACTAGCTTTTTCATGCTCTTCCTAGTTAATGAAGCAAAGTTTTGATTACCACTGTTTTCTAGCCTGCCCCTCTCCCCCACCACCGTGTATGTGTGTGTGTGTGTGTGTGTGTGTGTGTGTGTGTGTGTGTGTGTGTGGTGTGAGTGTGTGAGAAAATTTTACACATTGAGGCTCTACAAACTTAGAATATGTGTTTCTCTGGGATAGGTTTGGTTAAGGCTCTGAAAATGATTTTGTATTGGAGAAATGAGCAATGTTTAGAAAATAGTTGAGGGCTTGTTTAAATGTTAGCTTAAAAAAGATTTTTTTACCCTGACCAACTTTCATTCCTCAGGTACTTATTAGAGACCGCTATGAGATGGAAGTTTTGCAAGTCTGGAAGTGGATTTTACTAGTAAAATACCACTAGTTAAGTTGACATTTTAA
Organism: Plecotus auritus; assembly: GCF_963455305.1. Lineage (NCBI taxonomy): Eukaryota > Metazoa > Chordata > Mammalia > Chiroptera > Vespertilionidae > Plecotus > Plecotus auritus. Next base: position 6,060,689 of record NC_137773.1, read on the forward strand.
CACTCTTGAAAACAATGACACTGCATTTTAAAAAATATTTTATACTTTTTAGGAACTTATTCATCTGTCTCCCTTTAGTGAGCCAGAAAATAATACAGCTTTATTTCCTGAAATAATTTTTAGTACCAGAAAATTTGGTTTTGGGAATTCTTGTGTTATCTATTGAAGCATTTAGTGTACTGACATGTTCAGTAAGCTTTTGGATGAATAAGCAGCTTAAAATGTTGAAGTTAAAATAGGATTATGTGCTCTGATTCTAATTGAGTCAAACCTAATTAAGAGTAGGTCCTATATAACAAAAGGCTAATATGCAAATCGACCAAACGGTGGAACGACCGGTCGTTATGACGCGCACTGACCACCAGAGGCAGACGCTTAACACAGGAGCTGCCCCCTGGTGGTCAGTGTGCTCCCACAGGGGGAGCACCGCTCAGCTAGAAGCAGCGCTAAGGATGTCCAACTGCCAGCTTAGGCTGTCCGTTGGACATTCCCCAAGGGCTCCCGGACTGTGAGAGGACACAGGCCAGGCTGAGGAACCCCCCTCTCTCCCCACCCCTCCGAGAGTGCACGAATTTCGTGTACCAGGCCTCTAGTGTAATAATATTCCAGAAATCATCTTCCTGAAAGTGATATCTCTTCCTAGAAAAAATGAGAATGTTTTCACTATGTTGGAGAAAAAAAAGTTTTCACTATGTTCTAATGCTCCTTTTAAAACATGGTACACTGCACTCTCTTACCTGAAAGTAGGGTAAGGATTTGGCTCAGTACATTATAGGGCAATGAGATCTTGTACAGAAATTCTGGGAGAAACCAAGATGGCGGCATAGGTAAACACCTAAACTGCTGCCTCGCACAATATCAAAACTACAACTAAAACATAAAACGGACACCCTCCAGAACCACAGGAAAGCTGGCTGAATGGAAATTCTACAACTAGAAGAAAATAGGAAAGCACATTGAGACTCAGAGGAGCTGCAAAAGGCTGAGGTACGGAGACTCGCACGCGGAGAGGACGGGCGGCTGTGTGCACGGGCGGCTGAGTGCGCGGCTGGCTTTCTGAAGTGGGAGGGAGAAGGAAGCTCCCGACTGCACTGAACTCCAGTCCTGGGCGAGATGCTGGGAAACCAGACTCATTCGGGGGGAAACTGGACTGCCAGGAAAAGAGAAAGCACACTGAGACTCGGGAGCTGTGGAAGGCAGAGGACCGGAGGCGCACGCGCGCAGAGAGGATTGACTGCTGAATGCACGGGAGGCTGAGTGCGCGGCTGGCTTTCTAAAGTGGGAGGGAGACGGAAGCTCCCAACTGCGCTGAACTCCAGTTCCAGGCAAGTTTCTGGAAACCCCGACTCATTCGGGGAGAAACTGGACTGTCTGGCAGCGGGAGAAACTCGAGGGCGGCTTTCTCTCAGAGGTGCTTGCAGCGATTACTGAGGGACACTGAGACCCAGGGGCCTCATAGGGCAGGGCTGATGGGAAACCAAGGCTGTCTGCTCCGCCCTGAAACTCCGCCCCATCCAAGCTGAGCACAGAGGCTTTTGCAATTTTGCAAGTCTTGTCTCATAAGAGTGTGTCCATCACAGAAGTTCTCCCAGCATAGACACAGCTGATCCTCACAGCCAACTGGCCTGTAGGTCAATTCCTCCCAGTGATACCAACAACAATCAAGACTTAACTACAACAAGGCTGTGCACACAGACCACAAAGGGGTGCACCAAGAGTGTCCACCTCAGGTAACTGGGGAGGCTGAGACACTGTGCCCTAGAGGACACCTACCACACAAAGCTACTCTACCAACTCAGGGAAGCAGCGAAAATGCAGAGACAAAGAAACAGATCACAAATGAAAGAAATGGAGGAAAACAAATGACTGGATATAGAATTCAAAACCACGGTTATAAGGTTTTTCAAGAATTTCCTAGAACAGGCTGATAAATTTAGCGAGACCCTCGAGGATATGAAAAAGGACCAACTAGAAATTAAACATACACTGACTGAAATAAAAAATATTATACAGAGACCTAACAGCAGACTAGAGGACCGCAAGAATCAAGTCAAAGAGTTGAAATACAAAGAAGCAAAAAATACTCAGCCAGAAAAGCAAAAAGAAAAAAGAATCCAAAAATTTGAAGATAGTGTAAGGAGCCTCTGGGACAACGTCAAGCGTATCGACATCTGAATTATGGGGGTGCCGGAAGAAGAGAGAGAGCAAGATACTGAAAACCTATTTGAAGAAATAATGACTGAAAACTTCCCCCACCTGGTGAAAGAAATAGATTTACACATCCAGGAAACGCACAGAACCCCAAACAAAAGGAATCCAAAGAGGACCACACCAAGACACATCATAATTTAAATGCCAAGAGCAAAAGACAAAGAGAAAATATTAAAAGCAGCAAGAGAAAAACAGTTAGTTACCTACAAGGGAGCACCCATACGATTGTCAGCTGATTTCTCAACAGAAACTATGCAGGCCAGTCGGGAGTGGCAAGAAATATTCAAAGTGATGAATAGCAAGAACCTACCACCAAGATTACTCTACCCAGCAAAGCTATCATTCAGAATTGAAGGGCAGATAAAGAGCTTCACAGATAAGAAAAAGCTAAAAGAGTTCATCACCACCAAACCAGTATTATATGAAATGCTAAAAGGTATTCTTAAAGAAGAGGAAGAAGAAAAAAGTAAAGATAAAAATTATGAACAACAAATACATGTCTATCAACAAGTGAATCTAAAAATCAAGTGAATAAAAAATCTGATGAACAGAATAAACTGGTGAATATAATAGAATCGGGGGCATAGAAAGGGAGTGGACTGACAATTCTCGGGGGAAAGGGGTGTGAGAGGTGTGGGAAGAGACTGGATAAAAAGCGTACACTATGGATGAGGACAGTGGGGGGAGGTAAGGGCAGAGGGTGGTGTGGGAACCGGGTGGAGGGGAGCTATGGGGGGAAAAAAGAGGAACAATTGTAATAATCTGAACAATAAAGATTTATTAAATTTAAAAAAAAAGAAATTCTGCCTACAGTTCTTTGGCTGGTGAGAATGAGTAAGAGGACTAGGAAGGTTTGCAGTCAGCACCGGTGCTGGAATGGTAAGGAAAGCGAAGTCCAACTACCTCAGAGGGGCCAGGAGCCCTGGATGGATAGTGAGAGCAGGTGTCTCTTTGTTCTCAGATCATGCCTAAGAAACAAGGTGAGTTTTCAGTTGTCTCCTGGAAGTCCTCTCAGGTGTAATGCAATGTGGCATATGGATTGTCAGATATTTAGAAGCTGTAGCCTCATGAGACAGGACACCATTGGTTAAGAGCTTTTGGCTAAGTACCGTCAGTTAGCTATCTAGAAGCCACAGGCATTGAAATGAATTTGGGTAGTGTCTTTGTCACTTCAGAGTGCAACCAGACTTTGAACAACATTGAAAAATGGCCTGGATCCAGGGGCAAGGTGCTATGAGCAGACCCCCAAGTAACAGTGTGGAAATGTGAGCTACTGTGGAGGTGGCCTGGCGAAGAGAGGATTGAGAAACTTGAGAACTATATTGCCAATTGTGTACTGGCTGCCTATGAAAAAATACGGCACATAAAAGAACCAATAAAAAAGCACCTGTATTTAATTCTAGATATTTCGTGTTTTTTAGTAAATAAAATGGGATTATAGTATAAGTCCTGGTTTGTAGCATTTATTTCATTTAATGTTTCTTGAACTATTCCAATGCATTGTAACTTTCTTTCTATATATTGTAAACTTCCTCTGGGTCAGTAAATGTACTGATTCTATAACCATGATTTTTATTTGGTGGACACATAATATTCTGTCTTCTGGATAATCTGGGATTTATTTAACCAGCCCCTATTGTTGGGCAGTGTTTCCTTTCTATTATGACAGTGATAAATGTCTTAGCTAGATTTTTGTATGCATCTATTTTTTTCCTTAGTATACTTTTCTACCCATGAAATTGCTGAGGCAAGTGAAGTGCCTGTTTAAGTCTTGAATATGTATTGAGAGGATGCACACAGGAGGTTGTACCAATTACACTTCAATCTGCAGTATAGATGAGTGACAAGTACATAAAATTTTAAAAGAAACAGAGGAAATTACTGCTTTGGGGAGTTTAATGTCAAGCGAAGGAAGTGACTGCAGTGTAGTTCAGGGAAGAATGTAGGGATTTGGAGTCAGAATTGCAAATCTGCCACTTTTGACCTCTGCAAGGTACCTGTCTGGCCAGAGGTGGTATGAGCGGTTCATGAGGTCACGACAGCTGTCCAGTGTCTGGCACCTCCTTGGCACTCTGAAAATATCGATTTGCACCCCCTTCCAATTCATCCTTTTTTTGAAAATTTTCATTTAGGTTTACCATTTTTTATTGAAAATGAGGTTAAACTTAGAGTTAAGTGGTCTCCCCTAGTCCTGAACAGCATTCCTAATTGGACCACAGATGTTAACTGACAAAGGCTCAGATGTACTTAATTGAACTGTTGTTTAATTCTCTCCAGTCTCAGGATTTGTGGATCTTGGATAAATCCCATTGGAATTGGGTTCAAACTGATCTGACCTGGGGTTTGCTGGGGGAATCTGTTCCTTCTTGGCAACTGACCCTTAGGTTGATCCCAGTACAACTGAGGATCCTTGTGTCTATGTCAGAAATAGATTATTTTGTTACATTCTGTTCTCTGTGGTGTTGCTTAGAAGAGATTCTGCTTCTCCCCCCATACCTCTAAATCCTTCCTCTCTCCCCTTCTCTGGAGCTCTGAAAAACCTGGTGACATTTTTGATTCATGGGTGGTAATGGTGAAATGGACAAGGATTTTTTTTTTTTACCTCTTTGGAATTACTCAGGAACAAGCTGTTATTATTTTGATCTTCACTGCTATGTCTGAGGGTTACTAGGTAAAATAAATTTCTAGCATCCAGCGTCTTAACACCTTTAAACTACAGGTGTTTATATAATTAGTTATATAAGTAAACAAAATAAAGCATCACTTAAAATCACAAAAGGTAGTATTAAAATATTAACCACATCATGAATACCCCATGTTCATTTGAGAAAAATCAGATAATATGGATGAATAAAAATTTAAAAAGAAAAATTACCCTTCATCCTTTACCAAAGATAATTTAACTCCAAAGATCCATTTTTTAATTTTGTTAACTTTTGGGTTCTGAAATTTTATCTTAGATAATCATTCCAGATAAGATAATTGGAATTAAAAGTTTTGTTTTGTTAATTGTAGGGTTTAATGAAAATTTGGGCTCCGGTTTTGAGTTCAGAATTTATGTTTGGCTGTGTTTGAATCTCTAAAACTTGACAGATAGTAAACTTCAGTTTTCCTCATTCTTACCCTTTTCCCCTCCTCCTTCCACTGCCTTCTTCTCCCCATGCCCTTTCTTCCTTTAACATATATTCTAGCCTGAAAATACCCTGTGTTGAATTATCTATAACTTAGTCCTATAGTACAGTTGCTAAGAATTAAAGCATAGTTCCTTTCTTAGTTTATGTCACATGGTTACTGTCAAATACTTTACAATAAAATACCATTATAAGAAAGAGAAAGTCGTTTATAAATTAAGGCAATGGGCCACTATTCAGTTCTTTAAAGGGCTTTGGAAGATGCCTTTAAATTGTGAATTAACTTTTATTTTACAACCTGATGACTGTATTATGATTCTTTTAGCTTAAAAAAAATAGTAATTTTGGTGAGAGTTTGCTTTCTCATAGGTTGCCATCAAGCATTTAAACAGCAGAAGCCTACGTTCTGAATCTTTTCAGAGTTTTGTGGCCCTATTTTCAGTACTACTTGCTACTTCTTGAAAAGCAAGTCTGAGAATTCCGACACACTAGGACAATCCCTGATTTGGATTAACTTGAATGCTTTATTTGCTTTGCGCTGAGGACAGCCTCCAGTAGAAAGAAAATAGATGTTCTGTCGCTTTCACACCTAGGATTAGAGAGCTGCCTTTATATAATCTCCTTGAGCCCACCTACGGTGTGATTCTTCAGGACCAAATCCCCATTCCTGGATAGAGATTCCCAGCGCAGAGGGTGTAAGCCCAGTGGTTGCCATAAAATGGACCTTTTATTTCACTCCCTCTGTTTTCAGTCGCCCCCATTTCACGATCATGGTGTTTTTTGTTGGAAGTGTTATTGGAAAACAGAACGTAGGCTGAGTGTAAAAATGGACTCTAGACGTGTGCTGCCAAAGGTAAGTGCTGGCACTGGTCTGCTCCGTGTAGCCCAGCTTAAAGAAATTTGCATTGGTTGTAAAACAAAAACAAGACTGTTTTGTAGCTTCTCTAAGACACTGACCTTCTCTTTGACATGCTTCACTCCAGCTGCCAAGGGTCATTCCTCTGCTTAAAACAGTTTAATAGTTGTCTCCTCATTGCCTCTAGCAGTGGTTTGAATTTAAAAGTTTCTGATGTCTCCCTTGAAGGCGTTAAAAGATTCCAAACACTTTATTTCACAGTATCGATAACAGCATACATGGTTATTGTACTATTTCCTCTCCTGATCATGGGATTACCGTTGAGCAGACCTCTTTTCTCTGTTCTTGCATGTGCCAGATTTCTCCCACATGCCCTAGGAAACATGGGTCTGTCTTTGGTGCTGGCTTGAACTGACACGGTTTGGCTTGATAGTAAGCTTTACCCCCTACCTCAGTCAAAAAACCTCACCTCCACCCTTGCCGGAGTGTTGCATGGCCTCCTCCTATCCCTCTGACAGCTGTTGTTGGAACGGTGTGTATGCTGAGTTGCAGGAATGAAAGTCTTGCACACGTTGATAAGATACTGACCGCACACCGGGGAAGGGTGGCCTGTTCACTGGTGAGCGATAGCATACATTGTAAGAGCTGTTGCCCTGCAGGATGAAGTCCCAAGTTCGATAGAATGGTTGGTACAGGAGAGACCTCTGTGATGTGGCTTCTCTCTCTGTCTCTCTCTCTCTGTCTCTCTCTCCCTCTCAACTTTTCCTCACCTCACATTTAAATACCTTAGTAAGCCTAAATTCTTTGCA